>NC_135335.1:92929575-94179575 GCF_023851605.1 Tamandua tetradactyla | reverse complement strand
GAAACAGAGTACTATGAATAACTGAGCCAAAATAACAGACACAAATCGAAAGTGTCCTAACAAACCCACATTCTACCCACTAGAGAACAAATTTCCTACAGAAGTTGCATGTCACAGCCCTAAAGAAGAAAGATCAAATTACCTCATGTGTCATCCTTTTATTCACTCTTTCAACAGGCATTTAATTCAGTACAATACCAGTTACTTTGCTAGGTTCTGAGTTGAACATTATAAACAAAGCAAATATAGCTATTGTTTTGGGGGAAGAAACAAAACAAAGGAACATACAAGTAACTAAAATAATTATAAATTGTTATTTTAAATCCTATAGAGAAAATAAGAAGCTTTGGAAGACAGAGAATCTATTTGAGATAGTCTATTCAGAAAAGACCTCTCTACAATCATGAAATTTGAACTATGCATCAGATTAACCACTGGGGTGGCTGAGAAGTGAGATGTAAGAGTGTTCCAAGATGGAAGAACAGCATTTGCAAAGGCCCTGTGCAGGAAAGATTTGTTTACGTGAGAAAAGGAAGAAATCTTCTTGTCTATAGTTTAGTGAAAAAAAAAGTTGTAGGAGTAGACTGGAGAGGGCAGAAGTCTTGCATTCTTTATCTAGATTTCTCAGGTGAACTGAGAGAACAACTTTAACTGCCCGTGCCGGTTTGAAAGGATTATGTGCCCTAGAAAAGTCATTTTAATCCTGATCCATCTCGTGATAGCAGCCATTTCATTTAAACCCTATTCAGCACTGTACGTTGGGAACTTGATTAGATTATCTCCAGGAAGTTGTAGCTGTCCAATTGTGGGTATTAGCCAATTATTAGAGGAAGATGTGATGCCACCCATTCCAGGTGGGTCTGGATTAGTTTACTGGAATTCTTTAAAAGAGGAAGCATTTTGGAGAAAGGTTTAGAATGTGAGAGGACAGAGCAATGAAAACCGCGAGTATCCAGGCAGCCAGAGACCTCTGAAGATGAAGAAGGAAAATGCCCCAGGGGGAGCTTCATGAAACAAGAAGCCTGGAGAGAAAGCTGGCAGATGTTGCCATGTTCACCATGTGGCTTTCCAGTTGAGAGAGGAAGCCTGAACTTCATCAGCTTTTCTTGAGTGAAGGTAACATCTTGCTGGTGCCTTAATTTGTACATTTTTATAGATTTGCTTGGGATATTTTCATGGCCTTAGAACTGCAAATTTGCAACTTAATAAATTCCCCCTTTTAAAAGCCATTCCATTCGTGGTATATTGCATTCTGGAAGCTAACAAACTAGAACACTGCCAAAGCAAACAGCAAAACTAACTCATTCAGAGTTTACTCTTGGGCGGGTCATGGTGGCTCAGCAGGTAAGAGTTCCAGGTTCGGTTCCCGGTGCCTGCCCATGTAAAAAAAAGAATTTACTCTTCTCTCCGTTTTACCATAAGCCACCCAAGGAGATAAATTAAGTAAAAAATGAAAGAGGATATTGAAACTTCTTAAAAGTTAATCATGCTCATTTCCTTATCTAGTACCCTGGTATAATCAGAAAATTGGAAAGGAATGGGTATCCTCTTTGCAGCAGCAGAATTGCTCACACTACACCACATGCTTCCTCATAGGGAATCACTGTACTTATCTCTGCAGAATCAGATCTGATGGTCTCTTTCTCCTGCATCTTCCAAAATAATTCTGGTTCAGGCCTTTTTCAAGTAACCACAACATGGGGAAAAAATTCTAGATAGCTTATGTAGTACTTTTAAGGCTGAGTGAGATAAAAAATTAAGATCGCACAATTATTGATAGGGAAGCAGAGTTCATTTACTCTATGAAAAGTCTGATGACATTTGAACATAAAGAAGTTGGATGCTCACTTCTGCATGTCAGGGGTTTCATCTGTAATGAAATGAAGCAGTAAGCCAAGGACTTAATTAGAGGTAAAAACCATTTTCAAATTGAAAAAAAGAAAAACAGTATTAAGCCTAACATGAATCAATTTTAAAACAAGAAAGACTCCAGCATGATTTGAGGGTCCAGGAAAACACTGAGCTTTAGTCTAGTATTTTGGGTTCAGCAAAATACATTTTGCCAAGGTTTTTCCCCTTCATTTGGAAAAGGCACGCATATTTCAAAGGAAATTTAATCCATATGTTTCTGATTCATTTACACTTAATTCATCAAAATGTTTTGTAAGAGTTATTTGGTGTCCAAGAAGTCTTATAAGGCTCTTCTCTTTGAACCAGAAAGCCTTGTGTTGCCAAAACTAAATGGAACTTTATATGCAAAAAGAGTAGGACCTAGTGTTCCTCTAGGAAGTTTGGCTCATAAACTAGACTCTACTTCTGGAGTTATGAGGTCAAGAGTAACAGGTAATGCTGAGAACTAGCAGGGAGCCTTCAGTTAGATAAAAAAGGAAACTGCCAAATGACGCTCTCCAGTGGAAGACTCATCATTCTGTTATTGAGAGCAGTTTTTGTTTTCTTTTTTTTATTATTATGAAAAACCATTCCAATGTTTTGACAAGAAAATGAAGGACTTTGGTCCTTTCATGGAATGTTATACTTAGTTATTAACCATGAATAAATATGTTATTATATAATGCAATACCAAAGTGTATTTCCTCTGGTATTTCAAGCATTTCGTTACATGAATTGTGACCTTTCTCAATGAATTCGTATACTTTCTTATTTGTTTTGGACCTTAAGAATTCTATTTTGTACCTAATTGATGTTCAAGTTTCTTCACTAGCCAGTAGGCTTTTCTTTTGGGGTATGTGCTTGCTTAACTTCCAAGACTTCACATATTGGTTCTTCTGTCATTTTTTTAAATAAGCATGCAAAGTCTCAACATTTAAAGCCATATTATTCTGTGATGGATTTACTGTGCTTATTAACTTGATTGTGCATATGTTATGTCAACAGTTCAAACATCTTTTCCAATGATCCAAACATCATGATGCAGTTATAGTGTTAGCCCTTGACAGATCTGGGAAAGCATGCAGTCTCTTGAATGACAATGACACAAAGAATTCTGAAAATATAGTCTTCATCAAGTTCAAAATGGTTATGAATATTTTCCATGACTGAAACCATGAAATAGTTCTGTGAAAATAACTTGAGTAAAATATTAAACAGTAACAAAAGTGGTTCCTGGTAATGTTTTAAATAACCAATTTAAACTAAAAAACAAAAATAGAAGCAAAAATGAAAACAAAAAAACCCCTCTGATTTGTAAAAACATACACCATGGATGTGTATTATTTGAAAGTATTGATTATGAACCTTCATATAGTATACTGTAGTGATATAATTTAACTCTTTTAAAATCTATAATATTAGAGGGTTATATAATCTTAATTTTCTCTGAAAAACTTTCCCCACTATATGTACACAGTTTAGCAGAGTACAACTCACAAATTAAAGATAAAAGTTGGTTGCAAGAAATTATTGGGATCCTAGCCTAGAATGCAAACAACATTTTTTTTCAAACATAAAAGGTATATCTGTGTGTCAAAGTATAAAATTTGAAGCAAAATACCTTATTTCTTACCTGATACTTATTACAAGAGAAAGAAGCATCCAAAAACACAACATGAATCAAGTTCCAACTCTATGATTTAAGAATTATGTAGGTATTATTTTTTTAATCTCTATAAGCCAGTTTACTCATCTGTAAAATGGGTGAAATATTACTCTTAACTCAAAGAACAAAGAATTAAATACATCATATATGTATGTTAAAACAAGGCTAGCTGTTACAACAATTAAATGTCCAAATATATAGATTCCAACATGACAAAAATTTTTTTCTCATGCTCATACAATCCTGAATGGGTATTCCTCATTGTCAGGAGCCTCTACTCCTAGCAGGGATATTGGAACCAAAGCTCTTTGCATCTCATAATTCCACCCTTTCAATGCACCACTTCCAATATAATTGTGCTTTAATTATATTGGAAAGCAGCAGAAAGAGCTCAGATGATCACATGTGGGAAGATTTTTATAGGGTGGATCTAGAAGTGGTACAATTCACTGTTATTCACATTCCATTGGTAAGACCGAACTTCGATGGCCACACCTAATTACAATTGAGGATGGAAATGTAGACTAGTTGGGTTGCCAGGAAGAAGAGGAAACCAGATGGGTGAAAATGAGCCATTCTTTGCCATAACATGTCAAGTACCTAGCACTCTTCCTGTCATGTAATAAATGCCCAATAAACATTAACTATCACCATACTAGGGTTTCTCTTAAGTAAAGATATTTGGCTTGAGAACACTGGCCTCATTGTCAGGGTGGGTGACATATATATTTTTTTCCATATTTTACTCTGTTGTGTGACAGAGAGACTCATATATGTTCAAAGTTAAAATACAGTAGCAAAATGTTTTAGAAAATAACTAATGCACTTAATAACCACATATATCAAATAGAGTTCTAAACAAAAGACTTTCTATGTATATTCTTTAATAATACTATGCTAAAAAAGAATCATGCAGGCTTCCCCAGACTTCAAATGTCTAAGCTTAGTAGATTAGAACAAAATCCTTAGACAGCTGTATTTCAAATCCCATTAAAGCAAACCCCAAGCTACTGTCCAAATTCCTTTCCTGTACTATCATTCTTTTGCAAAGCAAACAGCTTCCATGGTGTGGAATTGAATATTGTTTTTGTTGTATGCATAGAGTTCCCATTGTAATATTGATTTCTACCATGGAATAAGGCCCATGCAGTCCACCAATATTTTCACATGTTTTTCTTCAAGTAAAGATCTAAAATTGTGCCTGTTTCTCAAGGACAATGAAGAAATCTTGTAAAAAGATCATTGCTTCTTGCTAACATAAAAGAAAAGTTCAAGATTTTTCAGCATCTGTCTGGTTCTAATGGTAAAGTATTGCCAATCCAAGGGGCAGATTTCAGCAGCTTTAAACAAGTCAGTTAATTAAAATCACCCTTCTCTTAACATGCCTCTTTTTCTGTCTCTTTAGTTGGCTCAATTTGTCCATTAGTATAATATTAAACAAATGAAAGCCAAAAGGAAAAACGAAGCAAGGTTCTTTCTATGCATATTTCTAAGACCAGGCAGTATATGGTCCAAAACCATGTCTACATGAGCCAAAAGAACTGTTGTGAAATTAAAGCAGCTTTTTAGCTGAAAACTATTTGCATCCTATGCTTATTTTACATACAAAATACAATGCACATCCTTGGAGTTTAAAAAGTAATGGCAAAGCAGATGCTACTAAAATATAGCACTCCTTTCTACATACAAAGTTTGTGGGTCCTTTGAAATATCCCCAAGAAAATAAGTTACCTCTTCATCTTCCCAGGCAATGTCCAATCAGCTCTCACATTATTTGCCCCTTAATAACCTGCTAACCTTGAAAAATAAAAGCTTTCTTGAATTTGTCCCCAACAACCTTGGCTTTATGATCATGTGATCAGTGAAAGAAATACACTCTGGCTTTCATTAGTACGAGGACATCTGCAAGTGGAACTTACAACACAAAACAATCTCAGTTGCTGATCTTGTTCTCTCATCTGGACCCGAACAGTGTTAGTGTCAACAATTTCAGTAAACAGCACGGCTACAGCTAACATAAACATTTCAGAAATCATAAGCTTAATATCGTCGTTCAGAAGTGGGACCAAGCTATGACTAAACTCTTCTGTACTTCAGACCGCAGGCTAGAGGCTGATTTTGATATATTTCCAGATAGAAAGGGTATCCAAACCTGCATAGTGGGACAGAAGTAAATATTCCTGGCATTGGAAGTAAACGTGGCAATAGGTCCCTCTGGTGGGTGGGTAAATGCAGAAGGTAGAACAAAAGACAGTAGTGCCCTGCCTGAAGTGGGTGGGAGACATTCCCTGGTCCCATAGTTATTAAAGTCAAGTCATAAAAGTTGGTACTGTTTATTTCTGCGGTGGCGGTTCTTCAGCTCTAGCTCCTTCTCTGGCCACATTTTTTTTTTTTTTTAAATAGCTCCATGCCATTCCCATTATGAGCAGGCTTTCTTTAGACCCAGGGTGAGACAACGGAAAAACAAACCTAAACAGAAACTAAATGTTTTGGGTTTACTTTATAAGCATGTCGGCCACAAGGAAGATAATTACCTTCAAATAAAGGAATATTTTGCTTGATTATTGTGTCCAAGTGAGAGTTTTGATGACATTTACAAGATCTTAGCATTCGCTTTAGACCTTTTTGTCCCTAGTTCTAAATACACAAAGACATTTTGAGTTCTATATTTATTCCCAGGGCTAATTCTGTGATAAGGATTGAGTAAATTGAATGGCATCTCCTCTATCAAAGGTGCGGCTTCGATGGTGTGCTTAGCCTGACTGGACTGAATCTGAAGGCTTAGGACCTAACTACTTCTTTTTAAAGAGTTTCTCAGTCAGAAAAATGGGAATGTTCTCTTCTTTGTCATAATTGCATTTGTGCAGCCCTTTATAAGTGAGATACTTTTGCATTGCCTCTCTCATTATTGCCCCATGGCAACCTTGAGAGCTGAACCAGCAAGGAGTTAGGACTCATATTTGGTATTTGGCACAAAAAGAAACAGGAGGCAGTAAGTGTCAGGGCTGGGATTCAGATGCTAATTTCTGATTTTTTCCACTACATCATGTTGTCTCTATACAAATGTAAGGAGCTCATATTAATCCCTGCTTTGCATCTGATTCTTTCAGTGTTCGGCTGATTTATAGTGTCTTGGCAAGTGAAAGTGGGCCAAACATACCTAGAAAATGCATAAAAAGATGGCTCATGTAGGTACTCCATAGAATCATCTTTTCTAGATATCTATGATAACGGTCAAAAAACAATTTTAGATACCTATTATGGGTAGTACTCATGATCTCCTGGAAAATTCTTAATAATCCTAAAATGGCAGTATGTTTTTAATTTACATATGAGAAAATGAATCCAGAAAAATGCCAAGAAATTTATTCAAGATCAACTTGCTAGTGAATGTCAGAGCTAAGATTTGAACCTGAGTGTGACCAAGTACAAAGCCCATGCTTTTTGCACTAGAATACACTGCCAGACCTCACAAACAACAGGTCAGCCAAAGACTATAAGATTTGCACTTAAAGCTAACCAAATAAATAAGAAACTTTAGAATTCCTTCCATTTCTTCAGGATCTTGTTCAGCTCATGTCCTTACAGCTCACGTCCTTATTCTAGACCTTTTTGTCTCTCAGCATTTGGTTCTATAATGAGGTCTCAGGATAATCCTTTTTCTTTCTTTTTTCTTTCCATTACCTTCAGTCTTTAAAAGGCTACATACAATTACTATCTCCAAGTTAGTACTCCATCTTGTATCAAATGGAGTTTAGTTCTCCTCTAGTTTGGTCTAAAAATCAATCAGGAAGGATTTGTTAAGTGCTTGCTACACATTGCAAGGTATGAAAAAAGAAAAAGATATTGAACTTATATTCAAGGACTTACAGTACATCTGAAGTTAAATGATTTCAGATAATAGAAGGAAACATGTATGTGTTCAACTTGGAAACACTTGAAACATGAAATGCTCAAAAAAGAAAAAGATGCAGTACATCCCAGGATTGCTGATGTTATGGCCAAGGAATAATAATATTGTAGTAGTTATCATGTCTTTAGTACCTGCCATTGTGTTAAGATAAAGAATCTATGGTACTTTTCTTTCTAATTAATTGAAAACTTTACTTCATTCCTATTGGATCCAGATAAATTAGTGAATTATTTCCCACTCACAAGGCCCTTCCCTCTTCTTTCAGTTAATCTAAATTCTTCCCAGTTCAGGTCCTACCTCTTAAATGAAAATAGCACTCATCTCCAATTACCAGGCTCCTCTCTTCCATGTCTAAAAAACAAAACTTTTTCTCCATTCCACATTTGAGCAGAAAGGAATCTTCCAATTGCAAGTGATAGAAGCAATTCAAATTAGCTTGGGCAAGAAGGGGAACTGATTGGCTCAAATTTACAAAAATTTCCGCAAATCCATCATTGTTTGCAATCCTGGTCAAAAGACCAATTTTCTCTTAATAGAAATAGCTACCTATGTCTCTAGATGTATTTTTTTAATTCATAAAGAGTAAAACCCAGCTTGTATTTTAGTTTCATTTTAAACATTTTCAGCTCATAAATTATACAGTCACAAATATTGTAGAGGGCAGGCCACAGTGGCTCAGCAGGCAGAGTTCTCACCTGCCAAGCCAGAGACCCAGGTTCAATTCCTGGTGCCTGCCCATGCAAATAACAATAATAATAGTATTATTATTTAGACCTATAATATTATTAATTACTATTTAATAATAATAATAGACCTATTAATATTGTGATTATTATTATTATAGAAAATATGTTACTTGTTTTTTGTTTATTTGTTTTCTGAAAGGAAATGCTATCTTTGCCAACTGATATGCCTTTATATAAGTAGTAGTCTCTACCTCCCCTAGCTGTCATGGCTGTCTGTACAGATTGTCCATTAGAACCATAAGAGGGTCTTTTAAAAAATATATATTAATGTTGTCCCCCCCACACACACACCAGACAATTCAACCAAATGTTTTGGAATTAGTATCTAGATGTCAGTTTTTCTTCAATACTCAACAAGTAATTCTAATGTGCAATGAGGGTTGAAAATCCCTCTGCTGTCCAATACCTACACTGTACTATATAATTAGTCGACTGCTTAGCTATATTCCCTAGGTATTGGAGAAGGGATGGCAAGCTAGTTTAGGTCACTAGCAGAGGGCAAAATAAGAAATAACTAACAGAAAAATTCAGACATACTTATTTTTCTCCCTAAATCTGGCAGTGATTCTTGGCTATGGTACCCAAAAACAATTTACAATTTCATAGCAAGGATCTCTTACCAACCATAAAATTCTGGAAGCTTTATATGTGTCTCCCATTCTTTGTTTTGGTTTTTGTTTTAAGTTATTTCATGGCTGTGAAATTAGCCAGGGAATTATTTACCATTATCCATAGGCTTTACAGAAAATGTGAACTGAAGGTTTTAGACTATTGCCTCCAGGTAGAGAAGGGCAAAATTGAAAGTATGTTATTTTGCCTTCAAACACCAGAGCCATTTGATAGATTGTCTTACGCTCTCTCCTGAAGCAGTAGGCCAAACACTCAAGGTTGTTAACTAATAGTTATTTTAAGGGGCTTGTTAGTGAGCCACATGAGATGACAGAAGCTATAAAATCAACAATAAATGTCGCTTGCAGTTAAAGATAATTTGTGCATGGTGGTTCATTTAAGAAAACATAAGACTGCATTAAAAAGAGGACAGAAGCTTGGTTTCTATTTTACCCATAGGTTACCAGTAACAAAAGAACAGAGCATTTTGTAGGAGAAGAGAGTCATTTACATTGACAAAACTTAAGGGTGGCAGCTGATTTCTAACGTGTTATTTTCTTCTGCTCAAAAGGGTTCAAAAGGCTGCCCTGTTTTTTCTTTACTTACCTTGACTCCTTAGCCCTTACTCATACATGAAGGAAATCTAAGACTTCAGAATCCATGACTTGCTCTAAGTGTCCCAATTGGCAGAAAGTGGAAATAAACCAACACAAAGACCTCTTATTTTGCAATATTAGCAAAAATACTGACCTTCCACCTCCTACCAAATCTACCCCCAATTGCTCCTTTGACACCATGCCTAGTAAAATGAATAGGGGGTTTCAAAAGAAGGAAAGAAACATCTGCTTGGACTTCAGAATCCCCTCCAAAGCAAAAACCAAGCCTAGAAAGGTTACATGTTTCAACAAGCCACGCAGGACAAAGGAGAAAGTTCAACTGCTTATCCCACTTGACCTTGGCTTTAACGCAGGATCACGTTGATCCTGATGGAGCGATTAAAACACCAAGTCCAGAACCGCTCAACAAGCAAATTCACAAGGGGAGTTCTAAGAGTTCTTTGGCACTCTTGCTTCATATGGAATTAGCAGAGACGATCTCAGGCCACAAATGTAGCAATATTTTAACTCAGTATGCAAAATTTCAAAGATAAAGCCTCAGATTGGAGGCCATACTAAACTTTTCAAACACTGCTTTCCTGAGAGGCTTTCTCAAGAAAATACAGCTACACAGAGCTGTTGAAAGATTTATTTTTGGAGAGAAGAAAATGGAGACTCATTAGGGCCACATGAGGTAAAGGACAGGGCAGGAGGGTGGAGGGGGAAGGGATGCAAACCCCTGAAACATGTTCTTTTATAGTCCTTACTCTAAACTACAATTAATGCTACCTTCTGAGAAAAACACTTTCATAGTACAGCAAAATGGCATATAAATGGTCATGCATTTTCTCGGTAAACACTATAGGCAGTTTTGAACAATGAATCAGAAATAACTAAAGTTTTGAAAATCTCAGAGAAAGTTTAACAACAAAAGAGAGATAGCAACAAAGGCTTTTGCTGGCCCACTAGTCTATCTCTTCAATTGCTATAACAGAAAGTTCCCTGAACCAAGGGTTTGATGGATTTCTGCCACCACTGCCTGTGACTTGAGTCAATTCCTTAGGCTCTTTGAGCCTCAATTTTTTCATCAGTAAGATGAAAGTGTTGGAGTAAAAGAACTCTAAAACCAAAATACTCACAGATTGTATGGAAGTTATGCAAAGCTGCACATCAATTCCATGCCTCTATTTCCAACCTGATGTTTCCCTGACAAGCCCAACTCACGGTGCTCTCTCCCTCTTCCTTGTTCAGGCCACTCATTAACTCTCCCACTGATTTAGCTCTTAACTTAGCCCACTATTTTTCAATTGCTCTAATGTCTTCTCTCTCCTGAAGACTGTAAATTCCCCTAAGGTATGTAATAACTTGCTTTTAATTGCTTCCTATACTGAAATTAAAAGAATGCTATGCACATTGTAAATGTCTGGTGCATGTTTTTTTGGATAAGTATATGGATGAATGAATGTTTGACACTTAATAAGTCATTATTGTTTGGGATAGGTGACAAAAATAAGCCAAGAGAAACATCTATTTCTAGAAAGATCTGGTTATTAGCAGACCAAAGAATTGCCTGAGCTGTGTTTGTTAGGCAGTAAAGAGAACATTCACATTCCACTTTAAAATCCTTATATTATCCCTATTTTGACAGAATTACTAAAATTATTTATTTCATATGAATATTTTAAAGATATATGGTAAACAAATAATTGACATAGAAAAGTATTTATTGTCAGAGCATCTTTGTCTTAACTACTGTGAGAAATCCTACATCTTCCAGTTCTTATTCATATGTGCTTATTTTCTAATATTTCTTGGGTTTTTGCTTTATTTAATTAAAGCAGAAATGCTTAACTTTCATACTCCTACAACTGTTTGAAATGATTTATACTATCACATTTTTGTCTCTATTAAAACTTAATTCAAGGCAGGCAACGGTGGGCTTAGTGACAGAATTCTCGCCTGTCATACCAGAGACCTTGCTGGATTCGATTCCTGGAGTCCACCCACGCCAAAAAAAAACAAAAAACTTCATTGAGCACAATTAGTATAATATTATTTGCCATCTTTGATACATCAACCTATTTTCACTAAGTTCCTACTATATACATACTAAAAAAAAAAAAAAGCTGTTAAGGAAAATCCCATTCATTTGGATACATGAATTAATATGCTTATGTATTTTTATCAAGATCAATGTATCCTGTGGCCTGATATATTTAGTGTTTATCATCCCAGAAAAGTGCTTATGTCATAAGATTGGGCAGGAGAAATAATTATTAAACTTCTATAGGCAAAAGGAGAAAATAAAAGGCTCTGAAAGCATAAGTCTTGCAGCATCACCAGCTAAAAAAGATCTCTCTTACTAGCACGTGGAAAGCTTTCTTCCTTACTGATTAGATTTACCAGTCTTATACATTTTATTACATAAAACACCAGCTTTATTCCACACATAACCCCAATCTATTTTTCTTATGTTAATATCTAAGGAGACGTGGCACATATTTTTCTCTCCTGTGTATTGGATGTCAGTTTATATTTACAAGTGAAGCACATAGAGAAAAATCTTAGCTAGATGGGCAGAGCTACCCCCTAAGAGAAAGAAGTCTCTACGTGCAGGCCTTATTGGTGAGCAACTAATATGATATCTTGCTCTATATGCTAGATATTCATCCAGTGGCTGAAATATGAGGAAATAAATATTTCCTTCATGTACAGTTTTCAATTTCCTGTTAAAGTTTACTATCTCAAAATTTTATTCAGGCCAAAATGTCCTTTAAAATATTTGTTTTTTTGTCACAAAAATATCAGTAGAAAACCCCAAATCAACTGACTTTATTATAAGTTGGTTGAAATCAAGCACACACATTCCGACACACATGTGATTGCACTAATTTTTAAATCCCATTCATCACTAGAACTTTGTTTTGAACAGATTATCCTTCTTCCCATATCCCTTCCTTAAAAGGACTATTCCAAGTGTCCCAGTTAAATAAGAACAGTGGTAAAGGCAGTCAAACAGAAATCAATGCTGACAAGATTAATGCATGATACATATGCCCTTAGCATCCTGCAATGAGCGACTCAGACTGGGACCATGCCCACCTCCCAGCGATTGCCAGCTGAGGCTCACAGCGCTCAAGTTTAAGCCTGAATTTTAAGCAAATCAATAGGGAGCCGTGGCCAGGAGAGCCAAATCACACCTGTGATGTATCTTCTGGTCTTGACTATGAGAAATGTCTAACAGAGTAACAGTCATTGAAACGGCAGAGCTGTTAGGCATATTTATCAGATTGGCCTAAGTTTGATATGACAGAAACAGCATGTTCTACTATTCAGTGAACCCACTGGTATAAATACCACTCAAGCAGCCCATGAACTCCATTGGACATGTTTATTTTGCACATAACAGAAAGAGGAGGCTTTTTCTGACATTTTTGCTTGGAAGTAGAGGGAAAAAAACTTAACCACAGAATGAACCTGACACAAAAAGAAAAGAAAGCAGTGCCTGAAACAAAAATACATCTCTAAATTATAAATTGTTTAAAATATTTTTAGTGACCATCAAAGGACATCCTCTGTAAGAAATCAGACTTAGCTGATCACTTCCAGAATTATTCAGTTAACTCATTATTTATCTAGAAGAAGCAACCCAAATATAATTTTAAGCAACTACATAATGAATCAGAATAACTAAATGTCACATAGACTGAGGTTCTCAAAAATACAAATTATTTCCAAAAATGGGTCCTTTCTTTTCCACTGAAATGGTGTAGCCTTCTGTTTCTCTGAAACTAAGTGAAGTCCAACAGGAAAAATGAAGTAAACAGAGAAATGAGCCAACTGAGAGAAAAAAAAAACACTAATCATTGATATTGAGAGTATTATTAAAATGGTATGACTTTTCTGGAGGGCAATTTGGCAATAGTTACCAAAATGCTTAAACATTTTTAAACCCTTCAGAATAATTTCACTTTAAGGAATTTATCTAATAAACCAATATGCTGAGAAAGCGTTGCCTGCAATAGTATTCATGGTGTTAAAATTGGAAATAACCTTGGTGTATAAAAAAAAGAATTCATTAAATAAATGTGTTATATCCAATGGTATGGAACACTAGTTAGTAATTTAAGTCATGTCACAGGAAAAATTTATCAGCCTAAAAATATGTTCTTGGTATTCTGTAAAATGGAAAAGCAAGTTAAGAGACAGTATTATAACATGTTCACAATTTTAATTTATAGGTAAATGCATGGAAAAATATTTGGCATATATCCTCTAGTCCAGTAGAAATAATGGTATAAGTCACATATATAGTGGTTACTTTCTTTCTAGTATAAACGTTAAAGTAAAAGAGAATGCATGGGTAGTTCAGTAGTAGAATTCTCAACTGCCGTGCAGGAAACCTGGGTTTGATTCCTGGATCATGCACTCCAAAAAAAAAAAAAGTAAAAGAAACAGATAGAAATTGATTTAAATAATATTTTTAACTGAATATATTCAAAATAGTATCATTTCAATATGTCATCAATACAAAAATCATTAAGGGGATATTGCATTTTTTTCAAACTAAGTCTTTGAAATCTGGCATGTATTTTACACTTGACAGCACATCTCATTTTGGACCGGCCACATTTCAAGTGTTCAATAGTCACATGTGGCTAGTGGCTATCAGTGTGCCACCAGAGTGTAAGATTAAGGGTAACTTTTGTTTTCATCTTTAGGCTTTTCTATATATTATAATTTTACAATAAAAAAATCAATATAATTAAACAGGGACAGAGGGAAAAATATGTGGATTTTGGAGTCACAGACCTAGATGTGGAGGCTTCTGATTCTACTTCTTTGTAGCTACCCTTCAAGTCCTTATCTAAAAATGGGAATAATGATATCCATTTCATCAAACAGTGACAATAAATGAGATGCACTCATGAGATAACATAGTTGGGTAGCACCCAGAAGAATGCCTGGAACATAGTGGCTACTTAAAAGTTTAATGTTTGTTATCTATCTAGAAATTTCCTACCTAAAAAATCCTACATCTCTCTGCATATAGAATGATCTTTGATTTATAATGGTAAAATTTAGATATGCTGCAAGCTCTCTAAAGGAAGTAATTTCGGTTTTTTATTCAATTTTGGATCTACACCACCTTGCACAGTGCCTGTAGAATTTGTTATATATTAGCAAATTAATGAACAGATTAGTGACATTTGCAGAGCCTTTATTTTTTAAAAGCATCTTCACCAAAATCAAAGTTCCTTTATATTTTCTTCCTCTTACAGTGTTATAATTTGAGATCATGTGAAATACAAAAGCAAAAACAAACAAACAAGAAACTTAATTTCCATCTATTTAGGTCTTCTCTAATCCTCCCATTCCTTTTTCTGCTGGCTTTCACCATCCTCCACCAACCTCACCCAAGAATTAATCTAGAATTTGATATCCTTTCCTGGGACTTCCAAATACTTTAGGTTTCCTTCTATTTCAGTGTTCATTATGGCCTACTTTAAATTATTTCTGTGCATGATCCTCAGTAGACTGTGAGCTCACTGAAGGCAGGCTCTGTGTTCCTAGCAGTGCCTAGAACAGAGAAAGTACTCAATAAATGTTTTTTGTGAGAAGTAGTGAATGAATAGTATTACTAGACTGTGAGCAACTCAAAGTCTGTGAATTAGCTGGTGTTCTCTAGAGAAACAATCAGCAGGAGATATCTGTAGATATATAACTTATAAAAGTGTCTCACGTAACCATGGGAATGTAGAGTCCAAGGTCTGTAGGGCAGGCCACAAGCTGGTGACTGATGAAGTTCCTCAGCGAATCTCAGGAGAGGTTGGCTTCAACCATGGGAATGGAAGAGTCCAAAATCTGTAGGGCAGGCTGTGAAGCTGGTGACTCCAGTGAAGGTTCTGGATGAACTCCACAGGAGAAGCTCACAGGCTGAAGCAGGAAGAGTGCCTGTCTCTTCTGAATTCTCCTTAAAAGCCTTCCAGTGATTAGATTAAGCATCACTCATTGCAGAAGACAGTCCCTTTAGCTGATTACAAACACAATCAGCTGTGGATACACCAAAGTAATCATGATTTAAGACCCTGATATGTCCTCATAGCAACAGAAATGCCAGTGCTTGCCCAGCCAGATGACTGGGCACCATCACCAGGCTAAGTTGACACATGAATCTGACCATGACAGTTTGTATTTCAATTATTTTCTATTTTCCACTATGCCTCTTATGTCTATGTTTAGGTATATGTGGAGATAATAGTTTCAAGAATTAATTTGTTCCTTGCTTACTCCAACACGGTCCAGCCCCCTGTCACTCACTGAACTCTCTCACTTGGTTCTTCCTGTCCCCAACTTCAGGAAAAAAGTGACACCTATTGTGGAAACTAAAAAGGATGGCTCCTATTGAAAGGTACAGATATTTAATTGCAGATTGAGTTACTCTGTTCTTAAAGACATCTAACTAAGAAGGAAAAGAGAAAATGATGGAGGGTCCTCAGAAACTGGGAGAAAGAAGTAGAAAGACTTCAAATTTTGCAGATGCAAAAGCTGCTTGGTGAAGGATATAGCTGTTTAATTTATGTGATGCTCTCCTCTGAATAGCCTGGAGTCCAATAGGAAGGTTTAAGTGCTTTGTATAAGTGATGAAAGACTTGCCAACCAGAAGAGATAATGATGATATCCAGGTTAATTTTACCCCTGGTCAAAGTTGGATGAAACAAACCAGTTTAGGACCATCCAATTTATGCCTGTTGTATATATATGTTGAATGAAAGACGGACAAGTCAAACAACCCCAGAAAGATTTTTTTCCACTGCTACTTTTAAACAGTGTTGAAGTCATCAATCTTATCAAACAGTGCAAAATAATCTGTACAAATACTTAGCTAACATATAGGCAAATAAAATTCCATAAACACATTAGTATTAAGCTCTGCTGATTTCTAGATTTATATGACTCTTACAATATAAATCTAGTATTTATATGGAGTCCAACTTCACACCAGAGAATTTGTTTTAGACTTTGCTTTTAAATTCCAAGATTTAATTTTGTTTTTCAGAGGTTTGCTGATTCATTGATTGGTTGGCTTTTTGGAACTATCATATGAAAAGAGTTGAATTAACCTCAGTCCATAAAATGTTGCCCCTTTTTATCCATCTCTTTCATTCTTTTCTTTACACAGACTTCAATTCTAATATTTGTTCCTCAACATGGTCTTTTAAATATCTATCCATGGTGATTCTAATTGCTGTGCAATATTCCATTGTGTGTATCTGCCATATTCACTTTACTCATTCATTTCCCCAGCGATGGATATCTATGTTAATTACTCCCAGCTGCCATAAACTGTACCAAAATAAGTGCCCTATGAATATTCTCTCTGTAGGGTTATATACCCAGGAATAGTATTGCTGATTCAAAGAGCCTAAGCAGATTGATCTCAATAAATTTGATAAGCTCCTGCAAGTTTGTTGTACCAGTTTATACCCTCTATAGCACTCTTTATAGCACATATAAGAATTCTACCCTCTTCCTTTTATCTTCATATCCACTTGGTATTCTCCAATTATTTTTCCTTTTCTTTTATTTTAGTATTTAAATGAGCAGGGAAAAAATGTTTAATGAGTTCCATGTTCTAAAAATGTTAGCATCCAAATAACACCTTCAGACTTGTTAAGTATTTCAGACCATTTTACAATCTTACAATATCTGAGATACTTCTCCCTCTATATTGTAAATTCTTATTTAGTGTAACAGTTTATAAGGAAAGTCTCCAACTTACTATCCTTCAATACCTAATTAGAAGGAGGATTACATATCTTTTTATGATTTTGTTATGAAATTGAAGATTGAGGCTCCATAAGCTAATAACTACTATTTATTGAGCGTCCGGTATGTGCTTGGCATTGCACTAAATTCACTGATATCATTACAGTGTGTCTTCTAAGTATGTTAGTAAGTAAAAATGATGTAAATTCATCCACTGTCTAAAATTTCTTAATAAACTAAGAAGAAATTTCTAGCCTACACAGAATACCAACCCAGTAATTTTAACACAGTATTCCCGTCCAGCTTTTATTTTCACTGAACTGCTTTCTAATAAGACACAAATGAAATGAAATGTCTTAGGAAAAAAGTACACAAATCACTGGCCTTCTTAATTTCCATTACCAAATTCCTTTTTCTGAGCACACGAGTTGGATTTTTTAAGGTGCACATATTTTTTCTTATTTCTGGGAGTGGGTCAATTTGCTTCAGAGACATGAGACCAGAAGAAAATATTTTAAAAAGTGGAAAACAGAGAAATATAGAAAGGTATAGGGTGATAAATTTATTGGGCCCATAGAAAATAAGGTGGAGGTGGCTGCTTCAAAACTTATCTTTAGCAATGTGAAGGGACATTTTAGAAGGGCCCTTGGTCAGCTACCATCCAGTATGAGAGGAAAAACTAGAAAAAAGTAGATTTAAATGACAGAAAGTGGTATTTACAGAATACTCACTAACTGGGGGAGATGAAGAAGTAGTGAAGCAGGTGAACAGAAAAGTCATGAAATCACTTGTGCCAGTTTGGAAGGATTTATTACCCTAGAAAAGCCATGTTTTAATCCTAATCAGTCTTGTGGGAGCAACCATTTCTTCTAATCCTTATTCAGTACTATAGGTTGGAAACTTGATTAGGTTATCTGCACACAGATGTGACTCACCCAATTGTGGGTATTAACTTTTGAATAGAGGGAGATGTGACTCCATCCATTCCAGGTCGGTCTTGATTCGTATACTGGAATTCTTTAAAAGAGGAAACATTTTGGAGAGAGTGTGAGAATGGTAAGAGTAACAGAGACATGAGATCTACAGAGTCCACCAGCCAGCAACCTTTGGAGATGAAGGAGAATGTCCCTGGGGGAGCTTCATGAAGCAAGAGGCCTAGAGAGGAAGCTAAAAGACATTGCCATGTTTGCCATATGCTTTTCCAGTTAAGAGAGAAACCCTGAACTTCATCAGCCTTCTTGAACCAAGGTATCCTTCCCTGGATGCCTTAATTTGGACATTTTTATAGACTTGCTTTAACTGGGACATTTTCTCAGCCTTAGAACTGTAACTAGCAACTTATTAAATTCCTCTTTTTAAAAGCCATTTCATTTCTGGTATATTGTATTCCAAGAGATAGCAAACTAGAGCATCACCCAACCCCTATTTTCATTAAAAACTTATTAAGTAACCTCCAGCACTGGGGTGGAAGGCAGGTGTCAGAATAACTATGCTTGTAGACATGGACAAGATTAGTTCAATTCTTGAGATTCCTTACTAGTATTTCTTGAATCTTACCACCTGATGTAAAATTTTTAGCCTTAACATAATGAAAACAACAAAAGTTATTCATTTAACATTGACCAAACTTCCTGACTTCCTCCAGCAAATAAAACTTTTTAACAGTACAATATTGTTGCCTCTGTTGATATTCAGGTAAACCAATTCCAATGAATCTTCTAACTCAAGGTTTGTAATAATATGCATGTTTTGTACTTTTCAGAGTGAGAAGAAAGGAGAAAAACATATGGCTTGCAGCTTAGAGGCTGCCTTTACTCCTGCTCTGATCTGTAGAAGTAATGCAATTCCAATTTATGCACATTCAGAAGTCATTGAGAGTCAGTTTCAGATGTAGGTAATTTATATTTTATACACCAGGTCAGATGTAAACATTGAATAGGAACACATATGTTGGGGCCAATAAATGATCATGTTTATGGAGTACAATAAAACCAATATCTCTATTGCATTTGGAGAAATCTTACAAACTGGATAGAATGCAGTGGCTATGGTACTGAATGATGAAACTACAGAAAAAGTGAACTGAGCTTCTTCAACTGAACTTCCAACTTCTGTAGTACTATTTCCAATGAACTTGAACATCTAATATCCCCATGTTAGAAAATGGGTAAGTGGAAAAATAAACAAGAAAAAAATACCACACCATACCACTTTCTTTTGGACTCATTAGCACATTGCTATAACCTATACAGAACTGTTAAACTCGGACTAATTTTTGAGTAATATAATCCATATGTTGCTTGATAAGAACAGAAGGATTAAGCTTGACCCTGTGTAATATAAAATGGGTAACCAGCAGCAAGGTAGAGTTTTATCAGCTCACTGTTGTTTTATTCCATATACTGAATCCTGTTTGGACAGTCTCAAAGTGAAGTTGAAGATCAGGGCTTGGTTTACTTTAAAATCAGAAGTGGAATGGATTTAGCCTCTCAAATATAGAAAACACACACCACTAATTGTTGAGTCCTGGTGCTAGGAACAGAATGTTATGACATACAATGGTATTTCAGTGGCTGTGTCATGAAGAAGGAGCAAGCACATGAAGCTGGAAGAACCTTTCTATAAAAAGACACTGGGGCTGTACTGCTCCATAAAAAGCCTAGGCTTATAATCATTTGCAGCTCTGAAGTGCAAACCCATGGCTTCCCAAAACTAACAGCTGATTCCTCACACACACTTCAAGACAACCTAGTATGGCCATCTACCCACACATCTCAACCAAGGTTGGGACTTCCTAGTAGCTAGTGAGAATCCAACACGGCCTGATCAGTTGTGGTTCTGTATTTGAAACACCTGTGTAGGCAAAGGACACTCAAATCCAAAGGTGAGTGTCACTGTGTGGCTCTGGTGTGCCTGCTGGCAGAAAGCATCCCCATCGGCACTGTTCCTGCTCTTCAGGGGGCAGCACAGTTGCCTGGAGAACTTTGTTAATCCCTAGATCAGTGGATGAGGACTCCTCCTCCAGAGTGCCTAGCTCCATAGTTCATGGCATCATGGGGGTAGAGCGGATTGGGCAACAGTTTGCATTTCTGATGATGCTGATGCTGATGCTGCTAGGCCACATTTAGAGAACTACTATAGGGTGTGGAACTTTTGAGGTGCTGGTTAGGCTGGGTGAAGAGGAAGAAGGCTGGATGTGCCAAGCACATTCCTCATGGCTCTTTGTCTCCCTTTGAGCTCTGCAGCAAACCCCAGCTCAGAGCTGACCCCGGATAGAGGGACACAAAGATGCCCGACCAGGGTCTCCTCACCATCTTTTTTAAACTTTGTTTTTGCTATGCCTTTGGTGGTAAGTCTTGCAGTTTTGATTCCAATATATAATGAGCTTGGAAGTTTTCACTCCATCCTTACAATGGGAAAAAAGTTGAACAGAAACCCAATGCTTTTCTTGCACTTATCAGAGAATTGAGGTATCAGAGCAAAACTCCACCCCAAAATCTGGAGAGCCAGGAAAATCCAAAGTCACAGCCAAGATCTGCTTATCTGGAGCAGAAGCCACTGGAACCATAAATTGGTAGGAGCAAGCCATAAATTGGTAGGAATAAACAGTAATTTTGACAAGTTGTTTTAGGCTAAGTGTGGACTAGTAGGAAACTGAGAAGTTCCTGGGGGGGGGGGGTGCATTCTTAGGGAAGCCCTCACCAAAGCACCCCACACTTTCAAGTATTTTACCTCCAGGAACCCCACTAGATTCTCCTTATGGCTCTGGCAGGAGGAGGAGAAAAGGAATCATTGTGAAAGACACAGAATATTCTCCATTATAAAGGCCTACTCTCTGGTGAAAATGACTTTAAAAGACTTTACCATAGGCTTACCCTTGGGGAGGGGAATTTCCCCAGCTATCGCTGACCTCTAGACTTCCTGTCTCATGTAAGCGTGCAGGTGCAGAGGAGCCAAGAAACATTTGTGAAAGTCATAAAGCAGGGATGAAGGCCTACTAAAAATCTGAGATTTAATCATAAGACTATAGAATGTTTCCCTGCTTCTATACCTAACTAGCACATTAATAGGGTTTCAATAAAATAAAAGTGAATTACTTGCTGAAGGACTTGCAAGATGCAGACTTTATCTAAAAAGGAGTTCTTAGAGAAGCCCAAAGGCAACAGAAGATACCAAAGCACACAAGTGGAGGAATTTGAAGCTCTGGCACCTATACCTATAGCAAACATAAAATAAAATACAGCCAACTCCCAGGCTGGTTAACCTAAGTCCTATTTACATCATGCCCAGCTCTCCAACAAAATTACAAATCATACTAAAAAAGAAAGAACAAAGTCTGCAAAGACAAAGTAAGCATTAGAAACAGACTCAGATATGACACCGATTTTGGAATTATCATACAGTGAATTCAAAATAACTTGCTATGTTAATTAAATATGCTAAAGGCTCTAGTAGAAAAAAATAGACAACATGCAAGTACAGAGAGGTGATATCAGAGAGAAGAATCAAAAGGAAACATTATAAATCAAAACTGCAGAACAAAAATGAAGAATGCCTTTGATCGGCTCATTCACGGGTTAGACATGGCCAAAAAAATAATTGGAGAGCTTGAAGATGGGTCAATAAAATTTCACAAACTGAAATGCAAAGAGAAAAAAGGTTTTAGAAAACAGAATTTTTCTGTTGAAGAATTCTGGGGCAATTTCAGAAGGTATAAACTTTGCCTTCCTGATGGGTATTAAGTGATGTTTCAACGTTTTCTAAGCTTTTGAAATCTTGTTCTAGCCTTCAAACTTGTGGTTCTAAGAGTCCCCAAAGTCAACAATCCAACAGTCTTAACCTGCATGCTCACCTCCATCCCTCCCACTGCTGCATTTATCTCTCTAGTCGGATTGCAGGCCTATATTTACAATCACCATGATAACTTCATTCTTTCCTACTGATAAAGCATTGTTACTACTGGATTCTGGAGTTTCCATGTTGCTTCAATATTACTTTATTTTCGAAATGGTCTCTCTGCCTATGGAGCCTCCTGGAGGCTGCCAAATGCTCACTAGGTGTCCCCAGTCCAATTCTTGTCTCTCCCATGTTTCATATTAGCATGAGCTAGTTGGGTCTTTCTGTCTCTTTCCAGTTTTATCTATGCCCCATCTATCCTCCACCCCCACCCATTCTGATATGCTCAGGTAACCTGGAGTTTAATGTGTCCACCGTCTCATGACTCAGATTAAACTTTCCACTTATAGACCCTTATCTATAGCTCCACCATTTACCTGAGGTCTGTTTCAGAGACATATACTATGCATTGTTTGGAATCACTGCACAAACACTTAGTTCAGGAAGGCGTGGTTTACTTCAGAGAGCCTGTATTTGGCAACGGGAAGCAGAGTTTGCCTTCATACTTAACCCTTTCTAGCCACATGAGGTCAGACAAGTTACTTGAGCCTCTATTTTTTACATCTTTAAAAAATGATAATCAACTGCACAGGTTGTTGCAAGGATTAAGTAAAATAAACAATTTATGTAGGAGCAATTATCAAAATGCCTGTAATATAATAAGTGGTTTAAGAAATGTCTGTTTACGTTTTTGAAAAGAAGTTATAAAAGCTAGGATACAGGTGAGCAGAATGTTAAAGTGATGAAAAGTGCTATTTAATTTTTGGTATAAATTGGTTGAAAGGCAAATATTTTTTTCTTTTCTAAATCTTCTAGTATTCAGCCACCAATTTTGATTAAGTCATCAAAGAGAAGGACTTTTCCAACCTTCTTAAGCTTTTTATGCTATATTTTAATATTCTCACGGATGTTTATAAGACTTTAAAACATTATAATTAAATTTCCTTGCTTTGGTACTCTGGATAAATTCATAATGCATTTAGGCATATAATCAGAGCAACTGAAGCTTCTGTAAGCGGATATCTCAGAAAGGAATCTCCTTGTGAGTGAAAAGAAATAATTCTAGAATTCACATACTTAATGATGGCTCAGTTAAAAGATTGGAATTGAAAAATCAAGACAATACATTTCATGAAGAATGACTGTAGGAAAAATTCCCATAATCAGGGTTTTTACCAATCACAATCAAAATATCTTAAAGTGAGAGTCCTACAAAAAAAAAAAAAGAATTGCCTTCAGCTAATGGCTACAGTTAATATGGAACTATTTGCTACAAGGCATAACTATAAAATTTCTTGGGTTCGACATCATGGCATGCTGGAAATCAATCTTAGAAAAATATCAAAAGCATGCAAAAAGGGTCTCCTAACAGCAAAACTTAATATTGTCTGATTCTCCATGTCACTAGGACAGAACAACCAGCTTTCTGTCACACTCTTGGAAGGGCCCCAATCTGAAAGACCATGCTACTAGCAGAATCTGCAATCTATAACAGAAGCTATCTTCAGCCAGACCTCACATCACAGCAAAGAGGCCTGTCTGGTAGTCACGAATTCAACCTTCTGCCATTTTCTTCCTACTTCCCTAGAGCAGCTCAACTTGTGTAGACTGTACAGGGTTATGAATTTTTTTCAGGAACTTCATGAGAGTTGCAGAGCCAAAAATGTCTGGGGAAAAAAAGCCTAATACACTGAATGTCATACAGTCATTTATCTTTCCCCATCACCTACACTAGTCTCTTTGCAGAAAAGCACTGGTACAAAGGAAAAAGAATGAGTGGCCTGAGTGGTGTGACTTAGAGATTCCTGAGCAAACCAGTGCCCTTGCTGTGGCTGAAATATCACCACTACAGACCCACCCCATTGCCTTCTTTTCCAGTGTTCCTGAAAGCACTATTGCTAGGTCCCTTGAATGCAGTGAATGAATTCACAGGACCATTTCCCCCCATGAGTGGAAAAGGCAAATCTGATCACGGAAGTAAAAGGGTACCAAAGTTATTGCCAAGTGGCATGGAATATCTTTCATCTTCCCGGTCACTACTCAGCTGAGCCCCTCAAGTCCTATGTTATGACCTCCAGACTTCAAACTTTTCAGTTCAACCACCATTTGGGTATTAATATCAGTCTCTTTCTGCAAAGTCTGTAATAGAATAATTAACTTTCATTATGTACTTGGGTGTGATAAGATCCCTCATTTTGGGATCTTTTTTTTTTTTTGCATGGGCAGGTACAGGGAACAAACCTGGGTCTCCGTGTTCAGAGAACTCTACCACTGAGCCACCATGGCCTGCCCTATCTTACCATTTAGTAGGAAAATAAAATGATTATGGGAGATGACAAAGCTGCTTAACAGGTAGGGATAAGGTTGGTGTAATGGCCTTATCTTATCCTGGTCTTCCCCAAAAGCAGAACCTGGTGGCTCAGTGATAGAACGTTCAGTTCCATGCTAGATACCTGGGTTTGAGTCCCAGACCATGCACTCCCCCTAAAAATTAACCTCAACATGAAAGCAGAGCCTGAGAAATATTTGTATATACGTTATTTATTTGGGGGTAATCCAAAAGCACAGGAGTAATGGATGAGGGAGAAAGAGGGAAGGAGGAAAGGCCACTATAAAGGAGCATTCTCAAGGTCACTATTGATAACTAGGACAATTGAAGCTCTCTCCCACCCCAGGTCCTCTAGGAAACCTATAAAATGCCTTTCAGAATTGTCAACCTAAGGATTGTTTCAAAGTTTTTATTCATTGTCTCCTATCACTCACTGGTTGAGATTTGTCCCCATGACAGTGCTAATTTCCCTACACTTCTGAGAAGTGTGTATATGTTTAAAGTCTGCTGCACTGGAAAAGCCCAGGACAGAAAAATGAAAAAACCATGATGTGTCCTTAAAACAAGAAGTTATCAGCATAAGGTGGGATTAGAGCTTGAACAGCTCTGTCCACTATAATTGAAATGAAAGGTGAGATGAAGATGCACCAGGGGCATCTACCTATGCAAGCAAAAATCTAATAGCTATGTTGAAAATTAATTCTACCATCTCTAATAGAATTTCATTTTAGCAAATAAAATGCTTGACATTGAAATTCAACAGCCTACCCTAAGATCTCTAAGTAGGGTCTGACCTACAATGAGTGAGTTGCTTTAAAAATTATTGTCAACATTCCCAACTCTCTTGTTGAAATGATGACTGTTTCCTTGAAATTTCTAGGCATTTTCCTACAACTTTATGTGTCAAAGAAAAGCAAGATGTTCCTCAGAACTTCTTAATAAGGCTGATTCAATTTCCATTCTTTATTGATCAATAAATGCCCATTAGTTTTTTCTTAATATAGTTGAATATTAAAGATTTTAATTTCCCTAAATCCCTTCAGCTTTGATATCTGCTTTTTTCCTTTTACTATGTAAATTGCACAAAAGATATTTTTATTTGGATTCGGGTATGAGTTGTTTCCAATAAGCTCATTGCTTTAACAGGTGGAAGATCATTCTCATCAAACATTCTTTTGAATATCTTTGTGGCCTTCAAAGTATCACTCATTCTCATAGTGGCTTACCTCTCACAGTGTTATTTCAGATCCCTTTGTCCACGTCTATTCCTCAAGATAGTCATAACATATTTGTTCTATATCTTGAAAACTTGCTCTTGATTCATTATTTCTATTCATACTCCTGAGTTTGGAATTTCAAGCACTGTTCTATTTGATATCCAGTGCCAATTAAGGGCTGCTTTCTTTTTCCATTATAAAACAGTAATACCTAATACAAAGATACCACACTTAGAAGCCTTTAAGTAGCCTTTCTCTTTGTTATTTACAAGCTAAAGATGGTGTTAATTGCTTCAAATTGATGTTGGCACATTTCCTGAGCCAAATTCTACAATTCTGTGAATTCTCATCACTTTTCTCCCCATTTCAGCATCACTGCCAACATTTGAGATAAAATCTCCCATGATGATTAGCCTTATCAGATGCTGAGAATGCTGCAATGGATTTGTCAAATTCCCTCTAGAATCTTTCTTTTCCATCAGTACTTTTGTTATGGTCGTGTGGTAAAGTTAAACCACAAGAATATCTGTGTCTCATCACCCAATTTATGAAGAACAGAGATTTCTATCCTACCCAGGCTCATGAAAGTTAAGTACTTTATTCACAGAAAGCCAGATAAAATCTCATGAGTAATTCACCATCACAGTGAACTAAAACTGGATAAAATCTCTGCATGAAGATTCTGTGCTCAAAGAACAGTCTTCCTCAAAATGGAACAAAATGGCATGGCTTCCTCTGTGCTTCACTTAGAATATCTTTATTTCTGTTTTTCATCCTATATTAGAAATTGCTTTCATAGAAATTAGGCAATGAACAAAATGCTTTCCAAAAGGTTCTCAAAGTTGTGTATTAAGAAAAACTTCACATTTCATAAAATTCACTCAATCTCCCCTCTTTTTCTTAATTCAAAATTACTGGTATCCTGTTGATATCGCATTCCAGTATTTCAAACTTACTGTAATTTCCCACATTTATTTCCTTAATCATATGTCACATTTCCATCATTTGTTCAGTCATATACTCTGCTGCCCAGCATTTCTTTTAATTAAATTAAACTTACTTCTTAAGCCTTTAAACAATATTAGTAACTCTACTTGTTACAAGGACATGTTGCAGCTAAACAATTATAACAATATCCTAATGGTATCTATATCAATAATCCTTTTGGATACTGTGTATGAAAACAGAATGAAAATTTCAAGTTATAATTCTAGAAATGTTGTGAGATCTATTATATTAAATAAGGAGTCCCTTTAGACATTAAGCGTTGGGTATTATTACTCTTACACTCTTTCTTAATTTGGGGGGAAAATTTAAGGTTGTTAATAGGCCAACACCTTTATCAAAAAGTAGTGAACATTAAAATTTTTATCCTTAAAAGCAAAATATTTCGAAATAATGTTACAATTTCTAGTATGGAAACATACCTAGAAGGCAGTGAAATGCCCACCACCATGTTCTCTAGCTTCATCAGCACAGCTCTGCTATAGAAAAATCCAGGTTATACTATACCCTCTTATCACAATTTTAATAAAAATTACACTAAAATCAAGAAAGAGGGGCTACAAAACAACCGAAGTAGATGAAAGTTTCCATTTTGGAGAAATGAATGGTGCATCAAATAGCCCAATCTTCAAAGTTCCTCAAAGAACACTGACCCTACCCAGGGAGTGCTGAGAAAAGAGAAAGATGTATGGTAGGGAATAAATACCTTCATTCAGCAAACTGAGGAAATTTGTCCCAGTCTTTCAAGACCAATAAGCAGAGCATCCAGAGAGGAATTTAAGAAGTCTGATAGTGTCCAAACAGTGAACTCAGCAGTCAGGGAAAAGGGAAGAGGGAGCACGTGGTACCTACAACATGATGTGGTACCTATCATTTCTAACTCTGAAGAAGATTGTCCCAGTTTACCAATCTTAGAGTTACCATTCTTATTTTCAACCTCAGCAAATACAGCCATTTATTACTCCTGGAGTCTACCCAAATTCATAGACAAAATTCTAGACTGGGTAAACTTTGGTCATCAGGCCTGACCTTGGCTTGCTCTTGGTCTTAAACACAACCCCCAAAATATAAGTGATCCTCGGGTTCCACTTGAAGTCTTCCAAGAAAAGCTGGGGTGAACAGGGTGCCTTGACTTCACTGTATAGCTGAAATATGTTAGGACCGAACTAAATACACATGATTCTTCCAACTATGGATAAACTACTATCAAACACTAAACTCAGGCCAACACCAGCCTATTCCTGGAGCTAATGAAAATCACATCAGTCATACCTCAGTTCAAAAAATTGTTCATTCAGACTACAAGTATTAAGCTATTGCCTACTGTATATATAGGAATGAACAATAAAGAGTTCTATAGAACTTTCTGATACTCTTTGGTTGCTTTCATTACAGTGTTACTTCCATACTCTTGCAACATTCCATGCCCATCTTTCAACATTCCTGAAACGTATCAAGAATACCAGCTAGGAGGTTTAGTCACAGAAAGCACTAGTTAAAAGATACATCTACAAAGTAGCATAACCCAAGGAACACAAAAATAGCATTTATCAAAGACCAAAAGAATAACAGCTAAGAAAGAAAACAAAGCTTTCACTGATCTTCTTTTCTCATTTTCTAATAATATTTAATATTTATGTTACTAATTACTAAGGACTGTAATAGCATTTAAAGGATTTTGGGGGTGGTGGGGAAAGGATCTAAAATTGTTTTGACTCAAAACGCTGCCAGAATCCTCCTCTTTCTAAACGTGGAACATAGAAAGACTAACTATAGACGGGACATGAAAAGGTGAAGATACAACCAGAGTCAAAATGAACTTTGTGTTTTTGAAGTAAAGCTATTTTTCTTTAAACCAATCTTTTGCTATCTAAGCAGACACAAAATAAGACACAGGGCAAAATCATCTAGCTGATTTAAATGAAGTGGATGCAATAATAGGGACCCCGAATACAGAAAATGGCTCTTGGGTAGAAAGTGCCAATCTGTAAATGAAATACACCTTTTTAGGTGGGATTTTCTGAAATCCACTCAGAAAGTAAATTTTTTAATTTTTTATTTCATTTTAATTTGTCTAAATTAATCTTAAAATTTGATACCCAATTCAGTTATTAGAAACTTTTAAGTACTGTAATAATTTGTGTGTGTGAATCTGCTTTTTCAACTATAAATTTCATGAAATATAAATTTACACTAAGTACTTATTACATATTAAAATAATAATGTATTAGGTCATATACATTACTAAAATTGCTTTCTTATGTTTCTTTTTGCTTTATTCTGTTATTATTAGAAAATTTTAAATTATGCATTTGTTTTATATTATATTTTTATTGGATACCGTCTACTAGAGCATAGTAATGCTACTGCAGCCCTGGGTTATCTTACATTTCTTTTGCATTTCCCTTAGCATTTAGCACAATGTCATGCATGTAATTGATTAAATACATTTTATACAAATACAAACAGCCCATGTTTCAGGGCAAATATTTCTTATCATACTGTACAAAAAATTTATTTAAAAATGAACTCATTTTTTTCAGAGAAAGATGGTTTTGGACAGAGATCAGGCAATGAAAGAATTAGGAAAATTTTTCTCCTCTTGTTCAGAGGACCCACAATTAGTCAAAGGGTCAAATCAAATCACTGCATTTTTATCAAGTCCCCACAATATTCCCAAATGTCTACTAAACTAACCACCCTTTTGGTTGGGGCTTTCCCCACCTATCTCATCATGGCTGCATCTAAAAATTATAAAATCTCTAAATAATTCTTCAATAATTCCAGGGAGCTGTGGTAAAGATAATAGAAAGATCAAAGGGTTTAGAAACATAAATTTGGAATCACATAAAATTGTTTGAATCTTGTTTTTACATACAAAGAACATGAGAAAATTATTTAACCTCTATAATCCTCATTTCAGCCATAAATTGAGGTTGATAATAATAACTATTTATTAGGACTGATTTGTGGGAAAATAGGTTAAATAATTAGCATAGAGCTTGAAACATAGTAGAAACTCAATAAATGGTGATTGAGTAATGCTGATGATTAAGTATCACTATTATTAATACTGAAATTTTACTACTTTTTTCCAGCAATTCTGGGAAATTCTAAAAGCTTCTTAAGTAATCATCATTTTGATAGTTCCCAGCCCTTCCAGGAATAAAACACCCTTTTAGCTTTAGTTTCTTATGCATCCTGGGTGAAATTATTAATAAAGCTGCTGGCACTGAACACTAATAAACCTAAAGAGAAATACAGGCAGATTTCACAATCTAATGAGTTTTAGGAAACAGGTACTTATATTTTATTTCTTTCCAAGAAATCTAAGAGATTTTCCCTATGTATTTTTAGATACCCCTCACTGGCAAAGATCAAGTGTAGCTAATTAAGTTGATGTTATAAATGTTTCACGTTTCAGTTGTGATTGGAGAATCCAGGGTCCAAGAGCTGTTGTAATAAGGCTATTACATTCTATTATTTTATATTTTAAAGCACATAGGGACCTTATAAGCCAGGGGTGACTTATCCAGTAGGCACAGTGCCTCGGACCACAATATTTTTTAGGGTCCACAAAAATGTTTTAATTTATTTTAAAATCACACTAAAAATGAACTTTTAGGTTGAAGGAAATGTCTTAATATGTAATATATAATGTTAATATATTTATCTTGATTTTTAAGATGGCTTATCGAGGAAATGGCCTATGAAGACAAGGGTTTCCAGGCATAATATAGACCTGCATAAGCCAGGTAACGAGAAGGAACAAACAAGGTGATACTGAGTAATGTTAGTACATAACTCTAAATGTTAAGAAACACATGTAGACTCTTCAAAGCTACAAGGAAAAGGGACTGGAAAAAAGGAAGCCTAAAGAATTGGGACATCAGTACAATCTAATCCAACGCTATGTGACCAAGTTTTACATCACTAGTCTGTATCACATAGTAGATTCTATGTCCTATTGTTGCCCAAGATTTTTAGTCTGTCAGTAAAACTCTTGCAAGACATTTTGCAGAATTTATTTTAGAAAATATTCTTCTGCTTGTATTAGAATACATGTTAATTCCTGGTAATATCTTTATTCAATAAGCAAGTTTTCAAAATAGAAATATATATACATGGTTAAGTATATCTAAAGTTAGCAACTACCTAAGAAGTTCTCCCTTTAAGCTTTTCATTGGTTGTTTTACATCTCTGTTTCATTGTGCACTGGTTTGAAACTGTTTTGTACCCCAGAAAAGCCATGTTCTTTTTCCTAATCCAGTCTTGTGGGGGCAGACCTATTGTTTGGGGTGGGACATTTTGATTCGGTGGTTTCCATGCAGATGTGACCCACCCAATTTGGGGTGGGATCTTTTGATTATGTGGTTTCTATGGAGATATATCTCTGTCCATTCAAGGTGGGTCTTATTCCACTTACTGTAGTCCTTTAAAAGGAAACCATTTTGGAAAAATCTGAGAGCCAACACAGACAGAGATGTTTGGAAAAGGAGAAAGAAAATGACCTTGGAGTATCTGTTTTACACCAAAATCCAAAGGACCAGCAGATGCCAGCCACATACATGCCTTCTCAGCTGACAAACATGTTCCAGATGCCATCAGCCTTTCTTGAGTCAAGACACCTTTTTCTGAATGCCTTAGTTTGGACATTTTTATGGCTTTAGAACTGTAAACTTGTAGCTTAATAAGTCCCCTTTATAAAAGCCAACCCATTTCTGGTATATCGCATTCTGGCCGCATTAGCAAACTAAAAGACATTGAATAATTCATTTTCCCAGCATAGTAAAAGCTGGAGGAGATGCCCTTTTAGACCAAGTCTTTACCAACCAACCTTAGTAAATGTTTGACATCAAATACTGATAGCAAATCTTACTGTGCTATCAGTGAGTATCCATGAGCAATGATGCAGTACATTCCACACTGAACAGGATGATGAACAGGAAGTAGGAAGCCCCATGTACAGGTTTGGTAGGCAGTGTGTTTTCAGTTCAACAAACACTTCTTGAACACCAACTATAAGCAAGGCTGCCTATAAGAGAAGATAGAGATAAAAGTATATTATATAAGGTCACTGATATCAAAGAACTCATTTTCTCTAAAAAGTTGTATAAATTCAGAATTTCCTAAACACCACTTTGAATGTAATAAAACCCATTCAAAGAAAATAAAATTATTTTTGTACCCTCCATCATTTTGGTTTGTCTGTCCCCTGCCATCACTCCCTCATGAGTGCAAATAATTGAAAGTCAAATTTATTTTCAAAACAGAGAATAGCCAATTGGCCCACCAACTGGGAAATGGAACAATTTCCAGATTGTAATCTTAATGGTCATTTTAAGCCTAGAAGGGACATGTCAGTTATTCCACTTCTTTGCTTGCAGGCAGGACACATCTCCACTATGTTCATGCAGATGGAACTTAGGGCTTCAAGTCCATCAGTTAATGTGTTTGCCCAAGTTTTATCCCAAACTATATTTGTCCATCTCCTTGCAGGAAAATTATATTGTATGCTAATTTTGCATTTCTGAAAATGCTTTCTCTTTCCTCACTCTTAAAAACATAGTAATAAATTCTCAAAGAACTCTTAATGAACAATACATAAAAGTAGAAGTTATTAGGGGTGGGTGGTAGTTATAGTCTTAGGCATTTGGAATTGGACACAAATTTTTATTTTCAGAAGGAAAACCATAAGAAATCAGTAAGGCCATTTGCTGTTATTAAAGCTAAGCAAAGCAGACATTATTTTAACCTTTGTTGTGTTTCTGGCTTACATTTACACCACCATTTTACTGAACTTTCTCTTGCACTACCCAATGTTTGGTGCTTGCACTTTTTCTCCCTACATCTGTTTTATCTCAAACTCCATAAGTCTCTTTACTTTCAGTATAATTTTCATTTTCCTTCTGTGACTTTTTCACCTGCCCCATTGTTTTTATTGATATACATCATTATGCTACATCATTATATTTTCGTTTTTATTAATTTTAAAATATATTCTCTTGGTCATTTTGTCCTTTTACTCTTTTTGTTTCATCATGATTTTTAAATCCTTCTTTCTCTTCTGCCCTAGTAAATACAAGTCTCGTGCCCTTTTGAAACATAGCTGTAATCCTAACCATCTCCCATGATGTGATCACACATTGGCCTCTCATCATTTTGTTAAATAATCATGTACATTGTCCAAGGGAAACAGAAGACTATTTCAAATCAAGTTACCCACTGAATCACAAAGTTAAGAGATACTGTAATTATACTGCTGCAAACTTTTATTTCACATTTCATCTACAACATCTAAGGAGAAAATGGAATTAACATTAATTTCAATACCGGACTCATTAAAGGGTGAGAAAAAAACATCTATTTTAAACATTATTATACAATTTTTAGGTGGCATTTTATAACTATTAATTTAGAAAAAAATGGGCTTTGACTAGGATGGCATTCATGTCTGCAATATATTTGCTGACACCAGCAGTGGCCCAAAAGTTTGAACAGTTGACAGTCTCCTGTGGAGTTCATCAAGATGCTTCATTGGAGCTGCCAACTTCACAGCCTGCACTGCGAATTTTGGACTCTTGCATTTGCACAGTTGCATGAGACACCTTTATAAATCCCATATTTACCAATATCTTCTATTGATTCTGTTTCTCTAAAGAACCCTGACTAATACAGCATGGTACCAGGAGTGGTTCCTCAGAAACAGAATCTTAAAAATGTGTTTTTACAATTGGTTTTATACTCTGATTAGAATCAAAGGCACTGACTCTGTTTCCAAAAATCAAGATGTCACTGACAGTCTGTGGTGTGAGTTGGCAATAGAGATATGCAAAATATCATTATTTGATTCTGCTAGCTGTACACTTATATAAGGCAAGGTTTTTGGGTGAGAGTGTTTTTGACACCTTAATGGAGTTTTGTGGAGTTAAGGGGTATAATGATGTTGCCTGGTTGTTGTTAGATACACTGGATATAGTTATGAGGGGAAAGGCTTTAAATCTGAAAATTAAGTGCCATATGAAAGATGTAAAAGTTTCCATATGTGCACTGAAAGAAAATCTTATTTCCTATGGTCGCAGACTTAAGATCTCTGAAAAACAAACACAAAGCCTCATTGTGTGAGTTGCAGATTTACAGCATTAACTAAAATCTCAACCTTGCAGGGTGTCTGCTGCTAAAGTAAGGGCTTCGATTGGAAAATAATGGTATTCTGAAATTTGGGTTGGGGACATATGGTTTGATAATGATGGTCATAGGGTCATGGAAAGCCCGGACTTTGCTGAGTCATTGCTAGATAGATATATAATAGTCTGTTCTGAGGAAACAGCCACCCCATCTCCAGCCTGCCCTGAGGAAAGAGCTTCCAGACCTCCAGCCTGCCTTGAGGAAATAACTTCTCAGCCTCCATTCTGCCCAGAGAAGTCAGCAATCCAACCTCCACCTAAAGAAATTAACTCTTCAGTACCTGCTAACCTGTAATTACCTCTCCTATGGAAATAGCCTTCACTCTTCTGTAGGGAGCAACTAATCCTGTTTCACCATATGAAACTGCAGTGGAATGTTCTGAGGTAGTTGGCTTGAAAGATACTTCTAATTCTTTTCATGACCCACCCCCACCACCCCATTTTTCTTCAAGACCTATAAGTAGCCTAAAGTTCTAACAGGCCTCAAAAGGTGAGGTACAAAGCGTGACCCATGAGGAAGTATGCCGTACTCCAAAAGAACCGCATGAGTTCTCCAGCCTGTGTAGACAGAAATCAGGGAACTATGTGTGGAAATGGATATTAATGGTGTGGGATAATGGTGGGAGGAATACAAAGTTGGAGCAAGCTGAAATTATTGATATGGGCCCACTAAGTTGAGGTTCTGCATTCAATGTTTAGGTCAAAGGATTATAAAGGGCATTGACTATTTGGATGATTGGATGAAAAATGAATCAAAAGGTAGATTATATTACCTGAGGCTGAAATGCCATAACTGCCCTGGTAAAATGTGGATAAGAGATCCAAAAGCTTAGAGAGATTGGAATGTTGGAGTGGATTTATCATGGAGGACATACTCACACACACACCAGGAATGTCCAGAGGACACATCTCTCACCACAACTTTGAAAAATAAATTTGTGAGACTAGTTTCATCATCTCTGAAGGACTCCATAGTCACCCATCTCTGTAGTCCAGGTATTACCATGAGAACTAGTGTCATTGAGCTGGATTTCTTAAACACGATGGGGATGATTGAATCCCAAGTTGGTAGAAACCATGTGGTGACCATTAATCATCATAGGCAAGGTGGATGTGGCAACCATAAGACAGCAGACTCAAGGCAGTGGTCAAAATAATCTAACTCACTGAAACTTGTGGCCTTGGCTGGTAGAGCATGGGGTACCTAGAAGTAAAATAGATGGCCAGGCTACTAAATTCTTGTTTGAGCTCTATAAGCAGAAGAATTCTAGGTCAAGTGAATAGAAATCTAACTTAAATTACAAAAATGGAAAGTCACAGCCCCTTGATCAATTTCCAGACTTGAGACAGTTTATAGGTACTCTTGAATGAAGGAGGGCCAGGTACTCTTGGGGAAGGACCCTGTTATACTGCCCAAAATTTACACTGTTAACCTTCCTCCCAAATTTCCCCAAGGAGACCTTTTTCCAGGGTGACTGTGCATTGCAGAAAAAGAAATTATTTGATATTTCTGCAATTATTAGACAGTGGCTCAGAAGTGTTCCTAATTTTAGGAGACCTAAAATGTCACTCTGGTCCACCAGTCAGTGTAGGTTCTTATGGAGGTTAGGTGATCAATGGTGTTTTAGCTCAGATCCATCTCACAGTGGGTCCAGTGGGTCCCCGGACCTATTCTGTGGTTATTTCCCCAGTTCCAGAAGCAATAATTGTAATCAACATATTCAGCAACTGCCAGAATCCCTACATTCATTCCCTAAGTCATGGCGTGAGGGCTATGGTAGGTAATGCCAATAGAAACCACTAGAACTGTCCCTACCTAGCAAAATAGTGAATCAGAAGCAATATTGGATACCTGGAGGGATGGCAGAAATTAGTGCCACTCTTAAGGGCTTGAAGAATACAGGAGTGGTGATTCTCATTATTCCCATTCAACTCTCCTATTTGGCCTGTGCAGAAAACAGATGGGTCTTGGAGAGTGACAGTGGATTATCTTAAATTTAACCAAGTGGTGACTCCAATTGCAGCTGCAGTTGCAAATGCGGTAAGATTGCTTGAGCAAATCAACACATACCCTGCTATGTGGTATGCAGCTTTTGATCTGGCAAATGCTTTTTTCTCAATAGCTAGTCAGTAAGGACCACCAGAAACAGTTTGCATCCAGCTGACAAGGCCAACAGTATACCATCACTGTCTTACCTGAGGGGTATAACAACTCTCCAGCCCTATGTCATAATCTTGTCTGCAGGGAACTTGATCATCTCTCCCTCCCACAAGACACCACACGGGTCCATTATATTGATGATATCATGTTGATTGAACCTAGTGTGAAAAAAGTAGCAAGTACTGTAGACTTATTGGTAAAGCATTTGTATGTCAGGGGATGGGAGATAAATTCAACACAAACGCAGGAGGCCTCTACCTCAGTCAAATCTCTATGTATTCAGTGATATGGGGCATGTCTAGATATCCCTCCTAAGGTAAAAGATAAGTTGTTGCATTTGGTCCCTTCTATGACCAAAAAAGATGCACAACACCTAGTTGGCTTCTTTGGATTTTGGAGACAACCTATTCCTCATTTAGGTGTGCTACTCTGGCCCATTTATTGAGTGACCAGAAAAGCTGCTAGTTTTGAATGGGGATTGGAACAAGAGGAGGCTCTGCAGAAGGGCCAGGCTGCTGTGCAAATGCTCTGCATTTTGGGCCATATCATCCAGCAGATCTGATACTGCTGGAAGTATCAGCAGCAAATAGAGATAGTGTCTGGAGCCTTTGGCAGACCCCTATAGGATAATCACAAGGCAGAAACTTAGGATTTCAGAGTAAAGTCTCACCATCTTCTGCAGATAAATACTCACCTTTTGAGGAACAGTTTTTTGGCCTGCTACTGGGCCTTAGTAGAGACTGAGTGCTTAACCATGGGCCACCAAGTTACCATGAGACCTGAGTTGCCTATCATGAGCTGGGTGTTATCTGACCCACCAAGCCATAAAATTGGGTGTACACAGCCATTCTCCATCATAAAATTGAAATGACATATAAGAGATAGGGCTTGGAAAGGTCCTGAAGACAAAAGTAAGTTACATGAGGAAGCAGTCCAAATGCCCATGGCCCATACTCCTGCCACATTACCTTCTTTCCCAGACCAGAGCTATGGCCCCATGGAGCATTCCTTACAATCAGTTGACTAAGGAAAAGAAAACTTGGGCCTGGCTTACAGATAGTTCTGCATGATACGCAGGTACCACCCAAAAGTAGACAGCTGCAGCGCTACAGCCCTTTTCTGGGATGTCCTTAAAGGACATTTGTGAGAGGAAATCCTCCCAGTGGGTGGAATTTTGAGTACTGCACCTGGTTAATTTTGCTTGGAAGAGGACTTGTCAGAGGTGTGTTTGTATACTGACTCATGGGCTATTGCTAATGGTTTGGCTGGATGGTCAGGGAATTCAAAGGAGCATGATTGGAAAATTGGTGACAAAGAGGTCTGGGGAAGATGTATGTGGATAGACCTTTCTGAGTAGGCAAGAAACATGAAGATATTTTGTGTCCCATATGAATGCTTACTGGAGGATGACTTCAGCAGAGGAAGGTTTGAATAATCAAGTAGATAAAATGACTCATCCAGTGGATATAAGTCATCCTCTTTCCCCAGCTACTCCAGCCATTGTCCAATGAGCCCATTAAAAGAGTGGGCATGATGGTAGGGATGGAGGTTATGCATGTGCTCAGCAACATGGACTTCCACTCACCAAGGCCAAGCTGGCTACTGCCACTGCTGAGTGCCAAATCTGCCAGCAGCAGAGACCCATAATCAGTCCCTGATATGGCACCATTCCCTGAAGTGATCAGCCTGCTACTTGGCGGCAGGTTGATTACATTGGACCACTTCCATTATGGAAGGGACAGTGATTTGTTCCAACTGGAATAAACACACACTCCACATATGGGTTTGTCTTCCCTGCACACAATGCTTCTGCCCAAACTACCACCCAGGGACTTATAGAATGCCTTATCCACTGTCAAGGTATTCCACACAACATTGCTTCTGATCAAGGAACCCACTTCATAGCAAATGACGAATGGCAATGGACACATGCTCATGAATTCTCTGATCTTACCATGATCCCCATCATCCACAAGCAGCTGGGTTGATATAATGATGGAATGGCCTTTTGAAGACCCAATTATGGTGCCAATTTAGTGGCAATACCTTTCAGAGCTGGGGCAATGTTCTCCAGGAGACTGGGTATGCTCTGAATCAATATCCACACTATAGCACTGTTTCTCCCATAGCCAGTATCCACGGGTCCACTAGTGGGAGTGGCATCACTCACTATCACCCCTAATGATCCACTAGAAAATTTTTTGCTTTCTGTCCCTGAAACCTTAAGTTCTTGCTGGTCTATAGGTCTTAGTTCCAAAAGGAAAAGTGTTCCTATGAGGAAACACAACAATGATTTCTTTGAACAGGACATTAAGACAGCCACCTGGCCACTTTGAACCTCCCATGCCTCTGTATCAACAGGCAAGAAAGAGAATTGCTGTATAGGCTGAGGAGATAAATCCTGACTATCAAGGGAAAATAGGACTGCAACTACACAATGGAGGTAAAGAAGAGTTTCCCTGGAATACAAGAGACCCCCTAGGGTATCTCTTAGCACTACCATGCCCTGTGAGTAAAGCCAATGGAAAACTGCAGCAATCCAATCCAGACAGGACTTACAATAGCCCAGAAACTTCAGAATGAAGGTTGGGTCACCCCACCAGGCAAAGTACCACAGTCAGCTGAAATGCTTGTGAGGGTAAAGGGAATACAGATCAGGTAGTGGAAAAAAGTAATATAAATATGGTCTTTGATTACATGACCAGTTACAGAAATGAGGACTGTGAAAGTACGAATATTTCTTCCTTGTTTTGTTATGAGTATGTTTGTATTTGTCCATAAAGGAATATCTTGTTTCTTTTCTTCTTATCATGTGACATAAGTTGTATTGTTCATGTTATGGTACTTAAATATAGGATATCAAGTTTAGGATCATATATTACCTAGGACTTGCACCCTATTCTGGAGAGATTTAGTGTATTTATGGTTATATGCAGGCCAGTTGAGTATTGTTAGGTGAAACATATGTACGTTATTGTGTTCTATTTAGAAATTAAGCATGTTTTAAGGTGTTGCATATAGCTGCCAAGTTGATAAGGGGTGGACAGTGATAGTTAAGGTCTGGTGTCAACTTAGTCAGGTGATGATCTCTGGTTGTCTGATCAGGCAAGCACTGCTTAACCCTTACTACAAGGATATTTTGTGGCTGGTTGATAAACCAGAAGTTTGGTTTATTAAAAACATCAGTCAGTTGATTAAGTAGCTGTGGATGATTACATCTATGATAAACTAAGGGTGTGTCTCATTGCCACAAATGAGAGAATCCAATCAGTCGGATTTGAGCCAATCAACTGAAGACTTTTAAGTATGAAGAGAGGATTGATTTTCACTGCTTCATTAGCCAGTGAGACTCTCCTGTGGAGTTTGCCAAGACCCTTTATCATAGTTGCCAGTTTCACAGCCTGCCATATGGATTTTGGACTCTTGCATTCCCACAGTTGCATGAGACACCTTTATAAATCTGTACTTACAGATATTTCTTATTGGTTCTGTTTCTCTAGAACACCTTGACTAATACAAAAGTATTATACAGCATGACCAAGTGGGGTTTATTCCAAGCATGAAAAATGGTTTAATACAAGAAAATCAATCAATGTAACATAATACATTAACAAATTGAAAGAGAAAAAGTCTGTGATCATCTTGACTGATGCTGAAAAGGCATCTGACAAAATTCAGTATCCTTTCTTGATAGAAACTCTTCAAACAGTTGGAATTGAATGAAATTTCCTCAACATGAGAAAGGATTTATATGAAATCCCACAGTCAGCATCATAGTCAATACTGACAGACTGAAAGCCTCCCCCCTATAATCAGGAATGTGACAAGGATCCCCACTGTCACCAGTTATTCAACCTTGTACTAGAAGTTCTAGATAGAGAAATTAAGGAAGATAAATCAGTAAAAGGCATCCAAATAGGAAAAGAAGAAGTAAAACTCTCATTACTTGCAGATGACATGATCTTATATTTGGAAAATCATGAGAAATCTATGACAAAACTACTTGATCTAATAAACCAATTTAGCAAAGTGGTGGGATACAAGATTATCATACACCACTTCCTGGAAGATGGCGGCTTAGTAAGACGCGCGGATCTTAGTTTCTTCTCCAGGACACCTACTAGGGGAGTAGAAACGATACAGAAAGCGCCCAAAGCCACAACAGAGATAAAAAAGACAGCGTACCCCATCCTGGAACGGCTGGCTGGCTGAGAGAAGCAGCTCGGGTGAGATCGCCGAGGCGCGCGGGCCTTACCGGGCGGGGTGGCAAGCGGCCGGAGTTACTCCCTTCCCCCTTCCCGGGCCGGCTGGGAGAATTGGAGAGGCGGTCCCCTGAAACAAAGACGGCTGGCGCCCACACCACGCGCAGCCCCCGGACCAACTGAGAGAATTGGATCGGAAACCCCCAGGCCGCGGAGAACGGTGACGGGTGGGGGAGGCCCCTTCCAAACCCGTGACTCCCGGGGAACGTGCACTCTCTCGGGCGGGCCGCTGCCGCTGGCGCCCTCCCGCCACGCTTGTTGCCCAGGGCCGACTAGGAAATTCGGACGGGCTCTTTCCCGGGCTGCGGCGACCAGCAACCCTCCCTGCGTTCGGACCGAGGGCCGGCTCAAGCCGCTTCGGCTAGCGAACCCCCAGGACGGCGAGAGTTTTCCAAAGTTTAAGGTCCCACAGCACCTTTTACTGGTGGGACCCGCAGACAAACGTGTGCCACGAGCGCCACCTACTGGGCAGGATAAGAAAAACAGAACCCAGAGATTTCACAGAAAAATATTACAACCTTGCTGGGTCCAACACCAAGAAAAATCTGAATAAATGCCCAGACGCCAGCAGCAGAAGATAACTGTCCACGCTCAAAAGATTGAGAATATGGCTCAGTCAAAGGAACAAACCAATAGCTCAAATGAGACACAAGAGCTGAGACAACTAATCCTGAATATACGAACAGAAATGGAAAACCTCTTCAAAAATGAAATCGATAAATTGAGGGAGGACATGAAGAGGACATGGGCTGAACATAAAGAAGAAATAGAAAAACTGAAAAAACAAATCGCAGAACTTATGGAAGTGAAGGATAAAGTAGCAAACATAGAAAAAATAATGGATAGTTACAATGATAGATTTAAAGAGACAGAAGATAGAATTAGTGATTTGGAGGATGGAACATCTGAATTCCAAAAAGAAACAGAAACTATAGGGAAAAGAATGGAGAAATTTGAACAGGGTATCAGGGAACTCAAGGACAATATGAACCGCACAAATATACGTGTTGTGGGTGTCCCAGAAGGAGAAGAGAAGGGAAAAGGAGGAGAAAAACTAATGGAAGAAATTTTCACTGAAAATTTCCCAACTCTTATGAAAGACCTAAAATTACAGATCCAAGAAGTGCAGCGCACCCCAAAGAGATTAGACCCAAATAGGCGTTCTCCAAGACACTTACTAGTTAGAATGTCAGAGGTCAAAGAGAAAGAGAAGATCTTGAAAGCAGCAAGAGAAAAACAATCCATTACATACAAGGGAAACCCAATAAAACTTTGTGTAGATTTCTCAGCAGAAACCATGGAAGCTAGAAGACAGTGGGATGATATATTTAAAATACTAAAAGAGAAAAACTGCCAACCAAGACTCCTATATCCAGCAAAATTATCCTTCAAAAATGAGGGAGAAATTAAAACATTCTCAGACAAAAAGTCACTGAAAGAATTTGTGACCAAGAGACCAGCTCTGCAAGAAATACTAAAGGGAGCACTAGAGTCAGATACAAAAAGACAGAAGAGAGAGATATGGAAAAGAGTGTAGAAAGAAGGAAAATCAGATATGATATATATAATACAAAAGGCAAAATGGTAGAGGAAAATATTATCCAAACAGTAATAACACTAAATGTCAATGGACTGAATTCCCCAATCAAAAGACATAGATTGGCAGAATGGATTAAAAAACAGGATCCTTCTATATGCTGTCTACAGGAAACACATCTTAGACCCAAAGATAAACATAGGTTGAAAGTGAAAGGTTGGGAAAAGATATTTCATGCAAATAACAACCAGAAAAGAGCAGGAGTGGCTATACTAATATCCAACAAATTAGACTTCAAATGTAAAACAGTTAAAAGAGACAAAGAAGGACACTATATACTAATAAAAGGAACAATTAAACAAGAAGACATAACAATCATAAATATTTACGCACCGAATCAGAATGCCCCAAAATACGTGAGGAATATACTGCAAACACTGAAAAGGGAAATAGACTCATATACCATAATAGTTGGAGACTTCAACTCACCACTCTCATCAAGGGACAGAACATCTAGACAGAGGATCAACAAAGAAATAGAGAATCTGAATATTACTATAAATGAACTAGACTTAATAGACATTTATAGGACATTACATCCCACAACAGCAGGATACACCTTTTTCTCAAGTGCTCATGGATCATTCTCAAAGATAGACCATATGCTGGGTCACAAAGCAAGTCTTAACAAATTTAAAAAGATTGAAATCTTACACAACACTTTCTCGGACCATAAAGGAATGATGTTGGAAATCAATAATAGGCAGAGTGCCAGAAAATTCACAAATACGTGGAGGCTCAACAACACACTCCTAAACAACGACTGGGTCAAAGAAGAAATTGCAAGAGAAATTAGCAAATACCTCGAGGCGAATGAAAATGAAAACACAACATATCAAAACTTATGGGACGCAGCAAAGGCAGTGCTAAGAGGGAAATTTATTGCTCTAAATGCCTATATCAGAAAAGAAGAAAAGGCAAAAATTCAGGAATTAACTATCCATTTGGAAGAACTGGAGAAAGAACAGCAAGTTAACCCCAAAGCAAGCAAAAGGAAAGAAATAACAAAGATTAGAGCACAAATAAATGAAATTGAAAACATGAAAACAATAGAGAAAATCAATAAGGCCAGAAGTTGGTTCTATGAGAAAATCAATAAGATTGATGGGCCCTTAGCAAGATTGACAAAAAGAAGAAGAGAGAGGATGCAAATAAATAAGATCAGAAATGGAAGAGGAGACATAACTACTGACCTCACAGAAATAAAGGAGGTAATAACAGGATACTATGAACAACTTTACGCTAATAAATACAACAATTTAGAGGAAATGGACGGGTTCCTGGAAAGACATGAACAACCAACTTTGACTCAAGAAGACATAGATGACCTCAACAAACCAATCACAAGTAAAGAAATTGAATTAGTCATTCAAAAGCTTCCTAAAAAGAAAAGTCCAGGACCAGATGGCTTCACATGTGAATTCTACCAAACGTTCCAGAAAGAATTAGTACCAATTCTCTTCAAACTCTTCAAAAAAATCGAAGTGGAGGGAAAACTACCTAATTCATTCTATGAAGCCAACATCACCCTCATACCAAAACCAGGCAAAGATATTACAAAAAAAGAAAACTACAGACCAATCTCTCTAATGAATACAGATGCAAAAATCCTCAATAAAATTCTAGCAAATCGTATCCAACAACACATTAAAAGAATTATACATCATGACCAAGTAGGATTCATCCCAGGTATGCAAGGATGGTTCAACATAAGAAAATCAATTAATGTAATACACCATATCAACAAATCAAAGCAGAAAAATCACATGATCATCTCAATTGATGCAGAGAAGGCATTCGACAAGATTCAACATCCTTTCCTGTTGAAAACACTTCAAAAGATAGGAATACAAGGGAACTTCCTTAAAATGATAGAGGGAATATATGAAAAACCCACAGCTAATATCATCCTCAATGGGGAAAAACTGAAAACTTTCCCCCTAAGATCAGGAACAAGACAAGGATGTCCACTATCACCACTATTATTCAACATTGTGTTGGAGGTTCTAGCCAGAGCAATTAGACAAGAAAAAGAAATACAAGGCATCAAAATTGGAAAGGAAGAAGTAAAACTATCACTGTTTGCAGACGATATGATACTATACGTTGAAAACCCGGAAAAATCCACAACAAAACTACTAGAGCTAATAAATGAGTACAGCAAAGTAGCAGGTTACAAGATCAACATTCAAAAATCTGTAGCATTTCTATAAACTAGTAATGAACAAGCTGAGGGGGAAATCAAGAAACGAATCCCATTTACAATTGCAACTAAAAGAATAAAATACCTAGGAATAAATTTAACTAAAGAGACAAAAAACCTATATAAAGAAAACTACAAAAAACTGCTAAAAGAAATCACAGAAGACCTAAATAGATGGAAGGGCATACCGTGTTCATGGATTGGAAGACTAAATATAGTTAAGATGTCAATCCTACCTAAATTGATTTACAGATTCAATGCAATACCAATCAAAATCCCAACAACTTATTTTTCAGAAATAGAAAAACCAATAAGCAAATTTATCTGGAAGGGCAGGGTGCCCCGAATTGCTAAAAACATCTTGAGGAAAAAAAACGAAGCTGGAGGTCTCGCGCTGCCTGACTTTAAGGCATATTATGAAGCCACAGTGGTCAAAACAGCATGGTATTGGCATAAAGATAGATATATCGACCAATGGAATCGAATAGAGTGCTCAGATATAGACCCTCTCATCTATGGACATTTGATCTTTGATAAGGCAGTCAAGCCAACTCACCTGGGACAGAGCAGTCTCTTCAATAAATGGTGCCTAGAGAACTGGATATCCATATGCAAAAGAATGAAAGAAGACCCATCTCTCACACCCTATACAAAAGTTAACTCAAAATGGATCAAAGATCTAAACATTAGGTCTAAGACCATAAAACAGTTAGAGGAAAATGTTGGGAGATATCTTATGGATCTTACAACTGGAGGCGGTTTTATGGACCTTAAACCTAAAGCAAGAGCACTGAAGAAGGAAATAAATAAATGGGAACTCCTCAAAATTAAACACTTTTGTGCATCAAAGAACTTCATCAAGAAAGTAGAAAGACAGCCTTCACAATGGGAGACAATATTTGGAAATGATATATCAGATAAAGGTCTAGTATCCAGAATTTATAAAGAGATTGTTCATCTCAACAACAAAAAGACAGCCAACCCAATTACAAAATGGGAAAAAGACTTGAACAGACACCTCTCAGAAGAGGAAATACGGATGGCCAAGAGGCACATGAAGAGATGCTCAATGTCCCTGGCCATTAGAGAAATGCAAATCAAAACCACAATGAGATATCATCTCACACCCACCAGAATGGCCATTATCAACAAAACAGAAAATGACAAGTGCTGGAGAGGATGCGGAGAAAGAGGCACACTTATCCACTGTTGGTGGGAATGTCAAATGGTGCAACCACTGTGGAAGGCAGTTTGGCGGTTCCTCAAAAAGCTGAATATAGAATTGCCATACGACCCAGCAATACCATTGCTAGGTATCTACTCAAAGGACTTAAGGGCAAAGACACAAACGGACATTTGCACACCAATGTTTATAGCAGCATTATTTACAATTGCAAAGAGATGGAAACAGCCAAAATCTCCATCAACAGAAGAGTGGCTAAACAAACTGTGGTATATACATACGATGGAATATTATGCAGCTTTAAGACAAGATAAACTTATGAACCATGTAATAACATGGATGGACCTAGAGAATATTATGCTGAGTGAATCCAGCCAAAAACTAAAGGACAAATACTGTATGGTCCCACTGATGTGAACGGACATTCGAGAATAAACTTGAAATATGTCATTGGTAACAGAGTTCAGCAGGAGTTAGAAACAGGGTAAGACAATGAGTAATTGAAGCTGAAGGGATACAGACTGTGCAACAGGACTAGATACAAAAACTCAAAAATGGACAGCACAATAATACCTAATTGTAAAGTAATCATGTTAAAACACTGAATGAAGCTGCATCTGAGCTATAGGTTTTTGTTTTGTTTTGATTTTACTATTATTACTTTTATTTTTTTCTCTATATTAACATTCTATATCTTTTTCGGTTATGTTGCTAGTTCTTCTAAACCAATGCAAATGTACTAAGAAATGATGATCATGCATCTATGTGATGATGTTAAGAATTAATGATTGCATGTGTAGAATGGTATGATCTCTAAATGTTGGGTTAATTTCTTTTTTTCCGTTAATTAAAAAAAAAAAAAAAAGAGAAGGGATAATTGGAGATGAAGGGATACAGACTGTACAACGGGACTGGATATAAAAACTCAGAAATGGACAGCACAATACTACCCAATTGTAATGCAATTATGTTAAAACACTGAATGAAGCTGCATGTGAGGTATAGGTTTTTTGTTTTTGTTTTTTTTTGTTTTTTTTTTCTTTCTATTATTGTTTTAATTCTTATTCTGTTGTCTTTTTATTTCTTTTTCTAAATCGATGCAAATGTACTAAGAAATGATGAATATGCAACTATGTGATGTTATTAAGAATTACTGATTGTACATGTAGATTGGAATGATTTCTAATTGTTTTGTTAATTCTTTTTTTAATTAATAAAAAAAAAAAAGAAAAAAAAAAAAGATTATCATACAAAAATTAGTAGTGTTTCTATTCATTAATAATGACCTAATGGAGAAGACAATAAAGAAAAAAATTCCATTCATAACAACTAAGAGAATCAAGTTTCTAGGAACAAACTTAACTGAGGATGTAAAAAAACTATACAAAACTAGAAGAAATCAAAGAAGTCTAAATAGGTAGAAAGACATTCCATGTTCATGAACAGGAAGGCTAAATATTAAGATAACAATTGTACCCAAATTGATCTACAGATTCAATGCAATACCTATCAAAATTCCGAGAGCCTACAACAACATGGGTGAAGCTTGAGGACACAATGCTGAGTGAAATAAGACAGCTACAAAAGGACAGATATTGTATGATTTCACTAATGAACTAACTAGAATGTAGACTCAGCATCTTAAAATGTAGAATATAGGGTACCTAGAGATAGACATAGATAGAGAAGGGAGAGTGGTGACCTAATATGTACAGAGTTGTTAAAGAGGTTGAACATCATTGCTTGAGAATAGATAGAAGTGATGGTAGCTCATTATTGGAATTATAAGTAATAGTGCCATATTGTAGGTGAATTTGATTGAAAGGGGTTGTTTAAAGTCATGTATGTCATCAGCTAACCCTACAAATATAAATAAGTTCTTGCATAAACCACTACAATTGTGTGGCACTGGTACAAAGAGTTAATAATAGAGTGGTATATTGGGCAAAAATACCTACTACAAGCTACAGACTATATTTAACAGTAGTATCTAAATATTCTTTCATCAACAATAACAGGTGCTTCACATCAATACTAAGGGTCGATAATAGGGGTATAAGGGATATGTGGTGTTTTGGGTTTTCTGGGTTTTTTGTTTACTGCTATTTTTCTCTTTGGAGCAATTAAGATTGAGTGTGATCATTGCACAACTAACTGATAATACAGTAAGACATTGATGGTATACTTTGAATGGAATATATGATATGTGAATGTATCATTAAAAACTGCAGATGTTCAAAAACATCTTATATTGAAACATGTTTTGGATATTATCTAGATATGATATCATCAACGTAGTTTCATAAAATAAATATTATCATAAACATTAAGCTTCTTAAATAATTATAAGATTTGTATTTCATTTCAGCCTTAGAAATGCTGAGCCCTAATTTTCTCATTTTAAATGTTTCTCTTTTTCTTGGAACTGTTTTAATCCTAAACAGGATAACTGAGTCTAAAAATTCTGTCTGGTTCCCATGCAACAGAACTTAAAAGTCAAATCATGTATGATTAAAGGTTTTTAAACTTGTTAGGTAAAGTCTCTATTAAAACTATTTGAATGTTGAGATTTTACAGAAATTTGTAACTATCTTTCTACTTTTCTCTCCACATCAGAAACATTTATATTTTCTATGTGTGATTTTAATTGAGTTATCTAACCTCTCTGCATCTCAATGTGTCAGACCAGATTATTTAAGATTCCATGATCCCATGTTTTTAAAATGTGCATAGACGTTTGGTGAGAATGGTGAGAATTATAAAAGCATTATAAACCGTTCCTTACTTGTGGTCATGCTTAAAATCTAGAGCTCCAGAATATTACAGCTATTAAAATTAATTACCAGTATCATTCAGGCAGTCATGGGAGGTTAAATTTCATTTATTTACATACCACAAATAGAAACAACTTTCCTAAAATACCACATCTAGGTTCCAGAGGAGATGGCGGCTTAGTAAGACGCGCGGGTCTTAGCTCCTCCTCCAGAACAGCTACTAGAGAAGTAGAAATGATTCAGAACAGCTCCCGGAGCCACAACAGAGACCAAGAAGACAGAGTACCCCATTCTGGAACGGCTGACTGGGTGGGAGAACCTGCTGCAGTGAGATTGCCAAGGGGCACGCGCTTCCCCGGGCCGGGGCGGCAGGCGGCCGGAGTCCCTCCCTCCCTCCTTCCCGGGCCGGCTGGGAGAATTGGACAGGCGATCCCCTCAAGCCGCGGCGGCTGGCGCCCCCCCCCACGATGCACGGCCCCCCGGACCAGCTGGGAGAATTGAATCTGAGATCCCCCAAGCCGTGGAGACCGGTGACTGGGGTCCCTTCCAAACACATGGCTTCCCGGTCCGGCTGGGAATGGTGGATAGGCACTCCCCCAAGACGCGGCAGCCAGCACCCCCCCACCACACTTGGCATCCCGGGCAGGCTGGGAAATTTGGACAGGCACTCCCCCAAGCCGTGGAGGCCAGCGACCCTCCCCATGCGCGGATTCCTGGGCGGGCTGGGAGATTCGGATTGGCACTCCCCCAAGCCGCTTCGGCTGGTGACCCTCCTTACAGCGAGAGTTTTCCAAAGTTAAAGGAGCCACAGCATCTTTTACTGGTGGGACCCGCAGACAGACAAGCACCATGAGCGCCACCTACTGGGCAGGATAAGAAAAACAAGCCCAGAAATTTCACAGAAAAATCTTTCAACCTGCTGGGTCCCACAGCCAGGGAAATCTGATTAAATGCCCAGACGCCAGCAGAAGATAACGGATCATGCTCGGAAAATTGAAGATGTTACCCAGTCAAAGGAACAAACCAATAGTTCAAATGAGATACAGGAGCTGAGACAACTAATGCTGAATATACGAACAGAAATGGAAAACCTCTTCAAAAACCAAATCAATAAATTGATGGAGTACATGAAGAAGACATGGGATGAACAAAAAGAAGAAATAGAAAAACTGAAAAAACAAATCACAGAACTTATGGGAGTGAAGGACAAAGTAGAAAAGATGGAAAAAACAATGGATACCTACAATGGTAGATTTAAAGAGACAGAAGCTAGAATTAGTGAATTGGAGGATGGAACATCTGAATTCCAAAAAGAAACAGAAACTATAGGGAAAAGAATGGAAAAATATGAACAGGGGATGAGGGAACTGAATGATGATATGAAGCACACAAATATACATGCTGTGGGTGTCCCAGAAGGAGAAGAGAAGGGAAAAGGAGGAGAAAAACTAATGGAAGAAATTATCACTGGAAATTTCCCAACTGTTATGAAAGACCTAAATATACAGATCCAAGAAGTGCAGCGCACCCCAAAGAGAATAGACCCAAATAGGCGTTCTCCAAGACACTCACTAGTTAGAATATCAGAGGTCAAAGAGAAAGAGAGGATCTTGAAAGCAGCAAGAGAAAAACAATCTATCACATACAAGGGAAACGCAATAAGACTATGTGTAGATTTCTCAGCAGAAACCATGGAAGCTAGAAGACAGTGGGATGATATATTTAAATCACTAAAAGAGAAAAACTGCCAACCAAGACTTCTATATCCAGCAAAATTGTCCTTCAAAAATGAGGGAGAAATTAAGACATTCTCAGACAAAAAGTCACTGAGAGAATTTGTGTCCAAGAGACCAGCTCTGCAAGAAATACTAAAAGGAGCACTAGAGTCAGATACGAAAAGACAGAAGAGAGAGGTATGGAGAAGAGTGTAGAAAGAAGGAAAATCAGATATGATATATATAATACAAAAGGCAAAATGGTAGAGGAGAATACTACCCAAAAAGTAATAACACTAAATGTTAATGGACTGAACTCCCCAATCAAAAGACATAGACTGGCAGAATGGATTAAAAAACAGGATCCTTCTATATGCTGTCTACAGGAAACACATCTTAGACCCAAAGATAAACATAGGTTGGAAGTGAAAGGTTGGGAAAAGATATTTCATGCAAATAACAACCAGAAAAGAGCAGGAGTGGCTATACTAATATCCAACAAATTAGACTTCAAATGTAAAACAGTTAAAAGAGACAAAGAAGGACACTATATACTAATAAAAGGAACAATTAAACAAGAAGACATAACAATCATAAATATTTATGCACCAAACCAGAATGCCCCAAAATACGTGAGGAATACACTGCAAACACTGAAAAGGGAAATAGACACATATACCATAATAGTTGGAGACTTCAATTCCCCACTCTCATCAATGGACAGAACATCTAGACAGAGGATCAATAAAGAAATAGAGAATTTGAATATTACTATAAATGAGCTAGACTTAACAGACATTTATAGGACATTACACCCCACAACAGCAGGATACACCTTTTTCTCAAGTGCTCATGGATCATTCTCAAAGATAGACCATATGCTGGGTCACAAAGCAAGTCTCAACAAATTTAAAAAGATTGAAATCATACACAACACTTTCTCGGATCATAAAGGAATGAAGTTGGAAATCAATAATAGGCAGAGTGCCAGATAATTCACAAATATGTGGAGGCTCAACAACACACTCTTAAACCACCAGTGGGTCAAGGAAGAAATGACAAGAGAAATTGATAAATATCTCGAGGCGAATGAAAATGAAAACACAACATATCAAAACCTATGGGACGCAGCAAAGGCAGTGCTAAGAGGGAAATTTATTGCCCTAAATGCCTATATCAGAAAAGAAGAAAAGGCAAAAATCCAGGAATTAACTGTCCACTTGGAAGAACTGGAGAAAGAACAGCAAACTAACCCCAAAGCAAGCAAAAGGAAAGAAATAACAAAGATTAGAGCAGAAATAAATGAAATTGAAAACATGAAAACAATAGAGAAAATCAATGAGACCAGAAGTTGGTTCTATGAGAAAATCAATAAGATTGATGGGCCCTTAGCAAGATTGACAAAAAGAAGAAGAGAGAGGATGCAAATAAATAAGATCAGAAATGGAAGAGGAGACATAATCACTGACCTCACAGAAATAAAGGAGGTCATAACAGGATACTATGAACAACTTTACGCTAATAAATACAACAATTTAGTTGAAATGGACGGGTTCCTGGAAAGACATGAACAACCAACTTTGACTCAAGAAGAAATAGATGACCTCAACAAACCAATCATAAGTAAAGAAATTGAATCAGTCATTCAAAAGCTTCCTAAAAAGAAAAGGACCAGATGGCTTCACATGTGAATTCTACCAAACATTCCAGAAAGAATTAGTACCAACTCTCCTCAAACTCTTCAAAAAACTCGAAGTGGAGGGAAAACTACCTAATTCATTCTATGAAGCCAACATCACCCTCATACCAAAACCAGGCAAAGATATTAGAAAAAAATCGAAGTGGAGGGAAAGCTACCTAATTCATTCTATGAAGCCAACATCACCCTCATACCAAAACCAGGCAAAGATATTACAAAAAAAGAAAACTACAGACCAATCTCTCTAATGAATATAGATGCAAAAATCCTCAATAAAATTCTAGCAAATCGAATCCAACAACACATTAAAAGAATTATACATCATGACCAAGTAGGATTCATCCCAGGTATGCAAGGATGGTTCAACATAAGAAAATCAATTAATGTAATACACCATATCGACAAATCAAAGCAGAAAAATCACATGATCATCTCAATTGATGCAGAGAAGGCATTTGACAAGATTCAACATCCTTTCCTGTTGAAAACACTTCAAAGGATAGGAATACAAGGGAACTTCCTTAAAATGATGGAGGGAATATATGAAAAACCCACAGTTAATATCATCCTCAATGGGGAAAAATTGAAAACTTCCCCCTAAGATCAGGAACAAGACAAGGATGTCCATTATCACCACTGTTATTCAACATCGTGTTGGAGGTTCTAGCCAGAGCTATTAGACAAGATAAGAAATACAAGGCATCAAAATTGGAAAGGAAGAAGTAAAACTATCTCTGTTTGCAGACGATATGATATTATACGTCAAAAACCCAGAAAAATCCACAACAAAACTACTAGAGCTAATAAATGAGTACAGCAAAGTAGCAGGTTACAAGATCAACATTCAAAAATCTGTAGCATTTCTATAAACTAGTAATGAACAAGCTGAGGGGGAAATCAAGAAACAAATCCCATTTACAATTGCAACTAAAAGAATAAAATACCTAGGAATAAATTTAACTAAAGAGACAAAAAACCTATATAAAGAAAACTACAAAAAACTGCTAAAAGAAATCACAGAAGACCTAAATAGATGGAAGGGCATACCGTGTTCATGGATTGGAAGACTAAATATAGTTAAGATGTCAATTCTACCTAAATTGATTTACAGATTCAATGCAATACCAATCAAAATCCCAACAACTTATTTTTCAGAAATAGAAAAACCAATAAGCAAATTTATCTGGAAGGGCAGGGTGCCCCAAATTGCTAAAAGTATCTTGAGGAAAAAAAACGAAGCTGGAGGTCTCACGCTGCCAGACTTTAAGGCATATTATGAAGCCACAGTGGTCAAAACAGCATGGTATTGGCATAAAGATAGATATATCGACCAATGGAATCAAATAGAGTGCTCAGATATAGACCCTCTCATCTATGGACATTTGATCTTTGATAAGGGAGTCAAGCCAACTCACCTGGGACAGAACAGTCTCTTCAATAAATGGTGCCTAGAGAACTGGATATCCATATGCAAAAGAATGAAGGAGGACCCGTATCTCACACCCTATACAAAAGTTAACTCAAAATGGATCAAACATCTAAACATTAGGTCTAAGACCATAAAACAGTTAGAGGAAAATGTAGGGAGATATCTTATGAAACTTACAATTGGAGGCAGTTTTATGGACCTTAAACCTAAAGCAAGAGCACTAAAGAAAGAAAGAAATAAATGGGAGCTCCTCAAAATTAAACACTTTTTTGCATCAAAGAACTTCATCAAGAAAGTAGAAAGACAGCCTACACAATGGGAGACAATATTTGGAAATGACATATCAGATAAAGGTCTAGTATCCAGAATTTATAAAGAGCTTGTTCAACTCAACAACAAAAAGACAGCCAACCCAATTACAAAATGGGAAAAAGACTTAACAGACACCTCTCAGTAGAGGAAATACAAATGGCCAAAAGGCACATGAAGAGATGCTCAATGTCCCTGGCCATTAGAGAAATGCAAATCAAAACCACAATGAGATATCATCTCACACCCACCAGAATGGCCATTATCAACAAAACAGAAAATGACAAGTGCTGGAGAGGGTGCGGAGAAAGAGGCACACTTATCCAGTGTTGGTGGGAATGTCAAATGGTGCAACCACTGTGGAAGGCAGTTTGGCGGTTCCTCAAAAAACTGAATATAGAGTTGCCATATGACCCAGCAATACCATTGCTAGGTATCTACTCAGAGGACTTAAGGGCAAAGACACAAATGGACATTTGCACACCAATGTTTATAGCAGCATTATTCACAATTGCAAAGAGATGGAAACAGCCAAAATGTCCATCAACAGACGAGTGGCTAAACAAACTGTGGTATGTACATACGATGGAATATTATGCAGCTTTAAGACAGAATAAACTTATGAAGCATGTAATAACATGGATGGACCTAGAGAACATTATGCTGAGTGAGTCTAGCCAAAAACTAAAGGACAAATACTGTATAGTCCCACTGATGTGAACTGACATTCGAGAATAAACTTGGAATATGTCATCGGTAACAGAGACCAGCAGGAGTTAGAAACAGGGTAAGATAATGGGTAATTGGAGCTGAAGGGATACAGACTGTGCAACAGGACTAGATACAAAAACCCAAAAATGGACAGCACAATAATACCTAATTGTAATGTAATTATGTTAAAACACTGAATGAAGCTGCATCTGAGCTATAGTTTTTTTTTGTTTGTCTGTTTGTTTGTGTCTTTTGATTTTTTCTTTTTCCTTTTCTTTTTTTATTATTATTATTATTTTTATTTTTTCTCTATATTAACATTCTATATCTTTTTCTGTTGTTTTGCTAGTTCTTTTCCTAAATCGATGCAAATGTACTAAGATATGATGATCATGCATCCATGTGATGATGTTAAGAATTACTGATTGCATACGTAGATGGAATGATTTCTAAATGTTGTGTTAATTTCTTTTTTTTCTTTAATTAATAAAAAAAAAAGAAAGGAAAAAAAAAATACCACATCTACTTCCTTCCATTCTTGCAACTGCCAACCTAGGTCTGCCAGGTGTTTAATATTACTGATAGAATAAAAAAATCCAAAACCCTTAGAAATATCATTTAAAAGGTTCTGAATCCTAGGGGAAAAAATGAAGAGGTCCAGGCCAGAAATCTCTAGGGATTTCTCCTAAAGAAAACCTTAACAGCAATTTTCCACCTTCAATCTCGCATCTCCCCATTCCAATCCTTCATCCTCTTTGAATTCTTCCATAACCATGAAAAGCTCTGTCTGAGGTTATAGCTGGGAAAGTACACATTCTCATTGCCAGAGACAAAATCTTCATCTTTGTTATCTCTTGGTTTTTTTTTTTTGTATGCTGTATGGTGGGGGTCACACTTCATTCCTTTTCCATGTTGAGTATCCCGTTATTACAGGACCATCTGTTGATTTTTTTTTTTTGCATTGGGGTGCAGGGAGTACACAGGCCAGCAATTGAACCCAGGTCTCCTGTGTGACAAGTCAGAATTTTTATCTTGTTTAGTACTGGGAGGTCAGGAGGAGTGTATGTGTAGGAATATGTCCTTGGAATTCCAAATTAGAATTATTTTTCCAAAAATGGAAATAGTAGTATATAATGATTAGACTCCATAGTATAAAAAATCAGTAATATTACGGATTAATAAAACTCCAAATTTTTCAATAATCTAAAATCTGCTTAAACTACCAAAAATATAATGTTCTCTTAAAAGCACATGATATAAACTGCCAAGGTTAGTCTTTCATAAATCATGTGCCACATTTCAGATTTATCTTTACAAATGTCAATCTTAGCAGAAGACATGCCAGCACTGACCATCACTTACTAAACCTCTTGAATACATTTCTAATAACAAAAGTAGAATGGAATCTCCTTTTAAAAATATGGGAGTTACATTTGAACTTCTGGTTCTCCTTTTAAATACGCTCTATGTATTACCAATTTCTGTTGTTTTTGCATAGTACATGGCCTTCTTTCCTTAAAAGAAAAATAGTAAAATACTTTCCCTTGACAGACTGTTTCATTGTGTCAACTTGCCACTGAACCATTTTGCATCTCATTATTCAGCCTGATTTGCCAATAACTAATTACAGCCATCACTGGCTTACTCCATTCTCACAGCATCCTAATAATAAAATAAGGAGTTGGATGGAAACACATACATGGAATTCATTATGATAGCAGTGACTATCACATTGTTACACTTCTCTGTTCATGTGTATGCATTAGTTCCTCCAGGCTTTCACGTCTAAAATAAATTCACTGGAATCCCAGCCCCTACTATACATTAAATCAACAATTCAAAAACAGCCAGGCCAAGGACATAGTGTTCCATCTTTACAATCGAATACAGATTTCCCATTAAAAGGAAAAAGTTCTATTTCAAAAGATTTAATAGTATGGTCTTTAAAAAATAATTCCAGATGGCTAAATTTTAGGACTGGAAATATCCCACCACAAGAAATATTTTTGCCTTACTGTAATTTGTACAAATTTTCAGTCACTGGAGATCTTACCACTTAATGTTTTAAGAGATAGATTGATTTTAGGAGTTCTGTTTCATTTTCTTACATTATTTGTTTCCGTTTTATTTGTGCTTATTCATGATCGCTCACATTAAGACGACATATTTTCAGTGATTGATTGTGCAAGACATGTTGATATTTTCTACACTGTTTTGCTACTTTTTGTATCAACTTGGCCATCTTTTCTTACTCCCTTGCAACCCCACCCTCTTTTCTTTGAAGTCCCTGTCTGCTTAACATGAAAAATATACTTCATTAAGCCTAATGGCCTATTACATCAAGAGGAAAAAAAAAATTCAAACACAACAGTGATTAAGTACCTAACCTTTAACTGAAATGAATATTTGCAAAATAAGCAACACTGAACAAATATTTCCCAATAGCCTATTGAGAGTTCATTTATAAGACAATAGCAACGCTTTTCTCTCGCAGCATCGTATTTCACAGTAAATGTCTCCAAACAATGTTTGGAAACCATATTAATTTGTTTTCTAATAGTCAAGTCACTGAAAAATGAGTTGAAATCTTTGGCAAAACTTTTGCAGATCAAAGTCATGTGACTATAACTCAGATTAGTTGCCACTAGATGGCTCTGCTTTTATCAGCATCTCAAGGCAACATTTGCCCTGTGATTAAAGTCCTACAATATAAACACAGGCATGGATGGTTAAACCCTGTTAAATATGTATATATATATATATATATATATATATATATAGATACACATACAACAATTTTTTTTTTTGCATGGGCAGGCACCAGGAACTGAACCCAGGTCTCTGGAATGGCAGGCAAGAAGTCTGCCTGCTGAGCCACTGTGGCCCACCCTATGCAGTAAATTTTTATATACTGTTTAAGGTATTCTTACAGAATTGTCATTCTGAATTAGCTAAATGTTGGTAGCATTATAGAAATGATGCAAGAAAACAAAATAGAAAAAAATCATACGTCTCATGTGCTTTCTGTCACCTAAATACATAAATTCTTCATCTCATGTAAGTTAAGCATCCTAGTATTCACCTCTTCTTAAAGTTCAGTCTTTCTCTCACCCCTTCTTCATGGCCTATAACTTCTTGAATCGCTCCCGCTCTGCTCTGCCCCGCTGTGCTTCCTTGTGTGGGCTTAATCTTCCTTGCATGGCTGCTTTAAATTAGTTGTTAAAATAACAATAATAATAATAACAACAGAGTGTTTACTTGTTAAAATGTTTCCCCATATTGACTCATATTTTTCTTCCCAACTACCCTTTGAAGAGGAATTATCCTCATTTGAATGGCTAGAAAATTAAAGCTTAGGTAAATAGTAATTTACTTGAGGTCAGATGGCAAATAAATTGCAGTTCTAAAACTAGAATGCCTAAGACTTGTCCCCCCAAGTCCAGACTCCTTTGTGCTAACCCAGGACACTTCGCAATACTGTAAGCCATGTTTTAAAACTTGTCCATGGTTTTCCTGCTCTACTTAACTTTCATTTAGACGAAAAATATTTATTGAGTGCCAATTATGTGTCAGGTATATTTCTAAGTACTTGGGAGGCATCAGTTGAAAAACACAAAGATTCATGCCCCTGTGGAGCTTCAACTTTCATAGGGGGAGAGATGATAAAAGATTGAACCAATAAATAAGTGAATCATCGGGTATACCAGAAGGTGATATGTTATATGCAAAAGAAAGTTCAGAGGAGGTAGGGAAGAAGTAAGGGGGTGAGGGTAAGACAAGGTAGTGATAAGGGCTGCAATTTCAAACAGAATAGTCTGAGTAGGCCTCACTGAAAAGGTGACATTTGACAAGGTTTGAAAGTGGTGAGGGTGTAGAGATAAGCTGAATAGATAAGCTATTAATGAATGTGATTTCTCTGGCCACATTTTCTGAATAAACAACATGATTCCTCATATGTCTACTCTGCCCTGATTCCAGACCAAACTGAAGTAGCTCAGATGTGAGTCTTATATTCTTGCAAGTTCTTGTGGATATCTTCCCCAGTCCACTAGGGAAAACAGAGAGGAGGGAGATTGTGAAGTTAAAATGGGCAGCACAGTCTTGCAACGGTATGGCTGTATGTGACTCTGTGAAGCTTTCCAGGCTTTTGTGGTGTGCCTCCCATAGGCCTAGCGAGTTTAAATCACCAGACTTCATTCTCTCTCTCTCTCTCTCTTTTTTTTATCACAATGTGAACAGTAAAACTCTTCTGCTTAGGCTAAGCATCTGAGGTTGTGGGCCAGTCTAGCTGCTCCTAATAGACAATTACTTGTTAAAGGAACTAAAGCAGCTTGTTAAGTATTTTTAAGCTGTTGTGTTTAACATAACAAATCTCTTTGAAAACCAATAGTGCAATCTTTGCTCCTTCAGATGACTAATCGAATTATTTTTTCTTCAACTTTAATATAATCCCAAAGTACTGAAACCACTAAAACACGTAGGCCATGTATCCTTTAAGAGCTTCACCACCACTTTATGGCACATAGTAGACACCAAAAAACACTGGTTGGACTGAGGAAGGATCAGTAGGTCACCCTGGGTCAGGGGCACTAGTTGGTCCTTGTTCTTCTTTGCTAGCTGCTGGAATGCAGTATACCAGAAATAGAACAGCTTTTAAAAATGGCAATTTATTAAGTCACAAGTTTGAAGTTCTAAGGCCATGAAAATGTCTCAATTAAAAAAGTCTATAAAAATGTCCAAATTAAGGCACCAACAAGAGGTTACCTTCACTCAAGAAAAGCTGATAAAGTTCAGGGTTTCTCTCTCAACTGGACAGACACTTGGTGATCTGTTAGCTTTCTCTCCAGGCTTCTTGTTTCATGAAGCTCCACCGGGGACATTTTCCTTCTTCATCTCCAAAGGTTTCTGACTGCATGGGCTCTCGTGCATCTCGTGGTTCTGAAACATTTTCTAAAAATGTTTCCTCTTTTAAAGAATTCCAATAAACTAATCAAGACCCACCTGGAATGGGTGGAGTCACATCCTCCTCTAATCAAAGGTTAATACCCACAATTTAGGCAAATCACATTTCCTTGGAGATAATCTAATCAAGCTTCCACCATACCATACCAAATAGGGATTAAAAAAACTAGCTGCCTTCACGAGATGGATCAGGATTAAAACACGGCTTTTCTAGGGTACAAAATCTTTTCATACCAGCACAGTCTTTTAAAGGAGCAGAAGAGTTAAATCAAATTTTAAGCTGCAGCCTGAGAAGAAGCATTGTAGGAAACTGCTTAACTGCAAGGCAAGTGCACTAAGTGTGAGGATATTTTACCCCAGTTCTTAGAATCTGTGGAGAAAAACAAAAAGAGGAAGAATTGAGGGGTCTCACCAAGAAAGGGGATTTAGAATTTTCCACACCTAGATTTAGTTTAATGGCATAGCGACAAGCCAATATATAAAACCCCAACCTAGCTTAATTGGGGTACATCTCTACCTTGAGCACGCCATGGTGAATTCACCCACTGTGTACTTTTCTTTCAATAAGCTTTGCCATTTGTTGCTATCTGCTTTGTTCATCTTTGAATTCTTTCAAGCATGAAAAGACCAGATCTAGACAACGGCTTGGCCCCCATGTCAGCCAGTGTTGGCCCAGCTCCAGTAAGAGATTTTGGTTGAGCCAGTCAGGAGACCAACAACTTCCACATAAGACACTGCCCTCAAAATATGCACTTCATAAATTATAACTGGATCCTGTTGGTCCTCTTTCTCTTACTTAAGACACTCATCCTGGCTTTCCTCATTGCCTTTTCTGTCTCAACCGGTGCTTGACTTAAATCACACTGTCTCCCTTACTGCCTATCCTTCTCTTCTCCCTGTCCTCCCTTCTCCTGTCTCACAGCGTCTTTTTCTCCGACTCCTTCGCTCTTCAGTCTCTTCCCTCCCTGCCTTCTGTTGAGTTTATTTTCTTAGCAGCTGGCTGGGGTTAGCCATACCTAGGCCTGCCCCATCCTGTTTTATCACCTTTCTCTTCCTACCACTCTTCAAGGACACCTCTTGCACATTCTTCTTTGTGAATGGCCTCTCAGTCACTCTACAAAACCTCCTCTGTTCACCCTAAACTCATCCATTTTCTACAATCTAAGGGAAAAATCGGGCCTTAGCCAAATCACGCACCTCCACCTCTGCAACTCCTTTGCTTGTGGTGTTCCTGTGTAGCCCTGAAGAAAGGGTTTCACTGAATGTCCTGGACTTCTTCTTCACGTCTGGTCTAGGGTAGGGGGCAGTTTGAGACAGGTCTGGGTACTGTGGCATCTGGGCCCACCGCCCCCCTCAAAACTATCCTCCATATTTCCTGCCCTTCCCTCCTGTCTGACCTAACAGACCCTCTCCCCCATCACTTCTTCCTAGCCTTGCTCCAGTCTTCTTTCCTGTCCCATACCCCTTGTTGTTGGATATGATGGAGAAATCTAAATAAGACCTTCAGTGGAGTAGCTAAGTCCGCTGGCTAGCCCCTACATACCCACTGAGGATAACCATCCTTGGCTCTGTCCCCTATTCTCACAACCCTCCCCAGAAGACATTCCCTGGGATATTCTATCACACCAGAATATTTTGGTTATTGCCAGTCGCTAGAGGCCACTCCCATAGGCAGTGCCTTATTAGCCTACTGACCATTCTATCGTTCCTCCCTGAGTCCAGAAAAGGTCCAAGTAACAAGGGACCCCCATCCCTCCAAACTCTTTATGGTGGTTCTTAGATCAAGTTATGAGTGAAGCGTTTCCTAATAATGCCCTATCTCAAAGGATAGGAAGGAGCTGGAAGGTTGACTCAGAGCTGGCTGTAGGGTGAAAGCCTGAATCATCCACCATATGAGTCAGGCTCAGGAGTTTGTAAAGGTGTTTTCAGGCCACCCATTTCAGGAGTCACAGAGCTTTCCTCTCAGGGACACCTAGGGAGAAAGTGTTTTGGGTAAGGATCCCATCAGCTGTTAGATATGTGGGACACTGGGCCTCAGTGAGTGAGTTTCTCTATGCTTCTTTCCTTCCAGACCATGGGTAGTGCATCCAACTCCCCAGTTAATGGCCCTCTAGGATGACTGTGGAAAAATTAGAATGACCTACCAACCATCGAATTAAAAGGAAAAGGCTAATTCTCATTGTAACGTTGCTTAGTCCCAATATAGGTTGGAGTACAGAAAGTAATGGCCTCATAATGTCACTCTTAGCTTTAACATTTCTCAAGTAAATCTCTTGAAAAGGAGAAGGGAAGTGGTCTGCAATCCTATAGTCCAGCTTTTCATGGCTCTATATCAGAACATGGCCATGAGGAGGGCTTATAAAGTATGTTGTCTTAAGGGGACATCAAGAGCTTAATACAAGGGACAATATGCTGCAGAGCATAACACAGGAAAACAGGAAGAATTCTGCTTTATTTCAGCGGAGACTGTTTTTCAACAATCAGGATGGGGCAACAGAGGAAGAGAGGACAAGGAGAGACTAGAATAAGGAAGGACTCATAGTTCTAAATGTGAATGGTAAGCAGTCATCTCAGGGCTAACCTGGGCAGAAGCCACAGGGAACCTCCCATCAGTGTGAAGAGTATGGACACTGGAGACAAAAATGTTCCCAAGGACAAAGGAAGCTCCAAGGACATAGAGAGCCCCCATACCCTGTCCAAGGTGTAGGAAGACTGGACACAGGGCCCAAGACTGCATCAAGCCCCCAAGAAGGGAGTGAGACCTCTCTAGTCCCCCAAATTGACCTAAGGGGACCGTGGCCAGTGGCTCCCTGGACGTCACTGAAGAATATCAACCTCACAAGCCCCAAGTGACTCTTGACATGGTAGGTAAGGCTGTTAATTTTCAATTGATAAAGGAGCCACCTATGCCTCTCATTCTGGCTCTCTCTCCTCAAAAACCTGTCCCAAGTAGGGATAAATTGGAAGTCTCGGGATCAAACCTTCACCCTACCTTTCTCCAGCTGAATTAGTAGTATTATTTTAAGTCATCAGTTTTAATAATACCCAACCCCTTCCTGCTATTATGGAGGGATCACCATACCTTTACACTCAGATTCCCAGTTTCTATTTACCAGTGAGTGGCAGGAGCAGGGAGACACTACTGCAACCCAGCTCACTTGGACAGTTCTGCCCCACAGATTTAGAAACAGCCCTTATCTCTTTGGAAATGCACTAGCGCATTTAGAATCTAACTCCCTTCCTCAGTATGTGGATAATTTGTTAATCTGCAGTCCTACTAGAGATCATTTTTTAAAGAGCTAAGTCTTTTCCTTAACTTTTGCAGAAGAAGGAGGAGGAGGAGGAGGAGAAACAAAAATACTTCACTTCCCTGGGAATCACACAAAACTTATACAAAATGAGGGACCCAATTTCTACTTACCCCAGGGTCAAATTTATCATCTTTCAATGTGAAATATGGGGACTCAGTTTTAATCAAAACCTGGCAAAATGAAAAAGCAGGCCCAGCTCCCAGCTGGAGCCGAAATGGAAGGAACCTTACTCTGTAATTCTGGTTACTCCCACAGCAGTTAAGTTCAGCATGATTCCAAGTTGAATTCACCTGCCCAGATTCAGGCTTCATTCCCAGAAAACAGCCAAGCCTCTTCATCAAGAGGAAGCCTACAATTGCCAACCCCTTGCAGGGCTAAAATTCTTGTTCAAGAAGAAAAGGCTGCAAGCTTTTCATGCTAAACTGATGGTCACCTTCAGAAACACTGTGATACCAGCCCAGGACCAACATCTCTCAGCCTCTAATAGAATAAAGAGAGAATTGTACATCCTTACAAGCAGGGACCACTGCATCTAAACAGCCAGAAGCAGCTCCAGAAGCCTGTCCATCCTGCAGCCTGCCCTTAAGAATAAGGGTATTAAATTCTTTCAGGAGGGAGTTAAAACAGGCTAGAGAAGGTCATTCCTTGGCTAGGGGCACCGGTTGGTCCTGGAAGGGAGCAGAAGGGTTAAATCAAATTCTAAGCTGCAGCCTGAGAAGAAAGCAAACATTACAGGAAACTGCTTAACTGCAAAGCAAGTGCACTAGGTGTGAGGATTTTTTGCCCCAGTTCTTAGAAGCTGAGGAGAACAACAAAAAGAGGAAGGAATGAGAGGTCTCACCAAGAAGGGGTACTTGGAGTTTTCCACACCTAACTTTAGCTTAACAGCATAACAACAAGCCAACATATAAACCCCAACCTAGTTTCATCGGGCAACTCTCTATCTTGAGCATGCCCATGGTGAATTCTCCCACCGTGTGCTTTCCTCTCAATAAACTTTGCTGTTTGCTGCTATATGCTTTGTTCATCTTTGAAATATTTCAAGCGATGAGAGATCAGATCTGGAACAGAGCTGTCCCTGGTATCAGCCAGTGTTGGTCCAGCTCCAGTATTAGGATGAATGAATGGAGTGGAAGACTTTTTCTGGCATGCCATTACCTAAACTACCAGCTCAACTGCAATTAGAGATAATGTAAGAACTAGTAATAACTTTCTCTAGCATTGTCTTTTGGAATTTCTAAAATAAATAATAATTTAAAACTGTTTCCTAGATATTTTCATAGTATAAGTAGTGGTCACATGATGTTGACATCTCAAACCACACTAATGATTATTACACCTAAAACTCTGGGCATGCTAAAAAATACCATTCTTAGGACCACAATATAAATAGCACACCCTTTACAAATTCTTCAATTGCCAAGGTACTCAACTATGGTGGCTAATGGTCTAACTTATTACATAGGGACAAAATGAGGGGTCTAGCATATGGAGCCCATTCAACTACAACAATCCTTTTTCAGGATACCTGGAGTTCTCCCTAGTCCTGAGGAATTATTTTAACCCTGAATTACCTCATCACAAAGTTTGCAATGGAATCTGAAACTTAAGCAGCCTGCTTAAAATCTTCCTCCTCTGGGATATACCCTCATTCTTCTTCCTTTACTGCCAGTGACTGTAAAGACTGCTTGACTGTGGAAAGCAGGACAACAGCACAAGTCTGTCACACAGCCCTGAGGTCTCACACTTGTTTCCAGCTGAGGTCTCACACTTGTTTCAATGGCTTTTTGTGTAGCCTTTGGGTGAGGGTGATCTTTCAGCATTAACAAAAAATGGCTATTTTTAGTCCAATTTAAAATAGAAAATATTCAGTTATACCAAAAACATAATTTTTTTAAAAGTAAAATGTTTTCCTCTCATTAGATTTTTCCATAGCAAAACTCTCAAAAGTAAATATTGCTAAATTTCCTTCTGCTAGCTGAAAGCACATTTCCCCAGAGATGGAGCCTTTAAAAAACAGAAAAAAATGTTAGAATAATGAAAGGAGAAAAAAGGATAGTCACTTGTTTTCCCTAGCTCAGATCTAGTCCTAGAAATCCCTAACAATAACCCAAAAAATTCTGAATGTAGTATCTTGAGTTGTATCTGAGATATATCTTCTTCCTAAGTAGGAGTCAACATCTTGCTAATCCACTGAGAAGAATTTCTATCATAAACATATATTTTAAATATTTCAAACTAGCAAGCATTTTTGAGTGTGGCTACAAATCAAACATCATTCTAGACTCTGGGAGTAATAGAAAAGAAATACACAATATAGCCACTGGATTCATGAGAGTCTCACAGTTTTGTTGATGAAACAAGATTCATATATATGAAACCATTATAAACAAAACAAAGAAGTTTTAATACATACTGTGCTGGTTTGAAAGGATGTATGTCCCCTAGAAAAGCCATGTTTTAATCCTAATCCCATTTTGTAAAGGCAGCTGTTTCTTCTAATCCCTATTCAGTATTGTATGTTTGAAACTGTAATTAGATCATCTCCCTGGAGATGTGATTTAATCAAGAGTGGTTGTTAAACTGGATTAGGTGACAACATGTCTCCACCCATTTGGGTGGGTCTTGATTAGTTTCTGGAGTCCTATAAAAGAAGAAACATTTTGGCGGAAGGAGATTCGGAGCGCATAGAGCAGATTGACATAGCCACGGGAAGCAGAGTCCACCAGCCAGCAACATTTGGAGATGAAGAGGGAACATGCTGGGTGGGCCACAGTGGCTCAGCAGGCAGGAATGCTTGCCTGCAATGCCGGAGGACCGGGTTCGATTCCCGGTGCCTGCCCATGTTTAAAAAAAAAAAAAAGAAAAAGAAGGAACATGCCTCCCAGAGAGCTTCATGAAACAGGAAGCCAGGAGAAGAAGCTAGCAGATGATGCCATGTTCACCATGTGCCCTTCAGATGAGAGAGGAACCCTGACCGTGTTCACCATGTGCCTTTCCAGATAAGAGAGTAACTTTAACTGTGTTCACCATGTGCCCTTTCACTTGAGAAAGAAACCCTAAACTTCATCGGCCTTCTTGAACCAAGATATCTTTCCCTGGATGCCTTCGATTGGACATTTCTATAGACTTTTTAATTGGGACATTTTCTTAGCCTCAGAACTGTTAACTACCAACTTATTAAATTCCCCTTTTTAAAAGCCATTCTGTTTCTGGTATATTGCATTCCGGCAGCTAGTACACTAGAATACATACATATAATAATAAGAATATTAATTTTCATTTACAGCCATCCTTGCTTTCTCAACACTATTATTGTGCTGATTCTGCATCAAAAAGATACAGGGACCTAAGAAGGCAAGATAGTTCTGTCCTAGATGGATATGGAAGGAGACCCTGAAAAGTAGGATGGAAGAGCCATGTTAATAAATATTATCCCTTGCCCTGATGCACACTTGTTTAAGAAAGAGAGACCCAAACTGACATAGTGCCATGATATTGTGGACGTTTGAGTTTCAAGTTCTTATGGGAAAAAAGACAGATTTGAGATGAAGAATAGAAAGAAACCTGAGCTGGCCAAAGCTGAGGTTAGAATGAGTAATTAAATAAAATAAGCATTGTTAGCGAATAATAAGCACCATTTGTTGAGAAGCATGCACTTATTAGGCACTTTAGATAGGTTATGCCTAATCCTTACAACTTCGAGCTCAAAATTCTTTACCAACATTTACCTGATGAGGAAATCAAGACTCCAAGGGTTTAAGTGACATGTCCAACATTAAACAGCTAGGGAAATTAGATAAATTAGGATTCATGTCAGGCCTACCTGACTCTTAAACCCACAGTGTTTGCATCCTGCTAACAGTTTCTCCAAATTCACTCCATATTGGCTTTCAACCCATGAGATGCATACACATCTCCAAAAGGGTTGAAAACAGCACTGGATGCGAGACAAAAGTAAAGGAGGTAGGCATAAGCACATATGATAGGGAGCCTTGAATACATAATCAGAAGTAGATGGGGAGATAAGAAGTTAAGTAACCAGGATAAAGTGAGTTCTGAAACTATACACAATTTAAAACAGCAGGAACAAAATGCATAACTGGAGAAATGGCAGAATGTTATAATTATAATCAAACAACCAAAATTTATTGAGTGATTATGAGGCTCAATCTTTTACACACTTAACATATTAATTTCATATAAAAACCATGAAAGCATGAAAAGCAACTTTCTCCACACCATTTTTAACGTCAATAAACTGCAAGCTTAGTCTCAATCTCCTTGAATATCTTCACAACCTGTGCAAAATCATCATTTTTAATCACCGAGATGGATAGCTGAAACATTTTTTAATTAAAAAAAAAACTCCTCTCAACAACCAGTTTATTTATTAGGCACACATTTTGCAGCCAACTCATCCTCAGGCCCTTTGAGAAATCCTCTCTTTCAAGCCTCTAAGCCAAGCTTGGGTAACATGGTCCTTCTACTAGGCAGAAATTTAAATCAGTCTATTTAATTTTCAAAATAAAATATCTTTTCCACACTTACGCATGATAGCTAAATTACATGCCTTGTTCTGCAATTGAAAATGCAGAAGTCCTGTACTTCAGCATTGGCAGGTGGCCCTGGGCTCAAACTGATTGCTAAAAAAGCACCATTTCAGATAGGTCAATGGAAACATGGGCACAAGACTTTAACAGACTCTCCAAATGGCTTATAAACATATGAAAAGATGTTCAGCCTCAGGGTTACCAGGCAAATGAAAATTACAACCACCATAGGGTATTCTACCCACTTACCAGAATGATAAAATGAAAAAGAACATCAACATCAAGCATTGACAAGACTGTGGAGCAAATAGAACTTCCATACGCTGCTGGGGGAATGTAAATTGGAAAACTGGCAGTATCTACTAAAACTGAATGTCATTGTGCCCCATGATGCAGCATACCCACTTTTAGGTATATGCCCAATAGAAATTCATAAATTTATCACAAAAAGCAACGTATAAAAATGTCCATAACAGCACTATTTATAATAGACAAAAGTTGGAAATGATCCAAATGCCTATCAAGATTGAAATGAATAATCAAAATGTTATTTCACATAACTGAAAGCTACACAGCAGTGAAATTATCAACAACTACACTCAACGTAGATGACTCTCACAAACATAACATTAGGAAAAAGAAGTCAGATCCAAACGAATACACACTGACTACCTGATTACCGTCATATAAAATTCAAACACAGGCAAAACTAATAAATGCTGTTAGAATTCAGGAGAGTAGTTGCCTTGGGAAGGTAAGTAATAATTAGGTGGTGAATATATCTCTGTCTTCTACAAACCTTTGCTAATATCAGTGCCTCTAAATATGTTCCACATAATAAATTCCTGTTAGAATATGTCATAAGAAAAATGTTTGTCTTTCCTGAATACCTTTATGCTTCATTTATTAAGAAGATCAGAGCTGACTTTCACACTTCAATGCTGTAATCATTCTTTGCCTAAGTTTTCCAGTATTTCCAACTCTCCAATAAACTCTTGTTTTATGTCCTTGAACCCATTTTTGAATGATTCTATCATATTCATGTCTGTTCAAGCTACACTCCTTAAAATCTTTCTGTCAAGATATAAAAATAAATACCTGAGAGTAGTGAGGATAAATTGGTGATCAAACTGCCTCCAATTGTATAATAAATTTATGACAAGGTATAATATTTCAGTTGTAATAACTCTTTCTAAATGCATCTATGATAGAACTAATAATCCTTAAGCAAAAATCACAAATCCAAATAAATAATCGTAAGGCATTAAATACAAGTATTACAGTTGGTACAGTCTACCCAAGTAGACTGTACCAACTGCCTGGTCAGTACATGGGGCTGTTCCAAATTAAGCCTACCTCTTAGAGAGGAGAGGAACATTTACGTCATCATCATGTACGGTTGCCATTATAAAAACCCACAAAGACATCCTCCATGCGAGGAGAAATTGATGATAAAAAGGACCTTGAATGTGCAGCCCCAAACTCTCAATATACAAAAAATTTTAAAAAACAAATGTAACAATGCAAATGGTGACAAAGTAATAAAGATGTTATTGATGAGTTTATTATAAATTCCAAATAAAGGAAAACGGAAAAGAACTGAAGTGGAGATAAGTATAAATTGAATGCTCCTGGTTTTCCTATTGCTTGTAAAAGCAAATAAATGTCAAATTGTGTAACTGTAATGGAAATAAGTGAACATCAAAAATTTGGAAAAGGGTTGTTTTGAAAAGAAAATCCAAATTGACTTCCAACTATTCATAATTTGAGCTTCCCAAAGGGATAGTTTAATTTGAGGTTGTTGTTGCTGCTTTTATTGTTGTCTAAAAAAATAGCATAACAAACTTTTTCAAGGAAGCAGAACAATGCTTTTATTTCCTGACCCTTCTGGTAAATAATCACCAAATTCCTTTATTGATCCATTTCATAACTAGGTAGATTCTACCTATTTAACTGTTTCTCTCTAGTTTTTCTTCTCTAATTATTCTTGCTCAGCAATGGTAGTTTACTTGCTAAATAATAGCTTTAAAATAATAATAGGTAAGATAATAACAATTAACATGGATTGCGTGGTAACTGTAGGTCAGGCACTTTTTCAAGCATCTTACATGCAATAATTCATTTAATTGCATGATGGAGTGGAGACTATTACAATCTTTCACTGAAGATTTTAGAAAACTGAGGCACAGAGGGTTGAAGTTGTATCCCAATGTTAGCCAGCTATCATGGGCTAAGATTTAAATCCAGTTAGTCATACAAGAAGGTCATGCAGGTTAATAATTTATTACATGGTGAAATGAACATGTAAAATACAAAAATTAAAAGGTTATGTCTATAGAAGAAACAACTTTCCAACAATGTTGAATTATTTTACTCAATATTATCTTCTCCCAAATTACCGCTTTTCTCATTAGAATAAATTACAATAAAAGTAAGACAGAAAGAGTACCTAACTATGTGTGATAACTTGGAAGGCAATAAGGGCATTTTGTTTTGAGGACCACATCAGCTGAAAGGTTCTCCATAAGCAGAAGTGGAAATTGTAAAATTCATATTGTAGAATGGCATGCTTGACATCAGACAACCTTAAAAAACTCCTCAAAGTTCCTCAGTTACCAATTTCATAAAGAGCCCAGTCTGCAGTTTTTAATCAAATGAATAAACAAACAAAATCATTAAAAATGAACAGGTGGCCACTCTCAGAAAAGGAGTAAACAAAAGGCAGGCTGAAAATGACCCTTAGCAACACTTTCTCCACAGTCTGAGGAGCTGGTCTTTAAAATAAACTTGCTAAAGAAGATGATCAAGTTAACATCTGCACAACTCCATGAAGAGATTAGACAAGACCTGATAAGAAGGTGATGGTGACTAGTCCTAGATAATACTGAAATCCATAGCAAGAGGAGATTGCATGTGTGGGATACACACACAAAGACATATTATGAAAAAAAAAAAAGCATTACAAGGTTAAGAAATTCATGTTAAAGAGAGAATTAACAGGTATTCTGGGGAAATAACTGAATAGAGTAGCTCAAGTTCAGCCTGCTCCATGGAAATATTAGAGAAGGAATGGGAGGGCGACTGAGATGGTGACTCAAGAGTGCAACTGACCTGGGAGAGCATTCTGCACTATGTAGGGCAGCCCTAGTTGCAGAGGTTTAGGAACTGAGAAACAGAAAGCTGGCACCTGGCACAGAGTCATGGTGCTCATGGGAGTGCACAGACAGGAGCCTGGGACTAGGAAGTAAACCAGGTCACATTCCTTGAACCTGCTACTCTCACAAGTGTAGCCCCATGACTGGCAACTCACCCCACACCCCATGCACCCAAATCCCATCAGTCACTCCCATTCCCCATACTCCAAGCACCCCCACCCCACATGTGTACCTGTCCCAGACCCCCACCCCAAGTGCAGCCCAACCCACCTCTCCTGTACCCCTCCCAAGCACTATATCTCCCTCCCTGTTCCATGCATGCTGTTGCCAAAGCATAAAAGCTACAGGCACTAACCTCCATACCCAGGCTACCCCCACCCCCATCCATAATGTTGCACAGCCTCACCCCCACCCCACCCCCGGCTCTGCACATCAGTTTACAGCACTCCTAGACCTATGAATGCCCCCAATCATGTCATTCAGTTCTGGGACCTGCACTTTACGACAGTCCTAGAACTGTGCATGTGCATGGCCCTCAGCCACAATTCCCAGCTCTGAGAAAGTGATGACCTGTGCAGCTGGGTCACATCTGCCCCCAATCCATGAAGGTATAACACCGACCTGCTGCCATAGCTCTGCACAGGTGCCCAAAGGGCCTCACGCCCTAGACCAGTGCACCCCCAGACTGGTGCACCCACACAGCTGCATTTTCCCTGGTTGCTGGGAAAATGTTCACAAGCACAAGCACCATGTTCACAAGCACCAGCGAAACATCACTAACCTGCGTCTATACCTGCCCTGAAACAAATCACCGTACTGAGTGCCCCACCCCGTACCCTCTTCCCTGCTGCACATCCATCCTGCAAACACAAGGCCTTAGACTACTGAAAGGAATCAACTCCAAGAGATTTTCAATTGTGATATTTACATACAATGAAAACAACAGAAGATCAATCACTAAGCATACCACAATGCAGACAGATATAACTCTGCCTAACGACCAAAGTAAAATACCAGAGGAGACAAAGACATAGGAACAACCAATCAAAGATGTTCATATAACCTTACTTAATAAAATAAAATAAGTGGGATGGCAAATAACATAAAGGAGATCAAGAAGATAGTAGAAGATCATAAAGAGGAATTTGAAAGAATAAACAGAAAAATAGAGGGTATCACAGAGATGAAAGACTCTGTTGATCAAACAAAAAAGACACTAGAGGCACACAGCACCAGATCTGAAGAGACAGAAGAAAGATTGAGTGATATAGAGGACAGGATAACTGACTTCGAACACTCAAAACAACAAATGGCAGGGCGGGCTGCGGTGGCTCAGCGGGCAAAGTGCTTGCCTGCTATGCCGGAGGACCTCGGTTCGATTCCCGGCCCCAGCCCATGTAACAAAAACGGAGAAACAGAATACAATAAAACAAGAAAATGTTTAAAAATGTTTCCCTTTCTTCCTTCCTTCCTTCCTTCTATCCTTCCTTCCTTCTCTCTCTGTCTTTCCTTTAAAAAAAAAAAAAAAAAAAAAAAAAAAAAAAAAAAAAAAAAAACAACAAATGGCAAAAAGGGTGGAAAAATTCGAATTTGATCTCAGGGAAATGATAGACAAAACAGAGCACACAAATAAAAAAATCATTGGTGTCCCAGGAGAAGAGAAGCACAAAGGGGCTAGGAAGAGTAGCTGAGGATATAGTGGGGGAAAACTTCCCAACCCTCATAAAGACATAGATATACAAGATAAAGAAGCCAAATGAACTCGAAACAGAATGAACTCAAATAGGCCTCCCCCAAGGCACATGCTAATCAGTCTGTCAGATGTAGAAGAGAAGCAGCAAATTCTGAAAGTGGCAAGAGAAAAACAATCTACTATATAAAAGGAAACCACATAAGACTAAGTTCAGACTACTCAGCTAGCACCATAAAGGCAAGAAGGCAGTGGTATGACATATTTAAGATTCTGAAAGAGAAAGACTTCCAACCAAGAATTCTGAACCCAACGAAATTGTCCTTCAAAATTGAGGGACAGATTAAAGTGTTCACAGACAAAGAAGTCCTGAAAGAATTAGTCAACAAGAGACTGGCCCTACAAGAAATACTAAAAGGAGTTCTGCCTGATGAAAAATAAAGACAGGAAGGGAGGTCTGGAGGAGGGCACTGAATTGAACAATGCCACTATGGGTAATTTAAAGAAAAGGGGAAAATAATATATAGATCTGACAAATAAAATTAAAATGATAAGATGGTAGATTCAAGAAACACCTTTTCAGTAATAACTTTGGATGTTAATGGACTAAACTTACCAATTAAAAGATGCAGATTGAAGAACAGACTAAGAAACAGAATCCAGCTATCTGCTGCTTACAAGAGACTCATCTTAGACACAAGGATACAAATAGATTGAAGTGAAAGGATGGAAAAAAATTTTCCACACAAGTTGTAACCAAAAGAAAACAGGAGTAGCTATACTAATATAGGACAAAATAGACTTTAAATGTAAAGACATCATAAGAGACAAAGAAGGGCACTATTTACTAATTAAAGGATCAATTCACCAAGAAGATATAACAATCATACATGTTTATGTCCCCAAATCAAGGAGCTCCAAAGTACAAGAGACAAACGCCTGAAGGTAGGGATAGGCATTTCAACAATAATAGTAGGAGATGAGAGGCTGTTGTGTATATATATAACCTGATATTTAGAGATAAGAATGAAGCCGATCAAGTTGGGGCTAAAGCAATTCAGAGCAAGAGGTAAGAAAGACAGTGTTTATATTTTAGAACCACACACACTCTTTGAAACCAAGAGAAGGTTTATTTGGTTCGAAACTGAAATTTTCTAACCCAACCTATATAACATGATCTAACTCAACTTCTCTGTATAGTTCATTTGAACAAATGAAACACAGGAACCCAGAATAAGAAAGAGGTCCTTTAATCCTGTATAGATTATTGTATTGACTGGATACATCCTAGAATATATTAAGTAGATCATAAAAAATATTGGCAGGTGGTGCGACAGTGGCTCAGCAGGTAGAATTCTTGCCGGCATATTGGAGATCTGGGTTCGATTCCCGGAGCCTGCCCATGTACAAAATATATATATATATATATACAAAATCCCTTGAGAGATGGGAGAAAGAATATGGAATTATTGAACCTTACCATCAGGGAATCCCCTGATACGGTGTCAAACTTTAGGGACATCCAAATCAATAGGCCATGCCCTTGATCATGAGGCTTACTCTTGTGAAGTTTACATAGGTAGCAAAGAAGCTTGGACTAACTATAGGCATGCCTAAGAGTGACTTCTGGAAGATCTCTTTTGTTGCTCAGATGTACTTCAATCTCTCTAAGTCAAATTCTGCAAGTGAAATCATTGCCCTCCCTCTTATGCAAGATTCAGTTAGACCTTGCTGTGTATCATAACCTGCCAATCCCCAACCAGAACCTTTCCAGCCAATCCTAAAGAACACCTAAGAAAATATATAAGGGTTTCATGCACAAGGGTTCCATGCACTAGAGTAGCTTTCCAGAAACCTACAACTTCCAGATGAGTCCCTGGTCCAGATAAATCCTGAAACCTAGAGGGCCCAGTCTCTCCAGAACATCAGATGGTTTCATCTCCCTAACCCATACTAGTGACAGACCCTTCCAATATGAAAAAATTAGAATGGCCATAGCCCAAACACCCCTAAAGAGAGGGATGGAAAGATCAAAGGTGATAGTGGAGTTATACAGTGAAGATAGGATTTAACAAAAGAATATGAATGTTGAATCATTACATTGATACCTCTTTTAGTCTCCAATATCTTAGAGCAGCTACAAGTAAAAACCTAAACTAGTGGAATTGTAACCTGTGCCAAATTCTGAAATATGATCTACAACTAACTGTGGTGCTGTACTTTGAACTTTATAGCTTTTTTGTATATATGTTATTTTTCACAAAAAAAGAAGGAAAAAAAAGTTGATTGTGATGATAAAAAAAATATTTAAACCTTCTAGCTGGAAGGTAACTTATGCTGGAGCAGGTAGAAGGAAAAATCTGAGAGAATCATATGGTAGCCCATGACAAACTCTGGGATTTGTCCTGTAACTACGTGTTGAAGAGTGCTTTGAAAACTATTGCTTTTTTATTTCCTTGCTTTGTATACATGTTATACTATACAATAAAAAAGTTTAAAAAGAGAGAGAATTAACTCATAATTAAAATATGACACTTAAGTAAGATATATGGTGAAAACAATAGTTCTTAAAATATATGCCTAAGTAGTAGTATAATATTATTTGAAGGGCAGAGATATGTTCAAAATGTGTAACTGCTAAGTAAATAGAGCAAAGAGTATGATTACTCTTTGGAAATAAAAATACAATACTAAAAAATAATCAATCCAAAGAAGATAAGAAAACAGGAAAAGAGTAAAAACAGACAACACCTGGTACAAGTGATTTAAAAAAACAAGAAAACAGAAGTCTTCTTAAACACAGCAATATAGAATATTATGTTAAATTGTTTATGAAATGCAAAATGGTACATTCACTTTGGAGAACTTTTAGCAGTTTCTTATAAAGTTAAATATAAACCATATAATTGAAAAATTAATGTTTAGGCCAATTCTAACTCAGGGCAATATCGAATAAGGATTCTAGGGAAAAACTTCTAGCTTAATCAAATTGGCATAGTACAAACTACCACAATATTGAATGAATAAATTGATGGAGAATGATCTCAGTTTTCAGTTAGATTCTGGGGGTTATTTGAATTAATAATCACATCTCCTTTATACCTAGTGTTTTTTAAACATTCTTTAGTGTGAAATAAGTCATATATATGAAAATGATAAATTTCAAAGTATATTTTAACAAGTAGTTATAGAACAAATTCCAAAGTATAGTATGGGTGACAGTTCCACAATTTCAGGTATATCCTTCTAGTTGTTCTAGGACACTGGAGAGTAAAAAGAAATATCAATATAATGATTCAGTATTGTGTCAGTTTAAAGCTATTATGTACCCCAGAAAAGCCAGGCTTAATCCTGATCCTATCTTGTGGTGGCAGCCATTTCTTTAAAATCTGATTCAATATTGGAGGGTGGAAACTTTCAATTAAATCATCTCCATGGAGATGTGGCATGTCCAATTTGTGGGTGTGCCCCTTTGATTAGATGGAAACGTGACCCCACTCATTCCAAGTGGGTCTTGTTTAGTTTACTGGGGTCCTTCAAAGAGGAAACATTTTGGAGAGAGCCAGAGCTGACAGAGAGAGCAGATGTAGATGCTTGGAGAACAGTTGCTTCAGAGAACAGAGACATAGATGTTTAGAGATGCTTGGAGCCCAGCAGATATCAGCATGAGATGTTAAGCAAGCTAGAAACTGGAGAGAGTCAAGAGAAGCCAAGAGATGAAAGCCAGCCCCAGAGAAGCAGTGAGGAACCCCTACAGGAACAGAAGCTAAAAGCAATGGAGCCCAGGAGCAAGGGACTAGCAGATGCCAGCCATGTGAGTTCCTAGCTGACAGAGCTGTTCCAGACCCCTCGACCTTTCTTGAATTAAGGTATCTTTTCCTGGATGCCTTAGTTTTGGCATTTCTCTAGGCTTGGAACTACAAACCTGCAACTTATTAAATTTCCTATTTTAAATTGTTCCGTTTATGGCATATTGCATTCCTGCAGTTTAACAAACTAATACAAGCAATCATACTCATTTATTAAATCCTATCTTCTCTGTTACAACTCCTCCTTCTCCTTTGATCCTTCACCCAGTCTGCAGGGATACTTGGACAACGACCATTCTAATAGCTTCACGTTGAAAAGGTCATGTTGAAAACCCAGCCCTTTTTATTCTATCATTTATTTGTGTAATAATGATTTTCTAAATCAACTTTATTGAGGTATAATATTTGCAGTAAAATGAACTCATTCTACATTTATCTTTAGAAGAGTTTTGAGCAATATATACACCCATGCATCCACGACTCCACTCAAAATATATAATGCTTCCATCACTCCAAAATTTCTCTCATGCCCTTTGCAGTCAGTCATCACTTCAGTAGCCCTAGACATCTATTGATTCATTTTATGTCACTAAAGATTAGTTTTGCTTGTTCTTCAATTTCATTTCAGTTGAATTATATAGTATGTACTCTTTTATTTCTGTCTTCCTTGATCAAGCATTTTGGTTTTAAGATTCACCCACATTGTCTGTATCAGTAGTTTGCTTCTTTTTATTGCTGAGTAGTATTCCATTGTTTGAACAGGCCACCTAATTGTCTATTCATTCATAGACAACCCAAATGTTGTTGGACATTTCGCTTCTTTCCTGCTCTAGGGTATTATGAATAAAGTTGCTTTGTCCAGAGATCGCTGCTGGAACTGTAACATGAGCTCAGAAAATAAATATGCAGCAAATTTGTGTGGAAAAATGGAGATTTTTCTCACTTCATGTTTTAACTTTTGATATCACTTAAGTGTATAAAGCAGGTTAACTAATGTTATTTGACAATGTTATTTGACATTGAAATGAACTAATCCCCAAATAATTTTTGTGTATGTGTTGTTTTGCCTTTGTAATTTTAGGGTAATATTTCTTAATATTAATAATATCAAGTCTGCAAAGGCTAATTTCCAAATCCATACAATATGCAATAATTGAATTGAGTGTATTTCTTGAGAACTATTTCATTCTTGACTATGAGCTCAAAATTCACAGTGACACTTCAACATTGCCAATCCATTGAACTGCTGTGTAGCAGGGCAAGTTAGAAATTCAGTTTCTATTTCTTGCAAAAATTCATGGAACTGATGATGGTTAAGTCCACGAGAGCTAGTAAAGTTCACCATTGATATCACTAGCTCCAATAAAAGATAATAGACTCAAAAAAATTTTTAAGTGCTTTTGATGCATAACAATGAGTAACCACAGGCTTTAAGCACCTTACATTTTCACAAGTTTTCTACACTTGTCCAACTAAGGTTTTTTCTACTCTATACATAGTTTGCCATCATCAGTTGTAACACATCTTGGCAGATTCCACTTCAGGTTATACTGAATTACTGTTTTCTTAACTTCTTTGAGGATATCTTGTCTGTAGTTGCTCATAAGGGTTAATTCTTCATATTTAGCATTGATTCCTCAGATAAACAACAACTGAGCAGTATCAGTAATATCTATCGACCAAGGAAAACTACTAGAAATCATTTGCCTTATATTATAGCTGAATATTGTGTTGCTCCTAGTGTTCTAACTCTTCAAGAAACTGTTCTCACTAAAAGATAAACAGATTTACACAGACCTATTTTTAATGAAACTAGTCTTCAGCTACTGCAATCAAACATGATTTAATTAATTCACCATTCTTTCATTGCTTGGCTTACAAGTAAGACACTTAGAAGCTTACTTAGCTTGCAGTTTCATTTTCATTTTTAATCTTGTGAAAAAAATCCCATGGTAAGATATTCCATTTCAAACTATCTAATTTTTCTGACTGTTGCTCTCCTGTAATGAGTTGTGATGAGTATTTAGTCTGGTAATGTGAATGTATTTACATTCTTTTAGCGCAGCTATAGTGTAAATGCATAAAAAGCACAATGCCTTCCCATCTGATTTGATAATAAAATCATCCACATTCCACAGTGTCCTAAAAGGGCAACAGTCAAAATCCACTTTTCTCTTCTTTCCTTGTTTTGACACAATGGGTATGCATATATTTTATAAAAAATAAAGTGTCATAGTATGGCAATGCACATGCCACTTGAGACGCTGTCAAATTATAAAGCATCACTGCATTTAATACCTAGCAGCATTGCAAAGTGATGAGAATGACACAAAAGTCTCTGCAGCAACTACTCTGCTATGATAGCATGAGCACACTCATAGATAATTTGCACATGAACAAGCATGGCTATGCTCCAATAAAACTTGATATATGGACACCAAAAAGAATTTCATATAATTTTCACATTCCATGAAATAATATTCTCCCTTTGATTTTTTTTTCAACAATTTCAAAATGTAAATCTACTCTTAGCTCACAAACCATACAAAATAGTCAGTGTTTTGAATTTGACCCGTGGGTCATAGTTTGCCAACCCATGCCTTATGTCCTAATTCATGGTGGTTCTGCTTCCCTGAATGAACCCTGACTGATAGCATTTATTCAGTCCAAATATATGCCAGGTACCCTGCCAGGAAAAGGAGATACAAAGGTGAATTAGATAGGGTCTCTGAACTCAAAAGATACATATATAAAATAAGCTCTGTGGCAAATATTAGCAAGTATTTGTCTGTCATCTGCTATACAATTGGTGAGGTCTTCCGTAAGGCATGAGCAGCCTCAGTTCTTAAGGCCTTTTTAATCTTATTTGGGAACTAAGACATGCCTAGATTTATATATATATATAAAATATATATTTATATGAAAAATTTATATATATATATATATATATATTTTTTTTTTTTTTTTTTTTAACATGGGTAGGCACCGGAAACTGAACCCGGGTCCTCTGGTATCGCAGGCAAGCATTCCTGCCTGCTGAGCCACCGTGGCCCACCTAGATTTTTTTTTATCTCTTGCAGTATAACAAATTACCACAAGCTAAGGAGCTTAAAACAACACACATTTATTATCTCACAGTTTCTGTGTCAGGAGTCCAAGCATGGTTTAGCAGGATATTCTGCTTGGCGACACAAGGGTGAAATCAAGTTATCACTAAGCTGCCTTCTCATCTAGAGGCTCAACTGGGGAAGAATACACATCCATGCTCGCTCATGCTATTGACATAATCCATTTCCTTGTGGCTCTAGGTATGGGAGCTCTGGCTTCTCTCTGGCTGTCAGCTGGAAGCTTCCCTCAGCTCTTACAGACCACCCTCAGCTCCTTGCTTCACAACATTTTTCCTTACTCTTCAAAGTCAAATAGGAAGATAGAGTCTCTAAACTGAGGCTATGAACAAGATGGAGTTTTATATAACATAACATCATCAAGGGAGTAAAATCGTATCACCTCTGTCGTATTCTTTTGATTAGAAAGGCAAGTTATAGGTCTTGCTCACACTCAAAGGGAAGGAATCATAGAAGGACCTGAACATCAGGAGGTAGATATTATAGGGAGACACCCTGGAATCTGTCCGCCACAATGACCAGAGAGCAATACAATAAAGTATACAGTCAAAAGGGAAATGTGATAAAGACCATTGGTTATTCTAAGTACTTAAAGAATCAAAAGTATGATATGGACAGGAATCATTGGGCGAGGTCTCATGAAGAAGGAAAGAGCTCAGCATTCATGAACTTTTGGGAGGAAATGACACCATTCATGATAATGCAAAAATAGCAATATAATTGGAGTTTAGCAGTAAAATGATGAGACCCACCTGAATTTTAAAAATGTTTGTTAAGAAAACTTTCTCACTACCAGTGTTGTCAAATGTTAGAAAACAAAATGTGATACACTATTTTCAACAGACCCAGTGTTTAAATCCAGAATAAATCCAGCTTCCCCAAATAAAAAATCAATACAAATTTCATTGCTAACTAAAAAAAGAAAATAATAATTGTATCCATTCCAGACCTAGCTTTTCTCATTTAAATAATACGAGTAACATTAACACTTTTAATCATTCAATTTAGTAAATACCAGAGGTCTGCTAGTTTGAAATGATGTCTGTACCCTAGAAAAGCCATGTTTTAATCTTAATCCCATTTTGTAAAGGCAGCCATTTCTTCTAATCCATATTCAGTATTGTATGCTTGAGACTGTAATTATATCATTTCCCTGGAGATGTGATTTAATCAAGAGTGGTTGTTAAACTGGATTAGGTGGAAACATGTCTCCACCCATTTGGGTGGGTCTTGATTAGTTTACTGGAATCCTATAAAAGAGAACGACAAGAGAGAAAGCCAAGAGATTTCTGAGAGAGCAGAGAATGACATAGCCATGAGAAGCAGAGAGTCTACCAGCCAGCAACCCTTGGAGATGACAAAGGAAAATGCCTCCTGGGGAGCTTCATGAAACAGGAAGACAGGAGAGAAAGCTAGCAAATGATGCTGTGTTCGCCATGTGCCCTTCCAGATGAGAGAAAAACCCTGACCGTGTTCGCTGTGTGCCTTTCCACTTGAGAGAGATACCCTGAACTTCATCAGCCTTCTTGAATCAAGGTATCTTTCCCTGGACACCTGTGATTGGTCATTTCTATAGATTTGTTTAATTGGGACATTTTCTCGGCCTTAGAACTATACACTAGCAACTTATGAATTCCCCTTTTTAAAAGCCATTCGTTTCTAGTATATTGCATTCCATGAGCTAGCAAACCAGAGCAGGAGGAGAGAAGGAAAGGAACAGAAGGAGAAAGGGAGGTGATTTCTGTTTTTCCATCATTCATATAGAAAATGTACACTGTCTGCAGAGATTGGGTCCAAATATGGAGACTCTGAGGAATCACTGGTACAGACTACACAATGCAACTGATGGTGATAATCCATGTTTACAGTTCTTTATAGTCAACAGAAGTAGTTTCATAATGAACATGGGCAATTCTGACATCATATTGAAATGTTTTTCATTCACTTTTAACTTTCTTATTTAAACATTTTTTTCCCCAAATGATCCAAGAGATTCTTTCTCAGTGAGCACAAACCACATGGAAATTTAGTTTTCAAGTAGCTCTCATTTCTGAGTTCTCTGTGTGCCAAACAGATTACATTGCTTCTAGAAATCTAACTTTAAAAATTTTGTATTTGGGTTTTAAAAAAAGCATGGAAATTTCCTTCCTTATAAGCTAATTTTAAGCAAGCCATGTGAATTCATAAGGGCAAACTCCATATTCTCAAACTCAGATCAAATTATTTAAAATGCTAGACATATCCAAGGGTAGACTTTACATCACCAATAACTATATTAAGATAAATGAAGTATTAAATAAAATAGATATATGATATAGAGATATAACTGCTTCTTGTTCTCTAAAAGACCTGGAATTTTCTGTAACAGTGAATATATATGCTTTATCTCCTAGCTGTGGTAACAGGGAAAGGATGTGACTGAGTCCACTAAGCAAAAAGCTATAAAAAAAAAAAGGTGATTTGTTTTGAGTCAAAATTTCAGACCAATTGTGAGTTTAGATTTGAAGGCTAAGTTTCAAAAAATAGATATACTGACTCCTATCTACATCACTAATCAAAAAAAAAAAAACCTTTATTCACTACATATACTAGACTATTTATATCATACATGCACTCAGTCAAAACTCAATGGTTTGACTTCCATCTTACTACTAATTGTGGAACAATTTTCCTGGATGTCAAAGTTTGATTCCTCGGGCTCTTGTTAAACCCTACCATTTCCTCAACCATCTGATCAGTCAGATACCACGTCTCTGATCATTTCACTTTCATGCCGGGCCCTGCCTCCCCACCTGTTTTGAGGCCTTACTAACTTCTGCATGAACTAATACAAATGTCTCTCAATACCTAACCCTCCCTGGATTTTTCCCCATCATATCCTATCATCCACGTTGCTACTGGGATGGACCACTTCCTGGCATAGAAAAGGAAGTTCTCCCTTTGACCTACTGCTGGTTTCTCTTCTTTGCTTCAGTGGCCACTGAGTTATCTCATAGGATTCCTCTAAGGCTATGCAAAGAGAGAACATGTTTCCCCAAGGTGACTTTTCTCCTTTTTGTTTAGAATTGAATTAAATGGCATGGCAACTTTAAGGTGGATATTGTGAATTATCCTATTTCATAGGATGTTGATGACATGTGATATCATGTCATCAACATCCTATGAAAACTAAGATCACACAAAATCTAAGTGATATCATCCTGAGAATATAATTATATTATGCCAGTCAGATTCATTGAAAATAAAAGTACAATAATCTTCTTCTTGGTGTAAGGAAAATTCCATAAGCATTGGAAATTACATCAACTTAGAGGTATTAAATGTATTGGAAAATAATGCTAATCTGAATGTATTTTGGAAATTAACCACTTTACATTGTTACTAGAACATATTTAAAAACAACAATTTTCAATTCTAATGAAACATGCCTCATTGACATACCTAAAGACTTAATAGAACCATGGCTAAAATGAAGCTACCCTAGAAAAATATTATGAGAACTTTTTAAATTGATACAAGATAATATAGATATTTAAAATAAAACCCAGCTCTCTAAATGCTCTACTGCTTTGTGGATACTGATTAGGATCTGTGGACTCATGACTCTCTTCTTTTGTTGCCATTACAGCAAATAATATTTTTATATGCTAGGTATATACCTAGGAAATATCTATCCATTCAATCATTTGATCAATATCAATACTACTTACTGAGCACCAGTCATGTGCCAGCCATTCTTTTCACTACCAGTGATACAACAGTAAGCATGACAAGATTCCTAGCTCACAGAGCTTACCTTCCAGTGGAGGAAGACAGTCAATGAACAAATGCATAAATCAATAAATAAGGTAATTTTAGATACTGTTAAGTAGCATGAGGGCACTAAAGCAAGCTAGTGTAAGAAAAAAGCATCTCAAGGGCAAGTAACATTAAGTAGGATAGTCAAGGGAAGTTTAAGATGATGGCCTTTGAACTCAGAGCTGAGTGAAAAAAAAGAAGCCAAATCCGAGAAGATATGTGACAGAGAATTTCAGGGGAAGAGAGCAATGAATGCATGGACTCTAAAATGGGAAGGAGTTTAGTCAGCATGATGAAAAGAAAGGAAGTCAAAGTGACTGGAATGTTTCAAGCAGAGGGGGACAATAGAAGGGCTATGGATGGAGGTAAGAAAATCCCATCTAACAGCTTTCTTGACCACATAAGGCCTTTGGCTTTTATGTGAATTGCAGTAAGAAGCAAAGGTATAAGCAGATGAATGACAAGACCCAATTTATGATATAGAGGAAATTAGGCTCTATAATATTATTCTAAAAATTAAGTAGTATAATCTTGGGTAAAAAAAAAAAAAAAGACTAGAATTACTATAAGTGTTGTCCCTGGCTTGAATTTATGGAGTAGTTTTCATCCATTAACACTCAAGATACATTGAAATCACCATCTATTTTATTCTTCCAACTAGGAGCCGTTACTCATTTTACAACTAGGGACTGAGACACGGTGAGATTAATTCATTTTCTATTCCTTACTTGAACCTGAGACCATCACCATGGAAAATGCATCCCAGCAGTAACTTTATAGCTACTGTCTAATTAAGGCAAGTATCTTGCTTTGCTGATTTCATTGAACACTTTTCCTCATTCCTCACTTCTGACAGAAGAATTCCTCTGAGTGCTTCTGGAAGACAAAATGCTGCTTGCCAAATTACAAGCAGACAGGCAGTCCTGCCTTAAAAGATGAATGGTACAAGTGCTGAGTCACTAAGCTCCAAATCAACTTGCTTTCGCCACTTAAAATAACAGTCATATCCTAACAATGCACTGTAGGGGATGAGTGTCTTATTGCTTTGAGGAAATGGAATTTATAAAGAAAAATAAGATGGTATTCTGGGTGCTTTGCTGACCTCAGAGTACAGAGAAGTCAAATAAACATCATCTTCCAGTTTTAGCCCATAGACCAGAAGCTTAAAATAAGTCAATCTTGAAAGGCAACCCATTAACCTCAGCCTCTCCATTATCTTGCATTAGACTTTTAGAGAAACTTCTGTATGGCGGTACTTCCTTAAACCTTGCAATCTGGAGAAGAGCTCAGAGGACTTGACATATTGTAGGAGCTGTTTAAGTGGGGTTAGTGGATTTAGTGAATATTTATAAGATCATAGAAAATTTTTTTTAGGCCAATAAATGTTTTTCTTAATCACTTAGCAGGCCTTTGTTGTCTAGATCATTTCAAGAACATTTCTGCAAGAAAAATTGCCACAACTGCCATTCAAATGGTTGTGATGGATTATAAGAGGAATAAAACTTTTTTGGGAGGATGGATTTCTGTGAATATTTTCCTTGAAATTATAAGAACAAGAATGTAGATGGGAAAGTCCCTAAGATCATCAGTGTCACATCATGACAAAGGATTATGCTGGCCTGCCCAATGTGAGAAACTCTCCCTCCTGATAAATTGAAAGTGTAATAGCTTTCTACTGTAGCTGATCTCTGCATACACCATCATCCCTTGTTAGTTCCCTTAAATTTATCCACACCTCTGTTCACAGTCAGTCCACTCATTATATTCTTTCCAATTAACCATTTGGACTGTGTCACCATTTTTCTGGGTTTCTGACTGAGGCTGTATCTGACCTCTAATCTGAAACAAACAAGAATCTACCTGAAAGAACAGCCTCAACAACCTCTTATGATCTTTTCTGAATCATCAGAACCAAGATCTTGTCCTTTGTTCCTCACTGTCCTCATTCTTATTATGCTGTCATACTGATTCTGGAGACCCAGAGCTCAGCTCAGGCCAACCAGTATTTCTTGAACATCTACTGTGTACTAGCAACTCTGCTGGGAACTGGAAAGAAAAATGTAGGAGACATTGTCCTACTACTGTCAGGAATCTCACACTCTGTTGAGTAATATGCTTCCTCTGAGCTATAAACCTCCAAGAAGCCTTCTAGGAGGTGATTCCTTCACATAAGACCCAGCCCATATGTGAAGAAAGCAAATGTAGATGCTGGCTCCACAATAACTATAGTGGCAAGGCTGCAAATAGTGAGTGTGTTTGGAGAGCTGAAAAGAAAGAACTTCAGAAACACAAAGTAAAGTAGTTTAAAAATATGAGACTTAGCAGTGGGGACAACCAAATTATTGGCCAAGCCCTCAATCTTGGTGTTTGTCTCTTTGAAACTTATTCCTGCAAAGGATAGATTAAGTCTTCTTAAAATTAGGCCTAAGAGCCACCCCCAGGGAACCTCTTTGTTGCTTAGATGTGGCCTCTCTCTGTTGACACAGCAATGAAACTCACTGCCCTCCTCCGTGCTATGTGGGACATGACTCCCAGGGGTGTAAACCTCCCTGCCAAAGTGGGACAGAAATTGTAGGATGAGCTGGGACTTGGCATTAAGGGATTGAGAAAATCTTCTCAACCAAAAGGGGGAAGAGAGAAATGAGACAAAATAAAGTATCGGTGGCTAAGAGATTTCAAACAGAGCAGAGAACTTATGCTGGAGGTTATTCTTATGCATTATATAGATATCCCCTTTTTAGTTCATGGTGTATTAGAGTGGCTAGAGGGAAATACTTGAAACCGTAAAGATGTATTCCAATAGCCATGTTTCTTGAAGATGATTGTATAACGATATAGCTTTTGCAATGTGACTGTGTGATTGTGAAAACCTTGTGTCTGATGCTCCTTTTGTCTATGTTACGGACAGAGGAGTAAAAAACATGGATAAGAAATTAAAAAATAATAGGGGAACAAAGGTTAAAGTAAATTGAATAGATTGAAATACTAGCAGTCATTGAGAGAGAGGGAAAAGGAGTAAGGCATGTATGAGATTTTTCTTTTTTATTTCTTTAGCTTGAGAGATGCAAATGTTCAAAAAATGATCATGGTGATGAATACAGAACTATGTGATGATATTGTGAGCCATTGTTTGCAACCATGTCAAGAATGTTTGTATGTTTGCTTTTTGTATACAATAAAAACATTAAAAAAAAAGAATGAGTGTGAACTGAATAAAAAAATGAGACGGGATTTAGTTGGAACCCAGAATTAAAGGTCATCAAATGCCAAAGAATTTATGTGGGTTTAATTTGATAAGAAATAGTAGATCATTAAAAGTTCTTATAAACAAAAGAGTAAACTGATCAGATCCAAATTTTAGAAGGATTATCTTGAGCAATAAACAAGATGAATTGAAGGATAGTGAAAGAAGGGGGAAGAAGGCCAGATATAAAATCCTTTCAATAGCCCAGCAAATGGTTGAAAGAGTGGGTATAAAAAACACTAACACAAAAGATTGCCGAAACTGAAAAACTAATGCAGACAGCTCATTAATTCTAGCAGTAATGTTGAAAAACAGAAACTCTTTGGTTAATTAGTGTGGGTTAAATAATTGTTAACTCAGATATCTTTGGTCTCAGCTCAAGATTTACTGATTTTTCTTCAAAACCGTACTATTGCTCCTTGTAAATCAATGGCATATCTCCTACTTAGAAATAATTAGCAGAAATGTTCATTTTGTGCACTATTGCTCCATTTTTAAAAAGTTTCTGGCATGCATCTGTTTCAATGAAATAACATGGTGGTCACCAGTCTGTTAGGAATAACGTGCTGTGTGATTTTTCTGTTTTAATGAGACAATAAGGAAAACTGGAAGCTTTGTAATGAAGAACTGAAGCTATAATCATGGCTCAGATATGATTCTGTCACGTTTCACTTTCTCCATAAACTGTCTTTGAACATGAATGGAAAGAAAAATTAAAAAGTAGAAAATGTCCCTTCTGCTTTTAACACAAGGGAACAGAAAGTAACATGAGTATACAAATGTAAGGGGAATCGTTATCATATGGGAGTGGTCACTATGATAGTATCAATCATTGTTAAAAACAGGAATATTAAAAAGATTGTTCTATCAACAAGCATGCCTCTTCAAACAGAATACACCTACACATAATGAAAAAAATTCTTAAAATTCCCTCTCTCCAATTTATGTGACCATATTGAGTACTTCAGAGAAAAATTCCAAGACAAAATCAAAGACAGTAACCTTCAAACTCAGTTTTCAGTTCTTGATTCTACTCTCTTCACATTTTCTCTAAGAGCTTATTTATTCTCTATCTTCCTAAAATTCTGTAGCTTCAATTCTTCCATGATAACTAAATTGAAAGCCCTTTTCTGTCTGCTAGAAATTTCCAAGTGGATATCTTGCAATTGCCACAAACTCAATATATCTAAAGCAGAATCCACCACCTTCTCTCTTCCACCACCGAATTAATTCACCATCCAGTCATTACTGCATCCAAAGCACCACATTCTCCCCAATCAGCCAATCTTGAAGTCTTGTTGTCATCTTTCTCTCATTCCTCTCCTCTACCTCTTTCATTCCCAGGAATGCTGCCTTCCAGATACACACATTATTCTCCATCTTTAGCACCGTCACATCTGAATTAAAAATTATAATACATGCTTCCACAGAAAAAATGTTGAAAAAATGTGACTTTAAGCAAATTTTACTTCCTAAACTCCAATCTCCTCTTCTGTATAATGGGGAAAATAATAGTAGTGGCTTCGTAAGGTCATCAAGAGGATAAATGGCATAACCCATCTAATAAGAACTCAGTAAATGTTAGATGCCTATACTATTACTACCTCACCCAGAATGTGTATTATATATCATATATTATAACCAAGCGCATCTTAATTAAACATATATCATGACACACTCCTGCTCCAATTCCATTTGTTGCCCACCTAAATAATCAAAATTTATTTACCAAAATTTTCCTCTGCTGGAACTTGTATCATTTGCATATAAAACATTTCTTGCTTGTGATGGTATTGATAATACCATGTAAGATGCCTCCCTAAATTATCATCTATAAATCCCAAGTACTCAGGCCTTATGCAGTTATCTTTTTCTGGCTTTCCATCTCATTCAAAACCAAAAAAAGAAACTCTGGTCATTAATGAAATTTGTTCTTAAACTAAAGTATTTAAAACCCAAATATCAATCACTTTTGCTTTGAAAAACTGGTCTTCAGTATCAGACAATAGCATAATTTATTTAAGAATGTGATGCCCGTGGCCTGGTCAGACACTAGATACCAGATCATGGAATCTAAATAACTGATTAATTATGACCACTGCACTGCATTATCCTCTCTGTCAGCATACTGTGATGAGTGTGCTAGATAGCACGGGGGAGCTGGAAAATGTTTCAAACCCTTTTCTAAAAGTTGGGGGTTTTTCTTTTTTTTTTTTCTCCCCAACACTTAAAAACTATTGTATTTCAAGGGCAATTCAATCCATCTGTCTCTTACTGTTCAAACACTGTTGTTTTGTAAGAGCTATTTGATGTTGCAAAGCCTGACGAGGCTCGGCAAAGCTATTTGATTCCCAATAAAAGGCTATAGTTCTCTCTAAGGAATTAATGAAACTAGAACCTTAGGCATCTTAAGCATCACAGACCTCTATCACCTTTCTAGAGTTTCTCCTAACTTGAATTTCCCTTGTTGAAGAACATCTCAATAAGAAATTGCTTCACAGTAGCAATACCTGCCAATCACTTGAAAATGTAACATCTAGCTCATGTTTATCTTTTCAATACTGTTTTATTCTGACCACTATGATACAAATAGTTAATATTTTACCTAGGCAAGGTAACCCTTGTGATAAGTATTTAGAATTACTATTTTAATCTCGCTATAACATTTTTTAAAGAAAAACTATAGTGGCATCGTATGACACATCTGAGGAGAGGCTTTTGAGGAAAATATCTTAAGATGTATAGAATAAAATGGCAACAATAATGAAGGGGCTTCTTTTACCTAAATAGCCACTTTGGAAAAGTCTAAGAAATAAATATAAACTAGAAGATGCAAAAAAATCATTTCATAAGAATAAGCTGTAAAAATATAGCTTTTCTTCTTCTTCTTCTTAGAGTAAGCTACAATTGCAAATACAGTCCTGGGGCTCTGAACTGAAGCAATGAAGGAAATGAAATTGCAAGGTGATTAAGAAAGACGCTATTTAACTAAATTATAATTTTGCTTTCCTAATGTAACTCAGGCTTTTGTTATTGCTTTCTCAAATAAGTTAGTTAATTAAGTAAAGAAAATAACTCAAATTAATGTGTGTTTTGCTCTCCAGCAATCGTGTAGAAAGCAGTAATCTTTTCTATGGAAGATAAATTTAATCAAAACAGCAAAGAAATGTTCATGAAATTTTACATAGTAGAGTCTGAAAAGATCAGGATTCCAAATACCCCCAGTATGAAATAATATGTGGGAATGCCACTGCATTTATTTTTATAAAACTTTCCCTCTGACTATGTTTACACTGATGACTATGTTATAAATACGGAGCCAACGGTGACATAAAGACCTCATTAAAGGTCAAAATGTCCGTTTTCTAGTTACTTGGGCCATACAAGAAAAAAATCTCCTAATATGTTACCAAAAGCATATCAATCTCTGTGAGCAGGGACTTTATCTTTTGCTAGTCTTTCATACTCTACTTGGTAATTTATGTCTTGTTGGGTGTTGGATTCCTCCATGAGATCAATTTCTCCAAATTAATTTCCTTTTGAGTTAAATAATATTAAATTCAGTCCCAGTGTGAAACCCATGCATAACTTGAAACGCAGCAGAAGAGAGAGAATTCTCAGATGGAACTGTTTGAGAAACTGGACAGTTTTCACCTTATTCAGATCACATAAAGTTATGATATCCCAAGATGGGTGGGAGACACTGACATCTTGCACACGTTGCTTTTCCTTTGATAGAGACATAATCTTGTTAAAATGGAAATGTATTAGGAAAAGTCAAACAATTAATTGATGCAAGAAAGGTTGTTTCATGTTTTGTATAAATCAAAGCTAAAAATTCATTTGAGGAACAGCGCTGTATTGTAGACTAAACACAATTTGGCCTTAGTATTGGGTTTGGTGTGGGTGTTAAAGTTGTCCTGGGCTACACATGGTCGGTTAATCCTCAGCAGAAATGTTAACTCAATTTGTCAGTATTATCTTTATGTCAACAGTAATGCTTAAATATTTACAATAGGCATAGTATGCTGAGAGTAAGTAACACAAGATAAATTGGAAAAATGCTAACAAAATGGATGGTACTAATAGAAATCCTTGGCACTACAGACTCTGATTTTATATACAAGAGGCTTGCCCAAAGGTAAGGTTTTATTAGGTTCTAAGGTGGATATGCAGCCCCAAAAGCTTCCTTAAATTATAAAAAAAGTATAAAAGCATTTTTAAAAAAGCAAAACCATGAATTTACTTGGTTTATTCTCTATAATACTGTCAACATCTGAGTCAAAAGTACATCCCAGCTACTAGTCTCTTCAGACATAAATATATATTGCACAACTTGAACACCTATGCATTTTCCAGATACACTGCATTTTCCCAGCTCTCTACAGAAATAAACAGCTACCACATCAAAACATAGAACAGATGGAGATGGAAATAAAGAGCTATGAAAAAAGGAGAAAATGCCTTTTCTTTTCTTTCATTTCCCCAGCCCAGCTTCCGTTGCTACTGTTTGTTGTGTTAAAGGAGTGCCGTGTGTTTACATTCTTTGTATCCTGAGTTCATTGAAGAAAAGACAACAGATAAAATTAATAAATGTATCTCATGGACTAAAGCATTATCACTGACTTCACAAAGCCACCTAGCAGCTATAAGTCAGTCTTTGAAAATATAAACCCCACAATGCCAACAGCAGAAAAACAAAAGCACTTACACCAAAAGTGGCAAGTTTTAAGAAGAAAGACAGAAACATGAAAGAAGCATGCAGAAATGCCAGAGATAAGATTATGAAAAATTTTTTTTAAGTAAAAGAACAAAATTTGAGTAAAATTCCAAAATTAGCTACTGCCTATAAAAGAGTAGCATTTGTTATCCACAAGAAAGGGGCAGTGAGATGAGTAGGTCCATGATACTGTAACTTTTATTGTAAAACTTGCTTTAGAGTTAATCATTTCATTGGATCTGTGTCTGAAGAGAGAAAAAGCCTCTTGTTTGAGTGATAAAGCCTCCATCTTTATGCTTTGCTTCTTCCCATCGATCAAGCTGTCCTATAAGAGTTTCACTGCGGCTTTAGGAGAATCGATGGGAGATATTCAACTACCAAGAAATGTGCAGCAACTCATGTCTGTAACACCTTCTGCAGGACCAAATGCTTCCTAAAGAACTTTATTGCATTTTTTTGCAGGAAAGCAGGCCAGCACCCAGTCCAACAGAATCTTCACATTCCCTTTCTGTGAGGGACTTTTTACTGGTGGAGAAGAAATATAGTAGGTTATCCATTGTATCCTTAAAAGCAGCAATGTCAGTCACCTGACACTATTACATTCTAGATTTTACCCATTTCTTCCTCTTATGTCACTTGTACTTGGAGGAGTGTCAAGCTATTAGGAAATTTCAAGAAGAGAACTACATAACCACTTGGATAGATTTTTTAATTAGGCAAGTTATGGGAAAGAGCAGAACTGACATCAACAAAGCCAGTGACTTTAAATAAAAGGTTTGTTTACAAACGCTTTATACATACCAAGCAAAAACTCTCCCTTCTCCCCTATCTTTCCCCCATCTCTGGTAACCTCGAATCTACTTTCTATCTCTGCAATTTGCTACTCTTTCTAGATATCTTATAAAAGTTAGCTCATACAGGCTTATAATATAGAATACAGGGGACTTAGATAAGCCTAGAAGCTAGAGATGGGTGCACCGTTAGCTAATGAGGTTAAACTCCAATGTAAGGGAATAGATAGGAGAGAAGATGGTTCTCTAGTGGGTCTACAAGTAATATTACCACTTAGAAATTGAACAAAATTGAAAGGAGTTGTATACATCTACATGTTCCACTGATTAACACTAGAAATATGAATTAGTTCTCACAAGAATTACTTCACAGATATGATTCTTGTACAAACAGTGCTTAAGTCCAGGGTACAGAGGGGAAACTGCTATTGTATGCTATGATCTGTGTTCAAAAGGAAACAATCAGCACTACCACAGCAACAGCAGAGGTAAATAAGTGGGGGAAGGACAAGAGTTAAGAGGAGATTTAGATTTCCTATTTGGTGAGAGTGTTTATTGGTTTTCTTTCTCTTGGGAATAATGAAATTATTTAAAATTGAGAATTTTTATGTAATGTGGACTTTGGGACCTATACATGATACCCAATGAATGCGGGGTGGCTGAAGGATGCACTGATGCAGAAGTAGAATGGCGAACAATGGTGTATACTTATGAACAAAGGTTGTGCTGTTACAAAAAGGAACAAAGTCATGAGGCATGCAACGATGTGAATGAACATGTGGGACATTTGGTGAAACAAAATAAGCGAGAAACAAAAGAATAACAATGGTATGGTCACCTTTAGAAAATGTTCATAAGAAAACGGGGGCCTAGATTGTAAACTTTTAGAGCAGACACATGAAGTCTGGAGTGGTGATTATCATTTCTGGGTTTTGAGAGGCTGTTTTATATAACCTGATATTTAGAGGTAAGAACGAAGCCGAACAGGTTGGGGTTAAAGTAATTCAGAACATAGAGGACAGTGTTTATATTTTAGAACCACACATACTCTTTGAGACCAATGGAAGAAAGGTTTATTTGGTCTGGAACTGAAATTTTCTGTACTACATAATCTAATTCAATCTAGATTACAGTTTATTTGAACAAATGAAGCACAGAAAAAGAAAGAGGTCTTTTAATCCTGTATAGATTATTGTAATACCTGGACACATCCCAGAGTATATTAAGTAGATAATCAAACAGTATTGGCAAAGTCCCTTGAGGGAGGGGAGAAAGAATATGGAACGATTAAACCTTACCATGAGGGAATCCCCTGATACTATGTCAAAATTTAGGGACACCCAAATCAATAGGCCATGCCCTCCATCATGAGGCTTACTCTTGTGAAGCTTATGTAGGTAGCAAAGAAGCTTAGACTACCTGTAGGCATGCCTAAGAGTTACTTCTGGAGGACCTCTTTTGTTGTTCAAATGTGGCCTCACTCTCTCTAAGTCCAACTCTGCAAGTGAAATCATTGCCCTCCTCATTATGTGGGACATGACATCCAGGGGTGAAAGTCTCCATGATGATGTGGGAGAGGACTCCCAGGGATGAATCCAGACCTGACACTGTGAGAGCTACAATTCCATCCTGACCAAAATGGGGAAAGAAAGTGTAACAAAGTATCAGTGGCAGAGAAAGTTCAAATAGAGTTGAGAGGCTACTCTAGAAGTTGATCTTACACAAACTTCAGGTAGACCTTGCTACCTATCATAACCTGCCAATCCCCAAACTGGCCATTCCAGCCAATCCTAAAGAAAACCTAGGGCAATATATAAGATTCCACAAGGGTTCCATGCACTAGAGTAACTTTCCAGAAACGTATATCCTCCAGATGAGTCCCTGGTCCAGATTGTTGGAGAAGCCATAAAATATCGCTCACCTGGCTGCCATGGCTGAGGAAAGGCAACAATGATGACCAATCCCAGAAATCTGCCCTCCGCCCTAGCAACAACGGCCACCAATCCCCATCCGACACGTGTTCCTGCATGCTCCCAGCCTATATAAGCCTGTGCACTTCTTCAATAAAGCGAACGTCTTCCACTCACTCCTGAGGATTGTTTTCTGAGCCGTGTGCTGTGTGCTCTGTATCTGTGTGACTGACTCAGTATGGCTGCTTACCCCCAGCCATCAGCTAACCAGCCATCAGCAACCCAACAAGTGGCACCCAACGTGGGGCCACTCCAGCCCCTTTTGGCGGTTCTCCGTGATAGTCGCCCCCTTCGGTGGTTCTGAGTGACAGCCACCCCCGTCTCGATCTATTGCAGACGTGGCTGAGAGGGAATTAAGCACTGGAGAAGTTGAAGATTTTATCGCGAGCTGCCATCATCAACCTCCTGTGCACCCTTCCCCCCTGCTTTCCCACCAGCTGCTGTGTACCCCTGAGTCCCAAGGAAGTCCTCGGGCTCCTTGAGGCCCCCATCCTCCTCCCGAATACTGGTGGTTTCTAGCCTACCCCTTCCCTCATGCACTCCTGTTGTCTGGGCTTTGGCTTTGTCATAAAGTAGCATCGCCTGCATCTCCACGGTCTCCATGACAGCCAGCCTACGCTGTGCATCACAATCCTCCTGGGTGATGATCAGCAGGCAGCCAGTGAGGGGTAAGACCTCCTAGGGAGGCAACCTAAGACAAGCGCTGCTGCCCCTCGCTTCTGGTGGCTTAGCTGGTAGCCAAAGACGGGTAAGACCTCCAGAGGAGGCAACCTAAAACAGGCACAGTTACCCGGAAAGCTAAAAAACAAAAAGGGGGAATTGTTGGAGAAGCGATAAAATAGCACTCACCTGGCTGCCAGTGGCTGATGCAAGTCATCACTTGTTGGGTTGCTGATGGCTGGTTAGCTGATGGCTGGGGGTAAGTGGCCCATACTAAGTCAGTCACACAGACACAGAGCACACAGCACATGACTCAGGAAACAATCCTCAGGAGTGAGTGGAAGACGTTCGCTTTATTGAAGAAGTGCACAGGCTTATATAGGCTGGGACCATGCAGGAACACGTGCCAGATGGGGATTGGTGGCCATTGTTGCTAGGGCGGAGGGCAGATTTCTGGGATTGGTCATCATTGTTGCCTTTCCTCAGCCATGGCAGCCAGGTGAGCAATATTTTATGGCTTCTCCAACACAGATACGTCCTGAAACCTAGCCCAGCCTCTCCAGAACATCAGATAGTTCCATCTCCCTACTCCATATTAGTGACCAACCCTTCCAATATCAAAAATGTATAATTTCCATAGCCCAAACACCCCTAAAGAGAAGAATAGAAAGATCAAATGTAATGATGGAGTTATACCGAGAAAATAGGATTTAACAAATGAATATGAATGCTGAATCATTCAATTGATATCTCTTTTAGTCTCCAGTATTTTAGAGCAGCCAGAAGTAAAAACCTAAAATCATGGAATTATAACCCATGTCAAACTCTGAAATATGTTCTACAACTAATTGTGGTGCTATGCTTTGAAATTTATAGCTTTATATATATATATATATATATATGTTATTTTTCACAAAAAAGGAAACAAAAGTTACCTCATACAATATTTATTATTATGTGCCTTGCTTATTCCACTCATCATAATGTTTCCAAGGGTCTTTCTGTTGCAGTATATCCAAAAATTTTACTTTCTTATGGTGGGGTAATATCCCATTGTGTGTGTGCAGTACATTTTGTTTATGCACTTATTTGCTGATAAACATTTATTTTGTTTCCAGCTTTTGACTACTGTGTATAATTCTGCTATGAGCATTCATATACAAGTATCTGTTTGCGATGCTTTTTTCACTTTCTTTGGGTATGTACCTAGAAGTGGAATTGTCAGGTCATACGGTAGTTTTATGTTTAACTTTTTGAAGAAATGCCATATTGCTTTCCACAGTCACTGCACCATTTTACATTCCCACTAGCAATGCACTAGTGTTCCAAGTTCTCCTTATCTTCTTCAACACTTGTTATTTTCCATCATTAAAATAGCCAGTGGTGTGGGTTGAAGGGGTAACTCATTGTAGTTTTGCTTCGCAATTGTTTCCCTGTTGGCTAATGATGTTGAGCGTCTTTTCATATGTTTACTAGCCATTTGCATATCCTAATTGAAATAATGTCTGCTCAAGTCCTTTGTACATTTTTAATTGTGTTGTCTTTTCGTTGTTTTTAAAGTTCTTTATATACTCTTTATAGTAAGACCTTATCCAATATATGGCATGCATTTTCTTCCATTCTGTAGTTGTCCTTTCACTTTTTTTCCCTTTTTTTACTAATTAAAAAAAAATTTAACAAACAAAACATTAAGATATCATTCCATTCTACATATACAATCAGTAATTCTTAATATCATCACATAGTTGCATATTCATCATTTCTTAGAACATTTGCATCGATTCAGAAAAAGAAATAAAATGATAATAGAGAAAAAAGGATTATACATACCATACCCCTTACCCCTCACTTTCATTTACCACTAGCTTTTCAAACTAAATTTATTTTAACATTTGTTCCCCCTATTATTTATTTTTATTCCATATGTTCTACTCTTCGGTTGATAAAGTAGATAAAAGGAGCATCAGACACAAGGTTTTCACATTCACAGAGTCTCATTGTGAAAGCTATGTCATTGTTCAATCATCATCAAGAAACATGGCTACTGGAACACTGCACTACATTTTCAGGCAGTTCCCTCCAGCCTCTCCACTACATCTTGAACAACAAGGTGATATCTACTTAATGCGTAAGAATAACCTCCAGGATAACCTCTTGACTCTGTTTGGAATCTCTCAGCCATTGATACTTAGTCTCATTTCACTCTTCCCCCTTTGGTCGAGAACTTTCTCTCAATACCTTGATGTTAATTCTCAGCTCATTCTAGGGTTTTACTCAGTCCCTTGATGCTGAGTCTCAGCTCATTCCAGGATCTCTGTCCCACGTTGCCAGGAAGGTCCACACCCCTGGGAGTCATGTCCCACGCAGAGAGGGGGAGGGTGTTGAGACTGCTCGTCGTGTTGGCTGGAGAGAGAGGCCACATCTGAGCAACAAAAGAGGCTTTCTTGGGGGTGACTCTTAGGCCTAAATCTTAAGTAGACTTGACCTATCCTTTGTGGGGTTAAGTTTCATATGAACAAACCCCTACAGGGGGCTCAGCCTATAGCTTTGGTTGTCCACACTGCTTGTGAGTCTTTTCACTTTTTGATAATGCCCTTTGATGCAAAAAATTTTAATTTTAATGACGTCCAAATTATTGATTGTTTCTTTTGTTGATCATGTTTTTGGTTTCATATTTAAGAATCAATTTCAAATCCTAGGACATGAAGATTTCTCCCTATGTTATCTTTTAAAAGTCTTATGGCTTTAAGCTATTATATTTAGGACTTTTATCCATTTTGTCTTAATTTTTGTATATGGTATAAGGGAGGAAACTAACTTCATTAATGTGCATGTGAATATAGTTTTCCAAACATAATTTTTTTGAAGACACTATTCTTTCACCTTTGCATGTACTTGGCACATGTCAAAAATCAATCAGCCATAGATGTGTGAACCTAATTCTGGACCTTTAATTCTGTTCCATTAGTCTATTTGTCTATCCTTATGCCAGTAAAACACCACTGTCATTATTGTAGTTTGGTAGTACTTTTTAAAATTGGAAAGCATGAGTCCACCAAGATTGTTTTACATTTTCAAAATTGTTTTGACTATTTGTCAGCCTTTGCCCTTCCATGTGAATTTGAGTATTGGCTACACCATCTCAGGGGTAAAAGTTGTTGGAATTTTGATAGGATACAATGGTTTGGGTGATATCAACATTTTAGCAATATTCCGTCTTCAGATCCATAACATGAGATGCCTTGCCACTTATTTGGGTCTTCTTTAATTTCCTTTATCAGTGTTTTGTAGTTTTTAGAGTAAAAGTCCTTCACACTGAGAGGATTGTAGGAAGATGGCAGAGAAGTGAACTCCAGCTCTTAATCCTTCCACCTATCACAGCTATTAAACTGCCAGGAACTGTCTAAATAATTATTTTGAAATTCCAAAGGCCAGAAGAACACTTTATAGCATCTGTGAAAGAGTGGAAGGAAGAGGCTGAAAAATTATAGTAAGGAACAGAAAATAGCTCTCTCCAGATGGCAGATACTGGCAACCATCTCTCACTCTTGACACAGGCTGCTGTGGGGTCTAGCCCCTGGATACTTACTGGTGACAGAAAGGGACATAAAAATCCTCTTCCCCAAGAATAAGAGGTGGTCATGGCTGATCACTGATCACAGCTTTTGATTAATGAACCCAGATTACACGGGACCTGGCTCTAATGGCAGCCATTTTTTCAACCCACCCAGGACAAAGACAATGGCAGTTTTTGCTTCAGTCTGCATCAGACAGGGACCAGGATGGAGGAGACTTAAACATGTTACACTTCCTCAGGGCTGCTGGAGACACTTAGTTGATTTGTTGGGCAGGCCAGGAAAGCTCAGTTTTGGGGAGCAGCCTGGGAAGGTCTTGGTATCCCTCTGATCTCTTCCCCAGGACATGGCAGGGCTACCCACACCCCTGACATGGAGAAGTCCACACTAACATGTACCTTTGCCCAGAATCTGCCCTCCAAACAAAAGCAGCTTGAGAAAATGAAAGGAGTATAAGAAGCCATAAAGAGAGACAATCTGGGGCAATGGCTAGTTGGCTTCAACACCTGGGAGAGGAAGAACTGTCCTGGGGAAACAGAGGGGACAACCAAACCCCTGTTAGTAGGGGAACTCCGAAACAACTAACAAGTCAAATCCCAGGACAAGACACAGGCCCAAAAGTACAGGGAAAAACCTGCACACTGCCTTGCGAAAATCTTCTTGACAAGAGCACTGAAGTTCAAGAAAATTTCTGCCTTATTACTAGGTGGTTACAAAATCAGGAAACAGGCATGTTATGCACTAAATCCCAGAGTTAACATTTTAAAATGTTAAAAAATGTACCGTGTGCAACAAAAGGGGCCAAGTCAAACAAAGATATAGGAAATGATAGCCCAATCAAAGGAAGAGGATAAAAATTCAGAAACAGCAACTAAGAAGATCAGAATGTGGAAATACCAAACAAAGCCTTTAAAAATGATCTTAAAAATGCCAAGGAGATTAAAGAAAATACCGAGAAAGAACTGAAGGATATCCAGAAACAATGAAGAAGTAATATGCAGATCTTAGTAAAGGCATAGAAATTTTAGAAGGGAACCAAACAGAACTATTAGAGTGGAAGACTTTAATAACTGAAATGTAAAACTTCCAGGAGAGTTTCAGGAGCAGATTGGATCTATCAGAAGAAAGAATCAGTGAACTCAAAGACACTACACTTGAAATGAGTCAGGCTGAGGAGCAGAAAGGAAAAAGAATTATTAAAAGCAAAAATAAAGTTGAAGTTAACTCAGGGACACCATCAAACATACCAACTACACTATTATGGGAATCCCAGAAGGACAAGAATGAAAGGGAAGAAGAAATATTCAAAGACATAACGACAGAGAACTTACCAAACTTACCAAAAGGCATTAATAAGCACACCCAAGAAGGCCAGAGAACCCCACCAGGATAAACATGAAAAAATGCATACACCCTATCATACACTGGTGACACTATAAAATGCACAGGATAAGGAGGGAGTTCTGAAAACTGCAAGAGAAAAACAACATATTATGTATAAGGAAGTTCTTATTAGATTGAGTGCCATTTTCTCACCAGACACCATGATGAGAAGGCAATGGGTTGAAATACCTAAAGTGCTGAAATAAAACAACTGCCAGACAAAAATTTTATATCTGGCAAGACTTTCTTTCGCAAATGGGGGAGAAAGTAAGAAATTCCCAGGTAAACAAAAGCCAGAAGACTAGCCTTATAAGCAGTGACAATGGGGTTTCTTCAGACTGAAAGGAAAGGACATTAGACAGTGGAATAAATAAATAAAGACCTGCTATAGAAGTAACCATTTGGGTAATTATAAATGTCAGTATTATTATAATGTATTCTTTGGTATATAACTCCACTTCTTATTTCCTATGGATGCTAAAATGCAAATGTTACAAAGTAATCATAAATCTATGATTTGGGTTATAAAATGTGCAAATATATAGGTGGTAACAAGGATAAAAAGGTGGGGGTGCAGATGAGTATAGGAAAAGTATATATACATGCTATTTAACTTAAGTTGGTATCAAACTGAATATGATTGTTGTATGTTTAGGATGTTAAATTTTACCTGCAAAGTAACCACAAGGAAAATAAATGAAAAGCGTATCCAAATAGTAATGAGAAGACAGTCAATATGACACAACACAAAGAAATCAAATAACTATAAAAGCAGGCATTAGTGGAAGAATTGAGGGACAATAAAAGTATAAGACACATAAAGAATAAATAGCAAAATGACAGGAGAAAATCCTGCATTATTACTAGTGACTTTAAATGTAAATGAATTAAATGTATCAGTCAAAAGGCAGAGATTGGAAGAATGGATAAAAGCAGGACCCAACTATATGCTATCTGCAAGACTCATCTTAAAGTCAAAGGTATAAGGAGGTGAAGGGTGAAAAAATGGATAAAATATACGAGGCAAGTAATAATCAAAAGAGAGCTGAGATAGGCTATTCTAATATCAGATAAAATAGACTTTAGTCAAAATAGTTGTGAAGGGCAAAGATGGTCTATATATAAGGAGGACAATTCAATGGGAAGATGTAACAGTTACGAATATACATGCACCTAAGAACAGAGTCAAAAATATATGAAGCAAATATTGACAGATGTGAAAGGAGAAAGTGATGGTTCTACATTAATAATAGGAGACTTTAATACACCACTTTCAATAATGGATAGAACATACAGTCCAAAGATCAATAAGGAAACATAAGACTTAAACAATACTGCAAACCAACTAGACCTAACAGACATATATAGAACACTTCACCCAACAAAACACAGAATGCACAATCTTCTTGAGTGCACATGGATCATGCTCCAGGACAGACCTCATGTGAGGTCACAAAACAAGTCTCAATAAATTAAAAAATATTGAAGTCATGCGGTATATATTCTCTGACCACAATTGAATGATGTTAGAAATTAATATGGGAGGGATAAATGGAAAATTCACAAATGTCTAGAAATTACACAACATACTCTTAAACAACCAATGAGTTAAAGAAGAAATCACAAGTAAAATTAGGAAACATATTGAAGATATTAAAAACGAAAATACAACATGCCAAATCTTATGGGATGCAGTGAAGGCACTGCCTAAGGGGAAATTTATAGCCCTAATGCTAACTCAACAAAAAAGAAAGATTTCAAATCAGAAACCTACCTCAAAAGTGGAAGAATAAAGAGTAAACTAAATCCAAAGCAAGTAGAAGGAAGGAAATAACAAAGATTAAAACAGAGATAAATGAAATAGGAAAAAAAGAACAATAGAGAGAACAGTCAAACCCCAAAGTTGGTTCACATGTCATTCATACCTAAAGCAATTAATAGATTCAATGTAATACCAGTAAAAGTACCACCAACTTTCTTTACAGAAATGGAAAAAGCAATTCTCAGATTTATATGGAAGGATAAGAGGCCCTGAATAGATAAAACCTTTTTGAAAAAGAAGAGTGCAATTGGGACTCACATTTATCAATCTTAAAATTTATTACAAAGCCACGGTAATCAAAATGGCCTGGTATTAGCCTAACAACAGACCCATAAGCCAATGGAATTGAACTGAGAACTCAGAATCAACCCTCACATTTATGACTAACTGATTTCTGACAAGGGGGCAAACAGTATTAACTTGAGAGAGAATAAGCTAACTAAGATACCCATATTTGGTGATTCTAAGTGTATTGTTTGTTTTCTCAAATTAAAAAAAAAAGAAATGGTGCTGGGAAAACTGGATCTTCATTTGCAAAAAAAAAAAAAAAGGACTCCAACCTCACACTTTATACAAAAATCAATACAAAATGGATCACAAACCTAAATATAAGAGGCAGAACATTCAGATTCCTAGAAGAAAACATAAAGACGGAGCCTCAGGAATAACTGTTCAGCAATAGTTTCTTAGACTTTACACCCAAAGCACAAACAACACACACACAAAGAAGAAGATAAATGAGACCTCATCAAAATTTAAAACTTTGAGCCTCAAAGGACTTTATCATGAAAGTTAAATGACAACCTCCCCAATGGGAGAAAATATTTGGAAAACATGTATCTGATAAAAGCTTAATGTCCAGAATATATAAAGAAATCCTTTAATTTAACAACACAAAGACTAACAGTTCAATATAAAAATAGGCAAAAGGCTTGAATAGACATCTGTCCATCGAAGACATAAAAATGACCACAAAGAACGTGAAAAGATGCTAAACATCACTGCTATCAGGGAAATGCAAATCAAAACCATGAGATACCATTTTACACCCAGTAGAATGATTGTTATTAACAAAATTGAAACTGACAAGTGTTGGAGAGGATGCAGAAAAACAGGAACACTCTTTCATTGCTGACAACCATGGAAGACAGTTTTGTGGTTCCTCAGAAAGCTAAATATAGAACCTGCATATGACCCGGCCATCCCTCTACTGGTATATACCCAAAAGAACTGAAAGCAGGACCTGGAACAGACATTTGCACACTGAATCCACAGTGGCATTTTTCACAATTGCCAAAAGATGGAAGTAATTCAAGTGTCCTCAATGGATGAATGGATAAATAAAACATGGTATATATATACAAGGATATATCATTCATTTGTAAAAAGAATGAAGTACTGATTTATGCGACAACATGGAACCTTGAAGACATCACATTGAATTAAGTAACTCTGGCATAAAAGGACAAATATTGTATGATATCACTATTTGAAATAATTAGAACAAGTAAACTCATGGAATCAGAATCTAGAAATAGTTTACCAGGATATGGGATGGGGCTAGGGAATGGGAAGTTAAGACTTAAAAAGTACAAGGTTCCTACTTGGAATGATGGTAATGTTTTGGTAATGGATAGTAGTGATGGTATCACAACATTGGTAAGGTAATTAACAGCACTGAAATACATATGACTGCGACTAAAGGGGGAAATCTTAGGTTGTACATATGGTAACAGAATAAAAATAATCCATGGAACTACACTGCACAAACGGTGAACCCTAAGTTAAACCATGGACTTAATTAATAGTACAATCATAAAAATAAGCTATCATCAATTTAACATGTCCCACCCCAAGTTGTTAATAATAGTTGGCATATGGGAATCCTGTATTTTATGCGTGACAATTGCATAAACCCACAATTACTAGAACAAAGAGTGGCCTTTTTAAAATTTATCCCTAGAGAGTCCAGATACCTACAACCTCTAGATGGGTCCCTGGTCCAGATAAGTTCTGAAACCTAGCCCAGCCTCTCCAGAATATCAGATAGTTCCATCTCCCTACCCCATATTAGTGGCAGACCCTTCCAGTATCAAAAATTTAGAATGACCATAGCCCAAACACCCCTAAAGAGAGGAATGGAAAGATCAAAGGTGACAGTGGAATTACACAGAGAAGATAGGATTTAACAAATGAATATGAATCATTACATTCATATCTCTTTTAGTCTTAGAGCAACTAGTAGAAATCTAAAATAGTGGAATTGTAAACCCGTGTCAAATTCTGAAATATGTTCTACAACTAACTGTGGTGCTGTGCTTTGAAATTGTTGCCTTTTTGTATATATGCTATTTTCACAAAAAAAAGAATGGAAAAAAGCCAATTGTGATGATAAAATATTTAAGCCTTCTAGCCTCCTATATTCTGGAGCAGCTAGAAGGAAAAATCTGAAAGGATCGTATGGTAGCCCATGACAATCTCTGGAATCTGTCCTATAACCACTTATTGAAGAGTGTTCAGAAAACTAGTGCTTTTTTATTTCTTTGCTTTGTATATATGTTATACTATACAATAAAAAGTTAAATTTATTCCTAGAAATTTTATTCTTTTAAATTCTACATATAAATAGAATTTTTTTCACTTCCTCTTCAAATTATTCATTGCTATCGTGTAGATTCACAATACATTTTTTACCTATTGTCACTTTACTGAAACCATTTATTAGCTCTAGTAGTTTGCTTGTGGGTTGCTTTGAATGTTCCATATATAAGATCATATTATCATATTATCTGCAAATAGAGATAGTTTTATTTCTTCCTCTCCAATTTGGATACCTTGGTTTTTTTTTTCTCAAATGTTCTACCTAGAACTGCTATTATAATATTAAATAGCTATAGTAAAAGTGGAATCTTTGTCTCATTCCTGATCTTACTGGAAAGACTTTCAGTATTTCACATTAAGTATGATGTTAGCTGTGAATTTTTCATAAATGCTCTTTATCACACTGAAAAAGCTCCTTTCTATTCCTAGTTTTCTGAGTGTTTTTACCAAGAAAGAGTTCTGACTTTTGCCAGGTGTCTTTTCTGCATCGATTGAGGTAATTATGTGACTTTTCCTTCAATCTATTTATGTGGCATATGATTTTGATTGATTTTCACGTTGAAGCACACTTGCATTCCTGGTATGAATCCCACTTGGTCAAGGTATAGAGCCTTTTTAAGATGCTGCTGGATTTGTTGCGCTAGTATTTTCTTTAGGACATTTGCATCTATAATCATAAGGAAAATTAGCCTCTAATTATTTTTTCTTATGATGTTGTTACAGGCTTTGGTATCAATACAATGTTGGCCTCATAGGACGAATTAGGGTGTGTTCTCTCCTCGAATTATTTGGAAAAGTTTGAGAAGTGTTGCTATTAATTCTTCTTTAAATGTTAGCAGAAAAAAAAATGGCAGCAGAATTCCACAATGAAGCCATCTGGTCCTGGACTTTTCTTTGGTGGAAGGTTTTTTATTATGAATCCAATCTCTGTGCCGATTTTAATTATTTTCACCTGTTTTTTTTTTTTCTTCACCAATCTAGGAGTTTTTCAATTTTATTGATTTTTTGAAGAAACAACATTTTCTTTTGTTCATTTTCTCAATTGTTTTATTATTTTCTATTTCTCTTATCTCTAATCTTAATTATTCTCTTCCATCTACTAACTTTGGAGCTACTTTGCTCTTCTTTTTCTAATTCTTCAAGATGTGAAGTTAGATGATTGATTTAAGTTGTTTCCTCTTTTTGAATATAGGGATTCATAGCTACAAATGTCCCTCTGAATACAGACTTAGCTGCATCCTGAGGATGGTATGCTGTCTTTTGTTTTCATTTGTTTTTAAGGATTTTCTAATTTCCTTTGTGATTTCTTCTTTAACCTATTTGTATTGTTCAGGTCCTCTTTTTCCTTATTGATCTTATGTTTAGATAGTCTATCCAGTACTGAAAGTGGTCTATTGAATTATACAACTATTATTGGAGAGCTATGTATTTCTTTCTTCTGTTCTGTCAATGTTTGCTTCATATAAGCCCTCTACTGTTAAAAGCATACATATTTATAATTGTTAAAACTTCTTGTTGAAATGAGCTTTCAATTGAAAAATAATATCTTTGTATTTGTAAGAGCTTTTGACTTAATATTTATTTTGTCCAATATTAATACAGCCACTCTCTTTAGGTTACTATTTATATGAGATACTTTGTCCAACCTTTCACTTTAACCTCTTTGTATTTATGGATCTAAGATGGGTCTCCTGTAAATAGCGTAAATTGGGTCATGTTTCTTTACCCATTATGCCACTCTCTGCCTTTTGATTGGAAAGTTTAATCCATTTGCATTTATGGAAATTACTGATAGGTCAAGATTTACTTCTGCCATTTTGCTAATTGTTTTTTGTCTTTTACTTTTTGTCCCTCCTTTCTTCCATCACTGCCTTCTTTGTGTTTATATGTTGTTTTATAATAAGACATTTTGAATCACTTATTCCCATATGTATAGATTCTAAAAAATATTTTCTTTATGGTTACCAAGGGGAATAATTTAGCATACTAAATCAATAACAATTTACTTTGTATTGATTCTAACTTGACTTCAATAGCCTACCCATGCACAATACCTATATTCCTCACTTTTTTGTTGTTTTAGTCACAACTTACATCTTTATGCATTGTGTGCCCAGTAACGCAATGTTTGTTTTTTATGCATTTTAATTTTAAGCTTTATAAAATAATAAAAGACAGCATTACAAATGATAAATAATATCATTTCACTTTTATATTTACACATGAAGATCTTTATTTCTTCATCCAGCATTGAGATCTGTATAGTGGCATTTCCTTTCAACATGAAGGACTCTTTTTTAGCATTCCCTGTAAGGGAGGTCTAATGGCAATGAGTCCCCTCAGTGTTTGTTTGTCCAGAAATGTCTTAATTTCTCCCTCATTTTTGAAGGACAGCTTTTCTCGGTTTATTATTCTTGGGTAACAGTTTATTCTTTTCCTCTCAGCACTTTAAATATGTCCTCCCACTACATTCTGTTCTCCATGGTTTCTATTAAGAAATTAGATGCGAGCATTATTAAGGATTCCTTACATGTGACACCTTGCCTCTCTTGCTGTTTTTAAGAGTCTATTTTTGTTCTTGTCTTTGGACAATTCAATCATAATGTGTCTTGGTGTAGATCTGTTTGGTTTCATCCTGCTTGACATTTGTTCAGCACCTGGATTTGTATATTCATATCTTTCATCAGATTTGAGGAGTTTTCTGACATGATGTATTCAAATATTTTTCCTGGCCCTTCATCTTCCTCTTCTCTTGCCAGGACTCCTATAATGCATGTTTTGGTTCACTTGATTCATCCCACAGGCTCCTCGGGATCGGTCCATTTTTCACTCTTTTTTCTTTTTGCTCTTCAACCTGGACAATTTCAATTGTTTTGTCTTCAAGCTTATTGACCATTTCTTCTGCCTCCTCCAATCTGCTCTTGAACACTTCTATTGAAGTTTTCACTTCAGTTATTATTCTTTTGATTGCAGAATTTCCATTTGGTTCTTCTTTATAATTTCTATCTCATCATTGATATTTTCATTTTGTTTATATATTGTTTTCCTAATTTCTTTTAGTTCTTTTCCATGCTTTCCTTTAGCTTACTTATCCTATTTAAGACTTGCTCTAATATCTTTGATTAATAATTCCAGAGAGTGCACTTGCTCCTGAATATTTTCCATCAAACTATTTTTTCCTGTGATTGAGCCGCACTTTCCTATCTCCTTGTATGTTGTGTAATTTTGTTTTGTGAACTGGACACCCTGAATGTTATATTGTGATTAGTCTGGAAATCTACTTCTCTCATTCTTCAGTCCTCCAGCCTAAGAACAAGAAGAAGAAAAATCCTTAATTCTTTATCAAAAAAAAGAAAGAATGAAAGAGAGAGAGAGAGAAAATGCTAGCAAACAGATAAAACACACACACACAAAAAAAAGGTGGGGGCGGGGGAGGATGAAGTGCAAGGTCTCTCCAAGTCTGCTTTCAAGGCTGAAACCAAGGCTGTAGTCCCTGCTCATCCCTCAGGGATCTGCCAGACCCAAAAATAAAACAGGGACAAAGAAACCAAATTACAAGGAAGAAGGAAAAGAGGTGCACTGGATCTCTATGTCTCTCTTCATGCTGCTGTAAGGCCCGATATACCAAGGCTAGTGTCAAGGCCCTCAAGGATCCACCAGACCAAAAAACACTAGAAAGCGAATGAAGACACCCAACCAATGAAAAAGTGCACTGTCTTTTTCCACCTTGTGGATACTGGTGTGAGGCCAGAAGCTGCTGTTCATAGTCAGAGTCTATGCTGTGCCAAAAGAAACACAAAAGGAAGGAAGGAGGAAGGGAGGGGAAAGAGAGAGACAGACAGACAGACAGACAGAGAGAGAGAGAATAAAGAAGAAAAGAAAAAGACCCACAGTTTAAAAAGGTGCAAAAACTCTTTATGTTCAGTGGATGCTGATGGGAGCCTGGAAGCACTGCTGCCCAGAACACTGAAACTGAGGCCAGCTCCTGTTCTGGTCCCTCAGGAATCTCCCAGACCTACCTCAACCCTCAACCACAACTTTCAGACGTGGCGGTTTCCTTTGCCAACCCTGGGCTCAATTGGCAGCTGTCAGAATGAGGGGCACATTACCGCAGCCATTCCTTCCAAAACAATTCCACCACAGCCACTATCACAGAACTAAGCAATGGAGACTGGTCACTGGTGCATGCTTTCACTTACAAAAGCTGAATCTCAGCAGTCTCTTATATCCTCTGACACTCCTGCAGTTTTTTTCTGAAAGTCCATTCTGGTTTGAGAGTTTTCACCTAGTTGATTCCAGTTTCTTTTTCCAACTCTTTCATTCTTATAGTGGAGGGAGTCATTTGTAAAGCTTCCTACTCTACCACTTTGTGCCTGCACTCTCAACAGGTTTCTTAATTGCCCACATTAGTAGTTAACATTTACCTGTCACAGTATTCTCAACACCAGGCAGCATTTGAGGTAATTAAAGAGGCAGTGAGTAATATGGAGATGAGTGGCTACAGATAACACTGACATCGTGGAGAAAAGATAATGGGAAATCTTAACCATCAGGCCAAGGAATGATTTCTATGACTAATAAAGAGTAAATTCATATTTTTAAGAATTAAAGACATTGAGGAAATCATTGCTTTGAGATTATTAGTCTGACATTTGTAAGCAGGATAGTTTGGGGATGGGGTGCCAGCACACGTGATTATCACAAACCAAGCAAACATGAAGATAGGGTCCTAGGACATATTTTAACTATGATAACTCTGCCACCACCACCACCCCAGCACCACCAACAACAACAACCCTCCAAGAAACTCAAACGTTTTAATAGAGGAAATCTAATGAACAGGATCACTGAGGAAAGTCTTGAAATGGAAAAGACATAAAGCACACAAAGCAAGCCACTGGAACGTGGAATGTAGGAATAGGAAGAAAGAGGTCTGTCTCAAGGTGATGATAGGGGGTTCTCTGCCAGAAGGCCCAATTATCTTTATTGCACCATGTCATTGCCAGCTCATTAGCATCAGGGCAAGCTCCAAAATTCTGAACCCACTTCCAGGAAGATGGCCAAATAGAGTAGCTCAAGATTAGCCCTGCTCCACGGAAAAGTTACAGAAAGGACAGGAGGGCAACTGAGGTGGCAATTCAGTAGTGCAGCTGAACTGGAAGAGCCTTCTGTACCACATGAGGCAGCCCTGGTTGCAGAGGCCAAGGAACTGAGAGGCAGAAGGCTGGAGCCTTGCATAGAGGTGGAGAGCCATGGTACCCACAGGAGTGCACAGACGGGAGCCCAGGACTGGTGTTCTAGTTTGCTAGCTGCCAGAATGCAACACACCAGAGACAGATTGGCTTTTAATAAAAGGGAACTTATTTCATTAGTTCTTCAGAGGAAAGGCAGCTAACTTTCAACTAAGGTTCTTTCTCATGCGGGAAGGCATAGGGCAATCTCTACTAGCCTTTTCTCCAGGCCTCTGGGTTCCAACAACTTTCCCCAGGGTGACTCCTTTCTGCATCTCCAAAGGCCTGGTCTGAGCTGTGAGTGTTGAGATGAGGTATGCTAAGCTGGTTGGGCTGTGCTATACTGAGCTCTCTCATTTAAGCACCAGCCAATTAAATCAAATATCATTCATTGCAGCAGGCATATCTCCTAGCTAACTACAGATGTAATGAGCAACAGATGAGGTTCACGTGCCATTGGCTCATGTCCACAGCAACAGAACTACGTGCCTTCACCTGGCCAAGTTGACAACTGAATCTAACTACCATATGTCCACCCCATGTCAACTTGGCAACTACATGCATCACCTTAAACCATATTAAGATGCAAACATTTCTCTTCTGGCTGTCAGCCTATGAATCTCAAAACAAGTTATCTGGTGCCAATGTGCAAAGGAGGGACAGTCACAGGATCCATAGGGAGAAATTGGAAGGAAAACCTGCAGGGCAAATACCATCGGATTTCAAAGTCTGAAAGTCATTTATCCTTCAGCTTTAGAAAGTGGCAGTCCCATCCTTTCCAAGGGCCTATGCTGTGGCCCGCCTCTTTCCAAATCAACGTTGGGAGACATTGAGGAGACCACCTTTTTCTCAGTTTCACTCTCTCCAGGTATCGGGGCCAAACCTGGACTCTGCCATTTTCAGGGCACACACTCAGCCCCTCCATGTGGGGGCAACCAGGCTCTCCCCACTTCCACAAGGAGCATGCTATACCTTCTCAAAGGTCTGAGGTGGCACAACTCTTCCACCACAACGAGATGGGAGACTCATCTTTTGCCCTCAGGGTAAACTCACCCTCTCCTTGTATATGGGTGGGTCCACACTCCTGGCTGAAGCTTCTTGGCTTCAGACCCAAGCTTCCATGGTTCTCACTCTGCAAACTCCAATTTGTCCCTTTGTGTCCCCCTTTGTCCAGATTGGCAGTGGTTCCATTTACACCAAGTCTCTTCAAGCACTCCAGGACTTCTCTTCACAGTTCCTCCAAAATCTTCCCCTTAGCCATCCGATAAAACCGTTCCAACATATCTGGTATTTGCAAACTGCAGCAGCACCCCACTCTCCAGTACCAAATCTGTTCTAGTTTGATAGCTGCCAGAGTGCAACACAACAGAGATGGATTGATTTTAATAAAAGAGTATTTGTTTCATTAGTTCTTCAGAGAAAAGGCAGCTAACTTTCAACTAAGGTTCTTTCTTATGTGAAAGGCACAGGGTGATCTCTGCTGGCCTTCTCTCCAGACCTCTGGGTTCCAACAACTTTCCCTGGGGTGATTCCTTTCTGCATCTCCAAAGGCCTGATCTGAGCTGCGAGTGCTGAGATGAGGTATGTTAAGTTGCTTGGGCTGTGCTGTGTTGAGCTCTCTCATTTAAGCACCAGCCAATTAAATCCAACATCATTCATTGCAGCAGGCACACCTCCTAGCTAACTGCAGATGTAATGAGCAACAGATGAGGTTCATGTACCATTGGCTCATGGTCATAGCAACAGAACTAGGTGCCTTCACCTGGCCAAGTTGACAACTGAATCTAACTACCATAACTGGTAAGTAAGGCAGGCTGCCTTCCTTGGGCACGCTACCCTCACCAGCACAGCCCTGTGACTGGTGACTCACCCCACACACCACACACCCAAACTCTGTCACCCACTCCCATTCCCCATACTCCAGGTGCCCCCACCCCACCAATCCCCAGTGCATGTGCCTGCCCCATACCTCCACCCCAAGTTCAGCCCAACCCCCCTCTCCTGCCTCCCTCCTGAGCATTGCCTCCCCCTCCCTGTTCCCTGCAGGTTGTTGACCTCCTGCCTGCAGTGCCCTGCCACAGACATAAAGATTGCAGACACTGACTTCCATACCTAGGCTACCCCTGCCCCCTTGCCCATAGTGTCACACAGCATCACTCCACCCCTCTGTGCTCTGTGCATCCATTTATGGCACCCCTAGGTCCACACATGCACAAGGGCCCACTTATGTCATTCAGCTCTGGGAACTATACTTTACAGCAGTCCTAGAACTGCACATGTGCACAGCCCTTTGCCACACTTCCCAGCTCTGAGAAAGTGCCAACCTGCACAGCTGAGTCACATCTGCCCCCAATCCATAAAGACATAATGCCAAACTGCTACCATAGCTCTATGCATGCGCACAAAGGGCCCCATGCCTTAGACCAATGCAAGCCAGAGTTATGCCCCCCAGACCAGTGCTCCCACACAGCTACATCCTTACTGGCTGCTGTGCCCCCACATTCACAGGCATCAGTGTAACATCCCCAAACTGTGACTATACCTTCCCTGAAACAAATCACTCCACTGACTACCCCACCCCATGCCCTGCCCTTGCTGTACAACCATCCTGCAAACACAAGGCATTGGACTACTGAAATAAATCAACTCTCAAAGTAAATTAATTAAGATATTTACATGCCATGAAGACAGCAGAAGATCACTAAGCATATCACAATGCAGACAGATATGGCCCTGCCTAATGACCAAATTAAAACACCAGAGGAGACACAGATATTGGAACAACTAATCAAAGATGTTCAAACAACTCTACTTAATAAAATAAGTGGGACAGCAAATAGCATCAAGGAGATCAAGAAGACAGTAAATAGCATAAAGAGGATTTTGAAAGAGTAAACAGAAAAATAGCAGCTATCACAGAGAGTAAAGATTCTGTTGACCAAATAAAAAACTTACTAGAGGCATACAACACCAGATTTGAAGAGCCAGAAGAAAGAATAAGTGATATAGAGGACAAGATAATTGACTTTGAAGACATAAAATAGCAAATGGCAAAAAAAGATGGAAAAAATTGAATTGGATCTCAGGGAAATGACAGACTAAACAAAGCGTGCAAATATAAAAATCACTGGTGTCCCAGAAGGAGGAGAGGAGTAAAGGGCTAGGAAGAGTAGTTGAGAATATAATGGGTGAAAACTTCCCAACCCTCATAAAGGACATAAAATACAAGTCAAAGAAGCCAAATGGACTCCAAACAGAATAAATCCAAATAGGCCTTCCCCAATGCACATACTAATCAGTCTGTCCAATGTCAAGGAGAAACAGAAAATCCTGAAAGTGAAAAGAAAAAAACAATCTACTCCATACAAGGGTAACCAAATAAGACTGAGTTCAGACTAATCAACTAGCACCCTGGATGTGAGAAAGCAGTGGTATGATATATTCAAGAACTTGAAAGAGAAAGACTTCCAGCCAAAAATTCTTTATCCAACTAAATTGTCCTTCAAAACTGAGGGAGAGATTAAAGTTTCACAGACAAACAAGTCCTGAAAGAATTTTTCAACAAGAAACTGGCCCTATAAGAAAAACTAAAAGCAGTTCTGCCAGCTGAAAAAAAAAAAAAAAAAGACAAGAGAGGGGGACACAGAATTGAACAATACCACTAAGTATAAAGAATACAAAGAGAAAGAGGGAAAAGAATATAGACTAACAAACAAAATTAAAAAGATAAGATGGTGTATTCAAGAAACACATTTTCAGTAATAACTTTGAATGTTAACAGAGTAAACTTACCAATTACCAGATACAGATTGGCAGAATGAATTAAGAAACATAATCCAGCTACATGCTGCTTACAAGAGACTCAACTTAGACATGAGGATACAGACTGAAAGTGAAAGGCTGGAAAAAGATTTTCCACACAAGTTGTAACCAAAAGAAAGCAGGAGCAGCTATACTAATATCAGGCAAAATAGACGTTAAATGTAAAGATATCATAAGAAACAAAGAAGGACACTATTTACTAATTAAAGGATCAATTCACCAAGAAGATTTAACAATCATAAATGTTTATACTCCCAATCAAAGAGCTCCAAAGATCAAGAGACAGACATTGGAAAAACTGAAGGGAGTGATAGATGTTTCAACAATAATAGTAGGAGACTTCAATACATCACCTTCCTCTATAGATAGACAAACCAGACAGAAGATCAACAAGGAAATAGAGAAGTTAGACTTCCTGGAAGATGGCGGCTTAGTAAGATGCGCGGATCTTAGTTTCTTCTCCAGGACACCTACTAGGGGAGTAGAAACGATACAGAAAGCGCCCAAAGCCACAACAGAGATAAAAAAAGACAGCGTACCCCATCCTGGAACGGCTGGCTGGCTGAGAGAAGCAGCTCGGGTGAGATCGCCGAGGCGCGCGGGCCTTACCGGGCGGGGTGGCAAGCGGCCGGAGTTACTCCCTTCCCCCTTCCCGGGCCGGCTGGGAGAATTGGAGAGGTGGTCCCCTGAAACCAAGGCGACTGGCGCCCACACCACGCGCAGCCCCCGGACCAACTGAGAGAATTGGATCGGAAACCCCCAGGCCGCGGAGAACGGTGACCCCGTGACTCCCGGGGAACGTGCACTCTCGGGCGGGCCGCTGCCGCTGGCGCCCTCCTGCCACGCTTGTTGCCCAGGGCCGACTAGGAAATTCGGACGGGCTCTTTCCCTGGCTGCGGCGACCAGCAACCCTCTCTGCGTTCGGACACCCTCCCTGCGTTCGGACCTCGGGCCGGCTCAAGCCGCTTCGGCTAGCGAACCCCCAGGACGGCGAGAGTTTTCCAAAGTTTAAAGTCCCACAGCACCTTTTACTGGTGGGACCCGCAGACAAACGTGTGCCACGAGCGCCACCTACTGGGCAGGATAAGAAAAACAGAACCCAGAGATTTCACAGAAAAATATTACAACCTCGCTGGGTCCAACACCAAGAGAAATCTGAATAAATGCCCAGACGCCAGCAGCAGAAGATAACTGTCCACGCTCAAAAGATTGAGAATATGGCTCAGTCAAAGGAACAAACCAATAGCTCAAATGAGACACAAGAGCTGAGACAACTAATGCTGAATATACGAACAGAAATGGAAAACCTCTTCAAAAATGAAATCAATAAATTGAGGGAGGACATGAAGAGGACATGGGCTGAACATAAAGAAGAAATAGAAAAACTGAAAAAACAAATCGCAGAACTTATGGAAGTGAAGGATAAAGTAGCAAACATAGAAAAAATAATGGATAGCTACAATGATAGATTTAAAGAGACAGAAGATAGAATTAGTGATTTGGAGGATGGAACATCTGAATTCCAAAAAGAAACAGAAACTATCGGGAAAAGAATGGAAAAATTTGAACAGGGTATCAGGGAACTCAAGGACAATATGAACCGCACAAATATACGTGTTGTGGGTGTCCCAGAAGAAGAAGAGAAGGGAAAAGGAGGAGAAAAACTAATGGAAGCAATTATCACTGAAAATTTCCCAACTCTTATGAAAGACCTAAAATTACAGATCCAAGAAGTGCAGCGCACCCCAAAGAGATTAGACCCAAATAGGCGTTCTCCAAGACACTTACTAGTTAGAATGTCAGAGGTCAAAGAGAAAGAGAAGATCTTGAAAGCAGCAAGAGAAAAACAATCCATTACATACAAGGGAAACCCAATAAGACTTTGTGTAGATTTCTCAGCAGAAACCATGGACGCTAGAAGACAGTGGGATGATATATTTAAAATACTAAAAGAGAAAAACTGCCAACCAAGACTCCTATATCCAGCAAAATTATCCTTCAAAAATGAGGGAGAAATTAAAACATTCTCAGACAAAAAGTCACTGAGAGAATTTGTGACCAAGAGACCAGCTCTGCAAGAAATACTAAAGGGAGCACTAGAGTCAGATACAAAAAGACAGAAGAGAGAGATATGGAAAAGAGTGTAGAAAGAAGGAAAATCAGATATGATATATATAATACAAAAGGCAAAATGTTAGAGGAAAATATTATCCAAACAGTAATAACACTAAATGTCAATGGACTGAATTCCCCAATCAAAAGACATAGATTGGCAGAATGGATTAAAAAACAGGATCCTTCTATATGCTGTCTACAGGAAACACATCTTAGACCCAAAGATAAACATAGGTTGAAAGTGAAAGGTTGGGAAAAGATATTTCATGCAAATAACAACCAGAAAAGAGCAGGAGTGGCTATACTAATATCCAACAAATTAGACTTCAAATGTAAAACAGTTAAAAGAGACAAAGAAGGACACTATCTACTAATAAAAGGAACAATTAAACAAGAAGACATAACAATCATAAATATTTACGCACCGAATCAGAATGCCCCAAAATACGTGAGGAATATACTGCAAACACTGAAAAGGGAAATAGACTCATATACCATAATAGTTGGAGACTTCAACTCACCACTCTCATCAAGGGACAGAACATCTAGACAGAGGATCAACAAAGAAATAGAGAATCTGAATATTACTTTAAATGAACTAGACTTAATAGACATTTATAGGACATTACATCCCACAACAGCAGGATACACCTTTTTCTCAAGTGCTCATGGATCATTCTCAAAAATAGACCATATGCTGGGTCACAAAGCAAGTCTTAACAAATTTAAAAAGATTGAAATCTTACACAACACTTTCTCGGACCATAAAGGAATGATGTTGGAAATCAAAAATAGGCAGAGTGCCAGAAAATTCACAAATACGTGGAGGCTCAACAACACACTCCTAAACAACGACTGGGTCAAAGAAGAAATTGCAAGAGAAATTAGCAAATACCTCGAGGCGAATGAAAATGAAAACACAACATATCAAAACTTATGGGATGCAGCAAAGGCAGTGCTAAGAGGGAAATTTATTGCTCTAAATGCCTATATCAGAAAAGAAGAAAAGGCAAAAATTCAGGAATTAACTATCCATTTGGAAGAACTGGAGAAAGAACAGCAAGCTAACCCCAAAGCAAGCAAAAGGAAAGAAATAACAAAGATTAGAGCACAAATAAATGAAATTGAAAACATGAAAACAATAGAGAAAATCAATAAGGCCAGAAGTTGGTTCTATGAGAAAATCAATAAGATTGATGGGCCCTTAGCAAGATTGACAAAAAGAAGAAGAGAGAGGATGCAAATAAATAAGATCAGAAATGGAAGAGGAGACATAACTACTGACCTCACAGAAATAAAGGAGGTAATAACAGGATACTATGAACAACTTTACGCTAATAAATACAACAATTTAGAGGAAATGGACGGGTTCCTGGAAAGACATGAACAACCAACTTTGACTCAAGAAGACATAGATGACCTCAACAAACCAATCACAAGTAAAGAAATTGAATTAGTCATTCAAAAGCTTCCTAAAAAGAAAAGTCCAGGACCAGATGGCTTCACATGTGAATTCTACCAAACGTTCCAGAAAGAATTAGTACCAATTCTCTTCAAACTCTTCAAAAAAATCGAAGTGGAGGGAAAACTACCTAATTCATTCTATGAAGCCAACATCACCCTCATACCAAAACCAGGCAAAGATATTACAAAAAAAGAAAACTACAGACCAATCTCTCTAATGAATACAGATGCAAAAATCCTCAATAAAATTCTAGCAAATCGTATCCAACAACACATTAAAAGAATTATACATCATGACCAAGTAGGATTCATCCCAGGTATGCAAGGATGGTTCAACATAAGAAAATCAATTAATGTAATACACCATATCAACAAATCAAAGCAGAAAAATCACATGATCATCTCAATTGATGCAGAGAAGGCATTCAGCAAGATTCAACATCCTTTCCTGTTGAAAACACTTCAAAAGATAGGAATACAAGGGAACTTCCTTAAAATGATAGAGGGAATATATGAAAAACCCACAGCTAATATCATCCTCAATGGGGAAAAATTGAAAACTTTCCCCCTAAGATCAGGAACAAGACAAGGATGTCCACTATCACCACTATTATTCAACATTGTGTTGGAGGTTCTAGCCAGAGCAATTAGACAAGAAAAAGAAATACAAGGCATCAAAATTGGAAAGGAAGAAGTAAAACTATCACTGTTTGCAGATGATATGATACTATACGTCGAAAACCCGGAAAAATCCACAACAAAACTACTAGAGCTAATAAATGAGTACAGCAAAGTAGCAGGTTACAAGATCAACATTCAAAAATCTGTAGCATTTCTATACACTAGTAATGAACAAGCTGAGGGGGAAATCAAGAAACGAATCCCATTTACAATTGCAACTAAAAGAATAAAATACCTAGGAATAAATTTAACTAAAGAGACAAAAAACCTATATAAAGAAAACTACAAAAAACTGCTAAAAGAAATCACAGAGGACCTAAATAGATGGAAGGGCATACCGTGTTCATGGATTGGAAGACTAAATATAGTTAAGATGTCAATCCTACCTAAATTGATTTACAGATTCAATGCAATACCAATCAAAATCCCAACAACTTATTTTTCAGAAATAGAAAAACCAATAAGCAAATTTATCTGGAAGGGCAGGGTGCCCCGAATTGCTAAAAACATCTTGAGGAAAAAAAACGAAGCTGGAGGTCTCGCGCTGCCTGACTTTAAGGCATATTATGAAGCCACAGTGGTCAAAACAGCATGGTATTGGCATAAAGATAGATATATCGACCAATGGAATCGAATAGAGTGCTCAGATATAGACCCTCTCATCTATGGACATTTGATCTTTGATAAGGCAGTCAAGCCAACTCACCTGGGACAGAGCAGTCTCTTCAATAAATGGTGCCTAGAGAACTGGATATCCATATGCAAAAGAATGAAAGAAGACCCATCTCTCACACCCTATACAAAAGTCAACTCAAAATGGATCAAAGATCTAAACATTAGGTCTAAGACCATAAAACAGTTAGAGGAAAATGTTGGGAGATATCTTATGGATCTTACAACTGGAGGCGGTTTTATGGACCTTAAACCTAAAGCAAGAGCACTGAAGAAGGAAATAAATAAATGGGAACTCCTCAAAATTAAACACTTTTGTGCATCAAAGAACTTCATCAAGAAAGTAGAAAGACAGCCTTCACAATGGGAGACAATATTTGGAAATGATATATCAGATAAAGGTCTAGTATCCAGAATTTATAAAGAGATTGTTCATCTCAACAACAAAAAGACAGCCAACCCAATTACAAAATGGGAAAAAGACTTGAACAGACACCTCTCAGAAGAGGAAATACGGATGGCCAAGAGGCACATGAAGAGATGCTCAATGTCCCTGGCCATTAGAGAAATGCAAATCAAAACCACAATGAGATATCATCTCACACCCACCAGAATGGCCATTATCAACAAAACAGAAAATGACAAGTGCTGGAGAGGATGCGGAGAAAGAGGCACACTTATCCACTGTTGGTGGGAATGTCAAAGGGTGCAACCACTGTGGAAGGTAGTTTGGCGGTTCCTCAAAAAGCTGAATATAGAATTGCCATACGACCCAGCAATACCATTGCTAGGTATCTACTCAAAGGACTTAAGGGCAAAGACACAAACGGACATTTGCACACCAATGTTTATAGCAGCATTATTTACAATTGCAAAGAGATGGAAACAGCCAAAATCTCCATCAACAGAAGAGTGGCTAAACAAACTGTGGTATATACATACGATGGAATATTATGCAGCTTTAAGACAAGATAAACTTATGAACCATGTAATAACATGGATGGACCTAGAGAATATTATGCTGAGTGAATCCAGCCAAAAACTAAAGGACAAATACTGTATGGTCCCACTGATGTGAACGGACATTCGAGAATAAACTTGAAATATGTCATTGGTAACAGAGTTCAGCAGGAGTTAGAAACAGGGTAAGACAATGGGTAATTGAAGCTGAAGGGATACAGACTGTGCAACAGGACTAGATAAAAAAACTCAAAAATGGACAGCACAATAATACCTAATTGTAAAGTAATCATGTTAAAACACTGAATGAAGCTGCATCTGAGCTATAGGTTTTTGTTTTGTTTTGTTTTGTTTTGTTTTGATTTTACTATTATTACTTTTATTTTTTTCTCTATATTAACATTCTATATCTTTTTCGGTTATGTTGCTAGTTCTTCTAAACCAATGCAAATGTAGTAAGAAATGATGATCATGCATCTATGTGATGATGTTAAGAATTAATGATTGCATGTGTAGAATGGTATGATCTCTAAATGTTGGGTTAATTTCTTTTTTCCGTTAATTAAAAAAAAAAAAAAAAAGAGAAGGGATAATTGGAGATGAAGGGATACAGACTGTACAACGGGACTGGATATAAAAACTCAGAAATGGACAGCACAATACTACCCAATTGTAATGCAATTATGTTAAAACACTGAATGAAGCTGCATGTGAGGTATAGGTTTTTTGTTTTTGTTTTTTTTTGTTTTTTTTTCTTTCTATTATTGCTTTAATTCTTATTCTGTTGTCTTTTTATTTCTTTTTCTAAATCGATGCAAATGTACTAAGAAATGATGAATATGCAACTATGTGATGTTATTAAGAATTACTGATTGTACATGTAGATTGGAATGATTTCTAATTGTTTTGTTAATTCTTTTTTTAATTAATAAAAAAAAAGAAATAAAAAAAAAAGAAAAAAAAAATAGAGAAGTTAAATGACTTGATGAATGAATTAGTTCTAACAGATACATATAGGCCATCGCACCCCAAAGCACAAGGATATACATTCTTCTCTAGTCCTCATGGAATATTCTCCAGGATAGATCATGTGCTGGGGCACAAAACAGGTCTTTATAAATTTTAAAACATTGGAATTATTCAAAGCACTTTCCCTTATCACAATGGGATGAAGCTGGATCTCAATAACCACCAAAGAATGAGAACATTCACAAATATATGAAGATTAAATAACAAACACTTAAACAATAGTGGGTCAATGAAGAAATTGCTAGAGAAATCAGTAGCTATCTGGAGATGAATGAAAATGAGAATACAACTTATCAGAACTTATGGGATGCAGCAAAGGCTCTTCTGAGAGGGAAATTTATTGCCCTAAATGCCTACATTAAAAAAATAAGAAAGAGCAAAAATCAAGAACTTAACAGCAAACCTGGAGAAACTTGAGAAAGAGCAGCAAACTAATCCCAAAGCAAATAGAAGAAGAGAAATGGCAAATATTAAAGCAGAGATAAATGAATGGGAGAACAAAAGAATAATAGAAAGAACAAATACAACCAAAAGTTGGTTCTTTTTGAGAAAATTAATAAAATTGATGTGCCACTAGCAAGACTGACAAAGAAAACAAGAGAGAGGATGTAAATAAAATCAGAAATGAGAAGGGGTGTGTTACCACAGACCCTGAAGAAATAAAAGAAATCATAAGAGGATACTATGAACAACTAAATGCCAACAAACTAGACAACTTAGATGAAATGAACTAATTCCTGGAAACACACAAACAAGCTACAATGACTCAGGAAGAAACAGAAGATCTCAACAAACCAATCACAAGTAAAGAGATTCAATCAATCATCAAAAATCTTCCTACAAAGAAAATCCCAGGGCCAGATGGCTTCACAGGGGAATTTTATCAAACATTCCAAAACAAACTAACACCAATCCTGCTCAAACTTTTCCAAAAAATTGAGGGAAAAGGAACTTTACTAACTCATTTTATGAAGCTAATATCATTTTAATACCAAAACCGGGTGAGATGCTGTAAGGAAGGAAAACTACAGGCCAATCTCCCTAATGAACACAGATGCAAAAATTCTCAATAAAATATTAGCATGTCAAATCCAGCAGCACATTAAAAGAATTATATACCATGACGAAGTTGAATTTATACCAGGAATGCAAGGATGGTGCAACACAAGAAAATCAATTAATGTAATACAGCACATTAACAAATCAAAACGGAAAAATCACATGATCATCTTGACTGATGCTAAAAAAACATTCAACAAAATTCAGTATCCTTTTCTGATAAAACCACTCCAAAAGTTAGTAATCAAAGGTAACTACCTCAATATGATAAAAGGAAAATATGAAAAACCGATGGTCAGCATTGTACTCAATGGAGAGAGACTGAAAGCTTTCTCCCTAAGATCAGGTACAAGACAAGGATGCCCACTGTCACCACTATTATTCAACATTGTGCTAGAAGTTTTAGCTAGAGCAATCAGGCAGGACAAAGAAATAAAAGGCATCCAAATTGGAAAGGATGATATGATACTATACTTGCAAGATCTTGAGAAATCTACAGCAAAGTTACTTGAGCTAATTAACAAATTCATCAAAGTGGCAGGATATAAAATGAATGTGCAAAAATCAGTAACATTTCTATACACAAGCAATGACCTAGCTGAAGAGTTAGTTAAAGCAAAAATTCCATTCAAAACAGCAATTAAAAAATCAAGTACTTAGGAATGAACTTAATTAGGGATGTAAAGGACTTGTACACAGAAACCTACATAATTTTGCTAAAAGAAATCAAAGTAGATCTAAATAGGTGGAAAGATATTCCCTGCTCATGGATAGGAAGGCTAAATATAGTTAAGATGTCACTTCTTCCCAAATTGATCTAAAGATTCAACACAGTACCAATCAAACTTTCAACAACCTACTTTGAAGATTTGGAAAAGCTAACTACCAAATTCATCTGGAAGGGAAAGAGAGCCTGAATAGCTAAAATCCTCCTGAAAAAAAAGAACAAAGTGTGAGGATTAACACTTCCTGACTTTAAGACTTATTATAAAGCTGCATTGGTCAAAACAGCGTGGTACTGGCACAAAGATGGAAACATTGACCAATGGAATGAATCGAGAGTGCAGAAATAGACCACGAAATCTATGGTCAATTGAGTTTTGACAAGGCCCCCAAATCCTCTGAACTGGGACAAAATAATCTTTTCAATAATTGGGTATGGAAGAACAGAATATCAATATCCAAAAGAATGAAAGAGGACCCCTATCTTAGACCCTACACAAAAATTTACTCAAAGCAGATCAAACACCTAAATATAAGAACTAGCACCATAAAGTTTCTAGAAGAAAATGTAGGGAAACATCTTCAAGACCTAGTGATAGAAGGTAGCTTCCTAAACTTAACACCCAAAGCACAAGTAATGAGAGAAAAAATAGATAAATGGGAACTCCTCAAAATCAAATGCTTCTGCCCTTCAAAAGATGTTGTCGAAAATGTGAAGAGGCAGCCAACTCAATGGGAGAAAATATTTGGAAAGCACATATCAGACAAAGGTTTGATTTCCTGTCTATACAAAGAAATCACACAACTCAGCAACAAAAGAACAAACATGCCAATTACAAAATGGGCTAAAGATATGAATAGGCCCATTCATGTCTTTTTTCTGAAAACCAAGTACAGATGGCTCAAAAGCACATGAAGAGATACTCATTTTCACTGACTATAAGAGAAACGCAGATCAAGACTATAATGAGATACCACCTCACACCTATAAGAATGGCTGCTACTAAACCAATAGGAAACTTTAAATGTTGGAGAGGATGTGGAGAAACTAGGACACTTACACACTGCTGGTGGGAATGTATAATGGTGCAGCCACTATGGATGACTGATTGTCAGTTCCTTAGGAAACTACATATCAAGTTGCCCTATGACCCAGCAATAGCACTACTTGGTGTATACCCAAAAGAGCTGAAAGCAATAACACAAACAGATATTTCCACACTGATGTTCATAGCAGCATTATTCACAATCATCAAAATATGGAAACAAACCAAATGCCTATCAACAGACAAGTGGATCAACAAAATGTGGTATATATATATATATATATATATATATATATATATATACACACACACACACACAATGGAATATTATGCAGCAGTAAGACAAAATCATGTCCTGAAGCATATGAAAAGATGGATGAGCCTTGAGGGCATAATGCTGAGTGAAATTAGCCAGACACGAAAGGACACACCAACTGGATGATTCCACTTTTATGACCAGCATAAAGGTATAATCAGAGGATTATAATATAGAATATAGGGAACTTAGAGATACATAGAAGCTAGAGATGTGTGAACTGTTAGCTAATGAGGTTGAACTCCAATGTAAAGGAATAGATAGGAGTGAAGGTGGTTCTCCAGTGGGTCTATAAATAATATTGCCATATTGAAGATGAATAAGATTGAAACGGGTTGTATAGACCTATGGGTTCCACTGATTAACACTAGAAATATGAATTAATTCTCACAAGAATTACTTCAAAGATATGATTCTGGTATAAAGAGCGTTTAAGTCCAGGGTACAGGGGGAAAACTGCCATTGCATGCTATGAGCTATGCTCAAAAAGAAACCATCAGCACTACCATAGCAACTGCAGAGGGAAATAATGGGGGAAGGGATAAGAGTTAAGAAAAGGTTTAGATTTCCTATTTGGTGAGAGTATGTTTCTGGTTGTCTTTCTCTTGTGAACAATGAAATTATCTAAAATTGAGAATGTTGATGGACTGTGGACTTTGGGTCCTCCACATGATGCTCGATGAATGCAGGTGGCTGAAGGATGCACTGATGGAGAAGTAGAATGGCAAATGATGGTGTATACTTATGATGAAGGTTGTGCCTCTATAAAAAGGAACAAAGTCATGAGGCATGCAACGCTGTGAATGAACATATGGAACATTTAGTGAGATAAAATAAGCCAGAAACAAAAGAACAATGGTATGGTCACCTTTAGGAAATGCTTATAAGAAAACAGGGGCTGAGATTGTAAGCTTTTGAAGCAGACTTATTAAGTCTGGAGTGGTGATTATTATTTCTGGATTTTGAGAGGCTGTTTTATACATATAACCTGATATTTTAGGAATGAAGCCAAACAGGTTGGGGTTAAAGTAATTCAAAACATAGGGGAAATGAGGACAGTGTCTATATTTTAGAACCACACACACTCTTTGAGACCAATGGAAGAAAGGTTTATTTGGTCTGGAACTGAAATTTTCTGTAGTGCATAATCTAATTCAACCTATTTGTATAGCTAATTTGACCAACTGAAACACAGGGAATCCAGAATAAGAAAGAGGTCCTTTAATCCTGTATAGATTTTTGTGATGCCTTGATACATCCTAGAGTATATTAAGCAGATAATCAAAAAGCATTGGCAAAGTCCCTTGAGGGATAGGAGAAAAAATATGGAACTATTAAACTTTACCATCAGGAAATTCCCTGATACTGTGTCAAACTTTAGGGACACCCAAATCAATAGGCCATGGCCTCGATCATGAGGCTTACTCTTGTGAAGTTTATGTCAATAGTGGAGAAAGTTAGACAACTATAGGAACAGTTAAGAGTTATTTCTGAAGGGCCTCCTTTGTTGCTCAGATGTGGCCTCAGTCTCTCCAAGCCCAACTCTGCAAGTATAATCATTTCCCTCCCCCTTACATGGGACATGACATCCAGGGAAGGGGGAAAGTCTCCATGGTGACATGGGAGATGATTCCCAGGGATGAATCCAGACCTGACACCATGGGATCAACAATTCCATCCTGACCAAAAGGGGGGAAAGAAGTGTAATTAATAAAGTTTCAGTAGCAGAGAGAGTTCAAATAGAGTCGAGAGGCTACTCTGGAGGTTGCTCTTACGCAAGCTTCAGTTAGACCATGCAACCTATCATGACCTCCCAACTCCCAACTAGGACCATTCCAGCCAATTCTAAAGAAAATCTAGGATAATATATAAGATTCCACAAGGGTTCCATGCACTAGAGAAACTTTCCAGGAACCTACAACCTTCAGATAGGCCCCTGGTCCAGATAAATCCTGAAACCTAGCCCAGCCTCTCCAGAACATCAGATAGTTCCATCTCCCTACCCCATATTAGTGACAGACCATTCGAATATGAAAAATTTAGAATTGCTTCAGCCCAAACAACCCTAAAGAGAGGGATGGAAAGATCAAAGGTGATGGTGGAGTTATACAGAGAAGATTGGATTTAACAAATGAATATGAATCCTGAATCATTAAATTGATTTCTCTTTTGGTCTCCAGTATTTTAGAGCAGCTAGAAGTAAAAACTTAAAATTGTGGAATTATAACCCATGTAAAAGTCTGAAATATCTTCTACAACTAATTGTGATGCTGTGCTTTGAAATTTAAAGCTTTTTTATATATGTGTTATTTTTCACAAAAAAAGAATGAAAAAAAGTCGATGGTGATGATAAAATATTTAAGCCTTCTAGCTTCCTGTATTCTGGAGCAGCTAGAAGGAAAAATCTGAGAGGATAGTATGGTAGCCCATGACAAACTCTGGGATCTGTCCTGTAACTACTTGTTGAAGAGTGCTTTGAAAACTATTGCTTTTTTTTATTTCTTTGCTTTGTATATATGTTATACTATACGATAAAAACAGTTAAATATATATATATATATTTTAAAACAAAATAAAAATTCTGAAACCCATGATGATGACCTTCTGGCTTATCACAAAGAGGGAATAGCAGGCCAGATGGAAGATGATGATGGCATGGGCCAGGTAATGACCACGTGAACACAAGGAGGCAGGGCAATAGGAGTGATGTTCAGAAAGAATCGTCTCAGAGGGTACTTAAGAGGCCTGAGTTATATCACCTCTGCCATTAACTAGCTGCATAACCCTGAGCAAATCATTTAGTCCCTCTGGACCTCACTTACTTCTTCTAACAAAATGAGGCACAGTAAATGTTATCTGAGGTTACAGCCAATCTAAAATCACGTTTCCTCCTTTCTATTCCAAAACTCACATATACGTAGATGTGCCCAAGGTCATGTCTTACAAAATTCTATCTAACAGGAGCCATTTGTAATAAGCCTGTAGGTTGAATAGTGGTCTCTCCGTGTAAATCATGCTTCATGTCGGTTCCGCTCCATTTCACCTGCAAGAAGAGTGTGCAGACACTGAAACGGAAATTTATTCAGATAAAGTAATAGCTGGGATTTTCTAGGTTGTCACAGAAGAATAATTTTGTTATTGTTGTTTTCATTTTAATCTATCTTAAAGGAAACCCAATAAGCTTTTGTATAAATATTTTTAAGATGATATCTCTGATTATATTTTCTATTTAAGTTCTCTGTTAAAAATTCAGTGGTAAACTGTATTTAAGTCAAATTTCTTGTAGTTTGTTTAGTAAAATACAAAAATTAAAATTACTCAATTGCCCCTCCTCAAATGATTTTCACTATTCAAAATGTTCCTGGATTTAACTAAAGAACTTCATAAGAAATACACTATAGCATAAGTAGATTACATATTCTCATTACTCATAGCTAAAAAAAAAAAAAAAAAGAACTTCAGCTCCAAAATCTTACCTTAGTTTCCACTCTGATTATGCATAAGTTTGATTTGCCACCCCTCCAAAAATTTAAAAAAAGAATAATTCCTTAAAATTGTGTCTTTGAGATATCTTTCAAACTTCATTCCTAGGTATTCGCTTTCTGACAATGTAATATTTATCTTTCATTCACAAAACATCACTCAGAATAATAAAAGTCTTTGAAAATTGTCTAGTAATTTTTTTCAATAATATTACAAGGGTGTTCCAAATCTCTAGAACTACCCTAATTACTATCACCTAGATGACTGCAGGTGAGTTTGCTTGAAAAGCACCATTATAAAGGAGGGTCATAAAATATTCCTATGAATATTTTCAAAATTGGAAAGTTAGAATTTGATTATTTACATGCTTCAACATATTAACAGGTTTTTTCTTTCTTGACCTTAGCTCTTTGTAGTAGATTATTTGATTAAATGTAGCTATATTACTTACCCTCTATTTCAAGACCTTCATATTTCAAGGAAAATATAATATTTATAACATATACATGTAAAGAAATAATCTATGAAATATACCTGAGAATGCGAATCTTTTAAAAGCATATAGTTACTGGATGAAGTTCAATAAAACATGAATATTTGTGTCACTTGAGTAAATGGAAACTCATATACATGAGTGTTGAATATTTACCATCATCTGAATAAAAGAAAGGCAGCCAGATACTTTAAAGTAGAGCACAAAAGCAGCATTTTGAAAATGCCTGAAATCCCATCTTGTTGAGCTGTCATTCAAGCCCTTAGACTTTGCCCATATATTCCATTCAGTATTCTTGTTCTCAACCTGGATACCTGATTCCTGCTTTGGTTATTTTCACCTTTTGTTCACAAGTATTTCCTTATAACAATAGATCATTCAGAAAAAGGTATGTCTTTGAATTGTCAACTAGAACTTTGCCCTGATAAAAGATATCACTATGGTGTTTCAAGAGTACCTGTTAGAAATCTTGAAACTTACACCATTCTTTGACTATTAGAAATGAGTTTATTTGACAAATGGCACCTTAGAAAGTACAGTCAAAAACACTGAAAAAAGATCCTATGTTCCAAAATGTGTAAATATTTATCACAGGTTAATATGATATCACTTTAAGAAATCTATAAGGATTATTCTCAGGTATAATTTCAACATGTGCTTTTTATGATATATTCATTGTATAGTAAAGCTTCTGTTCCCCAGACAAAAGAGGCAAAAAAAAAAACCTGGTTAAATTTAAGTTGCTGAAGAGAAAAGAAAATGGCCATAAATTCCCTGTTTTGATGTAGGTCAAATATATCAAATAAAGTAAAGTGTAAATTGCCCAGAACATGAAAAAAATCTATATAACTGAACGAAAAAAGAAAGTTAAATTGGAAGAATTGCACTGCACTTCCTTTCAGTAGTGATAGGGCCTATTTTTAGAAATAATACTGCAAAAAATAAAAAGCAAGAAAAATTTAGGAGGATTAAAATTAAATGACTATGCTAAGTTCACCAATGGATTTAATATTTTATTTATATTTATATTATATTAGACTCATAGACTTGGATATAATGTTGAATATAATTTTGGATGTAATGAATTATGTTAATCTATAATTTGTTAAAATAGTTTAAAGCACATACTACATGTTTCAAAAAATTATAATTTATTTCCACAAATTTTACTTGAAAGAAATTACGAGTGACAAGAGTGTAAATTACTATTTTAAATGATTGGAAATAACTTGTTTGGGCTAATTGAATATAAATCTCATTTTCACTTCTTGATTTTTTAAGATTTAAAATTGGTAGTTTTCCATAATTAAAATATTTAGCTACAAGCTGAATAAACATGTCTAATTTTTAAATTCTCATGTATTTTCTTTTTTCTTTACACAATAGATGCCATCATTAAAATGGAGCCACGTGACAATGAATTAGCACAGTGCCTCCCATGAAATATGTGTTTAAAATATTTTGTATCTTTCTGGAGATATCTTAGGCATATGCAAGCTCATATCTGTATGTGTGTTTTTATGAATGTATGCGTAAAAAGAACCATACACGTGGTTTCTCCAAAAATCATAGTAAACTGTACACACTGTTCTACACCTGGCTTTTTCATTTAGTAGTACTTCTCAGAGATCTTCAGTGGATAACAAGCTTCCATATTCCTGTTTTATAGCTTTATAGTATTCCATTGCATGAATGCACCACAATTTATGTATATATATATATGTCTACCATTAATTAAAATTGGCAAAAATCAATACCACTATTGATAAAAATGGAGTAGATAAAATATTTAAATTATCTGCCATCTCTCTAATATTAAAAGTGGGGCCATAAATAAACCTTTTAAAATGTCATTTGCTGCTTGTATATCAGTTGAATAAACAAGTAGTACACTCTCTGGCAAAAAAAAAAAATGTATTTTGCATTTGTAAATTTGATAAATATTTGCCAAATCATCTTCCATACAGTCTGTACTAATTATACTCTCACCATAACTATATGAGAGTAATGATTTGTCCACAGTCCTTCAACACAGAAGTTAGCAAACATTTTTATCTATGCCAGTCTGATGAACGAAAAATGGTACCTCACAGCAGTTCCCTTCTCTATTTCTCTCACACTGAGGGTGAGAGTCTTTAACATGTTGAAGGATACATCTTTTCAAGAAAAATATCAAGGTAAATTGGTTTCTAACTGTGATACTATTAGTTTATTCAGTTACTACAGCAACTACAGCTAGACTTGGCACAAGGTTCCATCCTCTCGCAGAGCTCATTGACTGTGCGGCAGCAATTCTTCCTGATCTCTTAGATCATCAAACCTTCTCAAAGAGAGACCTCTACCCACGGCGTTCTTTTCTTTTTCTCAAACTTCTTATATGACCTTTGTAGTCTTTCTTCTTCAACACTCCAAAGAAACAGCTCTGGTCAAGGTCAGAAGTGAAACCAAGTAAAAACAGGGTTTCAAGGAGAAGAGAGTGATCAAGAGTTTCCAGTAGGGCAGTAAGGTCAGGTAAAGTGACCTGGGCATTGCCTGTTAGATTTAACAACATGGATAATACAGTGAGCAGAGACACTTCCTTTGAGGACTTTTGCCATAAAGGAAAGGAGAGCATGAGATGAAATCCAGTAGGAGTTAGAGGGTCAAGGACTATGTTTGTTTATTTGTCTTAAATTCATTTTCTGTTTAAGAAGCTCGTAGGGTACTTGCATGCAAATGGAAAATGATCCATTGTGTGTAGATAATCACTTTTAACCGTTCTTCAACTCAGAAGAGTACTGGAAATGTCCAAGGATTGCCCTCAATAGGATTGATGAAATCAGGCCTATGCATTTTTCAGTTTGTCAAAATTATTTCTATGTAAAATAATTGTAGGTTCTATTTCGATCTGTGCCAGTTTGAAAGTATTATGTACCCCAGAAAAGCCATGTTTAGTCCTGATCCAATCTTGTGGGAACAACCATTTCTTTTAATCCCTATTCAGCTCTATAGGCTGGAACTTGATCAGATCATCTCCGTGGAGGTGTGACATGTCTAGTCGTGGGTGTGGACCTTTGATTAGATGGAGATGTGACTCCACCCATTCCAGGTGAGTCTTGATTTGTTTAGTAGGATCCTTTAAAAGAAGAAACATTTTGGAGAGAGTCAGAAATAACTGAAGCAACAGAAGCCTCAGAGTGGACAGAAACTTCAGAGCAGAGCTGACACGTGGAAAAGAGAGACGTGGGTGTTTGATGATGCTTGGAGCCCATCAGACATCGCCATGACATATTAAGCAAGCCAGAACCTGGAGAGAGCCAAGGGAAGCCAAGAAATGAGAGGTAGCCACAGAGAAATGAAGTGAGGAACCCCCACAGGAACAGAGGCTGAAAGCAAAGGAGCCCAGTAGCAAGGGACTAGCAGATGCCGGCCACATGACTTCCCAGCTGACAGAGGTGTTCTGGACAGTACCAGCCTATTTTGAGTAACCTCTTGTTACTCAAGGTAACAAGAAGGTAACCTCTTGTTGCCTTAATTTGGACACTTTCACTTCCTTAGAACTGTAAACTTGTAACTTATTAAATTCCTCTTTTGTAAAAGCCATTCCAGTCCTGTCATATTGTATTCCTGCAGCTAACAAGCTAACATACTGTCTTATGGAACAATTTTTAAAATGCATCTTTATCTCTAATTTGTCACACTTACCCCCTCAATATTTTCCATGTTCCTAAAACATCCCTCTAAAATTTACATAAAGCTTCCCACTATTTTTCTAGTCAGAAAACTTGTATGTAAACATAAATACTCCAAGTTTATAAGTCCATTTAGACTTCAACTATATATAACTATGGGTTTCAATCATGCCTAAACGTATTGTTAACTTCTTGAAGTAAAAAATCCTACCATCTACTTTTCTCCCACCATCTAAGCCACAGCTTCATGTGGAATTTTATAAAATTCTTGTGGGCATTGAGTCAAACTTGAATCCTGCTTTCAAAGTACAGACAGGCATGAGAAGATGATTTGGGTAAACAAGATTTTATTGTCAGAGTAAGAATAAAGGAATAAGATAATCCCCATAGATCCTGCTCTAGACCTCCCCAGCCAGCTGTCGTGACTCCTCACCTGGCCTCTCCTGCAAAGCACAGGCAAGAGAAAAATGAGAGATCGGGACAGTCTGGATGCAGCCCTAGGCTAGGATTTGCTATTAAGTAAACAGCTTCTGACCTGAACTTGATATTCTAGCATTCTCTTTCTCTGAGAGAGTAAAAAAAGCAGGAGTTGTACAATGGGGCCCCTAATTTTCAGTTGGCCTTCAAGTCAGATCACTTTACAACCATACATTTTCTCACTTGAGCACATTGCCCTTCCCAAAAGGATACCCCTCTCAAGCTGGATATTCAGAGTGAAAAAACAAGTCGCTGGAATCAAAGCCCACCAGCCAACAAAGGACATCCACTTAAATTAAATACATCCACTCAGTTGTCAAATTTGGGCTTTATTTTTTTAACTTTTTTTATTGTATAATATAATATATATACAAAGCAAAGAAATGAAAAAGCAAGAGTTTTCAAAGCACTGTTCAAAGAGTGGTTACAGGACAGATCCTAGGGTTTGTCATGGGCTACCATTCGATCCTCTCATATTTTTCCTTCTAACTGCTCTGGACTCTATTTTGAGCACACGTCGATCTTTTCCCTTTCTTGTTTTTCTACTAATGGTACTTTTACTTAGGGCTAAAGAAACTTTACTCTCATGTTTTAAATGTTTGTTGAAAATATCCAAAATAGGAAGTTTGTCTTGTCTAAGAAATGTAAGAAAAGGAAAAAAGAATTTCCTTCAAATCAAACTATAATCTTATTTTTAGAGCTACAATATAATAATCAAATGATAACATTTTACACTTATGTGGTGTTCTCAGAACAGATACTGTTCTAAGAACTTTGCATTCATTAATTCATTTAATCACAAGTTATCTACTCTAACAGGTTTTTTTTCCTCTAACAGCCATGTTCAAGTCCCACAGAACAGAAAAACTGTTTCTCCTGTATGATCGCTTTGGCCTTTTCCTGCAGGGAAAAAAATCAGAAGGACTAGTAGAACGTGTAAGATGACATAACACTTTCCTGATCCAACAGTCCTTATTCACTCCCCATAAGTAGACACGTCTTTACAACAACAGAGTCAGCATGACTCTTAACCCTTCAGGAAAACGGACTTTGCTAACTGTCTTGCTCAGCAGCCAGCAGATGCCAAACAGAGGAAGTGTATTTGCTACTCGCAATGGCTACTCCCTGGCAAATTCCAGAGGCCATTATTGGCTGTAGCTTCAGACTTATCTAGGGATGTGTCACATGTTTGGACTGTTATGTGATCCATCCTGGCTGCCTTGTACGCCTAAAAGCTTTTTCTGTTCAATGACTTTTACACAATTTCAGCAATTGTGAATGAGGTGCCATGTGACTCTTTAGTGAAATCACAAGGAAAAGTTTGTGCAGGTAGAAAAAGGGAGCTTTCTTACCACCTCAATGCAACCCCTGAAAGCAGAGCCCATCTTCACTTAATACACTTCCTCAAAGCTCCTTTACTCTCCAGTATTTTCAAACTCTTGCTTCCTTCATCAACCTCCTTCCCAGCAACTGTTCACCACTGCTCTCTCGGGCTCTCAGCCCTTCTTTACTGAAACCACCCTTACTAAAGGATTCCATAATTGCCAGATCCAATGGACACTTACCTTACTTGGCCTCTCTGAGACATGTGATACTGTTAGCCATGCTGTCCTTGAAACTCCTTCTTTGGGCTTCTACAGAACTACCCTCCCACCGCTGTGACTGCAGCTTCTCAGCTCCTTTTCCTTACAGAGTTTTCTCTAGTTTCTCCCTAAAAATTTGGCATTACCAACTATAGCCTAGCATTTTTCCTTTCCCCTGCAAATTTTTTCTAGATAATCTCGATTATTCTTGCATCTTCCAACCACCTGGTATAAACTCTAGCCCTCATTTGTCAACTCCCATGTCTTCTCTGAGCTCCAGATAAATTCTCTTGACTGCCTCTAGACATCCCCACCTAAATGCCCACATGTATCTCAGACTAAAAAACATTTACCACTCTCTCCTACCCAGCAAACCTTCACTTCTTCTCAATCCCTTATATCAATCAATGACATCACCATCCTCACAAATGTTGTAGCAATATTAACCATGGTGGCAAATTCTTTGATATACCTGAGATTTCCTAGGCTGGGTCATAAAAATCTCTTACAGCTTCTTCTTTGTCTCTGGGAACACTTGCTTTTGGGGCCCTGAGCCATAATGTAAAAAGTCCAGTGATACTAAGACCACCATGCTGGGGAGGCCACATGGTTTCAGTTGAGTGAAAACACCATCTTGGGAGTCATTCCTCCAGCTGCAGACCTGCCAGTTCCCAGCCATCCCAGGCACCCCCTGCCATTTGAGTGATTCCAGCAAGAACCCTATATATCAAGAAGCAGAGGGGACTTGTTCCTACTGTGCCCTTTTTGAATTCCAGACCCATAAAGTCTGAGGACATTTTTAAAAATGGTTGTTTTATGCCGCTAAATTTGGGGGGGGGGGGAGTCATCCAATAATAAATAACCCGATTAGTTGCCCAGGCTTCAAATATGGAAGTCATCATCTTCCTTTCTCCTGAGTTTTCATTTATCAAATAATTTCATTAAGGGCCTACTATATGCCAGGCACTATATTTTTTATACAAATTATATATATATCATATACAATATGATAACAACATATATATTGTTGATACAAACATATATGGTATAGTGGAGAGGAAGTGTGAAGAAAACATATCACAACACAGTTAGACAGCTTTTCCCAAAAGTGTTTGATAGAAGCTCACAGGCAGATGTTTCTTAAAAGAAAGCCTAGAATAGAAAGAAATTTATTTGACCATAAAATATTTTTAGGGGGTTGTTTTATCTTTTGCTTGTTTGTTTGTTTTGTTTCGTAGAACAACTAAAGGAAATAGAGTTCTTGCAAAACACTGTGGAAATAGTTCATTCAATCACTAGATGTATAGAACATGTGGTGAGAGTCTAAGAGAAGGAGCCTTACTTTAGTGTTCAAGGAGCAAGAACAATGTAGCATTTAAGCTGAGACATAAAAAGTAAGAGGAGGGCGGGCCGCGGTGGCTCAGCGGGCAAGAGTGCTTGCCTGCCGTGCCGGAGGACCCCGGTTCGATTCCCGGCCCCAGCCCATGTAAAAAACAAACAAACAAACAAAATATAATAAAACAAGAAAATGTTTAAAAATGTTTCCCTTCCTTCCATCCTTCCTTCCTTCTCTGTCTTTCCTTCCCTTCCTCCCTCTCTCTTAAAAAAAAAAAAAAAAAAAAAAAAAAAAAGTAAGAGGAGGGTATCAGGTGGGTAAGCAATAGGAATGCAGAAAATTCAGCTAATGTGGAAATACAGGATTGGGAGAGAGCCTGCCTTTTTGGGGAAACTGGAAATATACAAAGCTTGAATATTCTTGTCTCTTTCTGAGAAACAGATGCTAGAATTTCAAGTTCAGATCAGAAGCTGTTTACTTAATAGTAAATCCTAGCCTAGAGCTGTGTCCAGGCTCTGTCCCAATATTTCATTTTTCTTCTTCCTGTGTTTCCCAAGAGAGGTCAGGTGAGGAGTCATGGCAGCTGCCTGGGGATTATCTTATTCCTTTATTTCTATATTTACAGTAAATATTTTCTGGTTTTTAAGATCTACTTCTCGCATCTGCAATCTGAAAGCAAGAAACCAATTTGATCCAAGGTGCCCACAACTTTTATGAAACTGCATATGAGATACTGTGTTTTAAATAATCCAGGCCACATACAAGACTCAATTCCTTCATTTGATAGTCTTATCTATTTCAGAATACTGATTCCAAGTCTGAGATGATTTTAAACCTATGTGCCTTTATGAGGAATTTAAATTGTGCTGATATTTTGTAGAACATATGCTAAAAAGGTTCTGCAGAAATTTAGACTACTTTTTTGAGATAATGGGACAGATTATGACAAAACAAATGTGACAAATGGAGAATTAAGATAAGGAGGGTTTTTTTAATCCAAATAGAAATTGGCTGCCGAAACACAATGTAGAAATTATTTTTTTATAAAGTGAAATGGAATATATGTACTACCAAACTCTGAGACTAGCTACTAGGATTTACCCTTATTTTCCTAAGTCGGAAACAAACCATTGAGTCTATGAGAGAACAAAGAGGTACAAATGGTTGAGTCCATTATTAGAACTTTGTTTGACAAGTGCAATTGAAGAGCAATGAGGTTTGAAAGTTATGACTAGTAGAAAATGTCTGAAATGATATATCAAGCAATGTAGGCTAAATAGAGAAGTAAAGTAAAGCTGGAATGAGACTGATATGCTTGAAGCAAAGGGATTTTTTAGATCAGGGTACTGTCAGGGAGTATATGTGGTAGGATTTACAAAATTATAGACCTGGAAGTATAAGTGGTTGTGGTCAACTGCATATCATACCCGCACTTAAGATTTCAGAGGAAGATCAAAATTGGGAAATTATTCACTGTGGCCCTTGAGGATATGTGGCTGAAGTTAAGGAACTTAGGGCAATGTAATTCACAGAGTAACTGGCAAGTTGAATGGGCAGGACTGACAGGATGAAACAAGTCACCATTCCCTTCCCTCCCATTGCTTCATTGTGCACTCAAACCCTCTCTGCAGGGTCAGTTCTTCCCCTGTCCCTGAATAAAATCCAAAAGGTTCCATAGCACATCCACTTAGCCTCAAATAATAAAAAGTTTTCACTTCACTTAGTACATGAAGTCCAATTTTAGTAATTAATGTGTCCAGTCCAGTGTAAAAATCCTAAATGACAAACCACACAAAATCACCCTACCCTCAGGGTTCTTCTGGCATTTCCCACTTCTCCCATTCCTCATGCTGCCTCTTGCTCCTCCCAATTAGAGATTAGCAGAGTTGAGAGGAGAGGTAGGGACAGGAAAAGTCTAACGTGAAAGGCAATCATGTTGGCTTCCTTTGACCAGATGTTTAAAACTTACTCTTAGATACATTCATTGCTCCATAATGAGCCACTCTAGTGCAATGCTGCAGCTTCCTCAACCTTGGATATGCCTCTCCTTACACACGTAGGAACTTCACCATCCCATCCCACCCACCCCAACCTTTACATAACTCCCACCTTCTGCATTCAGAAGTACACCATAGTTCTCTTTCTGTTTGGGTTTCCTCAGCCTCTAGAAAGAAGCCATTTGGGACAGGATTTTTTTAAAACAACTATAAGAGATAGTCCTGCTAATGTGCCTTGAAATCGAGACCTTTAACCTGCCACCCTGTGAGTACAGTTATTTCCACACATAGCCTTCCCTTCTGCTAAACGGGCTGCTTTGGCCATTCTCAGACCTGAATAAGACTGAAGGTTGAGTCAGGCACAAATTGATTAAGCCTCTCCAAACTCTTGTAGGAATGGGCCAGATACCCTAGGGGTATCCTTGGGGCCCCTCTCGCTAGCATTGAGGCTCAAGGTAAATCTCCTAAATCTCAACTCAGGGTGTGATTTATTCACAATACATCAAAGACCCTCCCTAAAGAAATTCTCCAATTTCCAGTCTTCCTTTCAGTCTCTCCTAACTTATATAAGCCAGTGGTGACCTGCTAAGGTTATGAATGGGGAAATGGGAGAAAATGGTCTCTCTTGGGGCCTCAACTAAAATGAAATCCAAAGGAAATGTCAATCTACGAACGTAAGATACCAGGTCACTGGAAGACAAACTACATAGATCTAAACTCCTTACCTGCAAGTGATAAAAAAATTTAATCTAGGAAGATAGTGAGACAGAAGTCAAAGCCCTTGATAAATGAAGGGATTTGGAAAAGCAGTTAAATAAAAGGGACAGTAGTGCCCTGTCCTCAAAGGAGCAAACTTTTGCTTGTCAATGGTCATGTCATCGTTGGGAAGTAGCAATTAGCAGATGGGAGAATATTGACTCTGGACTCTGTTGTATGTGAGGCCCAGAAAATGAGCACTGTCCATATGAAGGACTATAAAGGGACTAAAAAGGAAAAGCCAGGTTTTAATTAAGACCTGGAAGTAAAGGAACTATCACAAGGACATTACATATATACATTTGATATATATATATATCAAACCAGTTTTTAGATTCTATCTCCTCAGTATTCATTCTCTCCTCTCCATTCTCACTGGCTTTCCATTGCTTTAAGCTTTTATCAAATCTCAGCATTTGAGACTTAAGAGTCTCACTCACATTTGGTTTTTCCCCATCATACATACCTTTGCACAAAAGTTTATGCTCCACACAAAAAGATTCTTATCTAAAACATAACTCCAACCATTCATTCTCCCAATCAAGAAACTGCAGTACTTTCCCATCATTTCATAAGATCTAGATATCTAATTATAATTTACAACTTCTCTTATATCTGGTCGGTATATAATTTCCTAGTCCTAATTCCACAATAACTTCCATAAATCCCACCTACTAAATTCCATAGATTCTAGTCACATTAAAATATATGTCTTTGTTCAAATTAATCAGGATCTTTCATTTACATGGGCTTGGGTCCACACCCTCTTCCTGAAATTTCTCTTGCCGATATCTTCCCCAGCTTGCATAGACCATGTCATACTGAAGAACAACTAGCCATTTTTCAAATCTACCTCAAATTTAGCCCCCTCTACCTCAACTTGGAGGATTCTCAAATAAAGGGTGTTTTTTTCTCATATAAAAAGGGAGAAGAGGAAAACAGAACCTATCCTGGGATATTGGTGGCATTCTCCCTTTTTCACATTTGGTTTTTTGCTCTTTTCACATGTATGCTGCATTTGCATAAATGTAAAATTTTTATTCCATTGCTTAAAATTAAAACATTTGGGTCATATTACTAAATATTCTTCGAAAACATAACTTTTAGAGGCAATACAGTATTTCACCAAGTGAATAATCAATAATTTAGCCATTTAATTTCAATTTCTTACACTATAAATAAAACTATAAGTAACTTCATGTTTGTCCTCAGCACTGATTAAAATTTCTTAAAATAAATTCCTACAAATAGAATTATTATATCAAAGATTATGAACATTTTCAAGGATGTTGATAAATAAACTACCAGTATGTGTATATGCTATGAAAATGTCATGTTTACCACATCCTCATCAACCCTGGGTGCTATTATTTCTTTAAAAATTATTGTCAATTAATCAAAAACTGCAATCTCATTGTCATTAATGGCATTTTTGATTATTAGTAAAATTGGGTATTTTTTCATATTTTGGCTATTTATAATTCATCTCTTATGAATTCCATATTTATGTCTTTTGTCAATATTGGTCAGCTTTTAACTATTGCATTAAAGAATTTACCTAAATTTCATCACTTATTTTCAAAATCTAAAATATTATAAAGTTAGTATTGATCCAGACTTCTCCATATTGACCTTCGATATCTTCCACAAGGTAAAAAAAGAAAACCCCTATGAACAACTGAAACAAAACAATTTTCTTCAAATAACGTCATATTTGAGGAATCAGATATAGACAGTGACCTCAAAGAGTAGAAGGCTTATTGACTGATATGAATTACCAATGCAGAAGAAGAAGAAGCATTGTTAAATCATATAAATTTTAGCCCTACCTTTTAGCAATTCCTCTATCTTTTAGAGGAAATGAAAAAGATATAATGATAATAATACATAATAATATGATAATAATTTCTTCCTATTAACTAAATGGTCATTTTAATTTTCTGAAAACTAAGTGACATTAGTGTAAAGAAACTGACACAGGCAAGCAGTAGACTATGTTTATTCACTCAAAGAGAATTTTGTTCTCCCTGTTTCTCCTGTTCTCAGGATTATTTGACTGGTGCTCAGATTTTACAAGAGTATTTACTATGCCTTTACTGATACCATTTTTTTGCATATGAGAATTTGAAATTCATTTTTATACCAGAAGGATTAGCTATCTCTCCCCTCCTTCCAAGAGATGACATATACACAGAGAAATGTTAGCATAAGGACTAATGAATCATGACCAAAGATCAAAAATGATCTGCCTAGGTCAGGCCATGGTGGCTCAGCAGGCAGAGTTCTTGCCTGCCATGCTAGAGACCCGGGTTTGATTCCCAGTGCCTACCCATGCAAAAAAAAAAAGAAAGACACATAATAGAGACTGCCATCGAACTGGAAAGACTGGGACTGACAGAGCCGGCTTTTATAGACCCCCAAGCAGAATTACATCCCCTACATGAGATCCTGGCCTTGGTTTGGTGGGGAACCACAGACAAAGCAAGTACAAAAGCAGACTTTTAACACAAACCCAAGTAAATATAAGACTTCAGATGAATAAAGGAAACCAATTTGCAAAATACCCTTACCAAGATCATCAAAAGCCCTGAAAGCTGTAGATGTTTCAACAGTGATAGTCGGAGACTTCAATACACAACCAGACAAAAAATCACCAAGGAAATAGAGAATCTAAACGATATGATAAATTAATTAGACCTAATAGATATTTATATAGATAATTACACCCCAAAACACCAGAATATACATTCTTCTTCTCTAGTGTTCATGGAATATCCAGGATAGATCATATGCTGGAACACAAAAATGTATTTATAAATTTGATAAGATTGAAAATATTCAAATCACTTTCTCTGACCACAACAGAATGAAGTTATAAATTAACAACCACCAAAGAATCAGAACTTTCACATATATAGAAAGATTTTAAAAACACACTCTTAAATAATCAGTGGGTCAAAGAAGAAATTGCTAGATAAATCATAAATATCTAAAGAAGGATGAAAATGAAAACATAACATATCAGAACTATGGGTTTTGGTAAAGGCAGTGCTGAGAGGGAAATTTATTGCCCTAAATGCCTATATTAAAAAAGAAGAGTGAACAAAAATCAACTTAACTACTCACCTGGAAAAATTAGAGAAAGAACATCAAACTAACCCCAAAGTAAATAAATGGAGATAAATGACAAAGATTAAACCATAACTAAATAAACTGGAGAATAAAAAGAAGAAGAAGAAGAAGAAGAAAAGAATCACAAAACAAAATTTAGTTCCTGAGAAAAATCAGTAAAATTGATGGGCCCCTAGCTAGGCTGAAAAAGAAAAAAGAGAGGGAGGATACAAATAAACAAAATCAGAAATGAGAGGGGAATCATTACCATGGATCCTGAAGAAATGTTTAAAAATCATGACGATACTATGAACAACTATACACCAACAAACTAGACAACTTAGATGAAATAGATAAATTTCTAGAAACACATGAACTACCTAAACTGACTCAAGAAGAAATAGACATCAACAAACCAATTACAAGTAAAAATATTATCAAACAGGCATCAAAAGGCTTCCTACACAGAAAACCCCAGGATCAGATGGATTCACCAGGGAATTTTATCAAACATTCTGAAAAAAAACTAACACCAATCCTGTCAAACTATTCAAAAAATTTAGGAAAAAGGAGAGTTATTTACCTTGTTCTATGAAGCTAATATCACTCTAATACCAAAACTGAATAAAGATGCTACACGAAAGGAAAAAACTATGGACCAATCTCCCTAATGAACATAGCTGTAAAAATTCTCAACAAAATACTAGCAAACTGAATCCAACAACACATTAGAAGAATTATACATCACAACCAAGTAGGGTTTTTACCAAGAATGCAAGGGTGGTTCAAGATAAGAAAATCAATCAATGTAATACAGCATATAAACAAATTAAAAGGGAAAAAAATCACATGATCATATCAACTGATGCTGAAAAAGCATTCAACAAAATTCAGCCTCCTTTTTTGATAAACACTTCAAAAGGTAGGACTCAAAGGAAACTTCCTCGATATCATTAAAGATATATATGAAAAATCCATAGCTAGCATCGTACTTACCAGTGAGAAGGTGAAAGCATTCCCCCTAAGATCAGAAATAGGGCAAGAATGACCACCGGTACCACTATTATTCAACATTGCACTAGAAGTCCTAGAGTGATTAGTCAGGAGAAAGAAATAAAAGGTACCCAAATAGGAAAAGAAGAAGTAAAACTTTCATTATTTGCAGATGACATAATCCTATACTCATAAAACCCTGAGAAATGTATAACAAAGGTCCTTGAGCTAATAAACAAATTCACCAAAGTGGCAGAATATAAGATTAATGTACAAAAATCAGTAATAGTTCTGTACATAGGTAATGACCTAGCTGAGGAGACAATTAAAGAAAAAAATCCATTCAGAATAGCAGCCAAAAGAATCAAATATCTAGAAATAAACTTAACCAGGGATATCAAAGACCTGTACACAGAAAACTACAAAACATTGCTGAAAGAAATAAACGAAGGCCTAAATAGATGGAAAGACATTCCATGCTCATAGATAGGAACGTTAAATGTCATTAAGATGTCAATTATACCCAAATTGATCTACAGATTCAATGCAATTCCAATAAAAATTCCAACAACTTACTTCGAAGACTTCGAAAAGCTAGTTATCAAATTTATTTGGAAGGGAAAGAGACCTCAAATAGCTAAAGATATCCTAAAAAAGAAAAGCAAAGTGGGAAGAGTAACACTTTCTGAGTAAAGCTTACTATAAAGCCACGGTGGTCAACACAGCCTGGAACTGGCACAAAGATTGAAGTAATGACTGATGGAATCAAATTGAGAATGCAGTGATAGATCACCAAAATCTATGGTCAATTGATCTTGAAATGGAACAGATTAGTCTTTTCAATAAATAGGCATGGGAGAACTGGATATCAATAACCAAAAGAATGAAAGAGTACCCTTACCTTACACCTTATACAGAATTTAAGTCAAAATAAATCAAAGACCTTAATATGAAAGCCAGTACTATAAAACTCTTAGAAGAAAATACAGGGAAATATCTTCAAGACCTGGAGATGCTTTTGGTCTTCACAACCAAAAGCACAAGCAAGGAAAGAAAAAAATAGATAAATGGGAACTCCTTAAAATGAAAGGTTTCTTTATAAATTCTGGATACTAGACCTTTATCTGATATGTCATTTCCAAATATTATCTCCCATTGTGTAGGCTGTCTTTCTACTTTCTTGATGAAGTTCTTTGATGCACAAAAGTGTTTAATTTTGAGGAGCTCCCATTTATTTATTTATTTCTCCAGTGCTCTTGCTTTAGGTTTAAGGTCCATAAAACTGCCTCCAGTTGTAAGATTCGAATGTCAAATGGTGCAACCACTGTGGAAGGCAGTTTGGCGGTTCCTCAAAAAGCTGAATATAGAATTGCCATACGACCCAGCAATACCATTGCTAGGTATCTACTCAAAGGACTTAAGGGCAAAGACACAAACGGACATTTGCACACCAATGTTTATAGCAGCGTTATTTACAATTGAAAAGAGATGGAAACAGCCAAAATGTCCATCAACAGAAGAATGGCTAAACAAACTGTGGTATATACATACGATGGAATATTATGCAGCTTTAAGACAAGATAAACTTATGAAGCATGTAATAACATGGATGGACCTAGAGAATATTACGCTGAGTGAGTCCAGCCAAAAACTAAAGGACAAATGCTGTATGGTCCCACTGATGTGAACGGACATTCGAGAATAAACTTGAAATATGTCATTGGTAACAGAGTCCAGCAGGAGTTAGAAACAGGGTAAGACAATGGGTAACTGAAGCTGAAGGGATACAGACTGTGCAAAAGAACTAGATACAAAAACTCAAAAATGGACAGCACAATAATACCTAATTGTAAAGTAATCATGTTAAAACACTGAATGAAGCTGCATCTGAGCTTTAGGGTTTTTTTTTTTTTGGTTTTTTTTTTTACTATTATTACTACTTTTATTTCTTTTCTCTATATTAACATTTTATATCTTTTTCTGTTGTGTTGCTAGTTCCTCTAAACCGATGCAAATGTACTAAGAAACGATGATCATGCATCTATGTGATGATGTTAAGAATTACTGAGTGCATATGTAGAATGGTATGATTTCTAAATGTTGTGTTAATTTCTTTTTTTTTTCTCTTTCCGTTAATAAAAAAAAAAAGAAAGAAAGGTTTCTTTGCCTCAAAAAGGTGAAAAGGCAGTCAACTCAGTGGGAGAAAATATTTGGAAACCACATATCAGATAAAGACTTGATACCCTGTGTACTTAAAGACACACAGTAGAGGAACCAGAAGTAGTGTGGGGGCACATTTTTAGGGCCTTAAAACTCTAAACTTGTAACTTAAAATTTCCCTTTATAGTGGCCAACCCATTTCTAGTATATTGCATTTCAGGCAGCAATAACAAACTAAAATTTATGGTCTAACTTCTAATATTAAAAAATCCTGCTCAAACACTTCAAAAAATATTAAAGAGGAGGGAGCCCTCCCTCATTTATTCTATGAGGCCAACATTATCCTAATACCAAAGCCAGTTGAAAACACCGAAAGAAAAGAAACTTACAAAACAATGTCCCTTGTGAATATAGATGAAAAAAATCTTCAGCAAAATACAAACACACTGAATCCAACAGCATATTTAGGAATCATACTCCATAAATGAGTGACCTACCCTCACAATGGAAAAGCTAGAAAAAGAAAAAGCAAACTTAATCAAAAGTAAGCAGAAGGAAGGAAATAACAAAAATTAGAGCAACTATTTATTGATGAAATAAAGAATGAAAAAAACTACAGAGAAAATCATTGAAACAAAAATTTGGTTCTTTGAAAAGATCAGTAAAATGGACAAACACTCAGCTAGACTGACAAAGAAAAAGAAAGAGGAGATGCAGATAGCTAAAATCAGAAATGAGAAGAGGGGACTTTACTACCCACTTCATAGAAACAATAAGAATTATAACAGGATACTATGAAAAATTGCATGCCAACAAATCATATAACCTAGATACAATGGGAAAATTCCTAATAAAGCATAATACCCACACTGATTCAAGAAGAAACAGAAGACTAAACAAATCAGTAACTAAAAAAGATATTGAATCAATCACCAAAAACCTACCAATAGCTAGACTGAATTTTATCCAACATGACATGAAGAATTAACACCAATTCTGCTCAAACACCTCAAAAATATTAAAGAGGAGGGAACCCTCCCTCATTTATTCTATGAGGCCAACATTACCCTAATACCAAAGCCAGTTGAAAACACCAAAAGAAAAGAAACTTACAGGACAATGTCCCTTATGAATATAGATGAAAAAATCTTCAGCAAAATACAAATACACTGAATCCAACAGCACATTTAGGAATCATACTCCATGATTAAGTGCGATTTATCCCAAGTACGCAAGGTTGGTTCACCACTAGCAGATCAGTTAAGGTAATACACCACATTAATTGAACAAAGAGGGAAAAACTCATGATCATTTCAATTGATACAGAAAAGGTATTTGATAAAAAACAATATCATGCCTTCTTGGTAAAAAAAAAAAAAACAAAAAAACTATGAGTATAAGGAAACTTCCTCAACATGATAAAGGGCTCATGTGAAAAAACAACAGCTAACATCATATTCAATGGTGAAAGATGAGAGCTTTTACTCTCAGATTAGGAACAAGACAAAAATGACCACTGTCACCACTTTTATTCATTGTTGTACTAAAAGTTCTAACCATAGCAGTTGGGCAAGAAAAAGAAATAAAAGTCACCCAAATTGGAAAGGAATAATAAAAACTTTCCCTATTATTTGCAGATGACATGATCCTATGCATAGAAGATGCTAAAAGGGCCACAACAGAGTGACTGGAGCTAATAAACAGATTCATCAAAGTGGTAGGGTACAAGATCAATATGCAAAGATCAGTAGTGTTTCTATACATAATATGAACAATTTGAAGAGGAAATTTTTAAAATTTCATTTCTCCATATAAACTAAAAAATTCAAATATTTAGCAAGAAATTTAACAAAGGATGCAAAGGACTAATACACAGAAAACTACAAAACATTGCTTAAAGAAATCAAAACAGACCTAAATAAATGCAAGAACATTCTATGCTCATGAGTTAGAAAATTAAATATTGTTACGTCAATTCTATCCAAATTTACAAATTCAAAGCAATCCATTCAAAATTTCAACAACCTTCTTTGCAGAAATGGAAAAGACAATCATCTAATTTATATAGGGTTCCAAATAACAAAAAACATCTTTAAAAGCAAGAATGAAGTTGGAAGGCTTTCCAATTTTAAAAACTATTACAAACCCACAGTAATTGAATGTGTGTGGTACTGACACAATGACAGACATGAGACAAATGGAATTAAATTGAGAGTTTGGCAAAAACTCTCACATATATGGCCAATTGATTTTTGACAAGGCAGCCAAGTCTATTCAATAGAGAAAGAATAGCCTCTTCAACAAATGGTACTGGGAAAACTGGATATCCTGCAAACAAAAGAAGGAAGATGGACGCCTACCTTACATTATATATGAAAATTTACCTCAAGATGGATCCAAGACCTAAATATAAGAACCAGCTATAAATCTCCTAGAAGAAAACATAGGAAGTATCTTCAGGACATCATGTTAGGCAATGGTTTCTTAGACTTTAGAAGACTGTCATTACTACTACACTTACGATATTCTTTCATTACTTATAACGAAATACCACACTAATGCAAAGTGTTCATAATGGGGGGGGGGGAGCAGCATGTAGGACCTCTACTTTCTACATGATTTTTCTGTAAACTTACTTCTCTAAATAAATAAATAAACAAGTAAATAAAGCAAGTTACCAAAATATGACTCCATTTGTACAAAATCCAAAAACTTGCAAAAATAAACATGTTAAAACTATATAGATTATTAAGGAAATGAGAAACACAAAATTTGAGATAACAATTACATCCCAGAAGAGGCAGAGAAGGAATGGGATGGGGTCAGAGAGGGTCTCAAATGGGTTGAGTGCTACACAAATGTGCCATCATCACTGCCCACTTTCCAGAAGAGCCATATATGCTGCTACTTATTCCAAACTCAAGTCTCTATCAAAACAGAGCTCTCCTACCATTCATTTCCTTAGGGTCTCTACACTGCTATTAAAACTAGCACTATTTTGCTTGTTTTTATTTTTATTTTATTAGCTAGTTTTTTAAATTTTTATTTTATTTGCTAGTTCTTATTTTATTTTTACATTTATATTGAGAAATAAAAATGCTTTTAACTCTCATAGGTACAATGTTTGTAATGTAAAGAGACAACAAAATGAACAGATATTTAAACTTAAGGTAAAAACTAATGGCAAGGATTTAAAGAATGTCAGCAGGGGGTGTATTAATTAGGGTTCTCTAGAGAAACAGAATCAACAGGGAACACTTGCAAATATAAAATTTGTGAAAGTGTCTCACGTGACCGTAGGAATGCAGAATCCAAAATCCACAGGGCAGGCTGCGAAGCCGATGACTCCGATGGATGGCCTGGATGAACTCCACAGGAGAGGCTCACCAGCCAAAGCAGGAATGAAACCTGTCTCCTCTGAGTCCTCCTTAAAAGGCTTCCCATGATTACATTTAGCATCACTAATTGCAGAAGACACTCCCCTTTGGCTGATTACAAATGGAATCAGCTGTGGATGTAGCTGACGTGATCATGACCTAATCCTATGAAATGTCCTCATTGCAACAGACAGGCCAGTGCTTGCCCAATCAGATAAACAGGCACCACAACTCGGCCAAGTTGACACCTGTCCCTAACCATGACAGGGGGACATTCTATTCAGTAGACAGTGTCTGCTGAAATAGGCAAATATTTGATGGCATATTGAATCACCGAGGTGTCACCTATTGCACATGGACACTGAATAAATGCATCAGGTTAGATTCTTACTAAGCAGAAAATTAAGTAGAACTGCTTGTTAGACAAGGAGTAAGAAACAAAGAAAGTGGAGTCAGCCCTATTTTATTGAATTTCCATCACATGTAAAACAGAAATATAGAGTCAACCATGATGTGTCACAGCTCACATTATTCACGTCACAGATATCTATTATATAATGACAAGAGTGTACAGTGATTTATAGAGTACAATGTAAACAGCTTAAAATATAAGAGTACATACTTATATTGTGCTTGTTTATATAAGCAATCCAGCAAAAATTCCAAACAATCTATCTTTCTATTTGTCAGATGTCAACAAATTAAAATTTAGAATGTTAAGGTTCAAATAATAATCTAAATGATCTATGCATTTGTCTGGCAATGGTCAAAAATCTTAGCAGTTAGACTGTTAGATGAACTCAATCCTTTTAAGAATCTCTACACCATCATAGAGATGCTCTGAATGGAAAAGATAATATAAAAAAACACTCATTTATCTTTGTGTCATGGTTCTAACTTGCTAGTTATCCAAAACAAGCCCATTAACTTGGAAGGCCACATACAGCAAAAGGCACTTTTAAAAAGCATGAATTTTGGAGGGAGGGGCCAAGATGGCAGCTTAGCAATGTGCACATTTTAGTTCGTCCTCCAGAACAACTACTAAATAACCAGAAACAGTACAGAACAGCTCCTGGGGCCACGTCAGTGACTGGACACACAGCGTACCCCAGTCTGGACCAGCAGGACCGGCTGTGAGCCTCCCCCAAACCGTGAGATCCCCAAGCCACGGTGCCCCTCCCCCAGGGCGGCTTCCCAGAAGGAAAGGAGAGAGACTGTAAACCTGGTCAAGGCGGAGGTCACTCATTGGGCTCATGGAAAAAGAGGAAAGGGGAGGAAACAGAGTTTTTACTGGCTGTGTTTCTACGGGGACTTGGCAGCCTCTGGATTCAGTGGTGGGACTTCTTGGGCTGTTTTCAGGGCTGTCTCCCACCTGTGCCTTCCCCAGGGGAGGGGTGAAGCCCAACTCAGGTGGAACCCCTCTCTCTAGGAATTCAGACCCCAGGGCTTGGCAATTTGAAGCCATTAAAACTGGCCTACAACCTCTCCTCTGTCTCCACCACACCCCCAGCAGGGAGAGTCTTCCAAAGTTAAAAGTGCCACATCTTTTGCTGGTGTGACTCACAGGCAGACATGCCACATACTGGGCAGGATAAGAAAAACAGAGCCCAGAGACTTCACAGGAAAGTCTTTTAACCTGCTGGGTCTCACCCTCAGGGAAAACTGATGCAGGTGACTCCTTCCCCCTGATAGGAGGCCAGTTTAATCCAGGAAAACATGGCTGGAGTCTATAATACCTACATAGACCCCCCCAAGGGTGGGGAGTGAAAAGGCACCATACAAGCAGGGCAAGAAACAAGAAAACAAGAACTGAAAAATTATCCTCTGTTAAACAAAACCTAAGCTAGAGGTCCAGAAAAAGCTGAACTGAAGGTCAAAGAACAGATAGACAACAAATTCATCTAGCAAGAAAACCCTAGGTAAGAGAAGTGAAAGCAATTTCCAGAATAAACTAATAAATGTCTAGATGCCAGAAAAAAAAACAAATCACACCAGGAAAATTGAAGATATTGCCCAGTCAAAGGAACAAACCAATAGTTCAAATGAGATACAAGAGCTAAAACAACTAACTCAGAATATACGAACAGACATGGAAAACCTGATCAAAAACCAAATCAATGAATTGAGGGAGAATATGAAGAAGGCAAGGAATGAACAAAAAGAAGAAATGGAAAGTCTGAAAAAACAAATCACAGAACCTATGGGGATGAAAGTTACAGTAGAAGAGATGAAAAAAACAATGGAAATCTACAATGGTAGATTTCAAGAGACAGAGGTTAGCATTAGTGAACTGAAGGACAGAACATCTGAAATTTGACAAGATACAGAAACTATAGGGGAAAAAATGGAAAAATATGAGCAGGGACTCAGGGAACTGAATGATAATATGAAGCACACAAATATACATGTTGTGGGTGTCCTGGAAGGAGAAGAGAAGGGAAAAGGGGGAGAAAAACTAATGGAAGAAATTATCACTGAATATTTCCCAACTCTTATGAAAGACCTAAAATTTCAGATCCAAGAAGATCTGTAATCTCGTACCCCAAATAAGATCATACCCCAAACAGAATAGATCCAAATAGACGTTCTCTAAGACACTTACTAGTCAGAATATCAGAGGTCAAAGAGAAAGAGAAGATCTTGAAAGCAGCAAGATGAAAGCAATCCATCACATACAAGGGAAACCCAATAAGACTATGTGTAGATTTCTCAGCAGAAACCATGGAGGCAAGAAGACAGTGGGATGATATATTTAAATTACTAAAAGAGAAAAACTGCCCACCAAGATTCTATATCCAGCAAAATTGTCCTTCAAAAATGAGGGAGAAATTGAAACATTTTCAGACAAAAAGTCACTAAGAGAATTTGTGACCAAGAGACCAGCTTTGCAAGAAATACTAAAGGGAGCAGTAGAGACAGATATGAAAAGACAGAAGAGAGAGGTGTGGAGAAGAGTGTAGAAAGAAGGAAAATCAGATATGACATATAAAACACAAAAGGCAAGAGGGTAGAGGAAAGTACTACCCAAACGGTAATAGCACTAAATGTTAATGGATTGAAATCCACAATCAAAAGACATAGACTGGCAGAATGGATTAAAAAATAGGATCCTTCTATATGCTGTTTACAGGAAACATATCTTAGACCCAAAGATAAACATAGGTTGAAAGTGAAAGGTTGGGAAAAGATATTTCATGCAAATAACAACCAGAGAAGAGCAGGAGTATCTATACTAATATCCAACAAATTAGACTTCAAATGTAAAGCAGTTAAAAGAGACAAAGAAGGATACTATGTACTAATAAAAGGAACAATTCAACATGAAGACATAACAATCATAAATATTTATGCACCAAACCAGAATGCCCCAAAATACATAAGGCAAACACTGAAAAGGGAAATAGACACATCTACCATAATGGTTGGAGACTTCAATTCCCCACTCTCATCAATGGACAGAACATCTAGACAGAGGATCAATAAAGAAATAGAGAATTTGAATATTACTATAAATGAGCTAGACTTAACAGACATTTATAGGACATTACACCCAACAACAGCAGGATACACCTTTTTCTAAAGTGCTCATGGATCATTCTCAAAGGTAGACCATATGCTGGGTCACAAAGCAAGTCTCAACAAATTTAGAAAGATTGAAATCATACAAAACACTTTCTCAGATCAGAAGGGAATGAAGATGGAAATCCATAATAGGCAAAGGACCAGAATATTCACAAATATGTGGAGGCTCAACAACACACTCTTAAACAACCAGTGGGTCAAGGAAGAAATTACAAGAGATATCAGTAAATATCTCGAGGCAAATGAAAATGAAAACACAACATATCAAAACTATGGGATGCAGCAAAGGCAGTGCTAAGAGGGAAATTTATTGCCCTAAATGCCTATATCAAAAAAAGAAGAAAAGGCAAAAATACAGAAATTAACTGTCCACTTGGAAGAACTGGAGAAAGAACAGCAAACTAACCCCAAAGCAAGCAAAAGGAAAGAAATAACAAAGATTAGAGCAGAAATAAATGAAATTGAAAACATGAAAACAATTGAGAAAATCAATAAAATCAGAAGTTGGTTCTATGAGAAAATCAATAAGATTGATGGGCCCTTAGCAAGATTGACAAAAAAGAAGAGAGAAGATGCAAATAAATAAGACCAGAAATGGAAGAGGAGACATAACCACTGACCCCACAGAAACAAAGGAGGTAATAACAGGATACTATAAACAACTTTATGCTAATAAATACAACAATGTAGATGAAATGGACAAGTTCCTAGAAAGGCATGAACAACCAACTCTGACTCAAGAAGAAATAGATGACCTCAACAAACCAATCACAAGTAAAGAAATTGAATCAGTCATTAAAAAGCTTCCCAAAAAGAAAAGTCCAGGACCAGACGGCTTCACAGGTGAATTCTACCAAACATTCCAAAAAGAATTAATACCAATCCTTCTCAAACTCTTCAAAAAAATTGAAGTGGAGGGAAAACTACCTAATTCATTCTATGAAGCCAACATCACCCTCATACCAAAACCAGGCAAAGATATTACAAAAAAAAGAAAACTACAGACCAATCTCTCTAATGAATATAGATGCAAAATCCTCAACAAAATTCTAGCAAATTGAATCCAGCAACACATTAAAAGAATTATACATCATGACCAAGTAGGATTCATCCCAGGTATGCGAGGATGGTTCAACATAAGAAAATCAATTAATGTAATACACCATATCAACAAATCAAAGCAGAAAAATCACATGATCATCTCAATTGATGCAGAGAAGGCATTTGACAAAATTCAACATCCTTTCCTGTTGAAAACACTTCAAAGGATAGGAATACAAGGGAATTTCCTTAAAATGATAAAGGGAATATATGAAAAACCCACAACTAATATCGTCCTCAATGGGGAAAAATGGTAAACTTCCCCCTAAGATCAAGAACAAGACAAGGATGTCCACTATCATCACTGTTATTCAACATTGTGTTGGAAGCTCTATACAGAGCAATTAGACAAGAAAAAGAAATACAAGGCATCAAAATTGGAAAGGAAGAAGTAAAACTATCACTGTTTGCAGATGATATGACACTATATGTCAAAAACCCTGAAAAATCCACAGCAAAACTACTAGAGCTAATAAACGAGTACAGCAAAGTGGCAGGTTACAAGATCAACATTCAAAAATCTGTAGTGTTTCTATACACTAGTAATGAACAATTAGAGGGGGAAATCAAGAAACAAATTCCATTTACAATTGCAACTAAAAGAATAAAATACTTGGGAATAAATTTAACTAATGAGACAAAAGACCTATACAAAGAAAACTACAAGAAACTGTTAAAAGAAATCACAAATGACCTAAATAGATGGAAGAGCATACTGTGTTCATGGATTGGAAGACTAAATATAGTTAAGATGTCAATTCTACCTAAATTGATTTACAGATTCAATGCAATACCAACCAAAATCCCAACAACTTACTTTTCAGAAATAGAAAAACCAATAAGCAAATTTATCTGGAAGGGCAGGGTCCCCCAAATTGCTAAAAGTATCTTGAGGAAAAAAAAAGAAGCTGGAGGTCTCACGCTGCCTGACTTTAAGGCATATAATGAAGCCACAGTGGTCAAAACAGCATGGTACTGGCATAAAGATAGATACAATGACCAATGGAATCGAATAGAGTACTCAGATATAGACCCTCTCATCTATGGACATTTGATCTTTGATAAGACAGTCAAGCCAATTCACCTGGGACAGAACAGTGTCTTCAATAAGTGGTGCCTAGAGAACTGGATATCCATATGCAAAAGAATGAAAGAGGACCCGTATCTCACACCCTATACAAAAGTTAACTCAAAATGGATCAAATATCTAAATATTAGGTCTAAGACCATAAAACAGTTAGAGGAAAATGTAGGGAGATATCTTATAAATTTTATAATTGGAGGTGGTTTTATAGACCTTACACCTAAAGCAAGAGCACTGAAGAAAGAAAGAAAGAAATGGGAGCTCCTCAAAATTAAACACTTTTGTGCATCAAAGAACTTCATCAAGAAAGTAAAAAGACAGCCTACACAATGGGAGACAATATTAGGAAATGACATATCAGATAAAGGTCTAGTATCCAGAATTTATAAAGAGATTGTTCAACTCAACAACAAAAAGACAGCCAATCCAATTACAAAATGGGAAAAAGACTTGAACAGACACTTCTCAGAAGAGGAAATACAAATGGCCAAAAGGCACATGAAGAGATGCTCAACGTCCCTGGCCATTAGAGAAATGCAAATCAAAACCACAATGAGATATCATCTCACACCCACCAGAATGGCCATTATTAATAAATCGGAAAATGACAAGTGCTGGAGAGGATGTGGAGAAAGAGGCACACTTATCCACTGTTGGTGGGAATGTCAAATGGTGCAACCACTGTGGAAGGCAGTTTGGTGGTTCCTCAAAAGCTGAATATAGAATTGCCATATGACCCTGCAATACCATTGCTAGATATCTACTCAGAGGACATAAGGGCAAAGACACAAATGGACATTTGCACACCGATGTTTATAGCAGCATTATTTACAATTGCAAAGGGATGGAAACAGCCAGAATGTCCCTCAACAGATGAGTGACTAAACAAACTGTGGTATATACATACGATGGAATATTATGCAGCTTTAAGACAGAATAAACTTATGAGGTATGTAACAACATGGATGGACCGAGAGAACATTATGCTGAGTGAGACTAGCCAAAAACTAAAGGACAATTACTGTATGGTCTCACTGATATGAACTGACATTAGTGAATAGACTTGGAATATTTTGTTCATAATGGAGACCATCAGGAGATAGAAATAGGGTAAGATATTGGATAATTGGAGCTGAAGGGATACAGACTGTGCAACAGAATTGGATACAAAAACCCAGAAATGGACAGCACAATACTACCTAACTGTAATATAATTATGTTAAAACACTGAATGAAGCTGTGAGAATGATAGAGGGAGGAGGGCTGGGGACATATTGAAATCAGAAAGAAAGATAGATGTTAAAGATTAAGATGGTATAATCTAGGAATGCCTAGAGTGTGTAATAATAGTGAAATGTACAAGGTACAATTTTTAAAATGTTTTCTCATGAGGAAGAACAAAGGAATGTCATTATTGCAGGGTACTGAAAATAGATGGTAATTAATATTTTAAAATGTCACCTTCTGTGTGAGACTAAAGCAAAAAAAATTTATTTGTTACAAAATTTATATTTTGACTAGTGCATTTCCTAATATAACTTATGTAGATAGTTTGATTGAACGCCATAAGTACTTGGAATCTCAGGTAGGACATGAGATTTTGCTGGTTTGTCCAGAGTGATGCCCTGATCAATCCCAGAGTCATTCGATCAGTGAATGGGAAAGTATCTGCAAAGCCCCCTTCAGGGAGTGGTGAGAACGGGGAGAAATTCAACTTCCCCAAGCTGAATTCTTGATATTCTTGCAAGCAGTGTGGACAACCAAAGCTATAGGCAGAGCCCCCAGTTTCAGTTTGTTCATCTGAAACTTAACCCCGCAAAGGATAGGTCAAGTCTACTTAAAATTTAGGCCTAAGAGTCACCCCCAAGAGAGCCTCTTTTGTTGCTCAAATGTTGCCCCTTTCTCCAGCCAACACAACCAGCAGTCTCACCACCCTACCCCTCTCTACGTGGGACATGACTCCCAGGGGTGTGGACCTTCCTGGCAACGTGGGACAGAGATCTTGGAATGAATGGAGACTCAGCATCAAGGGATTGAGAAAAACCCTAGAATGAGCTGAGATTTAGTATCAAGGGATTGAGAAAACCTTCTGGACCAAAAGGGGGAAGAGGGAAATGAAACAAAGTGTCAATGGCTGAGAGATTCCAAACAGAGTCGAGACGTTATCCTGGAGGTTATTCTTATGCATCAAGTAGATATCACCTTGTTATTCAATATGTAATGGAGAGGCTGGAGGGAACTGCCCAAAAATATAGAGCTGTGTTCCAGTAGCATTGTTTCTTGAGGATGATTGAATAATGATACAGCTGTCACATTGTGACTGTGTGCTTGTGAAAACCTTGTGTCTGATGCTCCTTTTATCTACCTTGTCAACAAAGGAGTAGAACATATGGAATAAAAATAAATAATAGGGGGAACAAATGCTAAAACAAATTTAGTTTGAAATGCTAGTGATCAATGAAAGCGAGGGATAAGGGGTATGATAGGTATAATCTTTTTTTTTCTTTTTCTCTTTCCTGTGTTCGTTTTATTTCTTTTTCTATTGTCTTTTTATTTCTTTTTCTGAATTAATGCAAATGTTCTAAGAAATGATGAATATGCAACTAAGTGATGATTTATGAATTATTATGTATGTTGTTTTTTTTGTTTCTTTATTTTTTAATTAATAAATAAATTTTTTTTTAAAGCATGCATTTTACTCTTCAAGAGAGGCACAATTATCCTCAGGTTCTCAGAGGAAGAAAAGTGGACCCATTAAAAAACTACAGGTCAGAAGTAGCACTGCACAATGGCAAAAGTAAGAAGGCCAAAGACAAGAGAAAAAAAGACTGTAAATTCTCATTTTTTAAGGAAAAATCTCTTTTAACTCCCTGCTTCAGTAGTTTTTCAGGGCCAAGTGATCAAAAAGAACTAAACCTTCCAAATGTTCTGTACTTCAAATCACTACTTATATATACATATTTTTTCTCTAAGTGCATATTTACATATATATGATATAGAACAATAAAATTGCCTAGAATTCAAAGCATTGATATATTAAAATTATTTTATTTGGAGCACTGCCTTAATTTTGCATATCATATACCTTGTAATAGGCTGTATGCATATCAGATTTCAACTACTCAGAAAATAAAATTTTCACCTAAATCATCTTCCTTATCCTTTGCAAAATGTCATATTGAAGGCTGCTTTTGAATTGCTTATTGAAAGCTATTTGTAGAAATCAGATTGTGAATCATTTTTGGATTCTTATTGCCATAATTTCTTTAGTGTTGTTGGTTGTTCAATTTAGACTGGAAGATGTCAAAGCAATGTTTTTGTCCACAACCTGCGCACAGTCAGTAATAATAAATGTTAATTATCAGCAATATGCCATACAAGTTTGGCAGTTACCAAGAAACTTTAGCATCCAAGAATAGCACTTTGATGACCTCTGTGTTGTGAGAAAAATGCCTTACCTTATCACAACAAATTACTCCTTCCATCATCCATGTGAAGTTCTTTGAGATAGTTAGGAGTCAATATTTTTCCTATGATTTGAATTTTTCTTAAAAACCCTTAGTAATGTGAAATTAAAAAAATAAAAATTCATTTTAATTTTGCTTTCTTAAATAGTATACTTGTTCCCAATTCCTTGCATCAAAGAGAATCAAAGCTCCTTACAGCATGAATTCATAACATGACTAATGCAGAAAGCTATCTCTCAGCTATTCTGCCCAAGGAAGTGTTTTCTCTCCCAAGAGAACATCAAAACCTGCTTTCACATCTCAGTTATGTTGACCCATCTGTGAAGAGCCTTAGACCACATAGAAAAGGATGGGCATTACATCTCTACATCTATCTGCACAGTCTGCATCATGACCTCATGGTGATCCTTGTTACATACAGTATGGGTTTTCTGGTACCACTTCTTAGTTAATAAGCTTATCATTTGATAGAATTCTCTAAGTGCATTGCAATTTTGTCAACATTTAACCTATGGTCACCAAAATTGTCCTACAATTCTATATAGAGCTTCCTTATTTCACTATTTTGTGCTATAAACAATTTTAATCTAATTCAATAAAATAACCACAAGAAATTCCTAATATTCTCTAATGTCCACATCTGTGTACATCTGTATGGGTGAAATTCTCTTTTATAAACATCAGTATACAAGCATGTAAGATCATCATTGCCCACAGACTAACATCATACCCACAGACTAACAAGTTATACATATGTACACCCATTTGTGTACATACAAAAACATTTCTCTATATAGAGAAAATAAAGCTGTGGAAAAATAGCCCTCCTGTTTTCACTTTTTCTTTTATTTTACTTTTCAATTTTTCTACCCAGCATATATTACTTTTATAATTTGAAAAATATATAATTTCTAAGTAAAAAAAATATAAAAATCTAAGAACTTGAATAACTCTGTTACAGAGCTAAGCATTGTGCAATTAAAATAACATTATTAAATCCACATATAAAAAAACAATAAAAGATTTGCAACATCTTTGACCTCAATGTTTAGAAAGGGTGATTAGTAAGGGATAACTTCTCCGAGAACCACGCCCTGCAGGATGACCTCCGAGAAAAGGTGAGCCCACTGCAAAGTTCCATGGAGTCTGGCTATGACCAGTCAATAGCACCCCCAACATCAGATCAGGAAAAGACTAGTGCTCCCATAAATGCTCAAGACTAATCTGGCTGACAGATTCTCACTCCATACCATTGCAACAGCAAGGCTTGGATCCCAACCCCAACCCCAGAGCACCCCTGGAGAGAGACTGTCATCAGCCCCAGCCATTAATGTGAGCTGGATGTTTTGAGCTGGAGACAGTTTCTACAATATCATATTGTTATTTATCCCAGCTTCTGATTGCACCAGTAAGGTCTGAGCTTTCCTAATCATGCAATTCAAGAGTCTCATAGGAGTTAAGGTCTCTCTTCCAGAAAACATTTATATGTGCATTTGGTGAAATGAATAAAATACAATGGTTGTGACTTATGTTTACCCTGCCCATCAGGCTAGTGCTAAAAACAGGAACATGAAAGCAGTTTTACAAAAACGTGTCCCTAGCTTTCCCCAACCTGTTTCACAAAATCTAAATCCATTTTAATTCCCCCCAGATCCTTGTGTCTAGTAAGCTGTCTATACTTTGACATCATTTTTTCTCCTCCTGCTCTAATACAAGGAGATTTTATGGGCAGTTACTGCAAAAGTAAAAGAGTAGCCTTCTGCTACTGTTCCCCAAAAGTACAGTTGCTGCTGGTTTGTGTCTTTTTCTCTGCCTAGATTGCAGAGGCCTAATGTTCACAGTAGCTCCTGGTCTACCAAGGATATTGCTAGTATACCTAAGATGCAGAAAAGGAAAAGATAAAGTCTAATATTTCAATTGCACGGGATTAAATGTGTCAAAACTGTGATAGATTATTTGTAAATTAATGTAAACCAAAAAAAATCATATTAATTCTTTGATGAGTAGCTATCAGATAAAAAGGATAAGACAAAATTTTTGCCCTTAAGACAGTCTGGGAAGGAGCTAAGATATGTTATAAACATAATAAAAGCTGTGAGATAAGAATCATAAGAGAAGCATACAAAGCTGTGGGAGTTCAAAACAAGAAGGTGGCATTTCCCCACCACAAAAATCGAAACAAGTTGAATAAAGAAATCAGTTTCTTGGGGTGGATGATAGAGAAATAACCCATGGTCTGCTTTAGCTGACCCATGGAGTACATATTGATGAATGATATGAATATATCACATAAAAGTATGTGGGCCAGATCATAGAAGGCTTTGAATGTCCTCACCATTAGGTCCTAACTCCCTAGTTTGGACAACAACCTACCAAATCCTTGGTCAATAGCACAGCCTCATTTTCACCTATGTATACTCCTCACATTCCACATGCCAGCCAGAGTCTTTGATTCCCTGAATGTCTCCTTTCTTTATGACCTCTGAATCTATTCTTCTCTGTGGTGCTTTGGAGCTATGTGTACCCTAGACAAACGTGTTCTTAAATTTTGTCCATTCCTGAGGGTTTGAATCCATTGTAGGTAGTACCTTTTAACTTTGGTTAAGAAGATGTGACCCCCTCAATCAGGATGGGTCTTACTACTGTTACTGGAGTCCTTTATAAGCAGAGTGAAATTCAGATAGAGAGAAAAATACACAGGAAACAAGAAGTTAAAACAGAACCCAGTAAAGAAGAAAGAGACCAGGTGTCACTATCATGTGTCTTGCCATGTAACAAAGGAACCAAGGATCATGGCAGCCAGCCAAGGAATGCCACAGTTTTGCAGGAAAAAGCATGGCCTTGATGATACCTTGATTTGGAAATTTTCCCTACCTCAAAACCATGAGCAAATAAATTCCCATTTGTTTAATCTGACCTGTTTCATGATATTTCCTTCAGCATCCCAGGAAACTAAAACATTCTATCCCCTCCTTCTATAATACTGTCTCCCTTTTCCTTCTTTCAGCTCCCTTTACTTCTGTACTGGCTAATTCACATTCATGAGATGTCTCAGGACCTTCTTGGATTGAATTTTCTTCAGAAAGCCTTCTCTGATCACTGGTTCTCTGTTAGATGTGCCTTTTACTTCCATAATATCGCTTAGTATGTTCTTCTGTAGGTACCTACTTATTTGCCTCTGTATTCCTTTAGTCTGTAAGCTCCCTGAGAACAAAACTTGTGTCTTTTTCATTCACCATTGTATCCTTAGTTCCTGGCATGTAATAAGTGCTCGAGAAATCTTAATTCAATGAGTAAATGGATGAATAAATGAAAAAATAAATCTTTGGACCAACCAAGCTATAAAAAATACAGAGAAACTAAAGTAAATGATAGCAACAGATATTTTAACACTTAATCAGCAACATCTTTGAAAACATGAAATATTTTATTGATGATGTACATTTCATGGCTAAATGGGAATTTAACAAATATTATTTGATATCATGGAAGGTAAGTCCATGCAGTTGCCAAATGACTCAGCTTCCATGACTCCTAAAAGCTTTAATAATCGTTCTATCTTTATGTGATAGTGACTGCAAAAGATAAAATTCTTTCTTTGATTTCACATTTCAGAAATCTTCAATGGTGAATTATGTGAAGACTCCTCTCTCCAGACTCAGTGGTGATCAATATTCTACCATCTCCCAGTGTTGACACAATTATAATGTAAAAGTTGGCTTCAAATTTATGAATGTTTATATTGAGCAAAATGTGAGAGAGCTATATTTATGACTTGAAGGAGAGGGATGTAATTGTAAAATAAAAAATAGTAGTGAGAAATAGGGTTTAAGGTATTTAAATTGAAGAACACTGAAATTCTACATAGTTCAGGGAAAAATCTAGAAGTCTCATAATATGCTTAAAGCTGGAGATCAGAAAATAAGGTGAAAAAAGAAAAGACAAAATTCAGGATGACATCCATAAGAGGAAGAAAAATGTATTGCTATCAGAGTAGAGCGTTGGTTAAGTGAAGAATTTTGCTTCCTTAAGAAGGAATACAACACTTGTATAAGATTGAAATGCCTACAGAGAAAGCTATTGCAACCTGGAATGGAATGATAAATTTGGGTGCCATAAAAAGAAACCACTAAGTGACAAGAGAAGTAAGTCTACTATACTCTGGTAGCAAACCACAAAAACAAACCAAGAGCCACAGACTGCCAAGAGCTGAACTTGAAGAGTTTGTATAAACCATGTGGTATAGCAGAATGAGACTGTGTATTTGGAACCAACCCAAGTTATACATAGCTTATATCCTAAAATCTCCACAAACAGCAGTAAAGGATCATTATACATGGGGGGAATCATATAATTTGTCATCCAAACTGGTAAACTTTAAAGAGCGTAAAAGGGTACTATTAATAATTAAACGGCACTTAATTAAATTGAAACTGTCTCAGTCAAACTGGCATGTAGGGTCAATCTAATTGCACATTAAAACCCTATATTAAGTGCAAGATGCACTTTGAAGAAAGGACACTAAAGGTGAAATCTTCAGAGAAAAACACAACTCCTTTGGGAGGATAGCCGAAGGTGACCCAAGTAGGGAAATATGGAAGAGCTTCTGTGTAGGAACTCATCTGGATATATGTGGTAGCATATGTAATGTCCCATAATATTGGACAGGTACAATATTTGCACAGCTTGTAAATAATTTATACTTAAATTTCTCAATGTTTACATACCATTTCATTGTTTTTTCCAAGTTAACAACATCTAGGAAATTTTAAGTCACTAAATGTCAGGAATTTTGTTTAGCTTCCTGTGTAGAGGCTTAGCACATATTGCTATTACATATCTATATAAGGTAATGTGAAGATTAATTCCATCTCTGAGGAAACTTCTTGTTACGGTTTATGGATTAACCACCAGCATTTTCTTAAATGTGAGACATTATGCACAGATATGCAGAACAGCAGTCTTTGGGGGTGTATAGATCAGAGTCTTAATGAGATACAAACAGCACACTCAAAAAAAGTGAGTGATCTGAGTTTAAGGACAGTGTGAGCAGGGTTAATGTCAACCGGAAGGGATGATAACGCATCCAGGGATCAGTGACTTGAGATCACTACCACCTTTAAGCTTGAAAGAGACAGAAGAAGGAAGCATTACAAGAACTTAAAGAAAGCTGTAGCTGTGGGAGAGAGCCACCAGACAGAAGCAGTGGTCTTTGATGAAGGAACATTGTCATTGCCAACATGCAACCCTACAGGAAGAGGCTATGGAAAAAATATCCCAACATCTCTTTTCTCCACCCATCTGAATTCTCGCTAGTACTTCCCATTGGCTTAACCCAGAGGGCAAGAGTGCCTACTGTTAACAATCAATAGAGATCAGCCTCCTGCATGACAAAACAGAATAGAGAACACTGGAAAGTAGATTTAGAAAGGTAAACATGGAATATCCAGTAGGTTTTAATTGTGTTATCTGTGAAACCCCATATTTCTAAAGTCTTGATAGGTCACATAAATCTTAAATTCATAAGAGAAAATTAAGAAAAATTTAGTCTTGCTAGCATGTGCTGGCTAGTTTTATGTGTCCACTTTTGTACCCAGTTATTCAATCAAATACTAATCTAGATGTTGCCAAGAAGGTATTTTGTAATGTGGTTAACATTAACAATAAGTTGAATTTAAATAAAGCTGATTATCCTCAATAATGTGAATAAGTCTCATCCAAATAGTTGAAAGACCTTAAGAGAAATACTAGAGTTTTCCTGAAGAAGAAGAAATTCTACCTCAGGACTGCAGCATCAGCTCCTATCTGAAATTCCAACCTACCCTACAAACTGTGGACTTGCTATCCCCCATTATCATGTAAGCCAGTTCTTTGAAATAAATCTCGTCTGTGTGTATGTGTGTGTGTCTGTGCATGTACTTTGTTTCTCTGGAGTATACTGACCAACACACAGAGATATCAGAAGTAGAGCAAATATCGTTAGTATCATTACCCTTATTTAGCAGATGAAGTAGTTGCCTAAATCACCAAAAAAATAATAATAATAATGCTGAATTACCACCGTGACCATTGACTTGTCATGGCAAGAGTTCTTTCCCAAGCTTATTTGGAACCTAGATCTTCTACCTCCAAACCCAAACTTGGCCTTAACATAAGCTTTTCTATTCCCTATCAGATGGCAGAAGAAGACTGAAAATTAGTTATCCAAGAGTGTAACAGAGATTTACGGAAGGAAGGTATTGTCTGCTTTACAAGGGTCCCCAGCTAATGGGAAGGAAAGACTATCACTCAGGAAAAAATAAGATTATCAATCAGTGTCAATGAGCACTCCTTTAACACCTACTATACACTAAATACAAAGTACATAAAATTTGTGTGACTGCAAGTAGCCATTTTATTTTCATTTTCATGGGTTATTGTTGCTCGTGGTTCATGATGTTCAAGAGATTGAGCATGTTATCAAGACTTTGACTTACAATGAAGTAAAGATTGAGACAACAGAGTGTGAGTAGGTCAATATATTACAAAACCAATTCTAGGTAGTGGTCATCCTAGGTCCCTTCATATAGAAACCTGGTTGTCAACCTCAAGTTCAGATGGTGGCAAAGGTAATGAGAATAGATGCCAAATCAAGTGATGATATATTTTCCTCTCTGACATAAGCAGAGCCACAGAAATCCAATGGCCACTTAAAAATGCAAAGCATAAGAATGACTATGCATATTACCCAGGAGCTCACTGAGGCAGAGACTGCTATATGTTCTCGAAAACCCATTTCCCTTTTCTCTTGGCCTACAGACAGACCACACTTCCTACTCACCTTATGATTAACTGTGTCCTTAACAGTGAATTCTAGCCAATACAGCAGAAGGATTGTTCTCCATTTTTAGCCTGGAGCATAAAACCATCCGAAGAACCTCCACTCTCCCTCTTTCCCCATATGTTGGTTGGTTGTCAACACCAGATGACATTGGAAACCCTGTTGAAGGTGGTGGAGCCTATTCCAGCCCAAGTCATCGGAATAGTCTCAACCCACCCTGTCCACCCCCAGCCCATAACTGATTCAGTAAAAATAATGGGATTGCCACCTGCCTCAAGAATACACCACCTCTCAGTAATAACTACTCCTAACTTTTCATATGCAAATATAGATATATACTTCCAAAAGGTATATCCTATTGTTCACATTTTGGCCCTTTTTATTTGGCATTATATTGTGAACAATTTCCCCTGTTCATGGAATTCTTCAACAATAGAATTTTAATGACTCTCTGTGATCTAAGTTATAGTTATATCACCTTCATTTTACCATTTTACAGAACTTTCATTTTGCACTGTTAGATAGCACATGATCCAAAGATGGTTGTGAGTACATTTCATCACAAAGATCATTTCTTATCATAGTTATGTGACGACTTACAGCTGTCATTCGAAGTAACAGACCACTAATTTTGTGAAGTTCAACCCCACACAAGTTAATATCTTTCTTTTAGTTTGTTCCATATGGTGAACCTTTCTCATATCCCACAGAAAGAAGAGCTTTAAAAGTTAATAAATGTCTTTTAAAATGTTACAAAATAAAAGGACTGGTATGAACCCTCAGACATTACTATCATGTCTCTGCCTGCTCTGTGAACTCTTTTAGCATACAAAGTGATTAGGTTCTTTGCCTTAAATTAATTGATAAAGTGAAGAATAAAATATAAACCTTTTTTTATTGTGAGGCTTATCTAATCTCCCCTTACCAACTGGAATGTTCCCTCTTAGTCAACTCAAGTGGTGGGAAGTTGATCTTTGTTTTGTTTTGTTTTTTTTCACTTTCCCTATCTTTTTTCACTTTCCCTATTCAAAGGGTATACATAACTTCTTTAGGAAGCTTGTGAGGCTAAGGGTTAGGAAAAGTCTCCACGGTCAGAGTAACAAATTCAAAAGAAAGTGAATATAGTTGCCCTATGTTTTTGATTAGTATATAGTTGTACTAAGACAGAAAACTGAGTCTATCTCAAGCTATATAAGGCAAAGAAATCTTTGAAACTTATTTTAGTCAGGAAGATAAACGTTTATCCACAGCTTCAAGAAAAGATTACACTGCCAAGTTGGAGTTAGCATTTCAACATGATTTCACTCTCTACAAAAATACAAACTTGAGATGGTTTTTTCCAGGAAGAGGACCAAAAGTAAAGAATAATTAGTTGGAAACAATATTGATTAAACATTTGATCATTGTTTTTCTGTGAATATTATCCAAATGCTGTAATACGTGATTATTTTAAGATATGATTATTTTGAAACTATGGAAAACAAAGCTCAAAATTCAGTGATGTCCAAAAGAGGAAGCTATGGCACTATTAGCTCATAACAGTATCTTTTGGCATTTCTCTGCCTATTTATAAAAAGTATGATAACATAGAAAGCTTTTGCTATTTGAAATTAGTCTTAACTTTGAAATCTGACTCTTCCACTTATTATTTGCCCTTCAGCTATCAGTTTAAGTTCACTGAGCCTCAATTACAGTTTCTATAAGACAGCTGGATACTCACCTCACAGAAATCACTAAATTATTTATAAAGAAATTAGCATACTGCCTGGCACAAAGAAAATAGTCACCAACTATTGTTCTCTTTTCCCCAATCCCCACTGTTTTAACTGAACAATTATTTCCCTAATACTGTCATTATGCCTTTTTCTTAAAGCAAACAAATTTTGTGTCAATGAATGGTACAGATGTTATCCAGTTATAATTTTTCTTATTCATTCATTCCTTCAAAATATATTTGTGGTATATCTACTATGGACCAGAAACTGTTCTAGGTACTACAGATAGAGAAGCAAACAAAACAGACAAGAAATCTTGATCTTGATGAAGCTTCTAAGATCATAGAAGTATACAGATTTAAAAAAGAAAAAGTAAAACATATTGTATAATATCTGAGGATAAGTGCTGTAGAAAAAAGCAAAGCAAAAAAGAAGGACTGAGAGTGTGGAGATTGTGAGTGCAATTTTAAATGGGATAATCAGCATACGCTTCACTGAGATATTTTTTTGCAAAGATTTTAGAAAAATGAGAGGAGTGAGGTATTGGAATATTTGGAGGAATAACATTCCAGGACAAGGAAAGAGTAAATGTAAAGGCCCTGAGACATGAGCAAGGCAGGCACGCTAGAAAAATAGCAAGAAATTCAGAGGGAGGCTGGAGTTTCGGTAATGGGAGAGAAGATTGGTAGGTCAACAAAGTGGGGTGTGGAGAACAGATCATCTGCAATCTACTGACCACTTTAAGGGCTTTGGATTTTGTTCTGCATTAAATGGGAAGCATTGGAAAATTGTCTAAATTAAGCAAGGGTGGAACAAAGGTGACCAATTTATGTACTTTGCAATATTGCAAGTGAAAATTGATGGTGCCTTGATCAGAATGCTAGAGATGGTGAGAAGTTGTCAGATTCTGATGTTTGAAGGAAGGTTCAATTAGTTTGAAGAAGGGTCAATTAGCTGTTGAAATGTATGTAGACGTGAGAAAAAGAGAAAAGACAAGTATGACACCACACCTTTTTACCTTAGGAGGTGGATGGGCAGACTTGCCATTGATTTAAGAAAACTAAGCTATGAAAAGAGCAGTTTGGAGAGAAAAGAGCAGGAATTTGGTTTCAAACATGTTAAGTTTGAAGCACGCACTAGACATCCACGTGAACATGTAGAGAAAGCACCTGGATAAAAGACTCTGGAATTCAAAATAAAAGCCAAGCAGATGATTCAAAACAAAAGGGAAAGTTTATGAATGATATTTAAATCCATAAAACTGGATGCACTCTCCAATCAGAAGTGTAGACAGGGAAAAGAAGTGATAAAAGGGCCAAGCAATGAGGGACTCTAGTGTTGAGAAGTTGGGCTGATACAGAGAGATCAAGAAAAGGGCTAGGAAAGAGAGGCACACAAAGGAGGAAGAAAATTAGAGGAGTGTGAGGTCCTAAAGCCAAGTGAAGAAAGGATTTCAAGAAAAAGTAGGGTAAAAAAATTGCTGATGGGTGCCTGCCCATGACACACACACACAAAAAAACACTGATGGACAAAAAAGTTAGAGACAAATGATCATTGGATTTAACAATATGGACATGATTGGTGACTGTAATAAAAACTGTTCCTCTGGGGTGGAGGGGATAGATGTCTGTTTAGAGCCAGCGCAAGAAAGAATAAAAGGAGAGAAATTGGAACGCTTTGGTCCCTGGAGAGGAATGTGAAGTCAAGAGAGGTCTGGATGTTTGTCCGTTAACTTGTTTTTGTTTTTAAGGTAGGAAATATTGCAACATGTGGTTTTGCTGATGGGAATGATCTAGTAAAAGGAGGGGAGATGGCAGTTCAAGAGAGAAAATGGAGAATTCCTGAAGCTCTGTCACTGAGTGAAGAAGAGGGTATAGAATGTAGTACAAATGCAGAGGGGCTGGCTTTAGCTAGAACCAGTAATAGTAACAGGAAGGAAGACACAGATATAAGAGTGGGGGTATGTGTTAGTTACATTCAGTTGTCAACTTGGCCAGGTGAGTATACCTAGTCTTGTTGCTGGGGACATAAGCCAATGGTACCTGAACCTCATTTGTTGCTAATTACATCTGCAGTGGGCTAGGAGGCATGTCTGCTGCAATGAGTGATATTTGACTTAATTGGCTGGTGCTTAAATGAGAGAGCACATCATAGCACAGCCTAAGCAGCTCGGCATTCCTCATCTCAGCACTTGCAGCTCAGCCGAGGCCTTTGGAGATGCAGAAAGAAGTCACCCCGGGGAAAGTTGTTGGAACCCAGGGGCCTGGAGAGAAGACCAGCAGAGACCATCTTGTGCCTTCCACGTAATAAAGAACCTCAGTGGAAAGTTAGCTGCCTTTCCTCTGAAGAACTAACAAAATAAATCCCCTTTTATTAAAAGCCAATCCATCTCTGGTGTGTTGCATTCCGGCAGCTAGCAAACTAGAACAGATTTGGTACCGGAGAGTGGGGTGCTGCTATGGTTTGCAAATGCCAGATATGTTTGAACAGTGTTTTGGATGACTAAGGAGAAGACTTTGGAGGAACTGTGAAGAGATTGATGACGAAGTCCTGGAGTGTTTGAAGAGACTGTTGGTGTAAATGGAACTATTACCAATCATGACAAAGAAGGACACAAAAGGGAGAGATTGGAGTTTGCAGAGTGAGAACCATGGAAGCTTGCGTCTGAAGCCAAGAAACCTCGGCCAAGAGAGTGGACCCACCCATATACATGGAGAGGGTGAGTTTACCCTGAAGGGCGAGGATGGGTCTCCCCTCTCATTACAGTGGAAGAGTTGTGCAGCCTCGGGCCTTGGAAAAGGCATAGCACGCTCCTTGGGGGACTGGGAGAGCCTGGCTGCCACCATGTGGAGGGGTTGAACGTGTGCCCCAGAAATGGCAGAGAGCCCAGGGGTGGCCCTGATGCCTGGAGAGAGTGGAGCCCAGAGGTGGTCTCCTTGATGTTCCCCGAGGTTAATTTGGAAAGAGGCCAGCCACTGCATAGGCCCTTGGAAGGGGTGGGACTGCCACCTTCTACAGCCGAAGGATAAATGACTTTCATACTTTAAATCCAATGGTGTTTGCCTGCAGATTTCCCTTCCAGTTTCTCCCTAAGGATCCTCCTTTGCATACTGGCATCAGATAACTTGTTTTGAGATTCACAGGCCCACAGCAAGAAGAGAAGTTTTGGACCCTGTTGAAGGTGATGCTTGAAGTTGCCAAGTTGACAAGGGATGGACATATGTTACTTAGATTCGGTTAACTTGGCCAGGTGAGCATACCTAGTCTTGTTGCTGCGGACATAAGCCAATGGTACGTGAACCTCATCTGTTACTAATTACATCTGCAGTCAGCTAGGAAGCGTGTCTGCTGCAATGAGTGACGTTTGACTTAATTGGCTGGTGCTTTAATGAGAGAGCACAATGTAGCACAGCCTAAGCAGCTTGGCATTCCTCATCTCAGCACCAGCAGCTCAGCCCAGGCCTTTGGAGATGCAGAAAGAAATCACTCCGGGGAAAGTTGTTGGAACCCAAGGGCCTGGAGAGAAGACCAGCAGAGACCATCCTGTGCCTTCCACGTAAGAAAGAGCCTCAGTGGAAAATTAGCTGCCTTTCCTCTGAAGAACTAACAAAATAAATCCCCTTTTATTAAAAGCCAGTCTGTCTCTGGTGTGTTGCATTCCGGCAGCTAACAAACCAGAACAGGGTAGGTATGCTAATGGGAGCATGAGGAAGTCTCTTTCCATTCCTTCTTGTTTTACATTCCCGGACTGCTCAAGCAAATACAATGAAATAGGTCAAGTTAAACAATGGGAATTTATTCACTCACAGTGTTGAAGCTAAAAGAAAGTCTAAATTAAGCAGCCATCAAAGCGATGCTTTCTTCCCAAAGACTGGCATTCTGGGGCTGGCTGCCAGCAATCCTTTGCCCCTAGCTTGTCACGTGGAAAAGTATATGGCAGCATCTCCTAGCCTCTCCCTTCTCCTCCAGGTAACATTGACATTTAGCTTCTGGCTGCTTTATCTGTGGCTTTCTCTGTCTGTGTCTGAATTTCATTCTCTTTTAAAGGACTCCAGTAATAGAAGTAAAACCCACCCTGATTGAGGGTGGGGCACACCTTCACTGAAGTAACCTCACCAAAAAGTCCTACTTACAATGGGTTCATGCTCACAAGAATGGACTAAGTTTAAGAGCATGGTTTTCTGGGATACATACAGCCCCAATCACCACACTTCTATTTTTTCAGATCTAAAAGAATGTGAGATCATTAGTTGAGTGTACAAATACTGAAGAAGTGTTGGAAGGTAAAAGAGAGAGAAGATAGAAAATATCCTACACAGGGTTTCTCAGCCTCGGTACTGCAGAGGTTTGAGCAGGATAATGCTTTGTTGTAGGGGACTGTCTGCGCATCAGACCCACTACATGGCCGTAGCAACCTCTCTGTTCTTCCCCCATGCCCCTTACCACCACCACCACCATGTCATAGCAACCAAAAACATTTCCAGAAATCGCCATATGTCCCCCTTGAGGGCAAAATCCCTCCTGATGGAGAACCACTGTCTTTACTAGGAGACAGGGAGAGAAAATGGACTAGAGGAAGTTCAAGGATTGTTGTCATCTAAGGGTTCACTTGACGATTGTGGATTTAAATTGAGGCCAGACCACTTGCTATGTGCATTTACCCAACCACATCCAGCTTCACAGGAGCAGAGCAGGCAAGGAGTTAGTCTAACAAAGTGAGAAAGGGACAAAAGAGTTGAAATTGTACGCAAGTACGTCATTAAAATGATAACATTGAAGCCAGAGAAGGAGGGAACCAGGAAAATGAGAGGACAGAGTATCAGTGAAAGACAAAGGTAGGTCAGCAGATTGTAGATCCCAGATAAGGGTAGGCATCTGGGCTCCAGAAGGTGCGAGCTGGGAAGTTATGAGGTGATGTTTGAAACTCAGATTATGGTGCGGTTGCAGTTATTACTGATTACGTAAATTTATTTTATATGTAAAACTACCACCATCAAATCCTGAGAAATCTTCAATTATTATGCTACAGTAAATTTTTGCAAGTTTCCCATCATTGAAACTAGCAAAATGTGAACTTCAAATGTCCCACACAGTTAACCTGTAGAAAATACTAGCCTAACCCGTCATATTAAGTTGTGTGTTTTGTTTGCTATAAATTCTCTTTATCTCAATACATAAGTGACAGCAGCAGGGATTCCAAATTGCAACAAGTTAGAAAATGGGAATAATATTTAGCTGCTTACTTGTGAGAAAACTTTAGGCAAGAGGCATTTTTCTCAGAAAAGGGGGCTATCAAGCTTGTGGAAATCAAAGCTGCTAGACAAACCTCTTATTATTAGAATAATGGCTGTGACATTCAATATCCTTCAGGGTCCTGGTCTTTGATTTTGGCACTTTTAGCTACTTTGAAAGTGGGTCGAACAATAAAGAGAAAAAGGAATACGGAACAAAAGACAAACTAAAAACATACAACAATTCTCCTTTTTGAGCATGGTTGAATGAAAAATAAGAATAAAGTTTTCCTTAAGCTCTAGCTAATGTTCCGCCCTCTGTTTCTGAAGAAAAATGTGTTTTTCTTTGGTTTCTAATAAATCTAAAACACTATCAGTTTTAGCAAAAGATACTAAGTAATTGCTTTGTAAAATAGTCACTCTATGCTCCAGCCATCTCAGTTTGTTTTAATGGTCCTCACATAGCAACTACCACCGTACCATCCCTTTCAGTACACCACTATGATTATCTGTTGTTTAAAATAGATGTCCTAAGTACATTATCTAAGTGAACAAAAGTATAAACATTTCAACTATCAAATCATCAGAACTGCTTAGGCAAGCATAAATATCTCCTGGCTCCAGTGTATCTTTCAGGGAAATTTTTTTTGCCTGTTACTTGTTCTGTTGTTGCAATGATTGTAGGCCCAACCCAAGATAATAAATAAATTTGTATCTTCTTTTTTATAGTTTAAATGTTTTTCAGAGGTTTTTTTCCCCCAAGTAGAGACACATTTTAATGCAGTCCAAAAATAGGAAGAATGAGATAGCTAGTAAATAAGGAATATGAACAATAAATGATACCACAGAGCAAAATTAATTTCCCTTAGGAGGAGATTCAAGCCACCCTGATTGAATTACATTAGAGAAGGCAGAATGTTAATATTCTCCGTACACACTTCACGTTATTGGTATTTTTCTTCTTTTAACCAGGAAACTGAGTTCTCAATTTTGAGAACTGTTTATTTCCAAACTGTTTATTTTCCAAACTCTCCTTTGGTTTTAGATAATGAAGAATCACTCCAGGTTTATGTTCAACTCAGTGGCTCCCTAACTGTTTAAGAAATTGCACATGGTTTAGGTCCTATTTTCATACTACACAAGACCACTTCCTCTTTCTTAACAAAGGTGGCATACCATAGAGGATTAGAGAGAATAAGAGAGAAACCAGGTCCTATTCTAGGTTCCTTTAGTGAGATCATTTCTTTTGCATTGGTGTCAGATTCCATTTAATACTGTCCACTTCTGAAATCTTTTTTTTTTTCACATCCACAGAAGTCCTCTCAATTGTCACACTGACAAGTCGGCTTTTTTCTGATGTCCCTAAGTGCCTGCACTACTGAGGATTCAGAACAGAACTAGAGATGAGTGACTGGGTTAATTGATAAAATTGCTAATTAAAGCCCAGTTTTCAACACTCCTGAAAGATTAACAAAGCCAAAAATTTAGAACACAGAGGAAGTTTTACTTTTGCAAGTGTACACTGTTTGGGAAATAAAAGGCTTTAACAATTTCAAAGAAACTAGTATCAAAGATAATTGCCCTTCCAGAGAAGGCTGAAAATGGAACAATTTAGGTGAAGCTCTGTAAAACTCTCCTTCCTCATCAACACTTTTGCTTGGCAGGGAAGCACAGAAGCTCATCAGTTGAAAACATTTTCTGAAGTGCTGACACGATGATAGGAACACACCTGTGAAGTGTGTTTTTCTGTTTTTAAAAAAATCAATCTATTTCTAATCATTTCAATTTAAAAGCTGACAAGAAATACAAAAAATTATATATCTGACTTGTTCAGTCAGACACTGCCAGAGAAGTAATATAATGTGGTGTGGTGGTTTAGGACATGAACTCAGCAGCCAAATGTGTGGCTTTGAATTCTAACTCTGTCACTTATTACCTTATTACCTTGGTGACTCTGGCTTAGTTATTCAACTTCTCGGTGTCTTATATGGAAAGTTGAAATGGCAGTAACAGTACCTACCCCATAGGATTGCAGTAAGGATTAAATGGAGTCAAATAACCAAGTGTCTTGAAGAGTATCAGACCATAGTGACACAGTAAGTTTGCATAATACTATTATGAGTCCATAAACTAAAATGACCTTTAAGTACCCTAAAATAAGATTTAACTTGCATATATATATAATCAAATACATATATGTGTGTGTATATGAATGTTATAATGAAAGTTAGCTTCTCAGAGTCTTTCAACACCATCCATTATGTGACATAATTCGATCACTGAATTACTTTCTTAAGGGACCCAACTCTATTTCTCACTGAAAAGATCCTTAACTGCAAAATGAATTTCTTGTTAAACATCCTTCCTGCTCAGATGACCACCAGCCTTAAGGCAGGAAAATACAACTCAGAACTCCTGACTTCCTTGGCCCACTGGTCAATTATATTCTTATGACTCCTCTCTCCTGCTGTGCTATAAATCTATCAAGTGTCTAACCCCCAAAACGAATGTCTCACATTTGCTGGGAAAAGACAATGTAGAATTATCTCTTGCGGATTTTTTTTTTTAACTTGTAAAAAGTGGTGGTTTCATTCTCCTTGAGGGCTCTTTCTTTTCCCAGAATCAGTCAATCCTCCAGTTACAGGCATGTGGCATGTGGGGAAGTGTAGGGAGGGAAAGATGGAGTGTGAATGGTCAGGAGAGTAAAAAAGAGGCAAGAAGCAGCCTCACCAAGTTTCCCTTTGTCCATTGCCCTGCCTTAGGATAAAAGTCCGACAACGTGATGGTCTTTGACATCACTTCTAATATGGCTGGAAACTGGACTCTTGCACTTCAAACGAGGGGTGTTTAGACTGCATTGAAACATGTGGCTCCGGTAACATCAAAGGCTACTCCTGGGTGGTTTGGCCAGGACAAGGCCACTACTGCCCTCAGCTGTAATAGGTATGGAGACACTGTATACCTGAGAAATGGTGATGTTTGCTTTTTTTCTGCTGATAAATGTGGAGCTGGGAGAGGAGATGACTCTGTGAGCCTGAGGAATGATCTACTGTGGAAGGTTTAAAAGCAAACAGGTATCAGGTTAGGGTTATAGGGGGCAAGTTTTTGAACAAGGATATCCTTTGTTCTTATAGAATAGGCTCCTTAAATTGACAGTGTAAGGACAGACATTGATAAGAAAGGCTTCCTGCTTCACCCCCAAATTTAAAATACAGACAAATATTATTCCGGCAATAAGTAATTTAGATGACATCAGGAAAAGACATAAAATATGTGAGTGGATTAGCCTCATTTTGCTTTTACATACATAAATATCTTTATCTTTACACTAGTTACACAACACTCAACCAATATTTTTTAAATTGCAATAGCATAAAATTGAGGTGAGAAAACTTTATGTGGTTTCTCCTTGCTTATAAGACAAGTTCCAAAAAATAATCACTTTGCTAATACCCACAATGGCTTTGCAAGGTCTTAGCAATATGGCTTATATAGCCATATTTAAGTCACAGTATTCTAAAAGTCCTTAAGATTAGAAATATATTCGATGAAATAGGACCTCATGGAGAAGATAACCCTAAGCATTTTTCAGAGTAAAAAGCAAAATTGTATTAATGGAAAATGGGAGCAGTGACAACTTAATAAATATTCAGCCTCCAGTTTGGAAGACTCTACAATTACAACAGAAAAATATCCAAGCAGAAGCCATGCAAAACAGAGGAAACAAAGAGATGGGCCAAACTGATACCTATCGAACTAGTTCAGAGTGATGCTGTGGTGAGTGGCAGGTTCTCAATGTCTCCAAGAAATGCATTCATTGGGAACATCACTTAAAGGAGATCATCTTCTAACTCAGGCTTTCCTGAATCACTGTCTGCACCTCAGGGTCCTACCTTGGCTCATGAGTTGCTTTGAAATTGTCTCCTATCTATGTTTCCACTCCCCTACTAATTTGCAAATTCTACAAAGTACTCTGCTTTCTTTTCATCCCACAAGCACCCGGTCCAATACCATTTATGAAATAGAAGTGTAATAATCAAAGGTTGAAGTAAAAATAGAATCTCCATTTGGTAGGGAGGACAGAAAGAGTATAAAGGAAATCTCACTGTTCTATAAAACTAACCCTCTTTGTACTTCTCCATGAACTAAAACCATACACAGTCATTTCAGTTCTAACTGCCATGTTAGATATTGGGGGGGGGTGGGGCTGGCAGGGGGTGTAGGGAATCATGCTCTGGTCCAATTTCCATTGTGATTTTTGCCTTCAAGAAATAAACATCACAGTCAGGAATTCTGCCTGGCATCCTCCTGGCCCAGCAATGCAGTGGTTTCCAATGAAATACGAGTGCTGTGGTTAGACTGCTGGGACCCCAGTGACTGCAAACTTAGAGGGACCACAGGTTTTTAAACCACTGGAAGAGTTTCAAACTACTTATTTGAATGAAAAGTCCCTTAAACATCTGTCATTTAAGATTCCTGGGTTTAGAAGAAAGCCCAGAACTACTGGTAATTACTTCTCTCTTGCACCCTTTTCCTAAGCATGTCACAGCATGGGCAGCAGTTTGCCATAAAATCACCATCCTAGAATGGGAGGATAAAACCGACACATACAGATTGATAGAAAAAAAAGAGATTTTTTTTTCCTTTTCTAAAATCTACAGTAAAGCCCATGGTCCATAGGCAATTACAGCTCTTAAAGCTACACTAAATTTTAATCTTCCATCTTTCATTGCTATCAATTCCCTGCTGTAACTTTGTTGAACCCCGTTTCACCTGGTGTGGTTCACCTGAGCAGGAAACGCTAACTTTCTAAATGGAAGACGTCATTCCTTTGGCTGCATATCATCATACAATAAAATCGTGGTTAGTATTAGCATTCCACTTGGAACTTTGAAGCAAACAAATTCTAACTTCTATAGTAAAAATAATCACAGTAGTTGAATTTAAATAGCAATTTAGAGTTTACCAAGTGATTTAAATTAAATAATGAGTACATCCTATAAAGAATTATATATTTAATATGATTCTCAAGAAAACCTTGTGAGAAATGTCTGGCAAATGTCATTATTCCCATTTTATAGATTAAGAAATAGACTCAAATCTGTTGATTTATTAACCTCAAAGCTTTATAAGCTGAAAATGGCAATACTGTATACAATTACATTGAAAATGCAGAGTCACAACTCCTTTCACATTTACTCTTCCTTTCTAACTCTATCCCTCCCATACTCTCCTGAACTAACTGCATTTTTCTGATCTGGTTATTTGCTCTCAGCATCCTCAGAGCTAGCCTCCACCCCTTCCAATTTCATCCATTCCCTCTTTCCTATTCCACGTGGTGTCTCGAGTGCTGACCCTATTCTACCCTTCTGTGTCTCCCACTCTGCTCTGTTGCAGCCCTGTCAATCAGGTGCAAACTTCTACCCCTGTATGAGTGTAAGTATTTATTTGATTGGTCTTTCCATCTCCTGCTGTTAAATATAATAAGGCACCTCTGCATATACTTGCATATCCAGTCATTAAAACTCCATTTCTGGAGCTTGCGATAAAAGTTCCCCTTTCCTGACAATCACCGTTTCCAAATCTCTTCTTTTCTGCCATTCCCCCTCCATTATCTTTCCTCTTCTAACACATACCTTCCATCTATTCCACTTTCCCTCCACCCTCTTTTCCATCAGCTACCAGTTTTCAGGACATTCTCATTTCTTTTCATTAAATCAGCAACTTGTTTGTAGTCCTCTTTCCACCCAAACATCATTTTCAGTCATTTTCAATGACTTCAACATCGAGGCTGATGATATTCCAATGTTCTGATATTTAATTTCTCAATGTTTTCAGTTCTAAAGGTTTTTCTTCCAACTTTGTTAAATACAACCACATGCAGAAAGATTGGTAGAATTTAGGTAGGCAGAGATTGGGGGAGGGGGAAGAGCTCTTTTCTAAAGTGAGAAAATGTAAGAAAAGACAAGGAAGTTCAAACACGTTTAGTGTTTGGTGGAAATGAGAACAGCGCGGCTTGGCCAAAAATGAAATAAGACAGGAAATAGAAGGAGATGAGAGTCAAAAGGAAACTGATCATAAAATATGAAGCATGAACCCTAATGTAAATTACGGGCTATGGTTAAAAGTACAATTGTAATAATATTATACTTAATATTATATTTAATAATTAAATATAATATATTAATTATTATAATAATAAACCATCTTATAATAATATGGTTTTATCAAGTATAACAAAGTTACCACACTAATACAAAATTTTATGAATAGGGAAAACTGTTTGCTTAAGAGGGCAGTATATAAGAACTCAGTACCTTTTTTTTTTTTCTGTAAACTTACAATTCTCTGTATCAAAAAAAAAAGGAAGCTGATCAGCTCTTCATATTTATATCTTAGCCTTATTATTTGATTATAATTTCTTGAGGATAAAGGTCTCTGGGATTATTTTTAATCATCCACATTAACTAGTAAGGTATTCAATAAGTGCTTTCTAGAAACCAATTATCTGTTGTCAAGCAAAAAGTACCATAGATTAAAGATTCTCTACAAGACTTATTTTTCTAATTATCTTCATTTTGTACCACCACACCTTGTGCTTCCAGAAAAGAAGTTCATTAGATAAGAGATTCTCTACAATCCTTATTTCTAAGGTCTGAGAGTATGCCTACTAGTATTCTGTTTCGTTAGAAATTATTAAACTTTTGAAGTCTTTTACTGCTCACATCTCAGGATCTTCATTTTACATATTGCCTACATCCAAAAAGAGCCACCCCTTCTAGTCTACTCTTCATAAACACAGCCTAGACCTATTTGAACGTCTCAGCAATCAAGATGCTTTGTTTACAACTGTGCTCTTGAGTCATTGATGAAATTTGAAGTTCCCCAAAGCCAAATAATTAGGAACTGTTTCTTTAAATTTCATATGTTAAGATGAAATAGATCCTAAAGATTAAATCATAAGTGGCATTCTCATTCTGATGAAGAAATAGATTAGCGCCAAGCCAAGTCCCTTTTCTTTTTCTGGGATATGCTACATCTCAGCTCTACTTCTAATATCCTTCCCATCCACACTTTCAAAATATTCCAAAGTTTTAGTGAGGAAGAGAAAGTGTTTCCCCTTATACTTTCACACAAAACCAGTGGTCAGTTTTTGTCATGGTATTTATTGTTACAATAAAAAAAATGCATCTCTAGAAACTATAGCTTAGTCATATTACAGAAGTTTCCATCTCATGGAGGTTGCTCAGTAGTCACCCATAATTTAAGGGTAAATCATACTAACTGTGAGAATAATTTCACTTCTCTGTTAGATATCAGTTGGGCAAACCTCTCATGGAATAATATTCATCACATCTATAGACTCTGACAGACTCTTTCCGGGAGTCAATATAGTAACCATAGTAGGAAAAGTGCTGAGCCAGGACTCAAAACACACGGCTTCTAGTAAGTTGAAACACATGGTTTCACAAATAAGAATGTTTCATGGATACCATTTGAAATCATGACTGTCCTGGAAAATTTATAAGTTATAATATTTACTATCTCTGAGATTTTGTACAAGCTATATCATTGGCCCCCATTTCTTCATCTGTGAAAGGGAATTAATATCTACCTTACTGACCTCAGAGCACCTGTTATCATAATATGGTGAGTAGGGAGTTTTCTCTCATTTCTCTTCCATGGACTGTCCTGGCTTATACTGGCTAAGAAGATTAATCTATTACTCTTTACTTCCTACCTCCCTATGTAACATGCAAGGATGTCTTAAACTAGGTCCCCTTACTCTTGTGTGGGTCCCCAACCTCAGCTCTTCACTGTCCCTCCTTTTCCTTCTTCCTTTATCACTCTTCCTTCTTCTCCATTTGTTCCCTTTTCAACATTCTTCTGGAGGGTGAACTGAGTATCAACTGGCTCTTTCTGATAGATGGACACACAAAATGGAACAATTGTATTTGTTGTATTTGCAACATGGTTTCTTGTCCCCATCTCCGTGTCCATGCACTCCTGAGGGCTCTGGGATTCTATTTGGAAAGGGGCGTGTTAGGTTGTTTGTACTAGGTGGATAGTCTCCAGTTCTCTGCATTTCAATTCTTCAGCATTTGCAACCCAGGCCTCCCTATGTGGTCTCTGGTTTCTTTTTCCTTTCTTGTTGCCCAGCAAAGAGGGACTTTGAGTTGGTTTGGAAGATGACTAGGATCCTTGTTGTGTGAATGAGCCCAGTTTCAGGCATGATTCTCAGCTTCTGGTCCTACTGCTCCAGCCCACGAGAGCTATTCCTGTGTGAGATATCAGTTGTTCTGACTACTTTTCTTGCTAAAGAGACCTAACTTTTCACCAAAAATATGCTGCTTAAAGAAAAAGCAGCAAATTTCCCTAGTCTGTACAGATGTTTTTGCCTATAATGTTCCCATAAAATTCATTGCCTGCATGTTTTCTTTAAAATTTCATCCAAAATCTTCCCACCCTAAAGAAATATAATCTAGTCATCTACTTTGTGTAAGTGGTCAAGTAGAAATTTCAGTGTGTGGTCCCAGGAGCAACTAGATAATATTGCTTTTTAAAGATTTGTTATTGTGAAATATTATGTATATGCATAAAAGTGACAAATTTCAAAATATAGTTTAATAAGTAGCTATAGAGAAAATTTCAAAGTATGGTATGAATTACAGTCCTACAACTTCAGATATTTACTTCTAGTTGCTTTAATACACTAGAGATTGATGCTAAATATCAAGATAGTGATTTAGTAGTCACAATCATTTGCTAAATTCTCTCTTCTGTTCTCCTCCCTTTCATTTGATCCTTCTCCCAATCTTGGGGTATTTGGGAAATGACAATTCTAAATTCTTCATTTTGAAAAGAGGTATTGACATTATAGGGTAGTGGGATGCACCTGGTTGATATTCTTAGAAAGATGATCCCTCTCTGTGTCAGGGTTTATCTCACACAGGAATAGCTCTCGTGGGCTGGAGCAGTAGGACCAGAAGCTGAGAATCATGCCTGAAACTGGGCTCATTCACACAACAAGGATCCTAGTCATCTTCCAAACCAACTCAAAGTCCCTCTTTGCTGGGCAACAAGAAAGGAAAAAGAAACCAGAGACCACATAGGGAGGCCTGGGTTGCAAATGCTGAAGAATTGAAATGCAGAGAACTGGAGACTATCCACCTAGTACAAACAACCTAACACGCCCCTTTCCAAATAGAATCCCAGAGCCCTCAGGAGTGCATGGACACGGAGATGGGGACAAGAAACCATGTTGCAAATACAAAGCTTTAGACTACTGAAGGAAATTAACTTACAAAGTAACCCTATCAAGATATTTACATGCCTCAAAGGCAACAGAAGAGCACTAAGCACATGAAGATGTGGACAGATATAGCCCAGCCTAATGACCAAATTAAAACATCAAAGGAGACACAGATTTTGGAACAACTAATCAAAAATTATTATATAAATCTCCTAAATAAAATCAATGGGATGGATAATGACATAAAAGAAATCAAGAAGACACTAGAAGAGCACAAAGAGGAATCTGGAAGAATAAATAGAAAAAATAGCAGATATCACAGAGATTAAAGACACTGTAAACCAAATAAAAACTATACAAGAGACACATAACAGCAGATTTGAAGAGTCAGAGGAAAGAATAAGTAAACTGGAGGACAGGAGAACTGATTTCAAACACACAAAAGAGCAAATGGCAAAAAAGATGGAAAAATTTGAATCAGATCTCAGGGAAATGATAGATAAAACAAAGTGCACAAATATAAGAATCATCGTGTCCCAGAGGAGAAGAGAAGAGGCTAGGAAGATTGGTTGAAAATATAATGGGGGAAACTTCCCAGCCCTTATAAAAGATTGAAATATGCAAATCAAAGAAGCCCAAAAAACTCCAAATAGAATAAATCCAAACGGGCCTTCCCCAAGACACACACTAATCAGTCCATCAAACATTAAAGAGAAGCAGAAAATTCTGAAGAGGAAAACAATCTATGACATACAAGGGAAACCACATAAGACTGAGTTCGGACTACTCAACTAGCACCATGGAAGCAAGAAGGCAGTGGTCGGATATATTTAAGATCCTAAAAAAGAAAGACTTTCAGCCAAGAATTCTGTACCCAGCCAAACTGTCCTTCAAAACTGAGAGAGAGATTAAAGTTTTCACAGGCAAACAAATGCTGAGAGAACAGCCCTACAAGAAATAACAAAGGGAATTCTTGGCTGAAAAAAAAAGACAAGAGAGGGAGTTCTGGAGGAGGGCACAGAATTGAAGAGTGCCAGTAAGGGTAACTTAAAGGATAAAAAGAGAAAAAGGGAAAAGAATATATAGATCTGACAAGTAAACTCCAAATGATAAGATGGTAGATTCAAGACATGCCTTTACAGTAATAATTTTATTAGTGGACTAAATTTACCAATTAAAAGGTATGGATTGGAAGAATGGATTAAGAAATATAATCCAGCTATACAGAGACTCATCTTAGACACAAGGATACAAATAGATTGAAAGTGAAAGGATGGAAAAAGATGTTCCACACAACTGTAACCAAAAGAAAGCTGGAGTAGCTGTACTAATATCAGACAAAATAGACTTTAAATGTAAAGACATCAAAAGAGACAAAGAAGGGCATTATATATTAATAAAAGGGACAATTCACCAAGAACAAATAACCATCATAAATGTTTATGCTCCCAATCAAGGAGGTCCAAAGTACATGAGACAGACATTGGCAAAACTGAAGGGAATGATAGACACTTCAATATTAATACTAGGAGACTTTTCCCAAGTCACTATCTTATCATCAGTTTTATTTTCTTCAAAGCACTCACCTTGTTTACTTGTTGATTATCTCCCCATCCTCCTCTCCACCTTCAATCATACACACACACACACACACACACACACACACACACACACACAAAACGCACATACTTGAATGTAATCTATAAAGTAAGAGTTTGTCTATCTGGTTCTCAGTTTCCTCTGTATATGCTCTGACCCTTGTAGCTAAAAATGAGGGAGGGAAAGAAGGAAGGGGAGAAGAAATATGAAAGAATAAGGCTTTATTTAGTTTGAAAGAATAAGGCTTTATTTAACCTCAGTTTACCTGAGACTGAAGAGTTTCTGAGTCGTGGGATTTCCAGTGCTAGAATGCAGAAACTCCCAGGAAAACCAGGACAACTTGGCCATACTAGTGTTCAAGGAAGACCTTAGAAAACAATCATCTCTGTCATGGAAATACCTACAAATGGATGAAATTACTTCCAATCAAAGTACTTTGTCCCTGCTTATATTCCATGGTATCTATCAGAAGATTTTATGTAAAATTCAGGTATTTCCACTATAAACAAGATTTTCAAGAACGATTTAAATAGTATATTTAGTCTATAAGTAATTATGAAGAACCAAACATACACATATAACTCAAAGAGATAGCTCTAAGTAACATATAAAGCTATGAATTGCTACAAATGAAGTAGTCTCTTTTGCCTTCTGAACAAGATATAATTTGCGTTTGTCTGGTCAAACAAGCTACCCTGCAGTTATACTAATCACTTTGGGTTAGTCTTGGAGTCCTACTATACCTGCGTACTCACACATAAGGGATCCTGAAATCCTGGCCACAGATATTTCACCAGGCATGAGCAGCTGACCCAGACATGGCCATTTAGAGGTTGGCCAGCAGATTATATGGTAATCTTATGTGAGAACTTTTTCCAGTGGGAGATGTGGGGCATCCTAAAATAGGTGATGATTAACGAAATCACCCTTTTTTGTGGAGGATGGAACTTGATATTTACAAAAAGAGGAACAATTAGAAATGACAGATGCAGAAAACACAAGTTGATGATGACATATGGAATAGAAGGCAATGGCTTTCTGATTCTCAGGGTGCAGAACTATTAAGAATTGTATCATAAAATACATTGCATTCTCCTTGAGGCCTGAATGTATGGTGATTGAAACCGCTTCTCGCTTCCTTATTTCATAGGTTATCATTACAATAAACCCCATTATGTAAGGTAATCTGAGCATGTCTCTGTGTCTTATAATTTAAAAGAACCTAAGAGATAATCATTTCTTCAGTCAACAGGATTAATGTGATAAAAAATAAGAATCAAGACCAAAATGTCAAAAAAAAAAAAAAAATAGAGATCAAGCCTCCAGGCTATCAAACAAATCCCCAAATAAGGAGAGATTGGTGACCAAGCAATTCATAGCTTTATGTTACTTAGAGCTATCTCTTTGAGTTATATGTGTATGTTTGGTTCTTCATAATCACTTATAGACTAAATATACTATTTAAATCATTCTTGAAAATCTTGTTTATAGTGGAAATACCTGAATTTTACATAAAATCTTCTGATAGATACCATGGAATATAAGCAGGGACAAAGTACTTTGATTGGAAGTAATTTCATCCATAGCTACTGGGGAAAGAGAAAGATGACATTATTGAGCTATCATGAATGCTGATGTAAATACAACCATAAGACGCACAAAGAGGGAATAAGAGTATAAGTTATTTATTCATTTTTCTTAATTTTATAACTTCCATGGAACTGGGTGGCTCAGAACTTAATCATCATTTCAAAGTGTTCTCAGAAATTTCAAGAAGTTATCTTAGCAGACTCAAACCCTTGAAATAAAAACAGTTGGAAAATGGTCCCTAGGAATAATTTCAACTAAAAGTTCAAGAAAACTCTTACAATTTGACAAATAGCCTACTGTTATTCATAATTGCCTACTTGACTTAGGTTCCAGAGAATATTTTTTATGGACTTCTTAATGAATGTTTTACTTATTTATTGGAGCACACTAAATTGAAGGGTACAGTAATCCAAGCAAGAAGAAATGTGGACTACTTTTGCTGGTGTTGAATTCCAAGGTTCTTGGCCATGCCATGAGAAAGAATTTCAAGGGTACAGCAAATCAAGCAAGGAGGCAAAAAGCTCTATGAAGTACACATGCAAGAAGGGCATGCAGGTGCTCTTGCAAGAGGAGAGAGGGAAGAGGGAAGAGGTGCCCAACTTTGGGGCAATCTGCTTTTATTGCTTAGCTTTACTTTCTCTCCCCCGTCCTTGTTCTGGGCTCTTTCTCCTATTCTCCCTTCTCACCATGTAATGGTGCCTTGTGGTTGATAGTGCATTTAGGCAAGTCAGCTGCCACAGGGTGTTTTGCATAGGTGGGTAGCCCCAAGCCAGGACAGGGTTGATTAATTGCCTTGCTCAAAGTTTTCTTCATGGTATTTTCTATCTCCTTTCAGGTCCTGCTCTGACCTGCCTCTCTACTATAGAAGGCTGACCTGAATTCAATAATTCTACCATGAAATATTTGAGAGCTGGTTGCATATGTATTCTTTTTTCCTTAAAATTTCACCATACATTTCTAAGGATTTGTTTTCATGATATTCAACATTATATTATACATCTCCACAAATTAAAGAAACTGAAAGAAAATAAATGTCCTAAATAAAATATCAACATCAAATGCTGAAGAAATGGGGAAGTCCATGAACAGCTGACAGAAACATAAAATGGTCAGCCATTCTTCAGAGTAGCTTGGCAATATTTTATGAAATTGAGTCTGTACATGTTCTGTAATTCAACAGCTCCACTTCTAGGCATACACCCCAGAGAAACTCCTGTACCAAGTACAAAAAGACAAGATGTTCATGTTCATTACATCATCATTTATGATAGCAAAGGTTTGAGAGTGTCCATCTCAGGAAAACTGATAAACAAATGTCATCTAGGCACAAACTAGAATATAATACAACAAGAAAAGAAATAAACTCGGTTACATGGGAGGAGTTGCAAAACAAAACAGTGCTGAGTGGTTGGGTGTAAAATTCAAGAAAGAGAACACTATGCATAGCATAATACCACTTAGGTTAAATTTTTGACAAACAAAAATATTCAAAATCATTTCATATTTTTCATGGTGTAAATGAAGGTACAGATGGTGGAATGGTAGAATGGATTATATAAGTCAAATTCATTGGAATGGCAGCCAATGAGGGAAAAGGGCAGTGAGTTGGAGCTCATAAATGAAAGACACACAAATAAAATAAATAAAATAAAGGTGAGACCATGAACTAGACATAAAAGAGCAGCCTAATTTGCTTTTTTTTTTTTGCTTGGTTTTGTTTTGCATGGGCAGGCACCAGGAATCGAACCCAGGTCTCCAGCATGGCAGGAGAGAATTCTGCCACTGAACCACTGTCTTAATTTGCTTTTAAGGAGCCAACTTTTACCTCTCTTTCCTCATCTTCAGCACACTTCCTAATCCAGTGGCTTTCATTGCATTCAAAATCAATCTCTCTAATGTTATTAGCAATTCTTGCTAATTGAGGAATTTTCAGTTCTTCTCACTAGTTTTTGACACTTCCTTCACAAAACACTCTTAACTTCCTTCCTCAACACCTAGTATGTCTCTTACCTCTCTGCCCACTCTCTCTCTCTCTCTCTCTCTCAGTTGCTTTTGCTGTTCATCCCCTCCTAATAAGCCATTAAATGTTCCAATTCCTTCAGGCTCTTTCCTAGGCCCTCTTCTCTTTTTATTTTGGATCATCCAAGATATGATCTCAGTTAACTCCCATTCTTAAATGTTTCCCAAACATATTTACATCTCCAGCTAATCCAATCTTCTGAATTCCTAACAAAATAAACAACAGCTTTCTTGATATCTTCTTCTGAATATCTCAAAGGCCCTTAAACTCAACATGTCCAAATCTGAACTCATGATCTTCCCCCTGGAAACCTAGTTTTTTCCAACACTCTTATGTCAGTATAAGGCAACACCATTCATCCAGTTGTTTAAACCAGAAACCAAACATTCTCTCTCACACATACTCTCAATCTTCCATATCTAATACATCACCAGATTTGTTGATATTTCTTTTTTATGGCCCTCGTGTCTTCTGCATCCCGCATATATCCACTTCTTCCATCACCACTGCCATTACCTAAATCCAAGCTACCACAATTTCTCACCTGTACCCCTTCAATAACTCCCTGAATAGTTTTTTAACATCCACGCCAATCCTTTCTCCCCAAGACCACAAGTGTGAGCTTTTCTAAATTCAAATCTGAAACATGCCAGTAGTTTCTCATTGCTCTTAGGATGAAGGTCAACATCCTTAAGATAGCTCCCACATTTCTGCCTAATCTAGCTTCTTCCTATATCTACAGTCTCTTTTCATATCCCTCTCCCCTTCAGCCATCATGTTGCCCTTAAGTTCCTTAAGCAAGCCATGTTCCTTCCTACTTCAGGGTCTTTGTATAAACTCTCTTCTTTACCTAAGATGCTCTTTCTTACATTCTTCTTATTATTCAGATCTCAGTTCAAATTTTACCTAAGCACATCTTTTATGACTCTAGACAAGGGCAGTTTGTCCTGTTATACAATTTCATAAAACTCAGTATTTTTTCCTTTATGACATGTATCACCATTTGCAATAGATATTCATTATCATAGTTGTGATAGGTGAATTATATACCCCAATTTAGATATATTCTTTATCTTAATTCATATCCCTGTTGGTGGGAACCTATTTGTGCTGATTTGAAATGATGTATGTACCCCAGAAAAGCCATGTTTTAATCCTAATCCATTTTGTAAAGGCAGTCACTTCTTCTAATCCCCATGCAGCATTGTATATAATTAGATCACCCCCTGGAGATGTGATTTAATCAAGAGTGTTTGTTAAGCTGGATTAGGTGGAGATGTGTCTCCACCCATTTGGGTGGGTCTTGATTAGTTTACTGGAATCCTATAAAAGAGGAAACATTTTGGAGAAAGTTAGAGATTCAGAGACAGCAGAGTAGAACGACATAGCCACAAGAAACAGAGTCCACCAACCAGCGACCTTTGGAGATGAAGAAAGAAAATGCCTCCCAGGGAGATTCATGAAACAGGAAGCCAGGAGAAGAAGCTAGCGGATGACATCTTGTTTGCCATGTGCCCTTCCAGATTAGAGAGGAACCCTGACTGTGTTCGCTATGTGCTTTTCCAGATGAGAGAGAAACTTTGTGTTTGTCATGTGCCCTTCCACTTGAGAGAGAAATCCTGAACTTCATCAGCCTTCTTGAACCAAGGTATCTTTCCATGGATGCCTTAGACTGGACATTTCTATAGACTTGTTTTCATTGAAACATTTTCTTGGCCTTAGGACTGCAAACTAGCAACTTATTAATTTCCCCTTTTTAAAAGCCATTCTGTTTCTGGTATGTTGCATTCCGGCAGCTAGCAAACTAGAACACCATTGTAAGTCTTATACTTTTTTGTCTCTCAATTTTTCCATTAATGTTACTTTTGTATCTATTTGATTTTTTATAGTGGTGCAATTTTGGTCCTTTCTCAATTCCTTCCATATATATGTTGTTATTTTTTGTTTGTGGTTACCATGGAGCTTAACTCTAATATCCTAAATCTATAAGAAATATGTTTTATTCATATGCAACTCCACTTTTTACTTCTAACATGTTCTAAAATGCAAATGCTTAAAAAAGGAATGCTGAATCTATGATATTGGATATACAACGTATAAAGATAAAATTTGTAACAAGTACAGTGAAAAGCTGGGAGGATGGAGTGGTATAGAAACAGTATTTGTATATGCTGTTGTATTTATTCCTGAATTGTCTGTTCTTTACATTTTTATCAATAAAAGATATGATAGAAATTTCCTTGAGCGTTGGGAGCTAACCAAAAAAAAAATGCAAAAAACACCTTTCACAGTCATAGCAAATTGCCTTTACATTGGCTAATGTTCTCCTTCAGAATTTATTCCTCCTATTAAGACCAGCCCTGGGCAAATGCACAAGTCCTTCTCCATCCTTTCTGGGACTTTCTTCTGTCCCGGGCTTGCCCTCATGGCTTTAGGCATTCCCCAATTTATAGGAATCTGAATGCCCCCTCTACACTTTATGAATTAGACTCCCCTCTTCCCCCAGGTGCTCTATTGTATGTTTTAAAGTCTATAATCCTTTGCCTGAGGTCACTTTGATTTTAATTGTTTCTTATTCTGTTTTAGCTGTCTGAAAGCCCCTTCTGCCTGCAGGACAAGTTCTTGGAGGGTGAGTCAGAGACAAGTGTACTGGTTCAGTCTCTCATGTCCAACACTAACATACTGGCACCCCAATTTGCACACAGCGGTTGCTCTGCTCTCTCAAGAACAGAGCCAGAACCTACAATGAGAGCACAGGCTAGCACTGCACCACACTTTCCTGGAGCAGGGTAGAGGAAAGGTCGGCAAGGTCACCACAAGCTTCTCCTACTGACGTTAGGTATATTTTCTTGATTCAGCTCTTGGCTCAGTTACTGAAACTCAACCATTTGGTGGAGTTTTGGGAAAGGTGGCCTTACCAGTTTTTCTAGTTGTTCAGAGATTTTGTGGAGGGATGGAACCCTGGAGCATATTATAACATCATTTTGATAGAACAGAAATCCCAGAATATCCCCATTTAAATAAGACTTTTCGAAGATGTTATTTTTAGTTAAGGTGTGGTGAACTAAACCAGGGTGGTCTTAATCTGGATTGCTGACGTGCTTATATGGAGAAGGTCACAAGGCAAAATAAGAATTCAGAGGGAACCTGGAAGAGAAGGGATAGGGAATCACTGTGTAATGAAATCAGAGAAAAAACCAAGGAACACCGAGGATTGCTAGCAAGCCAGCACCAGAACTCTAAGGTCCCGGAGGAAGCAAGTCTTCCAAAACCATAAGACAATGAATTCCCATTGTTTAAGCCACACCATTGTGTGGCATTCATCAAAGCAGCCTGGAAAATTAACACAATGGTTATTTCATAAACTTCTTTTACCTCCCAGTAAAATATAAATTTCATGAGAAGGGGAAACATTTTGTTCATCAATATATTCCTGAAACCTAACACAATGCCTGTCATACTCAGAAAATACATATGTTAAATGAACATATGAACCCTAAGAAATCAACTACCCCAGAAATATCTTCCAGTAAAATTCTAGAAGAAACTCACCCCACTGCATAATATTGGCTTCTGCACATAATACCATGGAGACTGATAATTATCCCTCAAAATCTATTCTCCATTTTATTTAAATAGAAGCCTGAATTTTTAGCCAGGTGTATTAGTTAGGGTTCTCTAGAGAAACAGAATCAACAGGGAACACTTGCAAATATAAAATTTATGAAAGTGTCTCACATGACCGTAGGAATGCAGAGTCCAAAATCCACAGGGCAGGCTGCAAAGCTGATGACTCCAATGAATGGCCTGGATGAACTCCACAGGAGAGGCTCACCAGCCAAAGCAGGAATGGGACCTGTCTCCTCTGAGTCCTCCTTAAAAGGCTTCCCATGATTGGATTTAGCATCACTAATTGCAGAAGACACTCCCCTTTGGCTGATTACAAATGGAATCAGCTGTGGATGTAGCTGACATGATCATGACCTAATCCTATGAAATGTCCTCATTGCAACAGACAGGCCAGCGCTTGCCCAATCAGATGAACAGGTACCACAACTTGGCCAAGTTGACACCTGTCCCTAACCATGACACCAGGGCAGCCTCTCAGAAAAAAATAAGCCACACTTCACAGTTTCCCTTACATCAACAGAATGTGTCCGGACTAATAGGATGCAAATGCAACTTCCTGGTTAGACCTTTAAAAGGAAAACGCATGTTCTTGCCTCCCCCTTTCCTTCTTTCTCATTCATGCAGGCAGAAAAAAAGAATGTTCATATTGTATGTTGATTGGTTTTATTAATAAAAATTGAAGAAGCAAAACAAAAAAAAAAGTGGATAAATGAGAGCTGCGGTCAGGAAGGAATAAAAAGTAGAAAAAATGGAGCCCTGATGATTTTGTATGCAGAATCATCCTACCAGCTCAGATTAGAGAAAATAAAAGTAAAATTTTATCAGGTTTACAGCTCTATTTCTTTCATCTTCTGCTACAAGGTACTAAATCAATATTTAATCAATAGATCTTACTAATTATCATATTCAACGTGAGTAATCTTAGGAAAGGTGACACAAATAGTACTTTTCACATTAGTAGAAATTCCTTTTAACCAATCATCTGGGTCCAAAAGAAAGTTAAGAAAGTGGAAGGGGAAAAAGAAAGAAAGAAATGCAGGGAAAAAAGAAATACAGAGCAACAAGAAAAAACTACATTTACTGCAAAATTTGTTCAGTCCTTCCCAGGCCAACCATATTTCCAACTAATAGCTACGTTTCATCAACAAAAAGCTTTGTCAAACACACCATCATCCCAATCGACCCTCCAAGTTTACCTTGCAATTCTCCTTCCTTGTTTACTCATTTAAAGTCTTCAAGATCTTTGAGGACTCCATCTGCCCCTAGCTATTGGTTGGTTCATTTTGTGTTTATCTGGGTTTTTTTTTCCCCTGCTTCTTCAACCTCCATGGTTTCTCAAACCTGAGACTCCACCTACACACTCATTTTAGACATGAAGCATTGGTAAGCAAGAGTAAAGTAGTCTTTCTGAATTAAACTCAAATACCCTATATGCCACCCCAGCCCATGCCACCCCCCTCCTAAGACTCTTTACTTATGCATTGTTGTAACTGCTTCCAGGAAGCAGCTTTGTGATTCCCCACCGTACCTACCATAGCTAGACTGACTACCAGATGCTTGGTAAGCTTTTCCCTGCATCTGCTCAAGTCAAGTTGGAGTAGTTTTATTGCCTGTGACTTCTTCCACTTGCTTGCTTTGCTTTCTTACCTCTTCTTCAATACTTTTATTAATTCAAATAATTCCAAATCACTTGCTAAGAGATTAACCAACAGGCAGAGTAAGATTGGCTTAGAAAAACAGTTCATGCCATTGATTTTATCTCCATATTACTTCCCCTAAAGCAAAATCAATCATTTTAAAAAAAAAAAATAATCAGTATTCTTACAAAGGAAAAAGAGCAGAATCAATAAGAGAAGTTTTAAATTAATAATTTAAACACATTTGTGTATTATTTTCTTACTGGATAGTCTTTATTTATATGTAAATGCCAAACATTTTTGAAGTAAAATACTTATAGAATGAAAAAAAGAAAAAATAGCATGTTTCTGGTAACAAATCTCAAATCAACCTTATATCCTGATCATTCCTAAAGCAGTTCAAATATATGTCATGCTGCTCAGTAGTATGATTTGATGCATAAAGAAAGTATTTCCTGCTCAAACATAGCCCCCTCCACCATCGTCCACTGATGTACAACCCAATATCTCACCAAAACAAATGTATTTATTTAGCTTAGAATGATTTCATTTTCAAGAGTTCTCTATTAAAATTGTTCCACTTGTATATCACTTTACTTTGCAAAAAGTGTTTTTGTTTTAACCCTCACTAAAGACCATTAAAAGAGGCATTGTTGACCTCATTTTAAAATAAGGAAACTGAGGCTGACAAAATTAAGTCACATAATAATTCATCAACTGAATGAGAATTCCAACTCCCAGGTCTTCTGACTACTGAGTTCTGTGCTCTCTCTGCACTTCACACTGCTTACCTGTAACAGAGCTGTGCAGGGCAGAGCTTTGCAGAAGGGTCCTCCCTGCCAAATGCCGTGGTCAGGAAACCCAATGTAGATTTTCTTGCAGATCAGACAATATCACATCACTGAAATCACAAAACAGAGTCTACTTATTTATTTCCACATGTCTCTTGGTCAACTGTCCCTTAGCCTTATGTTTCTACACAACCTTCATCTTCTCATTTGGCAGAAAACACTAGGAGAACAATGACAGAGAGCTACATGACTTAACTGACACTTAAAGACGTCTCTTCTTATAGAAGTCCAGCCAGATACTCATCAGTGCCATGCAGTAATCAGTGTAAATGGTATTTCTTCCATCGTGGAATAATTGCTCACCGCTCAAGGGTAGGGTTGATACTTTATCCTCTTAAATAAATGGAAAGTGCTGTTATGTTCCCAAGATTAGAAATTCAAGACTGACAACCTCCTTATGCAAAATAAATTGGCAATACTTAATCATTATGGGAATTCAGAATTATATTTTAAATAGAAAAAAATCAAAACTGATTCTATTTCTACTTTATACCTTACTGGGGGAGTAATTTTACATTATAAACAAAATCATTACGACAAGGGGCCTTTGTTACTTCCTTTACACAGAAGGTAATGGAACCAATTTTGAATTCTCAATGCCTGTATGTTTGATGGCAGTTATCTATATGAGCAACAATTTTTCCATCCTTCTAAATTATTTCATTCAGAGGAAACTTTTACTCCCACATGCCTTCATTAAACATTTATTACATGCTAGATGCTGAAAGTGCAAAAAGTAAGATGTTTCCTTAATCTTGGAAGAAGATAATGAAACAAATAATTGATGCAGCTGGTAAATGCTATGAGGAGGCATATGTAATTACACCTTGGGGGTGTGATTCTTAAATTTACTCTTTAAGAATGTGTAGTATCTGACCAAAAGGGGGAGAAGAAGTGAAACAAATACAGTATCAGTGACTGAATGAGTTCAAATAAAGTCGAGAGGCTACACTGGAGGTCGCTCTTATGCATACTTCAGTTAGACATTGCTACCTTTCATAATTTGCCAGACCCCAACCAAAACCATTCCTGCCAATTGTAAAGAGTACCTAAGACATCATACAAGATTCTGCAAAGGTCCCATGCACTAGGGTAACTTTCCAAAACCTACAACCTTCAGATGGGTCCTGAAATGCAGACGGGCCAGCCTTTCCAGAACATCAATAGTTCCATCCCCCATCCCATATTATTGACAGCCCCTTCCAACATGAAAAAGTTCGAATGGGCATAGCCCAAATACCCCTAAACTGTGGGAGAAAAATCAAAGATGATGGTGGAGTTATACAGAGACCTTACGGTTTAACAAATGCGTATGACTACTAACATTTGCCCTGTTCCAGTAATCTTACCAAATAATTTCAAATATGTTATCTGTTTTCATCCCCATAAACAACCCTCTCAGAAAATTTAAGATTCAAAGAACTATTCCAAGTTTGTTCAGCTGGATACATGATGAATCATATACTTGAATTCAAGACATCTGAGGAGGATGATCTTTTTATTAAACCATTATCTAGCTACTAAAACCTATGGATTAATATTTGGGAAAGGAAATGAAGTCCTTGGAGAAAAGTCTGGAATGCAGTTACTGAATGATAACAAATTATACATTAATGAAGGGATGGCTCTAATCTGGATTTTGCTTTTCACCTCTTCACTGAACATCTTCTTCAAGTCACTGTGCACATTTCCTTCACAGAAGTTATCAAAGTGCAATTTTACATTTATTTTCTTGTTATTTGTTTAATATTTCTCTTCTCCATTAGAATATAAGGCTCCATATGAAGAACAGATCCATTTTTAATCATTAAAAACTCCCCAACATCTAGCACATTTATAAGAGTCACAGAATAAATATCTGTTGACTAAATCAACAAGTCCCAAATTCAATTATTCTAACTTTTTTATTGTGAAATACAACATATATATATAAAAAGCAATAAATTTCCAAGTACATTTTAGCAGGTAGTTATAGAACAGATTTTAAAGTTTAGTATGGGTTACAGTTCTACGATTTTTCATCTTTTCTTCTGGCTGCTCCAAGACACTGGAGACCAACAGAAATATCAATATAATGATTCAGCAGTCATACTCATTTATTAATTCTCTGTTATACTCCTCTTTTTCTTTAAATAACATACATATATATGTTATATATACAGCAATAAATTTCAAAGTACATCACAACAATTGGTTGTAGAACAGATTTCAGAGTTTGGTGTGGGTTACAATCCCACAATTTTAGGTTTTTATTTCTAGCTGCTCTAAGGTACTGGAAGCTAAAAGAAACATCAGTATAATGATTCAGCACTCATACTTATTTGTTAAACCCTACCTTCTCTGTATAACTCCACCATCAACTTTGATCTTTTTCCCACTCTTCAGGGGTGTTTGGGCTATGCCCATTCTAACTTTTTCATGTTGGAAGAGCCTGTCAGTAATAAGAGTAGGGGATGGAACTAGTTGATGTTCTGGAAAGGCTGGCCCCTCTGTATTTCAGGACCTATCTGTCCATGGACCTATCTGGAGGTTGTAGGTTCTGGAGAGTTACCCTAGCACATGGAAACTTTGTAGAATCTTATATAATGTCCCAGGTATTCTTTAGAATTTGCAGGAATGGTCTTGGTTGGGGTTTCACAATTTATGACAGGTAGCAATGTCTAACCCAAACTTGTGTAAGAGCAACCTCCAGTGTAACCTCTCAACTCTATTTGAGTTCTCTCAGCCACTGATACTTTATTTGTTACACTTCTTTTCCCCTTTTTGGTCAGGATGGCATTGTTGATCCCATGGTGCCAGTGCCAGGCTCATTCCCGGGAGTCACCTCCCATGCTGCCAAAGAGATTTTCATCTCTAGATGTCATGTCCCACATAGAGGGCAGGGCAATGGTTTGACTTGCAGAGTTGGGCTTAGAGAGAAAGGCCACATCTGAGCAACAAAAGAGGTGACTCTTAGGTATTCCTATAGATAGGCTAAGCTTCTCTACTACATACATAACTTCACAAGAACAAGCCTCAAGATCAAGGGTTTGGCCTATTGATTTGGGTGTCCCTAATGTTTGACACAGTATCCTTTTGTGGGTTTCTCCAGGTAAAGTTTAATAGTTCCGTAATTTTTCTACCATCCCTCAAGGAACTTTGCCAATACTTTTTGATTATCTGCTTAATGTACTTTGGGATATATCCAGGCATTACATTAAGCTATACAAGATTAAAGGCTTTCATTCTTATTCTGGGTTCTCTGTGTTTGGATTGTTTAAATGATCTATTCATACAGGTTGAGTTAGATTATGTCTTACAGAAAATTTAGCTTCTGGACATAATAAAACTTTCTCCTTTGGTCTCAAAGAGTAGGTGACATTCTAAAATATAGACAATGTCTTCCTTACCCCTGTATTCTGAATTACCTTAATTCTGACCCAATCAGCTTCATTCTTATCTCTAAAATACCAGGTTGTACATTTATAAAACAGCCCCTCAAAATTCAGATATAACAATTGCCATGCTGGACTAAATGTGACTGCTATAAGGGCTTACAATCTAGGCCCCAGTTTTCTTATAAGTATTTTCTAAATGAGATCATACAAAATTTTCTCTCTTGTTTCTGGATTATTTTGCCTCACCAAATGTCCCACAGGTTCATTCACAATGTTGCATCCCTCACAATTTCATTATTTTTTGTAGCAGCACCATATTTGATCATATGTTTACACCATCAATCACCAATCTACTTCTCAGTCAGTGCATTTTTCAGTCACTTCCACCTACTGGGCCTCTTGTATAATGTCCAATGTCAACAGTCCATCAACACCCTCAATTTTAGATAATTTCATTGTTCCCACATTAGCCAATAAACACACCCTCACCAAACAGAAAATCCAAACCTCCCCTTAACTCTTGTCCATCCCACCATTATATACCCCTGGTATTGCTGCAGTATGTTGATTCATAGTTCGTAGCATGCCAAATTCAAAGACTTTTGCAATCATCACCTGGAGAATTTTACCAAGGTGAATCTCTCTTTTTTGAAATCTTTCTAGCACTGGCTCCAATAACAGTCTCCTAATTTTTCTCCAACCTTTTCAACTGTTCCCTTTTGGTCCTTCAAGATTCCTCATCTTCAAATTATTCATCAATGAAGTTGCTCTCCCAAAATACTATCCTTCTTTATCTAATTGTCCTACTTTATTTACTCTCCCTGGGTGATCTCATAGACAACCATGGTTTTACCATCTATTGGCTCCACTGACTTTTTTTTCTTTTTAATTGTTTTATTGTATAGTATAGCATATATACAAAGCAAAGAAATAAAAAAAGCAATAGTTTTCAAAGCACTCTTCAACAAGTGGTTATAGGACAGATCCCAGAGTTTCTCATGGGCTACCACATGATCCTCACACATTTTTACTTCTAGCTGCTCCAGAATATAGGAGGCTAGAGGACTTAAACATTTTTATCATCACAATCAACTTTTTTCCTTCTTTTTTTGTGAAAAGTAACATATATACAAAAAAGTTATAAATTTGAAAGCACAGCACCACAATTAGCTGTAGAACATATTTCAGACTTTGACATGGGTTACAATTTCACAATTTCAGGTTTTTACTTCTAGCTGATCTAAAATACTGGAGACTAAAAGAGATATCAATTTAATGATTCAGCATTCACATTCATTTGTTAAGTCCTATCTTCTATGTTGGCTTCACTGACTTTTAACTCTTTCAGTCAACACCTCTTCCTTAAGATCCTGATTCATATTTTCAAATATCTATTGGGCTGCACGAGGGGCCTATCTCACACAAAGCATGATTGGAACTGAGCTCATCATCTTGCCACCATACCTGTTCTTATGCATATCTGAATTGATGAATACCAGTTGCTTAAGTCAGAAATTTTGGAATACTTCTTGACCACTATCTTGCTCACTCTCATCACCAAATTCAATTATTATCTCACTCCTATTCATTCACCCTCCTATATATTCCTGGAATTTGTTCCCTTCCTTCCATTTCACCAGCACTACCTCACTGAATAATTCATCTATTTAATGACTGTACCCAGTGTTTCCCTTCTCCGAGTGTGTAGGCCTTTACATGAATGCTCCTTAAATTGTGATCCCCAGACAAGTTACATTATTCAAACTGTTTTTATCCCAGTCCATGAAGTGATAAGGAGCTTGCACCAGAAGATACAGTTATGTCAACTGTGTCATTGAACACACTGGTTAGGTCAGTCCACACATTTGGCATCTAGCCTTTCTCTGTGAAGGAAGAAGGGTCTTGGTGTAAACACTTGCACAGTTCCTTAACTTTTGGGGTCCTATAACCAACAGTTGCAGTTCAGCTACTTTGAGTGGCACTGCTAAGGATATGCCATCTCTGAAAGAAGTCAACATTGTAATCTGACGCTAGACTCCAAGGTCAGACTACACAGTGCTCACCTCTCTGCAGAGCCCTGCTCCTCTTTCCAGGCACCAAGTCAGGAGCAGCCTCAGCCCTGCGTGCTTGCAACAATAAGAATACCCATCACATACTTTCTAATTTTTGCTCATCTACCTCCTATCATGTTTCATAAATTTTAGTTGAATAAATGGTAGAATGAATGTATGAATGATTTATACACTGAAGTTCCTAGAGAATCAGATACAGTATGATTCTAACACACAAGCTTTTAATTAAGTTAAAATAAATTAAGTATGGGTATTTTTAAAGCAGTTTATTCGCCAATTCCAACATGATTTTAGTCATATGACACACCATATACCTGATACTGAAAATGTTTCCATAAATTCAAAAATAAATTCTGACACTACAAATATTTGTGGCAGTGATTTCTGTAGACAGTTGGTTATCCAAATCAGATTTGGCACTCAAAACCCATTTCTACATCTACTTGGCTCACAGCTTACTATACATATCACTTGAAACTTAATTTTTCAAGAAATTATGATGTTTTGAAAATTGTATAAGCATGCACTTTAGTCCCATGATACGTAAATATGTGTAATTATGTGCATGCTATATCTTGGAGGAGCAAGAAATGTGATTTATGTGAAAAGAAAAAAAAAGAAGCAAACAAATACATCCAACCATCCCATGTATTAGCTGATGTGAATATTTTCATAACAGCTTGTCAGTGTATTTCCTTGCCCTGTTTACAGTTGCAGCTGCTTATACTACTTGCCTCCACCTTCATTTCAATTATGTTGTATTTACACCTAGGACTTATAATTATCCTCGATGTATAGGTAATTTATTTTCAAAGAAAAACTATTTGCTCTGTTCCCTCCCTGCATATCTAACTTTCTACTCAAACCAGAACTCAGAAGTAACAATTCAGCTTAGCCTGTTGGACAATTTGGTCTCCTCGGTGAAGAATGTGTATCTGGGTTAAATAAAACAGACTGACATGGAGAAGCTGTATCGCTGTCTAGCCCTTCACAAATGAGGTCTTTGCAAATGGTCTTGCAATTTGTTTGAAAGTCTGTAGATGCCTTGATTGTCAAAGGCCTTCCTAAACTACTGTAAGTAGAGTAATGCATTATGAAATAAAATGTTGTGTTTCCAGTTTAGGGATAATTTTTAAATTATCCAGGGTTCTGTTCCTCTTCAAAAAGCTAAGTAATTAGGAATGAACTATCTTGTTGCTTATTGACCCACTGTTTCTTCTATATAAATCACATTTGTTCATATTTGGAGATTTGAGAAACTGGGATATGTCTGAAAATTGCTGTGTACCTATAATATGGAATTTTTTTATTCTTTTCCCTACAAAGTAATTGTTATACTGATGATACATCTAATAATTGATATCTTAAATGTGATGAAATACGTTATCAAATTCATAAAAGCACAGCAAGTAGTAGACATTAAAAAACAAGAAGGTTGATGTCAGTTTACTTTGTTAATTCCCTTTGTAAAAGGACCAAGTTGCTGTTCCCATGATACCATATTCATTTCTACTAATGCAATACAAGGAATTCAATTCCTATTGTGAGTTCCTCAGAAGAAGGAGTGATGCTTTATTCACTTTTATATCTATTTACTCTAATACATACCTAGCATAGCTAAGTTCTCAGAGGTACCTGCTGAATGAAGGAGTGGATATAATGATTATGCACTGGTAAATCACATCGCTGAAGCTTCTCAGTCCCACCAATTAGCAAAGTTCCAACAGAACTGCAAGACTTCCAGAATCTCACCCAGCATTCCTATTCTCAGATAGCTTTGAATTGTTACAAAATCCCCATACCTGGTATTTGGTCTTAGAGTCACTACAAGGATCAAAGGTCAGAGAAAAAAGAAAGAAATTAGAATACCTCCCTTTCTTAAGCCCTGGATTTCTGTCGCACAGATCCAGGAATAAGAGAAAAGAGAGTTTTGTTTTTATGTTCTTTTTTCCATATATTTTAGCTTAAAAGGAACTGAGAAATTACCTTATCTTACCAATTACTTTGAAGAAACTGATCCCCATAATTAACGTGATCTGTCTAAATTCATTCAGCTGCTAAGTGGCAGACAGAGGACTTGATCCATGCCGATTAACTCCAAGGTCTGCGCCTTCCCTGCTATGTCAGTTCTGCCAAGGAAAGCATCAACTCCTACTCTATTGTTGGGCAGGGATTGCAAAATCCTCAAGCTTAGTGACAGGTCGATCTTTATGTGATCCTCTACAAGGAATTCTCCTAAAACTCATAAGATAAGCACTGGCATTTATCCTGTCCCTAAATTGGATAGTTACCAATATCATCAAAGCAAAGCAGGCAGATTAAGCTATACTTGCTGTCATCTCAAATTAAAAATTATTTTCCTATTTTAAAAATGTGCCCACCTCTGCCACCCATGGGTTTTCCTTGATATTTTTCTAAGCTTAGTTGAAGACATCTCTGAGCCTTTATATATTAGAATCTCAAAAAAAAAGCTTCACTTTGTCTTTGCTTCTCGTGTAATGATGTTTACTTTTTGCCAATGTAACTTTTCTCATCATTTATACACTATTTTAGCTTAATTCTGTAATCTTTCTTGGCCAACCTCTGCATTTTATAACTTATTATTCATACATTATACTTTTCTATCAGTGGTTTGTAATATGTGATTTGATCACTCTAAAAATTACAAAACTAATGAAAATTTTTTGGAGGGACCATTTCTTTTTACATTGTTAATTTTGTCCTCCTGAGCCTTTACCCTTGACTTTCTAAATAAAAATCTCCTTTCTTTTAGCATTGTCTCTGCTCTAATTTGGTAATCATCCTCGTAAGTTTTACTTTTCTGGGTCTCACTTGATTCCCAATTACGATCTAACTGAATTATGATGGCTATCACTGGGCTAAGCAGTCCCTTATGTCTGCATCGCCAATCATTTCCTCTGTGTTACTCAAAAGACATACATAAATTGTTTCCTTTCTCATTTGTTCCTTTAAAGTCCATATTTGGTAACCAACCAGGTCCCCACCATGTACACAAACTAGGATTTAAACTGATTTCTCTTAACATCCTGTGCACCAGTTTATGTTCAAGTAGGTGAACACTTCCATAACCCCTTATTTATCCCTTTTCATAAACCTTTTCCTTGTTTTTCCATTTCTCCAGACAGCCTTAGCCACATTCCCCATATCAGTTTACTCAATGACTAAATTTAATTTTAAGTTGCTTAACAATGATACCACAGTTCTTTAAAGGTCTTCTCACTTCCTTGATTGCTTTCAAACTTCATTCAGTTAGACATCTGTACCTCCAAATTGGGTGAAATGTTCCTATTTATTTATAGAGAGATGGGAGGAAGCATGCACATATAGTAAAGTGTATGTAAATCTAGAAAATTGCAAGCTTTCATCAATTCTATATACAAATGGAATAATTCCTAAATTTCCTTAAAGTAGCTTCTGCTCATAACTTGCCTCAGATTGGGAATCAGGAGCTCTGGGCTATGGTTCTAGCCCTGCCGTGAGTTAATGGGTGACTTTGAGACAGTTTCTTAACACCTATGTCTTAATCTAGAAATATGACTCTCCTTGTGGTGCCATTAAGGTTAATAACTTATTCAGCATCCACTTCCTATGGAAAGAAAACCCAAGCCAGTCTTATATACACATCATCACAAATTCTTAATATAGTGAACCCAAATTAACAGAATTGAACTATATTTTAAAGTTTGATAGTCTAGTGAGAGAACTTGTGACACAGGATTCATTTATTTAAGCCAATTAAGAAGATATTACTTCAAAGAAAAATCAAATAAAAGATAACACGTCTCCAACAACCAAAGCTTAAATAGCTAAATAAACAGAAGGGAACAGTGATATAGAAGGTTCAAACAGTAGGTAACCAAAAATGTATAAGTTTACTTTGGAAGAATTTTTTATTATTATTAATTGAACTGACTCGATTATAGTATCCCAAACAAACATGAAATGAAACTACTGTAAAGATGTAACTATTCTTCTCTTCCTATAGTCCCCACTTTATGCTTACTTTGCCTTTGTTAAATTTTTACAGTAATTTGAAGAATAATTAAGGTACTATTATATTTTTGAAGGCTTTATTAAGACTGGGTAAACATATTATATCAACTGCATACTTGCACATAGATTATAGTATTGCTTGAAAATGTTAAAAATAGTATTGCAGCATTACCTATCAATATTCAGTGTTTAGTATGTTTGTTTTTTCTATGGCTTGAGGTACTAGACCCAAAAGTCTTTTTTATTTTCCTATAAGCAGGAAAATAAAAATACTGGAGACCAGCTTTTGATGATTCTGCACTAGCCCCCACCTCCCATCAACTACACAACACACACACACACACACACACACATCATAAAGATTCTGTCTACATAGGGGATCCCTAAGCAGAATGACCCCTATTGATAAAACCATGTAATTCAAGCTGTGTGGATAAGATAATAGCCTTATTTTATAGTTAAGGTTCTGTTATGCCTACAAGGAGCCTAACCATTCTCAGCACAGAGAAAGACAGGATCTCCCCAAATTTTTCATTCTGTCGGTCAGAATCTCACCAATACTGAGCCCTGGAAGTCAACTCATGACTACTAATAGAAAATGGAATCACAAGAAAAGCATGGAACTATCTGTGGATCTGGGCCACATGGATACAAAATGGCAAGCCACTTACTATTATGTGACAGTGCCTTTTGGGGAATTAATGGGTTTTTACTTTGAGATCAAGGTTATGGAATGAAATAGGTCCTATGACCTTGAGAGTGAGTTAACTCTGATAGACTCAGAAAGTTTAATTGCATGAGCTTGAATATTTTAAGTTTTTTCTATACTTTTTTCTTTCTTCTTTTTGAATTCTAGTATTTCATAAAACTTTTCATCTGCCTTATGTGAGCTACTGGGGAAGCCAGGAAAGAAGTTTTAATCTAGGTTTGAATAAGAGTAGCAAACTGTGATGATCAGCAGAGGATTGTCTCAGAATACTGGGTTCCTAAGGCTCAGAATATGAGAGCTTTGAGGGGCTGAGAAGAAAGGAAGTGTTGAGGTCATTTGATCTCATAAATTTTAGAAAACAGGATAATCCTTCTATCCTTTATAAAATCTGTCTTTGATTTCAGATAAATTCCATGAAAAAATCACAATTAGAAAACTAATTTTAATTAAAAACCATGAGCTTTTAAATAATTTAAGCAAATTTTTAAAATATCTGATTTTAAAGGCAGATATGCATCTCAAGACTTCAACTTACCATCCATATTTATTCTATATACATGAAACATCATACTTAAGCAACTGGTGACTAGGCAAAATGCTCATTTTAGACATTATGGGGATCAAATTCATCTATAGAACAAATATTGAGTGTCTTAAAGAAATAATATTTGAATGTAGTCAGATAAAAAACAAAACATTATTTTTTTTACATGGAACTTACTTTACTTGTAATATCCTCACATCAATGAGCTACTAGTTTAACATTTATGATAATCAGCATATATATATATAAGAGTGGGTGGTTGAATAGATAGATAGATAGACCTCTCAAAAAAGAATATCGTTAACATAGGTTGAACTCTCATAGGACAAAAGGGTACATATTTAATAATGAACTCTCTGGAAGATAAATTCAATTCCACTGCAAAACAATATTTTAGCTTTTACAACAGTTGAAAAGTCATGGGAAAAGTCTAACTAATGGCTATGCATATTTCCCTTGTGACAAAAAATAAAATATTAAAGACTGCACTGACAGTTTAAAGATTAAATTATGATTTCATAAGACTCATTTGAAATTCCAATCTAGTAAATGTAAGTTGAGGACATTTTGAAGAGTTTACCTTTTGAATAGTCATAGTATACTGTTAAAAATTAAAATTTCATTGATTCCAAAAAGTTCACCTCTTCACCTACCTGTTCCAAATCTTTCTTCCTCTGAAAGAATTATCCATTTTTTTCCCAAGAATGAATATGTCTGTCTGAGGAAACAAATAAATGCTCAAGTAACTTTTCTAGTTTTAATATCAGTATATCTTGCTATTTGCTCAGATTTCTTTCACTTTTGAAATGTGTGCCATCTTGAACCATATTTTTTACTGATATGAAATCACTTTTCTATACTTGCAGCTAGCACTGTTGGCATAAAAGTTGGTTTTCTATGTCTCCTATGCAAGACATCTTAATGCTCATTATACCATCACTATAATTCCAGTTATGCATCAAAGTTTGTGTTTCTCAGTTAGCCTCATATTATAGCACAAACCCATCTGGGAGTACGTTTCAACTTCAGACCCATACCCAGAATACTGATAAACTGCTTTAGCCATTTGGTCCCTGGTGACCACTTAATGCACTCAAGGGTCAGGTATAAAGAGAATTAAGCTGTCCTGAAGTCCCTAAGTGAATTTTAGACTTTGACTATTTCAAGATAATTAAATGGAATGAAGGAATTTAGCAATCAGGGAAACTGAGCTTGCTGTGTTTAAATAGCACATAAAAAGATTTAATTGTCTGTGATTTTTCAACTATTAGTATAGATTCCAGAGATTCTAAAACTTAGAGCATCTTATCCTGAATCTGCTTTCCTAATACAAAAACTTTTTTTCGTATTATAGAAACTATTCTCTTTACCCTATACATAATGCAGATTTCATTTATTAAGGAATACTGCCCACTTAGTTGATTACCATTACATCATTCAATTTGCAGTAAAAGCCTGCCTTTCTGCTTATATTCCTTTTGAAGAAACAATTACATATTTGGGCTCAAGAAACTGGTACTTGAAAATAGTTCTGGCAGTGTTGACCACATAGCATATTTGCAAATTTCCAAGTTCATTGAGTTTATTCTTCTCTTTTCTCTTGAATAAAATTATTTAAAAAGCATAAAATGCTAAATGAAAGCCAAGTTCCCAAAAGCCAACCACAAGAGAAGAATGATTTTTCAGTATATTTAGATATATTATTGTTTATTTATACATTGACTCTTCAAATATTTACTAAACACATATTATATACAAGGTACTATTTCACAAATCAGCAATTTAAGATTAATAAAGCAATATGTAATTCACAGTCTAATGTAGTTCATATTCTAGTAGAAGGAGATGGGTAATAAACAAGTATATCAATAAATGAGCAAGACAACTTCAGATAATTCAACTTCAAGTGTTTAACATTAGTGCATATAAACATATATATATACATAAACACATACAAGCATACATAAGTATAAACATGTACAGAAGCTTGGCATCTGCTGTTCTAAATGACTAGGATGACATTTTCAATCAGATTTTGAAACCAAGGAAAGACCACTGGTTCTCAGAAGAAATACGTCTAAGTGAAATATCTCAACACAGTATAAAAGGAGGATAAATGAAGGAAGGAAAAATTATGTATTTTTTATTGTGCCTATCTATTTATGTTTAAAATTTTTTTATTGTGAAATATATACACAAAGAAAAGAGAGAAAAAAACAATAACTTTCAAAGTACACTTCAACAAGGGGTTATAGAACAGATTTGAGTTTGTTAGGAGTTATCATTCCACTATTTCAGATTTTTCCTTCTAGCTACTCCAAAACACTGGAGGCTAGAAGAAATATCAATATAGTGAATAGCAGTCATACTCATTTGCTAAATCTTATTTTCTCTGTTATAACTCCCCCTTCTCCTTTGATACTTCTCTCAATATATTTTTAGGCAATGCCTGTTCTAAGTTTTTCATGTTGAGAAGTGGTATCAACACTAAAGGATTGGGGGATGTAATTAGTTGATAATCTTGGAGAGGTTGTCCCTCTAGGTTTCAAGATTTTACCTGGCCTAGGAGCCCTTTGGAAAATATAGATTTAAGGGAAACAAACTTGGTGCATGAAACTTTTATAGAGTCTCAGTTCGAGCCCTAAGTGTTCTTAAGAGTTAACAGGGGTGATGTTAGTTGGTGGTTAGTGAACCACGGCAATTAGCACTATCTAACTGAAGTTTGCATAAGAGTAGCCTCCAAAATAGCCTTTTGACTCTATTTCATCTCTCTTAGTCACTGATGCCTTATTTTATTGCATTTAGTTTTAGTCTGTTAAATGCAATATGCCAAAAATGGAATGGCTTTTAAAAAGGGACTTTATTAAGTTACAAGTTTACAGTTCTCAGGCCATAAAAATGTCCAAATGAAGGTATCCAGTGAAAGATACCTTGACTTAAGAAAGGCTTATATCTGTCACATGGGAAGGTGTTCTAGTTTGCTAGCTGCCAGAATGCAATATACCAGAATGGTAATAGCTTTTAAAAAGGGGAATTTAATAAGCTGCTAGAGTACAGTTCTAAGGCTGAGAAAATGTCCCAATTACAACAAGTCTATAGAAATGTCCAATCAAAGGAATCTAGGAAAGATACCTTGGTTCAAGAAGGCTGATAAATTTCAGGGTTTCTCTCTCAAGTGGAAGGGCAAATGGCAAACACAGTCACAGTTTCTCTCTCATCTGGAAAGGCACATGGTGAACACAGTCAGGTTTCCTCTCTCATTTGGAAAAGTCACATGGCAGACATAGTATCATCTGCTAGCTTCTCCTGGATACCTGTTTCATGAATCTCCCTGGAAGGCATTTTCTTTCTTCATCTCCAAAGGTCGCTGGCTGGTGGACTCTGTTTCTCGTGGCTATGTCATTCTGCTCTGCTCTCTCTGAATCTCTAGCTTTCTCCAAAATGTTTCCTCTTTTATAGGATTCCAGTAAACTAATCAAGACCCACCTAAATGGGTGGAGACATGTCTTTAGCTAATCCAGTTTAACAACCACTCTTGATTAAATCACATCTCCAGGGAGATGATCTAATTACAGTTTCAAATATACAATGCTGAATAGGGATTAGAAGAAATGGCTGCCTTTAAAAAATGGGATTAGGATTAAAACATGACTTTTCTAGGGGACATACATCATTTCAAACCAGCACAGAAGGCATGTGACTGGCATCTGCTTGTCCTTGTTCCCAGTTCCTTTGCTTCCAGCTTCTGATGTCAGTGGTTTTCTCTCTAAATGTCTGCAGGCCTTCACTTAGCTCCCCTGGGACACAACTCTGGGTTCCAGCTTGCTTAGCATCTCATGGGAAGGCACATGGTGATGCCTCCTGGACTCTACATCTCTAAATGTCCATGTCTAGGCATCTGCTCGCTCTGTCAGTGCTCCAATCCTCTCCAGTTGTCTGTTTCTATGTCTGCTCTGAACTTTTCCAAAATGTTTCCTTTTTTAAAAGACTTCAGCAAACTAATCAAGACCAAACTTGAATGGGCAAAGCCACACCTCCATCTCATCAAATTGAGTAGGTCAATATTCATGGAAACAACCTAATCAAAATGTTTTCACCCTACAATATTGAATCAGGATTAAAGGACATGGCTTTTCTGGGGTGCACAACACTTTCAAACCAGCACGTACTTCTTTGCCCCCTTTTTGTCAGGAAGGTACTGTTGCTCCCTTGGAGCAACATGTCCCATGTTGTCACGGAGACTTCCCCCCTTGAATGTCATGTCAAACAGAGGTGAGGATAATGATTTTCCTTGCAGAGATAGGCTTAAAGACAGGGAGGCCACATTTGAACAACAAAAGAGGATACCTGGAAGCAACTCTTAGGCCTTATTATAGGTAGTCTTAGCTTCTCCACTGCAGAAATAAGTTTTATAATGGCAAGTTTCAAAATCAAGGGTTTGGCTTGTTTTCTTGGGAGTCCCCAGTGTTTAAGAAGGACTCAAAGTTTCCCATATGGGAAAGTTTAATAGTTCCATATTTGTTTTTCCTGCAGTGCCTCAAGGGACTCTACCAATATTTTTTATTTATCAGTCCACCATAGTCTAAGATGTATCCAGGTGTTACATTAAGCTATACAGAATTACAAGGCCTTGTTCCTGCTCTGGATGCCAGGAGTTTACATTGTCTAAATGAGATATCCAGACAATTAGATTTAGATTGTGTGATACAGAAAATTTAGGTTGGAAACATAATAAACCTCTCTGTCTTTGGACTCATACAGTAGGTGAAGGTCTAGAGTACATGAACTATCATGTTTTATCCTGTATTCTGATTTACCTTAGTCCCAGGCATCTTGGCTTTGTTTTTACCTCTAATTGAGGCCTGATCTATTTTTTGATTACTTTAGTTGTTATTGCATATAGCTATGCTAACTTTAGTACTGCAGGACTCTATTTCCAGGTAGGTTTCACAGAGTTACTCAAAGTTCCAAGGAAATACCAACTGATACATATACAGCTCAGTGTCTCAGGGTATAAAAATAAATTTCCAACTTCAAAATAAGTGTGTCTGTTATAAATCTAGGCTCCAATTTTCTTATATTTCCTTATATTTAAGAAATACTACTTCCAAGAAGATGGCCAAATAGAGTAGTTCGAGATTAGCTCTGTTTCACAGAAAAGTTAAAGAAGGGACATGAGGATAACTGAAGCAGTGATTCAGAAGTGCAATTGACCTGGGAGAGCCTTCTGCACCACACAGGGCAGCTATAGTTGCAGAGGCCAAGGAACTGAGAGGCAGAAAGCTAGAGCCTGAGACGGAGGCACAGAGCCCAAGGGAGTGCACAGATAGGAGCCAGGGACAAGGAAGTAAATCAGGCCGTGTTCCTTGAGTGTGCTACCCTCATCAGTGCAGCCCCATGACTTGCAACACACTCCACATCCCAGGCACCTGAACCCCATCATCTGTTCCCATTCCCTATGCTCCAGGCACCCCCACCCCACCATCCCCCAGTGCATGTACCTGCCTCACACCCCCACCCCAAATGCAGCCCAACCCACCTCTCCTGCACCCCTCCTGAGCACTACTTCCCACTCCCTGTTCCCTATTGCCAGCATATAAAGGTTGAGGGTACTAACATCCAGAAACAGGCTACCCCTATGCCCTTACCCATAGTGTTGCACAGCTTCACCCCACCCCACCCCCGAGCTCTGTGCATCAGTTTATAGTACTCCTAGACCCAAGCAGGCACACAGGCCCCCAATCATATCATTCAGCTCTGGGAACCTCAGTTTAAAGCAATCCTAGAACCACGCATGCACATGACCCCCAGCCACACTTCTCAGGTCTGAGAAGGTGCTGACCTGTACTGCTGTATCACATCTTCTACCAACCCATGAAGGCATAACACTGACCTGCTGTCACAGCTCTATGCATGTACACCAAAGGCCCTGTGCACACACCAAAGTTACGCCCCCCAAACTGGTACACCCACACAGCCACATCTTCTCTGGCCGCTGGGTGCCCACATTCACAAGCATCAGTGTAATATCCCCAGACTGGGCCTATACCTGCCCTGAAACAAATCAGTGCACTGAATATCCCACCTTGTACCCAGTTTCCTGCTGTGCAACCATCCCACAAACACAAGACCCTAGACTACTGAAAGAAATCATTTCCCAAGGTAAATCAATCAAGATATTTACATACCATGAAAGACTACTGAAAGAAATCAACTTCCAAAGTAAATCAATCAAGATATATACATGCCACAAAGATAGTAGAACATCACTAGGCATATCACAATGCAGAAGATATAGCTCTATCTAAAGCACCAGATGAGACACAGACATTGGAAAAACTAATCAAAGTTGTTCATACAACTCTACTTAATAAAATAAGTGGAATGGCAAATGACATAAAGGAGATCAAAAAGACAGTAGAAGAGCATATGGAGGAATTTGAAAGAAAAAAATAGAAAAATAGTGGATATCACAGGGATTAAAGACTGTTAACCAAATAAAAAACATACCAGAGGCACACAACACCAGATTTAAGGAGACAAAAGAAAAAATATGTAATATACAGGGCATGATAACTGCCTTCAAAGATTCAAAACAGCAAATGGAAAAAAAGATGGAAAAATTTGAATTGGCTCTCAGGGAAATGATAGACAAAACAAAGTGCACAAATATAAGAATCATTGGTATTCCAGAAGGGGAAGACAGGAGTAAAGAGCTAGGAAGAGTAGTGGAGGATATAATGGGGGAAAACTTCCCAACCCTTATAAAAGACATAAATACACAAGTCAAACAAGCCCAATGAACTCCAAATAGAAAAAATCCAAATGGGCTTTCCCCAAGGCACATACTAATCAGTCTGTCCAATGTTAAGGAGAAGCAGAAAATCCAAAAGTGGCAAGAGAAAAGCAATCTACTACATGCAAGGGAAACCAAGTAAGACTGACTACTCAACTAGCACTATGGAGGTAAGAAGACAGTGGTATGATAGATTCAAGATCCTGAATGAGAAAAACTTACAGCCAAGAATAATGTACCCCCAAATTGTCCTTCAAAACTGAGGGAGGAATTAAAGGTTTCGCAAACAAACAAGTCCTGAAAGAATTTGTCAACAAGAGATACGCCCTACAAGGAATACTAAAAGGAGTTCTGCTGCAGAAAAAAAAATGGATAATAGAAGGAGGTATGGAGGAGAGCACAGAATTGAAGAATACCACTGAGGGTAATTAAAAGAATACAAAGAGAAAGAGGGAAAAGAATGTACAGACCTGACACATAAAATAATAAAGATAAGGTGGTGAATTAAAAAAAAAAATGACTTTTCAGCAATAACTTTGAATGTTAACAGACTAAACTTACCAATTAAAATACAGATTGGCAGAATGGATTAAAAAACATAATCCAGCTAATTGCTGCTTACTAGAGACTCATCTTAAACACAAGGATGCAAATAGATTGCAAGTGAAAGAATGGAAAAAGATATTCCACACAAACTGTAACCAAAAGAAAACAGGAGTAGCTATACTGATATCAGACAAAATAGACTTTAAATGTAAAAACATCATACGAGACAAAGGAGGACACTATATGCTAATTAAAGGGTCATTTCACCAAGAAGATATAACATTCATAAATGTTTATGCTTCCAATCAAGGAGCTCCAAAGTACACAAGATAGATATTGGCAAAACTGAAGGGACTGATAGATGGTCCAACAATAATAGTAGGAGACTTCAATTTGCGCCACTCTCCTCTAGAGCTAGAACAACCAGATAGAAGATCAACAAGGAAATAGAGAAGTTAAATAACTTGACAAATGAATTAGACCTAACAGACCTAATTACCTAATTAATAGGTAATTGCACCTCAAAACACAAGGATATACATTCTTCTCTAGTGCTCATGGAACATTCTCCAGGATAGATCATAGGCTGGGGCACAAAACAGGTCTTTATAAATTTAAAACCATTGAAATTATTCAAAGTGCATCTCTGATCACAATGGGATGAAACTATATCTCAATAACCACCAAAGAATGAGGACATTCACAAATATATGGAGATTAAATAACACACTTCTAAACAAAGAGTGGGTCGAAGAAGAAACTGCTAGAGAAATCAGTAGCTATCTGGAGATGAATGAAAATGAGAATACAAATTATCAGAATTTATAGGATGCAGCAAAGGCTGTGCTGAGAGGGAAATTTATTGCCCTAAATGCCTATATTAAAAAACAAGAAAGGGTAGACAGTAGTGACACACTGGCAGAGTTCTCTCCTGCTGTGCTAGAGACCCGGGTTCAATTCCCAGAGACTGCCCATGCAAAAAAAACAAGAAAGAGCAAAAATTGAGCACTTAAGCTGGAGGAATTGAGAAAAAACAACAAACTAAACCCAAAGCAAATACAAGAAGACAAATAACAAAGATTAAAAAGCACACATAAATGAATGAGAGAACAAAAGAACAATAGAAAGAATCAATATAAATAAAAGTTGGGTTTTCTTTGAAAAATTAATAAAATTGATGGGCCAATAGCAAGACTAACAAAGAAAACAAGAGAGAGGATGCAAATAAACAAAATCAGAAATGAGAAGGGATGTGTTACAACAGACCCTGAAGAAATAAAAGAAATCATAAGAGGATACTATGAACAACTACACAACAACAAAGCAGACAATTTAGATGAAATGGACAAATTCCTGGAAACATACAAACAAGCTACACTTACTCAGGAAGCAATAGAAGATCTCAACAAACCAATCTCAAGTAAATAAATTCAATCAGTCATCAAAAATCTTCCTACAAACAAAAGCCCAGTGCCAGATGGCTTCACAGGGGAATTTTACCAAACATTCCAAAACGAACTAACACCAATCCTACTTGAAGTTTACAAAAAAATTGAGGAAAAAGGAACTCTACCTAACTCATTTTATGAAGTTAATATCATTTTAATACCAAAACAAGGTAAAGATGCTATAATAAAGGAAAACCACAGGCCAATCTCCCTAATGAACATAGATGCAAAAATTCTCAATAAAATATTAGCAAATTAAATCCAACAACACATTAAAAGAATTATACACCATGACCAAGTGGAGTTTATGCCAGGAATGCAAGGATGGTTCAAAACAGGAAAATCAATTAATGTAAGACAGCACATTAACAAATTGAAAGGGAAAAATCACATGATCATCTCGATTGATGCTGAAAAAATCATTTGATAAAACTCAGCATCCTTTTCTGATAAAAGCACTCCAAAAGATAGGAATCAAAGGTTACTACCTCAATATGATAAAGGGAATATATGAAAAAATGATAGCCACCATCATATTTAAAGTAGAGAGACTGAAATTTCCCTAATATCAGGAACAAAACAAGGATGCCACTGTCACTACAATTATTCAACATTGTGCTAGAAGTCCTACTTAGCAGGACAAAGAAATAAAAGGCATTATTAAAATTGGAAAGGAAGAAGTAAAACTGTCATTATTTGCAGATGATATGATACTATACTTGGAAGATCCTGAGAAATCTACAGCAAAGTTACATGAGCTGATAAACATATTCAGCAAGGTGGTGGAATATAAAATTAATGTGCAAAAATCACTAATCTTTCTATACACAGGCAGTGACTTAGCTGGCGAGTCAGTTAAGGAAAAACTTCCATTCAAAATAGCAACTAAAAGAATCAAGTACTTAGTGATGAACTTAACCAACACAAAATGGATCAAAAACTTAAATATAAGAGGCAGAACTATCAAACTCCTGGAAGAAAACATAAAAAAGGATCCTCAGGAATAACTGTTAAGCAATGGTTTCTTAGACTTTACACCCAAAGCACAACACAGGAAAAAATAGATAAATGAGACGCATCAAAATTTAAAACTTTGAGCCTCAAAGGACTTTATCATGAAAATTAAATGACAGCCTCACCAATGGGAGAAAATATTTGGAAACCACATATCTGATAAATAAAACATGGTATATACATACAAGGATATATCATTCTTCTGTAAAAAGATGTACTGATTTATGCGACAACATGGATGAACCTTGAACAGATCACAATGAGTTAAATAACCCTGACATAAAAGGACAAATATTGTATGATCTCATGATTTGAAATAATTAGAACAAGTAAACTCATAGAATCAGAATCTAGAAAATAGTTTACCAGGATATGGGATGGGGATAGGGAATGTGAAGTTAAGACTTAAAAAGTATAAGGTCCCTACTTGGAATGACGGTAATGTTTTAGTAATGGATAGTAGTGATGGTATCACATAATTGGTAAGGTAATTAACAGCACTGAAATATATATGAATGTGACTAAAAGGGGAAATGTTAGGTTGTATGTATGGTAACAGAATAAAAATAATCCATGGAACTACACTGCACAAAAAGTGAACCCCAAGTTAAACCATGAACTCTAGTTAATTGTACAATTACAAAAATAAGCTATCATCAATTTAACATGTTCCACCCCAAGTTGTTAATAATAGTTAGCATGATAATTGCATAAACCCATAATTACTAGAATAAAGAATGGCCTTACTTACATTTATCCCTGGAGAGTAACTTTCCAGAAACCTACAACCTCCAGATGGGTCCCTGGTCCAGATAAGTCCTGAAACCTAGAGGGTCCAGCCTCTCCAGAACATCAGATAGTTCCATCACCCTACCCCATATTAGTGACAGACCCTTCCAATATGAAAATCTTAGAATGGCCATAGCCCAAATACCTCTAGAGAGAGGATGGAAAGATTAAAGGTGATGGTGGAATTATACAGAGAAGACTGGATTAAACAAATGAATATGAATGCTGAGTCATTAAATTGATATTTCTTTTAGTCTCCAGTATCTTAGAGCAATCAGAAGTAGAAACCTAAAATAGTGGAATTGTAACCCACGTCAAATTCTGAAATACGTAACTGTAGTGATGTGCTTTGAAATTTATTGCTTTTTTGTATTTATGTTATTTTTCACAAAAAAAGAATGAAAAAAGTCAATTGTGATGATAAAAAAAAAAAAATTTAAGCCTTCTAGCCCCCTGTATTCCAAAGCAGTTAGAAGGAAAAATCTGACAGAATCATATGATAGCCCATGACAAACTCTGGGATCTGTCCTGTAACTACTTGTTGAAGAGTGCTTTGAAAACTAGTGCTTTTTATTTCTTTGTTTCGTATATATGTTATACTATACAATAAACAGTTTAATTTATCCCTAGAAATTTTATTCTTTTAGATTCTACATTTATGGATTCTATTTATGATTTAGATTCTATTTATGAATTCTTTTTTATTTCCTCCTCAAATTATTCATTGCTATTATGTAGATTCACAATACATTTTTTACCTTTTGATCATATACACTGTCACTTTACTGAAACCATTTATTAGCTCTAGCAGTTTGCTTGTGGATTGCTTTGAATGTTCTATATGTAAGATCATGTTATCTGCAAATAGAGTTTTATTTCTTCCTTTCCAATTTGGATACCTTGATTTCTGTTTTGTTTTTTTGCTAAAATACTCTACCTAGAACTGCTATTATAATATTAAATAACTCTGGAAAAGGGGACATCTTTGTCTCATTCCTGATCTTATGGGAAAGACTTTCAGTCTTTCACATTAACTTTGATGCTAGCTATGGATTTTTCATAAATGGTCTTTACCATACTGAAAAAGCTCCTTTCTATTCCTAGATTTCTGAGTGTTTTTAATCAAGAAAGAGTTCTGGCTTTTGCCAAGTGTCTTTTCTGCATATATTGAGGTAATTGTGTGGCTTTTCCTATTTATGTGGCATATCATTTTGATTGATTTCATTTGTCGAACCACACTTGCATTCCTGGTATGAATCCCACTTGGTCAAGGTATACAGTCTTTTTAAGAAGCTGTTGGATTTGATTAGCTAGTATTTTGTTAAGGACGTTTGCATCTATATTAATAAGGGAAATTAGTCTTTAATTGTTTTTTATGGTGTCGTTACCAGGCTTCAGTTTCAATGCAATGCTGGCCTCATAGAATGCATTAGGGTGTGTTCTCTCTTCTTGAATTATTTGGAAAAGTTTGAGAAGTGCCGCTATTGATTCTTCTTTAAATGTTAGCAGAAAAAAAAAAGTGTTAGCAGAATTCCACAGTGAAGCCATCTGTTCCTGGACTTTTCTTTGGTGGAAGATTTTTTATTATTAATTCAATCTCTGTGCTGATTTTAATTATTTGCACCTTTTCTTTTTTTCTTCACTCATCTAGGATTGTTTCAAGAAACAACATTTTCTTTTGTTAATTTTTTCAATTGTTCTATTATTTTTATTTCTCTTATCTCTACTCTACTCTTAATTATTCTCATCCATCTATTAACTTTGGAGCTACTTTGCTCTTCTTTTTCTAATTCCTCAACATGTGAAGTTAGATTGTTGATTTGTCATTTCTTCTTTTTGAATATAGACACTCATAGCTGTAAATGACCCTCTGAACACAGACTTTGCTGCATCCTGAGAATTGTATGCTGTCTTTGTTTTCATTTGTTTCTAAGGATTTTCTAATTTCATTTGTGATTTTTTCTTTAACCCATTTGTTAAGAGTGTACTATTTTCCAATTTTTGTAGATATTCCAGTTTCTCTTCTGTTATTGATTTCCAGCTTCATTCCATTGTGTTCAGAGAGATTATTTTTATAATTTCAACATGTTTAAATTAGTAAGACTTCTCTTGTGCCCTAAAATATGGTCTATCCCAAAGAATGATTTATATGCACTTGAAAAGAATATTTTCCACACTGTTGAGTTGAGTGTCACAATGAATATTTTACATATATATATTTCAAGTTGGCTTGTAGTATTGTTCAGGTCCTCTGTTTCTTTATTGATCTTACGTTTTGATATTTTATCCTGTGTTGAAAGTGGTTTGTTGAATTATACAACTAAATGTAAGACTAAAGGGAGAGATGTTTATTTGGTGCAAAATTTATATTTTGGCTAGTGCATTTCCTAATTTAGCTTGTATGGCCAGTTTAGTTGAACACCATAATAAGTACAGGGAATCTTGAATAAGACATGAGATTTTGTTGGTTTATCCAGGTTAGTGTGATGCCCTGATAAATCACAGAGTGATGTGGACAGCAAATAAAGAAGTATTTGCAAGGTCCCCTTAGGGGAATGGGGAGAACGGAGGAAAGATTCAACTTCCCCATTTGGAGAATTTCTGATACTCTCTCAAGCAGTAGAGAAAAACAAATCAACAGGCTGAGCCCCCAATCTTGGGGTTCGCCCCTATGTAACTTATGTCTGTAAAGGATAGGCTAAGCCTACTTAAAATTAGGCCAAAAAGTCACCCCTAGAAAACCTCTTTTGTTCCTCAGATGTGGCCTATTTCTCGAAGCCGGCATGGCAACTGAACTCACTGCCCAGTCCTCTACATGGGCATGATTCACATGGGTGTAAATCTCTCTGGCAACGTGGGACAGAAATCCCTGGAGGAGCTGGGACCCAGCAGTAAGGAATTGGGAAAACATTGACCAAAAGGGGGAAAAGTGAAATGAGAAAAATATATAGTGTCAGTGGCTGAAAGATTTCAAACAGAATCGAGAGGTCATCCCGGAGGTTATTCTTATGTATTATAAAGATATCCTTTTTCAGTTTATGGTATGTTTGAGTGGCTAGAGGAAAGTACCTGAAATTGTAGAGCTGTGTTCCAGTAGCCTTATTTCTTGAAGATTATTGTATGAAGATATAACATTTACAATGTGAGTTGTAATCATGAAAACCTTGTGTCTGATGCTCTTTTTATCTATGGTATGGACAGATGAGTGAAAAATATGAAAAAAATAAATAATAAGGGAAACAAAGATTAAAATAAATTGGGTATATTGAAATACTAAGGTCAGTGAGAGGGGGGTAAAGGGTATGGTATATATGAGTTTTTTCTTTTTTATTTTCTTTTCTGTAGTGATACAAATGTTCAAAAGAATGATCATGATGATGAATACACAACTACGTCATGATACTGTGAGCCATTGATTGTACACCGTGTATGGAATGTTTGTATGTCAAGAATGTTTGTATGTTTTTATGTTGTTTTTACAATAAAAATATTTTAAAAAGAAATGGATAGCATAATACTATCTGATTGTAGCTCAATATTGTAAGTATAATGAACAAACTGAGTATGAATATGGTTAGAAGAGGAGGGCTAGGTCTGGGTTTTGCATGTCACCGGAAGGAAAGCTAGAAGATAAAAACTGGACTGTAAAACTTAGGGAAACCTAAAGTGGATGATGTCAGTAGTTAATTGTACAAATATAAGCATGTTTTTACATGGACAAATGTTTGTCATTATTACAATGCATTAGAAATGGGATAGTATATGGGAAAAAATGAAATAATGCAAATTAAGGTTTATAATATTGTAACATTCTTTCATTAATTGTAACAAAGGTGATATACCAAACACAAATGTCAATAATAAGGGGATATAAGGTGAGGGACGTATGGGATTTTTTTCTTTTTGGAACAGATGGGAATGTTCTTATATAGATTGTGGTGGTGAATGCATAACTATGTGATTACACCAGGAGCTACTGATTATACAGTTAGGATGGATTGTATGGTAATGTGAATAAAACTGTTTATGAAAATAAACAAAACTATAATGCTGAGAAAAAAAGAAGAAAGATCTATAATTACAGACCTAACCTCACAACTGGAGGATCTAGAAGCAGAAGAGCACACTAAACCCAAAGTGATTAGAAGAAAGAAATAAGAAAGTGTAGAGTGGAGATAAATGAAATAGAAAATTAAAAATAATAGAAAGAATTAACAAAATCAAAAGTTGGCTCTTTGAAAAGCACATTAAATGGACAAACATTTAGCTACACTCACAGAGAAAGAGATGACCTAAATAAATAAAATCAGAAATGAAAAAGGAGACATTGCTACTAAACCCGCAAAAATAAAAAGGATAAGTATACACCAACAAATGAAATAGCCTAGATGAAATGGACAAATTCCCAGAAACACACCATCTACCTATACTGACTAAAGAAGAGGTAAGAGATTGTAACAAACCAGTGACAAGTAAAGAAATTGTGTCAGTAACCAAAACCTCCCAGCTAAGAAAAGTCCAAGACCAGATGGCCACAATGGAGAATTTTACCCAACATCCCAAGAAGAATTAACACCAATCCTGATCAAACTCTTCAAAAAAAATTGAACAAGAGAGAGCACTTCCTAACTTATTCTATGTTACCAACATCATGCTAATACAAAAGCCAAAGAAAAATACCACAAGAAAAGGAAATTGGACAAATATCCCTTATCAGTACAGATGCAGAAATGCTCAACAAAATTCTAACACCCCAAGTCCAACAGCTCATTAAAGTAATTATACCCATGATAGAGTGAGATTTATCTCAAGCAGGCAAGGGTGCTCTGACATAAGAAAAATAATTAATATAATTCACCACATTAATAAAACGAAACGGAAAAAATGATCATCTCAACTATGCAAAAAAAAAAAGCACTGGCCAATCTCCAACACGCTTTCTTGATAAAAACTTAGAAATGAGAAATATAGGAAAACTTTCTCAACCTGATAGAGGGCATGCATGAAAACCTCAGGGTTAACATCCTATTCAATGGTGAAAGACTGAAAACTTTCCTTCTAATATTGGGAGCAGGAAAAGGATACCCACTGTCACCTCTATTTTTCAACATGGTATGGGAAGTTATAGCCAAGATCAATTAGGCAAAGAAAAAAGAAAAGACATCCAAACTGGAAAGGAAAAAGAAAAACTTTCCCTATTTGTAGATAATATGATCCTATGTTTAGAAAATACTGAAAAATCCACTAGAAAGCTGCTATAGCTAATAAACAAATTCGGCAAAATGGCAGGGCAGAAAATCAACATGCAAAAATCAGTAATGTTTCTGTAGACTAGTAACGTACAGAAGAAGAGATCAAGAAAGGAATTCCATTTACAACAGCAACTGAAATAATCAAATATCCAGGAATTAATTTAGCCAAGGATATAAAGGACTTATACATGGAAAACTTCAAAAAAAGTACTAAAAGAAATCAAAGACTTAAATAAATGGAAGGACACAATGTGTTCATGAATGTGTTAAAATGTCAATTCTACCCAAAACAATTTACAGACTCAACTGTGAATTTCAACAGCATTCTTTTTAGTCAATCATCAAATTTATATATATATCATACGGAGAGGGAAGATAGCAGAGCAGGATGCTCCAGGAATCAGTCCCTCCATCAGAACAACTATTAAACAGGCAGGAACTGTCTGAATCAACAGTTTTGAAACTTTGGAGTCTAGCAGAACACTGTGCAGCATCCAGGAAGGAGTGGGAAAAGAGGCTTGTAAAATGTGATAAATACCAGAGAATTGCATACTCTACTTCATGACTACAATCATCCATCCTCTAGCCTTGCAGCAGGCAGCAATGAGATACTCAACCCCAGCCCCTGGCACAGCATACTGATGCCAGGGTGGAATATAAAGACCTAATCCCACAAGATCTGAGGAGGGTAAATGTAGTCTGATTGCTGATTACTGCTTTTGACTAGCTACACTGGGTCACTGGGGGCCTGGGTCTGAAGGTGGCCATGGTTCCTACACACCCCAGACCAAAGCAGCAGAGAAGAGATAAAGAGAGTCCCTAAAGTTACAGAAAACATTTAAAGGTTGCATTTACTAGATAAGTGGCAAATTAAGAAAATACAGCTTTAAAGAGCCAGAAGAAAAGCTCCTGGCACATTACTGACCCCTACTTTAGACCCTCCCCAGGACCAGGAGAAGTCTATCCGAGTTTCCTTTGTGGTTGCCTGACATTGTTCCAGCTGGGAAAGACATACCTGGGAAACTCTTCTCAGCCTTGCTCCCCCTGCCAAAATTTGCCCTCCAGGCAAAAGAAGCCTGAGATAGGGATAGCAGTTTAAAAAACAATTGAGTCAGGAGGCCTGGGGCAAAGGTTTACCTGCATTAAGTCCTGCAGTGTGATATCCAAGAGAGGAAGAAGGTCTGTTTCCTGGGAAGTAGAGGAGCATTCAAATTCCTGTAAACAGGGAAACTCCTAAGGCCATTTACAAGTCCAAGTCCAGGACAAAGCACAAGCCCAGACAACAGATCAGGACTCTGCATTTTGCATTCATATTAAGCTGACCTTTCTGATAGGAGGGTGGAACTCTGAAGGATATCTAGGAATAAATCTAACCAAGAAGGTTAAGGTCTTGTACAAGAAAAACTACAAAATGCTGCTATAAAAAATCAAGGAAGACCTAAATAAATGAAAGAACATTCTGTGTTCATGGACCAGAAGACTAAACATTGTTAGGATGTCATTTTTACCCAAAAGAATGTACAGATTCAACATAATCCCAATCAAAATTCCAACAGCTTTCTTTGCAGAAATGTAAAAGTAAATAATCAAATTTAAATAGAAGGCTAAGTGGCTGCAAATGGCCAAATCATCTTGAAAAAAGAATGAAGCTAAAGGAGTCACACTTCCTGGTCTTAAAACTTCTTACAAAACTACAATAATCAAAACAGCATGACACAAAGACAGACATACACACCAATGGAATAGAATTGAGAATTCAGAAAATCAGCACTCATACTTTTTGGTCAACTGGTTTTTGACAAGGGGGCAAAGAATAATCAATTGGGAAAGAATAGTCCCTCAACAAATAATGCTGAGAAAACTAGATCTCCATTTTGAAAAGAATGTAAGGGGAACTCTCCCTCATTCCATATACAAAAATCAACTTAAAATTGACCAAAGACTAAAATATTATCACCAGAAGTTAAACTACTAGAAAAAAACACAGGGAAGCATCTTTAGGAATGTGTGTTAAGCAATGGTTCCTTAGACTTTACAATCAATACGCAAGTAAAAAAAGCAAAAAAAAAAATAGTCAAGTGAGACCGCATCAAAACCAAAACTGTTGTGCATCAAAGAGCTTAGTCACAAAAGTAAAAAGACAGTCTATACAATGAGAGAAAAATCTTGGGAAACATATATCTGATGAAGGTTTAATATCCAGAACACATAAAGAAATCCTATACCCCATAAAAAAAAAAAAAAAGATTTTAAAATGGGTAAAAAACTTGAATAAACATTTTTCCAAAGAAGATATATATATTCAGGTGGCCAGAAAGCACATGAAAAGATGCTCAATATCATTAGCTATTAGGAAAATGCAAATCAAACTACAATGAGAAACCATTTCACACTCACTAGAATGGCTGCTATTAAAAACCCAGAAATTTGCAAGTGTTGGAGAGGATGTGGAAAACTACGAACATTCATTTTTTGTTAGTGGGAATAAAATGGTGTTGTCACCGTGGAAGACAGTTTGGCAGTTCCTCAGGAAGTTAAGTACAAAATTGTCATATGACCTGACAATCCCACTTCTAGGTATATACCAAAAAAAATTTTAAGCAGAGACACAAACGGATATTTGCACACCCATGTTCATAGCAGCATTATTCACAATTGCCAAAAGATGAAAACCCAAGCGTCCATCGAGTGATGAATGGATGAATAAAATGTGGAATATATACACAATGGAATATTATTCAGTCTTAGTAAGGAATGAAGTTCTGATACATGCAATAACACGGATGAACATTGAAGATATCATATTGAGTGAAATATTTGTCCACACAAAAGAACTAATATTATATGATCTCATTGATATGAATTATAGTATCAAAAACCAGAACACAAGTTACCAAGAGCCAAGGTGGGGGTAGGGAATAGGGACTTAAGACTTAATTGGTGTTTTAGAGTGTTCAAACTGCCAGAATGCAATATAATAGTAATGAGTTGGATTTTTTTTTTTTTTTTTTTTTTTTGCTTAAGCAGGCACCAGGAATCAAACCTGGGTCTCCAGCATGGCAGGCAAAAATTCTGCCTGCTGAGTCACCATGGCCCGCCCATGAGTTGGTTTTATAAAGTTTTTACAAGTTTACAGTTCTAAGGGCTTAAAAATGGCCAAATGAAGGCATCCAGACAAAGATACCGTGACTCTAAAGAAAGGCGGATGTTTGCTACATGGGAGGGGATATGGCTGGCATCTGCTGGTCCTTGTTCCTGGTCCCATTGCTTCCAGCTTATATAATCCCAGTGGCTTCCTCTGTGCAACTGCGGGCTCTCACTTAGCTTCTCCAGGGCTAACTCTTGATTTCATCTCTCAGCTTATTATCTTCCAGGGCCAGAGATTTCTTCTCTTCAAGCATCTGTGTCCTGGTTTCAAATAGCTTCTCTTAGCCTCTCAGTTGGCACTCCAAGCATCTCCAAATGTCTGCATCTGAGCTTTCTCCAAAATGCTTTGCTTTGCTTTATCATCTCTTTTAAGGACTCCAATAAACTAATCAAGATCCAACTTGAATGGTTGGGGTACCAACTCTATTCAGAAGGTCACGTCACAATTGGATATGTCACATCTCCATGGAAACAACCTAATCAAAAGTCATACCCTAAACAATAGGTTGGTCCCCACAAGATTGGTTTAGGATTAAAAGACAGTTTCAAACAAGCACATTCCCCTCTAGACCCCCAAAACACATGTTCTTTCCGTATACAAAATACATTCATTTCTTTACAATATCACAAAAACCTTAAACCATTTCATTATGGTACAAATACCAGACCAAGTCAAAAACAGTACAAAATCTCATCAAAGTCAGTTACAAGCATTGCCGGTCCTAAGGCAAAATTATCCCCTGGTTGTTGAACTGTGAAACTCCGTTACCTGCTTTCAGCACACAAAGGAGAAACAGTCATAGGATAAATATTTCCACTTCCATAGGAAGAAATTGAATGAAAAACATTGGTCACTGGACCCGAACAATTCCAAAAACCTGCAGTGCAAACTCCATTAGATTTCAAAGTCTGAGAGTCATTTACATCCTCGGGGCTTGAGATTGCGGCAGTCCCACCCTTTCCGAGGGCTTACACAGTGGCCCTGTTCATTCTAAATGCTGGGTTAGGGTTGCAACCTTGGAGTACTTTGGGGAGACTGTCTTTTTCTCGGGTCTAACCTTTCCAAGCATTGGCACAACATCTGGACTCTCTTCCATCTCCAGGACACATGCTCAACCCCCTGAAAACAGTGGGTGGCAGCAAAGCTCCCTCCAATCCCCAAGGAATGTGCTCCACCCTCTCTGAGGCCTGGGACATCTAAACTCTTCCTGTAACTCAAGGTGGAAGGCCTGCCCTCTGCTTCTGGGGCAAACAGCCTTTCCATAATGATGTGTGTCCACTCTCCTGGTCTGAGATTTCCTGGCTCCAGACTTTAACTTTCATGGCTTTGCCTTTGAAGTTATTTTTCCTTGAATCTGTCCTTTTCTGTCCCTTTTAGTCCAGATTGACAGTGGTTCCATTTATATAGATCTCAAAAACTATTTGTTGATTTAGCATGCAGTGTACAGGGATCAGAGCGATCCCTGCTCTGGCCTGAGGAGACAGATGAGACAATAGGATTTTCCACAAATTCTCTCTGGATAACTCCATCTCTAATCCTGGCTTTTTCTTAAATGGCTGCCTGGTTTCATGTTTGTTTAAATCCTCACATGGGGACTTGTTGCCTGGGGTCTCACTTCCTGGAAGTCCAGAACTTTCCAGACCATCTCTGGTTTCTTTGCACCTAAAAGTTCAGTGATCAGCTTATCTCTTTCCTGTCTCACTTTACTATAACCAAGCTGCGTTTTCCATATTTATTGTGGAAATCTCTTCAGCTAGGTATACCAAGTTGTCATTTTTAAATTCTGCCTTCCACCCAACAGCAGTACTCAATTTTGTCAAATTCTTTGCCACTTTAAAACAAGGGTCTCCTTTCTTCCAGTTTAGAATGGCACATTCATCATTTCCTTCTAAGGCCTCGTAAGAAGAACCTTAGAGTCTGTATTTCTACCAACAGTTTCTTCAAAACAATCTAGGCCTTCTCTATCAAGCATAGCACAATTCTCCCAGAATCTTCCTCTTATCCATGTAAAAAGCCATTCCAGCATCTTTGGTATTTGCATTCACAGCACCCCTCTCTTCTGTTACCAAAATCTGTGTTAGTTTGCTAAAGCTGCTGGAACGCAATATACCAGCAATGGATTGGCTTTTATAGAAGGGATTTATTAAGTTTAAGTTTACAGTTCTAAGGGCTTAAAAATGGCCAGACTATGGCATCCAGAGAAAGATACCTTGACTCTGAAGAAAGGCCCGTGTCAGTCACATGGGAAGGCAGGTGGCTGGTGTCTGCTGGTCCTTGTCCCCAGTTTCACTGCTTCCAGCTTGTGATTCCAGTGGCTTCCTCTATCTGTGGGCCCTCACTTGCCATCTCCAGGACAAAACTCTGGGTTTCATCTCTTAGCTTAGAATCTCCTCAGGCCAGAGATTTCTTCTCTTCATGCATCTGTGTCCTGGTTGCAAACGGCATCTCTTAGCCTCTCTGTTGGCACTCCCAGCATCTCCACATTCTGCATCTGAGCTTTCTCCAAAATGCTTTGCTTTGTCAGCTCTTTTAAGGACTCCAATAAACTAATCAAGACCCTCCTTGAATGGGTGCGGTCACATCCTCATCTAATGAGAAGGATAACCACAATTGGATGTGTCACATCTCCATGGAAACAACCTAAACAAAAGTCATACCCTAAACCATAGGTTTGCCCCCACCAGATTGCATTAAGATTAAAAGAACATGGCTCTTTTAGAGTCCATAACAGTTTCAAACCAGCACAATTGGTATAGAATTTCTGTTTGGGGTGATGGAAGAATTTTTTTTAAACGGATGACAGTGATGGGAGCACAACATTGTGAGTATAATTCCCCCCCCCCTTGATTTATATATTTGAATGTGGAGAAGACCAAATAACTTTTGTCCCACTGACTACCGCTGCTCCCGCTCGCCTCTTACCGTGTTGGAGAAAACTGCTTCCGTCCGAAAACCAGGTTACCTCCGAGTTAGAACAGCTACTGGGGGAGTGGAGACAATACAGAGCAGCTCCCGGAGCCACGACGGAGATCGGAGGGACGGCGTACCCCATCCTGGAACGGCTGACTGTCTGGGAGAACCAGCTCCAGTGAGATCACTGAGGGGCGCGGGCTTTCCTGGGTGGGACGGCAAGCGGCCGGAGTCCCTCCCTTCCTCCTTCCCAGGCCAGCTGGCAGAATTGGACAGGCGGTCCCCTTGGGCCGTGGCGGCTGGCGCCCCCACCACGCGAGGCCCCCCGGACCAACTGAGAGAGTTCGGTCGGAAATCCCCAGACTGTGGAGAACAGTGACCGGGGCGTCCCTTCCAAACACGTGACTCCCCGGTCCGGCTGGGAACAGTGCACTCTCCCGGGCTGCGACAGCTGGCGCCCTCCCGCCACGCTTGGTGCCCCGGGCCAACTAGGTAATTCGGCCAGACGCCCTCCCGTGCTGCGGCGGCCGGCGACCCTCCCCACGTTCGGAACCCTGGGCCGGCTGGCACTCTTCCAAGACACTTCGGCTGCCGAACCTCCCCTACGGCGAGAATTTTCCAGAGTTAAAGGACCCACAGCAACTTTCACTGGTGGAACCCGTAGACAAACGTGTGCCACGAGCGCCACCTACTGGGCAGGATAAGAAAAACAGAACCCAGAGATTTCACAGAAAAATCTTTCAACCTGTGGGGTCCAACACCCAGGGAAATCTGACTAAATGCCCAGACGCCAGCAGAAGATAACGGATCACACTCAGAAAACTGAAAATATGGCCCAGTCAAAGGAACAAACCAATAGTTCAAATGAGATACAGGAGCTGAAACAACTAATGCTGAATATACGAACAGAAATGGAAAACCTCTTCAAAAACGAAATCGATAAATTGAGGGAGGACATGAAGAAGACATGGGCTGATCAAAAAGAAGAAATAGAAAAACTGAAAAAACAAATCACAGAGCTTATGGAAGTGAAGGATAAAGTAGAAAAGATGGAAAAAACAATGGATACCTACAATGACAGATTTAAAGAGACAGAAGATAGAATTAGTGATTTGGAGGATGGAACATCTGAATTCCAAAAAGAAACAGAAACTATTGGGAAAAGAATGGAAAAATTTGAACAGGGTATCAGGGAACTCAAGGACAATGTGAACCGCACAAATACACGTGTTGTGAGTGTCCCAGAAGGAGAAGAGAAGGGAAAAGGAGGAGAAAAACTAATGGAAGAAATTATCACTGAAAATTTCCCAACTCTTATGAAAGACCTAAAATTACAGATCCAAGAAGTGCAGCGCACCCCAAAGAGATTAGACCCAAATAGGCGTTCCCCAAGACACTTACTAGTTAGAATGTCAGAGGTCAAAGAGAAAGAGAGGATCTTGAAAGCAGCGAGAGAGAAGCAATCCATCACATACAAGGGAAACCCAATAAGACTATGTGTAGATTTCTCAGCAGAAACCATGGAAGCTAGAAGACAGTGGGATGATATATTTAAGTTACTAAAAGAGAAAAACTGCCAACCAAGACTCCTATATGCAGCAAAATTGTCCTTCAAAAATGAGGGAGAAATTATATATTTGAATGTGGTTAAAAGGAGAAATTTTATGTTGTATATATGTGGTCAGTTCAAAACCTGATTTTTTTATGTTTCACAAAGGAAAATTCAATAGGAGCCATTGGGAATTACAGTATCATATCAATCCAAAACACTCTAATTCTCTTCACTTATAAAGATTATAACTTCTTCTTGCTATAATTCTTGAAACTAATAAGAATTTTCAACATTCTGCTACAAAACATCAATTTTATTTAAGAACCCTGAAAAGCATTTGGAACACACTGTTAACAATATTGACAGTACTTGAAAATGGATTTTTTTAGTGTGTCTTCTTTACTTCCTTATCTCCCATCAAAACTATATACAGATAATATGTAGAAATATGTTGGGATTCATTTGACAATCATCTTTTATTAATAACTGTTTTCACTACTGGGATATTTAGAAAAGCTGTATGAATATTAGATATTCATATTAAATAAATTTTACTTAATAAAATTACATTAAATATTTAAAATTGTTGATAAAAGATATTGATACACATAAACAGAGATAGGTAAATTTTCCTTTGTTCTAACCTAAAATATCTAAGTGATTCTATGAATAAAAATGACACATTAAGTGCTTATTTCTATCTATGCAGCCCTACTGAGTCCATGTTTGCACATTCACGTCCACCAGTGTCCAAGCATCAAATTTCAAATCATATTGTTTAAAGGTACACGTGAGGGATTACCTCCAATAATTATCAAAAGAATTTAGATGTGAAATAAGGCCAGTGAAATCAATGGACTTGGGACAGTACTTATGACTATCTACTGAATATGACATTTAAAACATTAAAATATTTTACAAATTCAATAAGTGGCATATACAGCTAGTTCCTTACCCAATATCCATATTCCTTTCTTCTTTCCCAAAATAACCCGGTCCCAGTTCAAGGATCTGTAGTTCCCGCCCAGTAACGAATTGAAAGAAAGCACGAGGAGCCGCTGGTAGAATGGTCATGCTTTAATCATCCCCCACCACCGCAATCTATGCAGTGACGGGTGTTTTATATCACGTTACACAAAAGTGGCAACATGCCAAATGATTACATAAAGAGTGCTGAATCATGGTTATATAACAGGTGCTGAATCAATCTCTCCTGGAACTTCAGACCCGGAAGCTCTTTACGCAGCCATTTTTTGCAACAGACTATTTACATCTTCAAATAACTTGGGCCCCAGAAGGGTGAGGGAGGAATTAACAAGGTACCCAAATTAACCCAGCTTTCCTTGCAGTTGGGGGTAGCCTTGTCACAGACTTAGTTTGGGGTTGAGGGTTGGTTCCCTAAACTGGGAAGTTTCTGGGAAGCCCAAGTTAAGTGTTTCTGGGAAAGCTTTACTTCCCTGATATAGGTTTACTACCTCTTTCCTATATTTATTCCTTATTCCTCCCTGGGGCATGAATTTGATTATAGCCAGTTTTCTACTGTGAAATTAAGCCAAGAGAATCACAGAGGCTCCAGCCCTGACCTCCTTAATCTGCTAAATCAACCCCAACAAGTGTTTATCTCCAAACCACATCTCATATAACAAAAATCAAACACCTATTTGGTTAAACTGCTATAGTTGAGTCTCAGCAATCTAAAACAAATCTTTACTAATAAAAAATATACAGTTTAAACATTTTCCTCCTCTTTAGTTAAGAAAAGTGAACACTTTTCAAAAACTTTATGAAGTTTTGGTCACTTGAAAACTGTTCAAAATTTTCCTAAGGCTCTATCTACTTATCCAATAATGAAATCAGCCAACGTATATTAAAAACAGCCAATTGAAGACCATTCCTGAAAATTTTCAATTGATGACTGTATCCATCACCTAATCAAAACATATATGCAACCAAACTATAAATTTCTCTGAAAATTTTATATCAAGATAAAACAGATCTTTGCAGACAAATATTAATGCTCTCATTTTCAGTGAGAATTTTGTACAACTTACCTTGTTTCCCCTTTAGTCAGCTGCCATGGAGTTAAATTTTGTACTCAATTGCAATAATTATCTTACCTCAGTTACGTGAATGTTTTTTTCAATTGTTTCTAAAATGGAGGCCTTGAGGAAAAATGTGCTTCAGGCAGGTTATGAAAACCCTAAAATTGTATGCAGAATTTCTTTGGGGTAAAAATCCTTAGCCTTCATCAAAATCTCAAAGGGGTCTGTGAACCTTCCAAAATTTTAGAAATCACTACCTGTGTTAGTTGGATTCAGTTGTCAACTTGGCCAGGTGAGCATACCTAGTCTTGTTGCTGCGGACATAAGTCAACAGCACGTGAACCTCATCTGTTGCCAATTACATCTGCAGTCAGCTAGGAGGCGTGTCTGATGCCTTTGACTTAATTGGCTGGTGCTTAAATGAGAGATCGCAATGCAGCACAGCCTAAGCAGCTCAGCATTCCTCATCTCAGCACTAGCAGCTCAGCCCAGGCCTTTGGAGACGCAGAAAGAAGTTACTCCAGGGAAAGTTGTTGGAACCCAGGGGCCTGGAGAGAAGACCAGCAGAGACCACCCTGTGCCTTCCACGTAAGAAAGTACCTCAATGGAAAGTTAGCTGCCTTTCCTCTGAAGAACCAACAAAATAAATCCCCTTTTATTAAAAGCCAATCCATCTCTGGTGCGTTGCATTCCGGCAGCTAGCAAACTAGAACACTACCCTAAAATGGTTTTCAATCTTTGCTTTTTGTATTTTTTCTCAAATTTTCCTTATATTCCTGCTACTGTTTCTGCATTTTTAATATCTCTCACAGTTTTTGGAAGTCAGGAATTCAGGAAGCACATGGCTGTTAAGTTCTGGCTCAGGGCCTCTTAAGTAGATGCTGTCAGATGGTGACTGAAGGACCTGGAAAGCTGGGGTCTGGTTGGGCATCTCTCTTTCTCTTCATGGTGTCTCTGGGTCTCTCAGCATGGTCCCTGCACATGGGTTAGTTTGAACTTCTTTACAGCATATTGGCCTCAAGGCAGTCACACTGCTTACCTGGCTGCTGAAGGCTTCAAGACTAAGTATTCTGGCCAGCATGGCAGCAGTTTCATATTATGTTAGTCGAAGCAATCACAAAAGCCCAGCCATTTCAAAAGGAAGGAGATATAGGCTCCACCTCTCCATGGGAAACATGACAAAAATAATTGTGGACTTATATTTAAACCACCACACCTTGAATATATGTGGATTATAAATTATTAAAGTTAGGTAATGGCAATTTTACACATAATTCAGAACCAAATAAGAGGCTCACTGAATCCCATGTTATGCTTAACAATATTATTAAGCCTTACTGCATTTGATAAATATAGTCTGCAGTAACTGTGACTAATTTTTATTTTTAATTTATAAATCTTAGATAACAAATTACATATAGAAATAATTATATAGTGATTTTTATAAAAATGAAAACTCTTGCTTCATGGAGTGAGTTGCTATATGGTACATTATGGGAACACAGGATTAGACAGAAACTTTCAGCAAGTGACTGCTTGTTACTTACACAGCACAAAGGGTCCAAAAGAGCAAGGGAAGACATCCCATCATAGCTGGTCTCCTGGAAAGCCAACTGCTCCACACAACTCACTGCCAGTAAGAGAGGAGAGACATATCTGTCCTTGACCTGAGGCTGGGGTATTTATAAAACCATTGGGGAGAGGGCTCTGCCACAGGGTTCCCACCCTGATAAGAAGCTGGAGCTTCTTTTCCTAATTTCATTTTCAGGTTTAAGGTATGATCAGGCCTTTTCAGTTAGACCCAAGGTCCTGCTGAGGCTGCAGAATGGAACCATATTGAAACATCTACAAATAGTGGGAGTGAAAGCTTGGTATGCAAGGGCTAGGATATGGTGGTTAGTTGTACTTAAATAGTTTGAACCTGTTAAGTAATCAAGAAATGGTCATGTTCTTTTAATCCATTCCTGTGGTACAGACCTATTGTATAGGTGGGATATTTTATTAGTCATTTCAATTGAGATGTGACCCACCTCATTAAAGTGAGTCTTTATCCTTGTATTGGAATCCTATACAAGAGGATAAAACACCTACAGAAGCTAGGAGATGAAATAAAGAGAAACGCACAGAGAAGTTTAGAAAAAAAAAAAAAACATAAAAACTGAGAGAAGAAATTCACAGAAAAGAGCACCAGAGAACTGAGAAAGGCAGTCACTGAAGCCAGAAGCTGAAAGCAATGAAAACCCAGGAGAGAAGGACCATGTATCTTGCCATGTAACAGAGGAGCCCCAGATGCCGGCAGCCTCTTCAGAATCCAGGTATCATCCTGCTGATGCCTTGAGTTGGACATTTTCATGGCCTAAGAATTGTAAATTGTAAGTTAATAAATCCCAATTGTCAAAGACAACCCATTTTTCATATATTGCAATCGAGCAGCTTTTCCAAACCAAAGCACCCAGCATGCTCTATTCAGCAATAACAATCTGACTTATATATTCATGTTTTAATCTATAAATTTTGCTCAAAGTTGAATGCTCCTATAATATAATTTAGAGGCAATTTTGGGGGCATATTTTTTGGATGAATGTTATGCTACTATAAATTAAACTGTTTAGTTCTTAGTTATTAATTTGCTTATTGATAAAATTTTAACTTCAGAAGATAATGAACAATTCTGAAATTCTTAGACAAATTGCTGAACTACACTTCAACTATGAGAAAAGTCTACAACCAAGTGTTCGGAAAATTCTGTAATTTATTCTTCAGATACTTAACCCCCACCCATTGTGCCCATCATTTAAACACATCCTTAGACAAGGAACATATCATTGTACAACATATATATATATATATATCCTAGATATTGAAATATAAAATATCCTAATCTTATATAATAAAATCCACTTCATAAGAACATGAGAACTTGAATCAAGTTCATATATCAGCTTTAACAAAAATGTTCAGTCCAAAAACAGTTTCCTTCTCTGAAACATACTTCAAAACATTTAAGTTTTCCTTAATAATCCACTTGTAATTTACTAAACATTAATTTATTGAGGACTGTTGTTTAGTGTAGTTTCATTCTACAATTTATCCTCTAAAACCTTATTGCTGTATTCATGGTGATAGACTTTTCTTTCTTTTCCTTACAGTTTATCTCTTTTAACTTCAAGAAGTTTCCCCTACTTTTAAGACTCTGAAGTGTAATAAACATGCCATTGCCTCACTAACTCACACTACAACTTCAATGACTTTAAATCTGAGCCACCCAGAATAGTTCTAATCCTCCTAACCCATCCTCATAAGCTTGTTTCCTCCCTGTCTTCATTCCTCTTGATTGATGTCACATGCTGCTTCATCTTTCCGTCTCTCCCTATCCTTCTCCATCACCATCTCCAATGACACTAGGGACCTCCTAAAACTTAGAACTGAACAATGAACCATTTGGGCCAATGAGATAATATTTTCTGTATCTTTCCAGAACACTTATAGCAAGTTGAATATTAAATTTTCCATGGGCTCTTAAATTTCAGTGCTATTATATGAAATCAATGACCAGGAATGAACAGAAATAAGAGATTCATCAAAATACAGGTAGCATCCTGGTGCTTATTCTAATATCCTAAAGGCCACAAAAATGTATGCCCACATAAGTTATAATTCCGCAAGAGCATTACATCACTAATCACTATTGTACAATGTGCTCACTCTCTGTTGCAGTATCTCATTACCACCTGCATGAATCCAGAGACGGCTCCAATAACATATACCATTTGGATATTGGGATCCAAATGAAAAGATGAGCTAATTCCAAACAAAACCTTTAGAACATGTACAAACATAGAATAGACAGAACTGCAAGCTCCTTGAGCAGGTTTACTGTTTTATTTATCTGTGTCCACATTATCCAGGATAACTCCTGGCTCACTAAAAGCCTTCAATAAGCACTGAATGTTGAAGTCATTAATTCTAAGACAATCACACAATTTTATAACAGAAATAAACTTTAGAGACTATCTAATCCAGCTCTTATTTTATAGGTAAAGAAACTGAAGCCTAGTGACATCATGGCAATACCTTAGGAATTGGCTCAAAATTTAACAGCTAGGTAGCTGAAATATCAACCAATTATTTTTCTATAACAGTATGCTATGTCTTATGAGTTTTCCAAAACTGTTTTTTAAAACACTTTAGAGATAATATTTCAAGGATTAAATATTCGTGCTTTACACTGTAAAAAGATAAACTCAATTGATGTGACATTAATTTTGTTGAGGATTTCCTCAGTCTCACACATGTTATAAAGCACTGACATTAAATCTGGTTACCATTCTCATCTCACCCCCAACTCATTCCCCAATCCAATTCCTAAACTAACCGCTCTGTTTTAGTCTGTTTGCTAATTTTGGTGTACCCAACTGTCTTATGCATTGCACATGGCTAATCTTGTAATATGTTAAGCCTGCCAGGCCACTGAAATACCACGAAGAGAACTTCACAGAAATTCATAAGCAGAATTTATTTCAAACCCACTGAGCAAAAACTCCATATCTCTACCTTGTGCAGACTCAGAGTCATTGCTGCCGGGTAGGGTTACTCTGCAGGCGATTTTCTTCCCTGAAAGAGAGTAACTGTGGGAGGAATTAATTCAACCCACTTGAAAATGTGAGATGCCATGAAGACTCATTTCAATGTCTTAAATTAGTCTGCCGATTCTCCTTATCTACTCCCAGTGATCTTGCTGTCATTTGCTCCCCACCTAACTTGTGTGTTTTCTATGTGTTTTGAGAAGAGGTACATACGAATTAAGGAGATAAGGAAAAGCAAGCTAATAAAGTAATTTGAATCCCTTGTTCTTTGAAAGCTATCCTGATTATACAAACCAAAACACAGACATCTGGGAAATAGAATTAACAGCATTGACAAAAATCTGCAGATGTCATATAGCCCTATCTTTTGTACCCAAGTTGGACAGTCCTTAATGATAACAAACAGTTAAGCATCTTCAAGGAAGGAGCTGCTATAACCTCCTTTGTATCTATCATACTAACAATGATAAAATGATGGAGTGGGTGTGGTATAAGTCCAAGTTCTCAAGATCCAGATGGTTCTTTCTTGTACAGTGGAATGCTCCCTTAGATGTCAGCAAAGCAAGACATGAATATCTTTTCAGAGCCATCAGTGAGAATACACGTGATCTGGCTTGCACAAGAGTTATTAAAGGAGAAGAACTGGAGGAAAAGAAAAGGGGGGCAGTGGGTAGAGGTTTTGCTTAGTTAAGTATTCATTCTCATAACATCAATGTTTAAAGACTATATGCCCTTGCTTTGCTCAGCTAACTCTATTTTGTTCTAGTTTGCTAGCTGCTGGAATGCAATATACCAGAAATGGAACAGCTTTTAACAAGGGGAATTTAATAAGTTGCTGGTTTACAGTTCTAAGGACTAGAAAATGTCCCAGTTAAAACAAGTCTATAGAAATGTCCAATCAAAGGCATCCAGGGAAAGATACCTTGGTTCAAGAAGGCCGATGAAGTTCAGGGTTTCTCACTCAAGTGAGAAGGCACATGGCGAACACAGTCAGGGCTTCTCTCTCAGCGGGAAGGGCACATGGCGAACATGGCATCGTCATCTGCTAGTTTTCTCTCCTGGTTTCTGGTTTCATGAAGCTCCCTGGGAGGTGTTTTCCTTCTTCATCTCCAAAGGTTGCTGGCTCGTGGACTCTCTGCATCTCATGGCTACATCGTTCTCCTCTCTCTGAATCTCTCTCTCCAAAATGTATCTTCTTTTATAGGACTTCAGAAGCTAATCAAGATCCACTCAAATGGGTGGAGACATGTCGTCCCTTAATCCAGTTTAACAACCACTCTTGACTAAATCACATCAATCAGGGAGATGATCTCATTACAGTTTCAAATATACAGTATTGAATAGGGATTATTCTACCTTTATGAAATGGGATTTATATCAAAACATGGCTTTTCTTAGGGGGCATACTTCCTTTCAAACCAGCACATTAGGCACCTGCGTAAAATGAAGACAAAAGTTGACCTTTAAGCAGAGAACCTACATCTGAAAGACGATGATTCACAACCAAAATCTCTTACCTTCTGGCCATATGTAGGTAAACTACAAGATGTAAAATAAATCAGAAGTATCATCTTCTTGCTAATAGATTTCATCTACATGAAGTTTTAAAGTTTTAGCCAACATATTTTATAAAAGTTAAAGAGTATATGTCTAAGTTTTAGTTAACATGGCAAGGAGAGAAGCTTCCTCAATGGAAAACAGCTTAATATAAAATTATGTAAATAAATCAATAAATTATTGTTCTTTTTTATTATGAAGAAGAAAATAGATATTTATTGAGTGCCACTTATTTTTAACTGTACTACAATTCTACGAGGAAATTATTATTATTATTATGTCTACTTTCATATACGGGGAAATTATACAATGACTTAAGGTAACATAGAAAAATTAAGAAATAATGTCCAGGTTGAAACTCGGGTGTTTCTGAGAAAGTACTTGGGCTTTTCTTTGGGCCATATGGAAAAAAGAAAACATTGTTATCTTCTTATTTCTCATGCAAACAAGAATAGAGTTGTTTTCTAGAGAGAAATAATTCTTATACACTTTGGTTACTAGAAACTTTCTTTTATGGGGATGTATCCAATAAAGAAACCAGGGTTTAGATTTACCTATTTTGATATTGAAGTCCATTACCTATTTCTCAAAGACAGAGGCTGCTTTATTTATTCTTTTATGCCTATGCTGCCAGATTAGCTCTGGGAGGGGAAAGGGGTTTCTACAACATGAGATGAAACCAAGAAAAATGTTAAATAAAGTGGTTTTTCCAGTTGCCTGTCCTTACACCAAAATAAAGTATTGATACTCACAAGAAATCTCTTCCTGCCAAGGTTTAAACCTGCCAATTGTTGCCAAGTTAGTCTTTTGGATTCATGTATAATTAATTAATTTTTCTCAACTCAAAATAAGTTAGGAGTGTCCTTGACATCCCTTGGAGCAGCCCAGATCAGAGAGGAACAGCACTGCCTGCTGTGACGGCATGTGTCAGGGCACCATGGTTTCAGATTACGTATCAATTTGTCTTAAGTCTTCTCTACCTGTTCAGTTCTCTCTTTTCTGATTAAAGAAACTGGAGACAGGAATAAAATGGAATTAATGTGAAGTTAATCTGGTCTGGAAGGAGAAGTGAATGTAGGCAAAAATTTCTCCAGGTGAATTCCCACTGCACGCGATGTGGGGCAGTTGGTAGCATTAAAAACTCTATCTCAAAAATAAAATGAAATAAACTCTATCATATATTACAATTATTCAGAGAAATGTCTTATATCACCTACTCTTCTACATACCTATTAATAAGCAGGAACCATATCTTAGTTATTCATGGATTCCCATAGACAGCATAAACTTATGTTTTGAATGAATTCATTTCGACAGATGTCTCTACAAATATCGATAGAATATTGAAGGATGAAATATTTATTTAACCAAATGTATACTTGTTGAATCTAATCAAATGTATTACTGTTCAATACTACATTATTAAAGAACTCTTAGCACCGAGGCATACAGAATTAAAAATAAATGTTCTTAGAATCAACCACCTTAAAACCTTCCTGAAACAAGGAAAGCAATAACCAAACAGTCGTAGAATGTCAGCAATGAATAAATCTTTAAGAAATCATCAGCAACACCAATATATTTTACTTATGAGGAAGCCTTGGTCCAGAAAGGTTAAATTATTTGCCTAATGACATATCAGATTGTGGCAAGCCAGTAGTAAAACCCAAGCCTCCCACTTAAAGTGCCCTTTCTCTCATGTGACTTAGATCGTCCTTCTTCTCATATTTCTGAATGAATAAATAAACTGATAAGTGTTATCAAATACGGGAAGTGGCTGGACTAATACCATGCTATGGCCTAATCGGATCAGAGCCAGTCTTTACTGGATATGTTCCTTGCCTTCCCAAAGGACATAGTTAGACATCCATTATGTAAATAGACATTTGTAATAAGTTACAATAATATTTTACTGTATTCCTAAGTCTCCTTCATCCGCCTCAGTTATCCTTTGCGGTTCACTGGGGCAGTCACCTTTTTATTATTTTGAGTTTTGTGCTTTTGCTAATATTTTCAAAAATTCTGTGATTATATGTCAAATGATTACAGTGAAATTCTTAAAATGCCTCAGAACCGAAATCTACAAGTTACAAACCCAAAAGTGTGTTTTTCCTGCCTTCTCCTCCTTTCCTTCCCTCGCCTTGAAGGTTAGTTTACAACAAAGAGGATTCATGAATCATGATTTTGGGTGGAAAACCTGCTGTCACAAGACATTCCCAGTATTTTGGTGGCTGCTAGACAGAGCAGCCCGGGAGAGGGGAAAACTGAGGAAAAGAGCTTCCACTGACATGCTCAATGGCTCTGTTTATTTCTTAGCAAGAAACAAGAAGAAAACCACTGAAACCTTAATTTGCATGTGTCCTTTGCCAGTGCACTCCTGAAGGCTGCATTTCCCACTACAGTCTTAACCTTGAGACTCTTGACTCAATTCTCCTGAAAGAATGGCTCTTCAGACCACCTTTTGTGTGCCCCTGCTCCACCCAGATCTTCCAGACTCATCTTTTTATTTTAACATTTCTTGGTTGCTTCTCTTTTAATGATGACTTTTCCTTTAGCTCTTCTATCTCTTTACAGGTTCCCACTGGATCATGCACAGGAAAAATCTACTTTCTCTCCTTCCTGCGTGAAGTCGTAATCTTATTTTGTACTTCAAGTGAAATAAATGATAAAAGATGTTTCAAGAGAAGCAAGAGCTGTAAATAAAAATTATGGACCATATGGAAAGAGGATTTATAGAACAAAGTTATTAAAATAAGGAAAAAAAATAGGGCACCAAATAGTTTGGAAATAATAAGGTAATTTTCTCAAAGATAGAGAAAATTGCTCTTGTTTATGTTACTTCTATTCTAAGGCAACGATTGCCTGTCATGTGCTCAAATCTGTGTGCTTCTCTTTTTCTTGAGCACAAAAGTATAACTATATATCATAGCTTTCCATGCATTTAGGGAGGGCCATGTGATTAAGTTCCACCAAATGAAATATGAGCGGAAGTGATGTGTGCCATTTGTAGACTAGGTTAAATAAACCTTGAATATTTTCCTGTACATCGTTTTTGCCTTCTGGCTGTATGGAGATAACCATAATCATCATGAGAATCATGTCTTGAAAATTCCAGAGCCTCCATCAATCTGAGTCCTGGAAAGCCTGAGCTTCTGAACATTTTGGGTCTATTTGTTACAATAGCTACTCTTACCCTAACTAATGTACATTCCCTTCTAGAGAATGTATCAAAGAACAGATGTCAAAAGACCTATTTATCACTCCAACTCTGTACTAAATACAAATTTTTACTTTGGATGCAGTCCTTCATTTCTTTGTATATCATATATATTAGGAATGAAATCAATAGAGGTTAATAAAAAAGCCATAGAACCTCACTGTTAAAAGGCCTTAGCTGTAACCTAGACCAGCTCCATTTTTACACACAAGAGAAAACTGCCTCCCAGAAAAATTAGTTTATTTGAGCCAGATCTCATGACCGATTAGAGACAAAGCATCAGAATCTAGAACCATTATTTCAAGTCTAGGGTCCTTTTCTCTAAATGCTTATGGTGGAATGATTTCCCCAAAGGGAATATTTCAATTAATAGGCAAAAAGAATTCATGCATATATTAATTGGGATTCTATTTCTAGCAAAAGAATTTAAAAAGTCATTTGATTTTGTCAGACTCTATACCTTGATTATATTGTATCTATTTTGAATGTGCATATTAACTAAAAGGAAAACTTATTCGCAGGAAACAAAAACACATTATTAATCACAGATTGGTCAAAATAAATTTTTAAGTTACGTATATTAGAAAATAGCACAGATGCATCAAATGTCAAGGTTTATTTGCTGTATCAGTCTTTGCTAATCAAATCAAAAATATTTAAGGACAAACAAGCAAGGCTTTGGGTGAGCCACAATTTATTGAAACTAATATTCTTTTGCTGATGCATTACCCCAAATCTAGCAAACTAATTGACACATAAAAACTTTGACAGATGAATGAATGTACATTAGACAAGTGAATGTATATTTTACCCCATAGCATTTTTATGCTATAATTCTTTACATTATTATTATTAGTTAGAGTTAACTATCCATTAGATATCCTTTGATATGTAATACCATGCATTGCATGCTTTTTGTAGAAAACCCAAAATATTCTAAACCTAGAGTCAGACTAGGTTTAACTAGTAGTAACTAAAAGCACAAACTTTAGCCAGACATCCTGGGTTTTCATAAAAAGTCTACTGATACCTCGGACCCTTTAGTTAACTTCTCTGTTAAATAGGGATGTTGATAACGGAATGTGCCTTGTTTGTCTGGGTACCAACCGGAAAACGATGGTATAATCAAATGGAGTGCATGAGGAGAGTTTAACGAAGTGACTATTTATAAAGTTTTGGACAGGGGATCAGAACATCCCTGAGTTAGCAAAAGCAGAGACTCTATCACCCCAAGGCCTAATGGGCAAGAGGAAAAAACTGTTACCAGGACCCAAAGATAGTGACTTATAAGAGAAGTCCAAATGAACAGGAGTTCTGGTCTTTGGTAGAAGGATGCACCAAACCACAGTGACCCAAAGGAAGGTAATTAGTACCCTGATCGCACTTTGTTCCCAACCTCTGATCTCTTGTTTGGGTCTTCCATTGGTCAAACCCAACCAGAAATTATAAGGCAGAATATTCCGTCCCAAAGGACAGCCTCTTACAGAACAGTATATGGAAGGGAGGAGGGTATCTGGAAGGGCAAATAAAAAATCACTTCATGGGGTTTTTGTGAAGATTAAAAGAGCTAGTATATGTGAAGTATTTAGAACATTATCTAGCACTATGAAAGTGTTTGCTATTAGTAAATTATTTTTTAGTGCGGCATTATAGCAAAATAACCTGGAGTCAAACTGCCTGGGTGCAAATTCCAGTTTTTCTACTTACTATTTATATGACCTTGAGCTGGATTGTTCATTTTTTTTGCTCCTATTTCTTCTGTAAAATGCAGATGAAAATAAAATCCTCATAGGATTTTGTGATAAAGTGAATAATACATGTAAAACACTTAATGCCCAGTACATGTAAGTATGCAAAAATTTCATTATTGTCTTCACTCAAGAAGTTTGTTGCCCCAAAAAGAATTTTGGTTCATTCTGGTGCAACAAAACCAGTAACTATGTTCAGGCTGGCATAATCCCCTACCTAATCCAAAGAAATGTATTGAAGCTTTGTCAAGATATCCAGTGCTACATTATCAAACTGGTCAATTAAACATATGCCTAGGGCACCCTCAAAGCAAGAATAGAGCAAACAAGAGCTGGAAAGAGATTAAGAGAGAGGGAAAAGAAGTTAAACTTTGACAATTGATCAGAAAATTTAGAAAGAAGTCATTTTAATTTCCGCATACCGCTAAATTCCAGGTGGATTAGCTTTGGTTTACTTTGAATAACATACTAGGGGTTGGAGAGATGAAAGAAATAGTCTCCCTAGTACTTGGAGAATTCGAGGTCTTAATCTAACCAGAAGACACCACCATTTGCTTTTGGCTGTTTGGAGGGTGTCAGTCTTAGAAACAATGCTCTCTCTTCCCACTATGCAATGAGTAACGAGGGAAGCCTAGATGGAAAATAGAACATAATTGGACACTTACAATATAAAAGGCATTGTGTTGGCTCTGTATCACATGCAGGCCTTTCCCAGAATTATTTTTTTGTTTTTCACTTACTAAAGCCTCTTAACCGAGACTTTCAGAGCCCCTCACAATTCAAAAGCAACTTTAAAAATGGCTTTCTAGGAAAACACTTCAAACACTTCCATCTTTCAGGATCCTCTATGAGCCCTGCTCTTTTATACTAAGTTGAATAATTCTACACAAAATATTTTGGAGATGCATTGCATCTGTGGCAACTCAACAAATGAAGCGTTTCAAAACCGGACATCTTTCAGGTGTTTCTATTGAAAGGGGAAAGGTGCACTTAAAAAAGAATAATTCGGCACTGGCATCTGGCCACAGAATTTTATGGTGAGTGTTAGCACACCTTTTAACAGTGTGAGTATTCCTCTGCACACTCTTTTTAGTTAAATTCCTGTTGTTGACTAAATTGGTGAGAGAGTCACAGGAATAGCTGAGAGGGAACGAATATTTAGAAGAGGTAGAGCAACTGAACCAAATCAAGTCCAAGCAGTGGTGCGCTTATCCAGTTTGTCTGGAGCCCTGCTTCAGCCTGGTCAAACACAGAACTACAGAAGATTCCTCCTTCCTCTTTCTTATTCTGTGATACCACCAAGGAAGAGTCTTAGAACATTTACAATTCAACAGCCACATACCATTTCCAAAGGAGGAAAAGAAAACAGTCAGGTCCACCCATCAAGCAGAGATGAAAATTTTTGAAATACATATTTTTAGTTCTTAAAAAAAAGTTTACTTCTCAAAAACTCTGTTTATAATAAATCATATGTCTCTGTTTTTAAATTGTAATCAACTATATGGTAAGAGCAACTCTTTTATAAAAACTCTGAAATTAAAACAACCACTTAACACTCCAGCCTAATGCCTGCAATAAATCAAATGTCTTTGTTGTTTAGATTTTAGCTGAACAGGTCCATGCTTTTTTAAAAAAAGAATTTTAACACTATTTATAAGAAGAACTGTCTCTCCTAGCCCATCCAACAGTTTTTTTCATTCTTTAGGTAAAAAACCTCAGCAGGAATTTAAGTGGGTTATAGGCAGGCAAGCAATAACTTTTTCTGCCACACATTATATAACAAGGTCAAATTTTAATGTACAAACAAATGTACAGCAGCTTAAAAGAAGCAGTTGTTCAAAAAAGTATCAAATAAATCATTGCCACGGGGCTAGGAGGGCTGTGAGGAAATCTGGGTTAAAATTGCCCGTCTGTCACTAACACACTATGTGACCTTGGACATATCACTTAATCCCTCTGCATCTCTGCATCACTCAACCCTTCTGCATAAATGCTCTCTGTATTACTCACCCTATGTCTTTCCAGGTCAAGATCTCTATAGACAGTGCACGTGGCAAAGTGTTCCTTTACATTCTCCCTATAAGGCATTTGCCCCTCATGATCCTTACCATGAATCTGTTTTAGAAAAGAAAAATCCCATGCCTGTTTTTCTCTAGACAAAGCCAGATATCTCCTGTAACTAGATTTTCCACTTACTCTCAAGACAGTGGAAGAGAAAGATGAAAGCAGCACAGCATAGAAGAAAATGTGTTTTCTTGTAAGTCAGGAAAATCAGTTTCCAACCCTGGCTCTGCTACTCCTCAGTTGGGGAAGAGACATTTGACCTTCTGTGTCACTATTTCTTCCTCTGTATAAGCTGAGGTTAGAATCTGATCTACCAGTAACTAAAATGCTATCGTACAGACACATGAATAGACAAACAGATCAATAGAATAGAGGATAAAGTCCAAAAACTGACCCAGTGCTTACGGGAACCTAGTATGGGATAAAGGTGGTATCTCAGATGAATGGGACAAAGAGGTCTTTTTAATAAATGGTATTGGGACAAATGCATAGCCATCAGTGACGAATATGAACTTTTATCTATTCTTCACTTCCATGAAATGCAGAATAGATTCCAGCTGAATCAAGATTCTAAATATAAAACTAAAGCCATACAAATAGAAGAAGAAAACATGATTGAATTCCTCTATAACCTGGGATAAGATTATGATTCAATGATTCAAAATCCATATGCAATAAAGGAAAGTTTAGCAAATTTAAAAGTTTTGCATGACAAAGGAAAAACAATATAAGCAAAGACAAGAAAATGGCAAATTGCAATGTGGGTCACCAAATAAAGGGCTAATTTCCCCTGATATTTAAAAAAAAACAAAAAACTAAAAATTGAGAAAAAATCCAATATAAAACTGGGTGAAAGACTTCAACAGAAAATTCAGCAAGAAATGATGTTTTAAAAGGGTCCTCAATCATGAGAAAAGGCATTCAAGTTCACTTATAACAAGAAACACACAGATTAAAACTACATTGAGGGACAGTTCGCACTCTTCCTCGCCCACAGCAAGATTCACCCTGGTCCAGCCGCTATGCCTGTCCACTCCAGCTCCCAGGTCTTCAGCTCGCTGTCTGCCTCCTTCCCAGGGCGCTGAATGCAGGTGTGCCTGAGAGCCGTGCATTGGTTGGCCTTCGGCAGCAGCAACCTCCACGGCCTGGGCGCCCCGCGGCCGCGCGTGACCATACACTCAGACCATGGGGCCGGGTGGATGCCGGCTTCTGAGAGGTCCCGATCAAGCGGAGCCTGCTGGCCCAGCTGCGGGCGGACATCGACCCTTCCCTGCAGCAGATGCACCAGGAGGAGCACAAACAAATAAGGCCCTCAAGAACAAGTTCGCTTCCTTCAGCAACAAAGTGCAGTTCCTGCAGCAGCAAAACAAGCTGCTGGGGACCAAGTGTGCACGGCTGCAGGGGCAGAACTGGGCCGAGATACCTCCTGAGTAGCTTTGAGGCCCGGATCTCTGGCCTGCAACGGCTGCTGGACACACTGCAGGCAGATCGGGATCACGCGGAGGCAGAGCTGGGGCCCATGCCGGACGTGGTGAAGAACTTCAAGAATCAGTTTGAAGATGAAATCAACCTCAGCGCAGCTGCTGAGCATGAGCCTGTGGTGCTGAAGAAGGACTGGGTGCCACCTACATGAACGAGGTGGAGCTGGAGGCCAAGGTGGATGCCCTGACCAAGGAGATCAACTTCCTCTAGACTATCTATGAGACAGAGTTGACTGAGCTGCAGGTCTAGATCTCGGACACGTCTATGGTCCTCTCTATGGACAACAAGCTCTCCCTGGACCTGGATGGCATCCTCACCATAGTCAAGTCCCAGTATGAGGAGATTGCCAACCACAGCCTGGCAGAGGCTGAGGCCTGATACCCTCCAGGTCCATACAGGAAAGCAAGGGGACAACCTCCAGAACACTAGGAATGAGATTGCAGAGATGGACTGGATTATTTAGAGGAAACAAGCTGAGATTGGTAATATCAAGAACCAGCATACAAAGTTGGATGCCACCACTGCTGAGGCCAAGGAGCATGGGGAGCTGGCCCTCAAGGATACACACTCCAAGCAGGAGGAGCTGGAAGCCACCCAGCTGCATGCCAGGCAGGACATGGCATGGCAAATGTGCCAGTACATGAACGTCAAGCTGGCCCTGGACTTCAAGATCGCCACCTACTACAACTGCTAGAGGGCAAAGAGAGCGGGTTGGCTGGAGATGGCGTAGGAGCCGTGAACATCATAGTGAATTCCATTGGTGGTGGGAGCGGTGGACTGGTCTTGGGAGGAATCATGAGCAGCAATGCCTTGAGCTTCTCCCGCAGCAGATCCCTGGAGCCCTCAAGGCATATTCCATCAGAACCACATCTACCATCCACAGGAGTAACCAGAACTGAACTCCAGATGTGGGAAGACCTCTATTCTCCTTCTTCCACAAGCCATAGAAAGACACCCATCCCTGGTCCCAAGGTTGCAAGCAGCTTGAAAAATGATGTCACTATAGCTTCCAATAAAGCTGCCTCTTTCCCAAGCCTGGGTATGTGGGTGGGTGTGGGGGTGGGGTAACTAGTGATACAGTTAAGAATTAAAGAGAGAGAGGATATGATTAGGAGCAAAGGGAATAATTTATACCCCAATTTGGGAGGAAGTGACTAGCAATGGGGCTAGGAATGAAACTATTTGCCACTCAGATAGAAGATATGGAAAAGTAAGTGTCACCCAAATGACTCGGGATAGTATTCTCCTGAAAAACTGACAGTGGGACAGCTACCAGGGAGTCCGTTGGGCTTTGCCAAAGGCTTCAGGCCCTTAGGACTGGAAAATTACTTGGCCCCCTTTAATGACCTGAGTGACCCAGGAGACTATTCCAAGATTAGATTCTGTAGCACTCTGTTTCCATACATACTTGACATATTTAATTTTAGGAATAGAAGAGGGGAGGGAAGGACTTTCTGCTGGCTTATAAGCAGTATATTTAGAGTATTTATAGGAAATAAAGCATTCGGCTTTCCTGTTGTGGGGACATGGCCAATAATGTCCAATTCTCCCAACCTCTAGAGTCTATTCCTCTGAAGATAAAATTGATTAAAGAAAGTTTACAAAGCAGAAGTTGCAGATAGAATTCCACATAACAATGAAATTCCATGAGTTGATATGGCAAAACCACCAACTATGTACTTATAGGCTCTAAACAATTAATGAAATGAATTGATTGAAACTGGACCCCAGAATCTACAGAAGATCACATCTGGAAATGTCACTCACATTAATGAAGACAGTAGCACCATGATGAAGCAAGCCAAGAGAGATATGGAACACAACATGGGCATTTAAAAAGTACATTCACTTTCCAAATGTCACTATAAACATCCAGGATATTGCTGAGTCCCTCTTCTAAACCACCCTTGGGGTGGTCTCAACCCATTAGATAGACTTCCTGAACTGTTCCAAGCTCAGGAGAGAACCTTTACCTTTTCTTTTTTTTTTTTTTTTTTTTTTTTGTTGTTGTTGTTGTTGTTTTTTTTATTAATTAAAAAAAGAATTAACAAAACAATTAGAAATCATTCCAATCTACATGTACAATCAGTAATTCTTAATAACATCACATAGTTGCATATTCATCATTTCTTAGTACATTTGCATCAATTTAGAAAAAGAAATAAAAAGACAACAGAATAAGAATTAAAACAATAATAGAAAGAAAAAAAAACAAAAAAAACAAAAACAAAAAACCTATACCTCACATGCAGCTTCATTCAGTGTTTTAACATAATTGCATTACAATTGGGTAGTATTGTGCTGTCCATTTCTGAGTTTTTATATCCAGTCCCGTTGTACAGTCTGTATCCCTTCATCTCCAATTATCCCTTCTCTTTTTTTTTTTTTTTTAATTAACGGAAAAAAAGAAATTAACCCAACATTTAGAGATCATACCATTCTACACATGCAATCATTAATTCTTAACATCATCACATAGATGCATGATCATCATTTCTTAGTACATTTGCATTGGTTTAGAAGAACTAGCAACATAACCGAAAAAGATATAGAATGTTAATATAGAGAAAAAAATAAAAGTAATAATAGTAAAATCAAAACAAAACAAAACAAAAACCTATAGCTCAGATGCAGCTTCATTCAGTGTTTTAACATGATTACTTTACAATTAGGTATTATTGTGCTGTCCATTTTTGAGTTTTTGTATCTAGTCCTGTTGCACAGTCTGTATCCCTTCAGCTTCAATTACCCATTGTCTTACCCTGTTTCTAACTCCTGCTGAACTCTGTTACCAATGACATATTTCAAGTTTATTCTCGAATGTCCGTTCACATCAGTGGGACCATACAGTATTTGTCCTTTAGTTTTTGGCTGGATTCACTCAGCATAATATTCTCTAGGTCCATCCATGTTATTACATGGTTCATAAGTTTATCTTGTCTTAAAGCTGCATAATATTCCATCGTATGTATATACCACAGTTTGTTTAGCCACTCTTCTGTTGATGGAGATTTTGGCTGTTTCCATCTCTTTGCAATTGTAAATAATGCTGCTATAAACATTGGTGTGCAAATGTCCGTTTGTGTCTTTGCCCTTAAGTCCTTTGAGTAGATACCTAGCAATGGTATTGCTGGGTCATATGGCAATTCTATATTCAGCTTTTTGAGGAACCGCCAAACTGCCTTCCACAGTGGTTGCACCCTTTGACATTCCCACCAACAGTGGATAAGTGTGCCTCTTTCTCCGCATCCTCTCCAGCACTTGTCATTTTCTGTTTTGTTGATAATGGCCATTCTGGTGGGTGTGAGATGATATCTCATTGTGGTTTTGATTTGCATTTCTCTAATGGCCAGGGACATTGAGCATCTCTTCATGTGCCTCTTGGCCATCCGTATTTCCTCTTCTGAGAGGTGTCTGTTCAAGTCTTTTTCCCATTTTGTAATTGGGTTGGCTGTCTTTTTGTTGTTGAGATGAACAATCTCTTTATAAATTCTGGATACTAGACCTTTATCTGATATATCATTTCCAAATATTGTCTCCCATTGTGAAGGCTGTCTTTCTACTTTCTTGATGAAGTTCTTTGATGCACAAAAGTGTTTAATTTTGAGGAGTTCCCATTTATTTATTTCCTTCTTCAGTGCTCTTGCTTTAGGTTTAAGGTCCATAAAACCGCCTCCAGTTGTAAGATCCATAAGATATCTCCCAACATTTTCCTCTAACTGTTTTATGGTCTTAGACCTAATGTTTAGATCTTTGATCCATTTTGAGTTAACTTTTGTATAGGGTGTGAGAGATGGGTCTTCTTTCATTCTTTTGCATATGGATATCCAGTTCTCTAGGCACCATTTATTGAAGAGACTGCTCTGTCCCAGGTGAGTTGGCTTGACTGCCTTATCAAAGATCAAATGTCCATAGATGAGAGGGTCTATATCTGAGCACTCTATTCGATTCCATTGGTCGATATATCTATCTTTATGCCAATACCATGCTGTTTTGACCACTGTGGCTTCATAATATGCCTTAAAGTCAGGCAGCGCGAGACCTCCAGCTTCGTTTTTTTTCCTCAAGATGTTTTTAGCAATTCGGGGCACCCTGCCCTTCCAGATAAATTTGCTTATTGGTTTTTCTATTTCTGAAAAATAAGTTGTTGGGATTTTGATTGGTATTGCATTGAATCTGTAAATCAATTTAGGTAGGATTGACATCTTAACTATATTTAGTCTTCCAATCCATGAACACGGTATGCCCTTCCATCTATTTAGGTCTTCTGTGATTTCTTTTAGCAGTTTTTTGTAGTTTTCTTTATATAGGTTTTTTGTCTCTTTAGTTAAATTTATTCCTAGGTATTTTATTCTTTTAGTTGCAATTGTAAATGGGATTCGTTTCTTGATTTCCCCCTCAGCTTGTTCATTACTAGTGTATAGAAATGCTACAGATTTTTGAATGTTGATCTTGTAACCTGCTACTTTGCTGTACTCATTTATTAGCTCTAGTAGTTTTGTTGTGGATTTTTCCGAGTTTTCGACGTATAGTATCATATCGTCTGCAAACAGTGATAGTTTTACTTCTTCCTTTCCAATTTTGATGCCTTGTATTTCTTTTTCTTGTCTAATTGCTCTGGCTAGAACCTCCAACACAATGTTGAATAATAGTGGTGATAGTGGACATCCTTGTCTTGTTCCTGATCTTAGGGGGAAAGTTTTCAATTTTTCCCCATTGAGGATGATATTAGCTGTGGGTTTTTCATATATTCCCTCTATCATTTTAAGGAAGTTCCCTTGTATTCCTATCTTTTGAAGTGTTTTCAACAGGAAAGGATGTTGAATCTTGTCGAATGCCTTCTCTGCATCAATTGAGATGATCATGTGATTTTTCTGCTTTGATTTGTTGATATGGTGTATTACATTAATTGATTTTCTTATGTTGAACCATCCTTGCATACCTGGGATGAATCCTACTTGGTCATGATGTATAATTCTTTTAATGTGTTGTTGGATACGATTTGCTAGAATTTTATTGAGGATTTTTGCATCTGTATTCATTAGAGAGATTGGTCTGTAGTTTTCTTTTTTTGTAATATTTTTGCCTGGTTTTGGTATGAGGATGATGTTGGCTTCATAGAATGAATTAGGTAGTTTTCCCTCCACTTCGATTTTTTTGAAGAGTTTGAAGAGAATTGGTACTAATTCTTTCTGGAACGTTTGGTAGAATTCACATGTGAAGCCATCTGGTCCTGGACTTTTCTTTTTAGGAAGCTTTTGAATGACTAATTCAATTTCTTTACTTGTGATTGGTTTGTTGAGGTCATCTATGTCTTCTTGAGTCAAAGTTGGTTGTTCATGTCTTTCCAGGAACCCGTCCATTTCCTCTAAATTGTTGTATTTATTAGCGTAAAGTTGTTCATAGTATCCTGTTATTACCTCCTTTATTTCTGTGAGGTCAGTAGTTATGTCTCCTCTTCCATTTCTGATCTTATTTATTTGCATCCTCTCTCTTCTTCTTTTTGTCAATCTTGCTAAGGGCCCATCAATCTTATTGATTTTCTCATAGAACCAACTTCTGGCCTTATTGATTTTCTCTATTGTTTTCATGTTTTCAATTTCATTTATTTGTGCTCTAATCTTTGTTATTTCTTTCCTTTTGCTTGCTTTGGGGTTAGCTTGCTGTTCTTTCTCCAGTTCTTCCAAATGGATAGTTAATTCCTGAATTTTTGCCTTTTCTTCTTTTCTGATATAGGCATTTAGAGCAATAAATTTCCCTCTTAGCACTGCCTTTGCTGCATCCCATAAGTTTTGATATGTTGTGTTTTCATTTTCATTCGCCTCGAGGTATTTGCTAATTTCTCTTGCAATTTCTTCTTTGACCCAGTCGTTGTTTAGGAGTGTGTTGTTGAGCCTCCACGTATTTGTGAATTTTCTGCCACTCTGCCTATTATTGATTTCCAACATCATTCCTTTATGGTCCGAGAAAGTGTTGTGTAAGATTTCAATCTTTTTAAATTTGTTAAGACTTGTTTTGTGACCCAGCATATGGTCTATCTTTGAGAATGATCCATGAGCACTTGAGAAAAAGGTGTATCCTGCTGTTGTGGGATGTAATGTCCTATAAATGTCTATTAAGTCTAGTTCATTTATAGTAATATTCAGATTCTCTATTTCTTTGTTGATCCTCTGTCTAGATGTTACCTTTTCTTAGTATAATTTCTTTGAGTCAGTGATACTAAATAGGAGAACTGATATATATATATATATATATCAGTTATATATATATATGATATATCAGTTATATATATATATGAATATATGTATATATATGATATATATATCATATATATATATACATATATTCAGCTAATGATTTATTACCTACTAAGACTTGACCAGTCATCAGGAGAAGCAAAAGATCTCCAGCACTTAAGAATTTCCCAATCATGTAGGCTTAGGTTTTTATATTTCTATGAAACCCCCTTCTTTCTTTATTCTTTTTTACTTGATCCAGGTTTTCTCCTTGTACTTCCTTTAGGAAGTTATACAGGGCTACCCACCTTGACCATAATTAGGCATAATTAAGCCAATTCTTCAAATTACTTCTTTATATTATCATTATAATATAGGGAAAATGTGGTTAGGCATATACATGGCCTTTCTTGGTGTCAATCCTTAATAACCTTAATTCCAATTATTCATGCCCACATATTTTACTTCTTTGATCAAACCTATTTGAAAGCTGGATAGTTTTTGCACTATATCTTGAAAGGCCAATTGGTATTAAAGCTGTTTCTCACTGGCCTGTACTTTTGATTCAGCTTCTTGATAAAAATATATTTTCTTAGATTATTCTTTATTCCAGTTCACTTGTTCTAACATGCTATGAGACTTGCTTTTGTATTTTATCTTACTCCCTTTCAAATGTGACTTTCCCATGTTTTTTGTCAGTTGACACTGGACCCAGAACTGTACCAGACACTTTTTCCATGGTAAGCCAGATATAAAAACCAAAGAAGTTTTAAATCATAGGCAAGCTTCCAAAATAAATTTTAAAAAGGAAAAATAAAACACACTGACAAAGAAGGCATTACTGAGCTGGACCCTGAATTAGATGCCTTTATCTCTTCATATACTTGAGTTAGGTCCACAATCATCTTTGCTTCCCACCAAGCAACTGTATTATCAGAGATATTGAAGTCATGAATTCCTCCTTGACTTTATGAACCATCATTCAAATAATGCTATACATGTGAAGGAAATGTTAACAGTCATAAAATTCAGAGCCAAGACAAGAAAAATTCACATTATTGAGAAGGCACTGATATTTCTGAAGGAAGATATCAAGATACACTTTAAAATGCTTAATATAGCTCAGGAAGATACCACATTCAGAAGAAGCACAGAGAATAAAAGAAAATGAAATTCTAAGGTTTTCAGCCAAGATCAGTAAGATAGTTATGGGAAATAAAATGGCCATGCAACAATTTTAGTCCTTTAACTGAAATATCTTGAGATACAAAGTGAATGATTTTGCCATAGAAAATCTCAGGTCTCTAGGTCATGTGTTGCTCCCACCTATGAGCAAAGGTCAAACTGTCATTTTCCTCTGTAGACATTTATTCTAATTTGTCAAATATTTTCCCGTGGTTCTTTGGGAAGATCATCACTACCATGTATTTCAAGCATATTTTTCTTAAAAAAAAAAAAATGGGTTCGAATGCATTTTTAGTTAAACATATCCTTTCTAATATACATCTTTTCTAACCAAGGCTCCCACCTTACCTTTCTATTCTATAAGTTCTCCTTACCCTTCTGGAACTTACTGTTCATCTTTCCAAAACCTAAAGTGAAAAAGAGGAATAAGCATAAGAAAAGCAAAAATGCAAAAACTACATCAGTATCTAAGATATTTCCCAAGGGTGAAAATCATCAGAACTCTTGGTCTTCTTCATGTCCAAATCTTCTCTACCTGATTCCTTATTTTTTTTAACCAGTTTTATCTGCTAAACATATCTTGTTATACTTAGGCTGTTATTTGATCTTTCCATCCATATCTCCCTCAAGTTTCACCCCATTTACCATAACTCCTTGATTGAGTTATACCTTTTCAAGTACGGTCATACCCTGCCAACAGTGAATCATGCCAGAGGAAGCAGGAGTTCAGCTCAAGGGGGGTCCTGGAGCATCCTTTCTCCCTGGCAGGCATAGGGGTTAATACCAGAAGATGAGTCTTGGGCATGTGTGACAAACCCATTCTTCTCCCAACACCCGCCACCTTGATCAAGCATCAAGTTTTCATGAACAAATTGCAACAACCCATTCCCTCTATTCCTCTTTTCCCTTGTATAGAAAAAACTAAATTACTAAAACTATGAGGCCCTAAGAGTAGGCTTAGTTGAGATCACATCAAGAAATACTCTTTAAAACAATAAAAAGATTGTCCCTGGCCTCAAATTAACCTGATATTGTATGAATCCATCTAATTGTTCAGAGTTTGAAAAAACTTTCCTCACCTCATGGGCACTATATTTTCCCTATGCTTGGCTAATGATCAAAGTTGCAATCATTACTCTTTCCTATGCCCATTTGCCTCACTTTACCTCTATAGTAAACTTAACCTAAGGTCAGTGAATACAAGCCTGTTTCTTCCATCCCACCAAGCTGTCTCAGACAATGAATTACTATTTGTACACCCTAACTGTGGATTTTCCAATAACCCTTGCTCAGTTTGCAGCTCTGGATATCCACCCCAACGAACTCCCTTCTCAAAAGTCAAAAGTACATTTCGGCCCAATTCCTGATGCTCTAATTAGTCACTCTACCCACAGTTCTGCCTTCTCCTGGCTCTCCTTCCTCTTTCTAACATTTGTTGACTGCTTATAGCAAAGCCCATATGCCAGATACAAGACATCAAAGAACTTTTCAGTTAAACCTTCAACATAATGAAGAAATGACCAGAGACCTAAAAATAGTTTCGATCAATTCCACCATGAAGCAGGAAAAAGGGCTGTTAACTTATTTCAAAAGAGAGTCACTTGAGGAGAGAATTTACTAAACTTGTATTTCTTGGTAAAAGAGTCTTCTAGTTTATAAGATGGTTGGTTTTTGTTGTTGTTTTTAAATTATTCAAGGAGAGTAGCCCAGGCATATGTGTAGAAATACATTTGTCAGAGTCAGGTTTTAATTGTTGTAGCACTGTTGTAGTTTGATAGAGGCTGGAATGCAGCACACCACAGACAGATTGGCTTTTAATAAAAGGGGATTTATTTCATTAGTTCTTCAGAGGAAAGGCAGTTAACTTTCAACTGAGGTTCTTTCTTACATGGAAAGGCACAGGGCGATCTCTGCTGGCCTTCTCTCCAGGCCTCTGGGTTCCAACAACTTTCCCCTGGGTGATTCCTTTCTGCATCTCCAAAGGCCTGGGCTGAGCTGTGAGTGCTGAGAGGAGGTATGCTGAGCTGCTTGGGCTGTGCTACATTGAGTCTCTCATTTAAGCACCAGCCAATTAAATCAAACATCATTCACTGCAACAGGCATGCCTTCTAGCCGACTGCAGATGTAATCAGCAACAGATGAGGGTCACATGCCATTGGTTCATGTCCACAGCAATAGATCTAGGCACATTCACCTGGCCAAGTTGAAGACTGACTCTGACTACCACAAGCACTATGAAATATAGTTTTCACAAGAAAAAATGTTAATCCTTCTGCAGAATTGGCATTACATGGCCATCAAATATTTCACCTTCATAGATATTTTTCCTGTTTATTTATTTATTTAAATTTTTTTATTATATAATATATACACAAATCAAAGAGAGAAAAAATCAACAGTTTTCAAAGCACTCTTCAAAAAGTAGTTACAGGCCAGAACCCAGAGTTTGTCATGGACTACCATACCGTCATCTCAGATTTTTCCTCTAGCTGCTCCAGAACATTGAAAGCTAGAAGAAATAAGCATTTTTTTTATCATCACAGTAGACTTTTTTTCCTTTTTTTGTCAAAAATAACATATCCAAAGAAGCAATAAAATCCAAAGCACAGCACAACAATTAGTTGTAGTACAGATTTTAGAGTTTGGATGGGTTACAATTCCACAATTTTACGTTTTTACTTCTAGCTGCTCTTAGATACTGGAAACTAAAAGAAATAACAGTATAATGATTCAGCAACCATACTCATTTGTTAAACCCCTTACCTACTCTGTATAACTCCGCCATCACCTTTGATCTTTCTCCCACTCTTTGGGCTATGCCCATTCTAACTTTTTCATGTTGGAAGAGCTGTCAATAATAAAGGGTACCCTCATAGATATTTTAAGACAGTTTCAAAATTGTGCTACATTCTTCACAAAGGCTTCTTCGTTCCAATCTTAACTTCAAAGGTGAAATACCTAAATGTGCAAGACTTAGGTCTTTAATTAAGTTTTTTTTAATACTACTGCACAACATCTCTAAATAATTTCTCCCTCAGGGTTCACCACTGGTCATTTACCATGTGAATAGTGAAATATGCAGTGTTTCTGCAAATGGTGCAGTATTCCAATAGACTATATAGCACCTGGGCTCCTCATTCTGCCTGCCTCTGGTTTGTGTCAAGCTGGCACTCTGTAGGTCAGTTCATTCATCCTTAAAACATTGTTTAAATATACAGTAAAATCAATAATCATAGAGTGATATAAATATCATATCCTGAATTACAATGGTTTTATTTAAATACTTCCATCTCCTACAGAACTCACGGAGATTTCAATGTTTCAACAAGTTGAGATTTAAATAGACAAAAAGAAATGCTCCGAGATGGATAATACATAAAGCAAAATATGACAAGAGACATTGCTTCTTTTAAGTTTCCTTTTCAAGCATCATTGCTTTGCAGCTAGTGAACATATGGATCATTCTAAAAGGGAAAGACATACTGTAAAAAATGCTTCAATTTGTAAGACCTTTCTCCACCCTCACAGAAGAAGTCAACATGATACAAAGAATAGATGTTGGTGTCAGCAACATCAGACTACATTCACCATTAAGGCAACAAGACTAAGAATTAAATGTCCCCATGTAGAGTGAAACTACCGAGACTTTTAATTTCACTGTATTAACCCCACAAAGAGGTGAATTAATATAACATTCAACCAGAAAGTAATATATACGTTATTACCCACAAATCTAGCTCATGAAAAGAGCTTCCTAACTGTTTTGCTTTCCCTACAGTCTGATTTTGCTAGTATCTAAACAGTACACAGTTTACATTGGTTCTAGGGAGCATACTGAAAGAGAAAAAAATCATTTTCATTCCTAAGTTAATCCTAAATAATTGTATGACTTAACTCAGAAATTAGAAAATAATTTAAAACTCTTCTGTTGAATGTTTATCAAAATCTGCCCCACCAAATCCAAAAGCAAAAAGCATTTCCTTAGAACATGAGCATTTCTAAAGCCAATACTTGCAATTCTGTTTTTAAAACTGTTAAGATGTTTATTATTATACATAAAGAGAGGAAAATTTCATGTGGAAAGAAATACAAGAAGATGCAAAGTAATGGCATAGGATCTTAATATTTCATTTTGTTTAATCATTAATTCTAAATACATCATCCCCTCTCTTATAATGATTCTAATAAAAATGCTAAAATGAATACAAATAAACAAGCTTGGATGAAACAAGGCATATTAAAATAATTTTTATTTTGAAAGGTGGCATGGCATATCTTAAATAGTTTCAGTGGATGAAGAGATTCCTGACATGAAAGGTGGCAACAGATAGATAATAATATAAGGTATCACTGAGTCATAAACCAAAATTCTAGTTGAAAGCTTCAAAGACCCAAAGAATTACAAGTGAATAACATCTAATCCACTGACATGAGAAGAATTTTAAGCATTTTTCAAATGCAGATATCTGTAGAATAGTGAATTTGGTGAAAGCTTGATTTGATTTTTATTGAGAACTGTTTTAAAGCTAACTCACCCCCTGTTGCTGGTTTAACAGCAAAAATGTATTGAAATTCAATTGCTGTCTGGTTGAGCCCCCTTCCTCTGCTTTTCGTAGTTGCAGCAATTATTAGTCACAGCCGTTCCCCAAAATGCAAGCCAAAACTCCAGATGCCTGCCCAGGTTCTATCCTTTCCAATTTATTATGACATGCTCGGTTCCTTTCATAGGAAATGAACATTTGCTTCTTGTGCATCTAGCCTTCCCAGTAATGTTCCATCCAAAAGACTATTTAGTCAGAAACCAGCCAATTCTTACCTGACCCAGACACATAACTGAAATGCAATGCTACAGGTGTTTGGCACATGAACTAAGAGAGAAGCCTCTGCAATTTGCATTTTCATGCTACAGCCCCAATGCACGGAGCTTAAACCATTTTTCCCTTTCTATAATTGAATTTAAGTGACCGTTGAAATAGTTAATAAAGTGAGACCACATTGTAATTTCTACCATTTACTGAAATCTACCAAGTTAGTGTATTGTTTTCATCATTTTTCACCCATTCTACATTCTGGCAAAGGCGTGCTCACAGCAGGACATATTGAGCTGTGGCATCATTCATGGGAGGATGACAGAACTTATCCAAGAGCCAACTCCCTGCCCCATGTAAAATGGCCATGACCTCTGCCTGTAGGCTTCAGAAAATTCAGAAGGAAAAAAAGAAAACAGAGTTACATTTTCGTTCCTTATACACAATTTGATACAATTTCCTTATGGCTTGCTGGCAATTCTAGAAGCAGATGGACTATTTGTTCCTCCATGGGAATTTTCAAAGCCACAGGATAATGATTTCAAAGAAAGAAAGGGAGAATGATGAAATAACAATGTTATTACCCTTTCAAGGAGAACAATTACCAGTATATGTCAACTGGGTGGTCCAATTATTACAAATGAATAATAGTCTTTATTTGTTTGTTGGTAGTAGGACTTATTCCAGAAAGGATTTAAGACAGCTTCAAAAGAAATTTACAATACATTAAGATAAAATAATGAAAAAAAAATGGAAAAAAACAAAGAAAAAACCTAAGGAGAAGGAAAATAACAGGGAGACAGGAATTTAGTAAATAAAATGGAAGTTATTAAGTCCTTTGTCTTGCTAAAGGTCTGTGCCAGATTATTACATTATTAATTATTAATAAACTATAAATTAATCAATACACAAAAAGTTGGTGCAACAAATGCACTGCTTCTAGAATGAGGAAGTAAAATTCAAGGCTTTTAAATGAGGATTATAGAATACTTTGTGGGACAGTCACTGGTGTCACTAACAGATGTACTTATTTTATATTGGAAGCAAACATGCATATGCTATGACCAAGGTGGTATTTTGCAGTTTTAGTCCCCAAATTCCTAAACATTAAAGCTATCCTAAAAGAATAGCTTTATTGTGAGTTTGTATTTATTATTTAAGGACCACAGAATGAAAATTTCCCATTCATAGAAGTCTTATTGGTCTACATTCTGAAAGATGATGCTAGTTTTCCAAGCCATGGTACCATCAAATAACGCTTGTAATCTGGACCCAATTCTCTGACTACTGACTGGAGAACAGTTTCTTGCAAACCTGTCTGTATTAGTTAGGATTCCTTAGAGAAACAGAACCAACAGGAGATATCTGTAAGTATGAGATTTATGAAGGTGTCTCAAACAACTGTGGGAATGGAAGAGTCCAGAACCCATAGAGCAGGCTGTGAAGCTGGCAGCTTCAACAGAAGGTGTGGGCAGACTCTACAGAAGAGTCTTGTTGGCTGAAGAAGCAGTGAAGCCTCTCTTCTCCCTTAAAAGCCTTAAACTGATTGGATTATCTCATTGTGGAGTCACGCTTTAGTTGATTGCAGATGTAATCAGCCACAGATGCAATCAACTGACCAACGATTTAATAGACCAGCCTTCCAGTTTATCAACCAGCCACAAAATATCCTTGCAGCAATGGTCAGGCAAGTTCTTGCCTAATCAGACAACTGGGCATCATCACTTGGCCAAGTTGACACCAGAACCTAACCATCCCACTGTGGAAGAAAGTTCACCATCGGATTAAGCCATGAGGAAAAAACATTCCCTTTGTTACAAGAGCAGGCAATACCCCTCATGGTTTGGGATGATTCATTGCTGTACATTATGAAGTAGACACCTAGGAAACCAACTCACTATTCGTAGAACTATTCTATTCAAGAATGCTGTGCATTAAGTGATCTGCCATTTCAGGATGATTTTTCAAAATCACTAGTGACTATCTTCTACTTTTCCCAGAAGTAGCAAATATTTGAGAATTGCAATTGCTCTTCCCCTGCCACTACGTTATCTACGGGCTAGGCATGTAGAAAAACGGACATAAAGAGAGGGTCAACTGATTTAGAATGTCTCTTGAGATTTCTTTATGTTACTCTATCTTTCAATGACAATAAAGAGAAAAAAATCATGGAGCTTTCTACATGGACCAAAAGAATGGCATTTTAAGCCAAAGTTAAAAAAAAATTCATCTAAAGGTGAAGGTGGAATGGTTTTTCTCCAGTGAACATCAAACATAGTTGTGTAGTTGGAAATACAATACTTCATTTCACAGTGTAGATTCAGGATTTCCAAAACTTCCTTAAGATTGGTTCCAGTACAAAATCAGAATATGTCACTGGGAATTCAGAAGGTGGCCAAAATTTCCCTGCCACTATTGAAATATCCTGGTCATTGGGAAGTTAAAGAGTTTTGAAGCATGCCTTCAGAACCTCTCACTTTCATTTCCAGAGCCCTCTTTGATATATCAAAGACCAGGATATCAATCTACCTATTTGCTTTTTCAGATTCATTCACCTATTCTCTGTATCTATGGAAGTGGAAATAACCAACATCTTCCTAACAGAAGTTAATCATATCATCACTAATAATAGAAGCAGCCTCTATTTAAAGAATGTCTACTTAGTATCTAGCACTGGAATATATGTTACATTATGTTACATAATTTCATTTGATCCTCACAACAGCTTTATGAAAGTTATATGATGACCCCTGTTTTACAAAGTAGGAAACAAAAACTCAGAGAAGTGTAGTAATTTGTCCAAGATCACCCAACAAGCAAGTGGTTAAGTTTAAAAAGTTAAATGTGAGGCTCTTGAAAATTTCTTTCAGCTCCTTGAAGAAAGATGGCATATAAACCATGAATTATTTGACACTTCTGAAAACTTTTTCCACAATATTTATAGACCAATCATGAAATTTTTAGGGAATATAGTCAATGAAACATAGAAGGCCACGTGGAAAGTGCCAAGTCTGCCTCCAGTCCAGAAAGGCTGAGTAGCCTGGCACCATGTTTGTGAATCTGTTCCCAAGTTGCTATTTGTCAAGCCTACATAAATTAAATAACTGCCAACTTCGTTTTTATGACCTTCAGGTCTTCCCAGCAAGGTGGGGCCCGGGGGCATAGTCCTCAGTCATTGGTACACTCATACTTCCTCAGAGATTCAAGTTAGCTTAAGCTCTCTGAAAACAACCTATTTTTTCAAGGAATCCAGCAAAACTCTATCCAATTGAGGGCTTAGCAAAATGCCTACAACTAATGCACATGCCTTGACATTTCGGCCTGTGGGTTCATTGGGAGCTAGTTTGGCAGGTCAAAGCTTAAAAAGGGAAAACAAAGCATGTACAAACGCAGCTGAATCTTTCCTCCCAGAGCAGTGTTGGAAAACTCATGTAAATATACAAATACGCTGAGCTGCATTGTGAAAGGAGCCATTTGTTTCACTAAAACAAGTTGGTATGGTGCAAGATTTTTCTTGGCAAATAAACAGAACACAATGGAAAAATTTGTAAACAATGGGGTTTCTGACGGTTTTTTAAAACTGAATGAGCAGCCTTTCCAAAAGGTAAAAAAAAAAAAAAATTATTTTTAAAAACCCTCTTCCTTTTCCTCAATTCCCCATGAGATAGTACTGACATATAATCACTTTAAAACTCAAAGCAGGTTAAGAAACAGCTCAATGATCAACAGAGCTTGTTAAAAGAACCATTTGGTCACTAGTGAACTATATGCCAAATGGCTCAAGTTGGGGAAATATGTAGGCCACACCATACTAGCCAGAATGAGAAGTCTCTCAATGATGGTCGTATGCTGGAGTTCAGGAGGGGAGGAAACCACTCCTTTTCCCAGAATTCCTTTGAATGTAGACACCGTCACAATGACGGAGTTAGAGATTCTGTAATTGCTTTAATTATCAAATGTTACCACAGAGACCAAATGTTCTTGCTTAAACACGCATTTCACAGGGAAAGAGTTGGCTGAGGATCGAAACTCCAGAGGAGAAAGGGTCCCCAAAGAGAAGGCATATGATGTTGGTGCAACAAATCTAAGCTTAGCATGGCCATACCTCTTCCTTAGGGAAATCCCACACCAAATGGGTGAAGTCTGTCTTTAGCAACCTGTACGTCTTCTTTCTCTGCTTGATTATTTAAAATGGCTGAGGACACACACACACACACACACAGAGTCACACACAAACACACACCACCCCAGCTGCAGCTTTGAACACGTGGGTGCCTGATTCATTTCACTCTGTAATATGCTCAGAAGTACACCTGCAACATTTTTTAAGTAAGAGCTTTATATTATACACTTTACCATATGTAATTGTATAAAACTATATAAAAAGAATATATAGAAGATTTGGTATTCACTCCAATTCCTCCTTCCTAAAGAAGTGGTAATGAGCCTTAATTAGTGAGTCAGCACTAATTCTAGATCCTCCTGTCTGTGTCCCACACTGGACTTATTCCACTACGTTTATAAATGGGTTTTGTTCTGATTACTCCAGTTTCCTCCATTGAAGTTCACAGATGCTACTTAAGTTCTTAAAAATCTGCCTGCTCTCAACCCAAATGACCAAATACCAACAATCTGTTAACAACCTATGAGTATATTTTATACGCTTCTCCATGGTACTATATCCACATAAAAACATATATAGTGTATATGTGTATATACATAGTATACTAATATAAGAACTGAGAATTTTCTTTGATTTTCCAGAATGAGGCCATTTTATTTATATACATAAATCTGGCTTTCCTCACTTAAGAGTATACAGCAGAAATAAGCCCCCCCAAATTAATTTGTTCCCTTTTAATGGTTGTATAAGAGCCCAAGGTAAGGATTTTCCAGAATTTAATCAACCATTCCTCTGTGGACGGAATTCATTTCATTTTCTATCTTTTGCTACTTAAAAGAACACTATCCAATTAGAAGCAAAGCACCAATGGAAATATGCAAAAATGCTTAATCTTTCAGATAAAGGTAAGTAAGGCTTATTCCAGATAGAACACCAAAGAGAGTTTACACTTACATAGCTGCTGTGCTTTTGTCCCTCTTCTCATCCCAGACAAACTGTGCAGTAGCCACTAACTTGTCCTCTGCTTCCACTCTAGTCTTTCTACATTCCATGCTTCACACATCAGCTATGAATGAAGTATTGAAATAATAAGGCATCTTACTTCATTCCCTAGCTCAGAACCTTCAAACCACTTTCATTTGCACCAACCAACCAAATCTACTGTGAACGAGCCTCTGACCACATCCCCACCTGCCACTGCCCCACGCCCCATCACTTTACTCTCCGCATCCATTTTCTTGCTGTTTTTCAACTGCACCAAGAACCCTCCTACAGGGACTCGCACTTACTATTCTGTCTGTCTGAACCTTCCACTCCCAGAAATCACTTGGCTTACTCCATCACTTATTTCAAGCTTCTGCTTAAGAGTCTTCTCAGAAAAGCCTTTCCTAATCATCATCTTTAAAACAGCCCCTAACCTTTCTATATTTGTCTTCAAATCACTTATCAGTACCTAACATTATATTATATAATTATTTCTTTTCCTCCATTAAAATGTAAACTCTAGACTTTGTCCTCCATAATATGCCCAGTCCCTAGAAGAAGGCCTGGCACATAGTAGGTCCTTAATAAATATTTATTGAATAAGTGAATGAACAAATGAATGGAAGAAAAGAATTATAAAGGGGGACACTAAAAGATAGATACAACGCATGTAAATTTTGAAACTTTTAGGAAAATTGCCTGAATTGGCTTAAGCCTGAACTTTATTTCACATTAATACTTTATGTTACTAAATCTTCTCTGCCAGCACAGACAATTCAAATTTTCCATGAAAGTAGACAATTGTGTCATGACCCTAAGGATTCATCATGCCATTTTTTCTATTGCACATAGTTGCATGAATTTCCATTTAACTTTACCCTTTTTGGTCTCCTTGAGCTTGCACTGAAGACTTGTTAGTGTTTGCAAATGATAACACTGCAGATGAGAGTATCTCTATATCTGGGGAGTGTGCTGTTTCACTATGGAGGATTGGTATCAAAAAGCATCCTTGGAAAATTGAAGCTGAGTTATATTGTCTGATCTTTTTCATTTTCCCGAGTCCAATATAATTAGAAAGACAGCCACTCCCATATTCTCTTATTGATCAATATTCATAGTTGCAATATTCATAGTTGCATATGGATTTGTGCTAGTTAATTAGCTGGGAACAAGTATTTCTATGAAATGGGATAAGGGTGAGGATTCCACTAAACAAAATATGAGTAGACGGTGTTAACACTGAATATTAATGGCACACCTGACTTGTCCTGATTTTGCTATTGTTTCTGCTCCTAGGGTTTCTCTCAAAGGGCAGCAAATTGAACTGATTGCCTCCACCTGAAGCTTTGTAGGGTCCTATTTCTTATACTTCTCAGACTCAGAAACTTCCAAGAGGATGGAGGGAAGTCATTTCACCAGAGGGTAGAGAGACCCAGGATTCCTATTAGAACACTCAGTCCTGAATCCCTCCACCATTACTAAGGAAGTTTAGTACAGCCATGCCTTTCCTTAGCTGGCTTCTTCTTCAATTCCTCTCTGTCCAACTTGAAGGCACCTTTGATGTTGATTATGATTTGACTTCATCTGACCCAGGAGTCTGCAAGGTCAATGCATTGGAGTATATACATTTTTATTATTATTAATTATTGGACTGTCATATAGCTCACATTGGTCAGACATCGCTCTAAGTACTCCCTCATTTAATCCTCACATGAATCCTATGAGGTTGCAGCTAAGATTATTATCTGAAGCAGACAGGTAAGTTGATTTCTCCAAGTCACATCTCTAGCGAGCAGCAGAGGAGGATGTGAACCCCAGCAGCCTGACTCCAGGGGCCACACCTGTAACTGTGATTGTGCTGCCCTAGAACATCACTCGGCCCTGGCAGTGAGGAGAGGGAAAAATTTTCTCTGCATCATTTTCTTTTTAATTAAAAGAGTTATTTACAAATGCCATCAATGAAACAATGAAATAGCAACACAAAATTAACCACTATGTGCTTTAAATCATATCTGCAGCTTTAGCAAAATCCAACTTGGGAAACTTTGTATTTGAAGAAAACCTGGGTAAAATATTAATTCATTGTAATGTCCTGGATTTGGGTTACACCACAAGTTTTTGCCTACAATAATTTCACTTGCATTGTTAGTTGAAAAACCATCTGTTTCAGAAAGTGGTCGATTTCAGAGGAACACCCATTTATAAGCCTTGTAATCTACAGTTAATTCCTATAGGATTTCATTTACCCAGATTTGTCCAAACAAAATTAGGCTAGGTTTGTGTTGTATACATATTTGATTGTATGTAATTAGGAATACATGAGCTCAATTTTCCTGTTAGTATCTATTATTATTTTATAGTAATTTCTCAGATGTTCCGTACTGTGGGGAATTTCTTACATGCAATGTAATATGAGGCAAGAATTGAAAAAGATTTGTGCTTGGAGAGAGGAAAATGTTAAGGAGAAACTGTTTATAAAATATATAAACTAACAATGATGAGTTGAAGAATATCATCCCATGAGCTTGCATTTTATAGTTCCTCTCATCCCACAATTTCAGTCTTCAGACAAGATCTGCTTTCTCTATTCCAAAAGGGAAAATTCAGCCTTAGATTAATTGGTGGAGAGTCTGGAATGTTGTGGCCAGTCTACAAAAAAATAAAGGCTCAGGTTTATCACTAATTTAAAAAAAAGAACTATTTCCTGCCTTTCAAAACAGCAATAGTCAAAAGCATAATTTTAAAACAGATTAGAATAAATGCCCAAAACCCATAGGATAAAAAACATTAAGTTCTCTGAAACTCACAAAAGTAGAACAAGTGGAAAAACATATGTTCTTGAAGAAGACCCCACATCATATAGGTGTCATTTCTTCCTACATTTATTTATAAATTTAACAAAATCCAAATAAAAATACTCTTGGATTTTTTTCAGAAGCAAGACAAGTTAAAGTTTGGAAGATGAGACAAGCAATAATAGTAAATATCTAAAAACGAGAACAATGAGAAGGTGTAGCCCTGCCATATATATTTTAAAGCCTCTATAATTAAAGTAGTATGATATTGACTCATGAATAAGCAAACAAACCAAGGAAGTAGGAAACCCATAAATAGACAAAGTTGCATATAGAAATTTAATATATAACAAACAGCATCATAATTAATTGGGGCAAATGAGTTTTAAATAGTGGTTTTGAAACAACTGAAGAATCATATAGAAAAAAAAAATTTCCAAGACAAATATCTCCTTGCACCAGGATAAATTCCAAGTGGATTAGGGATCTAAATATCAAAAACTAAATCATAAAAGTACTAGAAAAAGACGTGACTAAATTTCTGAACAATCTGGGAATAGGAGAAACTTTCCTAACATGACCCTAAATCCAGAAGCAATAAAAGAAAAGACTAATATATTTAACTACCAATAACAACGGCAACAATAAGAACTTCTGCAGGGGTAAAAACTCCATAAGAAAAGTAAAAAGATAAACCACAAGCTGGGAGAAAAATATTTGCGCTTTGCATCACAAGGGGTTAATAGTCCTAACATTAAAACATTGAATCCATCAAAACAGGTTTACTTTTGCTCTAGTATCACACAACCTGAAAAATCTCAGCAATTTAAAACACTTTTTCTCACTCATAATACATGGCTGTGACTGGTCAGCAGGGAACTTTATAATTGTAATCCCTCAGGGACTCAGGCTGATGGACGCTCCAACACGTGCTACCACAATGGTGGAGCCAGGGAAAAGAGAGAATCATGAGCCATGAGCTACTTCTTAAAGCATCTGTTGAGAGGTGAAGCATGTCACTTCAGTTCCCATTTTATTAACCAAAGCAAGTTGCACAGATATGTTGTGTTCTACAGTTAGAAATATGTAACTTTGTGAATAGTCATAACAAGCTCCACAGAGAGTTTCGAGCAATGAGGAAAAAATAAATAAATAAATAAAATGCAACATGAGAAATGGTCTATAGATATGTTTAAGAGCAAGGCTTTTCAACCTTGGCAATACTCACATTTTGAGCCAGATAGCCTATTGTTGTAGGGGGGTGTCTTATATTACAGAATGTTTATCAGGACCTCTGACATCTATTCTTGAGATGTTGGTAGCACAACCCCTTAGTTGTGACAACAAAAAATGTCTCCATATATTGCCAAATGTCCCCTGGGGGACAAAAAAAAATCACTTGCTATTGAGAATTGCTGGCTTATAGAAGATGAAATGCAAATGATGCTTAAATACATGAACATATGCTCAACCTCACTTATAATAAGGGAAACACAAATTAAAACTATAAGATGCTGTTTATCACCTATTAGATTGGATAAAATCTAAAAGTTGGTCAACATAATCTCTTTGCAAGGCTATGGTGAAACAGGCAATTTCATATGTGTTGCTAATAGAATGCAAAATGGTGAATACTCATGGAGGGAAACTTGACAATATCCAGCAAAATTGCATATGCATTTACCCTTTGATCCAACAATTCTACTTCTAGGAACCACTCCCAAAGGTACTGACAAAAATATGAAATAACATATGCATAAGGCTTTTCATGACAGTATTATTTGTAATAGAAAAGATGGAAACAAAGCCAAATGCCCTTCAATAGCACTGGTTGAATAAACTATGGTACAACCACACAATGGAGTCCTATGCAGCCTGGAAAAGGAGTAAGGAAGATCTCTTTACACTCCTACATGTGATCTCCAGAATATATTAAGTAGAAAAAGCAAAGCACAGGAAAGTGTTTAGAGTATGCAACCTTTTATACTTTCTGGATAAAAGGAGAGAATACAAATATGCATTTGTATGTGTCTTAGTTTTGCCAGTCTGCTATGACAAATACCGTAAACTGATTAGGCTTAAACAACAGGAATTCACTGGTTCACAGTTTTGAGGCTAGAAGATGTCCAAAATCGAGGCATCAGCAAGTCGATCCTTTCTCCCCAAAGTCTGTAACATTCTGATGCTGTCTGTTTTTGCTCCGTGAATTCCTTGGTTTTCCCATCACATAGAGATCACCTCTCCTTTCTCTTCCAGGTTCCTGCTGATTTACAGCTTCTGGATCTTCCTTGTGACTTTCTCTACTGCCTAAAAAGGATTCCAGTAATCTGCATTAAGGCTCACCCTCGCTGAGTTGGGCCACCCTCAACTAAAATAATTCCTTCAAGAGGTCCTATTCACAGCCAGTTTCCACCTAGAGGCATGCAGAGCAAGACCGAGAGCATGTCTACATGGGGGTACATTATTCCATACACCACAGTATTTATTTATATTTTTAACAGAAACAATCTAGGCACAAACTAAAAACTAAAGAAATTATTACCTGTAGATGGAAGGAAAAAACAGAGGAAGAATACAAGGATCGAAGTTAGAATTTTCTGAATGTGCCTTCTTTTAGGGTTTTGATTTTTGGAACCATGTAAATGTTTCAAATCATTAAGAAAAAAATTTTTTTAAGAAATCCACCACATTTAAAAGCAAATGAGCCTGACTGTATATCAAGTTGATTATACAACCACAGAAAGAAGAATTATCTCAGATAATTTTAAAATAGGGTATTTTTAGTGTAAATCAATATATCCTAAGAATAAAAAGAACCACAATGTATCTTAAACTGCATTTCAAATGTCTTATTGCAATTTTAATTTTGAAATTATGACATATATAATAATTTGGGTAAAGTAAATAAAAAATATATTATTGTCCTGGTTTGAAAGGATGTATGTTCCCTAGAAAAGCCATGTTTTAATACTAATTCCATTTTGTAAAAGCAGCCATTTCTTCTAATCCCTATCCAGTACTGTATGCTTAAAACTGTAATTAGATCATCTCCCTGGAGATATGACTCAATCAAGAGTGGTTGTTAAACTGGATTAGGTGGAGACGTGTCTCCACCCATTCAGATAGGTCTTGATTAGTTTATCGGAATCCTATAAAAGAGAAAACATTTTGGATAAAGAGGAGATTCTGAGAGAGCAGAGAATGACATAGCCATGAGAAGCAGAGAGTTCACCAGCCAGTGACCTTTGGAGATGAAGAAGGAAGATGCCTCCCAGGGAGCTTCATGAAACAGGAAGCCAGGAGAAAAAGCTAGCAGATGATGCTGTGTTTGCCACATGCCTTTCCAGTTTGAGAGAGAAATTTTGAACTTCATCAGCCTTCTTGAACCAAGATATCTTTACCTGGATGCCTTAGATTGGACATTTCTGTAGACTTGCTTTAATTGGGACATTTCTATGGTCTATAAACTGTTAACTTGCAACTTATTAAACTCCCCTTTTTAAAAGCTGTTCTGTTTCTGGTATATTGCATTCCAGCAACTAGCAAACAAGAACAATTATCATTAGAAATTAAGATTTTGTGTAAGAGAAAAGAGGTACACATATAAAATCAAGGTGATTAAATAAAAGCCATGTGATCTTACATTTGAATTGGAACATCACAATGAATCCATTATTTACTTTTTTCTTTATATGAACAAGCATTTATTAAGAAGTTCTGACCACCGAAAGGGCCTAGAAGAGAATGACACCTAAGTAATAATGAGCATACTTAAACCCCAGACCTCTAAACATCACTTCTCAGTGGGGTAATTGATATACGAGATGAATTTGGATGCTTACCACACCTGTAATCAAGCAGCTGTCAGAGACTAGCAGGATCATGCTGAAAGAACACAGAAATCAACTCAAATGAACCCAGTGAAGAGGGCCCTTAAAGGACAAAGACATTTTGAGCATCAGAAAAAATAATAATACACCAAATATATAAAAGTCCATGATCTTATAAACATTTTTTAAAACTGGCAACAATCACTTCTTTGGTCACCATTGTATTTCTAGGAGACGAATGTATAATTCTGAAATAAAAAACTGATAAGGGGAAATAATTATATATCCTGTCTTCCTAGTACAAAGTCTACTTAGGGTAACCAAATTGTTAATGAGGGAAATTTCTTCTTTATAGAAGTATTCCAGCTCTAAATGCAGAAGGAAAAATAGAACTAGGCAATAATTTCTGGTGGATGCTAAAACCATTAAGTGAAAGATTTGGGGGAAACTTTAGAATGGGGATAATGCTAACCACACCTGAATCCACTAATCAATTTTAACATCATACGACTGGGACAACATGACATTACATATTCCTCTTGATATGATACAATAAGTCCACATTTTTTATAAGTAGGCTTATAAAAAGGGGGGGAGGGGAGCTTGAATATAATTCTCTAAATCTAACAACCAATTTGCAGGAATTATTTGGGATAAAGGAACAAATTCAACGATATCATGAAGATGCAATCAGCCAGATCCAGAGCAACAGATATGCAAGAGCTCATGGCCTGGTTTCTAGACATATCAACTAAATATAAGTACGGGCCTTATTTAAATCTTGATCATAATAAATTAACTAGAAAAGAGATTTGGGGGAAATTTTTAAATGGACTTGGATCTTAAATGACATTAAGGATATTGTGTTGTTTTTGTTAGTTATAATAATAGTATCCTTATTATGTTTTAAGTCCCTATCTGTTAGCAATACCTACTGAAGTAATTAGAGATAAAATGATATAAAGTCTAGGGTTTGTCTTTAGTTTCACGTAGAGGAAGAGGAGGAGAAAGAAAATCAAGGGATGGGGAAAGAGATAAAATGGCAAATTGTGGGTAACTGCTAAAGCTGAGTGGTGGATATATTGGAGTTTGGTATACTAATTAGAATCTGTCTTTATGGGTTTTTGAAAAGTTCCATAATTCAAAGATTTTTAACACCTCTGGTTGCATTAAGTGGTGGCATTATCAATCATCAACTCTACCCAGAACCTCTGCTGTAATTGATCTTTCCTGTTTAAGAAGCTTATATCTCATATACTTGACATCTTCTGGTGGCCTGTTCATCTTTTGTCCCCGTAACTCACTGAGTATCCCAATTCTACACTGCCCCCAGGACAAGGAAATAAAAGATTGACTACAGCCCTAAAAAGTAACAGACAATGCGTATCAGCTGGTTCCACAAGCTAGCAACATCGTAAAAGCATTTGATGTGAGGGCCAGCCTGGTTTAAGGTTATATGATTGGGTTTATTTATGTCAGCAGAAAAGTGTTTGTCAGAGCCCTTAAGGAGGAAGTTCCAGAACAACGACAATATTTAGATGTCAACGAAGAATGAAAAATGAGGCATTTCCAAGAGTCATAAACTTGATTTACAACTCTTCTTGCACCACTGCTTTTTCTATGGGCCACATCACAGAAGGATCTCATTAGAAACATAATACACGGACATGTATGTGTGGTCTGTGCAATCCTCTGATGCCCCAGGGCTAGTGGCTGGATGTGCAAACACCAACACTATCAGATGATCCCCCAATGACATCGTAACCCCTTTAAGAAACATTTGGTGCTATGGAAAAAAAAAACTTGTGACACACACACACACAAAAACAGTTATAAGAACACTGTCATGCCATTTTTGAATGACAAAAATTAAACTTCTGAAACACTATTGTGGAATCATAGAAAACACACAGGTTTTGGAGTCAGACAAACCTGCATTCAAATCCCACTTCACCACCTGCCCAGGTGTGTCCGTTGGGCAGGCCATTTAAGTTCTCTGAACTTCAGTTTCCTCTTCTGTCAAGTGTATATGAATATGCCTATTTCTCAAAGCTGTTGTAAGGATTAAAGAACATTTTACACATATACGCAGACGTAAGTGCTTAGTAAAACACTTAATGGATTCCAAATAAAGCTATAATAGTTATATGAGTTGGAATGGCAAAATGTTCTAGCCGATTAAGATAGGGACCTCCAAAACTACTTTGCTGCAAAACTAGATAAAAGGAATTCAACAAGGTGAGTGAAAAAAAAAAGGAATTCAACAAACCATTTTAAACACTATCACAGGTGCCTACCAAAATTTGAAAATATTATGGGTCATTTATCAATGCAGAATACTCATCTCTTATGTGGTGGGAACTGATATTTAACTCTAAAAACAAAAACCAAAGTTGCGTTAATGAAAAACCCTTGGGTGAAGAAAGCAATTGGTTGGCCTGTGAAATTTTCAGTTCTTTATTTCCTACTACAACTTCATAAAACTTCCATTGGTCCATTGGCTATATCACTTTGATTACTTCCCATCAGTCTCTGCCCAGCCTGATGTGAAATTCCCATGGCAAGGCCTGCCTTGCGTGCTCATCCTTTATCTCACCTTTAAAATACATTCACCTTTTATTTTGTGTCACATAATCACTTTATTGTCTATTTTTATAGAGAATAATTTCATAAATTATTCATATGGTCATTTCTAATGTGTGATAATTTAAGTAGATTGGCTCTTACCTATTGCCTTGCAAACTTAACCATTTATGGAACCAACTTATAGTACAAACAATGCTTTCTTAAACTCATTGCTCCATTTTTGACATTCCCAAAACACTATATATAAGCTTATATTTAGAATAATAATAACTAATAATTACTGAGCAGTCATCATGTGCCAATCTTTACTAAGTGCTTAACATGTATTAAATAGGATGATTCTAATAACCCTATAAAGGAGGTACTATTATTATCTCTAAAGTTTAAATGAGGAAACTGAGCCTTAGAAAGTTCAATTACTTTCTGGAGTTGAGGTAGCTAGTGGGTGGAGAAGGGAGATGAGAGCTTAATCAGTCCAATACCAGAGCTCTTCGTTTTTAAATTCTCTATCTTTAGGGTTTTGTCTTATTATTTCTGTATAAGCTTTTAATATTATTTAGCAAATAATAGAAATACAAGCTCCAAGTTAGCGAAGATCATGCCTCATTCATTTGTATATCCTCAATGCTTAGCTTAGAGCCTGGTACGTACTTAGATGATCATCTTTGTCAAATGAATAAATTAATTGCTGTCACATAGGGTATGAAAAATTCTCAGTAAAGTTGTTGGATTTTATTTTGCTGTGCTTGCTAATCAAATCTGAAGAACTTGGTATTACTCACATACCAACAGTGTAATATGCTTATTTAAAAAATATTGTAACCTATTAATCCCTGAGAATATTAGCAACCCAGTTCAGTAACCTAATGGCCTTGTATTTTTTCAATTTACTTCAAAATCACAAAACCATGAATATATTCTTCTAAAATATTCTGAATTTTTTCTTTATTAGAGAAGTTGTGTGTTTACAGTACAATCATACATAAAATAAAGGATGATAGCACATTTTTATAATTGTACTGTTAACTAGAGACCATGGCTTCACTTAGGGTTCACCGTGTAGTGTAGTTTCATAGATTTTTAAACAAATTTTATTGCCAGCCATATATATAATCTAACGTTTCCCTTTTTAATCATATTCAGATATATATTTCAGTGCTGTTAATTACTTTCCCAATATTGTGATACCATCACCACCATCTATTACCATAATATTTCTATCACTCTAAATAGAAACCCTGTACATTTTAAGCCTTAACTTCCCATTCCCTGCCCCCTCATAACCTATATTCTAGATTCTGACTCTATAAGTTTGTTTATTCTAATTGTTTCAAATCAGTGAGATCATACAATATTTGTCCTTTTCCATCTAGCTTATATCACTCAGCATGATTCCTTCAAGGTTCATACATGTTGTCGCATGTATCAAGTCTTAATTCCTATCTCTTCATTGATTGCTTCAATCTTTTGACGATTGTGAATACTGCCACTATGAACATTGCTATACATATGTCTGTTTGAGACTGTGCTTTCAGTTCTTTGGGGTATAAAAAGTAGTGGTATTGGCAGGTCATATGTTGGTTCTATACTTAGATTTCTGAGAAATTGCCAAACTGTCTCCCACAGGAGCAAAACCATTTTAAATTGCCACCAGCTATGGGTGATTGTTCCTATTTCTCTGTACCCTCTCCAGACTTGTTATTTTCTGGTTTTTTAGTGGCAGCCATTCTAATGAGTGTGAAATAGTATCTCATTATGGATTTGATTTGCATTTCACTAATGGCTAATGATGTTGCGCATCTTTCCTATACTTTCTGGACATTTGAATATCTCCTTTGGAAAGATAACTGTTCAAGTCTTTTGCACATTTTTTAATTGGGGTATTTGTCTTTTTGTTGCTAAATTGAAGGATTTCTTTGTATATTCTGGATTTTAATCCTTTACCAGATATGTGATTTCCAAACATTTTCTACCATTAGGTAGGGTTACCATTTTATTTTCATGATAAAGTCCTTTGATGCACAAAAGTTTTTAATTTTGATGAGATCCCATTTATCAATTTTTCTTTTGTTGCTTGTGCTTTGGGTGTAAAGTCCAAGAAACCACTGCTTAGCACAAGGTCCTAAAGAAGCTTCCCTTTGTTTTATTCTAGGAGTTTGATTGTTCTAGCGCTTATATTAAGATCTCTCATCTACTTTAAGCTTATTTTTGTATATGGTGTGAGGTACAGGTCCTCTTCCTTTTTTGTTTTTGTTAATGGAGATCCAGTTTTCCCAGCACCATTTGTTGAACAGACTATTCCACCCCAATTGATTGGTTTTGTCACTTTGTCAAAATTCACTTGGCCATAAATGTGATGATGGATTTCTGAGGTTTCACTTCTATTCCATTGGTCTACATGACTGTTCTTGTGCCAGTATCTTGCTGTTTTGATTACTGTCTTTGTAATAAATTCTAAGATCAGGAAGTGCAACTCCTCCAATTTCATTCTTCTCTTTCAAGATGACTTTATTCGGGGCCCTTGCCCTTCCACATCAATTCGATGATAGGCTTTTCCATTTCTGCAAAGAAGCTTACTGGAATTTTGATTGAATTGCATTGAATCTATAAATTGATGTGGGTAGTACTTATAACTTAATGCTATTTGGTATTCTAATCCATGAACACAGACTATCTTTCAATTTACTTAGGTCCTCTTTAATTTCTTTTAGCAATGTTTTGTAGTTTTTTTTTTTTTACATACCAGTCCTTTTACATACTTGGTTACATTTATCCTGCTTAATTGATTCTTTTAGTTGCTATTGTGAATGGAATCTTTTTCTTGACTTCTTCTTCCAATTATTCTTTGCTTGTATATAGAAACACTACTGATTTTTTGGATGTTGATCTTCTACCCCGCTACAATTGCTTAATTCAATTTATTAACCCTAGGAGTTTTGCTGTGGACTTTTGAGAATTTTTTGTATACAGAATAATATCTGCAAATAGAGAAAGTTTTACTTCTTCCTTTACAATTCAAATACCTTTTGTTTTTCTTGTCTAATTTCTCTGGCAAGAACTTTCAGTACAATTTTGACAAGTGATGACTGGCATCCTTGCCCTGTTCTTGATCTTAGTGGGAAAACTTTCAGTCTTTCACAGTTAAGTAGGATGTTAGCTGTGGGCTTCTCATATATGCCCTTTATTATATTGAGCAATTTTCCTTCCATTACTAGTGCTCTGAGTGTTTTTAGAAAGAAAGAGTGCTGTGTTTTGACAAATGTTTATTCCACATCAATTGAGATGATACTTTTTTTTCCCCGTCCTATTAATGTAATGTATGTGTTGAACCAACCTTGTATACCAGGGATAAATCTTACTTGATTGTGGCAAATAATTCTTTTAATGTGCTATTGGATTTGGTTTGCTAGTATTTTGTTGAGGACTTTTGCATCTATATGCAAAAGAGATATTGATCTGTAGTTTTCTTTTCTCATGATATCTTTATCTGGCTTTGATATGAGGGTGATGTTAACCTCATAGGAGTTAAGGAGTCTTCCCTCTTCAATTATTTTTTGAACAGCTTGAGAAGAATTGAGTTAACTCTTCTTGAATGTTTGTTAGAACTCTCCTGTGAAGAATGCCCTGTGTAGAATTCCCTTGGCCTCTTCTTTGTTGGGAGATTTTTGATTACTGATTCAATCTCTTTGCTAGTAATTGATTTGTTGATACCTAGCTCTTCCTGAGTCAATGTGGGAGATAGTTTGTGTGTTTCTGAGGATTCGTCCATTTCATCTAGGTTGTCGAATTTATTGGCATATAGTAGTTCATAGTGTCCTTTTATAGCCTATGCTAGTTTGAAAGGAAGTATGCCCCCTAGAAAATCCATATTTTAGCCAAAATCCCATTTCATAAAGGTAGAATAATCCCTGCTCAATACTGTATGTTTGAAACTGTGATTGGATCGTCTCCCTGGATGATGTGATTTAGTCAAGAGTGGTTGTTAAACTGGATTAGGTGACAACATGTCACCACCAACTGAGTTAGGTCTTGATTGGTTTACTGGAGTCCTATAAAAGAGGAAACATTTTGGAGAAAGAGATTCAGAGAGAGCAGAGAAGAACAACATAGGCATGAGAGCAGAGAGGCCACAAGCCAGCGACCTTTGGATTTGAAGAAGGAAAAACGCCTCCTGGGGAGCTTCATGAAACAGGAAGCCAGTAGTGAAAGTAGCAGATGATGCCTTGCTAGCCATGTGCCCTTCCAGCCAAGAGAGAAACTGTGACTGTGTTCACCATGCGCCTTTCCAGATGAGAAAGAAACCGTGAACTTCATCAGCCTTCTTGAACCAAGGTAACTTTCCCTGGATGCCTTTGATTGGACATTTCTATAGACTTGTTTTAATTGGGATATTTTCTCTGCCTTAGAACTATAAACTAGCAACTTATTAAATTCCCCTTGTTTTAAAAGCCATCCCATCTCTGGTATTGCATTCCGGCAGCTAGCAAACTAGAACACAGCCCTTTTCATTTCTCCAGGTTCAGTAGTAATAGCCCCTTCTCATTTCTGATTTCATTATTTGTAGTCTCTTTTTCTTTGTCAGTCTAGTTAAAGGTAGTCAGTTTTATTGACCTTTTCCAAGAATCAACTTTTAGTTTTGTTGGGTCTCTCTATTTTTTGTTTTTGTTTTTTTTTTCCTATTTCATTTATCCCCACTCTAATTTTTGTTATTTCTTTCCTTCTTCTAGCTTTGGGTTTAGCTTGTTCTTATCCTGGTTCTTCCAGATATGAGATTAGGTCTCTGATTTGAAGTATTTCTTCTTTTTTAACTAAGCATAGAGTTATAAATTTCCCTCTCCACACTGCCTTTGCTGTATCCCATAAGTTTTGGTATGTTGTATTTTCATTTTCATTCACCTCAAGATATCTCTTAATTTTGCTTCTGATTTCCTCTTTAACACATTGATTGTTTGAGAGTATGTTGTTTAATTTCCACATATTTGTGAATTTTCTATTTCTTTTTATTAATTGATTTCTAACTTTATTCCATCATGGTCAGAAAATATGCACTGTATGATTTCAGTATTTTTTAATTTATTAAGACTTGCTATAACCCAACATGTGGTCTACCCAGGAAAATGATCCATGTGCACTCAGGAAGAATCTGTATTCTGTTTTCATCTGGTACAGTGTTCTATAAATGTCTGTCAGGTCTAATTGGTTTAGTTTATCATACTTCCTTACTGATCTTCGGACTAAATGTTCTATCTATTGTTGAGAGTGGTGTGTTAAAAATTTCCTACTATTTTTCAATTTCTCCCTTCAGTTCTGTCCATATTTTCTTGACAGATATTTTGGGGGCTTTTGAGGCTTGCATGGTATATATTTTTTCCATTCTTTCACCCTCAACCTACTTATATCTTTGAACTTTAAGATGAGTCTCTGGCAAACAGTATATAGTTAGGTCCAGCTTTTGTATCCATTCCACCTTTGGAGAGTTTGATTTATTTATTTAAAGTTACTACTGATTTTACAGGACTTTCTTCTGCCATTTTGCTATTTAGCTTTTGTAAGTCTTAGAAATTTTTTTGTCCCTCAATCTGTTGAAACCGACTTTTATTATTTCCTCTTGTTTTGCTTTTTTTATGTTGGCACCATATTAACTGCCTTCTTATTTCTATTCTGGAAATATTTTTCATTTGTTTTCTGCATGGTTGTCATGGGGTTAAATTTAACTAAAAACATAATAATATGTGGTTTGTGATCAATTTAACTTCAGTAGCATGCACATATATTTTCCTATACCCTTCTATCACCACCCATTTTTTTTATTTGTTACTACTTATATCTTTGTACATTGTATGTACAAAAACCTAAATGTCATTACTTTTTATGCATTTGTATTTTAGCACCCATAGGAAGTAAGAAGTGGATGTATATACCAAACAATACATTACAATAATACTGGCATATATAATTACCCAAGTGGTTACCTTTACTGCAGGTCTTTATTTATCCATTCTGGTTTGAACCACTGTCTAGTGTCCTTTCCTTTCGGTCTGAAGGATTCCGTTTAGAGCTGCTTATAGGGCAGATCTAGTGCTGATAAACTCTCTCAACTTCTGTTTACCTGAAAATGTTTTCATTTCTCCCTCATTTTTAAAAAAGGGTCTCACCAGAAATACAATTCTTGGCTGGCAGTTGTTTTCCTTCAGCACTTTAAATATTTCAACACACTGCCATTACCTTCATGATTTCCGATTACAAATCAGCACTGATTCTAATTGGGACATTTTGTATGTAACAGGTTGCTTTTCTCTTGCAGCTTTCAGAACTCTCTCCTTGTCCTTTACGTTTGATAGTGTAATCAGTATATAATGGGGTGTATTTTTCTTTGTGTTTATCCTCTTTGATATTCTCTGAGCTTCTCAGATGTGTATATTCATGTCTCGTACTAAGTTTGGGAAGTTCTCTGACATTATTTCTTTGACTGTTCTTTACTCTCTTTTCCTTCCGGGACTCCCATAATGCATATGTTGGTGTGCTTGATGGTGTTCCAGAAATATCTTAGGATATTTTTACTTTTAATATTTCTTTTTTCTCCCTGCTCCTCTCCTTGACTCATTTCAAGTTTTTTAACTTTGAGTTCACTGATTCTTTCTTCTGCCAGCTCCAATCTGATCTTGAAACACTCTCAGGCATTTTTTCATTTCAATTATTGTGTTCTTCAATTCAAGTAGCTTTATTTCATTTCCCTTTAAAATGTCTATCGCTTTATTTAGACTTTCATATTGTTCATTCCGTGTTTTCTTTTTATAGAATCCTTTAGTTCTTTCTCTGTATTTTCCTTCATCTTCTTGAGTATGTTTAAGATCATTTTTGTAAAGGCCTTATTTCATATGTTCACTTTTTCACCTTCTTTTTTAGTGTTTTCTGTATTTTTATTCTCTTCATTTGGATGAACCAACCTTTCCCATTTTTTGTCTTGTCCTCTGTTCCACACTGTACATTTTTAATGCAATTTTATTGAAAAAAATCACATACCATATAATCATCCAAAGACTAGCAATTGGTTATTCACAGTATCATCATATAGTTGTTCATTCATAGCCACAATTGATTTTGAACATTTTCATTACTCCATGAACAATAAAAATAAGAATAGAAATAAAAGTAAAAAAAGAACACCCAAAGCATCCCATACCCCAATCCCTCTTATTATATATTTATCACTGTCTTTATTTTCTTACTCATCTGTCCATATACTGGATAAAGGGGATGTCAGTCAAGAGTTTTACACAATCACATGGTCACACTGCAAAAGCTATATAGTTATACAATCATCTTCAAAAATCAAGGCTACTGGATTACAGTTTAATGGTTTCAGGTTTCCCTCCAGTTACTCCAGTGCACCAAAAACTGAAAAGAGGTCCTTTATATCCTTTATAATACATAAGAATAACCTACAGAATTGCCTCTCACTCTATTTGAAATCTCTCAGCCACAGAAACTTTATTTTGTTTCCTTTCTCTTCCCCCTTTTGGTCAAGAAGTCTTTTTTTCCAACCCCAACTTCAACGTATGTTACAAACAGAAAAATGCACCCATTTAATGTGCACAGTTAGATAAATTTTAACAAATGTATTTATCCATGCATGCAAGCACCACCACAACCAAGATACAAAATGTTTTCATAATCCCTCTCCCTAAGTTTCCTTGTGTCCTTTGACAGGAAACACTGATCTGAGTTCTGCCACTATAGATTAATTTAGTCTATTTTAGAATTTTAGGTAAACAGGATCACACATTAAGTGCTCTCTTGTGTCCTTTCCTGCTCAGCATAATGTTTTGGACCCATGTTGTTGTATGTGTCAGTACTTTTCCTTTGAAAGGCTGAGTCATAGTCCACTGTATGGATATACCATAATTTGTTTATCTGTTTTCCTGTTGATGGATATTGGGGTTGTTCTATAGTTTCTAGTTTTACAACTAAAGCTGTTGTGAGCATTCATGTACAAATATTTGTGCGGACTAGTTCTCATTTCTCTTGGGTAAATATTTAGGAGTGGAATTGCTGGTAAGTGTGGGTTTGATTTCAACCAAACTGTTATCAGAGTAGTACCATTTTGCATTTCTACTGGTAATGCATGCAAATTCCAGAAGCTCTACATCATTTTAATTTTAGCCATTTTGGTAGGTTTGTAGTGATATCTCATCATGTTTTCATCTGTGTTTTCCTGATGGCTAATATAAACATTTTTTCAATTGCTTATTGAGGGCAAGATTTTAAACAGTGCAGACATAGAATCAGATTTGTGTTTTAGGTTCTTGAACCACAATGCCCAACTAAGTTCTTGGATTTGATTTCTTATCATTTCTGCTGAAGTGACACAACCAAAATAATGGGGAAATTCTACATAATTGCTGGAAACTGCTAAAAGAGCTTATCCACTTGTATGAAACCTCTAAGAGTTGGGTAAACAAAATGGAGAAGAAGAGAGCAGATGGAGACAAGCCCTAACTACTTATTCTCCTATTTGTTGGTTGGGTGATTGAGTGAATTAATTCCTGCTCTGCCCCCAGGCCCTTAATTCTCCTTGAATCAGAGTGGTACTGATGGAAATAGAGAAAGGAAAAGTTCTATGTCAGAAACTACCAGGTGTTCCCTAATAATAGTTCTCCCTTTCTTTCATAGCAATAGAACTTTTAGCTGATCCAGTGGCCACCCAGTATAAAGATTACATTTCCCAGCTTCCACTGCAGCTCAGTATGGTCGCATGATTAAGTTATCGCCAAAGGAATGGCAAGGATCATTTTCAAGAAGTGTTCTTAAAAGGAGGGTGTGTAATTTTACTCCACTTTCCTACTGCTGGCTGGAGCATGGACTTGATGGCTGTGGCCAAAGCATCTATTTTGGACCCTGATGTAGAGACCACATGCTGAGGAAGGTGGAACAACAAGATTGAATGAACCAAAACCCCTGACACTGTGGGACTCCATATCAATCCCACACTGACCACCTCTGGATTTCTTTTGCGTGAGTGAGACATAAATGTCTTTCTTGTTTACATCACTGTCATTTTTGATTTTCTGATATTTGCAGCTGAAGTGAACTCTAATTCATAAGTCCGAACTGCTGACTGCCCTCAGTTACATTTTTTTCCCTGTATTCTACTCTAGCTTAGTCCTATCCAGATCAGCTTCATTCATATCTCTACTTGAAAGTCTGATCCCTTTTTCAACTTTTTAAACAGTTCCTATATGGGGTACTGCTGACTTTTATAGCTTCAGAGCTCTAACTCTGAGTCTCAGGGGTCACTTAAATACCTGAAATTTCTGGGAATGACCAGGTTATATACAAACATCTCAGCATCTCAGAATTTAGAATTAACAGTTTCACCTCCTGGATATATGTGACTGTACTAAGAGCTAACAATCTAGGACCCTTTACAATAAGCCCCAACCTGATAACCCATGATCTTGACTTCAGTTCTCTGAGTTTTTATATTATAATTGGTCTATGTAATTAAGGCATGATAGTATTTGTCTTTTTGTTCCTGACATTTCATTCAACATACAGTCCTTAAGGTTCATTAACTTATTTGCATGCCTCACAACTTCATTTCTCAAGAAGTCTTTCTTAATCCCACAATTCCATGGCCAGCCTCATCCTCAGTAGTCAGTTCCCACATTTTCAAGGAGATTTACACTCTTGGGAGTCATGTCCCAGGGTGGGGTGGGGGTGGGGTGGTGAGGAGAACAATGAATTTACCTACTGAGTTACCTTAGAGAGAGCGGCCACATCAGAGCAACAAAAGAGGTTCTCTGGGGATGACTCTCAGGCATAATTATAAGTAGTCTTAGCTTTTCCTTTGCAGGAATAAGTCTCATAAGGACAAGCCACAAGATCAAGAGCTATTAATATGGTAGTCCCCAATGCTTGTGAGAATATCAAGTCTTCTGCAAGTGGGGAAATTTAATATTTCCACATGTTCTTCCATTCCCACAAAGGAACTTTGCAAATACTTCAAATATATCTTTGCAAATAGAAATATCTTCCACTCAATTACTCTGGGATGTTTCAGAACATCACACTAACCTGTACAAACCAGCAAGATCGCATTTCCTATACAAGATTCCATGTAATTATGGCATTCAAATAAAGTTATCATACAAATTAAATTAGATAGTGGGCTACCAAAAATATAAATTTTGTAACAAATAAACATCTCTTCCTTTGGTTTCACACAGAAGTTGAAGTTTTAAAATATAGTCAATATCATCCTCTACCCTTGAGTCTGATTTACCTTAGTCATAGCCAGATCAGCTTCATTCATATTTCTAATTGAAGTCGAATCTCTTTGTCAACTTTCTTAACAGTTGCTGTATGGTGGAATGCTTATTTTCATAGTTACAGAACTCTAATTCTGAGTCTCATGTGTCACACAGATACCTGAAGTTCCAGGGAATGATCAGGTTATACACAAAGAGCTCAGCATCTCAGAATTTAGAAATAACAGTTACAATTCAAGAATAAATGTGACAGCTGTAACAGCTTGCAATCTTGGGAACCTGTATGATAAACCATTCCATGATAACTTTTGCTCTCAAATTCAATTCTCAGAGTTTGCATATTGTAGCTAGTCCATATTAATAAGGAATTATATCTGTCTTTTTGTTTCTGGCTTATTTCATTCAACATACTGTCCTCAAGGTTCATTCACCTAGTGGCATGCCTCACAGCTTCATTTCTTCTTTCAGATGCTCAATATTCCATTGTAGCTATACACCACTGTTCGTCCTTCTGTTCATCAGTCAATGCACGCTTAGGCCACTTCAGTCCATCGCAAATCATGAATACTGCCATGATAAACACCATGTCTGAATGATCATTTTCTCCCTACTTTCAGTTCTTCCAGGTATATACCTAACAACCTGATTGCAGGATCATATGGCAACCCTATACTTAGTCTCCTGTGGAACCTCATACTGTCCTCCAGACAGCCTGCATCATTCTACTTCCCTACCAACAGTGAAAAGGTCCATCTCTCTCTCCACATTTTCTCCAACACTTGTATCTTTCTGTTTCCTTTTAAATGGTTATATCCACACACTATACAACCCAACCTAAGTAAACAATCAATGGTTCCCAGTGTAATCACATAGTAATGAATTCACCACCACAATCTATATGAGGACATTTCCATTTCTTCCACAAAGAAAGAAGATGGAAAAATGAAAAAAGAAAATAAAAAGGAGAAACACCACCACCCATACCCCTTCCTTATATTTCCCTCTTATTGACATTTAGCTTTGGTGTATTATTTTTGTTACAATGAATGGAAGCATATTACAATGTTACTATTAACTTTAGATCCTAGTTTGCATTGATGGTATTTTTTCTGTATACCATCCCATTTTTAACACCTTGCACTATTGACATTCATTTGTTCTCCTTCACGTAAAACTATTCTTATATTTATATATTTAATCTATTTGTATATTGTTCGCTCTAGGTTTCACTAAGTTATATGGTCCCAGTCTTTATTTCTATCATTCCTCGTGTGTCACACATGCCTCAGCCTTGTTCAGTGCACTTACAATATTGTGCTACCATTAGATAGTATTGTGCTATACATTTCTGGATCTTTACAATCAATTCTGTTGAACATTCTGTACTCAATCAGTATCATATGCACAATCTCTACTCTCTATCTCCTGATAGTCTGTGTTCTCAACATATAACTCTCAAAGTTTGCTTAATGTTAGTTCATTAAGTACAATCAATTCTGTTGAACATTCTGTACTCAATCAGCATCATATGCACAATCTCTACCCTCTTTCTATCTCTGGTAATCTGTGTTCTCAACTTCTAATTCTCAAAGTTTGCTTAATGTTAGTTCATCTTAGCCACACTGTATTTGTCCTTTTGTTTCTGGCTAGCATCACTCCATATAATATCCTCAAGGTTCATCCATGTTGTTGCATGCTTTATGACTTTATTATGATATACCGTATCTCATTTTTTTCTTTCCTTTTACCATTAGTGATAGTCTTCTTTACTATACTCTTCTCCAGACCTGTCTTTTCCTATCTGCCCATAGTGCTTCCTTTAGTACTTGTGGAACAGGTCTCTTGTTCACAAACATTCTCAATGTCTGTTTGTCTGTAACTATTTTAAACTCTCCCTCATTTTTGAAGGACAGTTTTGCTGGATATAGAATTCTTGATTGGCAGTTTTTCTCTTTCAGTACCTTAAATATATCATACCACTGCTTTCTCACCTCCATGGTTTCTATGAAGAAATTGGCATATAATCTTATTGAGCTTCCCTTACTTGTGATGGATTACTTTTCTCTTGCAGTTTTCAGAATTCTCTCTTTGTCTCTGACATTTGACAAAATGATTAGTAAGTGTCTTGGAGTCATGTCTATTTGGATCTATTCTGTTTGGGGTACATTGAACTTCTTGGATCTGTAATTTTATGTCTTTCATAAGAGATGGGGAATTTTCAGTGACTATTTCCTCTATCATTCTTTCTGCCCCTTTTCCCTTTTCTTCTCCTTCTAGGACACCTATAACATGGATATTCATGCACTTCATCTTGTCATTCAATTTCCTGAGACACTGCTCATATTTTTCCATTCTTTTCTCTATCTGTTCTTTTGTCTGTAGGAGTTCAGAAGTTCTCTAGTTCACTAATCCTTTACTCTGCCTCTTCAAATCTGCTGTTGTATGTCTCTCTTGTTCTTTTCATCTTCTCTATTATGCCTTCCATTCCCATAAATTCTGCCATTTGTTTTTTTTCAAGCTTTCAAGTTCTTGTTTATTGTCACTCAAAGCCTTCTTTATAAACTTTGTCTCTTTTTGCCATATCTTCCCTCAACTCGTTGATTTGATTTTTTAATTCATTTAGCATGCTTGTTTAAACATTGGTAGCTTCTTCCTTTGACTGGGCCATATCTTTGTTTTTCCTAGCATGACTCGCAATTTTTTGTTGGTGTCTAGGCATCTGGTTTCCTTGATTAGTTTATTCTGGAAGTCATTTTCTCTCTTCTACCTAGGGTTTTCTTGGTTGGTTTTGTTCTCTATCTTTTCTTTGGCATTCAGCTGAACTTATTCTAGACCTTTAGCACAGCTTATGTTTAACTGATCAGAATTTTTCAGCTTCTGTTCTTCTGGTTCTTACCCTGCCTATATATGGAAACTTTTTTGCATAGGATCTCCCCAGATATGATTGACCCCAATCAGATTTTACCAGACAAGGCAGGCCCAGGTCTCAGGAGGAGTGTGTAATCAGTCGATTTCCCTGAGGATAAGACCCAGCAGGTTCTCTGACTTTCTTGTGGAGTCTCTATCCTGCCCAGCAGGTGGTGCTTGTCAGCCCACAGCTCCCACCAGCATAAAGTGGTGAGGAGCCTTTAATTTTCAGCCTGCCAGGGGCTTGGTTGAGACAGAGGCTGAGGTGGAAGGCAAGCTTAAGCTGCTTCTGATTTGCAGACCCTGGGATCTGAATTCTTGGAAGGAGGCCTGCCACTTGAGTTGGGCCCTGCCCACCTTTTCTTGGGAAGAAATGCCCTTCAGGAAATTACCTCCTTCACTTTACTAGTTACTTTGTCTCTCAGACCTATCTTAACACCACCCTTTCCTGAGTCAGCACCAACAGTTGAAAATGCCTGAGGCTTTCTCTGATGAGCTGCTTACAATACTTTTTAAAAATAAGAAGAAAAAGAGAGAGAGAAAATAAAATAAAAGCTCTTTTCAGAGCCAATCTCCCCACCCCCCAGTTTTTCCATCAGGAACCAGAGTTAGTATCCAGCTGTATGTCTCCCTTTTCTTGGGGCACAGCCCTTTTCAAGTATTTTGCGCTTGCTGACTCCTAAGCTTCCTTTTAAAATTTTTTTCTTTCTTTATCAGCCCCATCTCCTCTCTGCCAGGAGAGACCTCAGGGTTGCTTTCCTGCTTTGTCTTGGTTTAACTGTGCTCAGAGCAGGAATGGTTTTGGTTGGGGGTTGGCAAACTATGATAGGTAGCAATGTCTAACTGAAGCTTGAGTGGTCTCCAGAGTAGCCTCTCGACTCTATTTGAACTCTCTCAGCCACTGATACACTTCTTGTCCCCTTTTTGGTCAGGATAGCATTGTCAATCACACAGTGCCAGGCCCATGCTCACCCCTGAGAGTCATCTCCCACATCACTAGGGAGACTTTCACCCCTGGATGTTATCTCCCACACAGTGGGGAGGGCAATGATATCTCTTGCAGAGTTGGGCTTAGAGAAAGAGAGGCCACATACGGGCAACAAAAGAGGTCCTCCTGAGGTAACTCTTAGGCATATCTATAGGTAGGCCAAGCTTTTCTGCTACATAAAGAAGCTTCACAAGAGCAAACCTCAAGATCAAGTGTTTGGTCTATTGATTTGGATGTTCCTAATGTTTGACATAGTATCAAGGGTTCCCCCAGTAGTAACGTTGTTTTTTCATTTTTATTGAAAAATCTTCATAAACACATTCCATACATTGTGTACAATCAATGACTCACAATATCATCACATAGTTGTGTATTCATCACCATGATCATTTTTTTAATGTTTACATCACTCCAGAAAAAGAAATAAAAAGAAAACAAAAAAATTCATACATACCATACCCTCGCCCCTCCCTCTCATTGTCCACTAGTATTTCCATCTACCCAAATTATTTTGCCCCTCATCCTCCCTATTATTTATTTATTTTATCCATTTTTCTTACTCATGTGTCCATAAGCTGGATTAAAGGAGCATCAGACACAAGGTTTTCACAATCAAACAGTCACATTGTTAAAGTTATATCATTATACAGTCATCTTTAAGAATCAAGGCTCCTGGTATTCTTTCATTAACAATTAACAAATTAATATTCTTTCATTTACAATATTATCTCTCAGTGGGTGGTGGCAGGGCGGGAGAGATAAGGTGTATGGAAGGATTTGGATTTTATTTTTTATTTTTATTTCCTTTCTGGAGTAATGAAAATGCTCCAAAACTGGCCATGGAAATGTGTGCACGACTACATGATTATACTGTGAGCCAATGTTTGTATACTTCAGATGGTCTGTGTAGTGTGTGAGTATATCTCAATAAAACTGTATTTAAAAAAATAGAATCAAGGCTACTGTAACACAGCTCTACAGTTTCAGGTACTTCCCTCCAGCCACTCTAATACCCATAAACCAAAAAAGAATATCTATATAATGCATAAGAATAATCTCCAAGATAACCCCTCAACTCTGTTGAAATCTCTCAGCCACTGAAACTTTATTTTGTCTCATTTCTCTCCTCCCCTTTTTGGTCAAGAAGGCTTTCTCAATCCCTTGACACCAGGTCTTGCCTCATCCCAGGAGTTCTATCCCACTCTGCCAAGGGGATTTTCACCCCTAGGAGTTCATGTCCCACATAGTCGGGAGGGCAGTGAGTTCACCTGCTAAATTGGCTTAGAGAGAGAGGCCACATCTGAGCAACAAAAATGGTTCTCTGGGATGACTCTTAGGCCTAATTTTAAGTAGGCTTACCCTATCCCTTGCAGGAATAAGTTTCGTAGGGGTGAACTCCAAGATCGAGGGCTCAGCCTATTGAATTGGTTGTCCCACTGCTTGAGAGATGATCAGAAATTCTCCAAATGGGGAAGTTGAATATTTCCTCCTTTCTCCCCAGTCCCCCAATATGACTTTGAAAATACTTCTTTATTCACGGTCCAAATTACTCTTGGATATATCAGAGCATCATACTAACCTGGACAAACCAACAAAATCGTATGCCTTATTCAAGATTCCACGTACTTATGTTGTTCAAGTAAATTCACCATACATGTTAAATTAGGTAATACACTATTCAAGATATAAATTTTGTACCAAATAAACATCTCCCACTTTGACACCATTCTCTCTTGATCCTTCTTCTACATAAGGCTTGCTCTTATTCAGTCTCCTTTAATAGTTTTCCCTTATATTCCCTAACTTCAGAATGTTGTAGTATTAAGATCTTCTCTATTCTCTCTTTAGATTCACCTCCAAGTGAGGTCAATCTTTAAATTCCGTCTGTATCTTCATGACCCCAAATTCCAATTTTTCTTCTGAACTCTTCTTGTCTCTTATATACAACTTTTCCACTAGGATGATTAAAGTCCTCTCCAATTTAATATGCCCTACCTGAACGCTTATATTCCAAACCCAAAATCTACACTTCTCCAATTTGTCACCATTCCAATAAATGACAGCTCTTTCTTTCTTCTTTTGGCCAAAAACCTTGGAGTCATCCTTAATCCCTTTCTTTTCACGCCACACCCAGTCTAAAAGCAAATTCCATATTTTATTCTGTAAATATCTTTAAAATAAGTATATAATATGACCACTTCTCACCATATTATGCTGACATTTTTCCAAGAAACCATTAACTATAGCCTCTCGACTGGTATCCCTGCTTCTGTCTTTGCTCACCTTCAGTGTGTTCCAAATGGAAAAGCTGGAATTATCTTTTAAAACTATAAATCAGCCCTTTTTCCTTGTTCCTTTCCCGTTCCCTTTTCTTCCCTACTTCCCCTTCCTGTTCTGGTTTGAAGCTATGTACCCCCAGAAAAGGCCAGGTTTTCCCATCCCTGTGGGGGACAGACCTATTGTGGGTGGTACTTTTTTATTAAGTTTCCATGGAGATGTAATCCTTCCTATTCAAGGTGGGTCTTAATCCCTTTACTGAAGTCCTCTGTGAAAAGAATAAAGACAGAAAATACAAAGAGCAGAAAGATGAAACCAAGTGAAGGATGCAGAGAGAGAGAAAAAAAAACCCAGAGATGCTAAGGGAAGACCTGCAGGATACAGAGAGTTCAGAGAAGTCTCCCCAGAGAAGCAAGCAAGGACACATGGGACTGAAAAGAAAAAGAACCCAGGAATGAAGGGCTAGCAGATGCCTTCCCATGTGAAAAAGGAACCCCAGATGCCATCAGCTTTTCTTCAGTGAAGATATCCTCTTGTTGATGCCTTAACTTGGAAATTCTATGCCTTAGAATTGTAACTTGTAACTTAATAAATCCCCTTTGTTGAAAGCCAACCCATTTCTGGTATATTGCATTTCAGCAGATTTAACAAACCAAAACTCTTCCCTTCCTTAATAATTGGGTTCTAAGGCCATTAGGTGAGATGAAGCAAGGTATATATAATGGCTGGTTGGAGAACTGTGGTGACTCAGAATGGGGTATCAGGGATTGAGTGGAGAGAATAGCGTGCTCACATAGGAGAGCTTCCTGTCTTGGGAGTCAGAGCTCTATTGAGGGGAGATGGAGTGTGGTAAGGAGGATACCCATACAGAGGTGTGGCCTGTGATAGGGAATCATGGCCAAGGCAGGGTGAAGAGAGCAACAACATGGGAGAGCTATCCAGCATGAGGTATCAGAGCTTAAGCAAGGTAAGGATGACATCCATGCAAAAGAGTGGTCTGATGGACGTCCACACACAAGCAGGGTGAAGGGGGTGTCTAACAAATGGGGTGTTCTGTACAGAAAGAGGAGTTTACACAGCATGTGGGGGATGGTTAGGCATGAGGTGCAAGAACCCAATTAGGGAAGAGGAGGACCTTTATAGGGGGCATGTCCAGGCACAGGGTATCAGAGTACAAATAAGATAAAGAGGGTATCCATTCAGGTGAGTTACCAGGTGCAGAGGTTAAGCCCTAAGTGAGATGAGGAGGGTGTCCATGCTTGGGGGCAGTCTAGCATGAGGATATAAGAGTCTGAGTGGAGAAAGGTGTCTGCGCAGTCAGCAGTCAAGTATGGGTATCAATGGCCAAGCATGAAGAAGAAAGAGCATCCTCTAAGAAAGACAGATGGGCATGGCATGTTGGAGACCCAGGGTAGTAACAAGGGCCTCCACCAGGGAGAGGGGTAGAAGCAGCAGTAAGAATCTGGATATCTTCAGGGAGATTGGTAAAATAAGTAAAAATATCAAGGATATTGATGGCCAGATATCTTACTGTTGTAGAAAGAAGAAATTACAAATACAGAAAGGGAGAAACCTAAACTTTCACTAGAATGGGTTTGGAATTGGAAGTATTTGATGTGAACTCATGGATATATATCATGTATATGGATATAGAAATAAATACGGTTTTAATTTATGTACATTTATAGATGTGCTGGTTTAAAATTGTTATATACCCCATAAAAGCCATGTTCTTTTAATCCAATCTTGTGGAAAGTAGATGTATTTTTGGGTAGGACCTGTTGATTAGGTTGTTTCCATGGAGATGTGACCTTGCCCATTCAAGAGAGGTCTTGATGGACTTGCTGGAGTCCTTTAAGAGAGCCCAGAAAGTTTAGAGAAGCTAAGAAAGAAAATGCCCCAGCAGAAGCTGAAGGACCCATAGGAGCTGAGACAGCCATTTTGAAACCAGCCCAGGAGAGAAGGGCAAGAAGATATCACCCTGTGCCTTCCCATGTAAAAGAGGAACCCAGATGATCTGCTTTTCTTCAGTGAAGATATCCTCTTGTTGATATAGACATTTCCATGGCCTTAGAACTGTAAATCTGTAACCTAATAAATCCCCTTGGTAAAAGCCAATTCATTTCTGGTATATTGTATTCTGGCAGCTTTAGCAAACTAAAACTATATATATATATATATAAATGCACACATGACTGTACATGTACATGTGTGTGGTGTTGGATTTTTTTAATTATCTCAAACAATATGCTGTTTATAAGAAACATATCAAAAACATAGGCACATAAAAAAGGTTGAAAGTAAAATTATTGAAAAAGATAAAGTATGCAAATACTTAACTATGTTAAATATTAAGGATATTGACGGCCAGATATCTTACTGTTGTAGAAAGAAGAAATTACAAATACAGAAAGGGAGAAACCTAAACTTTCACTAGAATGGGTTTGGAATTGGAAGTATTTGATGTGAACTCATGGTTTTCAATGTATATGGATATAGAAATAAGTATGGTTTTAATTTATGTACATTTATAGATGCGCTGGTTTGAAATTGTTATACACCCCATAAAAGCCATGTTCTTTTAATCCAATCTTGTGGAAAGTGGATGTATTTTTGGGTAGGACCTGTTGTCCTAAAACTATGCTTTAGTTTAGTATTGAGGAAATCAGGAGTCAAATCTTGAGAAACTATGACTGACATGCTAAGGATTCTGGATTTAACCAGGGTTATGGTTTGGTTGGTAAAGGTGAAATCCAGTTTATGAGCAAGGTAAGTTCATGGGCAAGAAGTTCAATCACTGTAGAGACTGGTGAATGAAAGAGTGCCAAAATTGGGATAAGAATTGTCAAATGTAATGAAAGGAGTACAGCCTACTTAACTATGAGGTTGGATTTTTTTTGTCTGAGGAAGGCCCTTAGACCTTCAGCTAACTGGTATGCAATTTGACATCTGGTGGCACTGACTTTGGTAAACTCACCAAATCCGGAATCTTTTTTCATTTCAGAAAGACTACCTCAACAGTATTCTAGAGTTTATCAGACTCAGTGAAAATTAGTTTGGCAGACTTGAAAAAAAAAAAGAAAAAACCTGGTTTATAAAACCAACATGTTGATTGATTAATATTAATATATAATGTGAACAAAAACGCTAAAGCAATTTAGAGGTTTGGGTCAGGCTGACCATCCTGTTCTCTCCCTGGAGTTACAGTAAACAGCATACTAGATTATTTACTGCGCTTGAAATTTATGTAGTTTTTCTCTGCTCCCTGCCCTCACTCCAGATCCATTCTCCATCTTTCCTTCTCTTGAACTATGTCCAGAGAGGCTGACTTCACAGGCCTACACACACCCCACACGCCCCTTGCCTGAAGCTCTGTTTGGGTCCAGCCACTGACAGTCACCAAAAGGAGGGTACAGAAGGGGAGAAGAGAGAGCTGGGATTTCTTTCTTGCTCCTTCTTCACTTCTCTGGCAGGAACTGCATCCCTCAACACTCCAGCTTCAGCTCTCACTGGGCTCTGAATCTGGCAAAACCATTTTCTCCCTGCTTGCCTCTTTAGCTCCAAGGTGTGTAAGCTTCCCGTAGTTGCTAGTCTCTGGGGATCACTTCAGTGTCCCTCAACCTTCCTACACCTCTGTAAGTCTCTTCATTAGAATTATCTGGGCTGAATTATGTTTCCTGCGATCTGAATGAGTAACACTGTGTTTCCAAAACACCAAACATTTTCCTATCTTAGGGTGATGGATTGTCCTTTTTTGCCCAGGATTGAGAGGGTTCCTGGGATGGAGGAACAAGGATGACTTGGTCACCTAATGTTACTTCACTTCGCCATATCTACTTACCGTTCTTACATTGTTATTTACTTACTATTTTTCTTAAAATCAATGCATTTTGTTACTTATTTCTTTTAAAGGAAACTTTAAATCACTACCATAGGTGGAAAACCAATATAGCATGCCTTTTATAGAGACATAAAATGCACTATAGAAATAAAAACAAATGAAAATTAAGCATTAATATTAAATTTAGCTAGATATTGTTACTCCCAAGGGACCTGAACCTGAGCCCCGCTCGCTCTTTGCTTAAACAGGAAATTAATAAGTGTTATGAATAAAAACATACTAACATCAAAATGAAAGTTTCTGCTTGATGTATCAGAAGGTCTGGAAGAAAATTGTAAATGGGTAACGTTCGCAAAATGTGAGTCTACATCATTTGATGAGGTATGAATCATCTTGTTTATGGCCTGTGGTATGTATTCCATCCTTTGGGAAACAATGGTTGATTGGGATCAGGCTATGCTAACATGATATCCCAATCTTCACAGTGGGAATATAACCAACAGGCTAACTGCATGTTTGCATTGGTCTGGCAGGATGTGCTTTACCCATGGACAGTGCTAAGATGGACAACGGTGGTTTACACTCAATTCTAAAGGACACATTTCTTCTTTGAATATAGTAGTCCTTTTATCAAGAAATAGTCAAATCTTTCAAACCAAATCCTTCAAACTACACAGTCTTTTTAAAGTAGTTTTGTAAATCTCTAGTATGATGTAGTATGTGTTTATTACACATTTTAAACTCTGAACACAATCTTATTTCTTTCCATTTCATGTTTAACAGGTCACGTATACATCTATGATCTACCAGAAAGTCTGAAATACTATAGCAACTTATTGGGGTGGGAGTGGGTAGGTATATGAACAGTGACTGGGTCTAGTGTCATAACAAAGGTGACATCAGAGCTCACAGGATTCATTTGCTTTCTCTAAATGGAGAGAAGAGAAGTTAATCTAGGCAGAAGGAATAGCATGTGCAAAGGCATGGAATCGTGAAAGAATACAATACATTCAGGGATTGAAAGTGGTTAAATAATATCCGGAAGAAGATTATTTTAATTTATATGGAAGATTAGCAGAATACAGTTCCTAGATAAATCAGAGAACCTAAAATTCATATCATGGTAGTGAGTACGGCATAATGGGTAAGAAATCAGGATCTGGAGTAACAGTTGTGCTATAATCTCAGCTTCAGAAATTATTCTCTGTATGACGCTGGGGAAATGGCTTAACATTACTGATGCTTCATTTCCTTGTCTGTAAAATGGGAAATAATTCTATCCTTTTATAGAGTGATTAGAAAGTTTAAATTAGATAATACGCTTAGACCAGTTGTTCTCAACCAAGGTCAATTTTGCCCCTCCTTCTCCCACCCCCAACCTTCCAAGGGATATTTAGTAATGTCGGGGACATTGTCAACTGTCATGACTGGGGAAGGACTACTACTGGCATCGAGTGGGTAAAGGCCAGAGATACTGCTCAACACTGCACAATGCACAGGACAATTCCCCACAAGAAAGACTTATTGGAATAAAAATATCAAAAGTGCTGAAGTTGAAAACCCTGAATTAGACTGTGGCTATTTGAAGCTGAATGGACCCCAGAAAACTGTGTTTTTAAAGCTAATCCATTCCCATGAGTGTGGCCCCACTATAAATAGGATCTTTCGGGAGTAGAATATTAACATAAGATGTGACCCACCTAATTCAGGGTAGGTCTTAATCCTCTTACAGGAGTCCTGTACAAAAGGATGAAGTTCAGAGAGAAAGACACAGAAACTAAAAGAGAAAGCCACAGAAGCACAGAGAGAAAGCCATAGAAACAAAGAGAAAGCCACGGATGCCAGAAGCTGAAAGCAATGAAACCTGGAAGAGAGGGGAGAGATCGTTGGATGCCGCCATGTGCCTTGCCCTTGACGGAGGAGTCTCAAGATTGCAGGTAGCTTTTCTTCAAGAGGAAGGTATCCTCTTGATGTTGCCTTGATTTGGACATTTTCATGGCCTCAAACCTGTAAGTTTGTAAACTAATAAATTCCCATTGTTAAAAGCCAGTTCATTTCTGGAATATTGAATTTCAGCAGCCTAGCAGACTAAAACACAGACTAATGCCTAGCTTATAATATAAATTCAATACCTTTTATTGAGATACAGCAGGAGGATGAGCAGGACAATGAGAAGGAAAAAGTAGGGGAGGAGCAGGAGGAGAACTGATAATGTACAAAGATGAGTTCACTGTAGCTGTTTTCTGTTATGCTGGATGCCAAGACATCATGACCCGCTGTCATTGAGTGCACTTCTCCTAATCCCAGCTGCCAACTGCCTTTCCATGTGTGTACAATTGGTCATAGAGTGACTGGATAAGAATTACAAACAGTTGGGCCATGGAAGAGCAGTCAAGCACCTAGCATCTAACCAAAATGAAGTTTTATGTACCAGGGAAAATGGCCAAAGTCCCTATAACCCTAACATGTGACAACCATCTTCTGTCCGTGAACAATTAATTATCTTAGGCCTGGAAGCAATAAATGACAAGACCCAATGACCAACCATGAGGGCTAGAAGTTCATTCAGTCCACTAGCCTAGAAATAGCAAATCATCACAACTTGTCTAGTGGGCCAGGCACCTATTTAAAATGGAAGATAGCATAGTATTTAAACAGGTTTTTTTGTTGTTGTTGTTTTAACATGGGCAGGCACCGGGAATCGAACCCGGGTCCTCGGGCATGGCAGGCAAGCATTCTTACCTGCTGAGCCACCGTGGCCCTCCCTAAACAGGTTTTGCACATAAAACTTGGAATGCCAAAAGACCTTGGTGATCATTCAATCTAAAGGACAGTGTGTCAAAGCTAGAAGTGGATGGACACAAGAACAGATGAGGCTGTGATGAGCGGATAGCATCAGTGATAGTGCAGCCTTCTTCAATCTAAGCTTCAGCTAACCACACTTTGGCAGGAAAAAAAAAAAAGCAGAACCGAATAGCTGCCTAAAGAAGCTTAAGCCACAAACCAAAGAGCAATCTGCATGTATATATGATGTGGAAAGAACTGCTTTTCAGATGTCGGTTTTTCTCAACCACAACCTCACTTGCACTAGTATCATCTTCAAATTATGAAGGACAGTTTGATTCTTTAATTACCCAGGAATGCAAGGAACTCATGAAGGATAATACACTATGTTGACAAGTTAATGTCTCAGCAGGGAAGACCAATTAGGAAATGTGTCATTTAGGGTGCTGCCTATACTTTCAGATTCAACTCAGACAATGCCTTTGTTTGAACTGGCATCTTGGAAAATGGGTAAATGCTAAGACTCTGAGAAATTGGTTTGAATGCTAGTTCCACCATTTACAGACTGTGTAATCTAGGAAAAGTTATTTAACTTCTTCAAACCCCAACTTCCTCATCTCTAGAATGGGGATGATGATAATGTTTACCGTGTGGAGTGTCATGAGAATTAAATGTGATAATTCTCAGGTAGAATTCTTAACACAGAGTAAACACTTAGCAAATATCAGCTGCTCTTTGGCCATTGGTGACCATCAAAGAAACACTTGTTTTGTTTTCAAATATCATCTCCTATTTTCGAGCACAAAGGGCACAGGTCCTGTCAATCATATCATGATGAAAACTGTGAATTGGGGCACAGGAGTCCACGTGCACTAAAAATAGAACTGTAAACAAAATCTGTGACTCATGTATTTGTTCATGATTCTTTCCAGATGTGGACACCGCTTCTCTTTAGTTTTGGTACATCTAATTCAAATGTTTGTCTTTCTGTATTCTTTTTCACATCCATATTGCCACCATTTTGAGAAGAAAAAATGAAAATAAGTATTTCTTCTGAATCGTTTCCCTCTCATGCACTTTTCATTCTCTGCTTTGAAATTGGTCAACCCCTGTGCAGCCTTCAAAAATCTGTCATCAACAGAGGTTCCACTGGGAGAAGTTTGCTGTTAGTCACCACGGTAGCTCAGTCTCAGGGACTATAACATGAAAACAAAACCATCTCTTCCTGGAATTAAGAAGAAGCTGTGCTATCCCTAACATCAGACAATAAATAGACTATAACTGCCTCTACTGAATTTTAAGGAACAGTTTGCTCCTTAAAGAAATACTTAGTAAGTATTTTTTATATAAGTATTTTATTTATATAAAAACATAAGTCGGTTTCATAAAGACAGAGTATAGACTAGAATACAGGAATGAGAGAATGGAAGAAAAGAAGCACAAACTAGATTAAATTGGTATTTCCCCAATTGTTTCAGGACTTGGATGAATCAACCTTCATTACTAAGTGAAACATGATGAGAAACACCATGATAGCTACATTTTTTACTGTTACTAGATGTCAGGCACTGTTCTAAGTCCTCTACATATATTAATGCCCAACAATCTTATGAGGTGGATATTAGAGCACTCTGATTTTGCAAGATGAGGGAAAAGAGGGTTGGAGAGGTAAAGTATCAAGATTTCAAAGTTAGTAAACAGCAGATCTGGGGTTTAAACTTAGGAAGTATGGCTCCAAACCCTTCCCTTCCAACCTCTATACTTTAAAGCCCCTTAATGAAAGTAAAGGAAACCTGAACTACAACCCATTTCACAAAGCAACATTATGAAATGAAGCTATGCTCTCATTACAGTAACAATTCAAATGACTTTACTTCTAGCCAAAGACCAACATTGTATTTAATAAGAGTGCAGAGTAAAAACAATTCTTTCAATTCACTGGGCTGGAAGAGTTAGCCCGCAAAACATTAAGAATTTGATGGGTGCAATGGTCTTAATGGGTTTTTTTTTTCTTCCAAGATTTTAATGTTTTTACCAGAAAAGGAAGATGAGGTTTTTCTCCAAGTAGTTTAACTATACTTGGCTATCTTAAATTGTTCTAATTTTTCATTGCCTTATTCTGTTTAATTCACAAATTTTCCTTGTTTCCGCTAAAATGAATAAACCATAAACCCAATCTTTTTTCTCATTGGCTCGCATACACCACCTAGCGAAGAAACAAAATAATTACAGAATGATTCCCAGTGATGGATCATGATTTAACCTGTACTAATAGAGCTGATACAGCACAATTTTTTCATTGTTCTAAAACAGAATGCACATTGATAAATGTAAAAGATATGGTTAAAGTTAAAAATTATGCATTTCAAATTTCACTGTTGTTTCAAGTTTGAAGAATTTGGGAATTAGCCTGCTCTCTATTTCCAACCTCCAGCTGGCCCTTCTACTAACAAAGACTCTGGGTTCTCGGACAATGTTTTAAGTGGCAAGTTCCACTGTATCGATATACCAGCATGGAATTTTGAAATTTGTCATTCTGTATCAATCCGTGCTCTGCTCTCACCTCCTCCTTTTCATTTATCACGCTCTATTGGGTTTGGGCTGGGTTTTTTTCTTTCTTTTTTTTTTTTTTAAATATTTACCTAACCACTTATTGACACAATCCCTGCCTTTAAGAAGCTTAGACTTTAGGGAAATAAAATACTACAGGCATTATGATAGAGTTTAGGATACAACAGAATTCAGCAATTCTAGTCACAAGTGTTAGATAGAATTGGCTAATGTTTTTTGCAGTTTCTTCAGCGGACAAGAAGCATATCGTATTCTATAGTGGAAGCTCTTTTAGCCGATATCTATTTAACTAGTTGACCACATTAATCAAAACTCACAATTACTTCTATAAAATATATTGTCTCTTTGCCCACTGCACACTGAATGCTTAGGGTTCAAAGGCTACTCTAAGACACTCATGCCTTCTGTTCTTACCAGTAGAGTTGCATTCTTAAAGAGAGAAAATTGGGCTTGTTCCCAAAGATAGTTAATGCAATTTTACTTGTAGTTACACAATATTAATTCCACAATTTAATTAAATATTACATCAATATGTCAGATATAAGTTCAAAACTTGGTGTCAAGTTAGGTGGAGATGAAACAGCTGTAGGCAGTGGGGGGTGGGAATCGTAAGAATCTAAGATTCTGCAAATTGCTTTGAAAATATTTGTAGGTTCTTGCTCTAATTAACAACAACAACAACAACAACAAAAGAAACTGGGAATCTCTCCTGACGCTTATGGGTATGGTTATACAAGAAAGACAATGCATGGCATTCATAGATTTTCAGAATTTAAAGGAAGTGGAGGAAGTATAATAAAAGATATTAAAACCTTGAACAATATAAAGTGGCACAGAAATATTAAGAATAGTATCAAAGAAAGCAAAAGCCCAAAATGAACTCAGGATTGTGGGAAAATAAGGACAATAAACTGGGCTCCTTAAATTGTACTTACAGAAAAATAAGTGTATGAGAGAAACAACCCTTGGGACTATGGAGGATGGTGCCATAATAAGGGACTGCGAGAAAGTTGATCTCCTCAAATCCTATTTTTCTTCCTTCTTTTTAAAGTAGTGATAGAAAGATAGAAAAAAGGACTTTTTGCTCCTCTGCAATGTACCCAAATGAGTCTTTTACACGCTATGTTCAAGGGTAACTTCAGAACATGCCTTGAGATCGCCAAATCTATTATCAGCCGTCTTGGAGGAATTAAGACAAACAGAAGAATGCTGTAAAATTGGTGGTGGGTAAATATATTCCTGACCTTGCAAAACAGGCAAGACATAGATACTGCAAACAATAGCCTGGAAATTTGCTAACCATCCTCAGTTACATTCTAGAACAAATTATTAAAATCTCAGACTACAATCATTTAAAAGGGGAACAGTGTTGAGTGTGAGAAAGAACCCAGATAACATAGAGGGAAACCAGGCCGGACCACAAGTACCATAACTTCCCAGTGAGGAAGGAGTGTGGTAGTTAACACCAGAACCACAAGGTGGCTTTGTAGTTGAATTATTTGTAGCTTATGCACGTAATAAGTTCTCAGCTACACCATGAAAGAGAGAAAGAGTATGGAGAGACAAAAGAAAGAAAGGGAGAAAGAGAAAAGGAAAGAAGGGAGGGAGTGAGGGAGGGAAAAGGCAAGAAAGGAATGCAGGAGGAAAAGGGAAGGGAAAAAAAACTCAAGAGCAGCCAATAGTTAAAAAAGCAGTTCACAGATGTGGCCTTACTCTCTCTAAAGCCAATTCTGCAAGTGAAATTATTGCCCTCCCCCCCTAGGTGGGACATGACATCCAGGGGTAAAATCTCCATGGTGGCATGGGAGATGATTCACAGGGATGAGCCCGGGCCTGGCACCATGGGATCAACAATGCCATCTTGACCAAAAGCAGGAAAAGAAGTGTAACCAATAAGGTATCAGTGGCTGAGAGAGTTCAAATAGAGATAAGAGGCTACTCTGGAGGCCACTCTTACACACACTTCAGTTAGACATCACTACCTATCATAACTTGCCAAACCCCAACCAAAACCATTCCAGCAAATCCTAAAGAATACCTAGGGCAATATATAAGATGCTACAAAGTTTCCCTGCACTAAGGTAACTTTCCAGAAACCTACAACCTCCAAATGGGTCCTTGGACCAGGTAAGTCCTGAAACCTAGAGGGGCCAACCTCTCCAGAACATCAGCTAGTTTCATCTCCCTACCCCATATTAGTAACAGACCTTCCTATATGAAAAAGTTAGAATGGGCATAGCCCAAAAACCCCTAAAAAGTGGGAGAAAGATCAAAGTTGATGGTGGGGTTATACAGAGAAGGCAGGGTTTAACAAATGAGTATGATTGTTGAATCATTATATTGATATTTCTTTTAGTCTCTAGTATCTTAGAGCAGCTAAAAGTAAAAACTTAAAATTGTGGAATTGTAACCCATACCAAACTCTGAAATCTGTTCTACAACTAGTTGATGCACTGCGCATTGAAATTTATTGCTTTTTTGTATATATGTTATTTTTCTCAAAAAAGAAACAAATGATGACAGAAATATATATATATGTATATATATGTATATACATATATATATATATATATATATATTTTTTTTTTTTTTTTTTTTTTTCCTAGCCTCCAATGTTCTGGAGCAGCTAGAAGGAAAAATTTGAGATGATGCTATGGTGGCCCCCGACAAACTCTGGGATCTGTACTGTAACTACTTGTTGAAGAGTGCTTTGAAAACTATCGCTTTTTTCTTTATTTGCTTTGTATAGATGTTACATTATACAATAAAAAAAAAGTTTTAAAAAAGCAGTTCAGATCCTATGAGTGAGCACATGACTTTTGTCATGATGCCACACCAAAATGCCAAAATGACAGAATTTAAGTTTCTAAAAGGGGAAGAAATCTTTCAGAAAAAATTGACTCTGCCAAACACATGCATGAGGTTAAGCAAATGTCAAATTGGTACATTAAACTGCATTTCTTTGCCTCTTTCTTTAGTATCCCAAAGAGTTCACAAATTATAAGTAGTTCCCAACTTACCAAGAAATTATTTTCTGACAGTTAACTAGCAGATCGGTTCTATGATAGCCCAATGTTGTGTGATTCAGTGAGGGGCCCTGACCACCCAGGTTCATACCCTCACTCTGCCCCTACCTAGCTGGACTCCCAGCGTCCCCGTCTATAAAATGGGACACCTACTCAAATGATTATTGTGGTGCAATGAAATGAGATATTACATCACAAGTCTTTAAGATACCTGGTATTAGTGAGTGCTCAGCAAATGTTAGCTATTATTATAATTAGCAGTTCTTTATAGAAACAGGAGCACAGTAAGTGATTCCTAGAACAGAAGGTTCCTAGGTTATGTTTATGGGCAGGGACAGGCTAGAAATCCCCTGTCAACAGGGATTTGGTAAACATCTACACGTCTTTATATGCATAAGAGGAGGCTTCTCTTCAGGTTACATCTCCTAAAGTGTATAGCAGAGCACACTTAAACCCAAAGAACACACTAAGCCAAAGAACTGAATTAAATTTAAAAATTCAGTGATGAGATGAAAATGGGAAATGCTGTATACTGTTTCTTTCCCTTTTAGAAATTTACAATGCATGCCATTAACAGTCCTGTCATTAAAAAAAGAAAAAAAAATTTTCTAAAAATAAAAGAAATTTAATTTTATTCAATCTGAGAGTAGAACCCACTTTTTGCTTACCTGCTATTAGCATCACACTTTGAGATATACTTCTCCAAGTCAATTACTTCCCAGATATTCTAAATTGAGGAACAAATAGCAGCTATCCCTAAGGAAATAGAAGCGGAGGTTTTTGACACACAACTCTCAAAGAACTATAAAAATGCTATTCGTAAATTCATATTGGTTAAACTAGGATTGCTGTTCTTGCTCAACCCATTCAAAGGCAGAATAGCAAGGTTAAAATAAAACCTGAAGCTCCACCACTTCCCTCTTCTATTCATGTTACAAAACCTACTATGAGCAATTTTTAAATTCAAGTTAATTATTACACTTTGATGAACATAAATCTAGGAACTGCAAAGTGTATTAAAGCATTATAGTTCTTCATTAACAAACCTGAAATTGTGTAACTATAAAAGAAAGGGACACTTTTAACTATCATGCATGGAAAAACAGGAATACTATTTGTGGCAGTCCAGCAATGTTTTTACAATGCATGCTAGTATGCATGTTTGTGCTTATTAGCTTCTTGCTTCTGGGAATATTTTTATTCATGGGTTAGAATTTAAATGGATCAAGCATTATAAGGGAGCCCACATTGCTCTAATAATTCTTAGTTTCAGCATAGCATTCTTAGCTTTAATTTCCTTCTTGAAACATCTCATAGAGCTTTTGGAATGCCAAATCCCTGCTTCCTTACCAAGTAACAGAACACCAAGTCCATGCACAACAAATTCTAAAGTAAAAAGGTAAGAGAGAATTTAGTTGTTCAGAACCTCAGCTCATTCGTTCATTCATTCATTCATTGAACAAACATTTATTGAGTGCATTCCATATGTCAGTGTATACTAAGAATACTACAGGGGGCAAAAAAAAAAAAAAGGCAAGAACACTATCTCCTTGGGGCTTATAGTCTTGAGGTATAAAGTAGGTTGAATTGCAACAGCTATAAGTGCTCTGCAGAAGAGTGATTTAGTACTGTGAGAGCCTATAATGTGAGAATTGACTTAATTTGTGGGATCAGAGAATGCTTCCCTAAGAAAATACTGATGGAGATAACTGAAGGAAGTGCAGGAGGTAAGTGGATGAAGAAATAGAAGTAAATGTGTGGGCAAATCCTTCTAGCAAGCAAAGTCCCTCCCAACTGGCTGTTTCCTAGGAAAGCAAACTGACAAACTAATCCTAGCTCAAGGGTGAATGACAGAATAGTGTTAGATGTCCAGGGATAGTTGCATTTTAATTCTTGGAGTTAGAAATTCTCAAGCTAGAGGAAAAAAACTCATTATTTGCATAATGCTGATGTTTTAAGTTCCTGGACAGGCTGATAAAGAATTCATTCCGGGGTAACTAGGGCTTCTGTGGGAACAGAGCAAGTGGGCATAATGGGAAAAAAATAAGAAGAAAATTAAGACAGGAATAAGAAAAGAGAATAGTCAGAACTGCTAATGGATAGTTAAAAATTAAAAGGAAAAGAAACTGAATTTGTTACTAATGCTCTGTCAAAGCTGCTCCCACAACTTGTGATGTTGTTTGGGATCACTCATGCAGCTGCCTTTAGCTGGTAAATCCAAGGTGGCCCTTAATCCTTCAAAGCTCTCTCCACATTGCCTCTCATCATTCAGTTCAAGCTTCTTTCATCATGGCAGCTGGCTCCCAAGAAAGATCTTTCCAAGAGGCCAAGCCCCAGTGCACAAATACTTGTCAAGCCTTGTTCACATGTCACTTCTTAATGTCCCATTGGCCAAAGCAAAGTCACATGATCAAGCTCAGAATCAAGAAATTGATTCAAATATGCAGAGACATAGGTTCTGGGAATTTTCTATATATACATATGTGCATATATATTACCTTCAAAACTTCATTAAAAACATTTACCTCCCTTTCTCGTATCTTCAAACATTCTCCATACTCCACCTTATAAAGAAGATAGATTTTTACAAGTTTTTAAGTCCCCCACAGTATTTAGTAAGGTTTCGAAAGTACAATCATTTATATCAGAGAGATCCATTAGCCACATTCTTCATTCAATCCACTTGTAAAAGGTGGTAAAATGTGAACAATCTAATTTTGATATTTTTTAGGAAAATGTTGTAATTACTAAATGAGATGTTTTGATCATCTGCAGATTTCAGTAACTACTGCCATCCCAGCATCATCAATAACCACAAATTGGTCATACTCACTTCATAACGTTTTAAGGAACCTGTACCCGTTAAGGTCTGATCAGGGAAGCAGAACCTCTACGATTGCTAGGAAAGAAAGGGGTCATTAAGAATTAAATCTTACACAATTGTGGATGCCAGTGAAATCTACGAAAGGCTTCTGGCTCTGTTTCTGGTGCTGGGCCTAAAGTGACTATGGGCGTGCAGGACTGGCTGGGAAGAAAGACTGGACATGAAGTACAGGAGAGCAAGGACAAAGTAGAACGCCGAAGACAAACTGGAACCCTTGCCTCACCATCATACTCAACACAGGTGACCTTTAGAAGCTGTGCCCTTCACTACAGAAGTGTACGTCTTACCTGGGGTTCAGGGAAACTGAAGAAAGGGCTAGAAGAGGGTCGACCCACTTGCTACTCCAGGCCAGTAAGTGAACCAGGAGATCTGCAACCACGCCTGGGGCTCTGCACAAGCATTCAGAGTAAGTGGCTTCTGCTTTACTTGTCTTTTAAATCTCATGTTCTTTCTCTTGGACTGCTCTTTGGGGTTAGCCTGGAAGCAAATGGGGAAGGAAATTCTGGGAAGAATGCTTCCAGCTTAGTTAAGTGGACACAAAACCACAATAATAACTAGGCCTATCACCCATCAGGAACTGGGCTGCTGCTTTGCCTGGTAAATGCGTCCTCTGCGATAGATCTAGAAGGTAAACAAGATCCAAGACTGCAGAAAAAGGTAGAAAAACTGGTACTATTTAAATGTCAGTGCCTGGTTTTAATTGACTAAATATTTTCCTGGTAACTTGAGCCATCTGTAATTCAAAGAACAGAGAGTTCCCCCTTCACTCAAACTGCAAAAGATGGGGTAAGGAACAAATTTTGAAAAAGCTGGGAATGTTATTATTTAATTTATTTATTTTTTGCCTGAGAGCAATATAGGGAAAGGGGGATCAGTCAGTATCAAAACTGACAAGTAACTGAAAGGCAGGAAAAATAAATCAAGTGACTATTCCAAAGGTCAAGTTTTTGTGAGCCTCCTCATAAAAACCTGGAAAATGATTAATTTTATTTAAAACATTAATAGCTTTAGCTTAAATTCTATATTGCATTACCTATTTGAAAACAATTACTTCCTTTGAAATTCCTTGATTCCATGATTCAAAATGACTGTTGCTTCCTTGTCTTCCTAACTACCTTTTGTTCATTTTCCAAAACCTTTCCTCTACAAACCCTCCCCAGAATCTCCAACTCAGATTCCACCTCCTACCCCAGGCAAAGATCCTTTCTGAACTAACTCCATCTTGATTTACAAGAAATAGCACTATTATTCCATCCTCATACACAGGCTTTAAAAGTTTTATCCTGTCAGGCCTCAATTAAAAGTTTAAATTGAAGCCAATCTGGCAGGGTCTAAGGTAAATTAGAATACAAGGCAAAAGATAACAGTGTATGTACTCTAGACCTTCACCTACTATATGAGACCAAAGGCAGAGAGCTTTATTATGTCTAGGACCTGAATTTTCTGCAATACATCATCTAAGCCAACCTGTCTGAATAGCTCATTTAAACAGCCCAAACCTCTGGAGTCCAGAATGGGAATGAGGCCTTGCAGTTCTATATAGGTTAACGTAGTACCAGGATATATCTCAGACTATGGTGGGCTGATAAGTAAAAAGTATTGGTAGAATCCCTTGATGGTCCAAAAGGAAAAAAAAAATCATATATGTAACTACTGACCTTTCCTATCTGGGAATCCCCAGGTACCCTCTCAATGATTAGGAACTCCCAAGAAAATAGGCCAATCCCTGGAATTTGAGGCTTGCCCTTATGAAATTAATTTCTGAAGGAGGAAAGCTAAGACTACCCATATCGAAGCCTAAGAGTTGCTTCCTGGAAGTCTCTTTGTTGCTCAGGTAGCCTCTCTCTCGCAAGGAGAATTATTCTGCAAGGAAAATCATTACCCTCCCTCCTTCATGGGAGATGACATTCAGGGGTGAAAATCTCCCTGACAACGTGGGGTGTGACTCCCAGGGATGAGTCTGGCCCTAGCACCATGAGACCGACAATACCTTCCAGACCAAAAGGGGAAAAAGAAGTGTAATAAAAGAAGGCATCAGAGGCCAAGAGAGATCAATGGAGTCAAGAGGCTATTCTGGAAGCTATTCTTTTGCAAGCTTCAGTTAGATGGTGCTAATTGCCATGGTTTGCTAAACCCCAAGCAACATCACTCCTGTTGACTCTTAAGAACACTTAGAACTCGAACTGATCCTCTATATATAAAGACTTCATGCATTAAGTTTGCTTTCCTGAAACTAATAACTCCCAGAGGGTTCCTAGGTAAAATAAATCCTGAAACCCAGAGGGACCAGCATCTCCAAGATTATCAACTAATTACGTCCCCTATCCTTTAGTGTCAACACCTCTTCTCAATATGAAGAAGTAAAAATCGCACAAAGATTCCTATAGAGTGGGAGAAGGACCAAAGGAGAAGGAGGAGGTATAAAAGAGAAAATAGGGTTTAACAAACGAATATAACTACGAATCACTATATTAATATTTCTTCTAGCCTCAAGTGTTTTGGAGCAGTTAGAAGGAAAAATTTGAGATGGTGGACTGGTAGCCCATGACAAACTCTGGAATCTGTTCTGTAATGACTTATTGAAGTGTACTTTGAAATTATTGAGGTTTTTTCTCTTTGCTTTGTATATATGTTATATTTTGCAATTTAAAAATGTTTTTAAGAAGTTTTACCTAATTATAATTTGTAATAATAGAAATTTGCCAGGATATGTTGAGATTATCATTCCCTCCATCATGTGTATTTCTTCTTCCTCATCTTGTAGCTTCATTTATTTCATTTGGACCAAAGAACCAGAGAATGCCAGTATGGAAGCACATTAATGACCAAGGCTAGATAGGATGATATATAGCTCAGAAGCAGCAAGACAGGACAGATGAAGATTGTAGTAAACTGAATTATATATAGACTTATTCACTTTAATCCACATTCCTGTGAGTGTGAGCCTATTGTAGAGAGGACCTCTTGAAGATATTTTTAGTTAATGTGTGGCCAACTAAATGAAGGTGATCTTAATCCATAGTACTAAAGGCTTTATAAAGAGAAGAAACCAGAAGCCAGAGGTAGGAGAAAGCCATGTAGAGGAGCAAGAAGTGGTGTAAATAGGAAGAGCAAACACAAGAAGAGAGGATCACCAGGTGACAGGGGGCAAGGAATCAAGCCTAAGGAATCACAAGGATTGGAGCAAGCCTGCATCAGCACCTACAGATCTCAGGAAGAAAGGCTGATCTTGCCAATGCCTTGTTTTGGGACTTGTAGCCTCCAAAACCATGAGAAAGTAATGCTTATTGTTTAAGACAACCCATTGTGTGGTCCCATAGCAACCTGGCAAACTAAGATAAAAACACGAACTTTGACTTTATGTGACTCACCATACTCCCAGTCCACACACTGCCTCTGAAGATGTCCCTAGGTGTAGGAGGCAGAGGAGCACCCTGAATTAAGTTTCTGTCACCAGAGGAAATGGAGGCTCAAGAGAGTTAAGTTTAGTTATATAAAAATAGTCATATTTTTGTACACCTGAGCTTGTGACCTGTAGACATATATTAACAAAAGGAAACTTTTACCTGACTGGCTGAGAGGTGGAAAGGTGTTGGAGGAGGTCAGAGTGAGCATATAGGTACAGCAAGAATGGCCTAGATATCACGGGATTGAGAAAGCCTTCTTGACCAAAAGGGGGAAAGAGAAATGAGACAAAGTGTCAGTGGCTGAGAGATTTCAGAACCGAGAGGTCTTCCTGGAGGCTGTTCTTATGCATTATTTATAGATACCCCTTTTTAGTTTATGGTGTATTGGAGTGGCTGCAGGGAAGTACCTGAAACTGTAGAGCTGTGTTCCAGTAGCCTTGATTCTTGAAGACGATTATATAACGATACAGCTTTTACAATGTGACTATGTGATAGTGAAAATCTTATGTCTGATGCTCCTTTCATCCAGGGTATGGACAGATGAGCAAAAAAATAAGGACAAAAATAAATAAATAATGGGGGGGATAAAGGGTAAAAAATTGGGTAGATTGAAATACTAGTGATTAATGAGAGGGAGGGATAAGGGGTATGGGATGTATGAATTTGTTCTTTTTTCTTTTTCTGGAGTGATACAAATATTCTAAAAATGATCATGGTGATGAATGCACAACTATTGATGATATTATAGGCCACTGATTGTACACCATGTATGGGCTGTATGTATGTGAAGATTTTTCAATTAAAAACAAAAAATGGCCAAGGAAAGCAAAACTCAGAAAAGTCGAGCATCTTTCCAAGGCCTCCTTTATTCTGCCTCCTAAATAAGTAATTTTCTCAGTATTGAGGCTTTTTGAATGAAGCAAAAACGGCAACAACTGCTTAATGAGAGAATGGGTAGAAGTACAAATGAGATGGCAGTGTCATGAGCAACATTAGTAGTGTTACATAAAAACAGCAGGTGTCTGTTTTTTTCTAGGAAGTTAACATTTCCTCTAGCCATTTTGTAAATGGTTGGTATCTTCTTACTGAAAATTTAGCTGACTTTTTGAAGAATTAAGTTAAAAGTTTAATACGAAAGAAAAAATAACTTTAAAAAGTTCAATATTATATAGTTTTTCTCTTTCATGAGTTCTATCTTTTCCTCTAGTTATTTTTTTTAACAGAAGAAAGCAAGATTTGTTAAGTTGTATGGACCTTGCTGTCTGCCAGATCTAACTTTGAGTCCTACTCTGCCATTTTCTATATAGGACACAATACAAACCCATAAGGTGTTACACAGCACAAAATGAGTACTCATTAACTTGCAACTACTATTACTATTACCGTCCCATTAAGCTATTAATGAATGAGGGGACAGAGTCTTTCCATTAAGAATTAAAAAAATAAAATAAAATAGAACTCATACACTCCAGGTAGACATCCATATAACCATGGGGAGTTGGAAAAAGTGGAGATAAACTTCCAGACAATGAGTTCTTAACACAAGTCAATGTGGAATACTTATAAAAGTATACTCCTCTCTCCAACACCCTCCATATAGTGATATATTTATTAAAATGTTTGTGCTTATTAAAAGGTAATGCACTCTAGAAATATAAGCATGGGTAAAAATGAATCATTATGCAAAAAGCAGTAACATCTTTGATACTTATGCCACTATCCAACTACTCATCTTGGGTTTATCATGAAAATTCATCTTTTGGTACTCTCATATTGACAGAATTCTAGATGAAATGCATTACAAAGAACACCAAAGCCTAAATAGGTAACTGAAATTCTTACGTCTACAATAACCCCATAAGATTTTCTGTTCTCATCCTTGAATGTTCTATCGATCTCATTACAATGATGATTCTACTCTTTAAAAGACCACGTTTACAAGTTACTATAATTATTTCCAATGTTAATGAAGCAGTTCTTCCAATCAGACAAAAGGGTGTGGGCCTGAAGTATGTCTAAGATTCCATACCTATATATATCCCAATGAGACAAACACAGAGCTAGCTTTAACTTGCAAATACTCAGGCTAATTAAAGCCAATGGAAACAAAAATTTCCATGAATCGTTGATGGCTTGAGAGCTTTAAAGGCCCTTTCTAGAAGTGAATTCTGAAGAACAGCATTCCAGTAAACTCAGAAAGTAGTGTCAAAACATTCTAAAGAGAAGGCCATGACATTCTGTTGCATCCCTCTGGGGAAGAAATCATCTTCCTCCTGACATAAAACACAAAGGGGTTATTTATCATACTTCTTCCCAATTCTCTGGAAAGTCTCAGACATGACCTTTCAGTTCTAGCCACTGATGTTGCTGCTTCTGTGTGTACAGACAGGGACTAGAGTCACAAGGTCTGAAGGCAATTAACAAAGCCTGAGACCCTGCTATACTAGTATTAAGCAAGACATTCTTGTGAGAAGTATACTCCCTAACTGGAAGAAAGGTTTAAAAAAAAGACTAGGCTGACTAATAACAACTTTGGAGAAAATCAGTTCCAGAGAAGGACTAGCCTAAATAAAAGTTCACCAGCTGAATCTAGTGCCACAACCTATTCTAGAAGTTTCCAAGTATTGCTTTTCCTTCAGAAAGGAAAAAAAAAAAAGTAGGTGAATATTTTTAAAGTGGTCTTATTTCAATTTCTAAATAGTCCATTTTCATGTGTTTTTACTATTCCCTACATCATGTCAAATTATTGTTCCCCATTTTTCGTCTTCCCCAAATGCAATACAATGGAGGATAAGAAAAAGTACATCACATCTTCATACTCTATCTTTACAATAGGGGACATCTGAGTCCCTCTGACTCCCTACTCTGAGTTCTCACATCCCTTTTCACTTGTCTCTGTTGTGGGAGACAGCTACTGTCATCCCATGTGTCACCTGTATATTCCAGATTGACCTCTCCTCCTCAGTTCTTCTCAAAGCCCATGACAACCACTTCTACTCCCCTACATACTTCTGTTGCCATGGGTACTTTCCCTCTGAAACTCTGAACTCATATTCACCCTAGGTGACCAGGATCACTTTTCCTCTCCAGTCCAATGTCTTCATAGCTTTGTAACTTACAAAGACACACACAATGCAGCCCAGGTATCCAGCTCTCTGAAAGTCTCATTTGGTCTATAGGTAAAATCTGAAATATCCAGGACAAACTAGATTCCACATCCTTTAGGCAATCTTTCAATTAGTATTATTATTCCTCACAAATAAGCTTTTGGTAAGAAGTGGGAAAAGAAGTCTAGGGTTGTAATCTTTGAAATGACTATAAACTGTAAATACTTTATACAGACGCAATATCTCCCAACTGCTTAAGGTTCAACCCTTTAAGATCCTCCATAAACATAAACTGATCTTTTCTCCAATATGATTTCCCACTATTCCCCAAACCCATAAATTATCTACTATGACCTAGTCATTTTTTCTACCACTATCTTAATCATCATATATGAGTTGAAAATATTGGTCACTCTAATCACTGTCCTATCTCTTACATCATTATTTTATCAGTATCCAAAAGCTTCCATCCAACATTACAAAATGCACCACTTTCAATTTCCAAAATCATGTAAATAGTGAAAACATTCCAAACCCCAAGCCCGATTTGTAACTTTCCTTCATAAAATGACATTATTTAAGAGACAAGAGTTTAAGATTGGCAATTTTGAGGGCTTTGAAATTTAAATGTGGCCATTTCTGTTGCTTTTCTAAATCAATACTTTAAAAGTTTTACTTTCTCTCCTTGTTAATTAACCTAATTCTTTATTCCTCTGAAAAAATCTAAAGAGCAGATAGATTACATAAATTGCTGCCACTGGAGTGCAGGGAGATTGTTTTACCATTCTGACCCAATGGCAGAAACTCTCAAAACCTGGCAAGTACTATAAATTAGACAGTTGACCCATTCTCCCCAGCTATACAAAAGAACTGTTCAATTTTCCAGCATGAAAATGCTTTAATTCATAGGATTTTTGCCATAGGGGACCAGACAATTTGTCTCTAAATTAGGTGAACAAATGGATTGTGAGTTATTAATAAATAGAATAAAGCTTTGGGATCAGATAAATTGAGTTAAACCTTAATGCTGACTGATATGTAATAACATCCCATATTTGTGTTGGATGAAGGAACATAGCAAAATCTAAAAGTTAGGGTCGTGACTTAGATGGGATTAGAAAGGTCAGCACCCTCTTTACAGATTCATTACCAAGATACATAGCTGATATTCCCTGATTCATTTTTCTTTTCTGCTGCATGCTCTCTACTCCCATCTCTAGGGGAAAAATTCATAGAATGATAAGATAAAGAGATTCTATGTACTAGAAATATATCACACACACACACACACACAGAAGCACACACACATATGTATATTTATACTGGGTATTCTTTGTTTAAATGAACACAAAATCTCAATTTAAGATAAATAAAAGAAAATAAAGGATAGTTAATAAGACCTAAAACATAAATCAACATTACATTAACATTTCATTACCTAAGCATAATTTTTTTGGTACCATATTGTAGGGTGTAATGGATAAAAAATAATCTATAATTGCACAGCAGAAAGATACAATGTACGATACAAAAACAAAAATAAGTCATATCTACCAGTTGTCTGAGTTATCAGAACAGGATGAATAGTAAAATAAAATGGAGGCAAATGATTTTTGTTGTTTTCTCTATGATCATAATTAATAATCCAAGACCATCAACTTTTTGGAGAATTAATTTAAGAAACTATATATATAAAAAATCCTTTAAATACCTTAACCAATAAAACCAACTTGAGCACAAATTTTCGATTCAGAAACCAAAATTGGGTGACAAAGCATTGGTGAATATCAAAGAATTAGATCATCCTCAATAGAGAAATCCACAGAAAAACGTTTACTATAAATGTTAAAAACAAACAGTTCCAAGTTTTAGTTTAATTTGAATGCAGAAGCTATCTCAAAAAAAACTCATGTTGCTGCTTCCCAGCTATACTTACAACTACTTGAGAAAATGTGAATAAAAACAGCTTATTTTCTTCCAAAAACTTTCATGAAAATACTCAGACCTGAAGTTACTAGTGACCAGAGATCCATTGGAAATTGCATTGATCACTGAAAAACTGGAGTCTTTCCTCCCTTAAAACACAGACACACACATACACACTGCTCTTAATCTCAGGCATAACAAAATGAAAAGTGATTACCAAAGCAGTGAATACAGTGAATTGAAAACTCAGCAAACATGAAAAAAATAAAATAAAAATCTTGGCAAACATGAGCATAACAGTAAAAAAAAAAAGCAGCAAAAGTTATTTCTTTTTCTGGTTTAGAGATAGTTGATTTCTGTTATTGTTATTGTTTAACTCTTTTGAGAAAATTAGTATTAAATTAATTATACAGAGACAGATGATTCTAAGTATCCACCACACATGCAACCTCTATGGAGCAAAATCAAATTGAGCACAAATTTTCACAGTAGCAAAATCACAAAGAAAATCTAGACACTACTGCAAAAAACACTTGAATTTTGCTGGTGCTTAAACAAAGAGGTATCTCTCAAAGTGCCACCGTTTCTATCAAATGTCATCAATTACATAAAACCTCAAGATGTACTCTCATTTTTAAAAAATCCATGCTTGTAAACAGTTAAGACAGATCAATTTATCTATTTCTTAATAGCAGGTTTTCCCCAACATTAGGAACAGGCAGAGCTATCGATTTTAGTCTTTGGTCACTGGAGACAACTGCTACATCATAATGTGAACATGATGAATTAATTTTATTAGTCAAATTATTTGAATTCCATTTAAGTACACATGATAAAACAGCATTACACATCACAAATTGATTGGAATTGAAGAGACTTCCTATTGGAAATGGAGTTTTAAAAAATACTGATTTCCAATTATATATTACATTGGTATCCTAATGTAACATACAAGAGAATGATTTGTTTCCAGCATTTCTGAGAAATTATCTAGTTTTTTAATGTATTAAAATAGAAATGATAAAATTTACCCTAAACTCTAGAATCTGAAGTATAGTTTGAAAAATTGAAACCAACTTGATATGGTTAATTCAAACTACGGCTAAGTTGCAAGGGGACAGGCCAGGAGTTGATAAAATTAGTCACATTTGGTGATAAACTATAAACAAATGCAGGTGCCCATAATGTTTACATTGTGTCCAATTCTGCAGACCCAGGTTGTAAATCCTGAAGTTCTGAACTCTTACATTCCCTAAAAATACCTGGATATTGAGGAGGAATTAAAAAAGCCAACTGGATTAATTGAAAATGAGACTGCTCTTTCTCCTTTTATAAAGTATTTTTGATTCATGGCACAAAAAATTATGCTCAGAAAGATATTTAGAATTATCCTTTTCTAAAATTGGGAGATCACTACTGGGGGATCATCGCTTCCTTCAGGGTCTCCCTTTTCTTCCAAGATCTTTACTACAAATGTTGACAGTCATGTGCATTGCACAGTTTGCCTGTTCACACAATTGAAGAGGTGACGTTGTCAGATTATAGCTTGCTCTTTAATATATACTACTGGTAGGATTCTCTAATTTTTGCCTGCAGCGCATCACATGTCTTCTTGGCATCTCCTAGAAGCATAGCTGTGTTAGGTTTGTAGAAGATGGGATTGTCCACAGCAGCATAACCAACACCCAAAGACCTCTTCATAACAATGACCTAAGAACCAGAGATTAATTGAGAGAATGAATTTAGCAGCTGTAGTTAGGATATGGTAGCCACCCAAACACTGCCCATCCCTTACTTTGAATAAGGCATGTAGCACTGTGAATTCTGTAATACTGAGACTTTTAGAATACACAGGAGTGTTTAAAAATACATGTTTACATTGTATTAACTGTAACTTTTTAACGTGCCCATATTCTGATATCCATTAGAGAAAAAGACATGTTAACAATGGTTTATCTCTAAGTGATATGATTACAAGTGATTATATTCTTCATAGTGCTTTTATCGACACAGATTATACATAACATTTTCTAATAATAAAATACGTACTTTTATGAATGGACTAAAGGAACAAATTGGGGATAGGCATCCACTACAAATCCCAAAACATATGTAATTGAGTGGGAAAACAGGTCATGATTCCTGCTCTGTCACTTTTGACAGTGTATCAGAAAGTTCTGGGATAAAAGTCCACTGGGGACAAAGAGCAACTCAGCTTCTCGCAAGGACAGAACAAATAACTACTAGTATGCTCTTACAAACAAAATGGAAGGAGAACATCAATCTATAATATTGATGTGACACGGACATCTACAGTTATATACATTACAAATGTTGCTGTCATGTTGAATAGCAATTAAGCCGGTCTAATGAAAATGAAATGAAAAACCTTTCTATGGTCTTTTAGGGCACATACTCTGGTCAAAAGTAGGAGGAGTACAAAAATGCTTCATTTGCATTCGTAGAGTAATGCTCTTCGTAAACTCTCAAGTATTGACTAATGATGCAACAATTTTTCATTTATACATGTACAAGTATGTTTCATATCTACTCACTGTCTAGGTTTTAAACGTACCATATTAATAATAAAGAAAAGAAAATTAAAGGCAAAGTGTACATTGTGAGTTTGGGCTGTTGCAATGCTGCTATGACTCAGGAGTGGTAAAGAGCTGGGCCACCCTGGGGCTGAGGAAAATTTACAAGCATTTGAGGTCTCTGAAATCAAGTAATTATCTTATTTCAGAAGTAATGTGCGTGAGCAAAGCTTGCTTCCCTATGCCATAAGTTATTATTTGAATTTCGAAATCCCTCTATAACCACATACAAATCCCCTTTCAAAAAAATTAAATGAACATAATGTGCTCATCTTTGTATATGAAGGCGATGATACTGACTCACTGTCCCAGAGGGAAGCCATCTGTTTACTGGACTAGATCTAGAATTCAGCCAGATTGATTTCAAAAGCTCATAGTTTTTTTTTCAGCTATGGTTTCAGATTTTGTTAATCTACCCACATAATCTCATCTGGTTCTACTCATGATCAGGGTATTCACTACATTCACTCTGGGCATGGAACAGTTGGACATAGGGACAAGGGAAGTGGATGTAGGGAACAAGCTTTAACTCCCTGAGTCTCCTAAAAGGCACAGTCATCTCTCATCAAGTAACCAAGGGAAGTCCTGTGTGCACAGCTAAGTGACATTTGACTACTAGAATGAAATACAAGACTGAAACCTTACCTGCTTTGATTTCCAGACCTCAAGGACTGGCATGCCTGCAATAATAGAGTTAGGATCTTCTTGAGCTGCTGAATTAACAGTATCATTAGCTCCAATTACAAGGACCAAATCAGTGTCTGCATAATAAAAGAAAAAGGAGAAAATGTAAAACTCAAAGGGGTCACTTTCACTTTGTTCAGGCAAATGATAATGATTTGACTTTAAAAATAACAACAACAACAACAAAAGTTAATATTTATAGAACTCTCACTTGTGCCAGGCCCTGTAGAAAACTTTATCAGAGAGGCTAGCAATTTAGCCAATGTCACACAGCAAACTTGAGCATCCTGACTGAAATTTGCATTATTATGCCTTCCCCCTGTTAGTAGATCTACCTAATCTAAAGTTATAATGATCTTGCCAGTCACATTATCTTCTAAGATTCACATTTCACTTTCAGTATTTAAAATGGCTACTTAAGATGCAATTGGATGTCTAAAAGACAATGGTCTGTGAGTCTGTATTGTATTAAAGCTGTGTCCATAATTCCTAGAACTGGCTGTTTTCACACATAATTTAGCAACAGTGAAGTCTGAAAAGGGGCATAAAATTAAAACGTTCTAAATTCCCTCTTTAAGGACTTTAACATAGAACTTTGCCAAAAATGCCATATGAATCTAGACAGATGCACGATTTCATTATTTTTCTGTAATAGTATTTTTTTTTAGTTTACAGTGGATACATGCCAGAGAGAACTGGTTTAATTTTAGCAAACATGATCTTGGGCCAAATGTCATTAGCATTCAACTCTACCCAATGACAGTCACAATCACAGCACCTTATCTAGCGAAGCCCTAGCACTTAAAGAAGAAAAAATGATTTCACTGAACATGAATTGATAAAACTGGAAACCAGTAAAAACTCAGGCAATGGCAAGAATCAGGCACTAACTTATAAACAGAAGCAATTTTATAATTGAGAAAATGGAGGTTGAACACCTAGTTCAAGGCCACAGGCTAGTAAAGAGTCAAGGCTGGGTTTCAAAATCCAGACCTGTTCAGAGCCTGGGTCTTCACCTCTGCCATTACGCTACCAGTACTGCTTCCCAGGATTCTCACCAATCCTGCAGATCGTCTCAGAGCAAACTGTAGCCATGGTGCCTATAAATCCTTGGCACCTTATGCAATACTGTTTGTTTTCACCTATTTAATTTCAACTAATACTTACTGCATGGAAGTTACTATTTGTGTAACTGGTAGGTCTTCCCTGATTCCATGTTTTAGCATTGCTTTACTCACACTAATAATAATTAAACATCACCATTGTACCCATCACTTACCTGGGAAATCATGATTGATCTCATCCATTTCCAACACAATATCATATGGCACCCCAGCCTCAGCCAGCAGCACATTAAGCTGACCAGGCATCCGGCCTGCAACTGGGTGAATTCCAAACCTAGACATGAAACAAACGAACAGCTGGCCTTACTTGATGGGCCAAAATGTGCAAAGAGACCCCAATATCACCTCCAAATCTGCACACATTGTTCTTGGAAACTGCTTCTCCTGGTAGTATCTGATCTCTACAGACAGAAACAGAATTAATCCAGAAATATGGTCAATCTACAAATATTGAGGTTGGATTCAATACCTAAGTATACACAAACTATAACTTCCCTCAGAAAAATAAAGGTGTAACTTTAGAAGCTGCTTCTTCCATATACATTTTAAGTGCAGTGAACTTCCAACAACATTAATAAATAGTATCAACTTACATGTAATAAGCGTGTGTTCTTTCATGATACTTTCTGATAAATCTTGAATCTTTCAAAATGTATGTAAGTCAATCTGGAATTAAACACTTCCCATGAAAAATCAACGTTATACTACCAAAGTTGACTCCACAATTAACTTTCACCTCTATGTTCAAAGGTAAGGAAATGTAATATTGTATACACTTGATTTGATATCAAAGGCCTAGAACATTTCAGAGTGATATGAAGTATTACTCCCCATCATAGAAGAAATGTGATAGTAATATACTGTAGAGTTTAAAAAGCAAAATGATTAATACAAAAATCAGAGCTCCACACTTTAATTAAGGCAAGCTTCAAGGATCAACGAAGTTTCAGGCAATTTCTTTCAACCATAAACAACTTGATTTCTATCTCCTCAGAACTGGGCACAGTGGTTGGCACACAGAAAAGATTCAACAAAAAGTGAATGAATGAATGAGTTTAATGAGGAAATGTACTTTATAATATCTCTTGGCAATGATCCATCCAAGCCTGGCTTAAATATCTTCAGTGACGAGCAATTCCCTCCCAATGCCTATTTCCTCAAATAGACAATCTCTATAATTAAACACACATATACATACACATACACATTTGTAATATGAAGTCAAAGAGAAACCCCACTGCATAGAGTTTCATCATCTAGAACAGCATCTTGTTTTCTCAGGACTGCTATAGCAAAATACCACAAACTGGGTGCCTTAAAATAACCAAAATTTATTATTTTGCATTTCTGGAGGCTAGAAGTCCGAAAACAAGGTGTTAGCAGCTGCGTGGAAAAGGGGAAAAAATGAGTTAATAGGTTTCATTTAGCAAAATATACCCTTTTTGGAAATCATAGTACAAAGGAAGATTTAAAGCCTCACCACTTTCTACTGAATTAGTATTGTCTCAATTTTCAAAAATTAACTTTTTTTTAAAAGCTTAAACTTAACCTAAAACATTTTAAATGAAAATAAACTAAAACGAACAAACATGAGAAATGTTTCTTTCTACATTAGGGATTTAGCACCTTTGGGTTTTCAAACAAAGCATGCCTCTGGAATGTATTCAGTGTAACATGGTATAAAAGACCTACATTTAACGAATTTGAAACTACGTTAACCAAAATAACATCACTCTGAAGTACGCTACCAAAATATTAATTGAGAAAAGCTGAAAATAGTTTACATTATTGCTTACTCAATAAGACATGCTCTCTCCTGGCTTCTGGTGATGGTGGCCAGCAATCCAAGGCATTTTCCCTTTTGTTTATTTGTAGCCAATTCTCCCCTTTTCATTAGGACACCAGTCACACTGGATTAGGGTCCACGCTAATCCAGGGCCTCATTTTAACTAATAATATCATCAAAGACCTATTTCCAAATAATGTCACATTCACAAACCTAGTGTTAGGGCCTATACATTTCTTTTGAGGGGCCAATTCAATCTGTAACAAGCCATAATGAGTCTCCTCCCTCTTTCATATGTGAACTCCTTTCAGCTATCTTTAGGATGCCTGGTACATCCTACCCACCAAGCAAAATACTCTCAGTTCTTTCAACTGTTCATCCTATGACAGGACATCCTGACCCACTGCTGTCCTAGTCACCTTTTCTTTAGCTGTCAATGTTCAGTTTAAACCTCAGCCCCAAAGCAAATACAACATGCCAGATGTGATCTAGACATATAATTACAGCAAGACATCCATCTTTCCTTGATGAAACCTAAGTCTGCATTAGCACTTAGGTGGCCACAACACACTGCTGGCTCACACAACACTTATGGTAATTTAAGATGCCCTGTTACTTTTCACATAAACTGCTGCCAAGTCAGGCCTTCCCTACTCTTAACACAGGCCCTGTTAGGAATGGATTAAAACGCATGGTAACTGATCCCTTCCCAGTAAAAGCAAACCTGAAAACTATAAAATGGCCACTTATATTTCCTATTTAACTTGGAAATGGTTTTCTACATCTTTAAAATGGATAATGAAGAGCCTGAATCATTGCGGGGGGGGGGGAATTATTGGGGGCAAAAAAAAAAAAAGGCATCAAGTGACAGATTCTCTTTAACAAACTCCTTTATATTATCTTCCCCTGGGATCACTAAATGTTCTTAAATCATCAATTTATGTTAAAAAAAAAAGGTTCCTGGTGCCTGCCCATGGGGAAAAAAAAGAGGAAAGGAACTGTAAGTCTACAGGAAACTGAACAGTTATCTCTATGTAGTCGTACAATAGATAATCATTTTATTTCTTCTTTTTTTAAATAAATTTTTCAAATTTTTGTGAGAACTTAAAAGTTCTTATGGTAGGAAAATTTAACTTATTATTTGGAAAAAAGTTAACACTTCGTGCTTTTATAGTATAATAGAGCATAGAAAGTGATTTCTCACGCATCCAACCCCTAATGATCTTTAACATTGTCCATCCAGAATTAGAATTTAGGGCAGCTGATTCACAACCAGCTTTTAGTTAAATAAACTGAGCTTTTGAGCCACATTCCTATATCAGGAAAAAAAAAGTGAAAATGTACATAAGAAGGGTTGCTGACATATGCTTTGGCATAGCAGCTAATACTAAGTCTTTAAGATGTGCTATACATTTTGCACAACTATTTTAGTAAACAATGAGACTGGGATTAAAACTCTACTCTTTCTTGAATTTAACTGTTGTTTAACTATTAAACAATATGGCCAGAACAGACCAGTTATTTAAAAGATATTTTTATTTAGTTAACAGCTCAGGTTAACCAGTTTTGGGCTGTTGGGAAAGCTTCTTAATTATTCTCTCTGGCTCAGTTTTCTCATGGAGTAGTTGTAATACTAAAGAAGTTATTACTTTAAGGTACTTAGAACAGTGCATGTCATATGATAAGTGTTCAACAAACACCAGCCATTATTATACACCCACACCATGCCAAGGACTATATAATTCTGTGTAGAAGAGGTTTAAGAAATACCTACTTATCTCTGATGAACAAGTTAAATAAAAGAAAGGATGTTCCATTACACGAATCCAAATTACGTTTTCTCTGAGAATAACTGAAAACCCCAGAAAATTTGAACAATGCTACAAGCTCTAAAATCAGAAAGGCATTAAATACTTGTTCTTAGTATAACATAGGAAATAGACAAAGGAAAAAACAGACATAGGAAGAATGCCTGTAAGTATGTACTCTATCTGCAACAAAGCAAAACATTTATCAGGATCTCCTAAATGCAAAAGAAGCAGATTCCGAAAAATTATTAGGAATGTTAAATGAAAATGAACTATATAGAAGACTTTCTAATAAACTAAGATCTTTCAAAAAGAATTCATAACTCTTTGTGGCTGTCTGTATTTATTTTAGTGAGAATAAATGTTAAGGGCCTTTACTACTTTTCTCCAGCCAGCAGACATCCAACCTCGCCATCTAAGTTCAAGTTCTTCAACCACAAATTCTAACATTTGGGGGAATGTAACAGATAGTTCAACACTTAAGTAAAAAATGTAAAAACCCTTCTCTAGGAACAAGATTGCTTTATTTTAATGAAACATTGCTACCCTAATGTCATAGTCTCTACCAAAACAATGTTTTCAATCACTTTTAATGCAAAAGAAATGAGGCAAAATGCTGACAAATTATTTTACACTCTTCATATGGTAATGCAAGTTAAATTCAGCAGCTGTTTTCAAAACTGCCCCAAAGGAAGCATTTCCAAGATGTTACATGGACTCTTTGATTGAAGTGACTATTTAGGCAGTATTAATATTTTTGCAGTGGTGATAAAACAGTTCAAAAAATGTTTCTCTGCCAAAATACATGCTCATTAAATGGGAGTTACTACTAAAACTCAAATCTAAATATAAATATCTTATAATTTTTTAGTATGAATATTAAAAAACAGAAAGAAAATATATCATATTGAAATAACGAAAATATACTCGTAGGTCTGCTGATTGCCATGAATTTAGAAAAAGAAAAGATAAAATGAGTGGAAGCTTCAGAGTTGCATGATTTTGCAAACAAGCATCTCAGCCTTCAGTTCAGGACTTTTGACCAGGATGACAGAATAACCCTTTAGGCTCATGGATAATAAAAAAAAAAAAAAAAGTAAGGAAAAGATAGTAACAAACTCAGAGAAGGCGAGTCTTGCTTAAATGTAATGAAAAATTCAAACACAATAGTGGAAAGGACTAAATTTGTGTAATTTTTGCATGTGGAAAAGAGGGCAGAGGGCAAAGCAAAAGGCACACAGAAAGCAACACCATGTGCCTTTAAAGATACACAGGGCACTTAAGTGTGAAAAAATAAGAAAGTAATTTGAACAACAAAATAAATAAGGAATAGTAATAGATTATAACCCACTGAGAAAAATGGGTCTCCATGACTTAATACTGACAATAGGTTCATAAGTAAATAAATAAATAAAAGAAACAGGAGTGCTCTTTCTTACTGGACTATAACTGATAATGCGGAGGTGTTAGAAAATCACCATTTTGCAACCACCAGGATAGAATTGGTTCTGATAAAAATCATCAGCAGATGTTCAATGTAAGGGTAGAATTTAATAAGGGATGAGATAGTTGCATGGTCTTAAAGAGTGCTCAAAGTAGTTTGCCTCTGTTCCTTCCCTCTGATCTCAACAGAGAAAAAAAAAAATTTAAGTCTCTTTGTGCTTTCTCTGGTAGCTACTTTAATTAAAAGTGATCAATAATCAGACAGAGAGCAGTCATTACAAATAGTAACCACCTATGCTCAATGGGCATTTGATTCAATGTTTGGAGTCCATATTTCTCCCTGTTTTCTCTCCATCTAAAATTTCTTGTCAATACCTAATATATTACTTATGCTGACATGCCAAATCTCAGCCCAGAAGAATATAAATTGAAACTGTTATTTATTACGCATTTTAATACACTTTAGCATACACAAATATTGACAAATATTACAACTCAATGTGCTTCTAAATATTGGATGGGAGAACTAAAGGTGCCAGAGCATGTGCCCCAACAAAGGCAGAGATCCTATATTCAAAATTTAGGGCCCTGATGTAGGATTATTTTTTAATAATGAGAAAAAAAATAATTTCTAAGAGAATATATTTTATAGTCTTAAACTTTTAGCTTGAAAAAGTCATTTCACTTTACATAGTTCTTGTTAATACATTAATACAAGTTGCAGTATGAGCTGATATTCATAATTAATGTCAATTTTTATTTTAACTGTATCAATTTCAAATCAATATTCCAAATTAATGCAGGATTTTTTTTTCCTATTCTCAAAAGTACTCTTAAAAAAATACACTTACTTCTATCACTAACTAGACCCAATGCTAAAACTGAAAAAACAGACATAATTCAGGAAGTTGTTGCTTAAAAGAATCAGAGGGTCTGTAGTGCTCTGATGGCAGCCTGCTGGCAATCAAGCCCTGCCTCTGTCCCATGGCAATCTGACTCCTTCCATCTCCTCCTGTGACTTCTACTTCCACTTCCAAATTTCCTTTGCTTATAAGAACTCCACACACACTGCATTAAGACCCATTCTGATTCTCTTTGGCCTCATCTTAATAGGATCTTCAAAGATCCCATTGACAAATGAGTTCACATCCACAGGTGAGTATGTCTTTTGGAAAACATGATTCTATCCCCAACAGACACCAAAAATTGCTCTTAGTCTCCCAGTCCTTCTGATCACCACTAAGTATTTCCTGCTTCACCCAGACCCCTTCATCTTCCCAAAACCTGAGTGGTAAGATTTAAGGCTGAGAATTGCTGTACTGCATATCACTTAAGGTCTGTATTGGTTTGTTTTTGCTGCTGTAACAAATCAACACAAACTTAGTGGCGTAGAGCAATACAAATGTATTGTCTTAAATTCTGAAAGTCAGAAGTCCAAAATCAGTTTCACTAGGCTAAAATCAAGGTGTCAGCAGGGCTGCATTCCTTCTAGAGGATCTATGAGAAAAACTATTCTTTGCCTTTTTAATCTCCTAGAAGTTACCTACATTCCTTGGCTAATGACTGCATCACTCCAACCTCTACTTTCATCACATCTCCTTCTCTCATTCTATTCCTCCCCCTGCCCCATCTAGCTTTTATAAAACCCTTGTGGTTACATTGGGTCCAACTGGAAAATTCAGGAAAATCTCCCCATCTCAAAATTCTTAACTTAATCACAAGTGCAAAGTCCCCTTTTGCCATATAAGACAACAGTTTCATAGGTTTCAGAAACTGGAACATAGATATCTTTGGGGGGTCAATATTCAGCCAACCAAAAACTCCCTAAACCAGAATATTTCAAAAGGCTCTATTTGAGTTAAATAACACAATATACATTTTGTGGTTTATTTTGAGACTTCAATTTTTAAATCACTTCTTGATTCCAGTATTTTTTTGTTCTATTTTAATTTATTTGTTTTTAATACTGTCTTTATCTCTACCTTCAAATTAATCCATCTGGCTATCATATTATGTTTTAACTGTGGTGTCTTGGATGAAATTAGAAATTACAGATCTCTAAATGCATTAGTTATTATTGTAAATATCTTGATTAATTACAGACTGCATAAAAACAAAATTTCTGTTGAGCTAGTTGTGAGGGGTAAATAATCACCAAGATAATGAACACGTTATGCCAAATATCCCAAAGGACAGATTACTTTATGCCTGTTTGCATAATAATTCATTAAACTAATCTTAAGACTCTAAAGTTAGAGAAAACACATGCAAGATTATTACAAGAGAATGCCAATGTTTCGAGAGAAATAACAGAACACACTCAAATTTGTAGAGATATATACGTGCACACTGATGAGTCAGTATGAGTTCATAATAATTCTGGCCTGTGTAACTGGCTAATCTCCAAAGTATGTATTAAAATTAATTATATCAGACATTGGTTAACCATGATTGATAATTTCCAGGAACTGACAGCAAAAGCTCATCAGAGTTCCATCATCACATGTAGAATATCCAGGATATTCTCTTTGAACCACAAAAATTATCTTTATAATGCACATGCTTAACAAAACAAAGTCAACTGTCCCTAACCATGACAAGATTCTACATGAAGAAAATAACTGTTAAAATGCAAACATGGTTGTCACACTATAAAGAGGACACTCACCAGCTGCAGAAAAGGGTGGGAGGAAAAGTGAAAAGAAAGAGATGACATGAGGGAAAAGAGATGACATGAAGGGAAATGAAACCTTTAATATTTAAAAGACTGACATGTGGATGATGGGGCGAAGAAAATGAGATCATGGAAAGATGGTCCATCCTCCCAGAACTCTTTGTTTATGCATCTTCTCCTTACCATATTGCACAGTGATAACTGATTATCATGACTGTGCTCTCCAAACTGGGAACTCCTTGAGTTCAGGAGCCATGTCTTATTTATCAGTTCCCACAGTTTCAGGCACATGTTCACAGGGACACGGTTAAAGGCAGGAAAGGAGGGAAGGAGTTTTAAACAATGTGGTATGTTCAATGAAGCATATTGACTCAAAAACTTTCTATGCCTCTTTTTAGAGAAAGAATTTAGTAAAGTATTGTAGCTATTAGGAGCTCTAGAGTGACACTACCTGCTTCAAAGCATATAAACTATTCATTTCTGTGTGCCTCCATTTTCTCATATGTACAATGATGTTAATAATAAAACTTCTCTAAAGGATTACTGTGAGATACGTGAAGTGCTTCATCTAAAACGCTTTTTCATATGAAGTGCTTTAGACAAGGTTCAAAGAAGTCCTCAATAAAAGTAATAAAAGTAAAGTATTTGGGATATAAATACTGGAATCTATTTTTCAAATAGATGCTCATTTTTAAATGTGTTATCTTATTTTCAAATACATTTTTTGTGATATAAATGCTGGATTCTATTTTAAATGAGCATTTATATACAAAAGAGCATACATTTTCACATCAAAACAAATGTTAGTTGAAAGTCATTGTTTTCTGGGTGATTTTCTAATTTTTACCTTGAAATCCCAGTAAATATTAATACCATCCAGAAATTCTTTGTACTCACAACTATGTGAAAAGACCAGAGAAGTTACATAATCAATGTATACTGAGGCCATTTTATGAACATTGGACTAATTGGGAACTAATATTCAAATGCACAGCTACTTCAAAAGAATCTAATTTCAAAAGACAATTTAACACTTTTAACCCATCAATAGATACTATTAGGCAAAAAGCACTGTTTTCTCCATTAAAAGATACAGCAAATGTCATCATCCAGTCAGGATAATTTCTTTAGTATCTCGAAGCAAGAAAAATTTCAACACTATTTGCTATTTTCTTCTCTCAAAAATGAAAATGATAAAGTCACAGAACATTATGTAAATAAAAAAGCTAAGGCCTTGGTTATCAGTTAAAAACAGACCAAAGCACAGTTTTAAGAAAACTAGAATAATCTACTCAAATGAAACAACCTAATCGTATAGGGCCTTATAAATTAATCAGGAAAGAATAAAAATAAATAAGAGTATCTACAAGAACTATTCATGAATGTCAAGTGAACTGGGTAAAATTTGAGAAAAGAGCAATTCAAAAAAACATCTTGCATAACATATGACGATATACCCCACTCTTGCAATTTTTGAAACTTCACATTAGATTTCAGATACCACATATTCTAGAAGAGGATACATGAATTCCCATGACCATGGACCATGAAAACAATATATCCTGACCACGGTTCATCACCAAAGTTATTCTTGGACATGTGGGGCCATTAAAGAGCCTAAAACATTCTTCACATGAATACTACCCACAATTGTTCAAATAAATGACATTTGCCTCCTTACATTGTGGATATACCCAGATTAAGTTCAGTAATATCATAAGATAGAACCAAGTATTCCAATTCAGCAATAAAACGAAGACACTATGGGAACAACTGGGTTACTTTCTAAAGTATAACTATTTCCCCATTCTGTAGCCTCTTCCTATTATAAACTGTGAAAAGGAAATCAGATTTGTTTTAGAGATGCCCTTTACAACCTCCAACTATTTTGTTACGTGTTTTGGGAGTCACTGTGCAAAATTTATTGCTATACTCAAGACAGCCAAAGAGTTGATCTCCCTTCTTTTACTGTATTGTGAATTTTAACATTAAACTGTTGTGCAGACAATGCATATAGTATTTTGGAATTCTGTCTTTCTTATACCATCATCCCACAATTAGAATGTTATTCTAAGCTCTTAGGAGGCTGACACATTAACAAGAAAAGAAAATTAAAAGTGCGCTCACTTGTTAAAAGCTCATTTATTCTTCCTATTCTAAAACCACAAATATTTATAAATCAATCGAAATTTAAGGGTTAAAATGGACCTTACAGATCCCCAGTACAATGTGCTTCCTAAAGCAGGAATCCTTTATTTAGAATTATAACAAATAAGTGTTGTGCAGTGTTCACAAAATAGGATGAGGATTCTACTGTATATGTAATAAAGAGTTCATGGTGCAGACTACGCCTTAAGAAATTTTTTGCAATCTATATATGCAAGTGAGAATGCTTCAGTGTGAGGAGGGTCCATGGAGGTAACAGAAGCACTTGTTACTATATTTAATATTAAAAAAAATTTAATTTTGCATTTACCTGTGACAAATATGGCAGGTCTACTGAAAAGGCAGGTTTCTTTGGTTTATCACATACTGAGCAGGAGTTCTGAGTGACAGTTACATCACCTATTAGAAGCACAAGGAAGCTTTTTCTTAAGTAATAATTTTAGTAAGTGCAGCTTGGAATAAAACCTTTCAAAACATAAGGTCAGCAGGGTTAATGTTAAATAAATTATCTCTGAAGATGAAAAGGCCGGGGATCAGCTTAGGTGGAGCTAGCCCATCCATCCGAAGAGAAACGTGACAACAAAGTGGGGAAAAAAATCTTCTTGATAAGACAGTTGCCATCCACAGAAACTGATGAATAAGGAAGGTTGTGGCATGAACCTCTCTAGCCAGGCTCTTTAGGCAAAGGGATAGACACCAACTTTCCAAAACTGTGAAAGTCCTTCAACTTATTCATACAACTCCAAATTTAAAAAAAAAAGAGTTCATTTAATTTCTCAGAACTTTTCAACAGCCAGAATTAGAAAACAGTATATACCCTTCTTTCTTCTTTTTTTTTTTTTTGAAGGCAATTAAGGGCTGAACTGCCACTCTGATTCTGAACTCTGGTGTTTATCCTTGGCCTTCCCTTCTTCAGAAAAAAGAAATTATGAAAGTTAAAAAGCTTACCAAAATGTCTCAGGGGCATAATTTTTCTAATACAGAATAACAGAGCCTATTCTACGAATGCGAATGAGGAAGTGTCTGACAGAAGGCCACAGTCACATTACCGTTTGTATGTGTGGCCTGGAACACTGGGCCCACCCAAAAACAATAAAAGTTAACTCAAAGGGATCAGGATGATTATGCAGAGAAAAATCAATTAAATCCTCTACAGAACCACATCACAACACTATCTTTTCCACTCCAAGGAGATTAATTATAGGTTGTGTCCAAATCCAACTACATTCAGAATAGAAACTGTATGACTACTGACCCTGTTTTTATTTCAAAATAACAAATAAACCTATGAAGAATGAAATCAGAGAAAACACTAAAATTCTATTGGGCAATAATGTTCTAGAACATTATATTGGGTATATTACAGAGATTTTGCAAGAATTTAAAATAATGTCATCCTTCAATGACAATAACTTCAATGATGGTGTTGAATGTCGCTTAAAACGCAATGGTTAATGGGTGCCATAAATGAAAATTACCATAAGCTAGCTACTGAAGAATTTGAACATGAAATGAATAGCGGGCTTTTATTTATTAACCCTGCCATATTTACACAAACCTCATTGAAGAAATTCAGATCAAAGAATTTGTTATAACTACTAGTAAAACTAGAAACCTGAAATCACCCTGATGATCAGGTACCTGTATGATCAATATCAAGCTCCCTCAGACCACTGGAATGCCTAGACAAGTTTCCAAATCCTAAAATTGTACACTTGGGAGAGGCTTTACAAAGAACCTAATACACATGCTTTTAGCACAGTCCTCTGCTTTTTCCACAACAGTATGCTGCCTAAAGTGGACAGTAAAGGAGACGGGGCAAGATGGCTGCATAGTGAGGTGTGGAATTTAGTTTGTCCTTCAGAGCAGCTAGTAAACAGCCAGGAACAGTACAGAACAACTGCTGAGGAAACATCAGTGACTGGACACACAGCATACACCAGTCTGGACCAGGTGGAATGGCTGAGATTCCACCCAGAACTCTAAGTCCCACAAGCTGCAGAGGCCAGTGCCCCCCCCCGAAGTGCACTGCAGGCTGATTCCCCAAGGGGAAAGGAAACAGACTTTACTAGTAGCAAAGGCTTAGCTCAACCAAACATCTATTGCAGAATTAATTGACAAATTCTGACTGCTGGAAACAGGTTCCCAGCAGAGATAAGCCTAGAATAAGCACTAAAGAACTAGAAGTTTTTGTCCCTGCAGAGAGGGGGTAGGGCTGACAAAAAAAAAAAAAAGAGGTTTATTCAGTTGGACAGCACAAAATATTGGGAAAGGACTGGACCCCAAGAAAGGAGGCACATAGAGCCACATACCAACTCAAGCTCTTAATTGGCAAACCTGGAGTAGAGATCTGGCTCTAAAAAGGCTTTTTTGCTTTTATTTACTTCTTAGTAGCTTAATAGATAGAACTGTAAGCATTCTTAGGCTCTAGGACTGCCCAAGGCAAGAGAGGAACTAAGCCATATCTTAGAGACAAAGAACTAGGCAGGTGAATGGGGTTAGTTTCCAAAAGGGTATATTTTACCCAAGAAAAGGAGGGTGGGGCCAAACTCAAGTGAAATCCCTCATTTAAGAAATTCAGGCCCCAGGGACTGGACAACAGAAGCAATCAAAGCCCACCTATTCCCTCACCTCTGTACCAACTATGCCCCAGCAGGGAGAGTATGCTGAAATTAAAGGTGCTGCATCACTTTATGCTGAGGGCAGAATAGCACCACCTGCTGGGCAGGATAGGAAAATCTCAGAGTCTAGAAGCTTCATAGGAAAGCCTGGCAACCTGCTGGGTCTCATCTTCAGGGAAAACTGATGTAGGCTACTCTCTCCTCCTGAGACATTGGCCTATCTGGTCTAGGAAAATCTTGCTGGGGTCAATAATATCTGAGGGGACCCTCCTCAAAAAAATAAGGGCTCCTTAAAAGCAGAGCAAGAAAAAAAAAAAGAACTAAAAAATTCTGATCAGTTAAATAGAACATTTGCTAGAGGACTAAAATAAGTTGTACTAAATGTCAAAGAACAGAGAGAAAACAAAGTCCTAGAACAAAGTATAGAACTGCCATATGATCTAGCAATCCCATTACCAGGTATATATTCAGAGGAAATGAAGCTAAGAACACAAACGGACATTTGCACATCTATGTTTACAGCAGCATTATTTATGATTGCCAAGAAACGGAAACAGCCCAAATGTCCATCAATGGAAAAGTGTTTAAACAAGCTGTGGTATATACATACAATGGAATACGATACACTGTAAGACAGAATAAAGTCATAAAGCATGTAACAACATAGATGAAACTTGAGGACATTATGCTGAGTGAAATTAGCCAGAAACAAAAGGACAAATACTATATGGTCTCACTAATATGAATATTAACGAATGAACTTTGAGAGTTAAAGTTAAGAGCACAGGTAATCAGGAGCTAGAAAGAGGGTCGAGATTGGGCCTTTGGTGCTGAAGGAATACAGATTGTACAATGGGACTGATTGTAAAAATTCAGAAATGGATAGCACAGTACTACCTGGTGGTAGCACAATAATGTAAGTACACTCAATGAAGGTGAAAGTCAGTACGGTTGAGGTAGAAAGGCTGGGGGCACATATGAAACCAGAAGGAAAGATAGGAGATAAAGACTAAAATGATATAACTTAGGAATGCCTAGAGTAGACAATGATGGTGTTTAAATGTACAAATATAAATACATTTTTGCATGAGGGAGAACATGTGAATGTCAACATTGCAAGGGGTTGAAAAATGGATGCTATAAAGGAAAAGGTACAATCGATGCAACTAAGAGTCTATAGTCAACAGTAACATTATGATATGCTTCCACTAAATGAAATGATGGCATTATGCCAAAACTAAATGTCAACCCAAAAAATTGTAAAATAAAAATCAAAAACAAAATGTCAACAAACTGGGGTATTGATTCTATGCAGAGGAAAAGGAATTGTCTTCACATAGATTATGGTGGCGCAGGCATGTCTATTTACTTAGGTTGGATTGTATGATGTGCAAATAAAATTGTTTAAAAATGAACAGAGAGAAATAGGTGCTAGAGAAAATGTGGAGAGAGATGTACCTATTCACTGTTGGTAGGGAAGCTGAGAGGTGCAGCGCCTACAGGAGGACAGCGTGAGGTTCCACAGAAAGCTAGGTGTGGGGTTGTCATATGATCCTGAAACCCTGTTGCTCAGTATATACCTTAAGGAACTGAAAGTGGGGACACACACAGATATGTGTACACTGGTGTTTACAGCAGCAGTGTTCCCAATCACAATGGATGGAGATGGCCAAAGGGTGCAACTGAGGAATGGAAGGGGTAAGGGTGGTGTATGCATACAATGAACTGCTGAGGGGTTGCAAGAAGTAATGAAGTTGTGAGGCATGCAACTAGGTGAATGAAACTTAAAGACTGTATGTTGAACTAAATGTCAGAAACAAAAAGACCAATACTATCATGCCTCACTCATACGGATTAACTATAATATACAAATTCAGAGAATAGAAGTCAAAAGCATGGGTTATTAGGTGGGGGTCTATTGTAAAAATTCCTAGATTGTAAACTCTTACAGATGTCACATATATTCAGGAGTTGTAACTGATGTTTCTAAATTCTGAGGTACTGAGCTATTTGTATATAACCTGGTTGTTCCCTGAAACTTCAGGTATTTATGTGACACCTGAGACTCAGAGCTATGAAAGTCAGCATTACCCCATTCAGCAATTGTTTTAAAAAAGCTGGAAAAAGTGATCAGACTTCATCTAGAGATATGAATGAAGTATATCTGGATAGGACTAAGGTAAATCAGAATACAGAGCAAAAGATGATGTGGCCCCTATTTTCAAACTTCAGCCTCTGTGCAAGACCAAAGGAAAAGATGTTTATTTGGTAAAAAAAGAAAAAAAAATTATATTCTGGGTAGTATATTTTCAAATTTAACTTGTATGGTCAGTTTACTTGAACAACATAATTACATGGAATCCTGAATAAGATGTGAGATCCTGTTGGTTTGTACAGGTTAGTGTGATGCCCTAATACATTCCAGGATAATATGGGCCGAGAATAAAAAAATATTTGCAAGGTTCCCTCGGGGGACTGGGGAAAAAGAGGAAATATTCAACTTCCCCATCTGGGGAATTCCTGATATTCTCACAAGCAGGGGGGACAATCAATTCAATAGGCTGAACCCTCAATCCTAAGGCTCACCCCTATGAAGCTTAGTCCGGCAAAGGAGAAGCTCAGTCTACTGATAATTATGCTTAAAAATCACTCTCAGGGAACCTTTGTGGCCTTTCTCTCTAACCAACTTGGCAGGTGAGCACCCTGCCCTCCCCACTAAGTTCTCCTAGGGGTGTAAATCTCCCCGGGAACATGGGGTCGACCTGACTCGAAAGTATGAGCCAGGACCTGGCATCAAGGGATTAAGAAAGCCTTCTTGACCAAAAGGGGGAAAAGACAAATGAGACAAAATAAAATCGCAGTGGCTGAGAGATTTCAGACAGATTTCAAGCAGTTATCCTGAAGGTTATTCTTATGTAATTTATAGATATTCCTTTTTAGTTTATGGTGTATTCGGAGTGGCTAGAGGGAAGTACCTGAAACTGTTGAACTGTATTCCAGTAGCCTTCATTCTTGAAGAAAATTGTAAACCATATAGCTTTTAAAATGTGGGGGTGTGATTGTGGAAACCTTGTGTCTGATGCTCTTTTTATCCAGCAAATGGACTGATGAGACAAAAAATAAATAAATGATGGGGGAGATAAAGAGTAAAAATTGAGTAGAAATACTGTGGGGGTCAATGAGAGAGAAGGATAAGGGCTATGGGATGTATGAGTTCTTTTTTTTTCTTTTTATTTCTTTTTCTGGAGTGATGTGAATGTTCCAAAAATGATCATGGTGAAGAATTCACAACTATGATGATATTGTAAGCCATTGATTGTATAATATGGTTGGATTGTACGTGTGTGGATATTTCTCAATCAAAATATTTTTTAAAAAATACATACAGCTAAGTTGACAGTGAAAGGTAGAAAATGATAAACCATGTAAACACTTCTAAAATATTAAATTTTATTTCACTTGGTGAATATCAAATAAAATAAATACTAACGAAATTTTTTTAATTTAAAAATTTTTTTAATTTTTAAATTTTAATTAAAAAAATTAAAAAGTGGAGAGTATAAAGCAAAAGATTTTCTAGTCAACAGAATCTGGAATGAGGGTAACTGCTTTCTAGGAGCAAACAGATACCTTTGAACTGGGGGGGTTACTGGCAATTCTATACAATAGGTTGAATGTAGAGGTAAATAAATGCACATCTTTTCTTTGTTTTCTCTCTCTTCCACTAAGAGTTTCACTCATTGGACTAACCACGCAAATAACCCCCATCACACCCATTCTCCTGCCACCATGTTTTGCAAGAAGCCAGGCTCAGTGCAAAAGGCAAAGAAACAGACCATATTCATTCAGAAAACCAGAAACACCAGCTAATTCATCACCAAACAGTACCAGTTGTAACTGAATCTCTGCTACAATAACCTGTGCTTTGGCTCTTCTCCAACTAGCATCTGATTTGGAGACACAACTGGATTATATGTGTCTCCAATTCAGCAGATTCTTAAGCAGATTAATAACCATCCAGTGCATGTGAGCTCTTCAAGGTCAGAAATTTTTTATCTGTTATACTTGCTGATGTATCTCCAGGACCTAGAACAATGTCTGGCACAAAGTAGGCACAATACATACATATCTGTTCAATCAATGAATGAGCATGTCTAAAAAGCTGACATGACTGCTAAATAATATCTATTTCTTTACTCAAATAACATACTAGATCTTTTATCTAGCCTAATTTCTGTTTTCTTCAGAAGCATGTGCCTTTCTCTCTTTGCAAATCTGCATACCTTGGTTCTTCCTTCATTCAAGAACACTGAAAACCCAAGAAGGATGAATTCTTCGTTTACTGGAATTATATTGAGTCCAGGAAAATCTGAGTTAAACATAATAGTTCATCTTCGAGGATCTCCAGAGTGGATTTCTCAGCAAAAATAACAAACATTTAAACTTCAAACCATATTGCACAAGATTTTAAAATACTATTAAGCTGTAAATATCATTAGCAACTAGTTGAGTTTAGACAAAGGATGAAATATATTTATATATATAAATATGCATGTCGCTTTAAAATCTGTGAAAAAATTCACATTATGAGTGGTATAAAAAGTTTTAAATGTCTTCTGGCAGTTAACTACTCCTTTGCATTCCTTCACTTCTACTCTACTCATCATACTTTACCATCACATTAAATGGAATTCATTCACTCATTCATTTATAGATTTCTCTTCTTTATAACTATAAACTCTTGAGAGTGGAAACTGGGCTTATGAATCCTTGTGTTTTCAGTACCTAGTAATAAATTTCTACTGATAAACTAGTAATAAATTTCTACTAATAAGCTAGTAATAAATTTCTACTAATAAGCTATTAATAGTCAAACATTAACATGAAAGCAATACATAACATCAATCAATCAAAGCTGAAAGGTAGCTTCATTAATTCAAAAGTCCTCTGTGATAATCCAAGTAGTAATGCTTTATAGGAAGAAAATTAAGCAGTGGTTAATTGCAAAAACAAAAAAATCACATTCCTTCCTAAGAATTACTCATTGTAAGCCGTATTTCTGCCTTACAATGAAAAGTTATAATATAATCAATTCAAAAATAGAGAAGTAAAGGGAAAGAACATCTCTGCTCTTATATCAGAAGAATTTTGTAATGAAATGCTTCCAAACACCACCCATGAGTTAGCCATGCTGCACAGGCATTCTGGGAAACGGGGAAGCGATGCTATTTTAACCACTAAAGAAAGTGTAAGTCGGGAACTTTCATGACATTCTAAAAGGAGCTCTTGTCATGAAACATCATGTGCTTCATTGTATAATCTCAGCTCTTTGCGAACTTGTTATGACTATGGCCAAAGTAAAGGAAAACAGGAGTGTCTCTAAATCAATCATGGGCCATGAAGCTAGACAGACTGTATGACAGATGCAATTTTTCTTGGCACCACATGGGCATAACTAATTGATGACAATCGTATGTCCACACTGGCACATTTCCAAGGGGGATGTGTGCAAATATGTCACCACATCTGGATACTAGGAGCGCTGGGGTCTGAGGCACAAAGACCTACTAGAACCAGAGGGCCAGCAGCTGCACTCAATGAACACCATGGGTGCGCCGCAGAGTGATGAAAGGACTAAATTACCACAAACTGTAAATACAGATTTATTTCATTAAAATACGAGGTAGCTGCCGCAGCCATCTCTTGTTCAAACAGACATTTGCCTCTTAAAAAAAACTGCGGGTATCTATGTATAAATGTATTCCTAACTTCATAAAGAAAAGTCCATTTCTCCCATGAAAAGATGATGACACACATAAAGCAAAATCAATAAAGTTTCTATGATTCCCTTTAAATAAAAGCAAAACTCCCACACAGAAGCTAGAAAGAAAACAAGGAAAAATGATAATCTACTGTCATCATGTTAGCAAGAACAGTCCTCTTCCATGTAATTCAACTGTGAGATTTATATCACTCTGTTACAAAATTCAACATGCTATAGGAAAAGATTCACAATATATTTCATATACTATCTGTCCTTTAATATGAAATAAACAGATATAAATGGCTAACTTTTCCTAACTCGCAAGTAAAGAAAACAGACTGAACAATAATTGCATTCTGATCCTACCTAATAAAATATTTTGAACAAACTATGTCAGCAATTATATGAAATGATGAAAAGCTCTCATGAGAAACCCTGATGTTCTATTCCCAAAATTGTCTCAATAAAAAACAAGTTATAATTGAGAAACTACTCACATATGTTACAATTAAATATCCCCTATAAATCTTAAGTCAAATAATTACTTTCTTCTTGCAGTGTGACAGAAACCATCCGACCACAGCAGTTTATATCATGTCCTCATAGATAAAATTCAAATTTTATTCAGGTCAAAAGCTAAAGATTCATCTGTCTTAACCCTTTTGTTTTCAGATCATTTTTCTTCATCCTTCTTATTTCTTTCTTAACATGTCCTGCCTCCCTTCAAGTAGCCACACAGTCCTATAGTGCTCTCCAATCCTGCACTGACCCATCTAACACTGGACTTTCTGCCTTCACCTACGCTGATCAACGAGATAAAAGAGAGGTAAGCCAAACTAATCATTCTCTAACCTAAAGATAACTAAGACATGAAAGCCACCTTTCTCTATTTTATTACATTTGCCACTCATCTCCTAAACATTTATGTGGTAATAGAAGGCATTACTAATACATTAGACTTCTTCACATCTGGATTGAATAAAGAAATACAATTTCTTTTCAAGAAAATATAAAAAGTTTCTTTAACACATCCTTTCCTATAGGTCTGTGAATGCTCTAAGTAACAAAACTATAACTAAAAGGGAAGCACAGTTTAAAACCCTGTATAAAAACAAGGAATAAGTAACTTAATTAAAAAAATTAATTCAATGACTTTTCTCATCTTTGATTCTTATTTAGTTCATCTAAGATTATCACTAATTATAGAAACCATCTATATCACAGAAATAGTGATCCTACCACAAAATAATCTTCTTTATGTATCTGAAAATCACAGACTGACTCTAGATTGCAGGAAGGGAAGGAAAAATATAAGGGGTGAGGGAACAAAGCAAGGAAGGATGTGCAGCTGTATATTCATATTGCTGACAATAAAACTTTTTTAGATAATCCTCTGGTTTCATTATCTAAGGCATTTTCACCACTATTAACAGCTGAGGCATTCAAGGCAAAGATCAGGATTCTGCATCCAATTCTTGCACAGTGTTGGACCTATTTTCCTCTCATCTACCCATCCCAAATCACAAGTATAAGGGTAACATCTAAAAGGAACTTTTATTAACAGACATTAATGCAGTTTTGTTCAGACATTAACATCTTGATGAGACAAACTAATTCTACTTAATGATAAAACAAAACTATCATGTCTTTCTAATAGGTGGTGCTGTGTAAATGAACAGCTAGTGAACCAGATTCCCCACAAAATAGGTAGATCTACCAATGATAACACCAGAGAGCTGCTTTACTCATTACCAAGTAAAAACAGAGTTCCAGAATGTGAAAGCTTAATGTGAGAAGAACAGATGCAAAGTACCCAGTGGTCACCAAGCTCATCACCCAACGGTCCTATTTTAATGTTCCCTAAACTCTTTATTGAAAGTCATGGGAAATGATGTAGGAATGAAGAGTCCTCAACTTTGCCATTCTGCTTAACATCTTACCGGCCTACCAGGAGGAGAGTCCAGTGACCACATGTCAAGAGGCAGGAACAGTTGTTACTCTAATTTGTATTTCAAAATGTATATGGCTTTAGAATATGAAAAATTTCAACTGCTTTTTCCATCGTGAGAATGTGGGAGCTAAATCAGCAAAAACATTAACCATGGCACATTTATTGCTGTCTCATTCTTCAAAGACCTCTTATTTGAGATCTTTGTTTTTTACTTCAGTTTGAACAAAACAAACCAAGAAGACATGGGTTGAGACTGTTCAAATGTCTTGCTTAACTTCCTTCTTCTCCAAATCAAACCACAAAGAAACAAGAATTGTTTTATTGCCCTGTCAATAAATATCCGGGAATTAGGTATATAAAATTACTCTTCCTAAAATAAGTCTATATTTAGGTTGATGTTATTAGACAAAGCTAGTGAAAACCAGTAGTAAGACTAAGACTAGTCTTCTGAAAGAACTTAGGTTCTTTACCTAAGATTACATATGTTAAGACTGCACTTATAAGACAGTAATCTAAAAAAAAAAGTTATTTTCCTTTTCATTCTCACATACATAAACCTTTACACACATTCCAAGCCTCTTCGTAAAAGCACTTACCTGACTTTTTTGCCTTGCTCAGTGAGCATCTTAACCAAATCAGCAATGGGGTACTGAGCTTTGGCTGCACAGAGACCATAGCCTACAAGAAACATTAAGAACACAGAAGAAAGTATTTTTTATTTCCAAACTGCATACAACCTCTCTCTTGATCAGAACATATTTTAATGCCAACACAGGCCATCAGTTGACAAGACTAGAAATGAGTGAAAACTTAGAGCCTGGATGTTTACAAACAGTGGTCTAAATTGCAAATTCAAAATCCAATGATCCTTCCTCCATCTTTTGTAGTTTCTCATACTGTATGCTCACACCCCAACACATAGAAATACACAATCCCTTAAACTCACATATGTTTTTAAACTTGGCTTTGATGATACTGCCAGCCTCTTGTTCCCATCGTAACTGCTCCCCTCCTAATTCTTTGTCTTCCATTTCCTGGAAGAGCTGTTCTGTTTTCCCCTTTAAACAACAGAATTCCCAGGACTTCAACTTTCCCCTCACGCTATCTGTGAAAAATCTCAGTGAATTCGATGGCTTCAACAGCTCTGTGATGAGTGCCCAATCTGTCTCTAGCCTTGACCTGTCATTTGCACTCTGGTACAGCATGTCCAGTATCTCACCTCTACTGCAAACTCAGTGTTTCCAAAACAGAGCTTAAAAATTTCCTTCCCCATCAAAAATGTTCTCCAGACATTCCTGATCTCACTATAGGTATAATAAAACTTCAGTTGTCTTCCTTCTTTAATTCATACTTTCTGTCCATTCTGCCTGTACAATGAACAGCTGTCCTCACTTTTCTATTGCCATTTTTTTTTTTTTGCAAATGCCACATCTCTGCTCTATTCCTTCTCCCTTCCCTTACTACCATCCATTTTCAGGGTTCAAAACAAATCCTTGCTTCCCTACAAACTTTCTTAGGTTATACACGGTTAAAAGTAGTCCTCTTGCATTCACCATGTATTATTTATCAATGTATCTGACTTCTTCACCAGATGGAAAACTCTTGGAGGGAACAGACCATGTCCCTTACTTCTTTCCACCTTTATACTCCAGCACAGTGTTTCTCAACAGGTAGTACTGATGCCAATTTGGGAGGGACAATTCATTCAGTGAAATGTCCCAGGCATTATAGTATATAGTATATTATTAACCTGCTCCCATCTACTACAGGAGCAGTTCCTTCTTTCTGACAACCAAAGCTCAACCCCACACATTTTGAATGCCCCTAGAAAGTGATATTATCCACAGCTGAGAGGCCTTGCACCTTAACTACAATTCTGCAAATGCTTGTTATTTATATCATAGTACCCAATCAGCTAGCAAACTGCACATATGTCAAATCAGTAGATAACCTTTATTTAAAAACCTCATATGATAGCATAATAGTTTAAAATACGAATCTGAAATCAATCTATTATCTGCAATAGCACAGCTTTCTATACAAAGTGGAAAAGAGCAGGACTCAATCTCAGAAAATTAGAAAACTAAGGACTGGAGAGACTAAGTGTCTTGGCCAGTGTCATGTAAATTGTTAGAGGCAAAGTAAAGGAAAAAGTAAAGTGTTACGACCCCTCAGCCTAAGGTTTTCTTCTAGGCAATATTACCTTGCCTTTTGGAAATTGTGTGATTACTGATGTTTTCTAAAATACTTATTTTTTAAAAGAAAGAGAAGTTAACATTTACTGAATGCCTAATGTGTAAGCACTTTCATATATTATAGGCTCAAAATTTTTGACAATAGGCTCAAAAATTACTGAGGTGAAACATGTCCAGAATTACAGAAAGACATGCTAGAACCCACTATATCAATTTGTGGCATCTCTATGTGATCACAAAAATATTAATCTATACCAGGAATTCTCAATATTTTTACTTAATAATCATATTTTAAATTTCCACTATGTCTGAAACAATGAGCTAAGTAGTTCCCAGTCTAGTTAAAGAAATTATTTTTAATATAATCAATTACAAAAGCTATTATAGGTTGTTTGTTTTTTACCTGGGGTAATAATAATATTATTAGCTTCTCGAATCATGTCAATCGCGTTGTCAAGGTTGATTTCTGTATGTGTGCCAGAAATTTCCATGGGTTTTCCACCAGCTGTGGAAGTGGTGCCATAGCCTCCAAGAATCACATTAGCCAGGGAACGATTCATTGCCTAGAGAGCAAAATTATCAGCTGTGAGGGTTCAATCCACATAATATTTTGAGAATGCTATGAATCTTGTACACACGACATTCAAATCATTTAAGTAGGTTTATTTTATTATTTAAAATATTGTAACCAGATAAACTTGATAGAGCTGCTGAAGACTTAAAAAATTTAAACTTCAGAAGATATCCAGGAAGCCACATGTTTTTTCCCCATCAGATCAATTGCACGTGGATATATTTTCAATAAAAGAGTTAATACAAAAAGAATTTAATAGAAAATTACCAATAAAATTAAAGAATGAATGAAAAATTCAGATCTGCTTATTATCTGAATACCTATGGAACAAATTCTGCCTCCACATTTACACATATTTCACCACAGTAAAAGAGCACTAGAGGAAATGACAGTAATAAGAAATTTTACAGGATGACCCTACAGATCGCTCTGGTGAATTCTGCTACCAGCCACAAAGCTGTCAAGCGGCAAATGGGAGGAATAAAAAGGATAGGGATCCATTTCATTTAGTACTCTGCTGCCCTCTGTCGTCAAGAAAAAGAAAGTGGTGTTTAATTACTGTCAGGTTATCCAAATAAATTACAAATGAGAATAAGCTGTAAAAGAGGTAACTGGACTGATCATTACAGTCCTAAAATATTTCACTTCCAAAGAAGTAGATGAATACGTTTTTACACTGTTTCTTTAAAATCCACACCTACCCTTTTAACTAGAAAAATAACCTCAAGAGAAAAATAAGAAGACATTTCTCATTGCATGCTCATTTAGAATTATCTGGCAATATACCATACAAATGTCAAAATTGAAATACATGACAATATATTATTTGATTTTGAAAACAGTTCATTTGTAGACCTAGGGCATGGTGTGGTAAAAGAAATAGAAAAAGAAAAAGGCAAGGGGCTAGATACTTTTGAGAAATCGAAGGATTTTAAGCATTAAAATTGCTGACCTATGTGATTAGAGCAGTCCTTCTATGGAGTCATTGCTGAATTTATCACTTCAGAAAGAATTCAGGGCTGTAATAAACATATCATTGATCTATTATTGCTCATACCCATTAAAAGCTATGTGTTCATCTGTTATTATAAAAAAAAAAAGTTAATGAAAGAGCAAAAAGCACCTGGTGATCCTCAGTGATAACTGCCACATCAGAAGAAACATGGACACCTGTGCAAACATGACCCAGTATTTTACCACCGACATTTACTGAAGTGGAGAGGTGTAATGACAGGGAGGTAATGAGATGCAGAAGATGAACAGAGAGCCACACTTTACTAAAGGTGGCATACAGATAACATAAGTTTCAAGGATCAAAATGTCAGAATTATTTGCAATTGTTCTTTCTGCCTAAGCTGTTTATCAGATACAACATTTATACATACACACACACACACACACAGGCACACACAGATATACATACTGTTAACAGATAAGAGGATCATTTAAAAATTAAGGTAATGCTTTTAATTCAATAGTCCCAAAATGACACAAAGTTTTAAATTCTTAACTCATCCTCCATACTTAAATCCAAGATTTAAGGAAAATCCAAGCATTCACTACTGAGACCTCACAAACACTCAACAGTTTTTGATTTTGATAAGTTCTTTCTAGTTTTTGAATTACAGGATTCTGAAGTTAAGCTACCAAAAACATGTTCCACCGAATTTTTGCACTCAAAAGTTAATTCAGGAGGGCAGTGCAACAGTGGCTCAATGGCAGAGTTCTCGTCTGCCATGCCGGAGACCCGGGTTCAATTCCCAGTGCCTGTCCATGCAAAAAAAAAAGATTAATTCAGGAGTGCATAGGTGATTCAGCGGTAGAATGCTTGCCTGCCATGTGGGAGACCTGAGTTTGATTCCTGGCCATGCACTTCCAAAAAGAAAAAAAAAAAAAGCTTATTTGAAACTCTGTTTGGGTCACTGATATATTTCTGTTACAGACAATTTACAAAAATAAAAAAGTCAACCATCCAAAGAGGCTCTATCATTTACATCACACTGTGCTATAGAGGGACAGTCACTCTATTCCAACTTAGCTTAAAAGGAATCATTCTTTTCTAGCTCTAAAACTAAATAGAGGAGAAGAAAGAATTTCTGAGGTTATTTAATTAATATGTACCACTTCTGACGGCATCTTAAGGAGAAAAGAAGGGATCCACACAGTAGTTTCACAAAATTAACCTGGTAAACACCTAACCACAGTTATATCACCATAAACCTCATTCCATGTGGTCTCTTAAAAACTAAATTATTTTTCACCTCTGAATTTACCATTGCAACTTCATTTTCAACTAAAGTCCAGGATTCATATTCATATTCATTCTCTCTCTCTGTCTTTTCTTTCTTAACTGATTAATGGGACTATCCTGTGACTGTTCATCAGCAGATTCAAAAGTTTCCAGTTCTGTAGACAAAGTCTTTGCAATACTTTCCAAGACTGTTCCTTTTAAGTGATCACATTCTATTAGGAAAATTGTAGGCAACATAATTCCAGGCACACTTTTAAGAAATAAATCGAAAAACAAAGGAAAGTTCATACAACAGACAAAGCCAAAGCAATAATACATATGTCATTTACCAGCATCTCTCATTTCAATCTTTGTAGGCGTTACTTCATCCCAAAGAGAAAAAAAAATATTTTGGACCTGGATTCTGAGCTTCTTCACTGTGTGCTGTTTTCATTTGGAAACAAACTGCAAAGCGCGAAAATCAGAAAATAGAGTCTGAAAACGCTGCTCCATTTTGCAAGCCCTCCGTTTCCCAGACAGTCTGGACACTGTCTCAAGTACAAGAACTGTAAAATCTTAAAGAGGTCAATGTCTATACGATATCTATATATAAGCAAATCATTCAGTTGAGCTGATTGTTTGGACACTGTTGACATTTCTCTGTGTTTAAAATATTAAGAGTTGCATAACCACAGCATTAGGCTGAGGACACCCAAAAGAATTCTTTGTCAGAACAAAAATCCAATTTTAGGGGTTGCCGGTTAGCCACTTGGGGTGCATTCATTCCCTCTCAAGCAATAAAATCATTCTGTTCTGGTTTGGAGTTGCAAAGCTTCCTTCAATAAATAATAAATTGATTATGGCGGACATAAGGGCCACACATTAACCCTAATGTATCTGTTGCACTAACCTATCCAGAGAGAATTCCAAACTATGGAATGAGCTAACAAATAAAAGACACATCCAATACTAATTTAATGAACATTATATCCTCTTGAATCACCAGGTGCTAGGTCAGGATCCATAAAAACAAAGGGGAATAATAGATGGTGCTTTAAATACCTTCCCCATAAAATGAGACTAAGATTTCCTACCTCTAGAATTAACATGAGGATTAAATGAACTAATATTTGTACAGCACCCAGTATTTTACTATGCCCAATTGTGGGTAATTATTTCATTCTATTAGTAAGATGAACCACCTTGAGTTCATGAGCATCAGCCTCGAAGAGAAAATCTCTCATAATAAAGAAGCACAAGCTAAGAATGAATGAAGGTTAAGGTAGAAAATCAGATATCAAGAAAATTTAGAAGGAAATAAAATTTCTATCTGCAAAATCTAAAAATATGGCAAGATTCTTTTTGTTGGTTTATCATTATTTGTTTTGTAAGAACACCTAGAATAGAGAGTGTGCAGTGAGACAAGCACTCCCATGCATCACAGTGTATCCTGTGCAGAAATCAATTTATCAATCTCAAAAGCCATCAAAAAGATCTTACCCACTTTGACCAAGTAATTGTACCTGGAAAAATGGAACCTAAGGAAATAATCACAGACTGAGAGAAAAATGATACAATGACAGAGGCACACATAGGAAAAGAGTACATTCAATAAGTGATTCTTACCACCTTATTCTGGTTACTGTTACTAGAACTGCTACTATAATAGCTACTGCAGTTATTGTAGCTACCCTAACAATAAAAACAAAAGAAACTAAATAGAGAGGGAAAAGTAGAGGAGACAGATAGATAAAATTGAGGGAATACTGCTGATAAATAAAAGAACCTGAAGAAAACCATTTTTTTAAATGCTAAATAAGGGCAAGAAGGTGCCTATGATGACATACCAAGAACTCCCCAATGTTAGTATGCCTCTGGCTTTGTAAAAAAGTGAAATCTTCCCACTTAATTTTAAAAAACAGTTTTCTGACAGCGGGTTTCTTAAATAATAATGAAAATCTGCTCCCCTCTGCTGGTCACTCAGATTCACCAAAGAAAGCAAACTCAAACTATGGATTAAAAGGTCATTTTTCTAAAAAACTGCATATCTAATACAGTGAATAAATGTCTTTCTTCTTCATAAATGTTAATTTTTTTAAATCCCAAACTATGACAATTTTCAAACAGAAGGCAAACCTCCACCCTTCCAAATGTCCCTGAACAACTTGGGTAATTTAAAAATCTGTTTGCCTGTTTGGAATATAAGCTATCAAATCCTTTATTTATTTTGCAATATGGCCAAAGAAAGAAAAATATTTTTATCATAAAAAGCTAACTTCACCATGCCAAATTATAGTGACATTTTTGACCACCTGTAAGGAAAATATCGAGCTGTAAAATAAGTTGTTTTTCATCCTGTAATTAAAGAACGAAGGTGAACTAAGTATCCTTCTCCTGTCTGAATTATTTATCAATGTAAAGGCACAAACTGATTCTACTCATTTACATGCTTGTACTTTTAAAGTCATTCAAAACTATTATTTAGAGAATAATATCTACAATTGTAAAATGTCTTCTAGTCAAACCCCTAATTGTTTATAGGATTTCTTCTTGCCATCAAGGGGAGAATTAGAAACAAAAAGGAAACTAGCAAAAGTACTGTTAGTTTTTCCTATTTATTTTTCTTGCAATCATTTTGACCATATAACATCAACATAGGCGCTCTCCCGAAAGACCAGCGGGATGTAGACTGGAACAAGCTTTCCGGGACAATATGGCAATATTGATCACAATATTGTTCACAGTATAAACAGCCCATAAACATAAGCACACACTTTCACTTTTAAGAAACTATCCTGCTGTGTGAGTGTGAAAACCTCGTGTCTGATGCTCCTTTTATCTACCTTATCAACAGACCAGTAAAACATATGGAATAAAAATAAATAATAGGGGGAACAAATGTCAAAATAAATTTAGATTGAAATGCTAGTGATCAATGAAAGGGAGGGGTAAGAGGATGGTATGTATGAATTTTTTTCTGTTGTCTTTTTATTTCTTTTTCTGAATTGATGCAAATGTTCTAAGAAATGATCAGGATGATGAATATGCAACATGTGATGATATTGTGAATTACTGATTATATATGTAGAACGGAATGATCATAAGTTAAGAATGTTTGCGTTTGCTTGTTGCTATATATTTTTTTTAATTAATTAAAAAAAAGAAAGAAAGAAACTATCCTAGAAGTCAGGACAAAATGGTAGCGTAAAGAGGTATGGAATTTAGTTCATACTCCAGAGCGGCTAGTAAATAGCAGGAACTAACAACTGTTTCAGTGACTCCTGTGACAGATACCCAGTCTGGGATGGGTGAAAGGGCTGAGATCACAGAACAGAACAGTAAGTTCTCCCAAGACATGGAGGTTGGTGTCCCTCTGCCACTGGGACAGTAGGCTATTTTGGAGTTACTTCCCTATGGGGAAAAGAAGCAGTCTCTATTAGAAGCAAGGTAAGGTAGATCAACCAAGCTGCAACTGCAGAGTTAATTAACAAATTCAGACTGCTGAATACAAGCTCCAAGTACAGATAAACCTGGAGCAAGCACAAAAGGAACCAGGAGGTTTCTCCTCCACAGAGAGGTGGTTGAGATGACAGGAAGGAAAAAAAAGAGATTTTTGGATTTGGCTGAGCTCAGAATATTGGAAAAGGGCTATGCCCCAAGAAAAGGAATACACAGAACTGGGCAGCAAATCCGGCTCTTGATTGGTAAACCTGGGATTGGAGTCTGGATCTGAAAAGGATTATTTTCTTCCCCGTTCCCACCCCTGGTCCTTTTTTTTTTTACTTTGCAGCAGCCCATTAGGTAAAGCTGCAGGCAATCTCAGGTTCAGCACTGCCCCACACAACAGCAGAGTTAAGGTATGTTTCAGCGACAAAATCACTAGTCAGGTAAAGGAGATAATTCCCTAAAGGGCATATCTCCCCCAAGAAAAGGGAGGGGTAGGGCTTAGCACAAGTAGGGATTCTCATTTAAAAATTCAGATCCCAGAGCCTATAAAGCAGAAGCAGCTTAAGCCTGCCTTCTACCTCAGTCTCTGTAACAACCACGTCCCCAGCAGGGACAGGGGTCTGCTGAGAATGTAAAGGCACTACACAACTTTAAGCCGACTAGTGACATTTTCTGGGCAGGATAGGAAAAGAAAAAAAGAAGCCTCATAGGAAAGACTGCCAGTGTGCTGGGTCTCATCTTCAGGGAAACTTGATACTGGTTAAACCTTCATCTTGAGTACTGGGCCTGATTTGTCTAGGAAAATCTGATTGGGATTGATCCTACCTGGCAGGGCTAGATCCAGAAAAACAAGAGCTCAAAAATTCTGATCAGTTAAACAGAAGTTATGCTAGACGTCTGAAATAAGTTGAACTGAATGTCAAAAAAATCAGAGAACAAAGCCAATCAACAACAACAACAAAAAAAACCCTAGGCAAAAGAGAGAAAATGACCTCCAGAATAAACTAATCAAAGAAACCAGATGCTTAGACATCAGCAAAAAATTCATGAGTCATATAAGGAAGCACAAAGATATGGCCCAGTCAAAGGAACAAATAATTTAAAGGAGATATGGGAGTAGAAATAACTAATTAAACTTGTTCAAACAAGCATGCTAAAGCAATTCAAAAATTAAATCAATGAGGTGAAGGAAAATAAAGCAAAAGAGATGAAGGAGTTAAAAAAGACACTGGGTGCCCATACAGAAGAACTCAAAAGCTTAAAAAAACAAATGGCAGAATTTATAGGAATGAAAGACATAATGGAAAAGATGAAAACACAATGCAGACATACAACAGCAGATCTGAAGAGGCAGAAGAAAGGATTAGTGAACTAGAGGACAGGACATCTAGATTCCTACACACAAAAGAACAGAGAGGGAAAAGAATTTAAAAATATATGAGCAGAGTCTCAGGGAACTGAATGATAACATGAAGGGCACAAATATACATGCCATAGGTGTCCCAGAAGGAGAAGAGAAGGGAAAAGGGGCAGAAAGAATAATGGAGAAAATAATCACTGAAAATTTTCCATCTCTTATGAAAGACATAAAATTACAGATCCAAGAAGTGCAGCATACCTGAACAGAATAGATCTAAATAGACCTGCCCCAAGACACTTACTACCCATATTGTGTAATGTCAAAGACAAAGAGAGAATTCTGAAAGTAGCAACAGAATAGCAATCCATCACATACAAGGGAAGCTTGATTAGACTGTGTGCAGATTTCTCAGCAAAAAACATGGAGGTGAGAAGGCAGTGCTATGATATATTTAAGATACTGAAAGTGATAAACTGCCAGCCAAGAATTCTAATGTAGCATTATTGTGCTTCAAAAATAAGGGAAAGTTTAAAATATTTTCAGACAGACACTGCAAGAGTTGTAAACAAGAAATCTGCTCTACAAGAAATACAAAAGGATACTACAGACAGATAGGAAAAGACAGGAGAGGTATGAAGAAGAGTGTAGGAGTGAAGATTATCAGTAAAAATAAAAAGACAGAAAAAAATAAGATATGACATATAAAATCCAAAGGACAAAATGATAGAAGAAAGTATGCCTTTATAGTAATAGCATTAAATGTTAATGAATTAAACTCCTCCAATCAAAAGACAGAGACTGGCAGAATGGATTAAAAAACAGGACCCATCCATTTGCCATCTACAAAAGACTCACTTTACCCAAGGACAAAAATCAGCCTAAGTCAAAGAGGAAGGCTAAGGGCATGTATGTCACCAGAAGGAAAGATAGGAGATAAAAACTGGGAGTGCACAACTTCACAAAAGCTAGAGAGGACAATGATGGTGACTAAATGTACAAGTACAAGAAAATTTTACATGAGGGAGAACAAATGAATGTCAATATTGCAAGGTTTTGAAAATGGGATGGCATACGAAAAAAAATACAATCAATGCAAACTAGGGTCTATAGTTAACAGTAAAATTGTAATATACTTCCATTAATTATAACAAAGGCAATATACCAAAGCTAAATGTCAATAAGAAGGGGATATAAGAGAGGTAGGGGATTCTTGTTGCTGTTTCTCCTTCTTTGTGTGTGAGTGTGTGTGTGCTTTTTTCCTTTCTTTTCTTTTCCTCCTCTTCTTTCTTGGGGAAGAGTTGGAAATGTTCTCATATAGACTGTGGTGGTACATGCATAACTATCTGATTATTCTAGAAGCCACTGATAGTTTACTTAGATGGCTTGTATGGTATGTGAATAAAACTGTTTAAAAAATAAACAGAAAGTTAAAAGTGCTGGATAAAATGTAGAGAGAGAGAAATGTACCTATTCATTGTTGAAAGGGAAATAGAATGGTGTAGCTCCTCTGGAGGGCAGTGTGGTGGTTCCACAAGCAGCTAAGTAAAGGGTTGCCGTATGATTCTGTAACCACATTATTAGGTGTACACTTGGAAGAACTGAAAGCAGGGAAACAAATGGACATTTGCACACTAGTGTTTATGGCGACAGTATTCACAGTTTGCCAGAGATGAAGGGGGCCTAAGGGTACACTGACTGATGAATGGAAGGGCAAACAGTGGTATATACATACAACGAAAGATTGAGTGGCTGCAAGAAAGAATAAAGCTGTGAGGCATGCAACTAGGTGAATGAATCTTGAAGAAATTAACCAGACATGAATAGGCAAACATTTTAAGGCCTCACTAATATGGACTAACTATATTGTGCAAAATCTAAGAACTAACTTGAGAGCACAGGTTATCAAGGAATAGAACTTGGGCAGAGAGGACAATTGAAGAGTAAGGAGTCAAGATGGTGGCTTAGCAATGTGCACGGTTTAGTTCGTCCTCCGGAACAACTACTAAATAACCATAAACAGTACAGAACAGCTCCTGGAGCCATGTCAGTGACCAGACACACAGCATACCCCAGTCTGGACCAGATAGACTGGCTGCAAGCCTCCCCAAAACCATGAGTACCCCACGCCGCGGCAGCCAGCGCCTGGCGCCCCTCTCCAATAGAAGGCTTCCCAGAGGGAAAGGAAAGAGACTCTAAACCTGGTCAAGCGGAGTTCGCTCATTCAGCTCACGGAAAAAGAGGAAAGGGGGAGGAAAGAGAGGTTTTAGTGGCTGTGTTTCTTGGCAGCCTCTGGATTTAGCTGCAGGACTTCTTGGGCTGCAACTACCCCAGGCATAGGCAGAAATGGGCTGCTTTCAGGGCTATCTCCCACCTGTGCCTTCCCCAGGGGAGGGGTGAAGCCCAACTCAAGTGGAATCCCTCTCTCAAGGAATTCAGACCCCAGGGCTTGGCAATTTGAAGCCATTAAAACCAACCTACAACCTCTCCTCCGTCTCTACCATGCCCCCAGCAGGGAGAGTCTTCCAAAGTTAAAAGTGCCACAACATCTTTTGCTGGTGCGACCCACAGGCAGACGCACCACATATTGGGCAGGATAAGAAAAACAGAGCCCAGAGACTTCACAGCAAAGCCTTTTAACCTGCTGGGTCTCACACTCAGGGAAAACTGACGCAGGTGACTCCTTCCCCCTGATAGGAGGCCAGTTTAGTACGAGAAAACCCAGCTGGAGTCTATAATACCTACGTAGACCCTCCTAAGGGTGGGGAGGGAAAAGGCACCATACAAGCAGGGCAAGAAACAAGAAAACAAGAACTGAAAAACTATCCTCTGTTAAACAAAATCTAAGCTACAGGTCCGGAAAAAGCTGAACTGAAGGTCAAAGAACAGATAGACAGCAAATTCATCTAGCAAGAAAACCCTAGGTAAGCGAAGTGAAAGCAATCTCCAGAATAAACTAATTAAGGTAATTAAATGTCTAGACGCCAGCAAAAAATAACAAATCACACCAGGAAAATTGAAGATATGGCCCAGTCAAAGGAACAAACCAATAGTTCAAATGAGATACAAGAGCTGAAACAACTAATTGAGAATGTACGAACAGACATGGAAAACCTCATCAAAAACCAAATCAATGAATTGAAGGAGGATATGAAGAAGGCAAGGAATGAACAAAAAGAAGAAATGGAAAGTCTGAAAAAACAAATCACGGAACTTATGGGGATGAAAGATGCAGTAGAAGAGATGAAAAAAACATGGAAACCTACAATGGTAGATTTCAAGAGACAGAGGTTAGGATTAGTGAACTGGAGGACGGACCATCTTAAATCTGACAAGATACAGAAACTATGGGGAAGAAAAAGGAAAAATATGAGCAGGGACTCAGGGAACTGAATGATAATATGAAGCGCACAAACATATGTGTTGTGGGTGTCCCAGAAGGAGAAGAGAAGGGAAAAGGAGGAGAAAAACGAAGGAAGAAATTATCACTGAAAATTTCCCAACTCTTATGAAAGACCTAAAATTACAGATCCAAGAAGTGCAGCATACCCCAAAGAGAATAGATCCAAATAGACGTTCTCCAAGACACTTACTAGTCAGAATGTCAGAGGTCAAAGAGAAAGAGAGGAACTTGAAAGCAGCAAGAGAAAAGCAATCCATCACATACAAGGGAAACCCAATAAGACTATGTGTAGATTTCTCAGCAGAAACCATGGAGGCAAGAAGACAGTGCGATGATATATTTAAACTACTAAAAGAGAAAAACTGCCAACCAAGAATTCTATACCCAGCAAAATTGTCCTTAAAAAACAAGGGAGAAATTAAAACATTTTCAGACAAAAAATCCCTGACAGAATTTGTGACCAAGAGACCAGCTCTGCAAGAAATACTAAAGGGAGCACTAGAGACAAATACAAAAAGACAGAAGAGAGAGGTGTGTAGAAAGAAGGAAAATTAGATGTGACATATAAAATACAAAAGGCAAAATGGTAGAGGAAAGTACTATCCAAACAGTAATAACACTAAATGTTAATGGATTGAACCCCCCAATCAAAAGACATAGACTGGCAGAATGGATTAAAAGACAGGATCCTTCTATATGCTGTCTACAGGAAACACATCTTAGACCCAAAGATAAATATAGGTTGAAAGTGATGAAAGGTTGGGAAAAGATATTTCATGCAAATAACAACCAGAAAAGAGCAGGAGTAGCTATACTAATATCCAACAAATTAGACTTCAAATGTAAAGCAGTTAAAAGAGACAAAAAAGGATACTACGTACTAATAAAAGGAACAATTCAACATGAAGACATAACAATCATAAATATTTATGCACTGAACCAGAAAGCCCCAAAATACATGAGGCAAACACTGCAAACACTGAAAAGGGAAATAGACACATCTACCATAATAGTTGGAGACTTCAATTCCCCACTATTATCAATGGACAGAACATCTAGACAGAGGATCAATAAAGAAACAGAGAATCTGAATATTACAATAAATGAGCTAGACTTAACAGACATTTATAGGACATTACACCCCACAACAGCAGGATACACCTTTTTCTCAAGTGCTCATGGATCATTCTCAAAGATAGACCATATGCTGGGTCACAAAGCAAGTCTCAACAAATTTAAAAAGATTGAAATCATTCAGAACACTTTCTCAGATCATAAGGGAATGAAGTTGGAAATCAATAATAGGTAAAGCACCAGAAAATTCACAAATATGTGGAGGCTCAACAACACACTCTTAAACAACCAGTGGGTCAAGGAAGAAATTACAAGAGAAATCAGTAAATATCTCGAGGCAAATGAAAATGAAAACACAACATATCAAAACTTATAGGATGCAGCAAAGGCAGTGCTAAGAGGGAAATTTATTGCCCTAAATGCCTATATCAAAAAATAAGAAAGGGGGCAGGTTATGGTGGCTCAGCAGGCAGGAATGCTTGCCTGTGATGCCAGAGGACCTGGGTTCAATTCCCGGTGCCTGCCCATGTTAAATAAATAAATAAATAAATAAAAAAGATTAAAAAAATAAATAAAAAAAGAAAGGGCAAAAGTACAGGAATTAACTGTCCACTTAGAAGAACTGGAGAAAGAATAGCAAACTAACCCCAAAGCAAGCAAAAGGAAAGAAATAACAAAGATTAGAGCAGAAATAAATAAAATTGAGAACATGAAAACAATTGCGAAAATCAACAAAACCAGAAGTTGGTTCTATGAGAAAATCAATAAGGTTGATGGGCCCTTAGCAAGACTGACAAGAAGAAGAAGAAAGAGGATGCAAACAAATAAGACCAGAAATGGAAGAGGAGACATAACCACTGACCCCACAGAAATAAAGGAGGTAATGAGCAGATACTAAGAGCAACTTTATGCCAATAAATACAACAACGTAGATGAAATACACAACTTCCTAGAAAGGCATGAACAACCAACTCTGACTCAAGATGAAATAGATGACCTCAACAAACCAATCACAAGTAAAGAAATTGAATCAGTCATTCAAAAGCTTCCCAAAAAGAAAAGTCCAGGACCAGACGGCTTCACATGTGAATTCTACCAAACATTTCAGAAAGAATTAGGACCAACCCTGCTCAAACTCTTCAAAAAAATTGAAGTGGAGGGAAAGCTATCTAATTCATTCTATGAAGCCAACATCACCCTCATACCAAAACCAGGCAAAGATATTACAAAAAAAAGAAAACTACAGACCAATCTCTCTAATGAGTATAGATGCAAAAATCCTCAACAAAATTCTAGCAAATCGAATCCAGCAACACATTAAAAGAATTATACATCATGACCAAGTAGGATTCATCCCAGGTATGCCAGGATGGTTCAACATAAGAAAATCAATTAATGTAATACACCATATCAACAAATCAAAGCAGAAAAATCACATGATCATCTCAATTGAGGCAGAGGATGCATTTGACAAAATTCAACATACTTTCGTGTTGAAAACACTTCACAGGATAGGAATACAAGGGAACTTCCTTAAAATGATAAAGGGAATATATGAAAAACCCACAGCTAATATCGTCCTCAATGGGGAAAAACTGAAAACTTTCCCCCTAAGATCAGGAAAAGACAAGAATGTCCACTATCACCACTGTTATTCAACATCGTGCTGGAAGTTCTAGCCAGAGCAATTAGACAAGAAAAAGAAATACAAGGCATCAAAATTGGAAAGGAAGAAGTAAAACTATCACTGTTTGCAGATGATATGATACTATATGTCGAAAACCCTGAAGAATCCACAGCAAAACTACTACAGCTAATAAACGAGTACAGCAAAGTGGCAGGTTACAAGATCAACATTCAAAAATCTGTAGTCTTTCTATACACTAGTAATGAACAATCTGAGGGGGAAATCAAGAAACGAATTCCACTTACAATTGCAACTAAAAGAATAAAATACTTAGGAATAAATTTAACTAAAGAGACAAAAGACCTATACAAAGAAAACTACAAGAAATTGTTAAAAGAAATCACAGAAGACCTAAATAGATGGAAGGGCATACCGTGTTCATGGATTGGAAGAGTGTATAATAATAGCAAAATGTACAAGGTACAATTTTAAAAAAGTTTTTGCATGAGGAAGAACAAAGGAATGTCATTATTGCAGGGTACTGAAAATAGATGGTATTAATATTTTAAAATGTCACCTTCTGTGTGAGACTAAGGCAAAAAACGTTTATTTGTTACAAAATTTATATTTTGACTAGTGCATTTCCTAACATAACTTATGTAGATAGCTTGATTGAACACCATAAGTACTTGGAATCTCAGGTAGGACATGAGATTTTGCTGGTTTGTCCAGAGTGATGCCCCGAGGAATCCCAGAGTGATTTGATCAGTGAGTGGAAAAGTATCTGCAAAGCCCCCTTCAGGGAGTGGTGAGAACGGGGAGAAATTCAACTTCCCCAAGTTGAATTCTTGATATTCTCACAAGCAGTGTGGACAGCAAAAGCTATAGGCAGAGCCCCCAACTTGGGGTTTGTTCATCTGAAACTTAACCCCGCAAAGGATAGGTCAAGTCTACTTAAAATTTAGGCCTAAGAGTCACCCCCAAGAGAGCCTCTTTTGTTGCTCAGATGTTGCCCCTCTCTCCAGCCAACACAACGAGAAGTCTCACCACCCTACCCCTCTGTACGTGGGACATGATTCCCAGGGGTGCGGACCTTCCTGGCAACTTGGGACAGAGATCTTGGAATGAACGGAGACTCAGCATCAAGGGATTGAGAAGAACCCTAGAATGAGCTGAGACTTAGCATCAAGGGATTGAGAAAACCTTCTCGACCAAAAGGGGGAAGAGGGAAATGAGACAAAGTGTCAACAGCTGAGAGATTCCAAACAGAGTCAAGAGGTTATCCTGGAGGTTACTCTTATGCATCAAGTAGATATCATCTTGTTATTCAATATGTAATGGAGAGGCTGGAGGGAACTGCCCAAAAATAGAGAGCTGTGTTCCAGTAGCATTGTTTCTTGAGGATGATTGAATAATGATACAGCTGTCACAATGTGACTCTGTGATTGTGAAAACCTTGTGTCTGATGCTCCTTATATCTACCTTGTCAACAAAGGAGTAGAACATATGGAATAAAAATAAATAATAGTGGGAACAAATGCTAAAATAAATTTAGTTTAAATGCTAGTGACCAATGACAGCGAGGGGTAAGGGGTATGGTATGTATAACTTTTTTTCTCTGTTATCGTTTTATTTCTTTTTCTGTTATCTTTTTATTTCTTTTTCTAAATCGATGCAAATGTTCTAAGAAATGATGAATATGCAACTAAGTGATGATATTGTGAATTACTGATTATGGATGTTGTTTTATTTTGTTTATTTTTTTAATTAATAAATAAATTTTTAAAAATGTTTAATAAGGCTTACTGTAAAGATTCCTAGACTGTAAGCTCTTAGAACAGTTGCATATATTATTGAGTTTTACGTGCTACTTCTAAATTCTGAGATGCTGAACTCTTTGTGTATAACTTGGTCATTTCCTAGAACTTTGGGTATAATGTGTGACACCTGAGACTAAGAGTTAGAGTTCTGCAGCTCTGAAAGTCAGCATCATCACCCCATACAGCAAATGTTAGAGAAGGTGAAAAAGAAATCAGACTTCAAATAGAGCTATGAATGAAAGGGACTTGGTAAGGACTAAGGTAAATCAGAATACAGGGTAAAGGATGATATTACCTGTATTTTAGAATTTCAACTTCTGTGTGGGACTAAAGGAAGAGATGCTTATCTGAGTCAAATTTATATTTTTGGTAGCACACTATCTAATTTGAACTGTATGGTGAGTTTGTTCAAACAACTTAATTACATGGAACCTTGAATAGGCAATGGGATCTTGTTATTTTGTACAGATTAATGTAATACATCAATACATCCCAGAGTAATTTGGGTAGAAAATAAAAAAGAATCTGCAAGGTTCCCTTTAGGGACTGGGGGGAAATGTGGAAAAATCAAATTTCCCCATGTGGGGCACTCCTGATATTCTTGTAAGCATTAGGGACTACCAATTTAATAAGCCAAGCCTTTGATCTTTGGGCTTCCTTATTCCTGCAAAGGAAAAGCTAAGCTTATTTAGCTTAAGTCACCCCCAGAGAACCTCTTTTTTTGCTTAGATGAGGCCTCTCTAAGCCAACTCTGCAAAGAAACTCACTACCCTCCCCCACCAATTAAGACTTGACTCCCAGGGATGAGACTGGCCCTGGCATCATGGGATAAAGAAAGCCTTCTTGACCAAAAGCAGGAAGAGAAATGAAATAAAATTTCAGTGGCTAAGAGATTTCACATAAAGTCAAGAAGTCATTCTGGACGTTATTCTTATGCATTATATATTCGTTTATAGTTTCTAGTCTATTAGTATAGCTAGAAGGAAATATGTGAAATGGCTGAACTGTAATCCATTAGACTTGATTCTTGATGATGATTTTTTTTATCATGTGACCATGTGATTATGAAAACCTTGTAAGTGACACTCCCTCTAACCAGTGTAAGGGCAGACGAGTAATAAAATAAAGACCAAGTACATAAATAAATAATAGGGGGTGATAAATAGGATGTTTGGGGTGTTTTATTTTTATGTTTTATTTTTTTTTATGTTTTAGTTGTATTTTTATTTTTTTAGAGTAATGAAAACGTTTTAAAATTGACTGTGGTGATGAATGCACAACTATATGATGATACTGTAAGGCAATGATTGTATATTTTGGATGACTATAAGGTATGTGAACATATCTCAATAAAATTGCATTTTAAAAAAAAGAACCTATTCTAAGACAAAAGTCAGAAATACCAAAGATTGAGTATGTACAAAGAGAAAAATATAAAAACCCCTAAAATAGATATTAGAGAAAAATTAAATATATGTTAGAGAAAAATTAAATAAATTAATGGATAAGTACATAGTCCCTTTAAATAATATTTAGAAAGCATTGTCAATGATAGGTTGTTATAAACAATATAGTATGTAGGATTTTAAAAATTAAATGCAAAACAACACATAATATGAGACATATAAATATGTCTGAATTCAAACAGAAAAAAATAAGGAAGGAAACAAAACAAAATTTTCAAGCATTTATCAAGGAAGGGATGCATTAGAAGATTTTTATTTTTATACTTAAATTTCCTAATTCTCTACCATTTATATTTAAAAAAACAGTTTTAGAGATTTATTCATAAGAAACACTGGCATTTCTGCTGAAGAGAATAAAAATTGACATTTATACTGCAGATGAAGAAAGCGCCACAGACATCTTTATTTTCAGAAGACCATAGCAATTTTCTTTCAAATATTTGTTTGGTGGTTTGAAACTATATGTGCCCCAGAAAAACATGATCTCAAAGTTAACCCATTTCTTGGTAGTGGTAAATGAAAGCGAGGGGTAAGGGGTATGGTATGTATAACTTTTTTTTCTCTATTATCGTTTTATTTTTTTCTGTTGTCTTTTTCTTTCTTTTTCTAAATCAATGCAAATGTTCTAAATGATGAATATGCAACTATGTAATGATATTAAGAATAATTGATTATATATGTAGAATGGAATGACATTGTTTTGTTTGTTTGTTGTTAATTTTTTTTTAATTAATAATAAAAAAAAAAGTTAACCCATTTCTGTAGGTGTGGAACCCCTGAAGGCAGGAATTTATGTGGCTACTTCAGTTAAGGTGCGACCTACTCATTCAGGATGGGTCTTAATCATCTTAGTGGATGATTTTATAACAGAATGAATACAGGGAAAGAGAGAGAAAGAAAGCCACAGAAGCATGAAGGGGAAATCAACAAAACCTGGAAGGGAAGGGAGAGACCAGCAGACACCACATGTCTTGTCCTGCAGCAGAGGAGCCAAGGATCACCAGCAGCTGGTCTTTTAAAGCATCGCCTTGACGATGCCACCATCTGGACATTCTCCTGACCTCAACCATGAGCAAACAGCTTCCCATCAAGCCAACACAGTTCATGGTATTTGCTTTGAACAGCCTAAGAAAATAAAACAAGTTAGTTCTTACCACGCACATGATGTAGGACAGGATAGCACCAGAGGAGCCAATGAGTGCACCAACGATGGTCAGCAGATTGTTGTTGAGCAGGAAGCCCTCTGCACAGAGGGCCCAGCCCGAGTAGCTGTTCAGCACCGTGATAACCACAGGCATGTCGGCACCCCCAATAGCAGCCGTCAAAGTCACACCCTAGGTCAAAACCAAAGCAGAACTCAAAAATTAGTGACATAAAAATAAAGCCCCTGACATTTAACACCTTGACTCCTAAGCACTCCAGTTTTCCAATTAACGTATTTACATATACATTCTACTTCACTTGGGGATAACGGCCAAGTGTCACCTAATGACAAACTCTCCACAGATATAAAACCATAAATGCTGGACAAAAAAAAAAAAAAAAAAATTCCCTAAATAAAGGCAGTAGCCAAAAGCAGGAAGAAACTGGAGAGGCATTTACACTTGGGGAAAAAATTAATGTCCCTGAGTGAATTTCCCAGTTTTTATGGCTTTTAGCTGAGGGGAGACCAGTGTCAGTGCAAAGTGGTGTAGCTAAAACTAGGATGTAAACTCACAGTTTTACTAGCTTGAAGATTCCAGGGACAGAGTTAAGGATAATACAACAGCAGATAAATAAGGAGGAAAATCCTACAAAATCACATGCCTGCAAGAGGAAGACCAAAATTCTCTATATACACTCTGTCCAGCTATCTGTTGACTTCTGAAGTATTCATACATGGGGCAGATGCCAAGCAACAGGGTTAAAGGTAAAATAAGAATAAATTGCACCTGACCCCCATGATAGGAGAGTGAGAACTTTGAAGTTGAGTAAGGTCAAGTTAACTGCTTACAGAAACAAAAACAAAAACAGATTTTTGCAGGAAAATAACAGAATCCAAAGTCCCTATGACATCTTTCACAATATCCAGGATGTGATCCAAAATTAGTAAACACAGCAAGAAAGGAAAAGCTAAAATAGCCCAAATGTTGAATATAGTATTAGTAAAGATTTTTAAGATGTTATTTTAACTATGCTCAAGAATAAAAAGGAACTAAAGTCTAGAGCATGGGTTATCAGGTCCGGGCTTATTGTAAAGGGTCCTAGATTGTAAGCTCTTACAGCAGTCACATATATTCATGAGGTGCAACTGTTAATTCTAAATTCTGAGATACTGAGCTGTTTGTATAAAGCATGATCTTTCCCAGAAACTTTGGGTACTTTTGTGACACCTGAGACTCAGAGTTAGAGCTCTGAAACTCTGAAAGTCAACAATACTCCATAAAAGAACTGCTTAAAAAGTTGAAAAAGGGATCAGACTTCAACTAGAGATATGAATGAAGCTGATCTGGATACGACTAAAGTATACTAGAAGACTGGGTAAAGGATGATATTGTCCATATTTTAAAACTTCACCTTCTGGGTGAGACTAATGGAAGAGATGTTTAATTGGTGCAAAATCTGTCTTTTGGGTACTGCATTCCTAATTTAACTTTTAAAGTCAGTTCAGTTGAACACCATAAGTACATGGAATCTTAAATAGGGGATGAGATCTTGTTGGTGTGCCCAGGTTAGTATGATGCCCCGATATATCCCAGAGCGATTTGGGCAGTGAATAGAGAAGTATTTGCAAAGTTCCCTCGGGGGACAGTGGAGAAAGGAGGAAATATTCAACTTCACCATTTGGAGAATTTCTAATACTCTCTCAAGAGTGGGGACAACCAAATCAATATGCCAAGCCCTTGATCTTGGGGTTCACCCCTATGAAATTTATTGCTGCAAAGGATAGGCTAAGCCTACTTAAAATTAGGCCTTAAAATCACCCCCAGAGAACATCTTCTGTTGCTGAGATGTGGCCCCTCTCTCCAACTCAGCATGTGAACTCACCGCCTTCTCTCCTACGTGGGACATGACTCCCAAGGGTATAAATCTTCCCAGCAACATGGAACAGAAAGGCTGGGATAAGCCAGAACCCTGCACTGAGAAAGCCTTCTTGGCCAAAAAAGGGGAAGAGAGAAATGAGACAAAATAAGGTTTCAGTGGCTGAGAGATTTCAAACAGAGTCAAGAGGTTATCCTGGAGGTTATTCTTAAAATTACATAGAAATCCCTTTTTAGTTTATGGTATGCTGGAGAGGCTAGAGGGAAGTACCTGAAACTGTTGAGTTATGTTCCAGTAGCCTAGATTCTTGAAGATGACTGTATAACAATATAACATTTACAATGTGACTGTGGGTTGTGAGAATCTTCTGTCTGATGTTCTTTATATCCAGGGTATGGACAGATGAGAAAAAATATGGTTAAAATAAATTAAAAAATAATATGAGGGACAAAGGGTAAAACAAATTGGGTAGATAGAAACACTAGTAGTCAATGAGAGGGAGGATTAAGGTATACTGTATACCCTTTTTTGGTTTTTCTTTTTTCTTTTTTTTCTTTTTATGAAGTGTTGCAAATGTTCTAAAACATTATCATGGTGATGAATACACAACTATGTGATGATATTGTGAGCCACTGATTGTGTACTATGTATAGAAAGTACGTGTGTGAGATTTCTCAGTAAAAAATTTTAAAAAAGGAAAATATGTGTTATAGTTTGAAACTGTTAGGTACCCCAGAAAAGCCACTTTCTTTCAACCCTGACCCGGTCTCGTGGGGCCAGACCTACTGTTTAGAATGGAGCCTTGGATCAGATTGTTTCCATGGAGACTGACACACTCAATAGTGGGTGTGACCTTTAATTAAATTATTTCCACCCAATTATGGGTGTCATCTTTTGATTAGAGGGAATTGTGACTGCACCCATTCAAGGTGGGTCTTGATTAGTTTACTGGAGTCCTTTATAAGAAGCGACATTTTGGAGAAACCTCAGATGGAGACACAGACGTCTGGAAATACAGAGCCCCAGGAGACTCCCGGAGCTAACATAACCGACAGAAGGTAGACAGGAACCAGAGCTGACAGATGAAGACATCTGGAGATGCCTGAAGTGCAGGCAGAAGGATCAAATACCTAGATACAGACATTTAGAGACGCAGACTTCGCTGGGCCTTCCCATGAGATGCTAAGCAAGGACTCATATTGCTAAGCAAGCCAGAACCTGGAAAGAACCAAGGTAAGCTAAGATAAGAAATCAAGAGTTGCCCCAGAGAAGCTAAGAAGGGACCAGCAGATGTCAGCCATGTGCCTCCCCCTGTGACAGAGGAAACCCAGATGCCATCTGACCCTTTCTACAGAGTCAAGGTATCCTTGTTTGGATGCCTTAGTTTGGACATTTTTCTGGCCTTAAAGCTATAAACTTGTAACTTAATAAATCCCCTGATAAAAGCCATTCCATTTCTGCTACAGCATTCTAGCAGCTTTAGCAAACTAAAACAATATACAAAAATTATAATTTTTAAATGTCCAGCAATCCTACTTGCACATACAACAAAAAATGTACATACAAGGTTGTTTACAGCAGCACTGCTTTTTTATGACCAAAAGAAACCAAGAAATAATCTAATATGTCTGGATATGGTGATTTATTAAATAAATTATAACACACATACTATTAACACTATATGGCAATTTAAAAAATAAACAAAAAGACGTAGATCTTATATGGACTGACATTAAAAAAAGCTAAGTTTGTCACAGAAAAAATGCTACTTGCAAAACAACAGATACATCAGAATTCCATTTATATAAAAAGAAAATATTTATCTATATTCACATAAATAAATATAGAAGGATTAAAAAGGTCTGCAGGTACATACCAATCAGTTAGCTCTGGGAGAGGAAAAAGAATGCTTGGGAGAAATTTTTTCTTTTTATCTTACATAGTCCTATATTTTTTGAGTTTGTAATGAGACGATTAAATTTATGTATTAAGCTAAAAGCAATTAAAATAAACCCACAAAATATCTTATTCAAACATTCTTATGCAGCCAATAAGTATATTAAATATAAAATTCATCTCCTCTCAAAAATAACAACTCTTTAATTTTCACATTTCTAATCTATAGGTTTGATTTTGAAATGTTTTACCTCTTCATTATTACATAAAAAAATCAAAACTATTTTTTCTTTGTTTAAAATAAAATAATAAGCCAGAATAAGATTAGATCATCAGTGGTCAGATAAAGATAGAATTTTAAATTACTTTTCAATGTTCTAAAGTTTCTGCACTAAAATGATGGCCTAACTCTTAAGATCACAAAAAAAATAAGTATAATTTACTAATACTCTAAACCTGAGCTTCTGAATTAAGCATCCAGTAAGTGTCCTGCAGGGCTTGTCACACAGAAGATGCCTAGTGAATAGCACTGAAACCTGGATTTTTAAATTTCTATTTACCAACACAATAATCCAGTAAAAAGACCTCAGAGCAGAATGAATGTCACAGATCAGGAATCACATGACACAATTTTGATGGGACCCTTAAAAATGTAAAGAGTAATTTTCTCCTTATAGTGTTTTTTCCAGATTTCAAAAAAATGAACATGTAACATCATTTTAAAACTTTTTTCCTATCAATGGCCTAAAAGAGATAGAACATGATGAAAATGTAATCTTAACTGAATACTCCCAGTTCCTTGCTAAATATGTACTTTCAATCTCTGACTTCTTACCATGACAGCAGAGAGAGCTGACACAGATCCCAGACAGGTAATGCCTGTGGTAAAGCTTGGGTCCATCATGAATGGGATTATTCCGCCTACACTAGCAGCCAGCAAGCCTGCATTGAGGAAATGCCTTCCAGGGAGCAGAAGCGGGGCAGATTTCAGGATACCTAGAACCAAGCACATGGTATTCAGCATCTAGAAGGTGTCATAAGAATCACTCCCCATAAACACAAACATTCTCAAAAGTATATCATTTAGCAGAGTTATACAGAGAAGGTAGGGTTTAACAAATAAGTATGATTGCTGAATCATTATATTGATATTTATTTTACTCTCCAGTATCTTAGAGCAGCTAAAAGTAAAAACCAAAAATTGTGGAACTGTAACCCATACAAACTTTGAAATCTGTTCTATGACTAATTGTTGCAATGGGCTTTGAAATTTATTACTTTTTTGTATATATGTTATTTCTCACAAAAAAGAAAAAAGTCAATTGTGATGATAAATGCAGCAATATGATGGCATTGATTGTACACTGTGGATGATTACTTGGCATGTGAATATATAATATATATAATTTAATCCTAAACTATCAAAGCTTAGTGTATGAATAATACATAGCATTTAAAATCTTACTTTATATCACTGGATACTGAACATAAAAGCAAACTAGAGTACTTGCATGTAACACATGGAAACAGGAAAAGTACAGTTCAACTTAACTGATCTTTTCCCTACATTGATCACATAATTTCTTTACTCTTTGTCACGGAATCTTGAAAAATGATCTTTTTTCTCATGACTCACAAAGAAGTTGTTAGCTGTGGTTTTATTTATTTAAAACCTTAATACAGAGTAAGCACATTAGCATTTCTGATTCTATCAAACAAGCCCAAAGTAGAACCCCTGTTTATTAGTTGTTTCTAAAGAGAAAGCATGAAGCAAGAGTGTTTTAGGCTTGTGGGTTTTTTGTGACTTTTAACTTTATGGAAGTTCTCCCACTTAATTTAATGACTTATTTGCTGAAAGGCAAGACCAAATTTTTAATCATGAACTAGTTTCTCTAATGACTCATTTTTTCATGAAAATCTTGAAAGTAGCCTATGTGGATTTTTATCTCCATTTCCATATTCATGCTGACTTACTTTAGCAGTAGCAAAAGTTGCCATGATAGAGTGCTAAAATGTGTATCTGTTTTCAAAATTAAGCACTGTTTACTAATCACACGAACTTATTCAGTAAACTGCTCTCTAGTCTGGAAAATGTATGAAGATCATTTTGTGAACTCTACATAAGTGTTGCTAACCAAGGATTATGAGGATATTATTTTGTTCAAATATATTACCAAATGTCAATTAGTCCCTCTAGGCAAATTTCTGGGCACGAGTTTCTTCCACTAGCTGCCTGCAGAAGAAAGAGCTTCAAAGCTTAATGACATTTTTTAAGGCTCAATAAATGGAAGCCATATTAATGATGGAAAAAAAAACCTTTATATATTTCTGAGTGCTTTGCAAATATTCTTCACCTAACAGGTTTTGCTATAAAGTTAGCTTCTATAATTGAAGTCGACCCCCAAACACCCTGAATAACAGATATTTACCCCTAGGTTTTGTTGAATCACTTACCCTGCAATTTTCCATAGGCTACAAGAGACCCACTAAAAGTAACACCACCGATATAAGTACCGAGGTAAGCCACAATCTTGGTGAGATTTGCTGCTGCATCCGTGGCAAAATGTGGATATTCTACAATGTACTCAGCAATGCAAGTAAGCACAGCTGCCAAACCCACCAAACTGTGGAAAGCAGCAACTAATTGAGGTAAATCAGAAATCTGGATGCGCTTGGCAATTGTCAAGCCTGTTGGGAAATGAAGGTCAAAGAGAAATTGAAACTTGCAGATTTTTTAGAAATAGCCACAATAAACATCATACTTAAGGGGTTCTATCACTATCATCAATAAATATTTATTGGGTTCCTAGCATGAACTAAATATCCTCTACAGGGGCTCTACAGAAGGTATTATGTATATATATCTTTCAACATAAGCTTTTTCAACATATCTATCCATTCCCAAATTCCAAAGGACCCAAACACATCAGCCATCAAATCAAGGCATGCCTCTTCCCCTTCCTCTCAGAACCTCCAAATACTCCCCTAGCCTAGCTCTTCAGATTACTTAAAACTCCAGTTAAAGTCACTTACGTCCCCCACTGCAGGAACAACCCAGCCCCTCCTCTTGCTCCCAATCACACAAGAAACAGCTGAAATATGAAGAAGGCCTGGGTAGATTTACAACTGGGTGGATGGTAGCAAATCCATTGGTAAAAAAAATGCAAATATCTGAGTAGGAAAGACTAAAATTAGGAGGCTCTCAAAGGAGTTGCATGATGATAGGTAGGTGATACAGAGAGGAGCTCTGTATATTTGCTGGGATTGGGTCCCAGCCAAGAACCTGGGGCACAAGCATTTTCCTGTAAGTGTTTTTCTAGGGACTATCAAGAAAGGACTCAAAGGCTATCCTGAAGTGTATAAAAGGAGGCCTAAAACTTATGGCACGGTGGTAAATGTTTTAAAAACCAGCTCTCCCTGGGGGGGGGAAATGTGTGTATATAAATTAATAGGGAAAAAAATGTGTGTATATAAATTAATACATGAGTTTTGACTGGTATCAAGCTGTGTGGCACCACACAATTTGCAAATAAAAAATATAATACTTGTCATTATAATTCCATACAGCTAACTGATTTTCAAAGAATGCTTTTCTTAATTTTTGCCAAATTTTATATCCATTTGCCAACCTATGCTTGCATCTGATATTCAAATAAGTATAGTTCCAATATGAACATTAGTTGATATTATTGTTTACAGTAACAAGAAAAACAAAGTGAAACAGTGAAGATGTATGTAAGAATTTTACTCAGTTGTCAATGATATGAGTGACTTTTTGCTGAACGTGGCAATAGTTTTCATATTCTGCAAGAAAACTGGCTGAATTTTTTGTTATTCACAGTATAAGAGCAACAGAAAGCATGCACATTTATATTTAAGCTGCATCATTAACACTTTCTCCATCACTTTCTCAGGTCTGAACAATCAACAAAACAATTAATCAAGCCCATGTTTGTAGCATTTGCTGATTTTCATGTGTAAATACTCCTATCCTAGACAATTTCATAGCTACCAATGCGATGTCACTGAGAAGAGATATGCTGTAGCCCAAAATTATATAATATTTCTACCATACATATACACTAGTAGTAATAACTTCAAGAGCCTAGAAAAAATCTAGGAAGTTAATTAGAAATGATGAGTTTTTAGTGTTACCCTTGTTTTTAATATAATTTATGTGATTTTATATTAATATTATTTAATTTTTAATAATGGCTGTGTTTAACAATCAGCTTGCAAAATTCCTTAAAATTTAACAATCTGCTTGCAAAATTCCTTAAAATTTAATAATCAGCCCCAGCACATCAGTGAAAACGATTAAAACAATAGCTATTCTGCTGGCCCATGCATTTTTCAAGTTTTTGACAGGTCTTTGAAGCAGAATCTTTATGCCCAGCAAAATAAAAGACGAGCCTATACACAACACAAACAGGAGTATTCCAGTCCTTCATTCTATCGTCAGCTGGCAGTTGAGATCCATAAAGGAAAATAACCAATACAGGTTCTAGCCCACTCTTTTGACTCAGCCGTTATACCTACTCAATATTTGAAAAGGTCTGTACTTAAAATGACAATTACACCAACTGTGATGAGTTATCACTAAAATAATAGTCACCGGAACAACTTCCATTAAGGCAATTTAATTCCTCGATCAAATATGGAACTCAAACAGAAATATATATTCAGAGACTGAGGTGCTATTAGAAGGTCTTATTCCTAACAATGTACTCTCAAATCTCTGAGCCCAATTGCCTTCAGCTGTTTTAAGGGCGCCAGGTCAAACAATGGCAGAACCTCAGCTGTGCTTACCAATTGTGCCGCCCAAAGCCATTGCTCCCGACATTTGGGCTAACAATTCTGGGCTGGGTTTTAGACCTCCGAGAGTGGCTGCCAAGCCTCCAGCAACCCCAATCATGCCCAGCGCATTGCCAAGACGAGCTGTTCCCTGGGTGGAGAGACCAGCTAGGGCACCAACGCAACACAAACCTGAGCCCAGGTACATGATCTTTTCAAAGAAAAGGGGAGAAAGAAAGAAATTATCACAAGCTTGAATCTATTAACATTGGGAAGACCATTCTTAAGGAAGCATGATTCTCTAAGGATAATTTTAAATTCAAACCATAGAGGGGTCAATCTCAAATGTTCTTTCAATATATTTTCCTATACATCAGAAATATTAATATATTGAATACTTTAACTTGTACTTGCCAAGCTCCCATTTATATAAACCAGTCCCTTCTGGCTTTTGATTTCATGCATGAATAAACAGTGCCCAAATTTAAATGGAGCCATTAGGTATAAAAGTACAGGTAGACTTAAAGAGCCAACTTTCAGAAGGGATCTGAAAATTTAGACCTAGCCAGAAACTATAAAGCAGCCAACCTCTGATGTCATTAAGTGCCAAGAACACTGCCACGTACTTTACGTATGTTATAATTTAGTATCACAAGAGCCACAGGAGGAAAGAATCATCATCCTCATTCTACAAAGAGAAAACTGAAGCTTAAAGAGATTACAAAATTTTTTTAAAGATAAACAATAAGTATATGGCAAATTTGGGATTCAAACATAGTTCTGGCTGACTCACTCACACCAACTCTTCTCAAAAAAGATTTTATTAATTCAACAAATACTGCATGTTAAGAACACAACAGAGAAAACAAGACATGATTTCTGCTGTCATGAAGGCTATAATCTAGTGATAGTCACTGAAAAAAAAAAGGAAAATACTGAGTTCACAACAAAATTGAAGCTCTATTATAATTTTATTTAGACCTGGTACTTTCAATGTTCAAATTGATTACTTCTGCTTTTCTGTACAGCATTCATTTTTAGAATATCTTTTTTTGAATGAATTGGTATTAAAGGAGCTCTCTACCTTGTGGACACAGGGAACAAAAAATGATGCACTACATTTATAGAGGAAGAAAGCGAGCAGGAAAAGGGCTAATTGTATTTAATAATAAAATATTTCAATTTTTTTATGAATTATTTCACTATATCCATACAATAATCCAGCCAGATACATAAAGAGGATACTAATAACCTTCTCAATTATTTTTACATATGGAAAAACTTAGGTAAACCCATGTTAGTACATTCAGTTTGCAGACAAATCCATTTCTAGAATCCAGGGAACTGATGCTTGGATCAGAGCTGTAGTTGACAAGAATGCTTTTATGGTTATTGGTTCATTTGCTTGAATTTTGGTAAATATAATCTCAAGTCTAATTAGGAAGAAAACATGGCAGCAAAAATACAGACTTAAGCCTCTTACTTGTTCAATGTTATAACCACTGTAGAGAGCAGCTAAATATCCTCCAACAAAGGTGCCAGCAGGGAGCAGATACAGGTAATTGAATTCTGGGGGATCAGTGGGACGCTTGAACATGTCCAGCATTCTCTGAGTCACCAGAAAGCCACCTAATCAAATAAAGGAAATATAAAACAGAAAGAGGTATCTCACTAAGAAACATGATTCTATTTAAAAGTGCTACAATTTCTCTATTTTTAAGCACATCTTTATCATCTAGGGCTAAATATAATTTTAAGTAACATTTTAGAACCTAAAAATTATAGGTGATTCTTTCCTGCCAATCCTAAAGAAAACCTAGGGCATTATATAAGATTCTACAAAGGTTCCATGCTCTAGGGTAACTTTCCAAAACCTACAACCTTCAGATGGGTCCCTGGACCAGATAAGTCCTGAAATGCAGAGGGGCTAGCCTTTGAGAACATCAGCTAGTTCCACCCCCTATACCATATTACCAACAGCCCCTTCCAACATGAAAAAGTTACGGTATTGGGCACAGCCCAAATACACCCTAAAGAGTAGGAGGAAGATCAAAGGTGATGGTGGAGTTATACAGAGAACATAGGATTTATCAAATGAGTATGACTGCTGAATCCTTATATTGACATTTCTGTTGGTCTCCAGTGCCTTGAAGTAGCTAGAAGAAAAAACGAAAAATTGTGGAAGTGCAACCCATACCAAACTTTAAAATCTGTCCTATTACTACTTGTTAAATTGTACTTGGAAATTTATTGCTTTTTCGTATATATATTAAATCTTACAATAAAAAAAAGTTAGAAAAAAAAGTAATACAAATTCAGTACATAAACATTTAGAAATAAAGGCCTGCCAAAAATATTTTGGCTACGAATAGCAGTCTTTTCTTCTATGCATATATATATATTTTTATTTTAAAAGTGGGCTTACTGTATATAATTCTTAAAGCCTTATTTTTTTCTTAAGTAATCATTCAATATTCTTCAACAACATCATGTTAAATGGTTGCCATATTTAACTGCACGGTAATAGCTTAATAAATCACTTGGATGTTTAACAAAATATATAGGTGATTCTGTTACTCAAGCCAGTTCCATTAGAAGGGGGAATAAAATCTTAGATATTCTCAGGAAGAAAAAACTTGCTTTCAGAATATAGAACCACTATTTTTGCATGACTGAAAAGTAAATAGTTATTCAAACAGCTTAGGAATGCAAAGATCAAATGTCATGAACTTTCTTTTAATATGCTATTCTGTTTGTTAAACCTTGTAACAATTGATAAAAGAGAAAAACACCATATCAACACGCATCAAGTTTCTTGGACACATTAAACCATTTCTAAAAACAAAATAGCATTATATGAGTTTCATACACAAATGATGTGCTACGCTTTCCATTTTCAGGGACAAACGTTGGCTAGGGATAAGGCAAAATGCTAAAATTTTATCTAAAACTATACTTACTTATAGACATTACGGTGATAACTCCAAGTCAACTTACTTCAAAACTATGCATTCAATAAATTTCTAGTTAAATTGTAACATGACATCATTTTGTTTATTTGTTTGGGGGCATTGAAGGGAAATGTTCTTTTATCAAGTGTTTTTAAAAACTACTGATGGACAAAATAATTTTCCTTCACGAAGAGCATTATGGTCAGAGTGAAATACGTTTAAAGGGCCCAAAATTAAATTCTTGAAATCAACATGTCTTATTTTATACCTATTTATCTCCATTAGATAGATGGGGCACTCCAAATTCTTCCATTGTTGTCGTACCTGCAATGTTGACTGAGGATATGAATGCAGCAAGAGCAGCGAGGCCCTGAGAAGTAGTGGAAGGGTACAAATGTCCTCCCATCAGTACCAACCCACCAACTGCAGTCAACCCTAGGAAGGAAGCATCAATATGGTGAACGATCACAGTGATGCTGACAAATCAAACATCACAGCTGAAGGACCTTATATACACAGATTCATAAAAAGGAAGGTTCTCAATATCAAAAGGCAAGGCAAGTGCACGTGTGGGCAGTGGTAGAATGCTCACCTTTCATGTGGGAGACCTGGGTTCAATTTCCAGACCATGCACCCAGAACAAAAAAAGGCAAAGAGCCAAAACTGAGCAACAACCTAACTATAATAGCTAAAACTATAGACCTCTAAGATGAACACATAGGGAAATAGCTTCAGGAACTTCTGTTAGGCAATGGATTCATCGAGTTTACATCAAAAGCATAAGCAATAAAAGGAAAAATAAAGCGGACTCCATCAAAATTAAAAACTTTTGTACATGAGAGGCCATTATCAAGAGAGTGAAAAGACATTTTCTTGGGAGAAAGTGGGAGAAAATATTTGGAAACCATGTATCTGATAAGGGTTTAATACACAACATATATATAAATTACAACTTAACAACAAAAAGATAAATAGCTCAATTGAAAGTGGGAAAAGAACTTGAATAGATATTTTTCCAAGGAAAATATACAAATAACTAATAAAAACATGAAAAAATATTCAACATCTTTAGCCACCAGGAAAATGCAAATCAAAACCACAACGAAAAATCCACTGGACTAGCTAGTAATTAAAATAAAATTTAGGGAAAAAAAAAAACAGAAAATAAGTGATGGTGAGAATGCAAATAAATAAAACCTTAGCACACTGTAGGTGGGAATGTAAAGTAGTACAGTCACTGTGGAAAATAGTTTGGTGGTTTCTCAAAAATGTCAAACATAGAACCCCATATAGCCCAGCAATTCCACTTATATGTGTATACCTAAAATAATTGAAAGCAGGAACTCTAACAGATACTTGTACACACCAATGTTCATAAGCAACATTGTTTGTGGTAGTCAACAGATGGAAACAATCCAAGTGCCTACCAACAGACGAGTGGATAAACAAAATGTGGTATATACATACAATGGTATATAATGTATTAAGAACAAATGAAGTTCTGATACATGGAATAAAATGAATGAACTTTGAAGACATCATGTTGAATAAAATAAGCCAGACACAAAGGGACAAGATATTGTATGATTATATTTATATGGAATAGCTAGGATATGCAAATTCACAGAGAGAAAGTAAAGAGTACCGTTTACCAGAGAAGGGGGCAAAGGGCAATGAGGAGTTAATACACAGAGGATGGAGGGTTTCTACTTGGGGTGTGGGAAAGTTCTGATAATGGATGGTGGTGAGGGTAGCACAATGTAGTGAATATGATTAATTCCACAGCATGACTGCATGTGAACGGTATGTCTGGGAGACTGAGATCGGAAAGTTTATGTTATATATATGTTTCCACAATTTAAAAAAAAAAAAAAAGGAATATTTCTTGAATCTTCATTAAAATGCTACAAACAATTTTCAGGGGCTAACAAAGACTTTTTCCTTCTGCATGAGAATTAAACCTCTCTTTAACTCTGTAACTCTGTTCCCCTGGAAACTGATAAATAATATATCAATTATGTCACTATACAACATTGGTTGTAAAAATAATCTGGATGATAGATTGCATGTGAACTGGAAGGAACCATTCATGAATTATAAATACATAATGCCATAGCTTTGGAGTTTTCTGAATACAGTGACTCTTGAAACTGTGCCAGTGAATGTTATAAGAGATGGAGCCTTGAGGCTTCCAAGGCAGGGTAGCTTCCCGGCCTCTCCAACATGGGTCTTATCGTTTCATGCACCAAGCCATCACGGGGTCCCAAAAAGAATAGTTTCCAGGCTGTTGTGTGCACTGCTGCATGAACTGCTGTGAAGACTGACACCAAAGAGAAAGGCCTGATGGTGCCCCACTACCAAGCTGTGCTTCCTGTCCCATAACTTCAGGGTAAATCTCATGTCCAGCATGGCCCATGTGGCCATAGAGGACATTGCAACTATGATTCTGTGAAACCCTGCGTTTCAAAAATTTTATCAGTGGAATCCTTTTCTTAAAGGAAATCATAACTGAAAGAAATGAGTGAATCTGCAGCGCTGAAAATGGGAGCAGCCAAAAGGCCTGTCACACTTCAACAGCGCCTTTCGCTTAACAATCGTACTCCCCATATCCTCTGGGAATCCCTGGGTCACCACCACCAAAACACTGGACTCCAAGTGATATGACATGAAAACATAAGACCTTATGAGCCCTCACTGAAAGCACTCTTAGAGTTGAACAAACCAATGAAAACCTAAGATGAGGAAAAATGATAACAAACCTGAGATTGCATTAGTCACAGACATCAGTGGTGAGTGGAGGGCTGGGGTCACTCCCCAGACAGTATGGTAGCCCACAATGCCAGCCAAGCCAAAAGTGGTCACCATCTGAGAAAAGGCTGAATTGGGAGACACGAGGCCCAAACCCAGTATACCGGTGAGACCTAGAGAGAGAAAGAGCGTCAGCTGACATCCAATTATCTTAGTAAGACTGAAAGCACGCACATACACACCCACACACAAACATGTGGAAAAGTCAATACTTTCAAATTCATCTCCTTTGCCAATAATAATAAGCAGATTTTTTCAGACATTTCATGATTAGGAAGCAAAGGAGGGGTGTCAGGGTATTGGGTATTTTGGATAAAACCCAACCTTCTTACCACTACCACCCTCCAAAACTGTAAAGATCTGGTAGTATTTATGAGTCACTTTAGTAACAATTTGCACATTTTCCTCTGTGTCGCATGTCTTCCCTGTTTTAACTTTCAATGACAATGCCACATGTGTTTATACAAATGTATTTATTCCAGAATTATAGGCCTTTAGAGGATCTACCAAAGCATTTTCTACTTGGGCAAGATACAACCTTTATAAGACAGGACTTTGATGAAGCCAATTTTATGTCACTCTCAGATTTGGCTGAAGAAGAGGGATTTTAAAAGAGTAGGAAGGATTTCATTCACTCCAGCACCTCCCCAAAACATATGGCTTCCACCCACCCGGGACAGAAGTTTTGCAATTGCTCCTGAATCTGGACTGGACTGTTGGCCAGGGCAGTCAGCTCCAGCCTCAACACCAAGTTAGCAAACGAGATTTAACAAAGAAAAGGGGAAAAAAAATACACAAATTAAATTAAGAATGTGCAGAATACAAACAGTCAGTTCTGAACATACATCTTTAATTATCGCCTTCCTTAATGGCAAACATGTGGACAGCTGTTCTGCAACAGAAGAAAGGGTTACCTAGTGGTCAGTAAAAACAAAATGAGAACTGGTGACCAGGGAGCTGGGACTTAACTTTCCAGTTAAGGTAAATTTCCTCCTTGTACAAACTGTCATTTTATAAATGGCAGAGCTAGAATATCTCAGAATTGATGTTCATTTTGCTTTAAAATATGAGTAAGACCACAGTTTCAATTTAGATTTTCCCATCCACATACAATATTTCCAGGGTTCCAGTGCATGACCTATTAACCATCTGGAGGGAAAGTTAAAAAAGAATATCATTTTGCCTTCCAGTTAATTACTACAGAAACAGTGTAGGGTATTGGTTAAGAAAACATTTTCTTAAGTCAGACCACCTGGTTCAAAGCCTGGCTCTGGTGCTTGCTAACTCGGATATGATCTCGGATAAATTACTTAACCTCTCTGTGCTTCAGTGTTCTTATGCATAAAATTATTAAACCTATCAATACTCATCTGTAAAAGGTTAATAATAACACACCAGTTTACTGAGTTCTTGAAGGGCATAAAGGAGCTGATGCTTGTGAGGCGCTTAGCACAGTGCCTAGCAATGAATGCCAGCTATTATTATGACATTAGTCAAGAAGAACTAAATTATCATAACTGCAATCCATTGTGTCGGGCACATAGGACAGAAGTCTCACAGCTGATCATTTTCTTAACAACTATTTAATAAACTAATGTCTTTTCTGTAATATATTTAATAATGTCAAATGTGCTATTTCTAGAGGCTGTAAGATAGAGGAAAAGAAAAAGAGAGAAAAGAGAAAAAAGCAAATCACATCCTTTCAAGAATGGTATTCAAACAGATTCCTAACATATATACCAGAAAAAAAACTTCTTTTTAATATAAAGGAGGAAGTTCAAGGTAAAAGAAAGACAATTACAAGGTCATCCATTTACTCACTGGAATATGTTATTTGTCATACTTTTTAAAATGCAGTAAACCATGAATCAACAAATATAAGAAACCCAGAAAAATAAGTAATGATATATGTCCCGCTCTATATTCATATGAGGTGCAAAGAAACGGAAATTTGCAATCTTAATGAAAATGCTTCCCACATACAATGCAATATCTTGCTCCTTTCTTTTTTGTCTTTTTTAACAAGTGCAGATAGGGACACTGCCCTGTCTATTCACAACATTCACTGCTAGAGGCTTTTTCAGTCATTTTGCTGAGACTTGCACTTTATTCAAGGACAGTTACATATTTATCTTTAAGACATCTGGTTTCACATGGAGTTTGGAGAATGCTGAAGCTACAAGAATTCTGTGCGCCTCGTGCTGGTGCTTAATTCTTTTTAGTATTTTGGTGGTAGTGGTGGTTTTGGGGGGCTCTAAACATTTTTAGTTAATTCTATGGGAGAGAAATCAAATCAAATATCCATATTTCAGGCTCCTACAATTCACAGCCAGAATGAATATTTATCATTATTTTATAATAATGTTTTAGTATTTATAGAGATGAATTCAAAAAAATTCTGCTGAATCTTAAAAAGAGAGGTAAAAGTTAAAATATTACCTATTTTTTACTAGGCAAATAGAATGTAAGTCAAACATTCAAGAGGTATATACTTATATTATAGTGTTTATTTTTCCAAGCAAACATTTGATCCCCCAATATTACCAAACTGTGTAATAATCACAAGTGATGTTTTACAAACCATAAAAAATTCATAACCGCATTTATATGCATAACCACATTTATATGCATAACACAAGGAAATTCTGGTGTATATCACTCATTATATTTGATGCAGATAAAATATGAATGACTATTTTCTAAATATTTTATATCAAAGGAAGGCATTAATACTCTGAATGAATGTTATTCTAAATATTAATACTCTGAATGAATGTGCATTTATCCCGCTTTAGCACAATGTCTGTCTCTTGGGGTGAGCAGTCAATGCAGTTTCCAATTCCACAGAGGTGGGGCTAGTAGCATGTTCATAGAAAATTCATCCTATCAAGCCCCAACTTTAGAGAAGTCCAAAGAAGGGCAACAATACTCCATTACTAATTTTGACAATTATTACATAATTTTAAAAATTCAAATAATCAGGACTAAATCCTAATAATTGTGATCCTTACCTGCTGTGTATGCAGAAGCCGAAGTCATTGTTTTCCTGAAGGGGGTAATTGTAGCTGCTTTTTCAGCTTCCAGCTCAGCCACTGTCTTCTGTTTTACAGGTGCACCTTGAGGAATGTTTTTCGGTGTAGGAGCTGGGAAAATCACTTCACCATCCTAGCAGAGATTAGAAAATAGCAGTTTTAAAAAGTCAGCCCAGAATTTCAGAAACACTTATAAATCATCGTGCAGACTGCTGAAAAGTGATCTTTCAAAAAAAAATTTTGTATAAATATATAGATTTATATAATTTCACATTTATCATTTTACAAATTTAATGTATACATATATAAATGTTTGCGTTATACATCTGTACATAGATATATAACTTTTATGTGTATAGAACATACATGGAAGAAAACAGATCAAACCTTTAAAAGTGGGACGGGGGCACCTTTTAATTTTTACTTTATTCAGTTCCGTTTTGTTTTATTTTATTTTGTTCCTGTCTTTCAAAAGCAGCACTTACTTTGAGTTAGTCACACAGGTACACAGATCTTCCTAAATGTTTTGTTTTATATCTTCTTTGATTTGCAAAACAATTTTATGATATAAACCCAACATATCAATGCTTAATTAGAATATATCTCAATTCCAAAATAGAATTCTGCTATGAACTAAAGTCCTGAAACAAATTTATATTGAAACCATAGAAAGGAATGGCTTATTACTTACCTTCATCACTACAGTTCCTCTAATGACATGGCCCATTGTACCAAAGTCAAAGTCATCTTTCACTTCAAAACAGAAATGATCTTTGTCAGGGCTGATGGCTTTGAGGAGTTTGGTGATGTTGTTGGAATACAGGGTGCTAGCCTGGGTGGCCATGCGGCTGGGAAGGTCAGTGTAGCCTATGTGGGTAATTCCCTAAAGGACCAAAAATATGATCAGAAAGGCCTAGGAGCCTATTAATGAAGATTTGAAATTATATATCTTTCTTACTATCCACACACAAAAAAATAATAAATACGTATTTATTCTGAAATAAATATGTATTTCAAAAGCAGCTTTAATTAAATGTACAATTTATAATTTTAAAGTTCCAGGCCCCAGTTTCACCAAATATTTAAAGGAATAAACACCACCTCACAAATCACTAAAGATGTGAGAACGGTTTCACAGATAGAAGAAGCTTTCTAGCATACCTTATGAATGTAAAGTTCTCCTGGCTTCGTGGTTGCAAAGTTTCCGCCAGCCTCAGCAGCTAAATCCACAACAACGGAACCTTCCTTCATTGACTCAATCATTTCTTTGCTAAATAAAACTGGGGCTTTTTTACCTAATTAAATCAAAGAAAACAGTGCAAATTATACTATTAATTTTTAAAACCCCTATATTCTTACAAATGTGACGGTTGTCTCTGGGCATTCAGGAATCTAAATCTGAAACTTAACAGTTTCCAAGAGAACCCTAAAGTCTACAATGCAAGTAAGACTGATCATTCTTCTAAGGAAGAAATTTGACAAGTACGATCTTCATGGCCGGTGTGCAGACAGGAGTTATTTAGCGAGGGAGCAAGCCTCACTACCTGTTCAGCCTGGGAATCTCAGTCAGCACTGCTCTTTCCAAATGGTCATATATCCACTCATGAAGAAAAAGCATTTGGCTTCCTTGTTAAAAAAAGAAGCAAAGAAGTGCATGATAAAATATTAAGGAAGCAATGTTCTTCCAATATGACAATTCATAAAGGTACAAATGTTAAGGGTATGCATATTCAATAGTAATTTATGAATTACAAAATACAGTATTTCCAGCCATCTTGACCAATGTCATCAAATTTTTCAACACTTTTATATTAATCTGCCTTAATTTAACACAAGATAACTTCAAGGAGTGATAGCAAAGTGCCATGAAAGAGAAACAGTGGGATATCACAATCTCCAAAAGTTTCAGGAATCATTCATGCATTTTTTTTCCCCACTCAACAACTATTTATTTTATGCCTCTGGTGAGCCAGGCCTCATGCCTGGTACAGAGACTATCATGACAAATGGAGAGAAAAAGTCCCCATTCTTCTCTTCAAGAGCTGGTTCACAGTTTATTCTCACATGTTTTAAGAAGCTCACCAATTCTTACCTATAAGATAAAGCCACAAACACTAGGATTCTTTCAAGCTAAACTATATCAATATGTTATTAATTAAGGATTCACAGTCAGTAGATCATTGCATTCAAATTCCATAAAACAATTCAAAATACCTAAAGCAAAAGAAAACAAACCTGGTAGTTAGAAAATAAGGAATGACTAGCTTGATTATCTTTAACTCTTCTTTTGAAAATTTTCAACCATTGTGTTTACAAAACTTTAGTAAAAACTCTGCCAAGATATTCTGGAATTGTAGCCCACATCAAACTCTGAAATCTAGTCTACAACTAATTGTTGCAATGGGCTTTGAAATGTATTGCTTTTTTGTATATATACTATTTTTTCACAAAAAAAAGAAAAACAAAAGTCAAAGAAACAAACAAGATAACCAAGCATAACAGGTGGTTCTCAATAAAAACTTGAAATTAAGATTTGTCTTCAAGTGAGAGTGATCAGGAAATATTAATATGACTTTAATAAATAAATTTTAAAAATTAGAAAAATAAACTGTGATAAAAAAAGTCAAATCTGTCACTCTTTTTCTTTATGGATTCTGAGTTTTGTATCTTGTTTAGAAAGCATCATCACATGAAGATTAACAATATTCTTCTATTTTTTGCATGTGAAAGAAGCCATATATAATATGTAACAATTGCATATTGCTGTATCCTAATAAAGTTTAATGAATACTAAAGAAAAAAATAACTTTGCCAATGTTATAAATAGAAATCAATGAAAAATTAAATTCACATTGTAAGAATACACTTGACTAGAATACAAATGAGCCATAATAGAAAAATAGCCTTTATTTGCAGCATATGCGGAAAAAAAAAAGGTATAAATGCAAATGGGATGTTTAAATAGTACTTCCGGGCCACGGTGGCTCAGCAGGCAAGAATGCTTGCCTCCCATGCCAGAGGACCCGGGTTTGATTCCTGGTGCCTGCCCATGTAAAAAAAAAAAAATAGTACTTCCTTCCTTCTTGCTAAAAACTTTGTATTTCCAGGACAGAGTTCAAACCTTAAGCCTCAATTACTAAAGGTCTTCCTTCATGAGATGGGTTGCCCTTCCTAATATTTCCTCTATCTAACTGCCCCACTGGACCCTCTGCTTCAGCAGTGCTGGGCTCAGTCCCACAAAACTTGTTAGATGATCTCTGGTTTTCTCTCCTGTGTCTCCACCAAAGAGCAGGTATTAAGAGTAATTTTTCCCAAAGACAACACCCCAAGTTCCGGTAGCTTCACCACTCCTCAAAATTCTCTGAAAGTATTCCTTTCCTCAACTCTGCCCACTTTTCTTCAACAAAGGCACTTTGACTACTTTAGCTAAACTTTATTCAAGAATGAGAATTTGGGGATCAAACCATGTAAAATTGAGATCTCTCTCTATATATATATTGTATGTGTGTGTGTGTGTGTTACATATAGTATACAGTTTAGAGTAAATTCTATATGGTACTGTATTTAACCACAAGATATCTTTGAGGGCAAAACTAAGAATGATTTATTTTCTCTTTTATATTTTTCCTTATCTTTCAAAATTTCTATACTAGTTGTTTTACTTTTATAATTAAATAATTTTAACAGCAGCTACAGGGAATACAATGATGACTATAACAGTGCAATTGCCTTCAAGCACTCATATGTTGATCAATTTTTTAAAAATTATACAAAGTGAAGAAATGAAAATTGAGAACAGAAGGAAAAAAAATAAAGCCAGGAGAGAAGCAGGGTAGTAAACAGAAGTTCTGAAGGAGTAAATTCCCAAAAGAACAGGTCAAGAGGGAAAAATTAAGAAGGCAATTTCAAAATACTATCTTATTCTGATAGCCTAATAGGATAAAAATTTAATGCATGATAAATGTGGCATCATAAAATGGAAAGAACAAAAAGAACAGAATGATTAGGTAAGTAGTGGGGAAAAAAATACTACCCAAATCTAGTATACTTCAAACTAAACTCTAGCTAATTCAAAATATTAATAAAAGAAGAGAATCAAGGGATAAAGAAAAAAGAGAAAAAAGTAAACTTTGGTATATATCTCTCTAGTACGTAGATTAAAAAGTACTTCTTAAACTTCAAAGTAATCAAACAAATTACAAATAAAAACATCAAAAGGTTTAAATATGAAATAATTATATATCATGATCCTCAAAATTAAAAAGCAAAAAAAATGACAATAACAAACAAGGGAAGATGTGTGAAGAATGTTCACTATATATAAACAGAAAAGAAAATTAATTCAATGTTTACTGCAAATCCTTCAAATATAGTGTCCCATATGCCCCAGAGATAGCCTGGTGAGGGTCCTAGATACAAGAATCAAAGACAAATTAAGTATATCAGGTATTTCAAGATATAATTGCAGAAAAAAAAGTGTAAGAGTTAATAAAAGAAGGCAGAGAAAAAAGGTTTTTTTTATAAAAACACACCATAGGGCTTTCCCCTTTTGACTGCTCATTTCCTCTTAATTTTATCCTTTCTCTGCAAATGGTGGGCTATACGAAAAGACTAGGCCCATTATACCTCCTCAAATCAACCCTCAAAAAAACGAAACAGTCACTATTATTAAAAAATCAACAAGAATAGAAAACAAACAATCAAAAATTTCTGGCACAATACAAAACTGGTGATGAAAGATCTGGCATGACGTCCGTCCTCATGAAATATTTATTGGTCCTTTCTGATTCATGGACATTCAATTCTTCTGCTAAGGTTAATCAGTTACCTTCCAGTGGGTGTTTATTTCTATACTTTTGCCAAGAGAATGGCAGGACATGGAGCACTCACAGTCATCATTCAAATACTCATTCATTCATATACTCAAATAATACTTACAGTGCCTACAATATGCACACTAGAAGGGGAAGGAAAAATTTACTTATATCTCTGGGATCGAATATTTTAGAACTGAAAGAAGCTGCATTCAAGGGTAGTCAAGAATTGTACGACTAGAATAGTTCAGGCATTTAAAATACTCATCTAAAATTGTAATTATAGCGTTTCCAAATTGGTCATCATTTGGGGTGCATAGGGGTGCCAGAGTCATTATCAAGCTTCCCTGAATCTCTATGAACACCAAGAATTGACTGTAGACTGAATGAATGCCTCACACACAGGCCCTGTTTCTAGATGTATACATATATGGCTGTGATTCATGCAAATTCATTTTTAAATGTTATTGAATTCATGGTGTCTTTTCATAACTACATATTTTATCAATAAATGGATACTAAAATGTAACTTAAAAGCATTAAAATTAGAAGCTGCTGGAAAAATTACTAATTTATAAAGTTAGCAACGACACTGCTATGCAGCAAAGCTTACAGCAAAGCTTACATCATTAGCTTCTCTACAACACTAAATTCAAAAAGAGTCATCATTACCGTTAGTACAAGGTCAATGAGTTTTTTTTTAAGTGTTTAACAAACATATATATTTTCTTTTAATAAGCCATAATGAAAAAGTCACTTTTTACTAATTTTTTAAAAGGAGATAATTAAAGATACATAAAAGTTGTTAAATAAAGAAAAACAAATAGCCATCATTAACTTCTCTACAACACTAAATACCAAAAGCTAAAAGATTTACCAGAAAATTTTACAAAATATTATGCCTCTCAGTGAACTTGGCCTAACATGATCATCTGAAAACAATAAATTCTCAGATTCTATCCTACTGGGAAAAGAACCAAGCCCTCACAGGCAAGTTTAATTACTACCCACCCACCCAAAAAAAGAAATTAAGGAAAAAAACTCTAAAAAATACTAAGAACAACAAACACCAAGATGAAATGGGTTTACCACAAATTTTTATAAAGTCTTAGGAGCACTTAGCATTACTTACTGGAATCATTCAATGGCATTTAATCAGATGGGGAAATTCCTAACTCAAATTAGAGGCTCACAAAAAAACTTTCTGCTTTAACAAGAACATGAAATACTTAACTACACAGTAGCAAAGAGATTAGTAATATAAATTATAGAATACGTTTATCTAAAGCAAAACAGATTTCTGATGAACAAGCACTTGGTAGGCAAGGATAATTTTTAATGTAATACAGACTATACATTGACTAAACCTAAAATAGAGCAAGTAAAGATATCTTGAACTTCAGTATGTACACATTAGGAAACTTCATTATAAAAATACAATTTTGCACTGAGCGTTGCTGGCTGTGTACCCAACAGCCATTTACTTATTACCCTAATTTCCATTTTCTCCACACAGTCCGTGAGCATCATGAGAAATGGCCTGAGCTCCCACCCCAGAGGGGGTCCTAGCCAGCCTACCTGAACTGGTTCAGCAATGGGCATGTAAGCCAAAGAGGATCAAAAGAATGAGGGAAAGTTTGCCAATGCCTCCCAAATCAAGTTTCCTTGCTCTTCAGGAGGAAACCACCTGAAAATTGACCTCGCTGCATGTGGTGGTGTACAAACTGTAGGCTGCTGAGGATACCACTGAGGATGAAGCAAACTCCAGGAGGAGGGCAAAGCTGAGAGAACATACTCACCTGCCCACAGTAATCCATGGTAACAGGACTTTTTTTTCAGTGCTATAACCCAATAAATCTCCTTTCTTTTTTAAGACATATTGAGTTAGAATTTTTGTTTCTGGCAGCCAAAAGCATCTTAAACTAATGCTGACAAAACATCCTAATGCACTAAAAGCTCCTTTGAAGTTTGAAAGCCACAGATGAGATGAAATACCTACAAAGTACTGGGTTGTAAACTACCAAAATGTAACAGGTGAGGACAAAATGTTTATTATATACATATATATATATGGGCATATTAATAAAAGAGATTATGCATAGATGGGAGGTGACAAGAAACTGTTGAACATTAGATCCATTATCTGATGAATCTCTGATTTAGCCAGCTCTGTGTTAAATAAAGCAATGTACAGAGGGGCCCCTCCATCTTTGTACATTATTAGAGAAGCTACAGACATCTTCATATTCTATTGATTATGAAGAGATTCTGACCCAAGCTTAAATATCCAAGCAGATTAGTTTATATGTGACTTCTATCACTGGAATGAGTGGGAAACTTTTTCCACAAAACTAATTATATGCATAAGGAACCAGAGAGAAAGTCAGGTTGACAAATACTTGACTTTTACAAATCTGATGCCTTAAGGTATTTCTAAATGTAATATTACAAAATATGATTAGTCAGCATATTTTAGCAGATTGGAGAAATTCTTAAAGGTCTATTAAAGAAGAAATCTAAAAATTAGCATTTGCCTAAAGAAAGAACACATTTATAAAAACCTTATAAGGATTATTTTGATAATTTATCTGTATTAGCTGCAAAATTCTGTATAAATAAGAATCAAAAGTAGTCAAGATTTTACCAATACCAATAAGCTAAAAAAAGGAAAACCAATCTATCAAACTTACAAATAAGTATATAACATACTATAGAAATGACAATATTCTTTCTGTTTCCTCCAATACATGCTTAGATGTACATTAGCTATAATTCCTAAATAATTGAAGCAATTAATACATATTGCAAATTCTGACTTTATTACTCTGGTCATTTAAAATTAAGAGGTTATTTCTGAAAAGTAGAAATAATTCTGTGTATTTTCTTTCCCATGTCCTCCAACTTAGGTCAGAATGAGGTTTTTTAAAAAAAGGTAAATGAAATGGATGTCTTCAGAAAATTCAAATAAAAAACAGTTAAGACATGTTTCTCCCCAGGGAAACCCATGCCAGATTACCATCTAATGGATGCTGGTTTTACAATTTCATGAGTGAATCCATAGCAGAAGATCTCGGGGACCATCTTCATGATTCCATGTAATCCTTGAAAAGGTCTTGTCCATAGCAAAAGTCAATATGTTTTTCAGTCCAGAGTATCATTCATAGGGCCAAGCACCATCAGTGGAAGAAAGGGGAGTTACACTAATGTTGTGTATGCCAGGCCCTGTGCAGAGTTTTTCTTCATCTATTTCTCAAAAATCTCTACTAGATAGAAATTTTTAACACTGTCTAAGAGAGGAGGAAATTGAATTTTGGTGAAACAAATTTGCTATTAGACAGTGGAACCAGAATCTGAATCTACTCTGGTTCTAAATCCATGATCTTTCCTTTGATTTCAAATGAATGGATTGAATATAAGCAGATAAAATTACAAAATGGAGAAGAGGAAAGAGGCTGCTGGCTGCTGATCAATACCTATATCTTTCTCTTATTCCTAAACACATGGAGAGGCAACATTTCCCAGCTTCCCTCACAGTTAGAATTCGCCATGTGATGCCTCTCTCTCTCTAAGCCAACTAAGCAAGTGAACTCACTGCCATCTCCCCTCTCTACATGTGACATGACTCCCAGGGGTGTAAACCTCCCTGGCAACGTGGGACATAAATCCTAAGGATGAGCTGGATCATCAAGGGATTGAGAAAACTTTCTCAACCAAAAGGGGAAGACAGAAATGAGATAAACTAAATTATGAGTGGCTGAGAGATTTCAAAATCAAGAGGTTATCCTGGAGGTTATTCTTACACATTATATAGATATCCCCTTTTCAGTTCATGGTGTATTAGAGTGGCTAGAGGGAAGTAGCTGAAACTGTAGATCTGTGTTCCAGTAGCCATGTTTCTTGAAGATGGTTGCATACTGATACAGCATTTGCAATGTGACAGTGTGATTGTGAAAACACACTGTATGTATGCGTTCTTTCTTTTACCTTTTTTCTTTCTTTTGCTGGAGAGATGCAAATGTTCAAAAAAAACTGATCATGGGGATGAATATACAACTATGTGATGATACTGTGAGCCATTAATTGTATACCATGTATAGATGTTTGTATGTCAAGAATGTTTGCATGTCTGTTTATTAAGGTTTACAATAAAAATATTTTTAAAAAAAATGGTCAAGTGATGAATCTGTAACCAAAGAAACGTGAGCACAGTGATGTGTTCTGCTTACAGGCCTCCCATGCCCTCTCCTCCAAACTCACTTCCCTTCTGGCTGGCGGGAAAAGACAGTCCCCAGAGTGACCTTCATAGATATATACTGACTCCATAACCACATAGATGTCAACACTGTCATGACCCAAATCTCCAGATGCCCATGTGAAGGAGAGTTGTCTTGCCAAACTGTTAATGCATCCTTACTGTTAAATAAGCAAGAAATAAATGTTTATAGCGGTTGAGCCATTGTATACTTTGGGGTTCATTTATTATAGTGATAAGCAATCCTAATACTGAGTCACAAGAAAGGATAGGGAAAGTGGAGAGAAAGAGGTAGAGAGATGCATATGGTGGAAGTACAACTATGTTACCAGCAACTATATAGGTGCTACAGAACCAGAGACCGCCTCAGCCTCCCAATACCACTCAATTCAGGGATCGGCCAGGGAGGGAGCATAGTGCTTTCCAATTTTGAAACATACTTTTGGAGAAATAACAGACCAAACCAGAATACAAGTTGTGCCATAAATTTTTCTAAAAGAACTTTTGTTAAATTTGGCCCAGTAACTCACTGCATGTGCACAAACATATCCTAAGAAGTTGAGACTGATAAATAGCAATGGAACACTGCAATTTTGGCATCCTCCTCTTGATGACATGCTGCCCTGTCTGGGTTGAAAGAGACCAAAGGGTGTGTAGACAGCCTGTGGTTACCAATCGTTGATGTTGCAAGTTTTAAGCATTTCTCTCTGTGCTTCAAAATTCTCAAAACAAAAGAAACTTTGTGAAACTAATATATAAAAATTCTATACAATATATTAAAGAAAGGGGAAGAAGGTAGATGAATCAAACAGGCAGTAAAAGAATTTCATAATTCCAGTAAAGACAGGAATCTCTAATCCCCAGTATACAGTTTCTATAAGAGCATAATGCTCACAGAAGAAGCAAAAGACCAATTTGAGAATAAACCCTTTCTTTTGGAAACAAACTCTTCATAGAATATTGAAACAATATCTTCTTGGTAGAATTTCACAAAATGGAGAGTCTATTTCTATCAATTATTCTCTTGCCTGCAGTTATTCTCTTGCCTGAAGTTATTGTAAGAGCCATTGTTTTGTAATGTATTTCCACTCCCCATAAAAGATGGATTAAAAAAGACAGGGAGCATCAGATACAGAACAAATGTTAGTTTTTCAGGAAACTGCTACTCTCTCAGGTTCAGTCTCCTAGTGTAAGGTTCGCACATATGAAGGGAAAACATTCTCTCCAAATTCTCTGGAGTCATGGAAAATCACTGCAAGGGTCATTTTAGGAGCATATTTTACAGACCCTAACTAGGATAGATAAAAACAAAAAGTACACTAATTTGGGTCATACCTAAAAAGAGATCCAAATATATATGGCCTAAGGGATTATAATTTATAATCAAGCAGTGAAGACATTCCTTCCTGGCTGTTAGATTACTATTTTTCTAAACAAACTTTCTGCTACTTCCTAAGTCTATCTCCTGGTTAGTCTCAGAAAGCACCTTAAATTGTAGACCGGGCATGTGTCCTACTTAAATAATTTAAGAAAGCTAGTCAGCCAGTCTTAAATTAGCCTCCACAGTGTTCAAAATGAACCAAAAAAGCATTCTCTCTCTCTTAGATAGCACTGGAAAAAAGAAGAGAGTGTACCAACTGAGACCTAAGGAAGGCACCCAGAATTATTAGTTTGGCTAACAATTGAGCCACTATTGGATATGAAACATTATGGTAAGCTCTTGCCAAGACAAATAAATCAAACACTCCTGCACTCACAGGGTGAGAAGACAACTAATCGGCGATGAGTCCATGCATACCGAAATAAGAAGCACAGGCAAAGTGCTAAGGATGCAGAAAAAAAGAGCATTTACTATGAGTAGGACATGGTAGAAACTATGGAGGAAGTGGTGATTGAGTTGAGTAGGACTTCAAAAGACAGAAAAGGGCAGGGACAACATTCCAAACAGAAGGAATGATATGTACTTAAGTCCTTGGACTATTTGAAGAGATAATAGCAGCCAGCATGACTGAAACTAGGCTCAGAGAGTAAGAATTTAACTAACCAGGAGGCCCAAAAGCTAAATCAGGACTACAATATGGAAAACAACGAAAACCTTACACAAGAATGCAAACTTTATAGCCCAGTAATGGGGGGGTAACATGATCCAACTCTGATCACTTTAAATACTTTTATCTAATGATACTGGGAAGCCAAGGGATGAAAGATACTATCATCACTACTAGACAAAGTTTCAGGCTGTAGAGCAGCTGTGATTTAAATTACTACAGGGCAAGATGGGAGGTAGGGAAGAGAAGAGCAGGGAAGCTGTATGATCATATCATATGATTTTTTAGTCAGGTGGTTGTCAGGAAGGATTTTAAATCGAAAGGCTGTTTCTGTTGGGGTAGACTGAATGTGACCTCCACAGTAGTCCTGATTCTCTTTGAAATTTAGGGTATAATGTGCTTAGTACATGGTCAGTGCTCAATCAGTGTGATTCTACCTCCTCTCACCCCAACTCACCTAACTTACCTATCGGATCTTCAACTTCATTCACTCCCTTCCCAGTTACATATTCTAAGGCTATGAAAAATCTCTCTAAAAAGGGTTCTAGATCAACAGAGACGATGGGAAAAAATCTCATCTCAGAAGGCTTAGCAGAAAAGATTATGAACACAGCCTGAGCATTACCAGACAGCAGGACTGCCTTAATGTTTTAACAATAGCCCTAGAAAGGCTGGAAACTTTCCCTTGTGTACAGAGCACCACAAAATAGGAATGCCAGCTGCAGTAAGTGGAATTCCAGCCTTTAACTCATCACCCAACACTGTAGGGGATCTATTTAATGATACCATAAGTGGTAAAAGATACAAGGCAGTAAAATACTAGCTAGCTACAGAAATTTTTTCATTCCATGTACAATCTACATAAGTACAAGGTTCTTACTTGTTTTTTTTTTTTTAAGCCTTTTCTGTGCACCAAGAAGGGGTGAAAATGTATTCCTTCTATAAGGTTGTTATATGAAACTAGCCAATCATCTGTGTCCACCTCTCAGCATACTTATCCATGCCAGGTCTTCAGTCCAGCCTACCACAGATCTGTCTAAGCAATCTTAGCTTGGAGAATTTCTGACATTTGACTTAATCCCCTTTGGATTAACTCAAGGCAAACTCTTATGACAGAACAACTTCTACTCCAAAAGCCATGCAAGAGTACATCATCAGGTGACCCAGGCAAAGGCTCAGGACATAAACCAACAAAGGTACAAAAAACCAAAAAAGGTCAAGGACACCATTTTTCAAAGGTCTTTGGTACCTTTTCTTTATAGAATGAGGTAAGTTTGTTTGTAGATTCTTACCCTCAGAGAACATTTTTTCAGTCTTTTTTTTTTAAAGGCTCTTGCTTTCAGTTTCCAGTCCCCCAGAGTTATAAAGTATCTTTAGAAAGATCATCTTCTTCTTTTCTATAATACTTTAACTTTTCTTGGTTTCGGTTTTTTTAAAAGGTAAAAAGAAGGTCCTTTTCAGAGACTAGCCTTCTAAGGGGAGCTCTGGGCTCTCTATTAGTCAAGACTTTAGGCTCTCAGGCAGTTCATAGCTTCATAAAAGTTTAGAAACAGGAAAGGTTCTGTGGAACAGATTAATAGCACTGCATTAAAACTGTTTTACTTGTTGAACTTTTACCAAAGGACATTTATTATAAACTACTTATAGAGAATGAGATGCCATCAAGGATAGGCCCTAAAAGTCTATATGCATTATACATAAGGAATCTTGAGTTTTATCACTCTCTCATGGCTTTAAAATCAATTCTTTATTAAGAGTACCACTTGGCAAAAAAGTAACTTCATGGTCCCATCATTTACTCATAAATAAGTATTTTAGCACCCTCTACTGGCCACTTAGCACATATATCCAGCTTCCTGGGATAAAAAACAAATTGCTTCAGCTACAAAACAAGAGATGGGGAGTTCTGCGGGATAAATGAGGGAAGGAGGAGACCAGCTCAAACTCCTCCATTTCCCAGCACATCGCTGCCTCTCTGAGGTCAGAAAGTGGCTACAAGTCACCGCTTCCATCCTTCAAAGCCACCTGTTATATAGGTGAGCAAGGAGCATGCACTCCAAAAGGAAAGGGTGAAACCTCAAAGACTTCTCTGCTACTGCTTGTGCACGAGCAGTAGGGGTTTAACAAACACCTCCTCCTGAGCTCCCAGCTTGCCTGATCTGCATCCAACTCCAGTGACCAAACATTGGGCTTATTTTTACATTCACAGACTCTTTCCTGGGCTCAGCCCTCATGACATACATCTCCAAATTGCCCGCCTGCCTGCCTGCCTTCATCTAGTCAGTTCTGGTGGGATGGAGGCACCTGATAAGACCAGCTCATCTATGACCCAGATAAGCAGAGGGAAAAAAAAGAAGAGCTTGGGGAGAGGCATGTCACTGGCCCCACAAGCTCAAAGACCTGATGTCAATCAACTCCCTGCCCTTGAGTTTCTGTAGACAGATTGGGGTGTGTGTGGGGTATCTCCTTTCCTATGAGATCACAAAGCAACTTCTCATAATTCTCCACAGTTTCTAGGAAAAAGTGAGGCCCCTTTAGTAGGATCTAACACAAGAATTCATGAACTGTTTAAATTCTGAGTATCCGGACCACTTCTTTCAGAAAAAAAAAAAATCACAGTTGGTACTCATTATTCAGTAACAGAAGGAAAGAGAGAATATATCAAGGATGGAGTTTTTTCACTCCCCAAATCTTACCTAGATCAAGCTACTGCCTACTGACTAATAAATGTTTACTGGTTGGATATCAATCAGATAACTGCAATATATTCTTTAGAAAAAGATGTTTAAAGAGACTGGGAAGTAATTCTTGCCATCAAAGAGATCACAACTTGGTTGAAAAGACCAAACCATGTAAAAGGAAATATGAAGAAAGCAATAAAGCATAACATCCATAAATTTAAAATATACACTAGAGGATACATCCCAGAATATATTAAGCAAATAATCAAAAAGTATTGGCAAAGTCCCTCGAGTGATGGGAGAAACAATATGGAACTATTAAACTTTACCCCGGATACTGTCTCAAGCATTAGGGACACCCAAATCAATAGACCAAGCTCTTGATCTTGAGGCTTGCTCTTGTGATGCTTATGTATGTAGCGGAGAAGCTTAGCCTACACAGTTATGCCTAAGACTCACCTCTGGAGGACCTCTTCTGTTGCCTCTCTCTCTCTCTAAGCCCAACTCTGCAAGTGATACCATTGCCCTCCCCCCTATATGGGACATGACATCCAGGGATGAAAGTCTCCTGGAGGCATGGGAGATGACCCCCAGGAACGAGTCTGGCCCTGGCACCATGGGATGAACAATGCCATCTCGACCAAAAAGGGAAAAATAAACGTAACAAATAGGTATCATTGGCTGAGAGAGTTCAAATGGAGTCGAGAGGCTACTCTGTAGGTTACTCTTATGCAAGCTTCAGTTAAACACTGCCACTATCATAACTTGTCAAACCCCAACCAAAATCATTCCTGCCAACCGTAAAGAATACTTAGCGCATTATGTAAGATTCTACAAAGGTTCCATGCACTAGGGTAACTTTCCAGAAACCTACTACCTCCAGATGGGCCCCTGAATCAGATAAGTCCTGAAATGAAGAGGGGCCAGCCTCTCCAGAACATCCACCAGTTTCATCCCCCATCCCATATTATCGACAGCCCCTTCCAACATGAAAATGTTAGAATGGGTATAGCCCAGACACCCTTACAGAGGGGGAGAAAGATCAAAGGTGATGGTGGAGTTACATAGAGAAAGTAGGGTTAACAAATGAGGATGATTACTGAATCATTATATTGATATTTTTTTAGTCTCCATATCTTAGAACAGCTGGAAGTAAAAACCTAAAATTGTGGAATTGTAACCCATACCAAACTCTGAACTCTGTTCTATAACTAATTGTCGCAATGTTGCTTTTTTGTATATATGTTATTTTTCACAAAAAGAGAAGGAAGAGAATAATTGAGAAGGTAGGACTTAACAAATGAGTATGACTACTGAATCAATATAGTGATATTTCTTCTGGTCTCCAGAGTCTTGGAGCAGCTAGAATAAAAAATGAAAAATCGCAGAACTGTAGCCCATATCAAACTTTAAAATCTGGTGTATAGTGTGCTGGTTTGAAAGGATATATGTACCCTTGAAAAGCCATGTTTTAATCAAAACCCCATTTCGTAAACGCAGAATAATCCCTATTCAATACCGCATGTAATTAGATCATCTCCCTGGAGATGTTACCCAATCAAGAGTGGTTGTTAAACTGGATTAGGAGAGATGTGTCTCCACCCATTTGGGTGGGTCTTGATTGGTTTACTGGAGTCTTATAAAAGAGGAAACATTTTGGAGAATGGGAGATTCAGAGAGAGCAGAGAAGGACGACATAGCCATGAGAAGCAGAGAGCCCACAAGCCAGGGACCTTTGGAGATGAGGAAGGAAAATGCCTCCCAGGGAGCTTCATGAAACAGGAAGAGAAAAGCTAGCAGAGAGCTAGTAGTTGACACCTTGCTCACCATGTGCCCTTCCAGCCGAGAGAGAAGCCCTGACTGTGTTCACCATGTGCCTTCTCACTTGAGAGAGAGACCCTGAACTTCACTGGCCTTCTTGAACCAAGGTATCTTTACCTGGATGCCTTTGATTGCACATTTCTATAGACTTGTTATAATTGGGACATTTTCTCTACCTTAGAACTGTAAACTAGCAACTTATTAAATTCCCCTTTTTAGAAGCCATTCCGTTTCTGGTATACTGCATTCCAGAAGCTAGCAAACTAGAACATATAGCTACTTGTCAAAATGTACTTGGAAATTTATTGCTTTTTTTGTTTATATATTATTTTTCACAATAAAAAAATTAAAAGTAAATATATATATACACACACACACTCTTGCTCTCTCTTATGTCTGGAAAAACGATTATCAAAATATTAATGAAGATCATCTATGGTGGAACTTCAAGGATTTGTACTTTTTTTCATATTTTTCAATAATGTTTGAATTTTCTACAATGAGAATATAGTATCTTAGCAAGGAGAAGAGAAATAAATTAGAAAATAAATTTAACAAGGGTTTAAACAGCGGAAATGCTTACGAATATATTACTGTATGCTGCAGAGTGTGATCTATAAAAATGCATAGAAAAAAATTCCTGGTCTATGCACCCAAATATGTATATATATATATATATATATATATATAAGACTGGAAAAATATATCTAATTATTAATGACAGTTATCTCTATGACTATTATCTCTAGGAGTAGCAGTAATTTTTGCCTTTCCTGCCTTTCATGTGTTTTATTTTTTAGCACTTTTATAGTAGAAAAAGAAATCTTTACTTGGTGAAATTCAAATATTAAACAATTATTCACCTACATTAAAAAAAAAAAAGCATGAATGCAACTGCTTTAAAGACAGCCATTTCCTTAATGACATACCTGGAATGAGTGCTGTGCTGATAAGGATGTCGACTTCCTTGCACTGTTGAGCAAAGAGTTTCATTTCCGCTTCAATGAACTCTTTGGACATCTCTTTTGCATATCCTCCATGTCCCTCACCAGATTCTTTCAAGTCTACCTCCAAGGGCTCAGCACCAAGGGACTTGAACTGCTCCAAAGCCGCAGCTCTAAGGTGATTGTTGAAGGGAAACCGGTGGTTAAAATAAGTTCTGCACTTTAGACTCAAATAAAGGAATCAAGATCATTTACATATATATATATTTTTTTAGAGAGCAAAATGGCATGGAAATTCAGAAGCTGTTAAAGGAAGTGAAGGAAAGCAACCCAGAATTGATAATGGGATGTAATGATGGCCAGAACAAACAGACCCTCATGCTGTGATTTCCTCTCTTGAACACCTTGAGAACTGTATTAGTTGATGTCTAGACGTAGGGGAAGATCTGATCTCTATAAGATATCTCACAAATGAGGGTCACAGAATTAAATGTCAGTCATTGAACTAGATCTCAAGGTAGAATTTAGTATTGCCTTTTTTTATCCTGGGTTTATAGAAAATTCTGAATACTTCCTATCAGTTTCTCTCAGCAGGATAGCAAGGATAATAAAATGAAAGTCAATGCTCTTTGAGTGAAGCTGCATTTATGTCCTACTATTACAAGTTAACTCAAAATAATTTAATTTTTGGTGGACTTGATCTAAAAAAAGTATTACTGAGAAGATGATATATTTTCTTCTATTTCTTCTGCTTGCTCTAGCTCAGATATTTCTTGACTTAGTTCAATAGTTGCCTGATGAGACTATATGATCAGTGTGTATCATATCAACTTTGATATTCTAACTGAAGAGTTGGCAAACTTTTACTGTAAAGGACCAGATAGCAAATATTTCAGTCTTTTCAGTCCATGTGATTTCTGTCACAACTACTCAATGCTGCCACTGCAGCAAGAAGAATGGGTATGGCTGCATTCCAGAAAAACCTCTATTGACAAAAGCAAGCAACTGGACAATGTGGCATGTAGGCTATAGTTTCCTGAGTCCTATTCTAATCTAAAAAATAAAAAATAAAAAGAGAAAACTGGATATATCCAAAAGTGGAAGCTTTCTTTTGATATTTCTGTTCAATTTTATTCTATAGGCAAGTAACACTTTTACAACACTATTTTCTTTTCTAAGAAAAAATAACTATAGGGAATTCCAACTTATACTTGGGTAAGTTGCAAAAGTAATTCCACTATTACCAAGTCCAATAATCAGTTACGTTTTCTGTGGTCCCGAGACAGATGATGATGTGATATCTGACCTACATTGAGATGTGATTTTATTTAAATCACTGAAGTTGAGGCTCTTCATTTGTCAGTGTTCTGAATTTGTCCTTATTGGTGACTTTCCCATTTAAAAGACTTAGAGATATTTTAATGAATTTATTTCTGCCTCCTGTCCCCATTAAATTGTGTTGATAAGAAGCAATATATACACGATAAAATGTGAAAAGCCAACATATTTAAATTATATAAAAATAAATTCAGTTAAAAAAAGAAAATGGTAGCCAGGTATAGTATGCTGATTGGAAAACCAGAGCCAACAAAGGAGTAGACAGCACAGTTAACTCAACATCTGCCCCACTCCAGTGAATCCCAAACTTACCTAAAGATAACAGCTGTTCAAAGGACTCATTAAAATTCAAATTCCCAGACCCACTGAATAACAATCTTCAGCAGGGAGGCCATTAGCAAAAGCTGCATGTAATCCTGGCCACCAGGAAGTCTGGGAAACCATGGTGTAAGCAAATCACTACCTAGCCATCCCCAGCAACTACCGTGGTTGAGGAGTGGGACAGAGTCAATGGTTGAAGAACAGGTTCTCTCTTCCTGCTGACTTCAGCAGAAGCTTATATCCCAGCTTAACCCTAGAAGTCAACTTGTGACCATAAGGGAAATGAGACTGAGGAAGCCAAAGCAAAGGACAGCAGAAAGGAGAGACAAAAATAAAACGCCCTGGTCCTCGATAACACCAGTGAGCTGTTAACTGTAATGTGAAAAGAGAGTCTTTCCCATGTATTTCCAGTTAGGAGACAGATACCTTTTCTTACGGAGTAAGCCAGTTTGAGATGGTGACCCCTTGCAGTCAAAGACATACAAACAGATAGAGCACTTTAAAATTTTTCAGAAACGACTACTATTGTTAATGAAAAAAGATGGATTCAGGATAATGTATATACTCTGACACACACATACATATATACATAAAATGATCCCAATTTTGTTCAAAACGTATAAACATAAAATCTGCAAGGAATTACATCAAAAAAATCACTAGCAGGTAAGGGGTATGGTATGTATAATCTTTTTTTTTCAGTTTTCGTTTTATTTGTTTTTCTGTTGTCTTTTTTTTTCTTTTTCTGAATTGATGCAAATGTTCTAAGAAATGATGAAGATGCAACTATGTGATGATATTGTGAATTACTGATTATATATGTAGAACAGAATGATCATATGTTAATGTTTTTGTTCATTTGCTGTTATTTTTTTAAATTAATAAATAAATTAATTTAAAAAAAAGAATCCCATAAAAAAATCACTAGCAATTATATTTGGGTGGTAAAATTATGAAAGGTACTTTTATGTTCTTCCTTATATTTCTCTGTTTTAAATAATGAACATGTATAATTAGAAAACATAATTGTTATTTTGGAATCTTTGCTGCTACATCTTTGCCCTCCAAAATGATCTTATCATTTAAAAATACAATATATTAAAAATACTATATCAATTTAAAATGTATACATTCTTTGACCCAGAAATTCCATTTCTAGGAATTTACCATAAGAAAATAATGAGACGTCTCCAAATATGTACATTCTTGGATACATATACAATATTGGTTATTTGCAGCAAAAATAGTATTTGCAGAGAACAGATTAACTGAATCATGGTACTTTTCATACAGTAGAATCCTCAGCAGTCATTAAAAATGTTTATTAGTAAAGAAAGATCTTCATGATCTACCATTAAGTGAAAAAAATAAATTAAATATTAATAGTAAAAATTACGTTTTAATTAATGTGTATAAAAAGGAAACAGCCTAAAATGTTAGTACTTATTTCTAAGTGGTGGGACTTTAAGTCAGTTTACTTTCACATTTTAAAAAAATTTTTTTTAATTTTTACTAATAAAACCAATCAACATAAAATATGAACATTCTTTTTTTCATCACAGTTGTATATTCATCATCATGATCATTTCTTAGAACATTTGCATCAATTCAGAAAAAGAAATAAAAAGAAAACAGAAAAAAATTCATACATACCATACCCCTTACACCTCCCTTTCACTGATCACTAGCATTTCAATCTACTAAATTTATTTTAACATTTGTCACCCCTATTATTTATTTATTTTTAATCCATATGTTTTACTCATCTGTCCATAAGGTAGTTAAAAGGAGCATCAGAGACAAGGTTTTCACAATCACACAGTCACATCGTGAAAGCTATATTATTATACAATCATCTTCAAGAAACATGGCTGCTGGGACACAGCTCTAGATTTTCAGGCACTTTCCTCCAGCCTCTCCAATATACCTTAACTAAAAAGGTGATATCTATTTAATGAGTAAGAATAACCTCCAGGATAACCTCTTGACTCTGGAATTTCTCAGCCATTGACACTTCATTTTGTCCCATTTCTCTCATCCCACTTTCAAAACTTTGAAAGTTTTCTCAATCCCTTGGTACCGAGTCCCAGCTTATTCTAGGATTTCTTTCCCATGTTGCCAGGAAGGTCCACACCCCTGGGAGTCATGTCCCATGTAGAGAGGGGGAGGGCAGTGAGTTTGCTTGTCATGTTGGCTGAGAGAGAGGCCACATCTGAGTAACAAAATAGGTTCTCTTGGGGGTGACTCTTAGGCCTAATTTTAAGTAGGCTTAGCCTATCCTTTGTGGGGTTAAGCTTCATATGAACAAACCCCAAGATTGGGGCTCAGCCTATTGCTTTGGTTGTCCCCACTGCTTGTGAGAATATCAAGAATTCTCCACTTGGGGAAGTTGAACTTTCCCCCTTTCTCATCATTCCCCCAAGGGGACTTTGCAAATACTTTTTTTATTCATTGTTCAAACCCTTCTGAGATTTATCAAGGCATCGCTCTGGACAAACCTACAAAATCTCATGCCCTACTCAAGGTTCCATGCACTTGTGGTATCAACTAAGCTGTCCACATAAATTATATTAGGAAATGCACCAGTAAAAATATAATTTTGTACCAAATAAATATATTTTCACTTTTTATACTTTTTCAGAAAATGTTTCAGAATGGAGGATAAGCATGTATTATTTTTATGGTCAAAAAGAAAGTCCATTTGACAAATCAAAACCACAATGAGATATCATCTGACACCCACCAGAATGGCCAGTATCAAAAAAAGAGAAAATGATAAGTGCTACAGAGGATGTGGAGAAAGAGGTACGCTTATCCACTATTGGATGGGAAGGTAAAATGGTATAACCACTGTGAAAAGCAGTTTGGCAGTTCCTCAAGAAGCTAAGTATAGAATTGCCACATGATCCAGCAATCCCATTGCTAGGTATCTATTCAGAGGACATGAGGGCAAGGACACAAAGAGACATTTACACACCTATGTTTATAGCAGCATTATTTACAACTGCCAAGAGATGGAAACAACCCAAATGTCCATCAATAGATGAGCAGCTAAACAAGCTTTTGTATGTACATACAATGGAATATTATGCAGCTATAAGACAGAATAAAGTCATGAAGCATGTAACAACATGGATGGATCTTAAAGATATTATGCTGAGTGAAATTAGCCAGAAACAAAAGGACAAATACTGTATAGTCTCACTGATATGAATTAACATTAGTGAATGAACTTGGAGAATTTCAGTTAAGAACACAGGTAATCAGGAGATAGAAACAGGAATAGAGATTGAGTAATTGGTGCTGCAGGGGTACTGATTGTGCAATAGGACTGATTGTAAAAATTCAGAAATGGATAGCACTATACTACCTGATTGCAGTACAATAATGTAAGTACACCAAATGAAGCTGAACATGAGAATGATAGAGGGAGGAGGACTAGGGGAACATATGAAACCAGAAAGAAAGATAGAAGTAAAGACTGAGATGGTATAATTTAGGAATACCTACAGTATACAATGATAGTGACTAAATGTAAAATTAAAAAATGTTTTTGCATGAGGAAGAACAAAGGAATGTCAGTATTGCAGGGTGTTGAAAACAGATGGTCATTCATATTTTAAAACTTCAACTTCTGTGTGTGACTAAAATGAGAAATGTTTATTTGGTATAAAATCTATATTTTGACTAGCGTATTTCTTAATTTAACTTATATGGTCAGTTTAATTGAATACCACAGGTACCTGGAACCTTGAATAGGGCATGAGATTTTTATTGGTTTTTCCAGGTTAGTGTGATGTCCTAATAAATCCCAGAGCGATATGAACAGCGGATAAAGAAGTATTTGTAAAGTCCCCCAGAGGAAATGGGGAGAAATGGGGGAAAAATTCAACTTCCCCATCTGGAGAATTCCTGTTATTCTCACAAGGAATGGGGAAACCAAATCAACAGGCCAAGCCCTGGATCTTGACGTTTGCCCCTATGAAACTCACCCCTGCCAAGGATAGGCTAAGCCTACTTCAAATTAGGACTAAAGTCACCCCCAGAGAAACTCTTCTATTGCTCAGATGTGGCTTCTCTCTCACCCAACACAGCAAGTGAACTCACTGCTCTCCCACACTCTACACATGACTCCCAGGGGTGTAAACCTCCCTGGCAATGACATCCTAGGATGACCTGGGACTCAGCATCAAGGGATTGAGAAAACCTTCTTGACCGAAAGGGGGAAGAGAGAAATGAAACAAAATAAAGTGTCAGTGACTGAGAGATTTCAAAAAGAGTTCAGAGGTTATTCTTACATATTATATAGATATTCCCTTTTTAGCTTATGATGTATTAGAGTGGCTAGAGGGAAGTACCTGAAATTATAGAACTATGATCTGGTAGCCATGTTTCTTGAAAATGATTGTATAATGATATAGCTTTTACTATGTGACTGCGTGATTGTGAAAACCTTGTGTCTAATGTTCCTTTTATCTATGGTATGGACAGATGAGTAAAAAATACAGATAAGAAATAAACAAATAATAGGGAGAACAAAGGTTAAAATATATTGGGTAGATGGAAATACTAGTGGTTAATGAGAGGCAGGGGTAAGGGGTATGGCAAGTATGAGTTTTTCTTTTTTATTTCTTTTGCTGGAGGGATGAAAATGTTCAAAAAAATGATCATGGTGATGAATACATGACTATGTGATGATATTATGAGCCACTGATTGTAACCATGTCAAGAATTTCTGTATAACAAGAATGTTTGTATGTTTGTATTTATAATAAAAGCATTAAAAAGAAAATCAATTTATATTAATAAACTTTAAAATTATAGTCAAGATAAAATGTTAGTCAAGATAATCATTATTATTAAGAGAGGAATTTCCTAGTTATTGCTTGAAATAATTCAAATTCACACCTTTTAAGATTTTTAGGCAGAGAGTTGTACTTAAGGTTCTAAGAGGTTTAATTTAAGATTTTTTGTGTGTGTTATTCGGTTTTCCAACAAGAATTTATAATCATAGGTGTTCCCCATATATTTAGATTTCATGTTTATAACATGATATCAACCATCAGTCTCAAAATAGTCATTAGATTAGCTGAGTTGTCATTCTCAGAAAAATACTATATCAGTTTGCCACATCTTTCTTCATTGTACATGAGTTACCTTAAACTGAAATAAAAATTGAATTAAGCAGCAAATGTGTTCTAGCTATCTACTCTGTACACAACCTAAACCAATGTCGTCACTAAAACTTACTAAATTCTCAGGAATTTACCCAATAGCAAGTTTCAAATAACCTGAGTCAAACATATATACTTTTACCTTAAGACTATTGTTCACTGCAAAGAAATTTGAACAACCTGTTTTATTTAGGCTTGGAGGTCTTGAAAAAAACTCATATCAACAAATAGCAAAAACGAAAAGACAGGACTAATGGCATGCTTTACGTCAGCTATCCCTGTCTGTGTCCTGGTTATTTCAGAAAGACCTCATTTGTCCATTTCAGCAGAAAAACATTTTAGCAGTTCATCACTTCTCTAAATTCCAGGGAAGCACTACACATCTATTTTATTCCATGGAACATCCTTGGCTCTGAAAAGTCATATTCTTTCCATCTCTGAGTTTTTTTTTCATCGTTCTATATTCAAGAAAAGTAGTGGTATTATTTCTCTACCACCCTTAGCCTCTAAGAAATAGCTGTTGCAATCACAAGAAAAGTATTGGAAGGGTAATTATACAGGCAAATATAAAATCTTGTAGTATTGTACTTTTGGTTTGTAAAAATTTTTTGTGTCCCCCTTCCCCAAATGACTTAACAGGGAAATGTGTAAAACTACATTTAAAATCCGTTAATAGACATACAATGTATAAGGATATAATCTCAGATAATAACAGTATAAAGAAGGAAGGAAAGAAATATATAGGAGTAGAGAGTTTGAATACTACTGAAACTAGGTTGGTACTAGTTAAACCAGGTAGTTATTAATTTAAGATGTTAATTGTAATTACAAAGGTAATAAGTAAGAAAAAAATTAAAAATATAGAATAAAGAAAAGAAGGAGGGAATCAAAAGAGTATACCATGAAAAAGCAACTAAATTCAAAAAAAGGTAATAATGGAGTCATTGCAATGGATTTTTAGATTTTACACCAAAAGCACAAGCGACAAAAGGAGAAAAGCATAAAACAGACTTCATCACAATTAAAAACTTTTGTGCATCAAAGAACATTATCAAGAAAGTGAAAAAGACAACCTACAGAATTTGAGAAAATATTGGGAAACCCTATTTCTGACAAGGGTTTAATATCCAGGGTATATAGAGAACTCCTACAACTCAGCAACAACAACAACAAATTTTCAAATGAGCCAAGGACTTCATCAGACACTTCTCCAAAGAAGATATTCAAATGGCCAATAAGTATTTGAAAAGATGCTCAACGTCAGTAGCCAGTAAAGAAATGCAAATCAAAACCACAATGAGATAGCACCTCACACCCTCTAGACTGAGCTTTATTTAAAAACTGAAAATAACAAGTGTTGGTGAGCATGAAGATCATTTTTGAGGTGGTTCCTCAAAAAGTTAAATATATGAAAATTCCATTCCTATGTATATACCCAAAAGAACTGAAGGCAGGAACTAGAACAGGCATCTGTATGCCAGGATTCATCACAGCATTATTCACAGTAGCCAAAAGGTAGGGAGAAACAATACAAGTACCCATCAAGAGACAAGTGTTTAAACAAAATGTGGTATATACAATGGAATACTATTCAGCTGTAAAAACAAATGAAATTCAGATATCTACTACTACATGGATATATCATGTAGTAGCTTTGAAGACATCACAAGACATTGAATGAAATAACCCAGACAGATATAAAAGGACATATATCTTTCATAATGATGATTTTTCTTATATGAAATATTTAGAATAAGCAAATTTACAGAGACAGAAAGCAGTTTTTCAATGTGTTACTTTGATATTTAAAACTCTGTATAAAATTTTTAAATAACTAATATTTTAAAAATATGCAAAATGTTATTACCTTAACAGAAACCACCAGTAAAGCTCTCACCTCGTATCGAATCCTCGAACAATCGCACCCATCGACTTTGCCGCCCCGGCAGAAGCAAGTCCAGCAACCCCACCACCAACTATAAGAATCTAGGGAAGAAGACAGATACAAAAATGTGCTTTCGTCACGTACAACAAAGGTATCACACCAGAGCAAGGTGTTAACAGCAGGGTAGTAAATGAGAATCCTGTATTTTATGCAGGATTGTTCTGTAAACCCACAACTTCTCCAATTAAAAAAAAAAATTATCAAAAGAACAACTGCTGGCAAAGGTCCACAACCTTCATCTAAAAATAGCCTGACCTAAGAGTCACCCCCAGAGAACCTCTTTTGTGGCTCAGATGTGGCCCCTCATTCTCAGCCAACATGACAAGCAAACTCATTGCCCTCTCCCTCTCTACATGGGACATGAACCTTTACAGGGGTGTAAACCTTCCTGGCAACATGGGACAGAAATCCTAGAATGAGCTGGTACTCAGCATTAGGGATTGAGAAAACCCTCTAGACAAAAAGAGGGAAGGGAGAAATGGGACAAAATAAAGTGTCAATGGCTGAGAGGTATCAAACAGAGTCTAGAGGTTATCCTGGAGATTACTCTTGCACACTATATAGCTATCACCCTTTTAAATTACAGTATATTCAAGAGGCTGGAGGGAAGTGCCTGAAAATACAGAGCTGTGTTCCAGTAGCCAAGTTTCTTGAAGATGATTGTATAATGATATAGCTTTCACAGTGTGACTGTGTGGTTGTGAAAACCTTGTGTCTGATGCTCCTTTTATCTACCTTATGGACAGATGAGTAAAACATACAGATTAAAAATAAATAAACAACAGGGGGAACAAATGTTAAAATAAATTTAGTAGATTGAAATGCTAGTGATCAGTGAAAGGGAGTGGTAAAGGGTATAGAAAAAAATAGGGGACACGAAGGCTAAAATATATTGGGTAGATGGAAATACTAGCAGTCAATGGCAGGGAGGGGTAAGAGGTATGGTACATATGAGTTTTTTTCTGTTTTCTTTTTATTTCTTTTTCTGAATTGATGCAAATGTTCTAAGAAATGATCATGGTGATGAATATACAACTATGTAATGATATTATGAGTTATTGATTATATACCAATAATAGAACGATAATATGGTAAGAATGTGTTTGTATATTGTTGTGTTTTTGAAAAAATTAAAATAAATAAAAATAAAAAGTAAAAATAGCCTGAAAATCAGTATCAGAGTATAAAAACTACAAAATCAGTGTTAAATTTGTTGAAGAGAAACAGTTTCTTTCTGATGTATAAAAGCTACTTCTAAAATTTCCAACTTGGTACTCTAACCACCTCTCCCTCTCAAATTCTAAGGTTTTCCTATGTTCATAAAATGCCAAAACAAGTTCTAAAGATGAGTACAACCCTACTGAAATATGTACTCTTTCAGCTCAAATGCTTCTGAAAGGAATAGATGATGACCAATCAAATAATCTTGAACCACTTTAAACCAAATGTAGCTAAAATCCAAAGTAATGCAACCAGTCTCCATAACAATGGAAGGATCAGGGCCAAGAGAACAAAATAATTCCTCAGAAAAAAAAGAGCCTCACTGCCTTCTAAGAAACAAAATAAACAATGTAGTCCACACTCTGGAATGAAACTTTCAGAGAAAAGTCTTGTTACAGTTTCAACAATCAGTTGAAGGCAACTGCTTGTTCCTGCAGGAAAAAAAGCCACCCACAGAAACAGAAGCTTATAAATTCCCACCCACCCATCATGCCTCCACATCCTCTGCCTCTTTAAGACTAGTCCAACTGTGTTCTAGTGACTCCTAGGCAGTGCCTCAGAGATTGTGTGATGTTTCTGCTGATGATGATGGTTTGTATTGGGGAAGGGAAGAAATCTACAGAAAAGGGGGCAAGGAGAGATGGGAGAAACATGCAGGCTCTGGGTTCCAAAGCACCCACTCTGCTCAATAGGCTGAAGCCCCACCACTGCATAAAAAATAAAAATTGTAGATAGCACTAGGCCTTGCTACCCTGAATCAGCAAATAACAAAGGACTTCATAATTTAAAAAACAGAATTCCACAATACTAAAACAATGTAGACAGACAACAGAACTTTAGTCTTTCTCTGTAGCATGGGGTGGAGAATAAAAAACATGGAGACCAAGAATGAGAGAGCATGGGTTCAAATCCTGACTTTGTTAGCCAACTAGTTTTGTATAAGCTTGGGCAAGCTATTTAGTGTCTGTGATGCAACAGTTGAAATACCTTCCCAAGAATGTGATTATATCAAGTGACAGAATCTACTAAGGCACTAACCACTGCATGGTGCACCATACACAGATACTCAAGAAACAGTGGCTCAGTGATAGTTTGCTCACATGCCAATGCAGGAGACCTGGGTTTAATTACTGGCCCATGCACCAAATAAAAAGAAAAGAAACAGTAGGCAAACGAGTAAGGAAAAGGAGCCAATTTTCTTTTTTCGATTTCCAATCGTGTAGCCTACACCTCCTCCCAGCTTCCCCACCTCAGTAAAGAGCACTAATTGTGCATGCTCAGTAAAGGGCACTAACTGTGCACTCAATTATTCAAGCCAAGGTGGAAAGGTCATCTTGAGTTCTCCCTCTATCACAGACCCCACCTTCCAGTGCATCGCAAGTGCTGCAGGTTTTAACCCCCAAAGGCCTCACAATCCATCCTCTTTCTCTAGCTTTCTGTTGCCACCAACTTCCCAGGACACTATTTTTGCCACCAATTCCTAACCGACTTGACTTCATTCTTTCCCCGACGATCTATCAATTCCCCCACCAAACTGCCAGAATGAATTTTTTGTATCCTAAATAAGACATTTTTCGCACTTGCAAGAGAATTTGAACTCCATCGCATGACCTATAAGAAAGGGCCCACACGATCCACCTGCCTTCCCAACATCCTCTCAGCCACTCTCCACCTTGCTCACCCCATTCTTTACTCTCCTTGAACACACCAAACTCCTTCCCACCAAAGACATTTATATACGCTGTTGTCTCTACCTAGAATCCTAACCCCTGCTCAACACAAGGATGGATTCTTTCTTTCCATATTTCAGGTCTTAATTCAAATGTCAGAGGAGACTTCCCCATCACGAAAACTCAAGTAGCTTGCTCCCATTACTCACTGTCCTATCATCCTGTTAATTTCCTGTATAAACGAAATCATCTTGTATATACTTTCTTGAATGCTTATTTATCACTTCACCCTACCCCTCTGTAAAGTTCCACGTGGTAGGAATCTTGTTTGTCCTATTCATGCCACCCCCAGCTACCAGAGGACAGTCTGGTACAACATAAACCTCAACCGACTGAATTCAGTACCAGAACTCTCCACGTTAAAGCAAATCCAGAAAACATACTATCCAGTCTACCTTAATGAGCCCAGCTGGTGTCTAATTCTTCAGTATCAGGTAACTATCTAAACAGAGTTCCTTAAGCCCATTTAAACTCTCACTTAAAAAGACTCACTTTTCCACCTGTTAAAGGCTGACTCATTCAGCCTTTAAAAATGACTATAAGCCTCTTCTCTTTTTAATCCTTTTTTGTTCCCCATATTTGCAGCCTTCTCAACTTCCACACACTTCTAAAAAGATTCTAACCAAAGCTGAGTAACAGATTGTGCACCAAAGCACTAAGCCAGTTTAAGAACTGTATCAACTTCTGGCTGCCGTGAGTGCCAGACATTTTCTTAGCATCCTGAGAAAGAAAAAATGTAACCCTCCTAACAGGTAACTTGACAATCTTCTACTTTATACTACTTCTTCATACTAATCTTTATACTACTTCTACAAGATAGTCTAATTTTTCTGAATTCTAATTCTATTCTTCATCAAATAGCCACACTCCAAGAAACTTCCTCACACTTCACAGAGATAAACTGAAAACATTTTTAAAGTAAAAATGCTGAATAATCCTAGGTCTACCCATTATGATTTTGTTTGTTTGTTTGTTTGTTTGTTTGTTTGGGGGGCAGGTGCATGGTCTGGAAATCGAACCCGGGTCTCCTGCATGGAAAGCGAGCATTCTACAACTGAACCACCCAGGCACCCTAACCAGTCAGTTTTGACTATCCATCTGACCACCCATTATGTTTCGTCTGGTCAGGCAGTAATGCTATAAAAATATATTACACTCTTTCTATCAGTCATATATCGCTCTGATTTTTTATTGATTGAATATCACTTTTAAAAATCTTAAATCTCTTATAATACTATATTTTAGAATAGCCATGCCAAAAACCATGCACTTTCAACACAAAGGAAATCCAAAAACAGGCCCTAAGAGTAAATGTTATGCTTCTTAATTTCTTACAACCATATCCTTGATCTCCTGCTCCTCCCTCTTTCCTCTTTCCTTCCCTTGTCTCCCCTTTTATATCTGTTGTTATTTTTCTCTGCCTGGCCTGTTTTTCAAAGCAATATATATAACTATATTTTTCAAAGCTATAATTATACCCTTTCTCTATTTTTTTTCTGAGATTTGCATTGTACATCAACTCTGGCTTTATTTAACAAATTACTTAACAGTGGGAAGTATTTGGTAAACCTTTATCCTAGAGGTATGTAAGTAGGTAACAACATTTAGCCTTGTTTCTATACACAGCTTAAGTATGTATATAGTTATTTATTGTATTTATTGTTGCAGTGTCACAATGTAGTTGTTTCTTCACCTAACCATCCCCACCTCTGAACATTAACTGCTCCCCTCTGCTCTCAGTCTACATTTTAAAAATGGCACCTTTTCTTTCTGCCAGATGACCTGATTACACCATCTCCCATTTTTGTTCTCTTGATCCAAAATTTTACAAAAAGTAAGGAAATCATAAAAGTCTTTCCTATAAACCAAAATGTTGTAATGATTGGGAAACACAGAATTTGCTGACTGGTATATTGAAGCCTTAACAAAAATTAAAGAATAATAAACAGGCTAAACAGAACAAGTTAATGGATATCAGAGTCTCTAAGAATTCACATAAGACAAAAACAGGCAAAAAACTGGAACTTTTGGAGATGGCAAAATTCATTTTTTCAAGCAACTTTGAATACTCAGCTCTGAGGCTCCACCATATAACTGTATAAGCCACAGAAGTCACCAGCGTGAGGATAACCCATAACAGAAATCTTAAACAACTCTATGTTAAGGTTCTGCATATACTTGTCTCTTATTAATTAACATTATAAAGAAACTGTAAATATTTTACTTACCTTAGCTGGGGGAACTTTTCCAGCAGCTGTGATCTGACCAGTGAAAAACCGTCCAAAATGATTCGCTGCTAATACAACAGCCTTATAACTTTAGAAAAAAATGAAGAAGGGATAAGTAATTCCATAAAATTAAAGTTCTTGGGCTCATACATCATCATAAGTGCTCATAAAGTTTTAAATTACTGAAGAATAAAAATAACAGCTAACATTTAAACAGTGCTTATATGTCAAGAACAGTTATAAGTGCTGTACAAGTATTTCACTCCTCTAATCTTCACAACAACCCTATAGGTAAATACAGTTATTATTTTCATTTTATAGATGAGTAAACTGAGGCACAGATAGATGAAGACACTTGCCCAAGAACACCCAGCTAATAAACCAGAAGCCTAATCAGGCAACCTGCCTACCCTAGGCACACTCTAACCCATGATATTTTCCAGCCTCTTCATAACAAATATTCCAGCAGATCAGTTGAGATAGAAAATAGGAATAAAAGAAAGATAAGAAAATGCTAATAATGATTTTCTTTGGATACTGGAACTATAGATACTTCAAACTTTTTCTTTTACTTTACTATGGTGTCCATATTTTCTTTCATAAATTTATAGGTCCTATATAATGGGAAAACATGATTTTAAGGTTTAAAAAATTAGATTAGCTATATGCTTATACATAATAAGATGTCAACCTCAGAGAACGTAAACACTTCCCTTACCTCTCATGGTTAAAACTATGGGGTTTTGCAGCAGACTGACTTCAGTTCAAGCCCTGGTTTTATCACTGACTCACTTCCTGACCTTGGCCAAATTTTCTTTAACTCTCTAAACCTTGGTTTCTTCATCTATTAAATAGTGACAGAAAGAGACTCTTTCTCTTAGGGTTGTTGTCAACACTAAATGAAATTATACAGGTAAAGCACTTAGCATAAAACCTGTCACACAATAACTGCTTGATAAATATTACAATGTCTAGCAACAGAAACTATGCAATAAAAACTAGTAAAATACTCCATTTTTGCTTTAAGAAGATATTGATGTACTACACTGATTTCACTTAAACACCATTTTATACTTAAAAGATACTTTTGCACATTCTCCCTTTGTAATACATGCCCTCTTTAACATTAAAATGCAAATATTTAATATTAAGACACATCTACTAACAGACAACAAAACCTTTGCCTGATCATATTTCTATAAATATTTTCTATAAAAATAATGCTTAATATAACAATTAATGCAAAAACATTAACAGGCACCACTGTTACTTTCAATTTAATCATATTGGAGAAGAAAAATACTATCTTAGAGATTTCACTAGTTGCTAATCTTACTTTTGAATCCAAATGATAGAAAATTTCAAAAAGCTAATATGATACTGATACAAAGGTCATTATAAGAAATTTAATCAATGTTTTGAAAGATTCAATTGTTATTCTGAAGAAAATAACAAAAACAAAATTAATGACACAGGAAATAAACCAGAAAGCTTTGATAGTGGAAAAAGTGATAAAGTGTACTCATTTTTGACGAGAGGGAAAAAACTCAGAATGATTAGTAAAGAATTGGAAGCAGTGCGCCTTCACTGTAATACAGCTGTGTATATGAATAAGACAGATACTTTTGTGCCACAAAGTATGGGTATAGGTAATTGATGATTCATTTCACATAGAACAGATCAGGACATAAGGCAGTAATTCTTTGAACTGTTTCCCACAGATCCCCAAGGGTTCAAAGTTCAGCCAATCCTGGGGCCAAAGTTTATGGGATCGAGAGCAGGCATTTTCTGGACAACTCTCACCTCAATTCAACCAAAACCAAGAGAAGAGTGGCTGAAATCTCCAACAATCATCAAGTAAAATCACTGCAAAAGAGAAGAGCTATAGCGAGAATGTTTCTGTAACACACTACTGAGCATTCGTTCAAACTGAAATGGAAAGTAATCAACCTACCCAGCAATGTTGGCCATGGAGCTTAGGGCATCATATCCCTGAGCAATTGTGACTCTTGGAACCTGGTCCATTGCCAGGACTGTAGTTTTTCTTTTAGAAAGTTTATTTAACAAGTCTGGATTTTGTGCTGGGTAAATAAAACTAATCAGTGTTCCCGATGCCTTTAAAAGGTCAGCTTCATGAACACCTAATATTGGGTTAACCATGGGAGCTCGCACCTAAGAAAAAAGTCAAGTCATATATCAAAAATATAAATACCTTATAAATATTTTTAAGCAAACTGGGAAATTTAGGTAACATGCTCTAATTAAATAATATTCCAAAAGTAAATCTTTCATCTGTAAATTTCTTACTAAATTCTTAAGCAAGATAAGGTACACAAAGACCTATGACATTTATCCTCTGACTGATGGACTGGTTTGGGAAAAGAGTACACATTCCTAAGAAATACACAGTTTTGCTCTACAGAGCAGTGAAAAAATATATATATAGGTTCTACAATAAATCTGTCCTCCTAAAATCCTTTATTCTGCTAAACTAAGTGACATCTGAGAGAAAGGACAGGCAATTTTTGTCATGTGTTCAAGGATTCAATTCTTCCTAATTTTGACAGGCATAAACATTCAGAGTGGTGAAAGTTAAGAATGTTGTAAACTAAAATCCCCATGGTGATATGTAAATCTGTCGTGTTAAATTCCCAGTAATTTACAGACGAACACAATTCAAACTAATAGCCTTGCTGCATTGCATTTAGAAAAAAAAAAACTACAATATATTCTAGTATGCCAATGAATGAAAGTTTCAAATTTCTACTTTTTAAAGCCAAATTTAAATTTTTCATTTAAAAAGTGTTTAAAAATATGTCATATCTATAAGTTTGAAATCAATCCTCAAATAAAGTACATCACTTCTTTAGCTCCCAGTTTGGAGTAGTACTTTTGGGCAAGGAATCCCAGAAAACACATCCGGCATTTATGTTTTTAAAGGAAATACAAATGCAAACCCTGTGTCAATATTTTCATATCAAAGCATGTCACCTTTTACCTATGGCATGTTATTTGCATTTCAGCGGTACATGTGATTCTAGTTTCTGGATTTTAATTAAGACTCTCACAAGCTCTGTTTTTCCTCAATGAAAATCTATAATATAGATTTGGCAAAAATTAGAGGACAATTTTGAATTGACTCTATTAGCTCCTATCAAATGCTCATCTGAGATTTGGCATCTGAGTGAGTGAGTCAAGCTAACAGAATGTTTCCCTAGCTCTTTGGATCACTAGCTCCTAAGGTATTAAAAGGCCTGAACTCAAGAGACTCCAAAGTCAAGCAGTTTATCAATGCTATTACAAAACTATACATATTTATATTACAGATTTCTCAGTGCTTTTCACATGTGTTAATCTCTCAGAGGAACACAGAGCATTTCCAAAAAATTTTTGCACTCTACCAACCAACTTTTTTTTCTACCAATCTATTTTTGTGGAACATCTCTAAAGTTTTGGTCCTTAGCACCAACTTTAGACTGGATTTTATTTATTCCTCTGTTTTTCCTAAGCTCTTTATGTCACCAAATATCTGTATACCTAAAACCTTTAAAAGACTTAGATGAACTGCAATTTATCTCTATACCATAAATTTTATTTACTAATTTTTAAACACTGTAGTAAAACTGTTCTTGCGTCTTTTCAAAAAACAGTATTAAGATCGGTGAGTCATTCAGTGGACTTGAGGTAAACAAGTATGTGATTGATTCCACTTAGACATGAATGCTGGAAAAGGCTTATTCTTTCCAGAGAAAGAACTTATTTTAATCCGACAGTCACATAAATAGAATCCATACTTCCCTTTTCTGCCTTGGCTGCAGGAGGCTCAGAATTTAATTTGATGCTCAACTCGAGTAATCAACTTCTGCCTGATTCATGATACAGTTCAGTCTTCCTTCTTCTATGTGAGTCTTTACTTTAGATCTTAAATTCTTCGTCATATAACTTTCTATTGTATAACACCTTAAGTTCTTTTATGAAAATAGGTGAGGCTACTGGCCACTCAGGCCAATGCTCCTTTCTCCAGAATAGTCCTGTCCTCTCTAGAATTAGCACTTATGTCAATATAAATCACTGACTCTTCTAGTTATCAGATAATCACTGTACATTCAGTCCTTGGCTGAGTTCTCTACCTTCTTTCTATCCAGCAGTAGTTTATTCACCTGTAGACATTTTGACTATATAGGGAACCCTGTCGTGCAGATTTTCACTATCCATTTAAAAGGGAATTTCCACAGAGAAAATGTAAAAATGTCTGAAGATCATTTTTCCTTTTCTCATAGCTACACATAGATCACATCGCCTGATCAAAGTCCTACTGGGATATGAAATGCATTCACAACCTGCAACTGTTTCTTTGAGAAAAAGGTATCCTTTGAAAAGGCTATAGCACCCACAAGAAAGTAATTTAATTTTCACTGGAAAGATTCTAAAAAGTCAGCATGCTGTAAATGAGAGAGGAAAAAGGAATAATTACTTTGACCACCAAATCAGAAGCCAGCACTTCCTTTGCCCCTTGGATTTGAGCACCTGCTGCTCTGTAGTGATCATCTGAGAACTTGGAAGCTTCACCAGCACCCGACTCCACGACAACATTAAAACCCTGCTTGACCAAGGTCTGGACTCCAGCTGGAGACAATGCTACTCGCTTCTCATTTTGGAAAATTTCCTTGGGGACTCCAACAGTCAATTGCTTATATGGAATTCCTATAAGCAGGGAAAAGCAACAATAAATAAATAAATAAAAGTAAAAAAATACATTTGGTTAAAAAAACACAATATTTAATAGCAGATTTCAGAAATTGGAAATGGACTATCTTCAAAATGTACTGCAAAACAAGTTGCTATTCAAAATGATGTTACCACTTCATAATCATAATTCTTTGAATTTTTTAATAAATGGTGAGAAAATTTTAATCTCACTCTCCTGAAATTCTAAATAGTCTATCTGCCCAAACGGCTCTCCTCAAAGTACATAACTAGCTTAGTTTATTCTTAGGAAGAACTGAGTTGGGTGATCTACTCAGCGTGTTAACTTCATTCTTCAAAGTAACCCCTCCCAGTATGCTCTCCCTGTCCTTATCTTAAATGAAGGCAAAAATAATTAGCCAGTTTAAACAATAACCTTGTACTAGACACTTTTATGATGTGTCACACCCATACTCCCCTTCCTGGAAATTTGGCCACAGGGAACTCCTCATAGATTTCCAAGCGTAATATCTTAAGACACTGCTTAAGTGTCTAGCTGTGCATGTTTAGAACAGGGATTAGCAGTAAAAGCAAAGATGATCATCTACAAGCCGAACATGAAGAAAATCAGCAGCCTGTGAGATGCCCTTATACAAGAACTCTGCTTCTTCTTATCTTGGCTACTATCTATCTATCTATCACTACCATTCTACCTTGGCCTGTGAATATCCAACTGAATCAAGGGTTTTTTCTCAGCAATTTGGACAGGAGACCCACAGAAAGGGACACAGAGAACAACGTGGTACAGAAGCAATGTGCAAGCACAGCCATGAGGTAATCAAAGGGCATCAACAGCAGTGGGAGCACAGCGGGTACATAAAAGGCGATGAGTTACAAGAATGGTAGTCTATTGGCCTAGCCATGAAATCTGGAATAACAGATTCCACTTCTCCATGAAGCGAATGATGGGTTTCCCACACGCCCATATTTCTCAACAGTTCATACAACGAAAACCTTCATCACAAAATATAACCAAGTGTGGGTGGGCCATGGTGGCTCAGAAGGCAGCGTTCTCATCTGTCATGCCAGAGACCCGGGTTCGATTCCCAGTGCCTGCCCGTACAAAATAGAAGGAAAAAAAAATATATATATATATATATATATATATAATATATATATATATATATATATATAAAACCCGTACAAAAAAGAAGAAAAAAATATATATATAACCTAATGTATCTGTGTTCTTTGCAACCCAAAAGAGTCTGCATAACACAAACTCAAAATATTTATATATGGTTTAGGTCAGCTTTAACTAAAGGATATTAACTCATCAACATGTGTGTATAAACAAATATTTTTAGTAAGAAGTACCTGCTTCTATTTAAGGCTTACTAAGGGGCAGGAAACCTACTCTTACAACATAAACTCTGAATTATACCTAATAAAACATGAATCAAATGATCTCTGTAGAGTAACATTAAATGAGACCTTAGAGAAGTTAAATCAATCTAAAAGCATTTGCATTTGAACAGTCTTAGACCCCATACTATACTTAAGTAGTAATAATTTATAGTAAGCCAAAGGCAAAATAAAATGCTGAATCTTACTCCCTTATGAAGGAGAAGAAGGAAAACAATAGGAAGCCGGCCAATATTTTAGATTGATGTGCAAAGGTAAGTTACATGTGGTGATACTCCTCTGGAGAGAAACCTCAAATTATTTAGGCCCTACATACCAGAAACAAGGGAAGCTACCAAAGATGACTGAGGTCAGATCAAAGGGATTTAAGAACCAGCCAGAAGGAACTCCCACTGGCCAAAGATGGGACAACTTGAACATCAAAAAGAATAATAACTAATTGCAATGAAGTAAAGCATACAAATACATTTAAATCCATGAATTCCTGTTGATACTCAAAAAATAAATACATAAAATATACTTTAAAACATTCATTGGTCAACCTTGAAGAAAGTAACAAGTAGAAGGCAGAAAAATGGCCTTCCAAAGATATCCACATCCTAATCTCCTGAATAGGTTAGGTTACATGGCAAAGGGGAATTAAGGTAGCAGATGAAATTAAGAATGCTTATCATCTGACCTTAAAATAGGGAGCGTGTCCTGGTTTATCTGGATTGCCCCAATGTAATCACAAGGGTCCTGAAATGTGGGAGAGGGAGGCAAAATAGTCAGGGTCAAATTGCTATTTAAAGACACTAAATTGCTGGCTTTGAAGATGGAAGAAGGGTACAGGAGCCAAGGAACACAAGAGGCCTCTGACATTGGAAAAGGCAAAGAAACAGATTCTCTCCTTCAGCTTCAGAAGGAACATAGCCCCGTTAACACCTTAATTTTAACCGATGGAGTCCCATTCAGATTTCTGACCTGCAGAAGTACAAAATAATAAATTTATGTAGTTTTAAGCACCTAAGTTTGTGGTAATTTGTTACAGCAGCAACAGGAAATTAATACACAAAGGAACCAACTTATTATTCCAAAAACTGGTAAATAATAGGAAAGAATCAGACATTCATCTCACTTACCAATACAACCTCAAGGTAACTACATAAAAGAGGGTAAGTTTTTCTTTATAGAAAAATTCTAGCTGATAAATGAAAATAGAATAATAGAATATCATTTTGAAGCCCCTATGATTTAAATCATGAATTTAACCCATGATCATCAAATAGCCACTAAAAAATAGCTCTCAAATGAAAACCTGAAGGCAGCTTCTTAACAGAAAGCTCATGTTGACAATACCTCAGCTCACCTATCAATCTTCCTGATGCAAATACAATAGAAAGTGCAAACCACCACCATGATATCGTCAAAAAAGGCAGACCTGAATCTGATCAAACCTTCAGATAGAACTAAATATTAAAAAAGATACAAGAGACAGAGAAACTAGTTAAATAACACCAAGGGGATTCAGTCAGTCCACTTCGAACTAATATCTTCAACAAGTAAATTAAAAGGAAAAAAAAAGATGGGAACCTATGGACCAAAAGAGATCTAAGAGACACAGCAACCAAATGCAATGTGCAAACTCTGGAGCATTATTTTAACAAGTTATTTAAAAAAAAGGAAAAAGAAATCTTTGGGATAACTTGAATATTGATTATCTGGAGTTACTTTTAATTATTTTCAATGTGGTAATGAAACCATACTTATACTAAGGGGGAAAATGACCCTTCTAATTTAGAAATACAAATGTAATCATCCAGGAAATTATCAAGAAACTGAAAATAAACAAATAAAAAAAGGTCTCATACATATTCAATATATAGATCTTGATGTCCATGCATTTACTCAGATGAACACTTCTCATATCCTCAAAGCAGTTATTTACTTTTATTTTATATACAGTTTTGTCATACTGGATAATCTGGTTTATAAGAGCACTTTAAAAAAATCTATCTGCCAATAGTAACTTGTCATCTGAGAACAAGAGAAGAGGCCATAGATTCTATTAAAGGCAGACATAAGAACTCAAAAAGTCCAACAGTTTAGGGGTCCTTAATGTATAGACAAACAGTCCTACAAACTTAAGTAACAAAGAAAGGCATTATTCTATGTGGCAAAGACCTCTGGTTGTCCCTCAAATATCCATTCTCCTCTTCCCTTTAACAGAATACTCTGGGTATGTTGTCATCTGGAAGAAAAAAACAAAACGTCTGAGCCTCCACTACACCTAGGTATGGCCACATGTCTGAGCTCTGGCCAATGATGTGTACATGAAGTACTGAAGAGTCTTTGGGCGAGAATGCTTAAAGAGAGCTGCCTCGACTTAGAAGAGTGCCCGTATAGCCACTCCTCCTTCTGCCCTGCAACTCCATAACAGATGCAAGCAGAGTTCAGATCAGACAAGCCCTTGAAGGCCACACTGGCTTGGCTCTTACTCTTTATGACCTGGGAAGCTAGCACTGAATTTTGAGGAGGAGAGTGACATGATTTTACATTTTAAAAAGATTAGTCTTACTCTTGGGTGCAGAACAGATTGTAGGAGAAAGGGATAGAAAACACAGAGACCACGGAGGAGACTAATGCAACAATCCAGGCAATAGATGATGGAGGCTTAGACCAGGATGATGACAAAGGTGATGCAAGAAGAGCACAGATTCCAGATCCAAGTTAGAGCTGACCTAAACCTACCCAAGGATTTAGGATAACTCCAGAGTTTCTGATCTGAACAACTAGGATGAAGCTGCCATTTATCGAACTGGGAGACTGTTGCAGATCGATTAACATACTTAATTCCTAATGCCTGAGCATAGATGAGTTATATATGGTATAATTCATCCAATACTGACTAGAAAAGAGAAAGGGCTGCTAGGAAATATGGTGACTGTGAGCAATGGGCTATCCAGTAAAACTCAACTATCATTTGTCTTTTTCTTTTTTCTTCTCTATTAGCAGTGACAACCAGGAGCTTCCTTACACGGAAAATATAAGAAAGCACTCACTTGAGTTTTTTTTTTTTACTTAAAATGACCACTCACAAACACCAGGGTATAAAACTGCATGGTTTTTCCTTTTATTTCCTTTTATCTATTATCAGCAGATCTATGAGCTCATATGACTTAAAGATTTGATTTACATACCTTAAAGTGAGCCCTTACCTGGTTTTACAGGGGCTTTACACCATAGTGCCTGATGAGTGTGAAATGTCCTTAAACAATTATTCTTTCCAGGTAGAACCTTACAGGATCCCAAACTGCTAAGTAAAGGGCAGGAACAGCCAGTCACCACTGTTTTCAGCAGATGTGCCATGTTGATTAAGAGTTCCTACTTTCTAAATCACCTCCAATGTCCTTCAAGGTAAATGACTAAGTGGAAAGAAAATAAAATGTTTATGTGCCAAGAAAAACATACATTGCCTTTAATATAAAAAAACACTTACAATAGTAATCTAAAGAGCTGGAATATAAGAGCTACAAAACATCTACAATGAATTTATTTACCAAGTCCTTTACTTATAGATGTGTCAAAAGTTTGTTTTCAATTCAAGGTTAAAGCTTAGAATCCATTTTCCCACATAAACTGGAGTCATAAAATTATTGTTTAATCCAATGCTAGTTTACAGATGTCTATTTTAGTCCTTAATGTAGCTAGAAAATTAAATTAAATTAAAAAGCACATTGTAATATAGTGGAGTCCCAACTTATATTAACGTTATCATTTAGTCAGCATCCTCAATAAAACTTGTATATAATCAAAGTTACCCTGAATTCCCCTTAAATTGTCTGAAATACAGTACTGAGGTGACTTGCATTTAGCCAGCATATGAACAGAAAACACTAGCATCCTAGTCAGCACAGCAGTGCCCACATCCTGTGAGACCCTCTGAACTGAGGCTGAGTGACCAAAACATGATCCATGTTTGCAAAGTGGACATCTCAAGAAAATTAAACATGGATGGGGGGCAGGCCACAGTGGCTCAGCAGGCAGAGTTCTCACCTGCCATGCCAGAGACCCGGGTTCGTTTCCTGGTGCCTGCCCATACGAAAAAAAAGAGAAAAAAAAACCAAAAAATATGGATGGGATATGACTCAAATACAAAAAAAATGGAAAATTCCATGGTCTCTTTTAACACATGGGCTTATGCCTACAGATGCAGACATAACTAGGAATTCTGTCAGTGGCTCTCACAAGTTGGTCTTTTTGCCTACTCTAACCAGAAGGGGTGAAGAATCATTGGTCCTTGTTGATGAGACTTCAATGGCTACCTCCAGTGCCATTTGCAGCAGCTCCCCAGAGATACATGGAGGGCACTCTGCCCATCCCCACAATTAATTCCCAATGTTCCTCCATCCTTCTCTTCTTTCCTTCAAAGGTGAGAAGAAGCAGAGGACCTGGAACTTTTATCAGTCAAGCTAAGTTAACTACATTAACAACAACATTAAGTTCTGCCCCATTATGTGGACCCTCGTAGGAACCAACATCTGTCCCTAGAAGACTCCGTATACATTCTCCCAGCCTCAGAGGAGGAGGGGGCTAGCTAATTTTTTTTTTTCTGGCTCATTTTTAATTTCAGATCTGCTGCTAGTCTCCCTGAAGCAACCTCTTGAAAATAGCAGAAAGCAGCATAGGTAATGGAAATTCTCAATCCAGGTGGTTCTTATTGGTAAGATGCCTTTAATTCAATAAAAATGTACCTAAAGTCGAGTCTCTGAGGCACGGCCATTAAAAGCATCTGTAAAATTAAACTGGAATAGGTCACAACACTGAAGATAAGAAAAGTCAACAAGTAATAAAGCTGCAAAGTAAAGTAACAGGAGTTCAGAGTTCTTCAAGGGATAAAAACGATTGTGTTCTCTTGGAGAACTCAAAAAAGGGAGAGAAAGGCATCTGAGAAGGAGGGAATAATATGAAAAAAGGTAGAGAAAAAGGAGCATGCAATTAAAAATGTGTGTAACACTTTGCATTTGAATGGAAAGTTTTACATTTTCAAAGAGTTTCTACATATATTTCATTCCAGTCCTGAAGAATTCCTGAGTTCCATAAACCTCCTCTTCATTCATTCACACAAACAGAGAGCAAATGAGTTCAGACTTCAGCCACACATCCAACACATTCGCTAAATCTATGACAAGAACTAAGGGAGATAAAAAGATATAAAAGATAATTCTTGTCTGGAAGGAAATTTTTGCCCTACCATTACCGAATGACTGAACCCTACAACAACCTACCAACTTACCCTGGTTTCTCTTCTGGAAGCATCCCAGCTCCCCAGCAACCACCTTTTTCATAGCACTGACAAGGCTTGTCGGGACCTCTTCAGCAAAAGAATGAAGAGAGCTAGAAGACCCCCAATCTTGGGGTTTGTTCATATGAAACTTAACCCCACAAAGGAGAGGTCAAGCCTACTTAAAATTAGGCCCAAGAGTCACCCCCAAGAGAACTTCTTTTGTTGCTCAGATGTGGTCTCTCTCTCCAGCCAACACAACAAGCAAACTCACTGCCCTCCGCGTGTACGTGGGACATGACTCCCAGGGGTGTGGACTTTCCTGGCAACGTGAGACAGAAATCCTAGAATGAGCTGAGACTCAGCATCAAGGAATTGAGAAAACCTTCTTGACCAAAAGGGGGAAGAGCGAAATGTGACAAAATAAAGTGTCAATGGCTGATAGATTCCAAACAGAGTTAAGAGGTTATCCTGGAGGTTATTCTTATGCATTAAATAGGTATCACCTTGTTAGTCAAGATGTAATGGACAGGCTGGAGGGAACTGCCTGAAAATGTAGAGCTGTGTTCCAATAGCCATGTTTCTTGAAGATGACTGTATAATGATAAACTTTCACCATGTGACTGTGTGATTGTGAAAACCTTGTGTCTGATGCTCCTTTTATCTACCTTATCAACAGACGAGTAAAACAAATGGGACAAAAATAAATAATAGGGGGAACAAATGTTAAAATAAATTTAGATTGAAATGCTAGTGATCAATGAAAGGGAGGGGTAAGGGGTATGGTATGTATGAAATTTGTTCTGTTGTCTTTTTATTTCTTTTTCTGAATTGATGCATATGTTGTAAGAAATGATCATGATGATGAATATGCAACTATGTTATGATATTATGAATTACTGATTACATATGTAGAACAGAATGATCATAATGAAAATAAATAAATAAATAAAAAAGTGAGCCCATGTTGTGTCTATATCTGGCATTCACTGGCCATTTGACCTAAACCTCTCTGGGTCTCAGTCTGCTTATCTATAAAAGGAGTACAGGAAAGCAATTCTCTAGGGTTCTTATGAGCACTAAAATCTTAGTGATGTTTTTTGGAAAATTGTATGAGCTTTTGCAAAGCTTTTGAGCTAAAGTCCTATTTCCATGGCCTGGAGTCTAAAAAACTTGTCCTGCCTACTTGGTGGGGCACTGGAAAGTTGCCATTGAAAAACGCCAGTGTGATGCTGAGCAGATCACTGGCAGCAGCATCAGACATTAACAGAGCCAAGGGATTCAGAGGCTGATTTCTCCTGAAAATTCCACTTGATTCAAGCTATAAATATCAGAGCAGTAATCAAGAACAGTCTACATCACTAAGCCTAAATCAAATACAAATGACCCCGCAAGATACGCAGAGAATAACTGAACCATCTCATCACTGACCACTAAATGTTTACACCAAAGACAGTATTGCCTTTTAATTGTTGCCTTTTCCCTTCTTCACTTTAAAACTCTCTGCTGTTTTATATTCATGGGCTTCCATAACTAGGAAGCAATAGGGGAAAATTTCATAACTCAAAATTGAATTAAAAAGAAGAAATAACTAAGTTTTTAAGGTTAGTATTCATAGAGCCAATTTAACCCTGTTTTGGGGGGTAACTATCACCCCATCAGATTTTAAAATCCTTGACGGCAGAGAACCTCTTTTTTTGCTCAGATGTGGCCTCTCTCAGCCAACACAACAAGCAAACTCACCGCCCTCCCCTTCTCTCCGTAGGACATGACTCCCAGGGGTGTGAACCTTCTTGGCAATGTGGGACAGAAATCCTAGAATGAGCGGGGACTCAGCATCAAGGGATTGAGAAAACCGTCTCGGCCAAAAGGGGAAAGAGCAAAATGTGACAAAATAAAGTGTCAATGGCTGAGGGATTCCAAACAGAGTCGAGAGGTTATCCTAGAGGTTATTCTTATGTATTAAATAAATATCACCTTTTTAGTTAAGGTATAATGGAGAGGCTGGAGGGAACTGCCTGAAAATGTAGAGGTGTGTTCTAGTAGTCATGTTTCTTGAAGATGATTATATAATGATATAGCTTCACAATGTGACTGTGTGATTGTGAAGAAAAAAAAAATCCTTCAGGGTAAGCACCCATCCTTGAGAGTGTGGAGAGCATAAAGGCTATGAGGGTGAAACCTGGAGCCAGCCATGGTTGGAATCCCTTACTCTGCAACCTGGCTGTTGTCACTTAGTAAGTCACTTAGCTTCCCTGCACTTGATTTTTTTTTTTTTTTTTTTTTAATATGGGCACGCACCGGGAATCGAACCCAGGTCCTCCGGCATAGCCGGCAGGCACTCTTACCTGCTGAGCCACCGTGTCCCGCCCTGATTTCCTTTTTAAAACAGGGATATAATAGTACCTACCTCACAAGGTCATTGTGAGAATTAAATCCTTACCACATATAAATTCTTATAGCAACACAAAGAGACAATATCCTTGCTAGTAATTGTTCTTTTTCACTTTGGTGTTACCTCTGGCCCATGCTTTGCACAAAATACTGGAAATCAATAAATATTTGATGAATAAATGAATAACTAGGGCTAGGTGGGTGGGTACCTATTGAGCACATTTTCCAAGGGGCTTCTGGAAATTTCCTTTAAAAATGAAATGTCTTTGTAGCCTTGTGGAAACCTGATTCCATTAGCAAAGTTGAGTGCACAGGATTAGCACAACTGTTCACAAAAAGGTAATTCTAAACTGCCTGGTCTATAAAATATAATTTTTTTTAAAAAGCCTCTGTTGGGAAAAGAGGATGCAAGGGGGGAAAGGGGAGCATTTTAAATAAATGTGCATAGGTACTCTTGCCCTCGCTCAGAACAGGGTCTGTTCCCCAAGACTGCTGACAGACTCCTTAAGGACAGGGCGAATAAAGGACGTCTGCAACCGTAAACAAGTCGCGCTTTCAAAGCACGACAAATCAACAAGGACACAATACCCTACAGAAGCTTAGCCTGCCAGGCGCCCTGACCTCGCCCAAAGCCACCAACCGGTTCTACGGCCACAGCCACCGTCTCCACCCCTCCCCCTGGCAGCTAAACAGCCACCGGGCTAGCAGCTGCGGAGTACCGCTATTTATAACATTCCCCCGAAGCCGATTGGCGGAGGCTATATAATAGTCATTCCGCCTCTCCAGTTTGAATCAGCTCTGTCCCCTCCTCTGTCTCCCCACCCCGCACTCCCCTCGCCAGCCTCGGCTCCACACCTGGCCCTCGCAAAAGCCACCCTGTCACAAATTTTGCTGGCCACCTCACAGGTCTCCCGCAAGCATCCACCCCGAACTCCCTCATGGTTCAAGCACAATTTTGGGTAGTCCAGTTGTCCCCTCCCTGGGAGCAATCCCTATCGGGAGTCCTCTAGGATCCCCTTCCCTCCCAAACAGCAGACTATAATGACCCCGTGTCACCCCGCCATACGCCGAGGCGCCAAGATACCTGCCCAGCTGCAGATTCGTTCCCTGCCCCAGCGGGGACCCAGTTCCGGAATCCACCCTCTCGTTCCCTTCCGCTTAGCCCCTACCCGAAACCAAGAAAAAAAAAAGTGGCGGGGGAGGAGGCCTTAAGAGAAACAGTTTCTCCTTCCCGGGTCTAGGGGTGCGATCAGACCCGGCACCTCCGACTCTTTCCTTGCTTTCCGGTCCTCGGACCCAGGCGGCCGACCCCGCCCCCTTCTGCTCTTTGACAGGTCTCCTTGCAGGCAGGGACCGCGATCCACAGCCCCAGCCCCGCGCCACCAGCACCGCGCCGCTCACCTGAGCCCGGAGGCCGGGCAGCCGCGGGCAGCGCGCCGCGGGCCGCGAAGGGACGCCGCGCTGGCAGACCCGGGCTCGGGCCCGCAGCTGTGCGCCTCCAACCCGGAAGAACAGCCCCAACTCGGCGGCGGCGGCTGTGGCGGCGGCAGCCACGTGACAGAGATGCAGCGCCCCCAGCCCTGGACCGCGCGCCCACTCCCCGATCCGGCCCTCCTCCAGCTGGGTCCCCTCCGCCCGCCCTCCTGCTCGCCGGACGAGAAAGTGACCTCACGAATCTCCCCTTTGCGCGTAAAAGGAGTTACCACAAGGGGCCTTTCCAATCTCCTCCGCGACAGAAAGACCTCTTTGTCTAGGGCTGGGCCCGCGCCCCCCGCCCCGCCTCCGCGCTTTCCCTTGCCCGGTTCTTGTCAATCAAACCTGAGCCAAACTCGGGCGCTGAAGTTTTCAAGGATACATTTGTCTTCTCTCCATGGAAGCCAGTTACAAAGTGTAATTTCCTTTCTGGCGCCCCATCAGAACATATAAGCGGATAATGTAACAAGTACTTTTGGTACTTGACTTTCCTCTCTCTAGGAAAATCCACAACTTCTGTAATAAGGAGAGACCCAAAGGGAAAGGGGGAGGAGACGAGGGACTGGGGAAGGGCGGGAATGGGGGAGTTGTTTTTCCATGCTGGCGGGCGAGGTGGAGTTAAATTCCTCTGGTAAGAAGTCAAGGCCCGAAAATTGACTTACGTGTGCGTACTTCTTTCTCTTCCAGCGTCAGAGCTGGCCTGAAGGAAGCTGTGCTTCTGTATTCATATCCAGTGGCTGAAAGCACCCTCCGTGATGTTGTTTCCTGACCAGACCTAGGCTGATTTCATCAAAACGGTTAAAGGACTCCAAAACACACTGACTAGCTATTCTTTTCACGAAGTTGTGTTACTTAGTTGCAGTTGTATTCTGATTTGAAATGGAAGAAGGAAACTATAGAGTATGAAATGGTTCCTTTACTCAAAATCCTCATGATGAAGGATTTTGTCACATCTTTTTACTGTAATTTAAATATGAAAGACAAGCAAAAGAAGTATCAGTCTAAAAGGCATAAGGCAAAGCAGGTACTCGATATCTTTAAAAAGATATGACTTGCAAAGAAACTCTTAATTTGAAAACATTAGTTGTGTTCAACTAGGGCAAAAGTCATTTAACTAATCAGCTCCCACTGGGATCCAGAATAAGACATTGTCCCTGTCCTAGAAGATTTCAAAGACAAGAACGAACAAAGCCCCATGTTTTAAATCGCATTGAACCATGGTAAGTGCAACTAAAGAGGCAGGTTTAAGATACTGTAGGTACAATGAGGCAGAAGTGATGGATAAGGATTTTAAACTAAGTTCTTTATATTTAAACATTTTTCGTATTTTGTGTGTTTTGTTTTGTTTTTCTCTCTATTTCAGTGCTTAAAAAAATCATTGTTTCCCAATTGAGAGCAATTTTGCCCCCAAGAGTCATTTTGCAATATCTGGAGACTTACTGATTGTCACAACTGGGTGACATATCTTGTGGGTAGCCTCCAAAAAGTGCTGCAAACACCCTACCCCAAACCAAGAACAAAGAATTATCCAACCTAACACATCAACAATGCTGAAGTTAAAAAACACTGCCTTAAATAAATGCTCGATATGCTATTTAATTTGACTTGCTTTTGATTGTTACGCAAGAACAAATCAAAGTGATGCACCACTTTTTCTGTTAAATAGTAAGCATATGATTATTTATTTAATTCATTCTGCTCAATTGTTCAGCAGACTGTGGATGGCATTACTTCAGATGAAAATATTGATCATTTGGAAGGTTTTGTTTCAGGCCTTAAGCTCCTGTAGAATTATTACAATATATTCCTAGAGGGAGTCCCCTAAGAAAAATGGATTAAGTTCCAAAAGTTTGTAAATTAGTTTCTTCTGAATTGTATCATGGTCTTGAATAAAGTTTTTGCAAAGATTTTAACTTCCCTATTAAGTTATGAAGACCTTGTCATTCCGACATCTGCTCCTTCATTCCTGACTTTCTGGCCTCCAAACACCATCTTAGAATAGCCCCTCTCATGTATGTGCAAGTTTTTATTGCCGATTGCTCTATTGAATATTTTTTTATGTATTTAAAAATTAGGATACATAACAAAATTTAAACCCTCTGAAATTTAGAAGACTTATGGTCAGAAATCCCTAAAAACACATAGTTAATTTTTAAAATCCTAATCTATCAGAATTAAAAAGGATGAAATCTTTAGGCTTTGAAATTTAAAAACCAGGAAGTTGCCCAATAGTCAAAAATCAAAATATAGCCTGAGCCCAAGAAGATAATGTGATCAAAAACTGAACTGCAAAGATAATTTGTTCCCAAAACCCAAGGTATATGGAATAGATCATTTTAATGTTTTTTCATTGTGGTTATTATGTCAAACAGTTATCTGCAGTTTATTATTTCCAACTTCCTTTCTATAAGTAATTCTTGGCAAAGTGAGCAACTCAAAGACATGAGCTTCTTAGACTCTAGTAATTTCTGACAATACAAACTCTCGACATGTGTTAAGGGAACCATCATTAACCTCAACCCCAGCTCTCTTCTCCCACACAGACCAATCAACAGTATGTTTTATTTTAGGAAATAAATATTAAGGGACTAAATAAACTGATGCTAATCAATGTAAATTGAAAGAGAATCCAGGATAACTGACATAAATAGTTAGCATGAAAGTTCATCATTATTAAGCTATTTAACCTGTTTAAACTAAGCAAGATGAATTTGCATGTGGGATTATTGTGAGAATCTAAAAAAGCTAGTTCTTACCATACAATTGTGTATATTATGCTTGCCATCTAATAAGTACAAACTACAGAACTGTATTACATTTTTTTATTTTTATGAAGATAGAAAATTATTTATGTAATGATACCTTGGAGAGTGTATTAGTTTATTAAGCTGCCAGAATGCAATATACCAGAAATGGAATGGCTTTTAAAAGGAACTTTAATAAGTTACAAGTTTACAGTTCTAGTTCCAAGAAAATGTCCATACTAAGGCACCAACAAGAGTTACCTTCACTCAAGAATGGCTGATGCCATCCAGAACACCTCTGTCATCGGGGAAAGCAGGTGGCTGGCATCTTCTGGTCCCTTACTCCTGGTCCCTATTGCTCTCAGCCTCTGCTTCCTGTAAGGATTCCTCACTGGATGTCTGTGAGCTTTCAAGATGAAATACTGAATTCTGGCCTACTCAGCATCTCATGGGAAGACACAAAACAACAGCTGAGAGGCCCTGCATCATCAAATGTCCTCTGAAACTACTATTCTCCAAACGTCTGTATCTGTTCTGCTCTGCCTTAAGCTCTCTCCAAAATATTTCCTCTTCTAAAGGACTTCAGTAAGCTAATCAAGAACCACTTGGAATGGGTGGAGTCACATCTCCATCTAATCAAAATGTCACACCCATAATTGGGTGTGGCACATCTCCATGGAGATGATCTAATCAAAATTTCTATCTACAATATTAAATCAGGATTAAAAAAAACAGTTACCCCCACAAAATAGGATCAAGATTAAAACGTGGCTTTTCTGGGGTACATATCTTCAAACAAACTCAGAGGGCCAGGGAAAGCAGTGAGGAATAGGTACATTATATGTGCTTAAGTTTACTATGGATAGAGTGCTGTTTTGGGGGTTTCTTTTTTGTTTTGGAAGAGGGTGGGTGTACTAGTTCTTGAGTTTAAAAGTGAGAAATTCAAATTAGTTTGGAGAATTCAGGTGAAAGTCATTTTGCATTAATAATTGAAAGAATTTTCTTATTAATATCCTTGTTTTGCTTTCTTAATGAAGACTCAAATGAATTGAATTTTTCCTTTAATTTTTTGAATGGATTATATGGTTATCGCTGTGATTGGATGACTTGCTTATAAGACCCTGTTCTAGTTTGCTAGCTGCCAGAATGCAATATACCAGAAACAGAATGGCTTTTTAAAGGAGGAATTTAAAAGTTACTAGTTTAAGGTTCTAAGGCCAAGAAAATGTCCCAATTAAAACAAGTCTGTAGAAATGTCCAATCTAAGGTATCCAGGGAAAGATACCTTGGTTCAAGAAGGCCAATGAAGTCCAGGGTTTCTCTCTCAAGTGGAAGGGCACATGGTGAACATGGTGTCATCTGCTAGTTTCTTCTCCTGGCTTCCTGTTTCATGAAGTTTCCTGGAAGACATTTTCCTTCTTCATCTCTAAAGGTCGCTGGTGGACTCTGCTTCTCATGGCTATGTCATTCTGCTCTGCTCTCTCTGAATCTCTCATTCTCCAAAATGTTTCCTCTTTTATAGGACTCCAGAAGCTTATCAGGACCCACCAAAATGGGTGTAGACATGTCATCACCTAATCCAGCTTAACAACCACTCTTGATTAAATCACATCTCCAGAGAGATGATCTAACTACAGATTCAAACATATAGTATTGAATACGAATTATTCTGCATTTACGAAATGATATTAGATTAAAATATGGCTTTTCTAGGGGACATATACCCCTTCAAACCAGCACAGATCCTTAATCACAAGTAAAATTTTTTACATTATTTAACTTCTGAGATATTGCATTTGATAAAATAAAATCCTAGTTCAAATATTCCTTCTAAATAAGCTAATGAAACATCATCTCTGTGTAGATTATTTTTTTTTCTGGTCTACATATATATTCAGTAATTCTCAATATCATCACATAGTTGCATATTCATCATTTCTTAGAACATTTGCATCAACTCAGAAAAAGAAATAAAAAGACAACAGAAAAATAAATAAAACAATAACAGAAAAAAAAGACCATACATACCATACCCCTTACCCCTCACTTTCATTTATCACTAGCATTTCAAACTAAATTTATTTTAGCACTTGTTCCCCCTATTATTTATTTTTATTCTATATGTTCTACTCCTTTGTTGACAAGGTAGATAAAAGGAGCATCAGACACAAGATTTTCACAATCACACAGTCACATTGTGAAAGCTATATCATTATTCAATCATCCTCAAGACACATGGCTACTGGAACACAGCTCTACATTTTCAGGCAGTTCCCTCCAGGCTCTCCATTACATTTTGAATCAAGATGATATCTACTTAATGCATAAGAATAACCACTTGACTCTGTTTGGAATCTCTCAGCCATTGACACTTTGTCTCATTTCACTCTTCCCCCTTTGGTCGAGAAGGTTTTCTCAATACCTTAATCCTGAGTCTCAGCTCATTCTAGGATTTCTGTCCCACGTTGCCAGGAAGGTCCACTCCCCTGGGAGTCATGTCCCACGTAGACAGGGGGAGGGTGGTGAGATTGCTTGTTGTGTTGGCTGGAGAGAGAGGCCACATCTGAGCAACAAAAGAGGCTCTCTTGGGGGTGACTCTTAGGCCTAAATTTTAAGTAGACCTGACCTATCCTTTGTGGGGTTAAGTTTCATATGAACAAACCCCAAGACTGGGGGCTCAGCCTATAGCTTTGGTTGTCCACACTGCCTGTGAGAATATCAAGGATTTGACTTGGAGAAGTTGCATTTCTCCCCGTTCTCACCATTTCCGGAAGGGGGCCTTGCAAATACTTTTCCACTCACTGATTAAATCACTCTGGGAATCATCGGGACATCACTGTGGACAAACCAACAAAATCTCATGTCCTACCCAAGGTTCCAAGTACTTATGGTGTTCAATCAAACTGTCTACATAAGTTATATTAGGAAATACACTAGTCAGAATATAAATTTTGTAACAAATAAATATTTTTTGCTTTAGTCTCACACATAAGGTGACATTTCAAGATATTAATTACCATCTATTTTCAGCACCCTGCAATAATGACATTTCTTTGTTCTTCCTCATGCAAAAACATTTTTAAAAACTGTACATTTAGTCACTATTATTATACACTGTAGGCATTCCTAGATTGTACCATCTCAATCTTTAACATCTATCTTTCTTTCTGATTTCATTTTCCCCAGCCCTCCTCCCTCTATCATTCTCACATGCAGCTTCATTCAGTGTTTTAACATAATTGTATTACAGTTAGGTAGTATTGTGCTGTCCATTTCTGAGTTTTTGAATTCAGTCCTGTTGCATAGTCTGTATCCTTTCAGCTCCAATTACCCAATATCTTACCCTATTTCTATCTCCTGATAATCTCTGTTACCATCGAAATATTCCAAGTTTATTCACTAATGTCAGTTCATATCAGTGAGACCATACAGTATTTGTCCTTTAGTTTTTGGCTAGTCTCACTCAGCATAATGTTCTCAAGGTCCATCCATGTTGTTACATACTTCATAAGTTTATTCTGTCTTACAGCTGCATAATATTCCATTGTATATATATACCACAGTTTGTTTAGCCACTAGTCTGTTGATGGACATTTTGGCTGTTTCCATCTCCTTGCAATTGTAAATAATGCTGCTATAAACATTGGTGTGCAAATGTCCATTTGTGTCTTTGCCCTTATGTCCTCTGAGTAGATACCTAGCAATGGTATTGCTGGGTCATATGGCAATTCTATATTCAGCTTTTTGAGGAACCACCAAACCGCCTTCCACAGTGGTTGCATCATTTGACATTCCCACCAACGGTGAATAAGTGTACCTCTTTCTCCACATCCTCTCTAGCACTTGTCATTTTCTGTTTTGTTGATAATGGCCATTCTGGTGGGTGTGAGATGATATCTCATTATGGTTTTGATTTGCATTTCTCTAATGGCCAGGGATGTTGAGCATCTCTTCATGTGCCTTTTGGCCATTTGTATTTCCTCTTCTGAGAGATGTCTGTTCAAGTCTTTTTCCCATTTTGTAATTGGATTGGTTGTCTTTTTGTTGTTGAGTTGAACAATCTCTTTATAAATTCTGGATACTAGATCTTTATCTGATATGTCATTTCCAAATATTGTCTCCCATTGTGTAGGCTGTCTTTCTACTTTCTTGACGAAGTTCTTTGATGCACAAAAGTATTTAATTTTGAGGCATTCCCATTTCTTTCTCTCTTTCTTCAGTGCTCTTGCTTTAGGTGTAAGGTCTATAAAACTGCCTCCAATTATAAGATTTATAAGATATTTCCCTACATTTTCCTCTAACTGTTTTATGGTCTTAGACCTAATGTTTAGAGCTCTGATCCATTTTGAGTTAACTTTTGTATAGGGTGTGAGATACAGGTCCTCTTTCATTCTTTTGCATATGGATAGCCAGTTCTCTAGGCACCATTTATTGAAGAGACTGTTCTGTCCCAGGTGAGTTGGCTTGACTGCCTTGTCAAAGATCAAATGTCCATAGATGAGAGGGTCACTGGGCACTCTATTCGATTCCATTGGCCAATATATCTATCTTTATGCCAGTACCATACTGTTTTGATCACTGTGGCTTCATAATATGCCTTAAAGTCAGGCAGCATGAGACCTCAGCTTCGTTTTTTTTTCCTCAAGATACTTTTAGCAATTTGGCGCACCCTGCCCTTCCAGATAAATTTGCTTATTGGTTTTTCTATTTCTGAAAAGTAAGTTGTTGAGATTTTGATTGGTATTGCATTGAATCTGTAAATCAATTTAGGTAGAATTGACATCTTAACTATATTTAGTCTTCTAATCCATGAACATGGTATGCCCTTCCATCTATTTAGGTCTTCTGTGATTTCTTTTAACAGTTTCTTGTAGTTTTCTTTGTATAGGTCTTTTGTCTCTTTAGTTAAATTTATTCCTAAGTATTTTATTCTTTTAGTTGCAATTGTAAATGGAATTTTTTTCTTGATTTCCCCCTCAGATTGTTCATTACTAGTGTATAGAAACACTACAGATTTTTGAATGTTGATCTTGTAACCTGCCACTTTGCTGTACTCATTTATTCGCTCTAGTAGTTTTGCTGTGCATTTTTCAGGGTTTTCGACATATGGTATCACATCATCTGCAAACAGTGAGAGTTTTACTTCTTCCTTTCCAATTTTGATGCCTTGTATTTCTTTTTCTTGTCTAATTGCTCTGACTAGAACTTCCATGTGTAGATCATTTTTATGCTAGATGTTATCCATGACAGAAAACAAAACCCAGAATTTCACACCTTAATTGATTTTTTGCCATACCACTAGCCTGTCTCCTCCTACTTATTTGACTATTCATTCTCTGTTCTTCTACCACCAGCTTCTTAAATGTTGAAATGTTCCAAATATTCCTTTGGCCTTCTTTCCTCCTAGCCCTAATACTTTCTCCTTGGCAGTCCAATGTCACCTTTGCTATGACAACTCCCAAAGCTCATATGCAGCCAGACCCTTCTCCTGATCTCCAGGCTTAGACAGCCAACTACCTGCTGGACAGTTCTATTGAGATGTCCAGACTTACCTCAAACCCAACATATGAAAACTCTTTAACTGTTACCCACCTGTTAGAAATGCCAAAATAATTACTGTTTTCTGAATGTATGTTGCTGTTTCAGACCTCCCAGCTTTTTTGCATGCTTTTTCTTTGGTCTGGAATGCTTTCTCTGTTCTCCCCATTCTTTACTGATTTGTGTTCATCCTTCAAGTTCTGACTTTTGTCTCTTCCTTTATGAGGCATTTCAGGAAGTTTTGTTCACATTTCATTTCCCTGAACTTAACACAGTGTTTGACCTGTAACAAGTGCAAAATAAATGTTGGGAAGATAAGAAGTAGCTGTTACAGAAGAAAGACAGAAAGATAGGACTGAATCCTAACTCTGGCTGAGTGCCAGAGTTATTCAGTGGAGACCATAATAACTGTTGTCAGTCACTATGAAGAAGATGAAAAAAAATTGTGTAAAGAATGGAGCTCAAAGTCTGTCACATAGCAGATTATCAAAAGTGTTAATTGTTTTGATTGTACTATGAAGAGTAAAATCAAAACTACAATACCATTTAAATTGCTTTTGTGGAAAATAAAGAAAGAAAAGAAATACTTAGGTGTAAGTCTAACAAAACATGTACAGGACACCCATGTTAAAACTGCAAAATACTTGTTCTAGTTTGCTAGCTACTGTAATGCAACACACCAGAAATGGATTGGCTTTCAATAAAACGGGGTTTATTTAGTTATAGTTCTTCAGAAGAAAGGCATCTAACTTTCAACTGAGGTTCTTTCTTACATGGGAAGGCACAGGGCGATCTCTGCTGGCCTTTTCTCCAGACCTCTGGGTTCCAACACCTTTCCCCAGGGTGATTCCTTTCTGCATCTCCAAAGGCCTGGGCTGAGCTGTGAGTGCTGAGATGTGCTATGTTGAGCTCTCTCATTTAAGCACCAGCCAAGCAAGTCAAACATCATTCATGACAGCAGGCACACCTCCTAGCCGACTGCAGATGTAATCAGCAACAGATGAGGTTCACATGCCATTGGCTCATGTCCACAGCAATAGAACTAGGCATCTTCACCTAGCCAAATTGACACCTGAACCTAACTACCACAAAATTGATGAAAGAAATCTAAGTTCTAAAACATGGAGAGGCATATTATGTTTATGGATTGGAAGACTCAACATAGTAAATTGTCAATTCTCCCTAAAATTATATTCAAGCTTTAAAAAATTCCTGTCAAAATCCTAGCAAGATTTTTTGTTGGTGTAGACAAGATTATTCTAATATTTATCTGGAAAGGCAAAGGAACTAGTATAGCAAAACAGTTTTGGAAAAGAAGAATAAAGGGTGAAGAATCAGTCTACCTGATTCAAGGCTTATTATGTAGCTACAGTAATCAAGACTGAGTGGTATTAGTGGAAAAACAGATACATGGGTCAATGAAAAAGAATAGAAAATCCAGAACTAGACACACACAAATAGACCCAACTGATGTTTTTCTCTTTTTTTATTAAAAAAGTTGTAGGTTTACTGCAAAATCATGCAGAAAGTACAAAGTTCCCATATACCCCCATGCACACCCAATTTTCCCTCCTATTAACATTTTGTATTACTGCAGTAACTTTGTTACAATTGGTGAAATGATATTATTATAATTTATACTATTTACTATAGTCCATAGGTTTCATTAGGTTCCACTTTTTGTATTTTACATTTTTATGGGTTTTTAAATTTTTTATTCTGGTTACATGTATATAACCTAAAATTTCCCATTTTTGCCAGTTTCAAATACACAATTCAGTGATATTAATTATTTTCACAATGCTGGGCCACCATCACCACCATCCATTACAAAACTTTTCCATCACCCCAAACAGAGTCTCTTTACCAATTAACCATTAACTCTGCATTCCTCACCCTACCCCTGCCCCTGGTAACTTGTATTCTAGTTTCTGACTCCAGTAATTTTCATATTCTAATTATTTCACATAAATGAGATCATACAATATTTGCCCTTTTATGGCAAGCTTATTTCACTCAACATGATTTCTGCAAGGCTCATCCATATTGTTGCATGTATCAGAGCTTCATTCCTTTTTACGGTTTTTATGGTTGAATAATAGACCACCATATATATATTCCATGTTTTGCTTATCTATTCATCTTTTGATGGACACTTGGGTTGCTTCCATCTTCTGGGAATTGTGAATAATGCTGTTATGAACATGAATGTGCAAATATCTGTTCGCATCCCTGCCCTTAATTTTTTCAACCTACCTGATTTTTGAGAAAGGTGCCAATGCATGGAAGGAAGATGGCACCATTTTCAAAAAAACTGCTTCTAGAAAGTCCCATTAGGGGAATGGGGAGAAAGGGGAAAAAATTCAACTTCCCCATTTGGAGAATTCCTGATATTCTCACAAGCAGTGGGACAACCAAATCTATAGGCCAAGCCCTCAATCTTAGGGTTTGCCCCTATGAAACTTATCCCTGCAAAGGATAGGCTAAGCCTACTTAAAATTAGGCCAAAGAGTCACTCCCAGAGAACCTCTTTTGTTGCTCAGATATGGCCTCTCTCTCTGTCAACCAACTCGGCAAGCAAACTCACTGCCCTCCTCCCTGTACGTGGGATATAAACCTCCTTGGCAATTTGGGATGCAAACCTCCCTGGCAACATGGGACACAAATCCTAGAATGAGCTGAGAATCAGCATCAAGGAATTGAGAAAACCCTGCTCTACCAAAAGGAGGAAGAGAGAAATGAAACAAAGTAAAGTGTCAGTGGCTGAGAGATTTCAAACAGAGTTGAGAGGGTATCCTGGAGGTTATTCTTACCTATTATATAGATATCTCTTTTTAGTTTATGGTGTATTAGAGTGGATAGAGGGAGTACCCGAAACTGTAGAGCTGTGTTCCAGTAGTCATGTTTCTTGAAGATGATTGTATAATGATATAGGTTTTGCAATGTGACTGTGTGATTGTGAAAACCTTGTGTCTGATGCTCCTTTATCTATGGTATGGACAGTTAAGTAAAAAATATGGATAAGAAATAAACAAATAAGAGGGGGAACAAAGGTTAAAATCTATTGAGTAGATGGAAATACTAGTGGTCAATAAGAGGCAGGGTTAAGGGGTATGGCATGTATGAGTTTTTTCTTTTTTACTTTTTGATTTCTTTTGCTATAGAGATGTAAATGTTTCAAAAAATAATCATGGTGATGAATACACAACTATGTGATGATACTGTGAGCTACTGATTGCAACCATGTCAAGAATGTTTGTATGTCATGAATGTTTGTATGTTGTTTACAATAAAAATATTGTTTTAAATGCTGCTAGAAAAATTAGATGCCAAAAGGGGGAAATAAATGGACCTAGGTCTGAGTTTCACAGTGTATATGGTACATGGACTTAAATGTAAAACTATAAAACTTTTAGGAAAACAAAAAGGGACAAAAAACTTCTTGACACACTGCTAGACAAAGAGTTTTTAGTTAGACCAGATGCCCAAATCATGATTTATAAAAGGAAAAATTGATATATTGGAGTTCATCAAAATTTAAAACTTTAGCACTATGAAAGACTTGATTGAGAGGATGAAAAGACAAGTTACAAACTGGAAGAAAGCATTTGCCATCCATATATCTGACAAAAGTTTCATAGCAAGAATATACAAAGAACTTTCAAAACTCAACCATTGGGGTGAGAGTGGGGAGAAATTCAACTTCCCCAAGTTGAATTCTTGATATTCTCACAAGCAGTGTGGACAACCAAAGCTATAGGCTGAGCCCCCAGTCTTGGGGTTTGTTCACATGAAACTTAACCCCACAAAGGATAGGTCAAGTCTACTTAAAATTTAGGCCTAAGAGTCACCCCCAAGAGAGCCTCTTTTGTTGCTCAGATGTGGCCTTTCTCTCCAGCCAATATGATGAGCAGTCTCACCACCCTCCCCTCTCTGCGTGGGACATGACTCCCAGGGGTGTGAACCTTCCTGGCAACGTGGGACAAAGATCCTGGAATGAGCTGAGACTCAGCATCTAAGGACTGAGAAAAACCCTAGAATGAGCTGAGAATTAACATCGAGGGATTGAGAGAACCTTCTCGACCAAAAGGGGGAAGAGTAAAATGAGACAAAGTGTCAATGGCTGAGAGATTCCAAACAGAGTCGAGAGGTTATCCGGAAGGTTATTCTTACGCATTAAGTAGATATCACCTCGTTGTTCAAGATGTGGTGGAGAGGATGGAGGGAATTGCCTGAAAATATGGTGCTGTGTTCCAGTGGCCATGTTTCTTGATGATGATTGAACAATGATACAGCTTTCACAATGAGACTCTGTGAATGTGAAAACCTTATGTCTGATGCTCCTTTTAGCTACCATATCAACAGAAGAGTAGAACATATGGAATAAAAATAAATAATAGAGGGAACAAATGTTAAAATAAATTCAGTTTGAAATAGTGGTAAATGAAAGTGAGGGGTAAAGGGTATGGTACGTATAGTTTTTTTTTCTCTATTATCATTTTATTTCTTTTTCTAAATCGATGCAAATGTACTAAGAAATGATGAATATGCAACTATGTGATGATATTAAGAATTACTGATTGTATATGTAGAATGGAATGATATCTAAATATTTTGTTTGTTAATTTTTTTTTAATTAATAAAAAAAGTTAAAAAAAAAAAAAAAAAAAAAAAAAACTCAACCATTGGGCAGGCAATGGTAGCTCAGTGGCAGAGTTCTTGCCTACCATGCCGGAGACCCAGGTTTGATACCTGATGCCTGCCCATGTAAAAAAAAAAAAAAAAAAGAGCTCAACCATTTAAAAAAAATCTAAATAGAAAATGGGCAAAAGCATGATGTGACATTTCACCAAACAGGAAAATAAGCACATGAAAAAATGTTCAACATCATTAGCCATTAGGGAAATAAAAATTAAAACTACCCTGAGGTTTCACTAAGCACTTATTAGAATCTCTCAAATAAAAAATAGTTGCTAGTGATCAATGAAAGGGAGGGACAAGGGGTATGGTATGTATAAAATTTTTTTCTGTTTTCGTTTTACTTCTTTTTCTGAATAGATGCACATGTCCCAAGAAGTGATCATTGATGATGAATATGCAACTATGTGATGATATTGTGAATTGCTGCTTACATATGTAGAACAGAATGATCAAAATAGGAATGTTTGTGTTTGTTATGTGTTTTTTGGTATTTAAAAAAATAAAATAAAATAAATTGAAAAAAAAAATAATGACAGCACAGAATGCCTTCAAGGATGCAAAGAAACTGTACCATTCATACATTGCTGGTGGGAATGTAGAGCAGTACTCTGGAAAACAGTTCAGATTCTTAAAATTCTAAACATGCTACTACCCCACAGTTACACTACTGATGACTTATCCAGAAAAGATGAAAACTTATGTTTATACAAAACCTGTACACAAGTGTTCATAGCAGCTTTATTTATAATAACCAAAAAAACTGAAAACAACCCAGATGTGCTTCAACAAGGAATAGCTTAACAGATTGTTGTACATCGTAACCATGAAGCACTACTTGACCATAAAAAGAAACAAATTATTGACACAAACAACACCTTGGATGCATCTCCAGAGAATTACACTGAGAGAAAAAAAGGCACTCTTATTAGATAACCTACTATGATTTCATTTATATAATGCTTGTAAAATAATAAAAATTATAGAATGGAGAAAGATTAGTGGTTTCCAGGGTTTAAAGAGGGAGTGGGAAAGGGAAAAATAAGTATGACTTTAAAAAGGCAATAGGAGGGATCCTTGTGATGATGGAAATGTCCTGTATCTTGAAGGTATCAATATCAATCCTTGTCTGATACTGTACTCTAGTTTTGCAAGACATTACCTTCGGAGACAGCCCACTATAGGGTACGGGGGATCTCTTTCGTATTATTTCTTACAACTGCATGTGAATCTACAGTTATCTCAAAATAAAATGTTTAGTTAAAAAAATAAGTCTGGCAGGCATAGTAAAATATTAATGTAGAATCTAGTTGATGGATATATAGAGTAGTATATAAAATTATTTCAAGTTAGCTGCATTTTTACATTTTTTCTTAATAAAATTAGAAAAAAATTTAATTATTGTAATTATACTGAGACAAAGTCTCCAGACTCCCACAATCTAAAGGATAAAGTAACAAAGATTCAACTCATTAGTATTCCTTAGAGCCTCTCTGTCTATGTCATATGTCTGTCAAATGGGCTTGCCCATTGAACAAGAAAGTAATTCCATAAAATGATTTCTCATCAGTGGGGCTTTTCTGCAATAGAGGAAACAAATGTTTATGGTTCAAGTCTGAGAGCTTTTTCATCTCCTCCCTCCCAATGTCACTTTTATTCGATGTTTCAAATAATTATTTGGCCTTCTTATTTGCAAAGCTCCTTTTTAGCTGATCTTTTTATCTAAAGAATGGCAATGCCATATCCCCTTTTAGTGGCTTTTGAGTAGAGGACGGATTATATCAATTTATGGCATTAACTCAATGTTAAGTCACTTCAGGGAACAATTAATTTTACTGCTTAAACTTGGCAGTCCTGAAAAGTATCTATAAATCCTTACCAATGATTAGGAATTCTTTGTTTCTTGATCTCTGTTATGGGCTCAAGAGTACAAAGCATGAAGTATGTAAGATTAGATAATAGCCATATAACATTTTACAATTAATACTGCACTTTTATGTGTTATTATCTTGTTTGACCAGTTCATTAACTCTGAAGTAGGTGTTGTTATTCCAGCTAGATATACCAACAGAAACAATTCAGATAGAGAGACAGGCCTCTATGAATCTCAAGACCCCCTCCCCTTCACCTTACCTCTCTCTGCCCATCATTTACCTGGAAAATACCTACTAATCTTTCATTTCTGCTAAGAGGGGACTTCTGGCAGAAGCCTTCCTTGACTACCCATGAGTTAGATCCCTCACATAGCACCCAAAGCTTAACATAATTATAATATTTATCACTCATTGTTATTATTATAGCCTACCTGTATGATTCCTACATTTAAGTGTAAGTATCTTGAGGACAGGTATTTTGTCATTGATATGTCACCAACACCTGACCAGATGCCTGGCTTTATTAGCCAGTCAAAAATACTTGTTAAAAGGAGTAAAAACATTATGAGTGTCCTGAAGGAGTTGAAATGGAAAGAAAGATGCTGGCTTTTGGCCAAGTGGCAACAAAAAAGGTGGTGAACAAACTGAGCCAGTAAGATAGGGAAGCAAAATGGCTGTGCAAAAGACCTCATACTTCACATTTATACATTAAACATTGACACTGCTGTCTTCTGTATCCCAAATTTGGACTCTGTACATAGTCTGATTAATGAAAATTTCCAGCTGTCACATTGCCTCACGGCTGGTCAACAAGCACTTCAGTTCAATCAGCCAAATTATACAATTAGTAGAACTTTGCATGTTGTAATTATTCACCCAGAGCAATCTCTAAAATCACCAACTCCCATATCTCATGCTTTGACCACCATTTTCTATCCTTCCAACTCACTCCCTTACTTCTCTCTCTTAACCCCCTTTTTCATTCCAATCTATCACCCATCTTTTGTCTTGAACCTTTTCTCTTTTTTTTCACATCTTTTATTATAAAATATAAACATATATGCAAAAAAGCAATAAATTTCAAAGTACATTGTAACAAGTAGTTACAGAACAGATATCAGAGTTTGATATGGGTTACAGTTTCACAGTTTAAGGTTTTTCTTTCTAGCTGCTTCCGAGACACTGGAGACTTATAGAAATATCAATATAATGATTTAGCAATCATACTCATTTGTTAAATCCTGTCTTTTCTTTTATAACTCTTCCTCCTCCTTTGATCCTTTTCCCAAAGAGCTATGCCCTCCCTAAGTTTTTCATGTTGGAAAGGGCTGTTGATAATATGGGATAGGGGGTGGAACTAGTTGATGTTCTTGGAGACGCTGGCCCCTCTGGTACAACCCCTTCTTTATCTAGCCTGGATGAGATTCTCAGTCACTTCTGTATCCTTCTGCCTTAACTCCATGATGAAAAGACACTCCAACTAATGGGCTGCTCAATTAATACACAGGTTGTCAAGAGTTTGTTAGCGAAAAATCACAGAATTACCCAAAATGTTGCCCCTACAAATAAATCCCTGGTCTCCGGCCTCAGCGGGATCTTCTATACCACCCAGCAGTTTTCTATGAACGAATTGACTCCCAATCAATTTTCTATTTCAGAGTAGCTTTTGCAACCTTTGCCACTTTCCTCAAGCTTCCTCTTTTACATCCCCCACCCTCATTCTCAGTAAAAACATTTCCTCCTTTTTTTCATAGAGAACATGGACACAGTGTTAAGTTCCGAGGCCTCTCCCCCTTGTGTGACTTATTTGTCCACTTCTAGTTCTTAGTAAAATAGCTCTTCTTTCACCAGTTATTCCCTCCACCTATACTTAGAATCTAGGAACTTCTACCTCCTTTGACCCTTGACTTCATCAATTTTTCTTTTCTCTGATAGTCATTCCTTGGCCACATAGTCTTTAGCTATTGTACTCGTGTTTCTCCCTTCTTTAAAAGAAAAAATACCAGCCAAACCTTCTTTAATATGCTTGTCTTGCAAACTAGTCCCATATCTTTCTCATCACTTCACACTCAAGCTTAGACAGAGCTATCCATAACTCACTGACTATACCTCCTAAACATCCAGTATTCCTCAAGCAATCATAAGCTATCCTAATGTATCACCACTCCAATACTGACAAATGTTTGCATCAAATTCACCGGCAAATCTAGGTTCTTCTAATCACTAATATAATTGGCATGCCCACTTATTAATTTGTAGTAAGAAATGTAATTCAAGGAGTGTTGGCATCAGCATGACCCGCTTATTCTTAAAACTAAGTGCAGCACGTTAGTTAAACTTGTGGACTCTGGACTTAACTGGGTTTGCCCATGAACTAATTATGTGATCTTAGGAAAGCTAGACTCTCGGAACCTCAGTATTTTTATCTATAAAATGGGGTAAATAATAGCTCCTACTTCGTAGGGTTGTTTTGAGGATTAAATAAGATAAGTAAATGAGATTAACCGTGTATTTATTTGGAATATAGTAAGTGTTAAATATTAGCTATTTTTTGTTATTCCTTTCAACATGAAAATTTAGATAGATTATAAGTAAGATTATTTGGTGAACCTGGTCTTGGTTTCAAGAGGCAGTTTTTCTCAGTTGTTTAATGATCACAGGAAGGACTTATGTGCAGCAGTAACTGTAGAGCTCAGAGGCAAGGCACCCACAACCTCAAACCTTAAACACCCTGTCCACTGCCACCTCGTGGCGGCTGTTTCTCTCTTGAAACGCTGCCCAGGCAGCTTTTTTTCTCCCTGAAATAAAGCCTTTGCCTGAACTCCTCGGCCCGCCTCATTCCTGGTGAGTTTACTTTTCAGTCTCTATACATTTTTCCCAAGTAATATTTCCTCCTGTGGCCTCAGCTATTCAATCTCTGTCTCCAGCCATCATTCTGAGCTTCAATCCCATAAACTTAAGTGTCCACTGAAAAACTCCACTTGCATGCTTCATGGGCCACTGAAATATCCAAAATGAAATAGGTGAGCGTTCCCTCTTTTCCTAAATCTGCTCTTGTTGTTATATCTACTCTTAAAGGCTCAGGTGTCTAGCCAGAATCCTGAGAGTCATCCTCATCTCCAGCCTCTCATTAATTCCTCACATACAATCTGTCAACAACTTCTTCCTAAACATCTCTTGAATTTGGCTCTTCTCTTCATCCTCATTACACCACCTTAATAGCATCATCTTTTCTCACTGGAATTTCTGCAACAACCACAAAATAGGTCTTCCTGCTTCTAGTCTCATATATCGCACACCTATTAATCTCAGACTCACACATATCCTAAGCATCTAGAAGAGTATCTAGCATATAGTAATAGTAATCAAGAAATATTTGCTGAATGAATGAATGAATGAATGAACGAACAATCTCTACCCTCTTAGTTCACAGTCCATCTAACAGAACATTAAACAATTAGGTGCACTAGATGTTGGGTAGGACACAGAAGATTCCAAGCAGCATCCCTGGCTATCCCTGACTCTAAAATGAGTTGGAGCCCTGATCAAGATGGAAAGCTCAAGTGCTGACTGTTTTGGAGCCTCATTTCATAGTGCCCAAGAGTCGAGAGAAAGATAGTCTACACAGATGAGACCCATGAGAACAAATGCATAAGCTAATTTCCCCTCTCTCAATGATTCCCCGCTAATTTATAATGATATGTAAAAGTTCATAATAATTTGGGCAGGAAGCAGTGAACCGAACTAGCTAGGGAAAAGTTGGGAGGATGGAATAGATTTATTTCTATATTTTCGTTGTTTTTTTTTCAGCAGGTCAATAATTTATTCAGTAATATAGATGGCATACAGGCCTGTACAGAGAATGATCTGATCATTATTTGCTGTCTAATTCTGCACATTACTATTACTTAAGCTAAGAATTTGATATATATTTGATTCAGTTGCAATATATGTTTCTGTATGATTTGATCGACAACAAAAAATACATGCATAATGTCAACCTTTTTCCTCTTTCTTTTCTTTTTTTTTTTTTTTTAAGAACAGTTCGATAATTTGGAAGTTGGTTAGTACAATACAGAGAACCTAAGGGGAAAAGTACAAATGACACTTAACACCAATGCCAGTATTCATCTTATATGATTACAACTAAGGATGTTATTAATATTTGTGTTACTTTTTTTAGAACATAAATCAAAGCCATTAACGAACCTGGCTTTATACACAATACGTACACAACCTTATGCAAAATGCTTTTCAGAAGTAATGTTACATTTTAAAATATTGGAAACAATATCTGTGCTGATTTATATTTTGACTTAATAGAACAAGAAGAGAACATTTAAGTAAGGAGGTTTATACTGATGATAAAGCTCTTGAAGTTAGCAACGACTTCCTCTCCCTTTATACTTATCACAGGCTACACAATGTCCTAACAGAGGTCATTATGAGAAAAACGTCAATCACATTTTTAAGACCTTACTTCGGAAGAAACCAAGGAGAAAGCAAATTGGAAGGTGCAACTTCATCTTTGTTTTCAAGTAAATAGTCTTAATTTTTCTTCTTATATAAAAAGTTTATATCAGTTTATTATAAATATATCTAAATCATTAATTTTTGCAGTTTTCAGGTAAAGTCCAGCACTTTGTTTATACAAAGTCTATGAGAAGAGGTCAGAAAAGACATCTTCTATTCAAATTCTTGGCACAATCCCTTGCTTCTAAGAGCACAGCATGTCTGGACATGCCACCAGTATCTGTAATGGAAGTTAGTTTCAAAAATCGGGAGATTTTGCCTGCAGTCATATATTCTTTAAATCTTGTTTATTAGTAAAAATCGGCAATCCAGTTTTTCTTAGTTCCTTAAGCACTAGCATTTTATCCAGTTCTTCTCTAGTTACAGGAATCCTTCCTCTGTCTGTACTGTCCACAACAACTACTACAAATTCAATGTTAGTCTAATAAGTATTCCAGGAAGAAAGAAGAGATTGCTGGCCACCAATATCCCACATTAGGAAATGTATATATTAACAGGTATATCTTTTACCTTACTTCCTATTGCAGGGGATGTTTGTACAATTTCATTCATAGAAAATTAGTAAGGATGGTCATTTTCCTTGCATTATCCAGCCCAATAATGATTACTTTGTGCTCCTGTTGATTAAACAATCTCCATATCCTGGTGAATATGCAGCCGACCTCCCGGCCTGGCTGCTCCAGGCTCAGGCTGAGGGGCAGGAGACAGATCAGACAAAGCCCCTGCCTCTGCTTCTACTGCTTGCCTGCTTGCAGGGCCGCTTCCCCCAAACGGGAGAGAGATCAAAGACCGGGCTGCCTGCCACCACGAGGCCCTGCGGCCGCCTACGCGGCACTAGCCTGGCTTGCAGACAGCGCGGCCAGTTGTCTACTATATTTTTGGGTTTTTTTAAAAAACTTATTTAGCGGTAATTATAGTCTCACATGCGTTTCTGAAAAATAATGCAGAGAGACATTGTACAGCCTTCACCTAGTTTCCCCCAATGGTAGTATCTTGCATAACTAGAATACCATATCACAACCAGGAAATTAAAATGCGTACAACCCACCAGCCTTAGTTTGTAATGCACTCGGTTGTGTGGGTGCATGTGTGTACTAGTTTTATGCAGCTTTATTTTATTCATGAGACCACCACTACAGTCACAGTATAGAAGACTTGTATCACAATCCTCATGCCACACTTCCATAGCCATACCTACTTCCCTCTTATGGTGGCCCAGGGCCCAGGCCCCCTCCTAACCAGCAAGTAACAAACCTGCTTTAGCCAAGAACAAAGGTGAAGAAAGTAAACAATCTTCCCGGAGAGGGAGGAATGTAACCATGGATGTGAAAATGGCATTTATTGTATCTTAGTCTTAAACACTCATCGTAGTCAACATCAGGTTTTAGGCCCTTTAGTGGTTATACTGGAGACCCGATATCCTCATACTATATGGACTGTCCTTGTTCTAAAATCACATATTATCCTCCCAGGTCTCCTATTCCTCATGGAATGCTAATCCTCTCCTGTTCATAAGCCTTAATAAATCTATATCTCCTTCTGTGCCTGGTGTGTTTTTGGTCTAGCAACACATCTGTCTATGCTCTGTACAAACTTGTTCTGGACCCCAAACAACTCTTAATCCCACCCTCTCCTTAACCTTTGGCAACCATTAATTTGTCTGCCATTTTTAAAATTTTTTCATTTCAAGAATGTTACATCAATAGAATAAGTATATATTTTTGAGATTTTTTTTTTTTCACTTAGCATTCCTTTGAGATACATCCAAGCTTTAGTATCAGTAATGTTCCTTTTTACTGCTAGATAGTATTCCGTGGTATGGATCTACCACAGTTCAACCATTTACATGTTGAAAGATATCTGGATTGTTTCCAGTTTGGGGCTATAACACACAAAGCTACTATAAACATTCATGTACAGTTTTTGTGTGAACAGAAGTTTTCATTTTTCTGGATAAGTGCCAGAAGTGCAGTTGTTGGGTCATATGGCAGTTACATGCTGAGTTTTTTCCCTTAACTTTTTTTTTTTTTAACATTTTTTATTGTGAACTATAACACATATACAAAAAAAGCAATAAATTTCAAAGTACATTGTGACAGGAGTTATAGAACAGATTTCAGAGTTTGGTATATGTCACAGTTCCACAATTTTAGGTTTTTTCCTTCTAGCTTCTCCAAGACACTGGAGACTGAAAGAAATATCAATATAATGATACAGCAGTCATACTTACTTGTTAAATCCTTTCTTCTCCTTTATAACTCCTTCTTCTCCTTTGATCCTTTTTCCAATCTTTAGGGGTATTTGGGCTATGCCCATTATAATTTTGTCATGTTGGAAAGGTATAGATAATATGGGATAGGGGGCTGGAATTAGTTGATGTTCTTGGAGAGGCTGGCACCTCTGGATTTCAGGATTTATCTGGCCTAGAAACTTATCTGGAGGTTGTAGGTTTCTGGAAAATAATCTCAATGTGTGAAAGCTTTGTAGAATCTCAGATAAGGCCCTACATATTCTTTAGGGTTAAGAGGAATGGTTTTGATTGGGGTTTGGAAAAACATGGTAATTAGCAATATCTAGCTGCAGCTAGCATAAAGTAGCCTCCTTAAATCTATTTGAACTCTCTTAGCCACTGTTATCTTATTTTGTTACATTTTCCCCCTTTTTGGTCAGGAAGACATTGTTTACCCCACATGCCAGAGTATTACCAGACAAAAACTGTAGATTATTTTGCCCGACGTGCTCAATAACCAATTCCTGAGACACTGGGGTTTCAAAAAGAGAAAGAATTTATTACTACGCATGCAGTAGGAGAGCAGATGGCCCAGAGGCCCAAAATCTGCCTCCCCAAACTGCAGTAATTCAGATGGTTTTATTAGAGAAAAGATGGGCAGTGTTTAGGATAATGAGCACAGTGGCCCTAGCTGAAAGAATTAGAAGTAATCTGATTATTGAGCATGTGCAGATTGACTACATGCTTAGTCACAGAATGTATGAAAGAAAATGGCAGAATGAGGTATAGGTGACTTTGTTAAGGTCTAATCTACTATATATGTCCAGTGGGCCCACTTTGGTTAGATCCAGTCTTGGTCATCAAGATAACTTTCGATTTGGGGTGGGTTAGTTATGGGTTGACCCAAGACCATTCATTAACAAACATTAGGGTCTATCTTCAGTGATTACAAGACTCTAAAGTTGAAAAACTGGATAACTGGGTACGAATGAAGATTAGTCACAAGGTTTTTACAATCACAGGGGCAGAAGATAAGGGCTATACAATCATTATCAGAGATCAAGACAGCTGGATTACAATTTAGAGACTTCAGGAATTTCCCTCTGTCTACTCCAATATACCAGAAAGCAAAAAGGAATATCTACATAATGATTCAGTAATCAAAATCATCCCTGATTTCTCAGTTACAAGAGCCATGCTCATCCCTGGGACTTAGTCCCAGGTTGCCAGGGAGACTTTTGTCCCTGGATGTCATGTCCCACATGGCGGGGGGGGGGGGGGGTAAGGTAAGAGTTGGACATAGAGAGAGAGAGATCACATCTGAGCTACAGAAGAGGTTTTCTGGAAGTAACTCTTAGGCATACCTATAGGTAGGCTTAGCTTCTCTGCTATAGAAACAGGCTTCATAAGAGCAAGCCTCAAGATCAAGGGCTTGGCCTATTGACTTGGGAGTCCCTAATGTTTGAGAACAGTATCAGGGTTTTCCCCAGTGATAAAGCTTAATAGTTCTGTATTTATTCTCCCTTCCCTCAAGGGACATTGCCACTTTTTAATTATCTGCTCAACATACTCTGGGTATATCCAGGTATTACATTAAGCTATACAGAATTACAAGCCCTCATTCCCATTCTGGGCTCCATGTGTCTGGGTTGTTTAAACGAACTATTCGGACAGGCTGAGTTAGATTATGTGCTACAGAAAATTTGGGTTTTGGACAACCTAAACATCTTTTCCTTTGGTCTCATAACAGTAGGTGAAATTCTAAAATACTGACAGTGTCATCTTTACCCCTGTGTTCTCATTTACCTTAGTCCCAATCCGATCAGCTTCGTTCTTCTCTCTAATTGAAGCTTGACCTCTTTTTTTTTTTTAGTTTCTTTAACTGTTGTTGTATGTCAGAAATGCTGACTTTCAAAGCCGCAGAACTCCAACTCTGAGTCTTAGGTGTCACACAGGTAGCCAAAGTTCTAGGGAGATACTAGGTTATACTAATAATATGTAGCACAGCATCTTAAAATCTAGAAATAACATTAACAGCTCTGGACTAAATGTGACTGCTATAAGAGCTTACAATCTAGACCCCAATTTTCTTATACGTGTTTTTAAAAAAAAGATCATACAACATTTGTTCTTTTGTTTCTGGCTTATTTTGTACCACATAATATCCCCAGGGTTCATCCACCTTGATGCATGCCTGACAACTTTACTCCCTTCTATAGCCATGCAAAATTCCATCATAGGTGTGCTGGTTTGAAAGGAAGTATGCCCCCTAAGAAAAGTCATGTTTTAATATAAATCCCATTTCATAATGGTAGAATAATCCCTATTCAATACCGTATATTTGAAACTGTAATGAGATCATCTCCCTGGTTGATGTGATTTAGTTAAGAATGGTTGTTAAACCGGATTAGGGGATGACATGTCTCCACCCATTTGAGTAGGTCTTGATTAGTTTCTGAAGTCCTATAAAAGAGGAAATATTTTGGAGAATGAGATTCAGAGAGAGCAACACTACAAAGCAGAGAGTCCACCAGCCAGCGACCTTTGGAGATGAAGAAGGAAGATGCCTCCCGGGGAGCTTCATGAAACAGGAAGCCAAGAGGGAAAGCTAGCAGATGACACCGTGTTCGCCATGTGCCCTTCCAGCTGAGAGAAGCCCTGACTGTGTTCGTCATGTGCCTTCTCACTTGAGAGAGAAACCCTGAACTTCATCGGTCTTCTTGAACCAAGGTATCTTTCCCTAGATGCCTTTGATAGGACATTTCTATAGACTTGTTTAAATAGGGACATTTTCTCAGCCTTAGAACTGTAAACTAGCAACTCATTAAATTCTCCCTTTTAAAAGCCATTCCATTTCTGGTATATTGCATTCCAGCAGCTAGCAAACCAGAACAGATTTACATGTGTTAGTTAGAGTCAGTTGTCAACTTGGCCAGGTGAGCATATCTAGTCTCGTTGCTGCGGACACAAGCCAATGGCACGTGAACCTCATCTGTTGCTAATTAATCTGCAGTCGGCTAGGAGGCGTGTTTGCTGCAATGAGTGACGTTTGACTTAATTGGCTGGTGCTTAAATAAGAGAACGCAATGTAGCACAGTCTAGCAGCTCGGCATTACTCATCTCAGCACTCGCAGCCCAGCCCAGGCCTTTGGAGATGCAGAAAGAAGTCACCCTGGGGAAAGTTATTGGAACCCAGGGTCCTAGAGAGAAGACCAGCAGAGACCATCCTGTGCCTTCCACGTAAGAAAGAACCTCAGTGGAAAGTTAGCTGCCTTTCCTCTGAAGAACCAACAAAATAAATCCGCTTTTATTAAAAGCCAATCCGTCTCTGGTGTGTTGCATTCCGGCAGCTAGCAAACTGGAACAATAGGTATATACCACAGTTCTCCATTCTACTTCTTAATCAATGTATCCTTTAGCCACCTCTTTCCATTGGGCATTATGTATAATGTCCACAGTCAACAATTGATGTCTCACATCCTCACTTAGTTATACAATCTTCAACACTGTCAATTTTAGATGATTTTCATTGTTCCCAAGAGAAATATAAATGGTAAACACACCCTCACCAAATAAAAAATCCAAACATGCCCTTAACTCTTGTCCTTTCCCCCTAATTATTTTCCCCTGGCATTGCCATGGTACTGTTGATGTCTTCCTGGTAAATATAGACCATAGCAGAAGGGCCATGGTGGCTCAGCAGGCAGAGTTCTCACATGCCATGCCAGAGAGTGGGGTTCAATTCCTGGTGCCTGTCCATGTAAAAAAAAGATTATATATATATATCATAGCCTGCAATAGTACTTTCCCCCCATATCCTGATATTATCTACACTTTGTACAAGATTCATACCTTTGATGTAATCCGTGCAAGAATTTATTTATATTTGTCATGTTAATTGGTAGAACACGTGAGTCTATACAACTCCTTTCAATCATGTTCACCTTCAATATGGCAATATTAATTATGGACCCACTAATGAATCGCCTTCACTTCTGTCCATTTCCTTACATTTAATTTCAATCTCATTAGCTAACCATTCACCCATCTAGCTTCTATATATTTCTAAGTTCCCTATATTCGATATTAGAAGCCACTGAGTTTAACTTAACCAAGGTCATAAAAGCAAAATCATACAGTATCTACCCATTTGTGCCTGACTTATTTCATTCAGCATTATTTCCTCAAGGTTCATCCATTTGTCATATGCTTCAGGACCTCATTTTGCCTTACTGCTGCATAATATTTCATCATATGTACGTACCACATTTTGTTTACCCACTCTCTCTTGATGGGCGCTTGGATTGTTTCCACCTTTTGGTAATTGTGAATAATGCTGCTATGAACATCAGTGTGCAAATGTCTGTTTGTGTCAGTGCTGTCAGATGTTCTGGGTATATACCAAGTAGTGGTATTGCTGGGTCATAGGGCAACTCAATATTGCCCTATTAGACAGTTTTCTAAGGAACTGTCAAAATGTCTTCCACAGTGGTTATACCATTATACATTCCCACCAGCAAGGCATAAGTGTTCCAATTTCTCCACATCCTCTCCAATATTTGTAAGTTCCTGTTTGTTTGATAACAGCCGTTCATATAGTTATGAGGTAATTCTCATTGAGGTCTTGATCTGCATTTCCCTTATAGCTAATGAAGATAAGCATCTCTTCATGTGCCTTTTTAGCCATTTGAATGTGCTCTTTGGACAAATGCCCATTCACATATTTAGCCCATTTTGTAATTGAGTTGTTTGTTCTCTTATTGTTAAGTTGTATGCTTTATGTATCAGGATGTCAAATCTTTACCTGATATGTGATTTCCAAATATTTTCTCCCATTGAGTTGGCTGTGTCTGCACCTTTTTGACAAAGTCTTTTGAGGCACAGAAACATTTGATTTTGAGAAGTTCCCATTTATCTATTGTTCTGGTTTGCTAGCTGCCGGAATGCAACATACCAGAGATGGATTGGCTTTTAATAAAAGGGGATTTATTTTGTTGGTTCTTCAGAGGAAAGGCAGCTAACTTTCCACCGAGGTTCTTTCTTACATGGAAGGCACAAGATGGTCTCTGCTGGTCTTCTCTCCAGGCCCCTGGGTTCCAACAACTTTCCTCAGGGTGACTTCTTTCTGCATCTTCAAAGGCCTGGGCTGAGCTGCAAGTGCTGAGATGAGGAATGCCCGAGCTGCTTTGGCTGTGCTACATTGCATTCTCTCATTTAAGCACCAGCCAATTAAGTCAAACGTCACTCATTGCAGCAGACACGCCTCCTAGCTGACTGCAGATGTAATTGGCAACAGATGAGGTTCACGTACAGTTGGCTTGTGTCCGCAGCAACGAGACTAGATATGCTCACCTGGCCAAGTTGACAACTGAGTCTAACTAACACATCTATTTTTCTTTCATTGCTTGCCCTTTGGGTGTAAACCTTAGGAAGCTATCTTCTATTACTGTCTTGAAGTTTATCTTTACTTCTTGGAGTTTTATGATACTGGTTCTTATATTTAGGGCTTTGATCCACTTTGTGTTAATTTTTGTATAGGATGTAAGGTAAGGGTTTTCTTTCATTTTTTTGGCTATCGGTATCCAGTTTGTTCTCCCATGCCCATATATTGAACAGACTATTCTGTCCCAGTTCAGCAGATTTGGGGGCTGTTCTAGTTTGCTAGCTACCAGAATGCAATATACCAGAAATGGAATGGCTTTTAAAAGGGGAATTTTTTTTAAACTTTTTTTATTAATTAAAAAAAATTAACAAACAAAACGCTTAGATATCATTCCATTCTACATATACAATCAGTAATTCTTAATATCATCACATAGTTGCATATTCATCATTTCTTAGTACATTTGCATCGATTTAGAAAAAGAAATAAAAAGACAACAGAAAAAGAAATAAAATGATAATAGAGAAAAAAAAGACTATACATACCGTACCCCTTACCCCTCGCTTTCATTTACCACTATTTCAAACTGAATTTATTTTAACATTTGTTCCCCCTATTATTTATTTTTATTCCATATGTTCTACTCTTCTGTTGATATGGTAGCTAAAGGGAGCATCAGACATAAGGTTTTCACATTCACAGAGTCTCATTGTGAAAGCTATATCATTGTTCAATCATCATCAAGAAACATGGCCACTGGAACACAGCACTACATTTTCAGGCAATTCCCTAGAGCCTCTCCACTACATCTTGAACAACGAGGTGATATCTACTTAATGCATAAGAATAACCTCCAGGATAACCTCTCGACTCTGTTTGGAATCTCTCAGCCATTGATACTTTGTCTCATTTTACTCTTCCCCCTAAAAGGGGAATTTAATCAGTTGCTAGTTTATAGTTCCAAGGCCAAGAAAATGTCCCAATTAAAACAAGTCTACAGAAATGTCCAATCTAAGGCATCCAGGGAAAGATACTTTGGTTCAAGAAGGCTGATGAAGTTCAGGGTTTCTCTCTCAAGTGAGAAGGCACATGGCAAACACAGTCAGAGTTTCTGTCTCATTTGGAAAGGCACATGGTGAACATGGTTAGGGTTCCTCTCTCAATCTGGCACATGGCAAACATGGTGTCATCTGCTACCTTCTTCTTCTGGCTTCCTATTTCATGAAGTTTCCCAGGAGACATTTTCCTTCTTCATCTCCAAAGGTCGCTGGCTGGTGGACTCTGCTTCTCATGGTTATGTCGTTCTGCTCTGCTCTCTCTGAATCACTCATTCTCCAAAATGTTTCCTCCTTCATAGGACTTCAGAAACTAATCAAGACCCACCTAAATGGGTGGAGACATGCCTCTACCTAATCCAGTTTAACCACCACTCTTGATTAAATCACATCTCTAGGGAGATGATCTAATTACAGTTTCAAACATATGATACTGAATAGGGATTAGGATTAAAACATGGCTTTTCTAGGGTGTGTACACCACTTCAAACCAGCACAGGGGCTTTGTTGAAGGTCAGTTAAACATGAATTTGGTGGTCTATCTCTGCACTCTCGATTTGATTTCATTCGTCAATACTTCTATCTTTATGCCAGTACCATGCTGTTTTTTTTTTGTACCAAATAAACACTTTTTGCTTTAGTCTCACATATAAGTTAAAATTTTTAAATATTAGTTAACATCTATTTTCAATACCCTTCAGTAATGACATTTCTTTGATCTTTCTTCCTCATGCAAAAGCATTTTTTAATTTGTACTTTAGTCACTGTCATTATACACTCTAGGCATACCTAGATTATACCATCTCAGTCTTTATCATCTATCTTTCTTTCTGATTTCATTTGTGCCACCAGCCCACCTCCCTCTATCATTCTCACATTAAGCCTCATTCAGTGTTCTAACATAAATTAGGTAGTATTGTGTTATCCATTTCTAAGTTTTTACAGTCAGTCCTGTTGCACAATCTGTATCTCTTCAGCTCCAATTACCCAATATCTTACCCTATTTCTACCTCCTGATGGTCTCTGTTACCACTGAAATTCTCCAAGTTTATTCACTAATGTCAGTTTAGATCAGTGAGACCACACAGGATTTTTTCTTTTCTTTCTGACTAATCTCACTCAGCATAATGTCCTGAAGGTCCATCCATGTTGTTATATACTTCATAACTTTATTCTGTCTTACAGCTGCATAATATTCCATTGTATGTATACGCCACAGCTTGTTTAGCCACTCATCTCTTGATGGACATTTTGGCTGTTTCTATCTCTTCACAAATGTAAATAATGCTGCTATAAACATTGGTGTGCAAATGTCCATCTGTGTCCTTACCCTCATGTCCTCTGAGTAGATACATAGCAATGGTATTGCCGGGCCATGTGGCAATTCTATATTTAGCTTTTTGAGGAACCGCCAAACTGCCTACCACAGCAGTTGTACCATTTCACATTCCCACCAACAGTGGATAAATGTGCCTCTTTCTCCACATCCTCTCCAGCACTTGTTGTTTTCTGTCTTATTGATAATGACAATTCTAGTGGGTGTGAGATGATATCTCATTGTGGTTTTGATTTGCATTTCCCTAACAGCCAGGGAAGTTGAGCATCTTTTCATATGCCTTTTGGCCATTTGTATTTCCTCTTCTGAGGTGTCTGTTCAAGTCTTTGCCTATTTTTTAATTGGGTTGTCTGTCTTTTTGTTGCTGAGTTGAACAATCTCTTTATATATTCTGGATACTAGACCTTTATCTAATATATCATTTCCAAATATTGTCTCTCATTGTGTAGGCTGCCTTTTTACTTTCTTGACGAAGTTCTTTGATGCACAAAAGTGTTTAATTTTGAGGAGTTCCCATTTCTTTCTTTCTTTCTTCAATGCTTGTGCTTTTAGTGTAAAGTCTAGGAAACCACCTCCTATTATAAGATTTACAAGATATTTCCCTACATTTTCTTCTAAAAGTTTTATGGTCTTAGATCTAATATTTAGGTTTTTGATCCATTTTGAGTTAATTTTTTGTATAGGGAGTGAGATATGGATCCTCTTTCATTCTTTTGTATATGGATATCCAGTTCTCTAGGCACCATTTACTGAAGAGACTGTTCTGTCCCAGGTGAGTTGGTTTGACTGCTTTATCAAGGATCAATTGTCCATAGATGAGAGGGTCTATATCTGAACACTCCATTTTATTCCATTGGTCAGTATATTTATCTTTATGCCAGCACCATGCTGTTTTGAACACTGTAGCTTTGTAATACGCCTTAAAGTCAGGTAGCATGAGACCTCTGACTTCATTTTTTGTTCTCAGGATACTTTAGGTATGCGGGGCATCCTGCTCTTCCAGATAAATTTGGTTATTGGTTTTTCTATTTCCAAAAAGTAAGATTTTGGGATTTTAATTGGTATTGCATTGAATCTGTAAATCAATTTAGGTAGAATTGACATCTTAACTGTATTTAGTCTTCCAGTCCATGAACATGGTATGCCCTTCCATTTATTTAGGCCTTCTGTGATTTTTTTTTTAACAATTTCTTGTAGTTTTCTTTGTATAGGTCTTCTGTTTCTTTAGTTAAATTTATTCCTAGATATTTTATTCTTTTGGTTGCAAATGTAAATGGAATTTTTTTTCATGATTTCCCCCTCAGATTGTTCATTACTGGTGTGTAGAAACACTACAGATTTTTGAGTGTTGATCTTGTAACCTGCCAATTTGCTGTACTCGTTTATTAGCTCTAGTAGTTTTGCTTGGGAATTTTTGGGGTTTTCGACATATAGTGTCATATCATCTGCAAACAGTGAGAGTTTTATTTCTTCCTTTCCAATTCTGATGCCTTGTATTTCTTTTTCTTGTCTAATTGCTCTGGCTAGAACTTCCAACACAATGTTGAATAACAGTGGTGATAGTGGACATCTATGTCTTGATCCTGATCTTAGGGGGAAAGTTTTCAGTTTTTCCCCATTGAGGATGTTGTTAGCTGTGGATTTTTCATATATTCCCTTTATCATGTTGAGGACATCCCCTTCTATTCCAATCCTTTGAAGTGTTTTCAATAGGAAAAGATGTTGAATTTTGTCAAATGCTTTTTCTTCTTCAATCGAGATGATCATGTGGTTTCTCTGTTTTGATTTGTTGATATGATGTATTACATTAATTGATTTTCTTATGTTGAACCATCCTTGCATACCTGGGATGAATTTTACTTGGTCATGGTATAATTATTTTAATATGCTGCTGTATTTGATTTGCTAGAATTTTGTTGAGGATTTTTGCATCTATATTCATCAGAGAGATTGGTCTGTAGTTTTCTTTCTTTGTGATTTCTTTGTCTGGCTTTGGTATGAAGGTGACATTGGCTTCATAGAATGAGTTAGTTAGCTTTCCCTCCTCTTCAATTTTTTTGAAGAGTTTGAGCAGGATTAGTTCTAATTCTTTTTGGAATGTTTGGTAGAATTCATATGTGGCGACATCTGGTCCTGGACTTTTCTTTTTGGGGAGCTTCTTAATGACTGATTCAATTTCTTTACTTGTGATTGGTTTATCGAGATCTTCTATTTCTTCTTGAGTCAATGTTGGTTGTTCATGCTTTTCTAGAAAGTTGTCCATTTCATCTACATTGTCAAGTTTATTAGCATAAAGTTGTTCATAGTATCTGCTCATTACTTCCTTTATTTCTGTGGGGTCAGTGGTTATGTCTCCTCTTCCATTTCTGATTTTATTTATTTGCATCCTCTCTTCTTCTTTTTGTCAAGCTCACTAAGGATCCATCAATCTTATTGATTTTTTTCATAGAGCCAACTTCTGGTTTTGTTGATTTTCTCAATTGTTTTCATGTTCTCAATTTCATTTATTTCTGCTCTAATCTTTGTTATTTCTTTCCTTTTGCTTGCTTTGGGGTTAGTTTGCTGTTCTTTCTCCAGTTTTTCCAAGTGGACAGTTAATTCCTGTATTTTTGCTCTTTCTTCTTTTTTGATATAGGCATTTAGGGCAATAAATTTCCCTCAGCACTGCCTTTGCTGCATCCCATAAGTTTTTATATGTTGTATTTTCATCTTCATTTGCTTCAAGATATTTACTGATTTCTCTTGTAATATCTTCCTTGACCCACTGGTTGCTTAAGAGTGTGTTGTTGAGCCCCCATATATTTGTGAGTTTTCTGGCCCTCTGCCTATTATTGATTTCCAACTTCATTCCTTTATGATCTGAGAAAGTGTTCTGGATGATTTCAATCTTTTTAAATTTATTGAGACTTGCTTTGTGACCCAGCATATGGTCTATCCTTGAGAATGATCCATGCGCACTTGAGGAAAAGGTATATTCTGCGGTTGTGGGGTATAACACATGTTCTATAAATGTCTGTTAAGTCTAGCTCATTTATTGTATTATTCAAATTCTCTGTTTTTTTATTGATCCTCTGTCTAGATGTTCTGTCCATTGATGATAGTGGGGAATTGAAATCTCCAACTATTATGGTAGATGTGTCTATTTCTTTTTTCAGTGTTTGCCTCATGTATTTTGGAGCACTGGCTCATTGCATGAATATTTATGATTGTTATGTCTTCTTGTTGAGTTATTCCTTTTATTAATACATAATGTCCTTCTTTGTCTCTTTTAACTGTTTTACATTTGAAGTCTAATTTGATGGATATTAGTATAGCTACTCCTGCTCTTTTCTGATTGTTATTTGCATGAAATATCTTTTCTCAACCTTTCACTTTTAACCTATGTTTATCCTTGGGTTAAGATATGTTTCCTGTAGACAGCATATAGATGGGTCCTGTTTTTTAATCCATTCTGCCAGTCTATGCCTTTTGATTGGGGAGTTTAATCCATTAACATTTAGTGTTATTACTGTACTGGTAGTACTTTCTTCTACCATTTTGCCTTTTGGATTTTATATGTCATATCTAATTTTTCCTCTTTTTACCGTTACTGATAGTCTTCATTTCTACACACCTCTCTCTCTTGCCTTTTTGTATCTGCCTCTAATGCTCCCCTTAGTATTTCTTGCAGAGCCAGTCTCTTGGTCACAAATTCTCTCAGTGATTTTTTTGTCTGAAAATGTTTTAATTTCTCCCTCATTTTTGAGGGACAATATTGCCGGATATAGAATTCTTGGTTGGCAATTTTTCTCTTTTAGTAGTTTAAATATATCATCCCACTGTTTTCTCACCTCCATGGTTTCTGCTGAGAAATCTACACATAGTCTTACTGGGTTTCCTTTGTATGTGATTGATTGCTTTTCTCTTGCTGCTTTCAAGATTCTCTCTTTCTCTTTGACATCTGACATTCTGATTAGTAAGTGTCTTGGAGTACGTCTATTTGGATCTATTCTGTTTGTGCAGGTACACTGCACTTCTTGGATCTTTAATTTTAAGTCTTTAGGAGTTGGGAAATTTTCAGTGATAATTTCCTCCATTAGTTTTTCCCCTCCTTTTCCCTTCTCTTCTCCCACAACATGTATATTCATACACTTCATATTGTCATTCAATTCCCTGAGTCCCTGCTCATATTTTTCCATTCTTTTCCTTATATTTTCTTTTGCTTGTTGGATTTCAGATGTTCTGTCCTCCAGTTCACTAATCCTATCTTCTGCCTCTTGAAATCTGACATTGTAGGTTTCCATTGCTTTTTTTCATCTCTTCTATGTGCTTTTCATTTCCATAAATTCTGTGATCTGTTTTTTCAGACTTTCAATTTCTTCTTTTTGTTCATTCCTTGCCTTCTTTATATCCTTCCTCAATTCATTGATTTGATTTTTGATGAGGTTTTCCATGTCTGTTCAAACATTCTGAATAATTGTCTCAACTCCTGTATCTCATTTGAATTATTGGTTTGTTCCTTTGACTGGGCCATATCTTCAATTTCTGTAGTGTGACTGTTATTTTTTGCAGGCACCTAGGCATTTAATTACCTTAATTAGTTTATTCTGGAGACTGTTTTCACCTCTTTTACCTAGGATTTTCTTGCTGGATGACTTTGTTGTCTAGCTGTTCTTTGACATTCAGTTCAGCTTGTTCTGGACCACTAGCTGAGGTTTTATTTAACAGAGCAGAATTTTTCGGTTCTTGTTTTCTTGTTTCTTCCCCTGCCTGCATGGTGCCTTTTTCCCTCCACCCTTAGGAGGGTCCACTTTGGTATTATAGACCCCAGCCAGATTTTCCCAGACCAAACTGGCCTCCTGTTAGGAGGGAAGAGTCACCTGCATCAGTTTTACCTGAGGGTGAGACCCAGCAGGTTGAAAGATTTTCCTATGAAGTCTCTGGACTCTGTGTTTTTCCTATCCTGCCCAGTATGTGGCACTTTTCTGCCTGTGGGTCCCTCCAGCATAAGGTGATGTGGTATGTGGTACCTTTAACTTCAGCAGACTTGCCCTGCTGGGTGTGTGGTGGAGACAGAGGAGAGGTTGTAGGCTGGCTTTAATCACTTCAATTTTCCAAACCCTGGGGTCTGAATTCCTTGATGGAGGAAATCCATCTGAGCTGAGCCCTACCCCTCTCCTGGGGAAGGCACAGGCTCCAGACAAACTCTCAAACAAACTTGTTTCTGCCTGTGCCTGGGGCAGTTGCAGCCTGAGAAGCCCTGCAGCTGTATCCAAAGACATCCCACCTTTGTGAAAACAGCCACAAAAAAGAAAGAGAAAAATCCTTCTCAGAGCAGGACCCCCATTCCTCGGGTTTGCCAATCAAGAGCATAAGTTGGTATGTTGCTTTGTGTACCTTCAGATCCTATATGCCCCCTCTTTTTCTTCAGGGCCCAGGCCCTTTCAAGTATTATGTGCTATCCAATCCAAGAAACCTGTTTCTTTTTTTCTTTTTTCTTTTTCTGTCAGTGCTGCCCCCTTGACACTGGGGCAAAAATCAGCAACCTCCGCTTTGACAAGGTTCAGCTTAGCTGGGGACCTATTTTTAGTAGTCAGAATTTGTGAATTAATTCCACAATTGGAGCTTAGTTGAGCTCAGCCCCTGCTGCTAGTAAAGTCCTTTTTCTTTCCCCTCTGGGAAGCAGCCCGTGGGGGAGGGGCACCGACCGCCACAGCTTGGGGCACTCATGGTTCTGGGAGGGTTCACAGCCAGTCCAGCTGGTCCAGACTGGTGTACATTGTGTGTCTGGCCACTGACATGGCCCCCGCAGTTGTTCTATACTGTTCCTGGCTATTTAGTAACTGCTCTGGAGGATGAACTAAATCCCACACCTCGCTAAGCTGCCATCTTTTACCATGCTGTTTTGACCACTGTGGTTTTGTAATAAGGTTTAAAACCAGGATGTTTTAATCCTCCCACTTTGCTCTTCTTTTGTAGGATATTTTTAGCTATTCAAGGTCTATTTCCCTTCCAAATGAATTTGATAACTAGCTTTTCCAAGTCTTTAAAGTAGTTGCTGGAGTTTTTATTGGAATTGCACTGAATCTGCAGATCAATCTGTAGAACTGGCATCCTAACTACATTTAACTTTTCTATCCATGAGAAAGGGAATGTCTTTCCACCTTTTAAATCTTCTTTGATTTCTTTTGGCAATGTTATGTAGTTTTCTCTGTACAGGTCTGTGATGGTTTGAAACTATTATGCACCCTTGAAAGACCATGTTTTAATATTAATCTAACTGATGGAGGCAGCCATTTCTTTCAATCTCTATTCAGTACTATAGGTTGGAAACTTGATTAAATTATCTCCACGGAGCTGTGATGCTCCCAGTTGTGGGTATTAACCTTTGATTAGAGGGAGATGTGACTGCACCCATTCCAGGTGGGTCTTGATTAGTTTACTGGAATCCTTTAAACAGGCAGTATTTTTGAAGAGCCATGACAGAGCCACAAGAACCACAGAGCCCACGCAGACAGAAACTGTTAGAGATGAAGAAGGTATATGCCTCTGGGGGAGCTTCATGAAACAAAAAGCCCGGAGAAAAAGCTAGCAGATGTCATCATATTTGCCATGTACCTTTCCAGTTGTGAGCGATACCCTGAATTTCATCAGCCTTTCTCAACTGAAGGTAACCTCTTGTTGGTGCCTAATTTAGACATTTTTATAGATTTGCTTTAATTGGGACATTTTCATGGCCTTAGAACTGTAAAGTTGCAACTTAATAAATTCACGCTTTTTAAAAGCCATTCTGTTTCTGATACATTACATTCTGACAGCTAGCAAATTAGAACAAGTTTCTTTACATTCTGGTTAAGTTTATTCCTAGATACTTGATTCTTTTAGTTGCTATTTTGAATGAACTTTTTTCTTTAATTGTCTCCTCAGTTAGGTCATTGCTTGTGTATAGAAACATTATTGATTTTTTGACATTAATCTTGTATCCTTCCACTTTGCTGAATATGTTTATTAGATCAAGAAGCTTTGTCATATACTCAGGAGGTGTAACTATTATTACTGAATTCTGAGATACTGAGCTGTTTGAATATAACATGGTCATTTCCAAAAACTTTGGGAATCTATGTGACACATGAGACTCAGAGTTAAAGCTCTGAAGCTGTGAAAGTCAGCAGTACTCCATACAGGAACTGTTTAAAAAGTTCAAAAAATGATCAGACTTCAACTAGAGATATGAATGAAACTGATTTGGATAGGACTAAGGTATATCAGAATACAGGATAAAGGATGATATCATCTATGTTTTGAAACTTTAACTTCTGTGTGAGACTAAAGGGACAGATGTTCATTGGATGCAAAATTCATATTTTGGGTAGTGCATTTCCTAGTTTAACTTGTATGGTCAGTTTAGTTGAACATGATAAGTACATGGAATCTTGAATAGGGCATGAGATTTTGTTGGTTTGTACACGTTCGTGTGATGCCCTCATATAAGCCAGAATAATTTGGGCAGTGAATAAAAAAGTATTTGCAAAGTCCCCTTGGGGGACTGGGAAGAAAGGAGGAAATATTCAGCCTCACCATTTGGAGAATTTCTGATATTCTCACAAGCAGTAGGGAAACCAAATCAATAGGCTAAGCCCTTGATCTTGGGGTTCACCCCTATGAAGCTTATTCCCACAAAGGATAGGCTAAGCCTACTTAAAATTAAGCCTAAGAGTCACCCACAGAAAACCTCTTTTGTTATTCAGATGTGGTCTCTCTCTCTCTCTCTCTCTCTCTCTCTCTCTCTCTCCCTCCTTCCCTCCCTGCCTCCCTCCCTCCCTCTCTCTCTCTCTCTCTCTCTCTCTCTCTCTCTCTCTCTCTCTCTTTCTCTCTCTCTCTCTCCCAACTCAGCAGGTGAACTTACTGCCCTCCCCTCCACATGACTTCTAGGGATGTAAATCTTCCTGCAAGTGGGACAGACAACTCAGGATGAGCCAGGACCTGGCATCAGGGGATTGAGAAAGGCTTCTTGACCAAAAGGAGGAACAGAGAAATGAGATAAAATAAACTTTCAATGGCTGAGAGGTTTCAAATAGAGTTGAGAGATTATTCTGGAGGTTATTCTTATGCATTATATAGATATCCCTCTTTAGTTTATGGTGTAATGGAATGGCTGGAGGGAATTATTTCAAACTATTGAGCTGTATTCCAGTAGTCTTGATTGTTGAAGACAACTGTATAAAGATATGTTTACAATGTGACTGTGTGATTGTGAAAACCTTGTGTCTGATGCTGCTTATATCCAGGGTATGGACAGATGAGTAAAAAAATATGGATAAAAAATAAATAAAATGGGGACAAAGGGTAAAATAAATTGGATAGATGGAAATACTAGTGTCAATGAGAGGGAGGGGTAAGGTGTATGGTATGTACGAGCTATCTCTTTTTTCTTTTTTTTTTTGGGAGTGATGCAAATGTTCTAAAACATTATCATGGTGACGAACATGCAACTACGTGATGATATTGTGAGCCATTGATTGTATACCATGTATGGAATGTATGTGTATGAAAATTTCTCAAGAAAAATATTCTTTTAAATGCTAAATAAAAAAGCTTTGTCATAGACTTCTCAGAATTCTCCAAGTATAGTATCATGTCATCTGTGAATAATGAAAGTTTTACTTTGTCCTTTCTGATTTGAACCTCTTTCATTTTTTATTATTGTTATTATTTTGTGTGTGTGTGTGTCTGATTGCTCTAGTTAGAACTCCTAGTACAATGTTGAATAATAGTGTTGATTGAGGGATTCATCTCTCACTCCTGATCTTAGGGGGAATGTTTTCATTCATGCTGACTTGTTAAAAAAATTGCCAAACTGTTTTCCAGTGTGACAAGGTACCAGTGTGGCAAGGTACCAGTGTGACAAGGTATTGGTAATCTAGTTTTTCTGCATCCTTTACAGAATGTATCAGTAAACAATTTTTTCCTGCATCCTTTATAGAATTTCACTTTTTTTTTTTTAATTTTAGACATTCTAATAGGTGTATAGTGAAACCTCATCATGATTTTAATTTTCATTTCCCTAGTGGCTAACAATATTGAATATTTTATCATGGACCTAAATACCATCTGTCTGTCCTGTTCAATAAAATGTCTGTCCATGTGTTTTTCCTATTTTCTAATTGGATTGTTTGAAATTTTTTGTTGAATTTTGAGATTTCTTTATATATTCTAAATACAATCCCCTCGTCAAATATGTGGTTTTCAAATATTTTCTCTTCCATATTTATTTTATGAAAACTTTCTCCTATTAGTTGAACTTTCAAAGCTGCACTGTCTATCCCCATAAGTCTTCTTTTTACTTCCACTATACTAATGACCCAAGGAAAGTTAGAACTATTGCAGGTGAGTACTATTAATGTTAAGAGCCTATCATGTACCAAGTATTGGGCTAAGATCTAAAGATAGAGAGATTAAAAGGTATCTTCTGCCTTCAGGTGAGTTCAGTGGAGTTGTTTGCTTAATAAACCAATTATTAACAACCCAGCATGTTAGGAGCTAAGACAGAGTTTGCCCAAGATGCTAATATCACAAAGGAGGAAATCTAAGATTGGATAGATTGGGGAAAGTTCCAGGAGGATACTTAAGCAGACCCTCATAGGTTAAGAGGCATTAACAGACAGGTAAAGGAATGCAGAGATGCTTTAGTAAAATCATGAAGGTACGAAGTAGCTTGGGATATTAGGGTAAATTAGTATTGCTAAAAGGGTGCAGGGAAGTGGGGTGGGGGTAGAACATGTGGGGGAATAACACAAGATGAAGTTGGGGAGTGTGATGGTTGGAAAGGATGTCTGTACCCTAGAAAAGCCATGTTTTAATCCTAATCCCATTTTGTAAAGGCAGCCATTTCTTCTAATCCCTATTCAGTACTGTATGTTTGAAACTTTAATTAGATCATCTCCCTGGAGATGTGACTCAATCAAGAGTGGTTGTTAAACTGGATTAGTTGGAGATATGTCTTCACCCATTCTAGGTGGGTCTTGACTACTTTACTGGAATTCTATGAAAAAGAGATTCTGAACAAGCAGAGAATGAAAGAAGCAGAGAGTCCACCAGCCAGCGACCTTTGGAGATGAAGAAGGAAAAAGCCTCCCGGGGAGTTTTATGAAACAGGAAACCAGGAGAGAAAGCTAGCAGATGACACCATGTTCACCACGTGCCTTTCCAGATGAGAGAGAAACCCTGACTATATATGCCATGTGCCTTCTCATTTAAGAAAGAAACCCTGAACTTCATCAGCCTTCTTGAACCAAGGTATCTTTCCCTGGATACCTTAGATTGGACATTTCTATAGACTTGTTTTAATTGGGACATTTTCTCAGCCTTAGAACTTTAAACTTACAATTTATTAAATTCCCCCTTTTAAAAAGCCATTCCATTTCTGGTATATTGCATGCTGGCAGCTAGCAAATTAAAACAGAGAGGAAAGCAAAAAGGTCTTGTTCTGAGCTGAGGGGTTTGACTTCATTACAAAAGCTACAGGGAAGATTTCTAGCAGTGGACTAACATGATCAGACATGGTTTTAGAAGGATTACCTGGCAGCTAAATGGAGGATAGGCTGGAGGCAAGGAGACTAGTAAAGATAATTACTACTTTCAGTTCTCCTCTTAAAGCCAAGGCCTCCAGGGTGGTCATGGTAGAGATAAGTCTAGGAATCTTGAATTTTATAGACCTCCTCACAGGAATAGGCAGAACAATTTTTAATCTAGCTTAAAGAAACAAATCTTCCCCATAGTTCACAGCAGGTTCTTTTCTCATATTTTACAACCTCTAAAAATTTGTTCTTCTACTCTCCTTTCACCATAAATAAGAAAGGAATGAAGTTGGGGCAGGAGATCTTTTGGTGATTCTCTTCACTTCCCCTTTATGGTGCTCATGTTTTTTTTGTGTGTGTGTATGTGTGTGGTCTCTTGGCATTATGCAATTCCTAGCATCTACCAGTTGCCCTTTAAGCCTCTAGATGAATCTGAGCCTTGTGATATCTTAACATCAAGTTACTTTTCTGTAAAATGAAGATAATGTAAATGTCTACTTGACAGAGTGTGAAGATGAAATGAAATACAAGATTTTGGAACAGCTGTTGATCTTCCAACAACTTGGAACAGTTGACATATAATAAATGTATAAAAATATTAGCTATCGTTATCGTAAATCCACTCATGTTATCCCCTAGTCCAACATTCATACATCACAAGATGACTAGGACTAAAGTTACATAATAGGGAATGGAGGGAAGAAGAAGGATAACATCTCAATTGTCTAACTTGACCCTAATCACAAATGGAGGCTGTATAAGGATGCCCTGATGCCACCATGGACACAGAACGGCCTAATCTTCAAGAAAGTGACAGATGCTAGAAAAGGTGCTAAACATCATAAAATTTTAAGAGGAAAAAAAGGGTGAAAAATGCAAATGAAGGTCTGGGATAAGATTAGGGCATCTAATAAATACCCCTTCCCTGGGACATCCAGCATAACTCATCTTCATTCTTTGCTTAGGCACGAAGTGACTGACTACATAAAAAAAAGATTTTAAAGAGCTTTGCACATCACCTCATGTAATTTTTAAATCGTAATTTGGTCTCTCAAGCATTTATTTGTAATATTTGTCCAGCGCCTCAAGATAGTCTCTTTTTTTTTGTATGCTGTGTGGTGAAGATCACATTTCATTCTTTTTCCATGTATCCCATTATTGCAGCACCAGTTAATTTTTTTTTTGGAAGTGCATGGGCTGGGAATTGAACCTTGGTCTCCCGCATGGCAGATAAGAATTCTACCACTTAACTACTCTTGCACCCACAGTCATTTTGTAAATGAGGAAAATGAGAGGTAAATCCCTTGCCCATGATCAGTCAGTAATGTTCAAGGGTGGAATTCAACCAGACTTCGAATCCTGCATTCTTTCCCTACACCAAGGAACTATACTTCGTGCTGGCTTCCTTCTCTGACTTCAATAGTTTTGCCTAATATAAGCAGCATAAATAATGTATTCATGGTTGTTCTCATTAAAGCCATTTTCTCATTTAGATGAAGACTTTAATGTTTTCATTATTAGCAAAAAAAGTAAGTTTCATTATTAGCAAAAAGAGTAAGTAAATGGTTTTCTTAATTGAAATGACTCTCAAGATGAAAAATCACTGAAAGACAGTATTTCAAGTCCTTCTATTTCTCTTCATAAGTCTCTCCCTTCTGTAAAGAGTGTTAGCTGATGATTAAAATAAAAGATTTTGTGAAGTTGGTTCACTCCAACAGTAAAGAAAAGGTATATGTTTGCCCTTTGTTTTCATTACCTATATTAATCCATTCGGCTTCAGCACCATCAGGCTGACTGAAACATTTTACACATAAATGTCCAGAACTACCTTGTCCAGTGTAGTAGCCACTAGTCACGTGCAGCTATTGAGTTCTTCAAACATGGCTAGCCTGAATTAAGCCTGCTGCAAGTGTAAAATACACATTGAATTTCAACCAATACAACAAAAATTGTGAAGTATCCCACTAATATTTTTATATAAATTAAAGGTTGAAATATTTTGGATATATTGGTTTAAATAAAATCTATTATTAAAATTAATTTCATCTGTGTGTGTTTACTTGTTCAATGTGGCTTCTACAAAATTTAAAACTAGTTAAGTGGCTCATGTTACAATTGGGCAGCACTGGTAGAAGATGAAAAAGGGGAAAGTATCATAGAAAACGTAATAAAATTCTCTCAACATTTTAGAAGCGGAAGAAAAAAAAGGAAGAGATTCAAGTTTAGTGATAGGTTTGGTCTACAGTGATAAAGACCCGGTTGTGAATTAAAGAGGGGGGCGTATTTTGGAACTATTTCTACTCCTCTCCTCCACTGCTAGCCGAGCCGGAGGAAGAATCCCTCCCAAAGGCCCCTTCGCGTCGCGGCCTCGCGTCGCGGCGGGAGCCGGGTCAGTGCACACACCTGCGCGCCCTCTGAGGTGCGCGTCCGCGAACCCTGGCGCCGGGTCCACGCCCCCTCCCCCCGTATTTTTATTTTCCTGGCATCAACCGTCAGTCTCGCACTTCTCTCCAGAGAACCATCGAGCAGCTTGGGCCTCGCAGGGGTAAGTGGCCCCTCAACTCCCATCCCGGCTTCAGGAGCCGAGATGTTCTCGTTCAGCACCCGCTGCCCACAGGGTCGTCCAGCGGCCGAGACGCCGCTCGCCTGCCGGCCTAGTGGGCAGCCGCCGCCGCCCCGCCGCCCCGCCGTCCCGCCGCCGACGAGAGGAGTCGCGGCTGGCGCGCCGGGAGCCTCCGGGCCGCGGGGGGCCGCTGTGACCCGCCTTCGCCCCCGCCGCGCTGAAGGGAAGGGTGCCGGGTTTTGGGGGAGAATCGGAAAGAGCTGGGTAGCCGTGAGGGGCGGGCGCTCTGGAGCGGCGGGTGTTCAGGCTGCCGTCCGCCCCTCCTGAAGCGCGGAGGAGCCTAAGCCGGGGCCCGCCGCCCTCCTCCTCCATGAGGCCCGAGTGAGGCACAGCGACGAGAGCCGGTCTCCCCACCGCGCCCTCTCCCGAGCTCAGCGGCGGCGGCTCCCGGAGGAGGAGCATGTCGGACGGTTTCGATCGGGCCCCAGGTGCTGGTCGGGGCCGGAGCCGGGGCCTGGGCCGCGGAGGGGGCGGGCCTGAGGGCGGCGGTTTCCCGAACGGAGCGGGGCCTGCTGAGCGGTCGCGGCATCAGCCGCCGCCTCAGCCCAAAGCCCCGGGCTACCTGCAGCCGCCGCCGCTGCGCCAGCCCAGAACGGCCCCGCCGCCCGGGGCCCAGTGCGAGGTCCCCGCCGGCCCCCAGCGGCCTCCCCGGCCCGGGGCTCTCCCAGGTACTGAGCAGCGCTTGGGGACCCCCTCGGGCCAACGCCTCCCCACGGCCTTTGGCGCGCGCCGGAATGCGGGCGCGCTCTCTTCTCTCTCTCCACGGTTCCCCGAAAGCATTCCGCTAGGGGCCGGGTGGCTCCGGGGTGGGGAGCCGCGCGGAACCGGGTTTGGAAGGTGGCTGTTGGAATCCTTTGTGCTCCCCGGCGGGGGGAGGGGCCGTCTGCGCGGTCTCCGAGTTCTGCCGAGGGGGGAGTAAAAAGCTCCCCTTCCCCAGCGCTCTTAACGGATACACTAGTCCAAGCAACCACCTTTTTTTTTTTTTTTTAACTGACTCCTTAAAAAAAGGGAAGGGGGGAAAAACAAAAGCCCTCACAGTCACCCATTTGAAGGCAGGTATGTTTATAAATGAGCTAAAGCAAATCTATTGTTCCTTTTTACAGGCTCTTTGTACAGTTCCTGACGATGACCTTAAATTTCGTTATGGTTCTTGTTTAGCTCCTAAAACCAAGCCTTACTCGGATAGCTTTTCAATATATAGTAAATTATTATACAAGGGAATGAAGGAACCTAACACCCCTATTTTTTTTTCTTCAGAACAAACGAGGTCCTTGAGAGCTCCGCCTAGTTCACAGGATAAAATCCCGCAGCAGAACTCGAATTCTGCAATGGCTAAACCCCAGGTGGTTGTAGCTCCTGTATTAATATCTAAGCTGTCTGTGAACGCTCCTGAATTTTACCCATCAGGTTATTCTTCTAATTATACAGTAAGTACTCCGTTTTACTACAGCTCTTGGTTGGTGTTACTGGGATAATGTGACTATAACTTATTAACCATAGTATGCTGGTGCTTTTTGTCCTACTCACAAAAGCATTTTATTATGAACTCATTGAACTCCTGAGGAAATACAATTGATTCAAGAATATATTTGGTAGATATTGTCAAGGTATGAGAATGCCAACTGAAAGTAGGAATTTTTGTATTTAGTTGTCTTCTGTATTCCCAGCACTTATTATAGTTATCAATAAGCAAATAAACTTTATGTTGTTAAGGACATCTTCAATGTATAAAACTAAAATCTTTTTTCAGATTTTATGGGCAACCTGTGGAATAGTAGCCTGGCAAAATTGAGTTTTAATTTGATTTTAGCAAGATAACTGAATATTCACTAATGGCTTAAGGATAAATAAATAGTAGTTTTGCTGTAAACAAATTATGAGGTAGTTGAGAAGTACAGATCTGCACTTTTGTTTGTAGTGATCATTGTTCCGGATTATAGATTATAGAAAATAGAAGTTTTTCTAGATCTAGATACCTACTGTATGTAGATATGTCAAAGGGGATTTTGATAAAGTATTTTGGTGTAAAGAATTTTTAAACTTTCAGAGTCATCTTTGTCAGTAATATAAGAACTTTAAAAGTTGGTCAAACAAATTACAGGAGAAAGCACAAAACGCAGTAGGGTTGCATAGAAAAGAATGTATCATGCTAGGTAAAACAAGATGAGTAAAATGCACAGGAATTGAAGAGAGGTAGAACAGGAACCATGCTACTAAATTAAAGAAATGATTAATAAAACATATCATGAAGTCTGACTTTCACATTTTCCTAATTTTATTGAGATTTAACATATAAAAGGGTGTACAGAAAAATATAACTCAATTTCACAAAGTGAGTACTCAGGTAACCAGCATCTAAATCAAGAAAAAGAACATTATCAATCCCTAAAACCCACCTCTGTCCCCTTCTAATCACTACCAATCACAAGGGTGACCACTATTTTGATTTAACAGATTAGAATAGTTTTGTTTCTCACTTTCATTCTGCAATATTAATCCATGTTGTGTAGCCTGTAATTGGAGGTGGGTTTATCGTCATAGTATAGTATTCCATAGTGATATAGTATAAATAGTATAGTTTTGTTTTTTTTTTTGTGGGCAAATGTACCATGATCTGTTTATCCGTTGATATGTTGATGAACACGTTGATGATATTTGGGTAGTTTCCACTCTGGGGCTCTTTTGAAAACTGCTCGGCCAGTCCATTTCTGGTGGATATATGCCCTTTATCAGTTTGAGGTATACCTAGGAGTGTAATTGCAAGGGTATAGAGTAGTCGTATGTTTAGTTTTGGTAGAGACTGCCATGTAGTTTTCTAAAGAGATTGTTCCAATGTGTTCTCTAAGCAGTATGTGGTTTCTAGTTGTTCTGCTTCCTTATCAGTGGGCTTTTTTTTTTTTTAAGTTTAGCCATTTTGGTGGGTATCTTGTATCTGTTTCCGGTTTTAATTTATATTTTCCTGTTGGTTAATGTTGGCACACCATTTTGTCAAATTCATTGGCTCTTCCATATTTGATAGAAAAAGTCATGTTAACTTTGTATTCTACATTTTAAATATTGCATGCGTTTTAGGCTGCATAGGAAAAAGCTCTGGGGTTGGAAAAGTATAGACATAGCAGGAAGAGCAGTTGATTTGGGGTGGAAGGAGTCATCTATCATGTAAAATAGAAATGCTAATACCTTGGGCTCTTTCCAGAAACTTATCTGGCTCAGAGAGGAAAAGAAACCACTGGAGAGCTATGAGTAGTTGAATATAACTCTTAAGGGTACTTGACATTCTAACAGCCACAATCAGCTCCCAGTTTGTTTCTCTTCCTATTGACGGGCTTTTTTTGATGGAGAGCATGCAATTTTTTTTCACAGTCCTATACCAATTATTTTTCAAGTGACTTCTGGGCTGTAGAACAGTGTACTGAATATGTTAGTCCATTTATTTTAAGACGTGGTCATCTTCCAGACATTCTCTGCTGTCCTCTAATAGATCAACTCCTGTGCTTAATTTGCTATAACATTGCAAAATTGAAGCCCATGGCTCACATATGGCCTGGAGGTGTATTAGTCCTCAACGTTATTGTTGTTGTTTTTTTAAGTTTTTAAAATTTATCAATGTTTAAATTAGATACTACAAATCTGAATTGTCCTGTTTCTCTTGAAATCAGAAAATTTGGTCCCACTGGTCTGACAATTTGTAGATCAAAAATTGGTTAGAGTTGAACAGAAGCTTTGGATGGAGCATGTGAGCTCTAAATTTGTTCACTGGTTTGTTTCATTCTTTTGTAACCCACCTGGATTCTACAGGCATTTAGACTTTCTACCCCTGTTCGACTGCATTTTGTAACCTTACTAAAGTACCCTAATTTACCTTGGTCAAGACTAAATTTTTCTCAGTCACTTAGTCACAGAACAGAATTCTTGTTTTATCCCTGGTTCTTTTTTTTTTTTTAATAATTAATAGCAGTTTTAATGAACAGTGATATATATACTTTAAAACTTTGCTAAAATAAGAAAGCATAAGGTAAGTGTTCTTTGGAAAAAATGAAAAAGTCAATTATACCCTATGATTAGAACAATTTTAAAACATGGATACTATTTCTAGAATTTAAGATTTTTAAAAAGAAATTAGGGCAGCGCAGTGGTGACTGAGTGGTGCAACAGTGGCTTAGTGGCAGAATTCTCCTCTGCCATGCCAGAGACCTGGGTTCTATTTGCCCATGCCAAAAAAATAAAGAAATTAAAGTTTTGCCTTTCCCTCATTTTTCAAATGGAACACGTCTTTCAGTGTATGCTGCTTCAATATAACATCTGCTCATTCCATGAAAATCATTAATATCAACATACCATTCTTGCCTGTGTACCTAGGTTTTATCCCACAGGACACTGCCCATTACTGGAAACTGCTTTTGCCCCTAATCACTCCTGTACCATCTCTTCCTCCTCAGATTAGACAGAAAACATTTTCTACTTAAATTCTACCACATCTATATTCTTAGCTCCAACTTTCAACTCAATATTCCCATCATGCCTTCCCTTATGAAAATGTATTTTATGGAAATTACTTATGACCACATTCTGTCTTCCCTCTTAAGCTGTCAATTTCTGAATAGCTTGTTCATGTCCTTTTAGTCCCTCAAACCAAGAATAACAATACTATCACAGAACCTGTGGTGCTTATTTGGCACTGTTCAAAAACAGTCTACATATATGAATTAATTAAATCCTTTTCAGGTAAGTATTACTTTAATCACAGTTTTGCAGACGAGGAAAATTAATACAAGTTGCCGAAGGTAAGTTAGCAAGTGGTGCAGTTGCAGTTCAAACACCAGCAGTCTGGTCCTTATACTCTATACTCTATTGCTTCTCATGCAGGATGTTGGAGGATACTGGGCACTGTCTTCCTGTCACATCCTTTGCAACCATCCAGGGCTCCTTCCCCTGCTCCAATAAAGAGATCACGTCTGGCTTAGAAATGGAACATCCCAGGTTGCTGTAGTTCTGTAACATCTTTCTATACAAATCCTTCTGAGTAGAGTCCAGGCATTCCCAAGTCAATGGCCACATTCTATAGCCACATCCTTGAATGTCACCAACCCAGAGGCCATGGCTTTTTGAGTTCCATCATCTAATAAGCAGCCCTCATCTGGATTCTTCTCTTAGAGAAGCAGAGTCCTGAGAAGGTAGACATGCTCTTAAATGTCCTTTGGGCTGAAGACACATCATTAAAACGTGGGGACTTTTTACTTCGGGCTATTCTTATAGCTTACAGCTCACCACGATTTTTTTTACTCGTCCTCTCGGCACCTTTCCCCAACTTGCCACGAGTCTGTGGCCAAACCTGCCAGTCCCAAACTGCTGCAGGGGAGTTCTCACGGCTGCTGGGATAAACACGCCTGGGCAAAAAACTTGAACTGAGAGGATCCTCTGGTGCAGAGACCTCTGAAAAATGTAGCCCGAAGCCAAGAAAGCCTGGACAGCTCCAAGCTGGGTCGTGGATTCAGGCATCAGATGCTTAACCAATCTTCAGGCCAGTCATTCATGGCACCAGAAATTTAACCACAGCACGAATTTGAACATGTAGTCTGGAGGTGGGAGTGTCCTCTCCCTGACTATGAAGATAAAGTCTTCTGAGGGAAACTTTTCCTTATAGTAGACATAATCCAGGGTCAAGCTACACTCACTACATTGGTTGAATACCAAGTACTGGGGATACAGCAGCAAACAAAATACAAATTCCTTCCTTCAAGGAGCCTATATTGTGGTCTCATGGGTTCAGTTTTCAGCAATTCTTTGAATCTACTTTTGTTCTACACATTAGAATCCATTGCTTGGGGAGCTGTGTCTGCCCTCAGGAATGCTTTCTTTTTCTAACAGCCTTTATGATTGTCTTTTGTTTTGCTTCCTAAACTCTTTCAAAGCTCCCAAGCCCCTTTATCTTCAGTCCTTCCTCTAACCCTACTACTAGACTTTTCTTACTTTTCCATGCGTTTTTGCCAGTGAGTTGCTGTATCCATTTATTTCTGGCCAATGCTTCTTCTCAGGCAAACCATTATATCTTGAATATTTAACCACAGTTAAATTACCAGAACAAAAAATTCCCATAGTTCATAAAGCATTTATTAAGAAACAAAATTTCCCCAGCTCCCCCCCTCCCGAAAAAAAAAAAGCTGGCTTTTTTCTAAGAGCATTCCCTTTCAAGTTACTGCCCAGATTTTCTTTTTTCTTCTCCAAAATATAGAATTATTCTCTCTTGGTGCTACTTTACCTCCCATTGACTGACTATTCAGCCTTTGCAACCTGATTCCCCTGGTAGTGTTGATACTGTTTTTTCCACACTACTGATATCTTCTGATTTTTAAATCTGTTATTTGTTGAACTCTCATCTTAGACTTTGTTGACATCAGTGTGACTTGTTCAGTTTAACAAGTATGAGTGAAAATACCAGTATGTAAGGTGTTGTACTATGTGCCAGGGGTAACATCTTGATCTTTCAAAAGCTTCTCTTATTTTTATATGGATTAAATATTCAAGATACCAATTGTTTTCTGATTTTTTCCTCTTCATAGTCTCCTTCACTTTTAAAACTTGGCAACCATCATTCTCTTTCAAATTTTAACCTAATGAATTTTTTCTAGAGCATGCGGTATTATCAGTAACTTTTCTTATTTATGCTTTCCTTAGCTAGTACTCTTTCTTTATCCTTCCAACTTGCTAGTCATTTTCTCTCCCCTCATGACACAGTCCCTGAGATTTTACCTTCTTTCCATTTTATTACTTCCCCTGGCAACCTCACCTCTCCCCTAGAATCCTCTATGCCTAATTCTTCCTCTAAATTTCAGGCTTGAGTTTACATTTGTTTGATCTCTTCATGAGGATCTCACATTTAAATTCAATTCTGAAACGTTTTAACTTCCGTAAATCTCTTATGTTCTTTGTAACTAGCTACACATGCTAAACTCTTGGTGGTATGTTGACAAACTTCTCTGCTATATACCCTGGCCCCAATTCTATCCATTAACTAAAAAATAGTCTTGACTGTTTACTGCCATGGATTAGGTTCTCATCTCTTAACAATGTATACAGAGTAACTAACATAAAAAGTACATTATTTAATCCATGTCCCTCCTAATCTCTCTGTCACAGAATTCTAAGAAAAATAAATAAAACTTGAAAATATTCCTCAGCCTGGAAGCTGTTTGACTCCACATTGAAGACTGAAGAAATTTGTACTTCATAAAACCTAGTTACTAGAAAATCAACTATCACAGGCTTTGATTCAAACACATTGGAGTGCTTATCTCTTCAGAATTGCTTTTTTTTTTGCTAAAATGGCAGGCTTTTAGATCTCCTATTCTGTTAAATTCAGAGCATCTCTACTTTCCTTTTTTACTTATCAAACTTCATATTTTTTTAAATAGAGTTCTAATGTTTTTGAAACATTATTATTGTGAAATACAATATATATATATATACATACACAAAGAAGCAATAGTAACAAGTACATTGTAACACGTAGTTATAGAACAGATTTCAGTGTCCTATGGGTTACAGTTCCACTGTTACAGGTTTTTCCTTCTAGCTGCTTCAAGACACTGGCCATTGAAAGAAATATTAATATAATGATTCAGCAGTCATACTCATTTATCTTATCTTTTCTGTTATAACTTCTCCTTCTCCTTTGATCCTTCTCCCAATCTTTGGGGGTATTTGGGCTATGTCCATTCTAACTTTTTCATGTTGGAAAAAAGGGGTGTTGAGAGTATGGGATAGGGAAATGTAATTAGTTGATGTTCTTAGGCTGAGCATTTTTTTTTTTAGCTATATATGTTTATATATATATATATATAATATATTCACTTATCATGTAATCATCCAAAGTGTACAGTGGTTCATGATATCATATAGCTGTGCATTTATTATCACAATAGACTTTTGTGTGTGTGTTTGTGAGAAATAACATATATGTAAATAAATTTCAAAGCACAACTGAGCAATTAGTTATAGAACAGATTTCAGAGTTTGGTGTGGATTACAATTCCAAAATTTGAGGTTTTTATTTCTAGCTGCTCTAAGATACTGGAGACTAAAAGAAAAATCAATAAAATAATTCAGTAATCATACTCATTGGTTAAACCCTGACTTCTCCGTGTAACTCCACCATGACCTTTGATCTTTCTCCCACTCTTTAGGGAGTATTTGGGCCATGCCCATCCTAACTGTTTCATGTTGGAAGGGGCTGGCAATAATTGTGGATAGGGGATGAAACTAGTTTATGTTCTTGGAGAGGCTGGCACCTCTGGATTTCAGAACTTTTCTGGCCTAGGAACCCTTCTGGAGGTTGTAGGTTTCTGGAAAGTAATCTTGGTGTGTGAAAGTGTTGAAGAATCTCAGATAAAGCCCTAGGTCTATAGGACTAGTTTTGGTTAGGGTTTGGAAAACCATGGTAATTAATGATATCTCGCTGAAGGTAGCTTAAGAGTGACCTCCAGAGTAGCCTCTCCACTCTATTTGAACTCTCTCAGCCACTGGTACCTTATTTGTTAGACTTCTTTTCCCCCTTTTGGTTAGGATGGCATTGTTGATCCCGGGGTGCTAGGACCAGGCTCATCCCTGGGAGTCATGCCTGAGGTTGCCAGGGAGACTTTCGCCTCTAGATGTCATGCTCCACATAGCGGGGAGGGCAATATTTCACTTGCAGTGTTGGACTTAGAGAGAGAGAGAGAGGCCATATCTGAGCAAACAAAAGAGGTTCTCTGGAAGTAACTTGTAGGCATACCTATAAGTAGGCTAAGCTTCTCCACCACACAGTAAGCCTCACAAGAGCAAGCCTCAATATCAAAGGCTTGGCCTATTGATTTGGGTGTCCTTAATGTTTGACACAGCATCAGGGGTTTCCCCAGTGATAAAGTGTAATAGTTCCATAATTTTTTCCCATCTCTTATTGACTTTGCCAATACTTTTTGATTATCTGCTTAATATACTCTGGGGTGTTTCCAGGTATTACATTAAACTATACAGGATTAAACACCCTCATTCTTATTCTGGGCTCCCTGTGTTTCAGTTGTTCAAATGAGCTTTCCAGACAGCTGGAGTTATGTGCTACAGAAAATTTAGGTTCTGGACAAATAAACCTTTCTTCCTTTGTTCTCGATAAGTAGATGAGGATCAAGAGTACAGATGTCTTCCTTGCCCCTGTATTCTAAATTACCTTAATCTAGACCTGATTGGCTTAGATCTTATCTCTAAATATCAGGTTATACACATATAAAACAGCCTCTCGGAGTCCAGAAATGACAAATACTGCTCCAGACCAAATGTGACTGCTTTAAGAGCTTACAGTCTCGGCCCCTTTTTTTCTTATAAGTATTTTCTAAATGAAACTTTACAGTATTTGCTTGTTTCTGGCTTATTTTGCCTCACCAAATGTCCCACAGGTTCATTCACAATGTTGCATGCTTCACAACTTCATTCTTTTTTTGTAGCAGCACGATACTCAATCATATGTATATACCATCGTTTGCCAATCTGCTTCTCAGTCAGTGGGCATCATGTATAATGTCCAAAGTCAACAGTCCATCAACATTTTCAATATTAGATAATTTTATTGTTCCCAAGAGAAAACCAATAAACACCCTCACCAAGTGGAAAATTTAGACCTCTGCTTAGCTCTTGTCTCTACCCCCATTATTTACCTCTGATGTTGCTATGGTACTGCTGATGTTTTCCTCTAAACATAGCCCATAGCATGCAAAAGCAATTTCCCCCCTATACCCTGATCTTATACACTCTTTGTACAAGATTCATACTTTTGCAGTAGTTCATGAAAGAACTTATTTATATTTGTAGTGTTAATCAATGGGAAACATGGGTCTATACAACCCCTTTCAATCCTGCTCACCTTCAATATACTAATATTACTTATAGACCCACTAGTGAACGACCTTCACATCTATCTGTTCCCTTACATTTAAGTACAACCTCATTAGCTAACTGTTCACCCATCCCTAGCTTTGTATCTCTCTAGGTCCCCTATATTTTGTATTATAAGCCTCTGATTTTATCTTTACCATGGTCATAAAAGTGGAATCATACAGTATCTATCCTTTTGTGTCTGACTTATTTCACTCAGCGTTATGTCCTCAAGGCTTATCCATTTTTTCGTGTGCTTCAGGATATCAATTCATCTTACTGCTGCATAATATTCCATTGTATTTATATACCACATTTTGTTAATCTGCACGTCTGTTAATGGGAACTTGGGTTGTTTCCATCTTTTGGTGATTGTGAATAATGCTACTATGAACATCAGTGTGCATTTACTGAGTTTCGAAAGAAAGAAAAGACTGGAAATCAGTGTCTGAAACTCTATTTTTGCCACAATGAATATGAATACTTGATAGAAGTAGGAAATTCATACCTTTAGTTGGGACCTGTAGACTTCCATTTTCCATTATCATTAATAGTGATGGGATGTTACAATCTATAAAACTCTGAACTGTATTTTAAAATTTAAGATTAGTGTTTAATTGTAAAATCTCATGTATATGTGGTTAACATTTATTGTGCTTAACTACTTTTACAATTTCCAGTAGAAAGTCAATATTTGTAATATGAACATTTCTTCATTCTCCCAAGGATAACCACTATTGTCTCTCTTTTTTTTTAATTTATTTTTTATTGTCAAACCAAAACAACATACAAATGTGGACATTCTTAACATACAAATGTTCCGTGCATGGTGTACAATCAGTGGCTCACAATATCATCACATAGTATATTCATCACCATGGTCATTTTTTTAGAGCATTTGCATCACTCCAGAAAAAAGAGATAAAAAGAAAAAAGAAAATACTCATATATACCATACCCCTTATCACTCCCTCTCATTGACCACTAATATTTCCATCTATTCAATATATTTTAACCTTTGTTCCCCCTATTTTTTTCCATACCCCTTACCACTCCCTTTCATTGTTCACTAGTACTTCAGTCTACTCAATTTATTATAATATTTGTTCCCCCTATTATTTATTTTTAATCCATATTTTTTAGTTATCTGTCAGTATCGTAAATAAAAGGAGCATCAGACAGAAGGTTTTTACACTCATATAGCCACATTGCAAAGCTGTATCATCATACATTCATCTTCAAGAAACGTGACCACTGGAACGCAGCTCTTCAATTTCAGGTACTTCCCTCTAGCCTCTCTAATACACCTTAAACTAAAAAGGGAATATGTATAAAATGCAGAAGAATAACCTCCAGGAAAACCTCTCAACTCTTTGAAATCTCTCAGCTGCTGACACTTTATTTTGTCTCATTTCTCTCTTCCCCCTTTTGGTTGAGAAGGTTTTCTCAATCCCTTGATGCTGAGTCAAAGCTCATTGTAGGATTTCTGCCCCACATTGCCAGGAAGGTTTACAACCCTGGGAGTCATGTCTCATGTAGAGAGAGGGAGGGCTGTGAGTTAGCTTGCTGTGTTGGCTCAGAGAGTGGCCACATCGGAGCAACAAAAGAGGTTCCCTGGGGGGTGACTCTTAGGCCTAATTTTTTTTTATTGTAATACAGTATAACATATATACAAAGCAAAGAAATAAGAAAGCAGTAGTTTTCAAAACACTCTTCAAAAAGTGGTTATAGCAGTGAATAAAAAAGTATTTGCATTCCCTTGGGGGAATGGTGAGAAAGGGGAAAATTCAACTTCCCTAAGTGGAGAATTCTTGATATTCTCACAAGCAGTGGGGACAACCAAAGCAGTAGGTTGAGCCCCCATCTTGTGGTTTGTTCATATGAAACTTAACCCCGAAAAGGATAGATTAGGCCTACTTAAAATTAGGCCTAAGAGTCACCCCCAAGAGAACCTCTTGTTGCTCAGATGTGGTCTTTCTCCAGCCAACACAACAAACAAACTCACTGCCCTCCACTTGTACGTGGGACATGACTCCCAGGGGTGTGGACCTTCCTGGCAACGTGAGACAAAAATCCTAGAATGAGCTGGGGCTCGGCACCAAGAGATTGAGAAAACCTTCTCGACCAAAAGGGGGAAGAGAGAAATGAGACAAAATAAAATGTCAATGGCTGAGAGATTCCAGAGTCGAGAGGTTATCTTGGAGGTTATTCTTATGCATTAAATAGATATCACCTTTTTAGTTAAGGTATATTGGAGAGGCTGGAGGGAAGTGCCTGAAAATGTAGAGCTGTGTTCCAGTAGCCATGTTTCTTGAAGATGATTATATGTAAGGCTTTTGCAATGTGACTGTGTGATTGTGACAACCTTGTGTCTGATGCTTCTTTTATCTACCTTATGGACAGATGAGTAAAACATATGCATTAAAAATAAATAAATAATAGGGATAACAAATGTTAAAATAAATTTAGTAGATTGAAATGCTAATGATCAGTGAAAGCGAGGGGTAAGGGGTATGGTATGTATAAGTTTTTTTTCTGTTTTCTTTTTATTTTTCTGAATTGATGCAAATTTGTGAGAAATGATCATGATGACGGATATACAATTATATGATGATATTGTGAATTACTGATTATATATGTAGAATGGAATGATCATATGGTAAGAATGTTTGTGTTTGTATGTGGGTACATTTAATAAATAAAATAAATTTAAAAAAAAAAAGGAAAAGTGGTTACAGGATAGATCCAGGAGTTTGTCATGGACTATGATACGATCCTATCATATTTTTCCTTCTAGCTGCTCCAGAATATAGGAGGCTGGTGGGCTTAAATACTTTTTTATCATCACAAACAACTTTTTTTTTCCTTGTGAACAATATCATATGTGCAAAACAGCTATAAATTTCCAAGCACAGCACCATAATTAGTTGTAGAACATATTTCAGACTTTGACATGGGTTACAATTTCACAATTTTAGGTTTTTACTTCTAGCTGCTCTAAAATACTGCAGACTAAAAGAGATAATCAATTTAGTAATTCAGCATTAATATTAATTTGTTAATTGTATCTTCTATGTATAATTCCACCATCACCTTTGATCTTTCCATACCTCTCATTGGGGTTGTTTGGGCTATGGCAATTCTAAATTTTTGATATTGGAAGGGTCTGTCACTAATATAGGGTAGGGAGATGAAACTCTCTGATGTTCTGGAGAGGCTGGGCTAGGTATCAGGACTTATCTGAACCAGGTACCCATCTGGAGGTTGTAGGTTTCTTGCAAGTTACTCTAGTGCCAGGAACCCTTGTGGAATCTTATAAATTACCTTAGGTGTTCTTTAGGGTTGGCTGGAATGGTCCTGATTGGGTGTTGGCAGGTTATGATAAGTAGCAAGGTCTACCTGAAGCTTGCATAAGAGCAACCTCCAGAGTACCTCTGGACTCATTTGAGCTCTCTCTGCCACTGATACTTTATTTGGTTAGGCCTGGTTTTAAGCAGGCTTAGTCTGTCCTTTGCAGACATAAATTTCATCTGAACAAACCCCAAGATTAAGGGCTTGACCTATTGATTTGGTTATCCCCACTGCTTGTGAGAATATCAGGAATTCTTCATGTGGTGAAGTTGAATTTTCCCTCTTTCTTGCAGCTTAGAAGGAAAATGTCCCTCCCAAGGGGACTTTACAAATACTTCTTAATTCACTGTTCAAATCAGTCGCCCATCTTTCCTGCTGGTTTCATTTGTTCTCCCAGCCCTCCTGCCTCTAACATTCTCACATTCAGCTTCATTGAACCACTATTGTCTCTTGTCTAACTTTCCAGAAACTTTATTTGCCTTACAAGTAAATCTTTTTTTTTAAATCAGATTGTACTAAAATATGGTTCTGTACTCTTTATTCCAACTAACACTCTCTTTTGGAGATTATATATATTTATATATAACCTTTTTTTCTTAAATGACTGAACGGTATTCCAGTATATGGATATATTTAGTATATTTAAGCAATTTCTTGTTAATGGATTGTTAGGTTGATTTTTTTGTATGAACATCCACATGTCTAAGTTGGATTTTAATCTTTTTTCAGTTTTAGGAATATAGAATAGAGGTTAAAAGCACAGGCTTTTTCCTGTGCTGAATTCTTGTATTCTAACTAGCTCTGTGACCACATGCAAGTTACTTAAGTTGTTACGTGATCCTTCTTTGTCAGCTGTACCCCACCACCACCCCACACCCCACTTGACTTTTCTACTCCCTTAAAGCCTTTTTCCTCCCAGAGGCCATACAGGATCTGCTCCATCTGCCTTATTGTCATTCTTAGCTATTGTCCCATCCTCAGTTTCTGTGTTCTGTCCATACCAGGTCTTCTCTTTCTCCTTGAGGCGTGTTAGCTTCTTGTGCACACTGCATGGAATATTCTTTCTTCAGGTATTTTTTATGGCTGGCTCTTTTTTTCCCCTCTGTTTCAGTTTAGATATTAACTCTTCGGGATCCTTCCCTGCTTTTTTTTTTGGTGGTGGTAGTATATTTCAGCATCTCAGTATGTCTTCCTAAACTCCATGAGAGGAGGACTTTGTCCAGTTTATTCCTGTAGCAAGTGTACCTCCAGTGCCTAGACTGGAGGCCCTCAGTACTCAAATAGTTTTGAATGCATAACTGAAGCAGCTTAACCACAAACTACTGTTTCTTCATCTGTGCAAGGTGGATAATAATAATACTTAGGATTAAATGTGATAAAGTATGTTAAGCCCTCCCAGTGTCTGTCACATATTATACATGCAGTTGGTGGCTATTGGCTTATCAATTAATTAGAGTGCCATCTTAGGTGCTCAGAAGCATAGTTTTATCATTTTACTTTTTGTTTGCATTTAATATGTATACGGCTGTTTCATTTGGAATACATTTCAGTATTCTAGAAATTTAAAGATGAAATTTGTTAAAATTTGTTAGTGCTTTACTATCTACCAGTCACAGTTCCAGGGGCTTAAAAACATTAACTCATTTAATCCTTAGAACAGTCCTCTGTGGTAGGTCCTATTATCTCCATTTTACAAGTAAGGAAGAGAAACATTAATTCATTTATGTAATCCTTGGACCAATCCTCTGAGCAAGGTACTATTATCCCCATTTTACAAGTAAGGAAAAGGAACCACAGTAGTTACTCATTCAGTCACACAGCTGGTAACATTTATGACTAATGAATGTGACTTTTGTCAATATCACTATTTAATGACTTGTTTATTTTACAGTAGAGTCATTTAACTTAGATTCAACTGTTTTATCAGACAAAAATTTAATGTGCAGAAATTTACTTGCTATTCTGCTTTAAGCACACCATATGAGCATGATATGAACCCATGAATCTGCTATTCCTGCACCTGGTCTTATTTCCCCAGTGTCTCTCATAATACATGCAACTTGTCATGTTAAATTTCACTTTGTATCTAAAAATATATAAAAACTGTGCAACATGGCCTCTAAATGATAGTGGTCAGTTGAAGAAATAGCATTCAGTACCAACACTGGAGCAGTACCTGTCCGTGTTAGTCTTTCTATTAAAATTGCATGTCTGTTTCCCACATGGAGTTTTTCTGAGGGTATTTTTGACTATGTATGATTTTTTTTTTTCCTTTGTGCACTCACTGACTTTAGAACTCAACCCCTTTATAAGATCCTTCTATACATATGGTTTCCCATTTGACTCTTTGAAGAAGGATAAGTTTCATCAGGCATTAAAGTTATTGTTAAATCATAACTGTTAAGTAAACTTTAAAATGCTTTGGATGGTATTTCAAGCATTGAGAATATAAGAAATTGCTATTCTAGTTTTATACCTTTGCACAGCTCACCCTGCTTATCCTTCTGTCAGTAATTAAAGGGGTGGGAATTACTAAAGGTGACAATAGGGAGAACATTAGCTTGCAATTACTGTTACTATCAAGATTGGTTAGAAACCTGGATATAGCAGCCAAAAAGTTTCCTACCACTGTATCCGTGAAAATTTGAGCAGCTGCATGCTTTACCCTGTCTTTGAGGATTAACAGATAGATAATAGACCTTACTAGGTTTTCTTTTCTGACCTTCTTGATCAAACATTTGTAAGAGGATAGAGAATGGTATAGTGAATCCTTATGGCCTTAAGTTAGCCACATGTAACGATTCTTGTTTCTATATTCTTGGTCCTGCTTTTCCCCTCCCATTTTGAAGCAAATCCTAGATCTCATTTCATCCATAAATATATGAGACACTGATTTTTGATATGGTATTGTAGTGAAATTTTGTTTAAACTTCATTTATCAGCCATCTTATACATCTAAAGGGATGAGAAGATACTTCCCTACCCAACTAAATACAGTCTTAAAACTTTGGCTCTTAGGCAAGGAAGAAGGATATCTCAGTAGACTTTTTAAAATTGGTTATTTTCTTTAATACAGTTATGTGAATTATCCTTTAAAAAATATTTGCACTGGAAACTTTCCAACCTAGAGTCACCTCATGTTAGTTTTAGCCAGTTGCATGTACTATAATCTTTTTTTTTAATTTTAATTTTTAATCTACAGGAATCTTATGAGGATGGTTGTGAGGATTATCCCACTCTATCAGAATATGTTCAGGACTTTTTGAATCATCTTACAGAGCAACCTGGCAGTTTTGAAACTGATATCGAACAGTTTGCAGAGACCCTGAATGGCTGGGTTACAACAGATGATGCTTTGCAAGAACTTGTGGAACTCATATATCAACAGGTTGGTTGGCTGATAGTACTTGATTCTTTGCATAACTTCCTTGAATCCCAAGGATGGTGACTACTTCTCTTTGGGGGAGGGCAGGTTTACATTCTCCTGCCTCCACAACTATTAACTCACTTGTGTCAAATTCTTGACTTAGAAAGCTAGGCTGGTCTGCACATTCACTGTGTAGTTTAGGCACTGTGTAGGCTTTTGGAAGGAGCTTTGCGCATTCATGAGGAAGACTACATAAGCATTACAGTTTTTTGGGGGGGGCTCTGTTCTATAGTTTCTGAAATTAACAATGTATTAAAAAGTCTTGTGATTCTTTTCTCCTAGTTATTAGTCTGTAGTGTTTTTGGGATAGAGGAGAAAAGCATCATGGGAAAATGTTAGTCTGTTTTAAAAAGACTAACAGGGGTTTAAAAACACCCTGTCTTGAGTCTTAACATTTGTACTTCTCTTACTTTCCTTTTAAAAATTTCAAGGATTTATACATCTTAATTTTTAAATAGCCTGAATGCCTTGTCAGTCCAGACATGTTTCTGCACAGTTAAAAGTTGTGTTTTGATCCATCATTAATAATGTCATTTTAAGGGAAAAGTGCAGTAGATACACTAGATTTAGAAAGGAAAATGTTCTAATGGTAAATTATGTGCAAGACTGGCCAAAAATAGAGCAAGAAGTAAGTAGAAATATAAACTGTATGTTCTTTGTCATTGCTAAAATAGTACCTCAAATTTAGAATATGAAAGGGTGATTGTGATAACAAGTTGATGATTTTATCCTACTCAGTGTTTCATTTGGCTACTTTTCCAAGTTGTTTTGAATTGTTGCTAGACTCCAAGATTACCTAACCAACTCTCAGGTTTCAGGAAATACCTTACATTTTAGGACCATATGACTGCTCTGTCCTGATTCCTGCTTTCAATTTCCCAGTGAATTGAAATGGAATAATAGATAGGAAAATGGAAGAATTGTACTTATTTTTTATTATTTTTCTGGTTTCTCCTTTATTTGGTCTTGACTTTTCAATATGCTGCATGATTATAACTCTTCAGGGCTAGGTGGAGAGGTATGACCTGACAAAACTGCAACTATTTCTGTAATTGTTTGAAAGCCAGTTCTGTATTATGTAGTCAGTATTATTTAAAGTTTTAACATTCTGTGGTCATATTTAACAATAGCCTTTAAATTTCATTGAGGGAATTTATGGAAACCTACTTTTAACCACTAACAAAAGATGGTACAAGATGGTAGATTAAACATATATATTCAGTTTTGATCCCTATCCCTACCCCCTCCAAATACCACTGAAATGACAGTATGGGGATTTTTAAAAGGCAGAGATTGACAAGGACAAGAGGAAAGGAAATATATGCACCAAGTTTGGAGACTAGAAAGCATGTGAGTGAGTGGCAACTGACTAGGCAGATTAAGAAAAAAAAACTTGAATTCCAGTCTAGTAGTAGGGAAAGCAGAGAATCGCCCTACTTTACAATGCAAAATCTTCAAAAGCCTCTAGAATAAGGATGGTATAAGGCTAAAAAAGATTGCTTGAAGTTTTAAAAAATTACACCCCCTTGATCCTTTGTTCTGAGTAGCCAGTTGGAAGTTTTATTTAGAGTGTGGAATCCGTCTGGATTAGGCCCAGTTGAGCTTAGGAGTCATAATAGTGAAAAGAGAATTTAAGTGAAATTTTACATATATTAAATGTGTAGATCTTTAGCCTTTTTATACCATGTGACTTTAATTCTGATAGCTAGAAGATCAGAGAACATTTCTCTGGGATCTTACAGAGAGGACAATGTTATCGACATCAGGGGCTTCTCAAGGAAATGAAGTTTATTATAGATTACACTATAATAAAGTCTCATAGTTAACATTCCATACATCCATGGATCCACATCTCTAAAAGGCTTTTTAGTGTCCTACTCTTACGTATGAATGAAGAACCTTTGGACATTTGAAGAAAGTGTAAAATATGGAAGACAAAACTGAAATAGAGCAACTTGAAGACACATATTACTATAATATTACTATGTATGGAGCAGGGGAATTATTAATAACCCATGAAATTAGAATTGGATACTTTTTTTTTTTAAGTACCACAACAAAACATTCTTGGGACCTAGAAATGATAAAACTGAAACAACCAAGAGAGATTTTTTGAGGTATTCTTTCAGAAAGTAGAAATGGCAAGACACAGAAATGTAGAATAAGAAAAAGGAAAGTTAGAGGACTAGCTCAATATTTAAATAGCTTTAATGGAAGCACAAACTAATAAGTAAAATTTGGAGGGTGTGAGAAATATGTAGAATAGGATGGATGAAAGCAGGGTGAAAACTAAATGTTCATCGTCTGTGGTGGGGAAAGAATAAGAAAATCCTGTAGCATGGAGAGGTTAAAAACCTTTTTAGCTGAAAGAATTGAATGCGGGTTGCCTAGGAGAGTAAAATGAGGGTGGGATGGATGGGTAGGTAGGGTAGTAAGAAACTGTTTAATAAGCCTCATAGAACTTCTTAATTCCTTAAACCATATGTGTGATAATTTTTAAAGTAAACTAAAGGAAAGCAGGCAATGCCAGTAATGGGAAAAAGTATAATTTTTAGATTTCAGGATTTGTAGTATCAGCTAATTGTTGATGTCAGGCGAAATTGGTGGTTTCTCCCTTGATGAGAAACAAGATCCCATTTGAGTAAGGAAATAATTAGAAATTAAAAGTTTTTACAAACGTATTGTTTGAGAAAACCCCTGGATTAATTTGGGGGGGGACTTTATGTGATTTTGAGCAAAATGATATGCCAGTCTTTCAGTGAAATACCAAATGGAAATAAGAAGATATTGGTCATGAGTGTGAGTACTTTTCTATGTAGGCTGGATTACATCATGGAAAATAAAGGTACATTCAGTTGGAAAAAAGAAAAAAGTTCTTACAGTATGTTAGGCACTGCTAGACATTTGACATGTAGTTAACTCATTTAATTCTCAGTGATTATGGAATATTACTGTTATCTCCATTTTTATTCAAAAGGAAATTGGTACAGAGTGGTGGGTTAAGTAACTTGTATACGGTTACCACAGCTAGTAAGTACAGCCAAGTGGAGATAGGAGGGCACTAGGCCATTTGTTAAATCTCAATTCTTTGTAACGTTGGGCAAGTGCGTTAACCTCCTAATGTGTGTTTTTTTTACATACCATTCATTAGGTGATAAGTCATATTCCTATTATTTTTCTTTGAAAATTCAATGAAAGCTAAACTTTCTGAGTACTACTTTGAGTATATCAAACAGTTTTTGATATATGTTTTTTCTCTGTCCTATTTTTTAAAATAGCTTATTGATTTTGATTTACTTTCTTCTAAAAGTTTAAGTTAGTTTCTCATGCCCGGGTATCAAGTATCAAGAAAATGAGGATCAGTGAGGATTAGTGATCCCTGAGTCACGAAGTATGGGGCCTGGGAATCTTATTCTAGACTGCTAGTGCCAGATTATTTGCTGCCTTGTCCCTAAGAAGCACCAATAGTAATTTGGCAAAATATTCTTCTCATTCATAATAGTCATTATGCAGACAGCTGTGGGTACATATTTGATATAAAAATAGCTTAGCCTAGACAGGCATCATTTGCATTCTGATAATCTCAGGTGAATGAGGAAAGAATTTGCCTTAAACATTTTTCTTTGTACTTATCATGGTTCTCGGTGTAAGATTGGGAGGGATATATTGTACTTTTTCCGTACAATATCATCAGTAGTGTGGGTAGCATAAATGTTTTCCTTTTAGAGAATGTTGTTGTTAAGTGTTTGCATTAGTGACTTGGTATCTGTGTCATATAAAACTTCTTTCTTTTTAAAAGGCCACATCTATCCCAAATTTCTCTTACATGGGAGCTCGCCTGTGTAATTACCTGTCTCATCATCTGACAATTAGCCCACAGAGTGGCAACTTTCGCCAATTGCTACTTCAGAGGTCAGTGTGAATATATTAAATATAAGAAAATTACTTCTAAACATGCTAGAATTTGACTGTTCCTCTTTTCTGAAGATAGTACATTATAGAAAGTGGTGGGGATAGATAAGATGGATCATTCTTACTTGTATAGTATTAAAAATATATGGTTAAATTACATCATTTTTTTTTTAGTAACGGTCTTTGCACCTTTGGCTTTGGGCTTTCTTTTTCCAAGATTTAAAAAATGGTTCCTTTTATGTCCTAGTGCTTTTATAGTTTTGGTTTGAGTTAGTATCTAATTTTATTTCTTGCCACACATTTAACTAGTTTTTCTTCATTCTACTTTTAAAAAAAATCCATTCTTTTCCTGTTGATTTGAACTGCTAACTTTATCACACAGTATCCTTGTATTTGGGTTTGATTCAGCATTTTCATTATATTCTATTGATTGTTTGTTTCATTATTTTACTTTAGCTCGAATTTTTTTTATATCTAGTCTGGTTAGTTACCCATTCATTTCTTTTGTAGAACCTTCTTTTTGCTATTCTTCCTTGCTTGTTTTATTTAGTAACAAGATTGTCTTCAAGTTTATTGATTTCATTCATTAGTTCTTTGAAGTTATTTTTAGTGGTTGCAAAGTGTTACATCCTATGGTTAAACTGCAGTGAAGCAGAATAGAATCCAAAAGTAGACCCCAGATAATCCTTGAAAATTAAGCTTTTAATGATTATAGTACTTCAAATGCATATGTGAAAAATAAATTGTGTTCGTGGCACAACTGGCTATCCATTTGAGAAAAAACAAATATGGATTCCTGCTTCAGTACTTAAAACAGTGAATACTAGGGAGAAATTTGGGAAGCAAAAGTCTTGGATTGGTAAAGCCTTTTTAAAGCAAGGTATGATCCAGAGGCTCTAAACTAAAACAAGAAATAAATTTAATTGCATAGACCAAAGAATAGTATTTTTGAGGGGCGAGCTTAAGTTTATATGAAGTAAAGTAAAATTAGGGATATTTATAATGCATGATAATGAGCTTATTTACTATGAAGAAAGGGGGCCTCCTGAAAATGAGTAAGAAAAAGACCAATATTTCAAGAGAAATATTTGGTATGGCTCTGAATAGGTACAGTTCAGAAAAGTATAAATGAAAAATTTATAAAAAGATATATTTACTCAAATGTTAATAAAGAAATGCAAATTATAACTTCTGGAAAGATGTGGTAGGATGGCAGAAAGTCTTGCTTATATTCCCCAGCACTTCTCACCCCTGGCTTAGAATCACTTAAAGACTTAAAATAGAGCTGAGACTGCACCTCCACTCTTGGAAATTCAGGTGTAACTGGACTGAGATGGAGCCTGGGTATGTTTTTTTAAAGCTCCCCAAACTGATTTTGCTGTGCAGCCATGGGTTGGGAACCACCCTTCTGATTCTATTTGACTCTTTACCCCTGCATGTGTTTCTATAATACTATAATGCTGTTCAAGATACTGATGTAGAGAAATGTTAATAATATTACAAGTGACAAGAAGCACATAATTCTCCTACCTCATTTAGAAATATATATATATACTTTGAAAAAGACAGAAAGGAAGTTAACTTCACAGCAGTTATCTCTGGGTTACGGTGGTCTTATAAGTGACTTTTTTCTTTCATTTTTTTGTATTTTAATCTTTCTGAAATAAATATATATTGTTTTTATGACTAAAAATTTTTTAACTTAAGCTTAGGGTTTTTTCTCTAAATAATCAACCATGTATGGGGGTAGAGATTTACTTTTGCATGTACATTGATATCTTAGTGTAAAATCTAATAGCCATAGCATTTATAAAACAAAATGAGGTCATTTCATCAAGCGCTTACTCTGCAATGCGTAAGAGAAAGGAGAACAATCAACTTGGGTAACTACTGAGTTAGCATTAATTAACTGATAGTTTCCATTATTAACTAGAGTATGCTATTAATAGATAGCTCAAATTTTTTTTGCTGATGAAGAATTAATTTAATGTTTGTGAAAAGTTACAAAATCGTACCATATCTGACTTGAAAAGAAGAGTTTACTAATTTAACATAGCTCTGTAAATATTGGAATTGGCCACATGGGTATAATAAGCTATGTCAGTTTATGGTTGGTTCACAGATTGCTGCAAAATAAATTCTTGGGCAAGAGATGTTTTGTTTTTCTCTTCTCTTCCTCTTCTTCCTCTCTTTATTTTTTTACAAAGCTAACTTAAACTGGGACCCTGATATAAGGAAGCCATTAGTCTCCATAAGTTTCTTTTCTTAAAAAAAAAACCATCAAAATTGGTTCTATAAGACAAATGATTTTCCCAGAGTTGTCTCACCAATTTATCAATAAAAAAAAGAAAATGCTTCATACTGTAATGATACATTTAAAAAAAATTTTATTAGAGAAGTTGTAGATTTATAGAACAATTATGCATAAAATACAGGTTTCCCATATATCACCCCACCATCCTCTTGCATTGGTGTGGAACATTAGTTAAAATTGATAAAACATTTTTATAATTGTACTATTAATTGAAGTCCATAGTTTAACTTAGGGTTAATTGTTTGTGTAGTACAGTCCCATGGATTTTAAAAAAATTTTAGATCTTTTACCAAAAGTACAATCTAGCATTTCCCCTTTTAATCATGTACAGATATATTTTAATGTTCTTAATTGCATTCACAATTTTGTGCTACTATCGCTACCATCCATCCATTAGTAAAACATTTCCATCATCCACATAGGAACTTTCTATATTTTAAGACTTAACTTCTCGATCCCCACCCTGTCCCTTAATAACCTATATTCTATATTCTGACTCTGAAGAAGTTTTAAAAATATCTGTTTTTCTATGATAAACTTTTTTTTGCATAAATAAGCAGGCTGTAGGAATCAAACCCAGGTCTCCGGTATGGCAGGCGAGAACTCTGCCACTGAGCCACCATTGCCTGCCCTCTATGATAAACTTTTCAAGTTCATTTTAAAAATCCATTTCAGTACTGATAGCTGACACCATAATTCATTGATGCAGGCAATGCCAAGTTTATTGATTTTTTTTTTTTTTAAGATACTTGTAGGAACTATGTCTGTAAACTTTGAGAAGAGGATTTCTTTTTATCATCTATGTGGGGCACATAGGCCTAGTCACTGAAAACAGAGCAAGGGAAAATTAAGTTATTTGAAACCTTCCATCTCCATTGGAAATAGAAGCCAAATTAATTGCTTTCAATATTATTTCAGTTCATGTATTTTTCTTTACTATAATACTTTCTGCTTTGTATAGTAGAAATTGATAATGAACTTGACTTAAAAAGAATCACTTTATTTTAAGCTTAGTTGGAGATCATCTATATATTTATTCTTTTAGAGATCTTTTTGAAATTTCTTATATTCCGAAAGAGTAGAAAATTTCACAGTTGACAATTTTAGTAAAAACAGTACATTCTTAACGAAAAGTCTATAAAAAATAAATAATATGAGGTGATGCTTTTTTTTTAATATTTTGTTTTGGTGCCAGTGTGCTGTGACCATATTATAGACTTGATCTATAGTTTTACTTTCAACTAACTATTTCTATCATTTTCCTAAAACTGTTAGTCTTAGTAATAAAAGATAATATATAGTCTGGTCTCTACAACAGATAGGAACATGTTTTTCTTTATTATAGAAAGTCAGGGTATTGGGACTGTTGTGCTTGCCTCTGAATTGCTTGCACACAACCAAACTGAGAAGTGGTCACCTTGTTTGATTATTTGAAAAACAAATTGGTATGAGTTTATAAAAGTTATGTCTTTTATTAGATGTCGGACTGAATATGAAGTTAAAGACCAAGCTGCAAAAGGGGATGAAATGACTCGAAAACGATTTCATGCGTTTGTCCTCTTTCTAGGAGAACTTTATCTTAACCTGGAGGTGAGTAGAAATTTTTCTTTTAAGTCCTGATAAAGCCTGAGAACATAAATTGATTTCAATAAGGAGTTTGTGTTCACATTATACTTCTGTCACATTAAGAGTGGAATGGAAGAGGAGAAATGGGAGAGAAACTAAGGCTTCAGTACCTATTGGTGGTAATGTCTGTACTCAAAGGGAACATGAGGAACATTTGCTTATCCTATTAATGGTCAAAATGTTAGGAAGTAGTTACTGAGCTTTTTAAAGTCTTTACTTTTGGGAAATTGGACTGCCTGCAAGTTTAAGCTTTTGAAGTTTAGCCAATTATAACTTTTTGAGTCTTTGCATCATAAATATTTAGTATATTTAGAAATATTGACTTTCAAATGGTGCCTGAAGCAACTAACCTTTTGAACACAAGTTTTGAGTGAGTGAAGAAGAAAGAGACTAGAATTTCTGGCTTTTCACCCTAATTTACCAGAAGATTACTTCTTTATCTTATTTTATAAATCATCCACATAAAATGCAGTTGTACACATGATTCTCAATGTAGAAAATGATTGTAACTTGAATGATTTTATTGGACCATATCCGCAGCTTCTTTTTGCCCACAGTAATGTCTGTACATGTGTGCATGAGGTTGCACATGAGGGGAAGGAGGTGGAAAATCTCCCTGTCATAGGGTATCCCAGTTGGAAGGACTCTTCTTGTTCTCCTAGTCCAGCCCTCCAGTTGTTAAGTGTTTAGCAGAGTCTGTTAACAATTTGCATGGTGTTCTGAGTGTTGATTTTCTTTTTTGTAATTATTGTTTGGTTTGATTTATGTACATGCTGCTTGACTAATCCAGATTTTTGAAAATTAAAAAAAATTTTGAAGTGTATAAAATTTTGGTTTATATTTTATGTCTGTTTTATTAAAATAACTTGAGCATTAAAAAAAATGCAGTTGTACAAAATCTTCACCTAAATGTGTTTGTGAAATGTGAATATTTGAGTATGTTTGTTAGTAGGCAGCATAAGAGGCTGACCATTACTGTGTAATGTTCTTTTTGTTGGCTAGTGAATTCTGGGTATAGGTTTATACCTTCTTAAGCTCTGATTTGAAGATTTAATATCATAAACACCACTACAAAGACACATGGATACCCCATCAATTGTGATCTCAGTCAGTACATGTAAAAGGTCTTTATCTAAACCACAGGTAACCCTTTTACCACAAGTAAACTGAATTAAAAAAAAAATCTCGTGGCTTATCATTTTTCAGTCTAATTTTATGAAAACCAAAATAAGACCAATAAATTAAAATGTTGTGTTAAATGAGTTCTTTTCAGAATGCTGTTGAGCATTTCCTGTGGGGAAGTAACAATACTAAGTCTCTGGGGAGTGTAAAGATAATGACTCCCAAACCTAAAATTCCTTTCGCAGGAGAGCTAAGATAGGAACAATACTCTAATACAAGATCGAATATTTTAAAATACTATAAGAAGTATAAATAAAATGCTCTGAGTTCAAAGGTAGTAACTTTTAATTATGAAATAACTTATGAAGCAATAAGTTTAAACTGGACTTAAATCATCCTGACTATATTTTATACGATGAATGAAATAAATTTTATCTCTTGTTTAGTAGTTTTATTAGAAGTCTTAGTTACATATAAACTAATTCTAAGTTCTGTCATACCAGAGTATGTTCCTGATTTTTCTACTTTTTTAACTAAAACTTATTTTGCCTATACCTTATTAGACCATTTTATATCTGTTTTATATTTTGGCATACTTGTTTTTAATTTTCTTTTGTCCTGAAAGATCAAGGGAACAAATGGACAGGTTACAAGAGCAGATATTCTTCAGGTTGGTCTTCGGGAGTTGCTAAATGCCCTCTTTTCTAATCCTGTGGATGATAACTTAATTTGTGCGGTAAAATTATTGAAGGTAGGTTTTACTTACTTTTTTTTTTAAATTTAACTGTTTTGCCCCTTCCATGTATAATTTAGAAGAAGAAAAGTATATATAATGAACAAATGAATTCAAGATTGTGTTACTTTAAGTTAAATATTAACATTTTACCTTGCCCTTATTTAGATATTGGAAAACCAGTTATATATTTGTTGTTTAATATAAATCACAAAATTCAGAAGTTAAAAAAAAGGCCTTCACCCTACCACCATTTGTATATTCCTGTTTTCTTCCCTTCCTTTGTTGGTATGTGTACTCTGGTAAATGGGATCTTATTCTGTTGTGGCTTTTTTTTCTACCAACGGAAAGATTTTGGATCTTTCCATAGCAACACACACACAACTCTACCTCTCTCTTTCATAGTTTCTTAGTATTCCATTGTGTGCATGTGCATTATTTATCCACTCTTTTCAGTCAGCATTTGGGTTATTTTCACTTTAGCCACTGTGCTGTGCTTAGTAATTTTTTATCATGTCTTCATATGTACATATATTTCTGTAGGCCAAATTCATATACACAGATTTGGTCGGTCAACAAGCATGTGTACTTTAAATTGGTAAATAATGTCAGATTTCTTTTCCAAAGACTGAACCATAGTATATTCCCAGCAATAGTGAACGAATATACCTCTTTCCCCATTTCTTTCTCAGTGATGGTTGTAATCAGTCTTGGGTTTTGCGATAGGTAATGAATAAAATCAAAACCTCACTTTGATTTTTGTTTTCTTGAATACTAATGAATTCAAGAATTTTTCAGGTTTATTAGTTTTTTGTTTTTTAATTTTTTTTTTTAATATGGGCAGGCACCGGGATTCGAACCCAGGTCCTCTGGCATCACAGGCAAGCATTCCTGCCTGCTGAGCCACCATGGCCCCAGTTTATTAGTTTTTAATGAATTAACTTTATATCCTTAATTCATTTCTCCCCCCAGTGGAGGTAGTGGTTGTGTTTTAATTCAGAGCTTCTGTATTTGCTGCCTGTTGCATAATCCTTTTTGTGGTCAGTTGTTTAACCCTTTAACTTTAGCCAAAATACCTTTTACCCTAGAGCTTCCTTACATTTTTATGTAGTCAGATCCCCCTGCCCCTTTTTTTTATTTTAGGGCTGATACCTATGATTTTGCTAAGGATAGAGTCTCTTAAACTTGGATCCCTTTACTGTCACCAACGAGCTTTGTTTTTTACCATCTTAAATAAGGACCCCAGTGATCTTTTGTTTTTGCAAGTTTTATCTATCAATAAATGTTTACTGTATTTGACATTAAAATTGAGACATTAAAATTCACTGACTGATTTTAATATAATCTCATATTATGAAACATAACTTTTACAAAATAGTGGGAAAAGGAACATTGTTTTACAAATCTCTAATTTCTGACTTAATAGACAGCTTCAGGTCTAATATGCTTCTGCACTATTGCAATATGTTATTTTGGTTGAATGATGTAAAGAAAATCTGGCCTCATGCAGATTTTGTAGTTGGAAAAGAGAGGAGTATTTTAATATCCTCTTCAGATACTTATGGATAGTCTTTATTGATATCACACCAAAACTCAGATAGCTATTTCCTAAAGGTTAGCTGTGTTTGGAATCTTAAATATCATAGAGCTTTTCATACTCTGTTACATTAAAATCCATTGGCCTGTCTTGTACTTAAAATGGATCTTTTACTTACGCATGACCAGTCTTGCATTGGTTATTTGGAAAATACTGGGCCATTAATTTAGGTAGATCTTCCAAATGTTGGCGCATTATACAATATCCACAAAATGATGTTCACTAGTATCACCAATCTCAAAAAAACTAAGTATTAAGATAGATGTCAAGCTCACAGTAGTAGATAGAAATTTTCCAAAATTTTAATTTGTGCTTAAAGGCTTGAATTTTATCACTGCCAGCAAGCACATACTTTCATTTGCTTTTCCTAAAGTGACAGATTCACTTCTTTTTGTTTGAGAAATGTCTGGCATTTACCCAAGTCTGAGTAAGCATAGTTTACATTTGAGTCATTTTTTTTCCAAGTAAAAATAGTGTTCCATGACAAAACATCCAGATCAATTTGTAACTCTTAAAGTAGCACAAATGCTTTTTCTTGAAATAACTTTGCAGCAGAAGTGCTTTATGCATGCTTCCATTTCTCACAAAGAAGGACATGTACTAAAGGGTTAAAGATTAATAAAACTAATCATTTTTACTTCAAGTGTATGGTTATGAGGAATACAATGACTACTAGTGTACTGTGGTGCTAATGCCTTGCTTTATTCTAAGGCATTAGCAATTATACCCACTATTGCTTTTGTACCATCAGTGCAAATGTAAGTACTGTGAAAAAAGGCAATTAATATCTTAATATCATGAAGATAATTTTGACCTCCCCGAAAAGGACGCAGGACCCCTGACGTCCACAAACTATACTTTGATACCTACCCATCAAAGGTCTTCCCTCCTTCCAAATTACAAAATTAACAGGAAATATAAAAGAATAATTTTAGAATTTGAGTTTTTTAAAGATTTAATTAAACTAAAACAACATACAAACATGAACATTCTTAACATACAAACATTCTGTGTATGGTGTACAATCATTGGCTCACAATATCATCACATAGTAGTATATTCATTACCATGATCATTTTTTAGAACGTTTCCATCACTCCAGAAAAAGAAATAAAAAGCAAAAAGAAAAAACACACATCCATACCTCTTACTCTTCCATCTCATTGACCATTAGTATTTCTTCTACTCAATAGATTTTAGCCTTTGTTCCCCCTATTTTTTTCCTATACCTGTTACCACTCCCTTTCATTGTTCACTAGTATTTCAGTCTACTCAATTTATTTTAACATTTCTTCTCCCTATTATTTATTTACTTATAATCCATATTTTTTAGTCATCTGTCCATACCGTAGATAAAAGCATCAGACACAAGGTTTTCGCAATCACACAGTCACATTGCAAAAGCTATATCATTATACATTTGTCTTCAAGAAACATGGCAACTGGAACACAGCTTTATACTTTCAGACACTTCACTCTAGCCTCTCTAATACACCTTAAACTAAAAAGAGGATATCTATAAAATGCATAAGAATAACCTCTATGATAACCTTTCAACTCTTATTTGAAATCTCTCAGCCACTGACACTTTATTTTATCTCATTTCTCTCTTCCCCCTCTCAGTCATGAAGGTTTTCTTAATCCCTTCATGCTGAGTCCCAGCTCATTCTAGGATTTCTGTCCCACATTGCCAGGAAGGTTTACACCCCTGAGAGTCATGTCCCATGTAGAGAGAGGGAGGGCAGTGAGTTAGCTTGCCATGTTGGCTGAGAGAGAGAGAGGTTACACCTGAGCAACAAGAGGTTCCTTGGAGGTGACTCTTAGGCCTAATTTTTTTTTTTTTTTTAACTTTTTTTATTGTATAGTATAACATATATACAAAACAAAGAAATAAAAAAGTGATAGTTTTCAAAGCACTCTTCAAAAAGTGGTTACAGGATAGATCTCAGAGTTTGTCATGGGCTGCCATATGATCCTCTCATATTTTTCCTTCTAGCTGCTCCAGAATATAGGAGGCTGGCAGGCTTAAATACTTATCATCACAGTTGACTTTTTTTTCCTTCTTTTTTTGTGAACAATAACATATATACAAAACAGCTATAAATTTCCAAGCACAGCACCACAATTAGTTGTAGAACATATTTCAGACTTTGACATGGGTTACAATTTCACAATTTTAGGTTTTTACTTCTAGCTGCTCTAAAATACTGCAGACTAAAAGAGATAATCAATTTAATAATTCAGCATTCATATTCATTTGTTAATTGTATCTTCTGTGTATAATTCTACCATCACCTTTGATCTTTCCATACCTCTCATTGGGGTTGTTTGGTATGGCAATTCTAAATTTTTGATATTGGAAGGGTCTGTCGCTAATAGGGGATAGGAAGATGGAACTCTCTGATGTTCTGGAGAGGCTCGGCTAGGTTTCAGGACTTATCTGAAGCAGGTGCCCATCCAGAGGTTGTAGGTTTCTGGTAAGTTGCTCTAGTGCCAGGAACCCTTGTGGAATCATAAATTGCCCTGGGTCTTCCTTTGGATTGGCTGGAAATGGTCCTGATTAGGTGTTGGCAGGTTATGATAGGTAGCAAGGTCTACCTGAAGCTTGCATAAGAGCAACCTCCAGAGTAGCCTCTCAACTCTATTTGAACTCTCTCTGCCACTGATGCTTTATTAATTACACTTCTTTCCCCCCATTTGGTTTAGGCCTAATTTTCAGTAGACTTAATCTGTCCTTTGCAGAAATAAGTTTCATCTGAACAAACCCCAAGATTGAGGACTCGTCTTATTGATTTGGTTGTCCCCACTGCTTGTGAGAATATCAGGGATTCTCCAAATGGGGAGGTTGAATTTTTACCCCTTTTCACTATTCCCCCAAGGGGACTTTGCAAATGTTTTTTTATTCACTGTTCAAATCATTCTGGGATTTATTGGGGCATCACTCTGGATAAACCTACAAAATCTCATGCCCTATTCAAGGTTCCATGCATTTATGGTGTTCAGTTAAACTGTCCATATAAATTATATTAGGAAATGCACTAGTCAAAATGTAAATTTTGTACCAAATAAACATTTCTTGCTTTAGTCTCACACATAAGCTTAAGTTTTAAAGTATGAATTACCATCTATTTTCAACACTCTACAATATTGACATTCCTTTGTTCTTCCTCATGCAAAAACATTTTTTAATTTGTACATTTAGTGACTATCATTGTACACTCTAGGTGTAATTCCTAGATTATACCATTTCAGTCTTTGTCGTCTAGCTTTCCTTCAGGTTTCTTTTTGTACCCCCAGCCCGCCCCCCTCTATCATAGAATTTGAGTTTTGACATTCAGTTCTTAGTCATCTGGAAGTAATTTTTCTGACATAAGCAATATAATGTCATCTGCCTTGTCCTCCCCCCAATATTTAACTAGTTGTTCCAACAGCATTTGTTATGTAGTCTGTTTCTTAATTTATTTGAAGTCCTTTGGCAGTTTGGTACTGTATTGAAGAATATGGACTCCAGAAACAAAACTACTTGGGTTTGAATACTGTTTCTGCTATTTACTGAAGATACACAGCAAATAAATTATTTAACTTTTCTCTGTTTCTATATCCTAATCTGAAAATGGAGCAGAATTGTTGGGAGAATTAAATGAGTTAATATATCCTTAGAACAATCCCTATTTTAAGTGTTTTTATTTAAAGTCTCATTGGCAAATGAAAACCTGTGTTGCCACTTTTTCCTTAAACTTAAGCATCAGATTCTTTGGGTATTTTGAAAGTTAGATACATTTCACTTTTCCATGCCTACATATTAAGGAAGTTTGTCTGAAAGCATTGAGTAACCTGGAATAGTTTAAAAGTGGTTTAGTTTAACATTCTTTTCATCATAATTTAAAAACTTATGTTTATTTTAATCTTTCATGAATATAAAAATATAAAATTATTTAATTCCACATATAGGAAACAGAGGAGCATAATTTATGTTTGTCAAGAATCTACAGGTATATCTATGTAAAGAAAAATACCTTTAGCCTAAAGATAAAATGAGGTTTTGTTAAATGTTGAAATTTATGCACATATATAGACATTCTTACCATGAAATTCTCACCTCACGCACATTCCACAAACTCAGTTACTTCCCTGCTGGCTCTTAAGGACTACCAAACAACCACCAAACCTTTCCAGCAACCAGTGTGTGGTAAACCTGTCACTCTTTACCATCATCTTTCCATCATTTCCCTTCCTTTAATCAAGGATCACTGATACATATGTAAACCCTACTTCTTTCTTCAGAGCCCTACGTGTCTGTCTTATCATCAATCCATTTTCTGAACATTTTGAGTGTAGATGTGTACATCATGCTCCTTGAACTTTTATACTGTATTGTACATTTCCTAAGAACAAAGATACTCACTTAGGTAGCTTCCTAAGTGCAGTTATCAACTTTAAGAAATTTCACATTGATATAGTTTATAGACTGTTCCAATTTTTGTTCATAACCTAATAATGCTCTTTTGAACCTTTTTTCCTCCCTTTTTAGATCCCATCCAGGATCACATATTGCATTTAATTGTCATTGTCTCTTTAGCTGTTCTTTGTGTTTTCTTTTTTTTTTTCCTTTAATTTGTGGAAACATATATGCAATATTAACTTTCCCATCTCATCCTCTCCCAAGCATACCATTGAGTGGGGTTAATCACTTTGACAATGTTACATTGCTAAGACTTATAATTTCCCCTTACATTGCTGAAACTTTCCCATTATCCCAAACAGAAACCCTACACCCATTACACATTAATTTTCCATTCCCTTGACCCCTGGCAACCTGTACTCTACTTTCTGTTTCTGTGAGCTTGCATATTCTTTGACATTTTCATTGTAGTTACCATAGGGCTTAAATTTAATATCTTAAATCTATACAATCCCATTTGCTTTGAAACCAACTTAACTTTAATAGTAAATACAAACTATGCTCCTGTACTCCTCCATCCCCCCACCTTTATGAAGTTCTGGTCACAGATTTCATGTTTATACATTATGAATCCCAAACCACTGATGTATCATTACATTTTATGCATTAGCCTTTTAGATTCCCTAGGAATTAAAGAGTGTAGTTAACAAAGCAAAAATACAGTCACAGTGGGCTTTATATTTATTTACATTGTTATCTTCATTGGAGATCTTTATTTCTTTATGCAGCATCCATCTATTATCTGTCATCCTTTCTTTTAACTTGTGGAATTTCCTTTAGCATCTCTTGTAGGGCTGATATAGTGTGATGAACTCCTTTAGCTTGTATTTATCTAGAAATGTCTTAATGCCTCTCTTATTTTTGAAAGACAGTTTTGCCAGATGTAGTACTCTTGGCTAGCAATTTTTTTGCTTTCAGCACTTTAAATATGTCATCCAACTGTCTTCTTGCTCCATGGTTTTTGATGAGGAATCAGCACTTACATTATTGAGATTCCCTTGTACGTGACATGTTGCTTCTCTTTTGTGGCCTTCAGAATTCTCTCTTGATTTTGGCATTTGATGGTTTCATTATAATGTGCCACAGAATGAGTCTGTTTGGGTTTGTCCTTATGGAGTTTGTTGAGCATCTTGGATGTATATATTCATGTTTTTACTTAAATTTTCATCCACTATTTCTTTTGAGTATTCCTCTGCCCCTTTCTTTCTTCTTCTTCTGGGACTCCCATAATGCATATATTGAAACACTTGATGGTGTCCCACAGATGGTCTCTTAGGCTCAGTTCACATTTCTATATCCTTTCTACTTTATGCTCCTCAGAATAGATTATTTCAATTGTCTTATTTTCAAGTTCATTGTTTCTTTCTTCTGACATCTCCAGTCTGCTATTGCATCCCTCTAAAGAATTTTAAATTTTTATTACTATCATCTCCAGTTCTGTTTGGTTACTTTTCCTAATTTTCATCTCTCTATTGATAGTCTCTTTGTGTTCATCTATCATTTTCCTGATTTCCTTTATTTTTTTGTCCATGTTTTCCTTTAGCTTTTTGAACATATTTAGGACCTTCTTTTTTTTTTAGTCTTTTTCTACTGTGTGCCAGGCCTGGTCCTCCTTGCTGATGGTTTCTAACACTTTAATCTTCTCATTTGCATGGGCTGTCACTTTTGTATGTTTTGTAATTTTCACTGAAACTGGGCATTTTGATATTTTAATGTGTTATTGCTGGTATTTAGACTCTGAGGCATCTGTTCCTTAAACTTGTATCCAGCTAGTGTTATGACAGTTTTCCTGGAATGCCAGGAGCTAATCAAAAAAACGAAAGAAAATAAAACACCTTTCCTATCTTTGCAGATTGACCTTTATGAGTCAATACAATGAGATAGAGTAATTAGTTGTAAAAGGATAGGGGCCTTCCTCATCTTTTCTGCTCGTGTGTGGCTCTACAAATTCCCCCTTTACACAGATCCTAATGCCCCTTCTTCCCTGAGAAATGTTTCCTCATGACCTCAGACATTGTACTGCATGTCCTACAATCAGCAAACCTTTGCCCCAGGAGCTGTGATTTGACTATTTTTCAGTAGTATCCTATGTGTTCTATAAGAGAGCTCTGTGAGCTGCTTTCTACACTCGGGCAAGTTTTGGGACAGTGAGCCTGCAGTGAATATCTTGGTTCAGTCCTTCATATTTGCTTCCAGAGAGGTTGGGCCAGACTCTCATGTTCCCAGTAAGTGGCCGAGGATTTCTCTGCTCCCTCTGGAAGTGGGCCAGCCAGGGTACTTCAGGATCCTACTGATTTTTAAGTTACGCATTTCTTATTTTCACCACTCGCTTACAGAGACATTTTGCAGAGACTTTTGGAATATAATTTTAAGTAGACTCCATTTTATAAACTTATAATCTTTCTGAAGTGTTTTGGTCTTGACAGTAAACTGCATTCTCTAAATATTTAATAGTTAGTTTATGATAATTGCATTTGACTATATAAAGATGCTTAAAAGAAAGAATAAATATGCTTCCTTGGTATACAAAGTCATGTTTCTGTTTCCACAAATGATAGTAGATGATAGGAAGAATTAATAATCTGTGATTTTCACCTTCTTACCAAAGAAAACATTTTTCACCTATATTTAAAAGTTTTTTATTCAAAATGCTTCATTCCTGAAGCATTTGGTTACTTATGTTAACATAGGATATTTGAAAGTTACTTGATTTTTTTTTATGAATGTTTTAAGTTGAATGAAATTTGTTCCATGTAGAATAAAAATCCCAAAAGAAACAAATACAAGTGAAATCTATGTAATTCATTTGTTTCCTGAATCCAGTTCTGATTAAAGGTTTTTAGCCATTGTTGACCATTTTCAGATTCACAGGGCGTTGAATTTTGGCAAGAAGTTGCTGGGGGGAATAGGGAGCAGGTTTAGAAAGTGTTATATTGATTAAAAAACTATAGCCTATTTTGGTCATACAGTAAATATAACGATTCATTGACAAGTTATGAAATTCATACTTAATGTTATATTTCATTCCTTTAGGTAGTATAGAGATCCTTAAATATTAGATAGTAGAAAATAACTGGAAATATCTCTTTTGACGTGTTAAATTCATCTTGTTCAAAGAATCCTTCAAGTGCTACTAATATCTTACTTTTTAGAATTCCTCTACTCTGTTGAGTTCCTTATTCTACTAACAACTGCTGTCTTAGTTGACAGGGTCAGTTTTGGAAGATGCCTGGAAGGAAAAAGGAAAGACTGATATGGAAGAAATTATTCAGAGAATTGAAAATGTTGTCCTAGATGCAAATTGCAGCAGGTGGGAAAAGAAGTAACATAAATAGCTACTAGATCTAAGTGTTTTGGTTTGGGAGTAATTTTTAATTCTTCTGTATTCATCAAAATAATCAAAATCATAATAGATTTATTTAATGGAATATTTTCTTAAAGATATATTTTACCTTGGCTTCTGCTCACTGGTCATTTCTGTTCAATTCTTTTTATATATAGATACAGTTAAGACTTTTCTGTACTAAGATATAACATCAATCTCTGGACAAATGAAATGCTCCAGACTTTAACTTGTTCAGTATATATTTTGGGTCAAATGTTAGCTGAAATACAGTGAAAGATATAAAAATGTTTGAAGGATAGCCACTGCCTTTAAAGACCACATGGTCTACAATTATGTGAAACAAATTTCAAGTCTGAAAAAAAATAATAAATTTATGTCATCACAAAATTTCTGGAAAATCAGAACATTGAAAGTGTATGTTAGAGCCAGGAATAAAATTTTAGGTCTATTTTGTATTTTATGGTCTAACAACATTTATGAGGGATGCATTATAACTCTTTTTTGACTTTTGCCTGCAGAGATGTAAAACAGATGCTCTTGAAACTTGTAGAACTGCGATCAAGTAACTGGGGTAGAGTCCATGCAACCTCAACATACAGAGAAGCGACCCCTGAAAATGATCCAAACTATTTTATGGTATGCCATTGTTCACATTATAAGTTTTGGTTTGTTGCTTGAATTTAATTTGGAAATGCATAGATGAGTTATATAAAGCTATTCTCAGAATTTAATGCTTAATAACTCTTCACTGGCTTAGGGTTATATGGCAACCAGCAGACAAGGTAAATTACGAGGAGAAAAGACTTATAACCCTCCAGTGAAAGGGTGAGCTAGAGAAAGATCAGTCCTATGGCAAGGGAGATAAGGCTTGGACCTAGGTGAGCATAAGGGTACCAGAAAGCGGAATTTCCAGAGATTTCATAATCAATGGCCTGCATCTCAAAATTACTTTGCATGTTGTAGTGAAGTAAATTTAATAAAATAAAAATGCCTACCTGGCCAATGATGCCCTGAAGCACCTGTTATGACCAAACACAAAGCAACTACTGGGGAATGCTCCTACACCCTGAATCATAGGAATTCTTCCTAGAAAGTGGGTGTGGAGAGCGCATATAAAAATGAACTGATATTAAATCACAACGTACAACAGAATAGTTCACTGTGAGTGTAACAGACAGTAGACAGGAGAGTTAAAACCACAAGAACTTGAGAGAATAGAATGAAATAAAAATGGCTGCTTGAAACAGTTTGTTCATGCATTATCTCCTGCAGACAAGTTACATCAGCCATGCTTCATTAGGTAATGTGCTTTCAAAAAATCAGTTCTGGAATGATTATATATTTTGATCACTTTGATTCATCCTAGAATGAACCAACATTTTATACGTCTGATGGTGTTCCTTTCACTGCAGCTGATCCAGGTATGTTGTATCAGTCCCCATCCCCTGTTTTTCTGTAAGGGAGCAAGTTACAGAAAAAAAATGTCTCCACCAGCAGAAACCTGTTCCCCACATTCTGAAATGTTAGGGTAAAGGTTTGTCTCATGTAGAATATTGTTTACAGTGACCATTTAAACCATACCATATGGAAGGTCTATTATATATATATATAATCTTGTCACTTAACAATTATGGATTGGAAAATTCCCTCAAATCCCTCAAATCCCTCAATCACTTTTAAATTTCCTATAATCCTTTGTTTTTATACTTTTAAACTTCCAGATAGTTAGAGTGGAGGGGGAAAGATGGTTATAATTCACTATATAGACAGCAACTTCCATTAATAAGTGTTTACTTATAAATACTTGTAGGTACTAAAAATTATGGATTTCATTAATAGTCAAAGTTAATTTAAAACTTAAATTTCTACGCAGTTCTCTTTACGGAAAAGGACAATATATAGAAAGATCACGTTTAATTGTTATAGGTGAGACTGCATAATGAGTAAGAGAATTTTTTCCCATTAATAGTAAAATGGTATAGGATTTATTTTTCATTATTTTAAATGCTCTTGGAACAAAATAAAACCATCTTATCATTGTAAGTTTCTTACTTGCTTCCTCAGGGCAGTGGGCACTAACTATCCTATCCCCCTAATACAAAGGAGGTAGCAGGACTGCATAACTTTCCATTTTAAATTATGAAACATTAAAAACACTAAATAACTGACCTGTATATATACTATAAAGATCAAACCAAGACATTTTGCCCTGTTAATATATATTTCAGATCTTTTTTTAGAGAAATAAAACTCATATAGATTCTGCTAACTCATTCTGTTCTCTAATTGTGTCCTCTCCTCATTTTCCTCTCAAAGATTATTAGTACTCTTGGTTTGCATCATTGTGATGTGTTTTTTTACATTATATATGTATCTATAAATAATTATGATCACAAAGTGGTATTCATGATACTAAATGGTATCATATTGTGCATATTTTTGAATGTGTGTGCATATTCTTTTGCAGGTTTTTATTCACTATTGGCTTTGGTATTTATCCATATTGAGATATATAAAAATGAATTCATTTTTAAATTCCAAATAATACTCTAATCTGATTAAGCCAGAGTTTATATATCCCCCTGTTTATGGATAGTTGTGTGGTTTAGACTTATTTGTTTTTATGTACAGTGCTGTAGTGTGCATCCTCTGCACACGTGGGAGTTCCATAGGGTAAAGAAGTAAAATTGTTGAGTTATAATCTATTTACACTTTCAACTTTGCTAAACATTGCTAAATTGCTTTCCAGCATGGTTGCATTTCTTAATATTTCCATCAGGAGCAAATGAGGATTCCTACTCCACACTTTTCACAAACATTTATTATTATCCACCTAATTTCTGTCAGACTGATTATAGGAAAATTTTTTTTATTTTAGTTATTTATTTTTAATTGACAAACCAAAACAACATACAAATATGAACATTCTTAACAAACATTGCATGCATGGTATACAATCAGTAGCTCACAATATTATCACATAATCGTATATTCATCACCATGATCATTGTTTAGAACATTTGCATTACTCCAGAAAAAGAAATAAAAAGAAAAAAGAAAAAACTCATATATACCATACCCCTTATCCCTCCCTCTCATTGACCACTGGTATTTCCATCTACCCAATATATTTTAACCTTTGTTCCCCCTATTTTTTTTCTGTACCCCTTATTACTCCCTTTCATTATTCACTAGTGTTTCAGTCTGTGCAATTTGTTTTAACATTTGTTTCCCCATTATTTATTTATTTTTGATCCATATTTTTTACTTATCTGCCCATACCATAGCTAAAAGGAGCATCAAAAAGAGCATCAGACACAAGGTTTTCACAATCACATAGTCACATTGCGAAAATATCATTGTACATTCATCTTCAAGAAACAAGGCTACTAGATCACAGCTCTTACAGTTTCAGGCACTTCCCTCTAGCCTCTTAATACATCTTAAACTAAAAAGGGGATATCTATGTAATGTGTAAGAATAACCTCCAGGATAACCTCTCAACTCGGTTTGAAATAGCTCAGCTGCTGACACTTTATTTTGTCTCATTTCTCTCTTCCCTGTTTCAGTCAAGAAGTTTTCTCAATCCCTTGATGCTGAGTTCCAGCTCATTCTAGGATTTCTGTTCCACATTGCCAGCGAGGTTTAAACCCCTGGGAGTCATGTCCCACATAGAGAGGGGAAGGGCAGTGAATTTGCTTGCAGTGTTGGTTGAGAGAGAGATAGGCCACATCTGAGCAACAAAAGTGGTTCCTGACTCTTGGGCCTAATTTTAAGTAGGCTTAGCCTGTCCTTTGCAGGGATAAGTTTCATATGAACAAACCCCAAAACTGAGGGCTTGGCCTATTGATTTGGTTGTCCCCACTGCTTGCAAGAATATCAGGAATTCACCAAATGGGAAAGTTGAATTTTTCCCCTTTCTTGCCATTCCCCCAAGGGGATTTTGCAAATTCTTCTTTATTCACTGTTCATTATTATAGGAAATTTTATCTTCTGTTATTTTAAATTTTATTTCCTTGACTGCTGGTGATAATGGAATTTTTCATGTTTCTGTTGGCCTTTTGATTTCTTTTTTTGAAAATTTTTAGTTCACTTTTCCCGTTTTTCTACTGGGTTTTTTTTTTTTTGGTCTCTTATTGATTTGTAATTCCTTATGCATTCTAGACATTATCCCCTAATCAGCTGAGTGTTTCACTTATCTTCTCCCAGTATGTAGCTATCTTTCCATTTTGCTTATAGTTTCTTGTCATACAGAAACTTTGAGTTTTTTTGTTTTTTTTATTCAGATTTTATTAATAGGGTAAACCCAGCTCTAGGGCGATTTAGTGACCTGCCTAAGGGTACAACTAGTCAGGAATGATACCAGAATTTGTCTTCTGATCTCTCTGATTCCAAAGACTAACTTTAGATGGAATATAATTTGAGGGCTTCTGGGAAGCTCTCTCCAAAGTATCTCTTGCTGTTGCCTTAAGTCCTACCAGTGGTATATCATTATTTTGAGTTGTTGTTAGAGGAAGGGTTTGTTGTGATTTAGTTCATCAAGACTTTTCTTTGTCAATCCCAGGTTGGCCTAAGAGCACAAGCTGTGTAGGCTTGAAGTTTGGAGGATGCTCTCTGACTGAGGGTGTAAAAAGAATTGCTAAGTCCGAGGACAGTCTGCCAACTTCTTGGGGTTCTGTCAGTTTCTCGCAATGGAGCTGCAGATGTGGGAGAGAAGGTGTGACACCTTCAAATCCTTATTGCCTTGGAGTCCAGACATCACTCACCACAAAGGTTATACTGAGAACAGCTGTGGTACAGGGAAAAACTGCAGTGATTTTGAGCCAAGAAGGTCACATTCTCAGTTCAGTTTCTGGTACTTAGAAAGTTTCATCGTAGTGTGGGCTACTTTCTTCCCAAGTTCTGTTTTCTTTGGTTTGGAGGATGGAGTCCTTCAATCCTTCATTGCTAAACGTTGAGATTTTTCCAGATTGTTGTATATATTCTTCTCTTACCTTTTGTATATATTCTTCTCTTACCTTTTCCAAGTCTCTTGTCAGTTTTTGTCCTCCTGCAGATTCATGAGTTAGTTTGAGGCCGCGAGAATGTCCAAATCAAGGCATCATCAAGATAATGCTTTCCTCATGAAGCCTACTCTTGATTCTTGGTTCCTCAGCCCCATGGGAATGCACATGGCAGCATCTTCTGGTCTCTCCCTTCTCTTAATGGATTTCTTTGCTTTCAGCTTCTTGCTTCCATGGCTTTTCTCAGCTTTGAGTTATTTTTTTTAACATGGGCAGGTTCTGGGAATTGAATCTGGGTCTCCAGCGCAGCAGGCAAGAATTCTCCCACTGAGCCACCAGTGTACCTCCCTCTCAGCTTTGTTTTGTTTTTTTAAGTATATCTTTATTTATTAATTTAATTATTATTAATTTTTTAAATTTTTTAAAAATATAACAAACACAAACATTCTTAACTTATGATCATTCCGTTCTACATATATAATTAGTAATTCACAATATCATCACATAGTTGCACGTTCATCATGATCATTTCTTAGAACATTTGCATCAATTCAAAAGAAGAAATAAAAAGAAAACAGAAAAAAATTCATACATACCATACCCTTTACCCCTCCCTTTCATTGATCACTAGCATTTCAATCTACTAAGTTGATTTTAACATTTGTTCCCCCTATTATTTATTTTTATTCCATATGTTTTATTCATGTGTTGATAAGGTAGATAAAAGGAGCATCAGACACAATCACAATCACACAGTCACATTGTGAAAGCTATATATATCAATATACAATCATCTTCAAGAAACATGGCTTCTGAAACACAGCTCTATATTTTCGGGTAGTTCCCTCCAGCCTCTTTACATCTTGACTAACAAGGTGTTATCTATTTAATGCATAAGAATAACCTCCAGGGTAACCTCTCGACTCTGTTTATATCAGCTTTGAGTGTTAATATAAGCAAATGTATCAGTCTTATTTGTGCTTTTGTGATTTAAAAAATCTTCCTTACCAATTTAAGAGTCCCTTTTCTTCGAAAAATCTTACTTTGTTGCTTTTCATATTTAGAATAGCCTTTAATCCATCTGGCTGATTTTGTTTAAAGGATATAGAAAAGATTAAATATTTTTTCCTTAGCCTATTCTTTTAGTAACAGGTAAGAGTCATTTTCCTCTTTTAGTTATAATGTCCCTCCTTTGTGTACCAAAATAATATAAGCTTTATGTGTTATTAGCTGTCTTTGTGATTATGGATCTTTCTTCCTTTAGTCTGTCTCTACATCAACACCACACTTTTAAATATTCTTACCTTAGTGTAAATCTTGGTTTATCTGATAAGGCAAATCTTCCCTTATTCTTCAAAGTTAGTTTGATTCATTCTGGTTCTTTGTTCTTCATCTGTGTCTAACCTGTCTGACTTTTTATCTCTAGTGACTCTTGTTGGTAGAAAATCAGCTTGATATTTAAAGTCTGTCTTTTGTTCAAATCTGTTTTTTACTCAGTTTCAAATCCTTTTGTCTTACCATTCCAAATGGTTATTTTTTTCATATTTTAATTCTAATCCTGCTGTTATTTCTTATAATTATACATAGAAACATGGAAAATTGTTTGTGTGTTCTACAACCATAACCTCTATCTTCACCCCTCAAACTCCATAGCCATTAATCAGTTACTCCCATTCCCCTCTCCCTTCTGACTTCCAATCTGCTTTCTGTCTTAATGGATTTACCTATTCTGAGTATTTCATATAAACAGAATCATAATACGTGACTTGGCTTCTTTCACTTAGCATAATGTTTTTGAAGTTCATATGTTGTAGCCTATGTCAGTACTTCATTCTTTTTTATGACGAACATTCCATTGTATGGATATACCACATTTTTGTTTATCCAGTCCTCCATTGATGGATGTTTGGATTGTTTCCACCTTTTTGCTATTGTGAATAATGCTCCTTTGAACATTTGTGTACAAGTACTTGTTTGAGTCTCTGTTCTCAACTCTTGGGTATACACCTGGGAGTAAAATTACTGGGTCACTGGGTCATATGGTAATTCTATGTTTACCTTTTTGGAAAACCACCAAACTGTTTTCTACAGCACCTGCACTATTTGTTCCCATTAGCAATGTGCAAGCATTCCAATTTCTCCACATCCTTGCCAACCTTCCCCCCACTTTTTATTATAGCCATTCTAGTGAGTGTGACATAGTACTCATTGTGATTTTGAGTTGCATTTCCATACTTGATGTGTTTTTTTTTTAAAAAGCTTTTATTTGGAAATGATTTCAAACTTACAGAAAAGTTAAAAATAATAAAAATAATACCATTTATGGACAGATGAGTTAAAAAAATTAAGTATAAAAAATAAATAATGGGGGAGATAAAAGGTAAAAATTGGATAGATTGAAAAGCTGTTGGTCAATGAGAGGGAGGAATAAGGAGTATGGGATGTATGAGTTCTTTTTTTTTGTTGTTTCTTTTTATTTCTTTTTCTGGAATGATGCAAATGTTCTAAAAATGATCATGGGGAAGAATATGTGATGAAATTGTACATTACTGGTTGTATAATATGGTTGGACTATACGTGTGTGGATATTTTTCAATACAAATATTTAAAAAAATAAAAAGTAAAAAATAGTCCCGTAAACATTCTTATACCCTTTACCTCGATGTGCCTTTTGTTAATAGTTTACTCCATTTGCCTTGTCGTTGTGCTATTTCCACACAGTTGTTGCATTTTCTTTTCCCTAAACCATTTGAGGGTAAGTTTCATTATTATAACCCCTGTTTTAACTCCTTTTTTTTTCATGGAAACCCCCTTATAGCTTGGATTATAGGAACATCTGTCCAACATGGATTTTATATTTTCTCTTGCCAGGAGTTACTGCTTGGAACAAATTTTTATTTTCTTGTCATATGGGATTTTTATGTGGGTAGTAGATAATTGAATTGGAGGACAGTCATTAGGAGTTATCTAGGAACACTATTTCTCCAGAGTACTTCTGTCTCCACTCCAAACCCGGGCAAAGACAGTCATGCTCCCTTGCTGTCTACCTTTGTCATTGAGTCATCTCCCCCTGTCTTCTCCACACCTCTCAGTGCCCACCCTTTGCTTTAGATAGCAGCTCTTTGAGGGTCCCAGGTTAATGTAGGGTGAAATGTGAGTAGGGTCCAAATTCCATCTCCCTAATGTATGTGGGCCCAAAGACTTGTTTTATGACCTACCATCTGTTTTTCATTATTCTTATTTCTATTTTTTTTAATTAGATAGTGTGCTATCAAAAATATATATTGTGGGGTGGGCCACAGTGGCTCAGCAGGTAAGAATGCTTGCCTGCCATGCCCTCTGAATTAAGAACTATGTCAATTTCACAGGGTTTCCTAATGCAGGTTAATTATCAGTATGCTCTCGATTTTGATTCTCCAAGTTTGTATATTATAGTTTGTCCATATGAGTGAGACATAATAATATTTGCCTTTTTGTTTCTGTCATCTGGTGTCTTTATTTTCTTTTTTTGTGAGCTCAGTTCTATATTTAAAAGAAGTTTTTCTTATCTAGTATTTCTTAAGTATTTTTAGGTGAAAGTTTATTTGTTTAAATAGTTCTCCAGATTGTCAAAATTGGAAGTTAAAAATATCACCAACTCTTTAAATTGGAGTTCTATTTTTATAGAGACTGACATGATCTTTGCCTAGCTAAGGTAAACTATATTATCCTTTCAAAATATGAGATGGCTTCTGTTCATAAGAAGCTAATTGTAAGGTACTAGTTTTAGTATGCATTAATCCATTTTGTTATTCAGAAGCAATGACTCCACACAGACATACTAATCTTAAAAGCAATCCAATAAATAACACCCTTCTTCTCTGCCTAAGATAATTGGGGAACTATAATACTATCTGTATTACCTCAGAAGAGCCTGACACAGGGAAAGTTTGGGTCTGTCAGAGATGAAACATTTACCAGGTGACTCCCAGTCAGTGGTCTCTAATGAAACTGAAAGGGAAAAAAAAAATTGTCTGCTCAGAACTTTTGATAAGATTAACCTCCTCTAACTGACAAACATGAATCTCAGTGGCCATTATTTGCTAGCCAAATAGCTTACTTTACCTCTTTAACAAAGAGTGATGGAAACCAGAGATATTAATTAAAATCCTTACTTGTGGAATATAGAAAGAATGTATGCTTCCCCCGTAAGTCGTATAGCTAATTTTTTGTCTGATGGAAAGAAGCAGTAGAAATGTAATCAGCATACACATTGGCTGTGAAGTGTACTGTGGTATATTCACAGCAGCTTTTTCTCTCCAACTTACATTTAGAGGAATATTATGTATAATTTTAAGGCTTATGAGCATACGGGGGGAGGAGCAAGCCAACTAGAATTTTAATTTTGTGACATGTAAACATTAAATCTGCTTAAATGAAATGTCTTAAGATTAAAAATGAGAATTTTTAGGGGTAACTGGTCATTTCACATAATTGTTTTCAGAAGTATAATTTTTTTCTGTCTTGTCCTATAGATTACCAAGAGAAATATCAAGAGTTACTTGAAAGAGAAGACTTTTTTCCAGATTATGAAGAAAATGGAACAGATTTATCAGGGGCTGGTGATCCGTAAGTTATCTTTAGCTACAAACTTTCTTTGTGAAATTTCTATGGCCACAGTTCATAGATGGAGTTTAGAGTAGGAAAAAAGTAGATGATGAAAGAATGTTTTTTTTTAAATTGAGAACTCTTCACACACACACACAGTCCATAACATGGTATATAATCAGTGGCTCACAGTATCATCAAATAGTTGTGTATTCATCCCCATGATCATTTTTTAGAACATGTGCATTGCTCCAGAAAAAAAATAAATTCTTAACATCCCATACCCTTTACCTCTCCTTATTCATCATTAGTATTTTAAATCTACCCAATTTTTTACCCTTTATCCCCCCCCATTATTTGTTTATTTTTTTATCCTTATTTTTTTTACTCTTTGTCCATACCCTGGATAAAAGGAGCATCAGACGTATGGTTTTCACAATCACATGGTCGTATTGTAAATGCTATATAGTTATACGGTCGTCTTCAAGAATCAAGACTATTGGAATACAGTTCAACAGTTTCAGGTACTTCCCTCTAACCATTCTAATACAACATAAACTAAAAAGGAATATCTGTATAATGCGTAAGAATAACCTCTTGGATAACCTCTCACTTCTGAAATCTCTCAGCCACTGAAACTTTGTTTTATCTCATTTCTCTCTTCCCCCTTTTGGTCAAGAAGACTTTCTCATTCCCATGATGCTGGGTCCCAGCTTATTTTGGGTTCTGTCCCATGTTGCCAGGGAGATTTACACCCCTGGGAGTCATATCCCACATAGTGGGAGGGCAGTGAGTTTACCTGCTGAGTTTGCTTAGAGAGAGCAGCCACATTTTTTTAAAAAATTATTTATTTATTTAAAAAAATAAAGAAACAAAGTAAAACAACATACATAATCAGTAATTCACAATATCATCACTTAGTTGCATACTTATCATTTCTTAGAACATTTGCATTAATTGAGAAAAAGAAATAAAAAGACAATAGAAAAAGAAAACAACACAGGAAAGAAAAAAAAGATTATACCTACCATACCCCTTATCCCTTGCTTTCATTGATCACTAGCCTTTAAACTAAATTTATTTTAGTATTTGTTCCCCCTGTTATTTATTTTTATTCCGAATGTTCTACTCCTTTGTTGACAAGGTAGATAAAAGGAGCATCAGACACAAGGTTTTCACAATCACACAGTCACATTGTGACAGCTGTATCATTATTCAATCATCCTCAAGAAACATGGCTACTGGAACACAGCTCTACATTTTCGGGCAGTTCCCTCCAGCCTCTCCATTACATTTTGAATAACAAGATGATATCTACTTGATGCATAAGAATAACCTCTCGACTCTGTTTGGAATCTTTCAGCCATTGACACTTTGTCTCATTTCCCTCTTCCCCCTTTTGGTCGAGAAGGTTTTCTCAATCCCATGATGCTAAGTCTCAGCTCATTCTAGGGTTTTTCTCAATCCCTTGATGCTGAGTCTCCGTTCATTCCAAGATCTCTGTCCCACATTGCCAGGAAGGTCCACACCCCTGGGAGTTGTGTCCCACGTAGAGAGGGGTAGGGTGGTGAGACTGCTCGTTGTGTTGGCTGGAGAGAGGGGCGACATCTGAGTAACAAAAGAGGCTCTCTTGGGGGTGACTCTTAGACCGAAATTTTAAGTAGACTTGACCTATCCTTCTCGGGGTTAAGTTTCATATGAACAAACCCCAAGACTGGGGGCTCTGCCTATAGCTTTGGTTGTTTACACTGCTTGTGAGAATATCAAGAATTCAACTTGGGGAAGTTGAATTTCTCCCCATTCTCACCACTCCCTGAAGGGGGCTTTGCAGATACTTTTCCACTCACTGATCAAATCACTCTGGGATTCATTGGGGCATCACTCTGGACAAACCAGCAAAATCTCATGTCCTACCTGAGATTCCAGGTACTTATAGCATTCAACCAAACTATCTACATAAGTTATATTAGGAAATGCACTAGTCAAAATATAAATTTTGTAACTAATAAACATTTTTTGCTTTAGTCTCACACAGAAGGTGACATTTTAAAATATTAATTACCATCTATTTTTAGCACCCTGAAATAATGACATTCCTTTGTTCTTCCTTATGTAAAAACATTTTAAAAATTGTACCTTGTACATTTCGCTATTATTATGTACTCTAGGCATTCCTAGATTATACCATCTCAGTCTTTAACATCTGTCTTTCTTTCTGATTTCATTTATGTCCCCAGCCCTCCTCCCTCTATCATTCTCACATGCAGCTTCATTCAGTGTTTTAACATAATTATATTAACAGTTAGGTAGTATTGTGCTGTCCATTTCTGAGTTTTTGTATCCAGTCCTGTTGTACAGTCTATATCCCTTCAGCTCCAATTAACCAATATCTTACCCTATTTCTATCTCCTGATGGTCTCTGTTATGAACAAAATATTCCAAGTTTATTCACGAATGTCAGTTCATATCAATGAGACCATACAGTATTTGTCCTTTAGTTTTTGGCTAGTCTCACTCAGCATAATGTTCTCAAGGTCCATCCATGTTGTTACATACTTCATAAGTTTATTCTGTCTTAAAGTTGCATAGTATTCCATCGTAAGTATATACCACAGTTTGTTTAGCCACTCGTCTGTTGATGGACATTTTGGCTGTTTCCATCTCCTTGCAATTGTAAATAATGCTGCTATAAACATTGGTGTGCAAATGTCCATTTGTGTCTTTGCCCTTATGTCCTCTGAGTAGATACCTAGCAATGGTATTGCTGGGTCATATGGCAATTCTATATTCAGCTTTTTGAGGAACCCCAAACTGCCTTCCACAGTGGTTGCACCATTTGACATTCCCACCAACAGTGAATAAGTGGAGCAGCCACATTTGAGTAATAAAAGAGACTCTCTGGGGGTGATTCTTAGGCATAAGTATAAGTAAGCTTAGCTTCTCCTTTGCAGGAATAAGTTTCATAGAGGCAAACCCCAAAATCGAGGGCTCAGCCTGTTAATTTGGTTGTCTCCACTGCTTGCGAGAATATCAGGAATTCTCCAAATGGGGAAATTGAGTATTTCTTCCTTTCTACCCAGTCCCCCAAGGGGACTTTGCAAATACTTCTTTATTCACTGCCCAAATTACTCCGGGACATATCAAGGCATCACACTAACCTGGACAAACCATCAAGATCTCACACCCTATTTAAGATTCCATGTACTTATGGTGTTCAACTACATTGACCATACAAGTTAAATTAGGTGATGCATTACCCAAAATGTAAATTTTGCCCCAAATAAACATCTCTTCCTTTGGTCTCAGGCAGAAGTTAGTTTTAAAGTATGGACGACATCCCTTACCCTCTTTTCTGATCTACCTTAGTTCCATCCAGATCAGCTTCATTTATATCTCTAGTTGAAGTCTGAGCCCATTTTCAACTTTTTAAACAGTTCCTGTATGGGGTAATACTAACTTTCATAGCTTCATAGCTCTAACTCTGAGCCTAAGGTGTCAGATAAAAATACCCGAAGTTTCTGGGAACTACCAGGTTATATACAAACAGCTCGGTATCTCAGAATTCATAAATAACAGTTATAAGTCCTGAACATATGTGAGTGCTGTAAGAGCTTACAATCTAGACCCTTTAAGTAGGCCCCAGCCTGATAACCCATGCTCCCAACTTCAATTCTGAGTTTGTACACTGTAATTAGTCCATATGAGTGAGGCATGATAATATTTGTCTTTTTGTTTCTGCCATTTCACTCAACATACTGTCCTTACGGTTCATTCACCTGGTTGCATGCCTCACAATTTCATTCCTTCTTGCAGCTGTTCTTCTCTCAGTCTTTGTACCCTTAGGCTACCTTCTTCCATTGTGAATCAGGAACATTGCCACCATAGATACCAGTGTGCAAATGTTCATTCATGTCCCCACTCTCAGTTCCTCCACGTATATACCTAGTAACAAGGTTGCAGGATCATACGGCAATCCCACCCCTGGCCTCCTGTGGAATCAAAGAATGTTCAATTTGATGTGATGGTTTTATAGTGGTGGTTTAGTTTTTTAAATGCTATATACTAGATCTGGAATGGCTTTTAAAAAGGGGAATTTAATAAGTTAAAGTTTACAGTTCAAAGGAAGTGAAAGTGTCCAAATTAAGGCACTAACAAGATGTTACCTTCTCTCAAGAAAGGCCAGTGGGTCAGGAACACTTCTGTCAGCTTACGTGGCTGGCAACTGTTGGTCCCTTGCCCCTAGGCTTTATTGCCTTCAGCCTCTGTTCCTGTGGGGATTCCTCATTTTGCTTCTCTGGGGCTGGCTTTCTCCCTTGGCTCTCTCCAGGTTCATGGCAATGTCTACTGGACTCCAAGCATCTCCAAACTTCCGTGTCTCTATTCTCCACATGTCAGCATCTGTATCAGCTCTGCTGTGAAGTTTTTGTTGGCTCTGAGGCTTCTGTTGTTTCTGTCAACTCTGCTCTGAAGTTTCTGTGGGCTATGTCAGTTCTGTCATTCTCCAAAATGTTTCCTCTTTTAAAGGATTCCAGTAAACTGATAATCAAGACCCACCTGGAATGTGTGGAGTCATATCTCCATCTACTCAAAGTCACACTCACAGTTGGGTGCATCACGTCCTCCTGGAGATAATCTAATCAAGTTTCCAACCTACATTGCTGAATAGGGATTAAAAGAAATGGCTGCCTCCACAGATTGAATCAGGATTAAAACATGGCTTTTACTATTTTCAAACCAGCTCAAGTGGTATACGTATTACTACTTACCAAAAATTTTCAAAAACTCAGTTAAAAAACTCACAGGGACTATGATTCTGAAATTGCAAATTTAGTTGGAGGGGGAAAAATGATGTTAAAATGCAGTATACTTTAGCATAATTTTTTAAAAAACTGATCCTATTGTTATAGCTAAGATTTAACAATAAGTATTTCTAATACTTTCTGTAAGATCTTGGGTAAGTTCTGTGCCTGTTTCTCATCTCAGATTTTTATGAAAATAAAAAATACTTAGAACAGCTTCTGGCACATAGTAAAATGCTCAAATCTTACTGTTAAGGTCTAAATTAAAATTAAAGAAAACACAAATGAACGTTTAGAAATATTTGGACTGATAGAAAAAATTGAGTTGTTGTCTATTAATATATCAATTCTTTACCTGCCATTCTTGGTAGTAAAAGAAATTTAATATGATACTTATTTAGCATCATATTGCACTATGATTTGCTATAGAAGTACCAGCAACTAGTGAGGTATAGTCCCAATTCTGTTAACAAACTGCATGAATTTGGACAGGCTGTGTAGTTTCTTTTCCTGTGTAGAGGAAGCAGAATAAATTAAGTCTGTGGCTTCAATTTTTCTTATATCCCTTCTCTCCTGTGTGTTGTAGGTTTCAAAAAAATAATAAGGCTCACCTTTATTTCCTCTCCTATCTAGTGATATTTTAATTAGGCGTCATTTAAGGATCTAGTAAGATAATATTGCTATACTCTTTTATATGCTATTTCCGTAGAAAAAAATACAGGGAAATAACTATGCAGGCCGAGTGAGAAGGGATCAACCCTGCTGGATATACCACTGAAGTTAAAATTGTGCTTGATGTGAACTTCAGTTCATTTCAATACATGGCCTCATACTGGAAATGGGGGAGGAACAAAAGAAAAAGACCCATCAACAATTTGTAGGATTGGCAAGATAGTTTTCTCACTCTTATATGTAGAAGTGAATATTGGAGGGAATTAAGAACGGCATCATGTTGTGAGAAAAGTGTAAAAAAGGTGGCATCATGTTATGAGAAAGTGTGAAAAAGGTGAAAGATTTGGAGTCTAATTCTTGAGTCTGCCACATTCTTTTCCCAAAATTTTACATTGCACATTTAACCTCCACAAATCTCATTTTCTTCAGCTCTAAAATGTAAATGGTAGTTGAACCTATCTTTTTAAGATGTTTGTGGCCTTCAGGAAGAATGTGTATATATGAAATCCTTAACTGGCATTTTAAATGTACCTTTTCCTCCACCTGGAAAGCCTGGCTTTCCACCATTTTAAACTGCCTAGTAGTGGGAAAATATCTGAATGGATGATCTTGAATGTATCTTCCTGTTACGAATGTTTGAGTCTAGATAAACAGGAATGTGACATAATTGTCATTGCAGGAATAAACTTGTTTGATTTCTGATGTTAAATAGATAAAAAGTAACACTTACGCAATTCTAAACAGTTAGTGCTTAGGTTTCGTTTTAACTCAGTCTAGGAAAGTTACATCATATACATTAGTTTTTTGTGATTTATCATCATAAATATTTTATGAATTGAAAATATTAAGCTTATGACTCATCTTTGTTTCTTTTGTAGATACTTGGATGATATTGATGATGAGATGGACCCAGAGATAGAAGAAGCTTATGAAAAGTTTTGTCTAGAATCAGAGCATAAGCGAAAGCAGTAAAGTTAAATTTCAGCACATCAGTTTTATAAAGCAGTCTAGGTATGGTGGTTTAGCAGAACATGGGAAAGGAAGAAAATGTTTCACACTTATACCAAATTAAGGATCTTGACTTAATGTTACTAATGTATGCAACTTTAATTTTGTTTAACACTATCTGCCAAAATAAACTTTATTCCCTATAACTTAAAATGTGTATATATATATAATAGTTTATTATGTACAGTTAATTCCAATGTTTTGACTGCAATAAAATCGATTTTGAAATAAATGAAATGTTGAAAGTAAATTTTGCTAGGTGGTTAGAAGCTTATCCTTTAAATTCTACTTTTCTTGGGGGAAAGTCTTAGTCTGGAAATATATATTACTGCAAAATGTAGCATCCTTTTTCAGATACAAGTACTTTAGATTTCATTTTAGTTTACTTAGTGTCTTGGTGAATTAGGTTTCAAATATGAATCACAATCATAAAAGTCTTGGAATATATCATTAACAACTGACATTACATATGCAGATGCTATTTAATACCAAGGGCTTTTAAAATATCATTAAAAGAAAGAAAGACTTAAAGAACTCCCAGTTAAACAACCAAGACTATTCTAATTCTAAAATTGTTTTGGCTACATTAATGCCTTTCAACTTTTTTTTTCATCCTGACTAACTTCATTACCCTAAGGCCTAGAACATTATTCTGCTTTATATGGCTTCCTAATTTTTGTTTTGTAGCATGACTTGCCATTGACTTTTTTACTAGAGAATTTTACTAGATCTTTGTCACTCAAGTTTTCATCTGCTTTATGATTTATACACCTTGAAATCACTTTTCTAATACTTTTACTATAATATGGCACCACCTTGGCCCTATTTAATATTTTTACTTATTGTCAAAAGTCTTTTTCCAACTAACTAAAAGTAAAACTTATGTAAAAAAGGATTGCTTGTAAATATGCATGTAAATAGTTCTGTTAATAATCCACTGTTTTACATTTGGTACATTTGTCTGCTAATACAGTTAGCTTTCTCACTTTTCTGCTTGTTTGTTCAGTCTGAATTAAAATTAGACTTTGAAAATAAAACTTAGTTTTGTTTCCTCTGTTTTTGGAATAGTCTCGTGGTACTTTAAAGAATTTGCTGTTGAACTTTTCTACGTGACACGTAATAAAATTAAGATTTGAAACAGAGAAACCATAGTAGGATAGAAGACATTCCAATCAGTGTCTGTTGACTAATAATTCAATAACAAATAAGTCTGTTTGGAAAAAACTAGCAAATATAAAACATTAAAACTTCTAAATTCCTTATTGTAGTAGAGAAGTATATTTGTAATAGGAGTTTTGGAAATCACATTTATCAGAATTTTCTTCAAAACGGTCCTGTCACATGGTGGCTGTTACCATAATCTGTAGTTCTCTAAAGATAGTGATCACTATAAATCTTGGAGGAGTGAGGGTTGGTGTAGGAAAGGGGCAATACATCATTAGACCAGGGAGCAAGGAATGCTAACTGCGCATTTTTAAAAGTTCTGGCAGTTGCTCTGTGAATAACCATCCATTTTGCATCCACTAGCTCATTGTCATCAACCACTTCTATACTCACAAATAGGATCAGTATATGTTACAATTACTAGTGCTGCTTAAAAAACAAAACACCCAAACTTACTGTCTTAAAACAATAACCATTTTATTATGCTTATGGGTTCTATAGTCAGGAATTTGGATAGGGACACGGGAGAGGATGGCTTGTCTCTACTCCACACTGTCACAACTCAGCTGAGAAAACTAACACTTGGGTGGGAGCTATAATCATCTGGAATTTTCTTCACTCATGTCTGGTGATTGGGTTGTGACTTGAAGCCAGTACTGAACTGGAGCTGTTGAGCAGAACCACCTACAACATGGCCTCTCCACCTGGCATGGCCTCACAGTGTGGCACTAGGTTCTGAGAAAGGCCATTTCTAAAAGAACCAGGAGGAAGTCCCATTTGTAAGTCATGCAACATTACTTCACTCTGATGGTTCTAAGCAAGTCACTGAAGTCATACGAAATTCAAGGTGCAGGACATATACTCTCACCGCTTTATGGGAAACCATTTAGGAATACAAATATTTTAAAACTGCCACAGTCCTTGAAAGGAAGGGTTGGTCCTGTGCCACAATTGCTGACCTTTAGGATTACCATATCTTCAACAGAAACATGGATGAATAAGCCTTTTGTCAAAAATAGTAAAAATCTCCAATAAGCAAGGACATAAACCTGCCAAAATATGCTGGTCTTGTGTTTTGGCAATAAACTGCAAATGGTGATCTGAATTTGGCTATCCTGTCATCAGCTTTCCTTTATGTGGTCTACATCCTCCAGCCAGAGACTACCAGGAACATACCTGTAACTGAATACTCTGGGTTTATTGTTGTTGGTAGCAAAGGAAACACCTTCCATAGGGAACCATGGGATGTACCAGTAAGAGGGTGTTATCAACTATTTTAAATGGATTTGGGCCTTTGGTTAGATAATTTGGGGGAGGGTCTAAAACTGGATGTTGACAGAAAGCAGAGGCGATTCTATGGTTATCTTAAATCCTAGCTACAGGAAGGACAGATGGGAAAGCTGTAATAGAATACAGGAAATGCTCTCAAAGCCCTCTACATTTTATCTTAAAGGGCACTTACTACAAATGTGATCAAGTGATTGTTTAGTCCTTTCTTTGCAGTTAGTCTCCAGTCTCCAAGGAAATGGGCTTTGTTCCCTGCTTTAGGCCCTCTGCTTTAGGCCCTAGCACATAGTAGGCTCTCAAGGAATACATGTTAAATGGCAATAAACGTAAATAGCAATAAATATAGTGGACATATCTACTTCCTAGAAAAAAAGTGCAAAATACAGTCGGAAAACATTTTCTTTTGGCTAAAGATTTAAAAAAGTTTTACTGCGGTATCGTAATTTTGATTTTTTAACTAATCAAGCACCACTGCACTAAAATCCACCCTTGTGTGTAGTTCTTGTTCGGATAGCTGGAGAGTCAGGAGGCTGGTCTTCACTGGCTCTATCAACCAGGTAGAACCGCTTCCGACCGGGAAACAGTGAGCAGACGGCAAAAAGCTGAAAACGCAACACCAGACTCGGCGCTTCTTCCCGGATAGCAAACTCTGGCCGCGCCCTGCCCACTTCCGGCCACGCCCCGTCTAGGGTGTCAGCTGGGCGAACTCTGGGCGCGGGCAGGGCGGAGCTTCCGGGTTTTCTTCTTCCGGAGAAATGAAGGCGCTTCCTGAGGGCGCGGGAAGGTTTGAACCGCCGATTTGCGGTTAATGGCCTGAAAGAGAAAAGGAGGAAAAAAGAGCCAAGTTCAAGAGAGAGATTTATCAGGTGAAATCAACAGGACTTGTTACACGGGTGTGGAGGGGAAGCAGAGTGAGAAATCAAATATCACTAACTTCTGCTCCTGACAGTACTCTGCCTGTTTTCTACGCCTGGGTGGTAACAGGCGCTGTCCCGACTCTCCCGCGGTTCGGATTGGCCGACGCCTCGGCAAAAGTCTTCCTGTGCCTTAATTTTTCTGCGGTTGTGATTGTTTTCTCATTGTTGGTGGTTTGTCAAATTCTTCAGGAAACATCACTAGAGAAAGTCTTGGGCAGGTGCAGACGCTGCGACCGCGGACATTCTGGCAAGTTAAAGCACAAGTGCGGTGAATTGGCCTCATTTCCACAACTTGTCAGACCAGAACTGCTGTGTGACGTTTGGTGATTGTTTTGTTGAGGCTTTTTTCCGTAACTAGATGTCACGTTTTGAAAAAGAGATTCTCATTGATGTCGAGAACAAACTTGTGACTTTTCGATCGTTATTCATTCTCTTACGTAGTGTACTGGGTGTGAGGATGAAAAATACTAGGAAGGAGGCTGGGAATGTAGGTGGGAGCTGGATTAAGTTTTTTTAAAAAATTTTTTATTAATTAAAAAAAATTACAAGGAACACAAACATTCCCAACACATACACTTAGCAATTCACAATATCATCACATAGTTGCATATTCATCATCATGATCATTTCCCAGAACATTAGCATCAATTCAGAAAAAGAAAAAGACAACAGAAAAAAAATTTTTTTACATGCCATACCCCTTACTGATCCTTTTCATTGATCACTAGCATTTCAAACTAAATTCATTTTAACATTTGTTCCCCCTATTATTTATTTTTATTCCATATGTTCCTCTCATCTGTTGACAAGGTAGATAAAAGGAGCATCAGAGACACAAGGTTTTCACAATCACACAGTCACATTGTGAAAGCTATATCATTATACAATCATCATCAAGAAACATGACTACTGGAACACAGCTCTACATTTTCAGGCAGTTCCCTCCAGCCTCTGCATTACATCTTGGATAACAAGGTGATATCTACTTAATGCATAAGAATAACCTCCAGGATAACCTCTTGACTCTGGAATCTCTCAGCCATTGACACTTTGTCTCATTTCACTCTTCCCCCTTTTGGTCGAGAAGGTTTTCTCAATCCCTTGATGCTGGGTCTCAGCTCATTCTGGGATTTCTGTCCCACGCTGTCAGGAAGGTCCACACTCCTGGTAGTCATGTCCCACATAGACAGAGGGAGGGTGGTGAGTCTGCTTGCTGTGTTGGCTGGAGAGAGAGGCCACATCTGAGCAACAAAAGAGGTTCTCTTGGGGGTGACTCTTAGGCTTAATTTTAAGTAGGCTTGACCTATCCCCTGTGGGTTAAGTTTCATATGAACAAACCCCAAGACTGGGGGCTCTGCCTATAGCTTTGGTTGTCCACACTGCTTGTGAGAATATCAAGAATTCAACTTGGGGAAGTTGAGTTTTCCCCCGTTCTCACCATTCCCTGAAGGGGACTTTGCAAATGCTTTTCCACTCACTGATCAAATCACTCTGGGATTCATCAGGGCATCACCTGGACAAACCAACAAAATCTCATGTCCTATACAAAGTTCCATGTACTTAAGGTGTTCAATCAACTATCTACATAAGTTATATTAGGAGATGCACTAGCTAAAGTGTAGATTTGTACCATATAAACATTGTTTGCTTTAGTCTCACACCTTAGTTGAAATTTTAAAATATTAAGTACCACAGTACTTTCTTCTACTATTTTGCTTTCTGGATTGTGTTTGTCATATCTAATTTTTCTTCTTTTTAACTTCACTAATAGTCTTCCTTTCTACACTCTTCTCCACACCTCTCTCTTCTGTCTTCGTATCTGTCTCTAGTGCTCCCTTTAGTATTTCTTGCAGAGCTTGTCTCTTGGTCACAAATTCAGGAATTTTTTGTCTGAAAATGTTTGAATTTCTCCCTCATTTTTGAAGGACAATTTTGCTGGATATAGAATTCTTGGTTGGCAGTTTTTCTCTTTTAGTAGTTTAAATATATTATCCCACTGTCTTCTCGCCTCCATGGTTTCTGCTGAGAGATCTGAGCATAGTCTTATTGGGCTTCCCTTGTATGTGATGGATTGCTTTTCTCTTGCTGCTTTGAGGATCCTCTATTTCTCTTTGACCTCTGACATTCTGATTAGTAAATGTCTTGGAGTATGTCTATTTGGATCTATTCTCTTTGGGGTACGCTGTACTTCTTGGATCTGTAATTTTAAGTCTTTCATAAGAGTTGGGAAATTTTCAGTGATAATTTCCTCCATTAGTTTTTCTCCTTTTCCCTTCTCTTCTTCTGGGACACCCACAACACGTATATTTGTGCGCTTCATATTGTCTTTCAATTCCCTGAGTCCCTGCTCATATTTTTCCATTTTTTCCCTATATTTTCTTTTTCTTGCTGGATTTCAGATGTTCCATCCTCCAGTTCAGAAATCCTATGTTCTGTCTCTCGAAATCTACCATTGTAGGTTTCCATTGTTTTTTTCATCTCTTCTACCGTGCCTTCCATTCCCATAAGTTCTGTGATTTGTTTTTTCAGGCTTTCAATTTCTTGTTTTTGTTCATTCCTTGCCTTCTTTATATCCTTCCTCAATTCATTGATTTTGTTTTTGATGAGGTTTTCCATGTCTGTTCGTACATTCTGAATTAATTGTTTCAGCTCCTGTATGTCATTTGAATTGTTGGTTTGTTCCTTTGACTGGGCCATATCTTCAATTTTCCTAGTGTGATTTGTTATTTTTTGCTGGTGTCTAGGCATTTAATTACCTTAATTAGTTTATTCTGGAGATTGCTTTCATTTCTTTTATCTAGGATTTTCTTGCTGGATGAATTTGTTGTCTATCTGTTCTTTGACATTCTGTTCAGCTTTATCTGGACTTTTAGCTTAAGTTTTGTTTAACAAAGGAGAATTTTTCAGTTCTTGTTTTCTTGTTTCTTGCCCTGCTTGTGTGGTGCCTTCCCCCCCACACACACAATTAGGAGGGTCTACTTAGATATTATAGACTCGAGCTAGATTTTCCCAGACGAAACTGGCCTCCTATCAGGAGGAAAGAGTCACCTGCATCGGTTTTCCCTAAGGGTGAGACCCAGCAGGTTGAAAAACTTTCCTGTGAAGTCTCTGGACTCTGTTTTTCTTATCCTGCCCAGTATGTGGCGCTTGTCTGCCTGCACGTCCCACCGGCATGAGATGATGCGGTACCTTTAACTTTGGCAGACTTTTCCTGCTGGGGGCGTGGTGGAGACAGAGGAGAGGTTGTAGGCTGGTTTTAATGGCTTCAAATTACCAAGCCTTGGTGTCTGAATTCCTTGATGGAGGAATTCCACCTGGGTAGGGCTTCACCCCTCCCCTGGGGAAGGCTCAAGCTCCAGATAAGCCCCCAAAAGAGCTCACTTCTGCCTATGCCTGGGGCAGTTGCAGCCTGAAAAGTCCTGCCGCTGTATCCAGAGGCAGTCAAGCCTTTGTAGATACACAACCACAAAAACCTCTGTTTCCTTCTTTTTTTTTCCCCCCCTTTTCTGTCAGCCCTGCCCCCTTGGTGCTGGGGCAAAAATGAGCAATCTCCACTTTGATCAGGTTCACCTGAGCTGGGGGCCTATTTTTAGTAGTCAGAATTTGTTAATTAGTCCCACAATTGGCATTTGATTGTGCCCAGTCCCTGCTGCTCGTAAAGTCCTTTCCTTTCCCCTCTGGGAAGCGGCCTGTGGGGGAGGGTTGCTGGCTGCCGCAGCTTTGGGAACTCACGGTTCTGGGGGGTGCTCACAGCTGGTCCAGCTGGTCCAGACTGGGGTACGCTGTGTGTCTGGTCACTACCCTGGCTCGGGGAGCTGTTCTGTACTGTTTCTGGTTATTTAGTAGTTGTTCTGGAATACGAGCTAAAATGTACACGTTGTTAAGCCGCCATCTTTACCCAGAAGTCGATTAAGGTTTTTTAATGTCTGGAACTTTAGACCATCAACTGTATGCAGTGATATAAAGCCTTTGGTTTGGGGTTTGGAAAGTTAACTATGATAGCTATACTAGAGAGGAATTGGAAAGGGAAGACACTGAAAAAATGTCCAAGACAGTTGCAGGAATTGAGAAGAGAATTAATGGCCTGAAAGAGAAAAGGAGGAAAAGAGAGCCAGGTTCAAGAGAGAGACTTTTCAGGTAAAATCAACAGGACTTGTGACAGAGCTGTGGAGGGAGGCAGAGTGATAAATCAAATATTACTAACTTTGGCTACTAACAGTACTCTGCCATTAAGTGAAATTGCAACTGCAGAAGGAGTAGGAATTTATAATTTCACTTATTATTTCATCACTCAATGAGTATTTATTGTACCCTTATTATTTTTTAAGTTTTAGGTGCCAGGGATAACTGAATAAAACAGATTAAGGTCCTTGAGTTGAGATTATGGCCTAGTGAGAGAGAACAGACAGTAAGCAAGTAAATAAAACAGAATCAGGTCTTTTCTTTAATTACATGGGCAGGCACCGGGAACTGAACCCAGGTCTCCAGCATGGCAGATGAGAACTCTGCCACTGAGCCACTGTACCCACCCCCGAATCAGTTTTGACAGCAGTAGATGATCTGAAGAAAAAAAGAGGAAATGGGATAAAAGGTGATTGGGAGAGGATTGGGGGACAACTTTAACTGAGTTGGTCAAGTCAGGCCTTTGAGGAAATTAGTACTGAGACCTATAGGATGACAAAGACAAGGAAAAGACATGCTATGTAGAAAGAATAGTGCAAAGTTCCTGAGGTGGGAAAGAGCTTCTTTAAAGAAGCATAAAAAGGTTGGTTTGACTGAAGCGTCCTGAAGGGAAAGAATTAGGTGATCACATTTGGAGAGCTAGATGGGGCCAGATTGTGTGGGCTTTGTAGGTCGTGTTTAAGAGTTTGAATTTTATTGTAAGTGCAAATGGAGTGTTTTAAGACAGGGAGTGATAGATTTGCTTTTGTTTTAAAAGATTCCTCTGGCTTTTGTATGGAAACTGGACTTGAAGGAAGTAAGAGTGAAATATATTTAGGTTATATTACCAAAGTCTGTTCTGGGCGGGAGTGGTTAAATTCCATTTTATTCCTGTCAGACTTAATGTATCTATGGGATAGGCACATGAAATAAGGTCTAAGAGAGGAAGCTCTGGAGAGAAGTCAGGTAGATTTAGAAGTTCTCTATAGAAAATAAAGTTTGAATAGATGAAACCTCCTCAGGAGTGACCATATGGTTTACTAGTTATGTCCTGACATATTCCACAAAAGATTATAGGCTTTATCAAATGCAGCTAGATTACATACATCAAAAGGGGGTAAGATAGGAAAAAACAAGGGTGGGGTATAGAAGTGGCATGAGATATAGTAAGAAGAGAAAAAATGGGACCAAAGTTAAAGATGAACTAAGTTAAATCCTTGCTTTAAGAGAATGAAGAGGAGAAACGATTAAAATAAAAACAGGTAGAAATATGGAGGGGGAAAAAGAGAAAGGAAGAGAGAGTTTGGTACAGAGAAAGGTAAAACAAACAATGTTACAGACTGACCAGATTTGGTAGGATGAAGACTAAAGTCCTTGGGTTTCAGAAGACATTGGTGACTGTTGTAAAACAATTTCAAGAGAAAGGTGGAGGAAGAAACCAGACTGCAGTGTATTGAAGATTATTGAAGAAAAAGTAGGCAATGAGAGGATAATACACTTGAGAAGTTTATTGGTAGGAAATAGAGATAAACTGGGGAAAGTGGTATTGTGGAAAGTTATTTTTTCTGAGATGAAACTTGATCATGTTAGCAGTAGAAGGGAAATAATATCCTGGAAGGGGGTAGATTTAGCCTTATAAAGGAGTAGAGACATTTCATAAGATTTGTTGAGCACCTCCAATTAAAGACAATTACATGTCTCATTTTATTCTCCCAACAATCTTATTATTATCTCCATTTTACAACTGAGGAAATGGTAAAGAGCAAATGGAACTTGACAGTAATTCCTCTTCATTCACACCTCTGGAAAACATAGGTAAAGCTATGGAGTGATTTTAGAGATAGAGAAGTGGAAATTGAATGTGGTGAAATGAGGAAATCCAAGACACTAAGAGATTAATTACCTTGCTCAGTAGTGGCAAGGAACTACTTCCCTAATGCCAGACTAGGAACTAGTATTTGGACATTGTTTTGTGTTTTTTTCATTGGGCCCAACGTTTACTTTTGGCCTGCCGTTTACATGTATTACAAATGATGTGCTGCAAATTTGTTACAAAGGTAGAATTTGCTTATCTAACGTGAGATACTGAACATGCAATTTACAGAAATTAAATTTAAGAAAAATGAAAATACTAAAATTATAATGGCATTTACAACATGGTGAGCTATCTTCTCCCAGTATGTGATATTTCCACATTGGAGTAAAGTCCATTAGGGTTTAATTAACGTATTCTGATAAGGATGTTAATTTCAGATCATTTAAGTGTAGTAAAATATCACTTTTTGACTTCCGGGTCAAGATGGCGGCTTAGCAATGTGCGCATTTTAGTTCGTCCTCCATAACAACTACTAAATAACCAGAAACAGTACAGAACAGCTCCTGGGGCCATGTCAGTGACCGGACACAGAGCATACCCCAGTCTGGACCAGTTGGACTGGCTGTGAGCCCCCACAGAACCGTGAGTTCCCCAAGCTGTGGCGGCCGGCGCCCCTCCCCCACAGGAGCTGCTTCCCAGAGGGAAAAGGAAAGGAAATGTACCAGTAGCATGGACTGAGCACAATTAAACTCCAATTGTGAAATTAATTAACAAATTCTGACTACTAAAAATAGGCCCCCAACTTAGGTGAACCTGGTCAAAGTGGAGGTTGCTCATTTTTGTCCCAGCGCCAAGGGGGCAGGGCTGATGGAAAAAGGGGGAAAAAAAGAAGGAAACAGGTTTTTGTGGCTGTGTTTCTACAAAGGCTTGACTGCCTTTGGATATGGCAGCAGGACTTCTCAGGCTGCAACTGCCCCAGGCATAAGCAGAAGTGAGCTCTTTTGGGGGCTTGTCTGGAGCCTGTACCTTCCCCAAAGGAGGGATGAAGCCCAACTCAGGTGGAATCCCTCTCTCAAGGAATTCAGACACCAGGGCTTGGTAATTTGAAGCCATTAAAACCAGCCTACAACCTCTCCTCTGTCTCCACCAGGCCCCCAGCAGGAAGAGTCCGCCAGAGTTAAAGGTACCGCATCATCTTATGCTGGTGGGACGTGCAGGCAGACAAGCGCCACATACTGGGCAGGATAAGAAAAACAGAGCCGAGAGACTTCACAGGAAAGTCTTTCAACCTGCTGGGTCTCACTCTCAGGGAAAACCAATGCAGGTGATTCTTTCCTCCTGATAGGAGGCCGGTTTGGTCTGGGAAAATCTAGCTCGAGTCTATAATATCTAAGTAGACCCTCCTAAGGGTGGGGGTTGGGGGCAGGGGGAAGGCACCATACAAGCAGGGCAAGAAACAAGAAAACAAGAACTGAAAAATTCTCTGTTAAACAAAACTTAAGCTAAAAGTCTAGATAAAGCTGAACGGAATGTCAAAGAACAGATAGACAACAAATTCATCCAGCAAGAAAATCCTAGATAAAAAAAAGTGAAAGTAATCTCCAGAATAAACTAATTAAGGTAATTAAATGCCTAGATGCCAGCAAAAAATAACAAATCACACTAGGAAAATTGAAGATATGGCCCAGTCAAAGGAACAAACCAACAATTCAAATGACATACAGGAGCTGAAACAATTAATTCAGAATGTACGAACAGACATGGAAAACCTCATCAAAAACAAAATCAATGAATTGAGGGAGAATATAAAGAAGGCAAGGAATGAGCAAAAAGAAGAAATTGAAAGTCTGAAAAAACAAATCACAGAACTTATGGGAATGAAAGGCACGGTAGAAGAGATGGAAAAAACAATGGAAACCTACAATGGTAAATTTCAAGAGACAGAATATAGGATTTCTGAACTGGAGGATGGAACATCTGAAATCCAGCAAGAAAAAGAAAATATAGGGAAAAAAATGGAAAAATATGAGCAGGGACTCAGGGAGTTGAAGGACAATATGAAGCACATGAATATACGTGTTGTGGGTGTCCCAGAAGGAGAAGAGAAGGGAAAAGGAGGAGAAAAACTAATGGAGGAAATTATCACTGAAAATTTCCCACCTCTTATGAAGGACTTAAAATTACAGATCCAAGAAGTGCAGCATACCCCAAAGAGAATACATCCAAATAGACATACTCCAAGACATTTACTAATCAGAATGTCAGAGGTCAAAGAGAAATAGAGGATCCTCAAAGCAGCAAGAGAAAAGCAATCCATCACATACAAGGGAAGCCCAATAAGACTATGTGCAGATCTCTTAGCAGAAACCATGGAGGCAAGAAGACAGTAGGATGATTTATTTAAACTATTAAAAGAGAAAAACTGCCAACCAAGAATTCTATATCCAGCAAAAAATGAGGGAGAAATTCAAACATTTTCAGACAAAAAATCCCTGAGAGAATTTGTGACCAAGAGACCAGCTCTGCAAGAAATACTAAAGGGAGCACTGGAGACAGATACGAAGACATAAGAGAGAGGTGTGGAGAAGAGTGTAGAACAGAAGACTATGAGTAAAGTTAAAAAGAAGGAAAATTAGATATGACAAATAAAATCCAGAAGGCAAAATAGTAGAAGAAAGTACTACCCATGCAGTAATAACACTGAATGTTAATGGATTAAACTCTCCAATCAAAAGATATAGTCTGGCAGAATGGATTATAAAAGAGGACCCATCTATACTGTCTCTACTCAAAGGACATGAGGGCAAGGACAAAAATGGACATTTACACACCAATGTTTATAGCAGCATTATTTACAATTACCAAGAGATGGAAGCAGCCAAAATGCCCGTCAACAGACGGTTGGCTAAACAAACTGGCATTTACATAAGATGGAATATTATGCAGCTGTAAGACAGAATAAAGTTATGAAGTATGTAACAACATGAATGGACCTTAAGGACATTATGCTGAGTGTGATTAGCCAGAAACAAATGGACAAATACTGTATGGTCTCACTGATATGAACTGACATTGGTGAATAAACTTGGAATATTTCGTTGGTAACAGAGACTATCAGGAGATAGAAATAGGGTAAGATATTGGGTAATTGGAGCTGAAGGGATACAGATTGTGCAACAGGACTGAATGTAAAAACTCAGAAATAGACAGCACAATATTGCTAACTGTAATACAATTATGCTAAAACACTGAATGAAGCTGCATATGAGAATGATAGAGGGAGGAGGGCTGGGGCATAAATGAAATCACAAAGAAAGACGATAAAGATTGAGATGGTATAATCTAGGAATGCCTAGAGTGTATAATGATAGTGACTAAATGTACAAATTTAAAAAATGTTTTTGCATGAGGAAGAACAAAAGAATGTCATTTCTGCACTGTGCTGAAAATAGATGGTAATTAATATCTTGAAATGTCACCTTATGTGTGAGGCTAAAGCAAAAAATGTTTATTTGCTACAAATTTTTTTAAAAAATCCCTTTTTCTTAAACAAAAGTAAATGTAATCCCATTGTGTTTTGGGTATGTTATTAGAAAATGCATTTTATTTTGAAAGAACCTTTGTACATTAAGAGAACTATTTGTGCTATTGTTTTTCCTATTTCATTCAGTCTTTACCTTGGAAGGACATCTTATCCATAGTCATAATGGCAGCTGAAGTTCAAATGGTTCTTTATGAAGATGATTCAGTGCAAGTACAATATCTTGATGGTTCCAAATTGCAACTTTCTCCCTGTGGCTCTGAATTTTTATTTGAAAAGGCACCTCCTATTACAGCACATCCTTTAGAACAACCAGAAAGAATTCGTCAAAGGACACAGTTTGTGATTAGCACTTACCGAGTAAGTAAAGATGCCATAAAAACTACTTTTTTTAAAAATAAAACAAAAGTGTTGTTGAGGTAGTTCAGAATATGAAAAGTAATTAGTATTCTGGATTACTGTCATTTGTAAAGTGATTTTCAAATGATTTCCCATTTTATAAGATTGCATTTTATAATTCTTTTTGGAGGAGCAACTACAGCGAGCCCTAGATTTTCGAAACTTTTCTGCTACATGCCCTTTTTTATCTGAAAGCATCATCCCTTCTGAAAGAAAAAAGGTAAGTTTTTTGTGAACCTCTCTTTCATAAGTAATATTTGAAGACAAGTAATTAGAAACAGGTTATTTGAGGACAAAGTAATTAAAAACAAGTTATGCAATGGTTAAGCCACACCCACTATTTTTATCTTATATGAAAAGATTCAGTAGACACTGGCAATATCTGTTATGAGTCTATTTGAAATTATCAGAATCAGCTTACCTCTGAGTATTTCAGTTTTTCAAAGTGTTAATCTTTAAGGCATGTGGAATTTATTTTGATGTATAGTATGCCAGGTACTATCTAGGATAAGTACTTTATATGCATTGTCTTATTTAGTTCCATCTGATAACCTTCTGAGATAGCATATCCCAAATTCTATTCAACAATTCCAGAACCCCTCATTGAAATCTAACTTAGCACATATAACATTTTAAGATGTGATTGAGTCTGTTTCTGTATTCTCTGATTTGTTTTATTGATGATTTTTATTCTAGTTACATAACATCTAAGTTGTGCTTGTTTTGAATATAGTACATTGTAGTGCTAGTCCTCTCTTTTTTTTTTCCCTGAATAGACTTCTTAGTGGGAGGGCTTGATCAAATCTCACTTATCTCTGATTCATTGTACATTTAAAAATGAAATATATTTAATCCAGTAATAAGTATAATCAAAGTGATTTTTATTCTTCATTTCTCTGATTTTTTTGTTAGTGTGTATGTGTTTTACTTCTCTAATAGAGCTAATCTTAACAGCAAATATTTTGTGGAAAGACCATATGTATTCTGACACCTGAGTGTGTCCATTTTTTATTCTCCATGGGAAGTAAAACATAATAGAACTTTAAAACTTTCTTATACAATAGTTAATTTTCAAGTATATGGAAAAATTGGGCTGTTAATAGAAAATACTTACCATCTTTTTCCCCCCTCAATTCAGAGTATCTTCATTGACATCTCAGAAGTTAGATGGCCCAGTCTTGACACTGGTGATACCATGATATATATGGAAAATGGCACCGTGAAAATATCATCTTTAGATGGTCATGCATACCTTTGCCTGCCTAAATCTCAGCATGAATTTACAGTACATTTTTTGTGTAAAGTTAGCAAGAAATCGGACTCATCTTTAGTATTGTTAGGGAAAAAAAATCAAACTAAAAGGGACAAACAAGTTGAAAAAGCAGGTAAAAACTATACTTTTGGAAGTTTATCAGGACAGAAATTGAAGAATAATGAAAAGGAACTTTATTGTCATATCATGAACTGCAAAGGACCTTCAGAGCAGAAGAGTTGTATACATGAAGCTGAAAGTGGGGAGGAGCTACCTTTGCCTAGTACAAAGCACACATGTGTTTACACATGGGTAAAGCAGTGCTGGTCTGTGGCCTCCTGTCCGGAGAAATGGAAGTACCCTTTGTCTTTAGCGTGTAATTTTTACAGTAAAATTAGAAGTATGTCTACAACTGATACAGATATCACCAAGAACAGAGTTTTAATTTCTGCTGTTTCAGAGGAAAGTGAAAAAGAAGTTTCTCTTCTTCCCAGGGCCTTGCCACTCAGCTGTCCTGTCCCACACCTGCACAGGTATGGAAGAATGACTATTTTCCTAAACTTTTGTTAGATCTAGTCTTTACTTGAAGATCATTTTTTTTTTCTAAATTGTCTGATGCCATTCATAAGAAAAGTTCTTTCAGCTGATTCAAAACTTTGCTGATAACTAATAGTGAATGATTTCCCTAGCAAATATGTTTCTTATTTTATGTCCATGTAGGAATGTTTACAGAAGGCTGACTGTACACTGTATACAGTCAGTCCTCATTATTTGCAGATTCTATATTTGCAAAATTGCTTACTTGCTAAAATTTATTCATAAACCCCAAATCAATATTTGTGGTGCTTTAGTGGTCAGTCATGAATATGCAGAGTGGCAAAAAATTTGACTTTTCTGACATCCATGTTTCCAGCTGAAGTCAAACAATGATATTTGGCCTTTTTTTACAGCTCTAATACTAAAAACAAGTGTCCTCTTTTTGGCGTGTATTTAATGCCATGTTTTTCACATTTTTGTGCTCTTTACTGGTGATTTTGCTAGTTAGAATGTCCACAGGCATGAGACTGATGGGTTGTGTGGTACTAGTGCAAGAACTCTGTAATGTCCATTACAGAGGAAATATGTTAGAATAAGCTTTGTTCAGACCTGAATTATAGTCCTATTGGTGTTGAATTTAGTGTTAAAGAGCTCCAGTTACCAGTCCTCTATTGTGATTTATGATTAGATTGGCTTAAATTTATGTTCAGAAGCTTTGTTCTCAAGGCAGTGATACTCTTCCAGATGGCATTAAATGGGGGCAGTCTCTTAAAAGACTGGTCATACAAAGGATTGCTTAGGGAATCATCTGCAAATTAAAGGAAGAAACAAAAGATAGGTGGTGTCTTTAACTAGAAATACAGCATACATAAAACAAAGTTATGTGTTGATTGGTTGATGACATGTTGTGACCAGAGGTTTGCAGGAACCAAACCACGTATTTCCATTGGGACAAATGTTTGGGCAACTTTATAGCACATAAACTACCATAGAGAGCATAAATACCATGAATAATGAGACTCTTTTATAGAATATAAACTACCATTTAGTATATAATTATCGTGAATGATAGACATCAACTATACTTTGTTAGGCATAGAGACTGCAGAAATAATTAAGACATAATCCCTGCTTTCTAGGAGCTTAGACTCTAGTGATCTACAGATCAATGAAGTGTGGTAAGTGAAGGCACAGGCATGCACACAGGACTGTGAGAGTGAGCACAAAGGAGCACCTGCTGCAGCTCATTGGAGACTGTTTCCTTGTTTGCTAGAGCTTGGGTCCAACAAGTTTATGATCATGGATTATTTTTCCATACCTAACTAGCCTCAGAGGCTACTTCTGTCTTTGGTTAACACTGTAATTATGTTCATTTGCAAAAGGGATAAACATAGAGAGACTTCTGGATGGCTGGATATTAACCTTTTACCACCACTTAGATTAGTAACCTAATAGTTATAGATTAGTAGCAATAATTTTGGATGAGCCGTGCAGTAATAATAATAATAGCTAACACTTTCAAAACACTTATCATGTTCCAAGCACTATTGTGAGTACTTTACCTCATAGGAACCCCATGAGGTAAATACTATTAACATCCCAATTTTGTAGAGGAACTCAAGACACAGATGTTAAATAAATTAAATAAGACCACAAAGCTAGGACATGCAGAACCGGAATATGATCCTAGGTTGTCTCTGGGTACACATAATATGGGAGTGATTTCAAAATTCAGTTTGATTTCAAACTAGTTAAGTTTGACATTCTAGTATTATGAATATGTATCAAAAGATATTTATGACTAACATATTTTCAAATAACTTACTACTGGCCTTAGATTAAAATCCATTAACTTGAATATGGTTTAACAGGCCTTCTATGATCTGTCCCTTCCTATATCTATAGTTCTCTACTCAGTGACTGCTCTTGCCTTGGCTTTCTTGATACTTGTTAAACTGGACTTTTGACAATTCCATGAATGTTCAACCTCCCTTTCACCATAGCACCTGCTTTTTCCTTGCCAGGAACATTCTCCCTTTTTCTCTCTCAACTGGCTAACTTATGTACATTTTCAGATCTCAGCTTAAGCCTCACTTCCTTTGGCTGGTTTTCCTGGAGTCCCTAGACAGGGTTATGTCCTGTACTGTCCCCTAGCATTAAATACATCTCCTTTCTTTACAGTCATTATTTAATGTATAATATCCCTGCCAAATAGAAATCCTCTTTGAGGGCAGGGACTTGTCTGCTTTGATGGTATTCTATCCGTAGTTTGTATAGCACAATGTCTGGGCCACCATAGATATTTCAGTAAATATTTGTTGTTTGAACCTAGGCTGAATTTTAATGGTCAGTGTATTAGTTAGGGTTCTCTAGAGAAACAGAATCAACAGGGAACACTTGGCGAATATAATATTTATAAAAGTGTCTCATGTGACCGTGGAATTGCAGAGTCCAAAATCCACAGGGCAGGCTGTGAAGCCAACAATTCCGATGGAGGGTCTTGATGAACTCCACAGGAGAGGCGCCCATGCCAAGACAGGAAGAGCCTGTCTCTTCTGAATCTTCCTTAAAAGGCTTCCAGTGATCAGATTAAGCATTACTCATTGCAGAAGACACTCCCCTTTGGCTGATTACAAATGGAGAATCAGCTGTGGATGTAGCTGCCATGATCATGATTTAATTCTATGAAATGTCCTCATTGCAACAGACAGGCCAGCACTTGCCCAACCAGACAAACAGGTACCACCACTTGGCCAAGTTGACACATGAACCTGACCATGACAGTCAGTAAAACTGTTAATTCATATAATTGTATTTAGATTCAATAATGAGATTATTGACAATACTGAGAAAAATACATGGAAAAATAAAGCTCATTTTAAAATTTCATTGATAAAATTTGATATTTTTCTTTCTTTGATCTAACTAGTTAAGCAAGAACTATATCTTGTTACAGCAGCATTATTTTGTTGATTTAAAGGTCAATCAGAATTAATAGCTTATGTTTTATTCTTCACAGGTGGAATTTTTGTGATTCACCTTTACAGAGACAGCCTGATGAAGAAGAGTATTCGTATCCTGAACTAATAAAAGTGGTTTGGTACAAGGGTGTTACATATAGGTAAGACCACTGTGTTGGAGTTGGAGCTATTTAGCAGTGTCATAAAGGGAATGAGGCAGACTTACAGACAGACTGACAAAAGACACAGTTTTGTTGGGGCCACCAAGCTCCCATGTTTCATTCTGAGTTTCACAGGTCTTAAAAATTAATTTTATCAGTGCCCGTAGGGCTCTTGTAAGTAACTCATATTAACCATATTCACAAGACTTATGTGAAAATTAGAAAGCTAGTGAAGTATCAGTTTTGCTAGTGAATAAAATATTTATATTAGCTACTGAGGATATCCTTTCCAAGCATCATGGGATTTAGTTGTTTAAATTAGTCATCAGAGGGTTGCCTGGTAAATATGAAGTTAGAGAAGTTTGATAGGCTAAAGGGAGATTTCAGCCTTCATACATGTAGCAAATATTCACTGATTGGCTTCTACATTCCAGGTACTATTCTACTGAATTATCCCCACTCTACGACAGAGTACACTTCTCTAGTGACTGGAATCCTAGTGTTGGTCACATTCAGAGTTTCTCTTCTGTAAATAATGCTAGAAGAATACTGCTAAATTTTTGTTCTTTGGTTTGTCCTTTCACTGAATGAAGAATCATCCTCTTCTGATAACATATTTTTCATATAGAGTCCAACAAAATTGATTGGGTCTTAACTTTTATTATACAGTATATACTTGATACTTTGATTATACTTGGTTGTTGAGGTACAGTCTTTCACCTAGTCTTATGGATGGTTCCGTCTACAGACGGCCAGTATCATCCATCAGATATTCTGTTAGTTTCATTTTCAAAGCATAATCTTAAATTCAGGTTCTGGAAGTGTCAAACCCCTATGCAATAGACATTACGTTGGTGATTATTATATGCCAGTCATTATGATCGGCAGTGGAGATACCAGAATGATAAGACAAAATACCTGACTTCCAGAAGCTCAGAGCTTATTTGTTGAAACTGAAACATAACTGAATTCTGTGTGTTCTGTATATCTTTGCCAAATAGGTTAACTTAGATGTTTGGGGTGCAAAATATGAGATTATCTACTGCCCCCGATAAGCAGAAGACCATACTTCTTTCCTTGCTTTTTTTTTTTTTAATTTGATGATTCCTTCATGTATGTTTTAATATCAAGTAGAAAAAAATTTTTAATGATTATTTCTCTTACTTAGACTTACACATAAAAATGTGAACTCAATAGAGATTTATCCTGGAGATGGCTCTGTCTTCACATCAGAAGGAGCTTATTTTGGGAACTATTTTCAATATTATTCCATTCAAGAAGAATCAGAAGAGGTAAGCCTATAGTGAAGTCTCAACTCAAGAAGATTTTTGATATATAGCTGTTTCAAACTGATTCTGAATATATATGGGGAAACTTAATCTTTGTATAACATTGCTTTCTACTCTCTAGTTTGGAGAATTAATATTATCCTACTGCTAGCATTGTCACAGTAATTATAAACAGCCATTTAAAAAAAACTTATTTTCTCATCCTATTGTCATCCATTTGCATGAGCAATTTGTGTTTAAATCAGGAACTAAATTTCTTTGATCATGGAATTTATCAGTAGGAACTGCTGAAACCGACAGCATTACTTTGAGTCAGTATACTATTTTGAAAGAGTATATTTCTCATGTTTCCCCAAGAAAAAGCACATTATTTTTCCCCACCATCCACTATGTAATTGTTTGTATATTTTAAACACCTCTTAACTCTTAACATCTTTACATACAATCAGAAGGTTGAACAAGACTTTTCTGTTAAAAATAGTGAAGCATAAAAAGTCTTAAAGGAAAAAAAACAGGGACATAGAACATGATGAATTTATCAGACCATTATGTAATAATTGGATAATTTGTTAATGAATCTTAATTTGCTTGTTCCAGTCTGACATTTGACATCCACCTTTTTATAGGGGTCACCATAATATCCCACTACTTTGCAAGATGAAGCATGATAAAAATGTTTTCTCCCTCTCAATAGAGAATGGAGTACATGAGTGATAAGCTTATTAAAGGTGTTAGGAAGAAGAGTTAAAAATGGAGCAGATTTTATTTTATTTTATTTTATTTTATTTTAAATTTTATTAATAAAAACAATCAACATATAATATGAACCTTCTTTTTTTTTATCACATGGTTGTATATTCATCATCATGATCATTTCTTAGAATATTTGTATCAATTCAGAAAAAGAAATAAAAAGAAAACAGAAAAAAAGTTCATACATACCATACCCCTTACCCCTCCCTTTCATTGAGCCCTAGCATTTCTATCTACTAAATTTATTTTAACATTTTTTCTCTCTATTATCTATTTATTTATTTTTAATCCATATGTTTTACTTATCTGTCCATGAATAGATAAAAAAGCAGCAGACACAATGCTTTCACAATCACACAGTCACATTGAAAAAGCTGTATCATTATACCATCATCTTCAAGAAACGTGGCTACTGGAACACAGCTCTACATTTTCAGGCACTTCCCTCCAGCCTCTCTGTTACGCCTTAACTAAAAAGGTGGTATCTATTTAATGCATAAGAATAACCTCCAAGATAACCTCTCAACTTGACATCTCAAGTTGACATCTTAACTATATTTAGTCTTCCAATTCATGAACATGGTATGCTCTTCCATTTATTTAGGTCTTCTGTGATTACTTTTAACAATTTTTTGTAGTTTTCTTTGTTAGGTCTTTGGTATTCTTACTTAAACTTATTCCTAAATATTTTATTCTTTTGGTTGAAATTGTAAATGGAATTTTTTTTCAAGATTTCCCCCTCAGATTGTTCATTACTAGTGTATAGAAACACTACAGATTTTTTACAGTGTTGGTCTTGTAACCTGCCACTTTGCTGTACTCGTTTATTAGCTCTAGTAGTTTTGCTGTGGATTTTTCGGGGTTTTTGACATAGTATATCATCTGCAAACAGTGAGAGTTTTATTTCTTCCTTTCCAATTCTGATGCCTTGTATTTCTTTTTCTTGTCTAATTGCTCTGGCTAGAACTTCCAACACAATGTTGAGTAACAGTGGTGATAGTGGACATCCTTGTCTTGTTCCTGATCTTAGGAGGAAAGTTTTCAGTTTTTCCCCATTGAGGATGTTGTTAGCTGTAGGTTTTTCATATATTCCCTTTATCATGTTGAGGACGTTTCCTTCTATTCCAATTCTTTGAAGTGTTTTCAACAGGAAAGGATGTTGAATTTGGTCAAATGCCTTTTCTGTATCAATCGAGATGATCATGTGGTTTTTCTGCTTTGATTTGTTGATATGGTGTATTACATTAATTGATTTTCTTATGTTGAACCATCTTTGCATACCTGGGATGAATCCTACTTGCTCATGTTATATAATTCCTTTAATATGCTACTGGATTCAATTTGCAAGAATTTTGTTGAGGATTTTTGCATCTATATTCATGAGAGAGATTGGCCTGTAGTTTTATTTTTTTGTAATATCTTTTTCTGGCTTTGGTATAAGGGTGATGTTGGCTTTGTAGTATGAGTTAGGTAGCTTTCCCTCCTTTTCAATTTTTTTGAAGAGTTTGTGCAGGATTGGTTCCAATTCTTTCTGGAATGTTTGGTAGAATTCATATGTGAAGCTCTCTGGTCCTGGACTTTTCTTTTTGGGAAGCTTTTTAATGACTGATTCAATTTCTTTACTTGTGATTGGTTTGTTGAGGTCGTCTATTTCTTCTTGAGTCAATGTTGGTTGTTCATGCCTTTCTAGGAAGTTGTCCATTTCATCTACATTGCCAAGTTTATTAGCATAAAGTTGTTCACAGTATCCCCTCATTACTTCCTTTATTTCTTTGGGGTCAGTGGTTCCGTCTCCTCTTCTATTTCAGATTTTATTTGCATCCTCTCTCTCCTTCTTTTTGTCAACCTCATGAAAGGTCCATCAGTCTTATTGATTTTTTCATAGAACCAACTTCTGGTTTTGTTGATTTTCTCAATTGTTTTCATGTTCTCAATTTCATTTATTTCTGCTCTAATTTTCATTATTTCTTTCCTTTTGCTTGCTTTGGGGTTAGTTTGCTGTTCTTTCTCTAGTTCTTCCAAGTGAACAGTTAATTCCTCAATTTTTTTTTTTTTTTTTTTTTTAACATGGGCAGGCACCTAGAATCAAACCTGGGTCCTCTGGCATGGCAGGCGAGCATTCTTGCCTGCTGAGCCACCGTGGCCCACCCAATTCCTCAATTTTTACTCCTTCTTTTTTGATATAGGCATTTAGGGCAATAAATTTCTGTCTTAGCACTGCCTTTGTTGCATCCCATAAGTTTTGATATGTCGTGTTTTCATTTTTATTTGCCTCGAAATATTTACTGATTTCTCTTGTAATTTCTTCCTTGACACACACTGGTTGTTTGACAGTGTGTTGTTGAGCCTCCATATATTTGTGAATTTTCTGGCACTCTGTCTATTATTGATTTCCAACTTCATTCCATTATGATCTGAGAAAGTGTTCTGGATGATTTCAATCTTTTTAAATTTATTGAGACTTGCTTTGTGACCCAGCATATAGTCTATCCTTTAGAATGATCCATGAGCACTTGAGAAAAAGATATATCCTGCACTTGTAGTGTGTAATGTTCTTTAAATGTCTGTTAATTCCAGCTCATTTATTGTACTATTCAAATTCTCTGTTTCTTTATTGATCCTCTGTCTAGATGTTTTCTCCATTGATGAGAATGTGGAATTGAAGTCTCCAACTATTATGGTAGATGTTGTCTATTGCTGTTTTGAGTGTTTTCAGTGTTTGCCTCATGTATTTTGGACCATTCTGGTTCAGTGCATAAATATTTATGATTGTTATGTCTTCTTGTTGAATTGTTGCTTTTATTAATATATAGTGTCCTTCTTTGTCTCTTTTAACTGTTTTACATTTAAAGTCTAATTTGTTGGATATTAGTATAGCTATTCCTGCTCTTTTCTGATTGTTATTTGCATGAAATGTCTTTTCCCAACCTTTCACTTTCAACCTATGTTTATGCTTGGGTCTAAAGTGCGTTTCCTGTAGACAGCATATAGATGGGACCTTTTTTTTAATCCATTCTGCCTGTCTATGTCTTTTGATTGGGGTATTTAATCCATTAACATTTAGTGCTATTACTGTACAGGCAATACTTTCTTCTACCATTTTGCCTTTTGGATTTTATATATCATATGTAATTTTCCTTCTTTTTACCTTACTGATAGTCTTCATTTCTACACTGTTCTCCACACCTCTCTCCTGTCTTTTCGTGTCTGTCTCTAGTGCTTCCTTTAGTATTTCTTGCAGAGCTGGACTCTTGGTCACAAATTCCCTCAGTGATTTTTTTGTCTGAAAATGTTTTAATTTTTCCCTTGTTTTTGAAGGACAATTTTGTGGGATATAGAATTCTTGGTTGGCAGTTTTTCTGTTTTAATAATTTAAATATGTCATACCACTGTCTTCTTGCCTCCATGGTTTCTGCTGAGAAATCTGCATATAGTCTTATTAGGCTTCCCTTTATGTTATGGATTGCTTTTCTCTTGCTGCTTTCAGTATTCTCTTTTTCTTTGACATCTGATATTCTGATTAATAAGTGTCTTGGAGTACATCTGTTTGGATCAATTCTGTTTGGGGTACGCTGTACTTCTTGGATCTGTAATTTTAAGTCTTTTGTAAGAGTTAGGTAATTTTCAGTGATAATTTCCTCCATTAGTTTTTCTCCTCTTTTTCCCTTCTCTTTTCCTTCTGGGATACCCAGAACATGTATATTTGTGCACTTCATGTTGTCATTCAGTTCTCTGAGTACCTGCTCATATTTTTCCATTCTTTTCTCTGTATTTTATTTTGCTTGTCGGATTTCAGATGTCCTGTCCACCAGTTCACTAATCCTATCTTCTGCCTCTTGAAATCTGACATTGTAGGTTTCTTTCTCTTCTACTGTGCCTTTCATTCCCATAAGTTTTGTGATTTGTTTTTTCAGACTTTCGATTTGTTCTTTTTGGTCATTTCTTGCCTTTTTTCTGCCCTCCTTCAGTTGACTGATTTGATTTTTGATGAGGTTTTCCATGTCTGTTTGAACATTCTGAATTAATTGTTTTAACTCCTATATCTCATTTGAACTGTTTGTTTGTTCCTTTGACTGGGCAAAATCTTCAGTTTTCCTAGTATGAGCCGTTATTTTTTGCTGGCATCTAAGCATTTAATTACCTTAATTAGTTTATTCTGGAGATTGTTTTCACTTCTTTTACCTAGGATTTTCTTGCTGTCTGACCCTATCTGTTCTTTGACATTCAGTTCAACTTATTCTGGACCTCTAGCTTAGATTTTGTTTAACAGATCAGAATTTTTCAGTTCTTCTTTTCTTGTTTCTTGCTGTGCCTGTATTGTGCCTTTCCCCCCCACCCCCCACCCCCCACCCCTTAGGAGGGTCTACTTAGGTATTACAGACCCCAACCAGATTTTCCCAGACCAAACTGGCCTCCTGTCAGGAGGAAAGAGTCATTTTTCCTGAGGATGATACCTAGCAGATTGAAAGACTTTCCTATGAAGCCTCTGGGCTCTCCGATTTTCCTTTCCTGCCCAGTATGTTGTACTTGTCTGCCTGCAGGTCGCACCAACCTAAGGTGATGTGGTACCTTTAACTTCAGTAAACTGTCCCTGCTGGGGGCATGGTTTAGACATAGGAGAGGTTGTTGTCTAGTTTTAATTGCTTCCCTTTTACAGACCCTGGGGGCTAAACTCCTTGAGGGAGGGATTCCACCTGAGCTGGGCCACATCCCTCTCCTGGGGAAGGCACAGGCTCCAAACAAACACTCAAACAAGCTTAATTCTGTCTGTGCCTGGGGCATTGTAGCCTGTGGAGCTTTGCAACTGTATCCAAAGAGCAGTCAAGCTGTAGAAACACAGCCACCAAAATGAAAGAAAAAAGTCCTTTTCAGAGCAGGACCCCCATTCCTTAGGTTTGCCAATCAGGAGCTTATGTTGGTACATTGCTCTCTGTATCTCCAGATTCTATTTGCCGTCTCCTTTCCTTCAGGGTCCAGACCTTTTCAAATCCAAAAAAACCCTGTGTTTTCTTTTTTTTCTTTTTCCGTCAGCCCTGCCCCCTCTGTGCCAGGGCAAAAACCAGTGACCTCTGCTTTTACTCAAGGTTCAGCTGAACTGGGGATCTATTTTTAGTAGTTAATTAATTTGTTAATTAATTCCACAATTGGAGTTTTTTTGTCCTCAGCCCCTGCTGCTGGTAAACTCTCTTTTCTTTCCCTTTTGGGAAGCAGTCTGTTGGGCTTGGGGAACCCAGGATTCTGGGTGGGCTCGCAGCTGGTCCAGACTTTAGTATGCTGTGTGTCTGGTCACTGACATGGCCCCAGCAGTTCTTCTGTACTGTTCTTGGCTATTTATTAGCTGCTCTGGAGGACGAACTAAATCCCATACCTTGCTAAGCCATCATCTTGGCCCCTCTTTTTTATTTTTATTTTTATTTTTTTGCATGGGCAATCAACGGGAATTGAACCCAAGTCTCCAGCATAGCAGGCGAGAAATCTGCCTGCTAAGCCACCGTGACCCACCCCAGATTTTATTTTAACTATGGGAAATTTCAAATAAATTTCAAAACAAAACGTAGAGCCTAGTATAATGGACTGCTATGTTCTTATCACCCACCTTATTCCATTTATACTTCCCACTATCCCCTCTACCCTCAATTTATTGTTACATAAATCTCAAATATCATACCACATATACCATGACACAATCAAGTAAAACAGTCAAATAGAATAGGTATGCATATTCACATTGCTGTATGTCAGAGGTTTGACAAAACTACAAGATACGTGTAACACGTCTTCCTGTTACGTAAGTTTTACGCACGTCTTCCTGTTACATAAGTTTTACTCAAAAGGTGTCGGGCACTAGTGCTAATTATTATTCTGACCCAACTTTGAAGGTTCCAGAAAAGCCTTCTGGAGATGACTAGGCTAGGATGTATAATGCAAGAGGAGTACTTAAGTAAAAGAAGGATGGACGTAGGAAGAACAAATGGCAAATGATACAACATACTTGCTCAACTCTGTTTGGCTGGCTTCTTGTCATTCAGATTTCTATTTAAATGTTGCTTCCTCAGGGAGACTCCCTGACTATCCAAATAAAAGAAGCTAACCAGGACACTCCCTATCATGATACCTACCCTCTTCCTTTTTCTTCAAAGCACTTTGTATTGGTCAGGGTTCTCTAGAGAAGCAGAATCATTCATTGCAGAAGACACTCACCTTTGGCTTAATTACAAATGGAATCAGGTGTGGATGCAGCTGACATGATCATGATTTAATTCTATGAAATGTCTTCATAGCAAACCAGACAGGCCAGCACTTGCCCAACCAGACAAACAGGTATCACCTCCTGGCCAAGTTGACACATGAACCTAACCATGGCACACTTAATACTACATGACAGTTTCTTATTGATCTGTTTGTTTACTAATTGTCATCCCTCCTAGAGGTAAGCTCTGTTTTTGTTCAACACACTGTTATTGCTAGTGCTAAGAAAAGTGAATGAATGGCACCTAATGACTCTGGAGTCACAAGCCTTATGTAAGTGTGGAGTGTTGAAAGAACTGAAAATGCTGAAGTTCAGTAAGCTAGTGCATAGATAGAATGTTGGTGGAGAGAATGTCCAGAGATGAGACTAGATCACTAAGTTGGGTCAGTTCATAAATGGGACATGAGAAACTTTTATTTGGAGAGTCATTGAAGAATTTTAAGTAGGAAAGTGACATAATCAGAATTTTCTTAGATCATTTCATAGGAAGATGCGCTGGATGAGGATAAAAATTCAAACTGTAGAACCAGCTAGAAGACCTTTATGTAGTTTAGGGGAAAGTTCTTGAGGCCAGGTAGTGGTAATGAGAATGGAAAGATGGGAATGGATGCAAGAAATAAAAAGGAGGCAGCATGGATGACTGTTTGGATATTGGGGATGAGGAAGAAAGTGTTGAAGATAATGCCAAATTGTTGAATAAACTAATGAATGATGGTGCAAGGCACTGTATCACACCAAAATTTTACTGAATTTAATAAGGCTGCTTTTTGCTCTCATTAGGAGGTGTCATCAGAAGATTTAAATTCAGCTGTGTCTCAATTCCACCTACCCGAGTATTTGTAAGACACTCTTAATTGTAAGATTCAATCAGATTCCAGAGAGGTTAAATTGTGAAACAGTCATTTTAGAATTGATGAAACAGAGCAGTGAAGAAGACAAGAATCTTCAGGGAACTCAATATTTACTAGAGAAAGACACTAAATAAGTAAAATGCATTATTTAGTAAATCCTTCGAGTGCCTACTGTGTGCTTAAGCACTGTGCTAATGAATATTGGGGACACAAAGTAAGCAAAACAGAAAGTAGACCCCCTACTTTCATGAAGCTGTATTCCAGCAGGGAAGAAACACATTCAGTAGAACAGTATTTGAAATTGTGATGAAAACCACAAGGCCGTAGCAGAGGGTAGTGTGCTTGTGGATATAACTAGGAGACTTCACCTAGTCTATGGGACTCAGTGGCGGCTTTCCTGAGAGTAAAGGAAGAATAGGAATTGGCCAGGAAAAGGGAGGTGTTGGAGGGGGTCCTAAGTGGCTGATAGTGAGAAGAGATTGGTGACCAATGTCATACAAGAGGTGGGGAAATAGGAAAGGGAAAAGTACGGATTCTGAAGTGAAAATGGTTCCATTTTTGATATGTTAAAGTTGAAATCTCTTTGGAATATCCAGGGGAGAAGTCCAATTAGGGATTTAAATATTGATGTCTACAGCCCAAGGTAGAAAAGGAGAGACCATTTATTGAACACCTATTATATACTAATTTTTGTTCCAAGTGTTTTATATATAAATTATATCATTTAGTCCTCAGACTTACAAAAGGTTATATAAGATGGCCAGCATTATAATTAGTAAGGGCAAACTTGTGATTTGAATCCATATTTGTCCGATTTTGAAATCCATCTTCTTTCACTGATGGTAAAGTGTATAGGCTGGGGTATCACTCTTGCGATGCAAATCAGATCTTTGCTATTTAGCACTCAGCCTCAGTTTCCTCATCTAAAAAATAAATGTTAATAGCTCTTATTTCTCAGAATTATTTGAGGAGATAACCCATGTAAAGTGCATAGCAGAATGCCTAACACATAGTATCCATTCAATAAATGTTAGCTGTTGCTATTATGGTATTTATTATAAACATAGCTTGCTGCACCCCGTTGGAACTCCCTCTGAAGGAATTAGGAAGTCAGAAAAGAAGAAGGCCATAGTCAGAGCCCTGGGAAACACAAGCATTAAAGAGTGAGAAAGAGGAAAGTCAGAAGGAATAACCAAATAATGACAATTAAGAAAAAAAACTCAAGAATATGAGCCTGTAAATAATAGTCTTCCACAAACTGTAGCAATAGTTCTTCCATTAATAAAAAGTAACAAAAGGATGTATTCATTCCAATAAAATAGCTTTAAAAAAATTTTTATAGCCAGTTCTTTTGTCTGAACAGAAAAGGGGACTTATGTGATTAAGATACTTGCTAATATGCAGGAAAATTAGTTTGGTTATTATGTTAATTTAAGTATTTCCAAGATTCAAATTGAGCAGTAAGTTATGGGCTATTACAATGTAACATTGAATGAATAAGAGGACTCCTACACTTGAAAAAAATTGGAAAATGGAAAAACATCATAAAATACCTTTAAACATATACACAGGTTTTATGGGCTTTAGATTAAGTTAAATTAACAGCTTGCCTTGTCACTATACAAATGTATATTTCAGGAAAAAAATAGCTAAGTAGTAATGGCCAAAATTAATTACTAATGAGATTTTTTCATTTTAAACTAATTTTCAGAGAGAAGAGAAAACTTACTCAGTAAATAACCTTCCTCCAGATAGACCAGGAAGTCCATTCTCTGTATGTTCTCTAATTAAACAGGCAACCAGGTAAATTCTTTGCATTCAACTGAGTCAAGCATTAACATGTCTGAAAACCTTGATACATATTCTCATGATTAGGAATAAGATTAAGAATTGGTTAGTATAAATGGAAATATTACCAGATAATGTTTGGTAAAATCAGTCAACAATTTTGGGTCTCAATTTCCATTATTTATGAAATGAGAATCTCTGTATCAGCTATAGGAGTATTTCTGGCTTTGAAATTTAAAGATAAATATGAAGAAACACTTATAAATGGAGAGCAAATGCTGATAGTAAATAAGTGCCTTTTCTCTGCATTAGTGTGGCATTGTTACTGGTCTTTGGAATCAAGTTGGAGCTTTAATGATACATTTGAAATTTTCATACTACTATCCTCAGAGTAATGTAGATTTCTGAAAGTATACAGAAATGTAGTTTTGTACTTTGGTTCATATGTTTTTATTCCTCTTAATTATTCTGTGACACCCAAAGGAATGAAAATGGATTGCAGAACTAAATTATTCGTTTTAATAATTTATTTACAAGTAACTTGCAGCATAGATTTGAAGGAGCAGAATTATAACTTAATTTCCTAGGGAGAGTTCATTCCTATCCCTACCACTTTCAGGCCATGATAAACTTTTCAGGCTCTGAATTTATCACTTCTTGAAAGGAAACACCAGAAAATTCTCTCCATTTGAAGTCATTTCTTTGCTAAAATTTAGGAGAATAATCTTAACTAGATAAGATTAACACAAAGGTAAGCAACAATAGTTCCCTTAGGGGTTTAGGAATTTTTGAGAGAAAAGAGGTCAGGATACATTCCAGTAGAAATGTGTTACTTTCCATCTAAAATGTTGTATGGTATTGAGAATGGGTTTCTAGAACTGGAAAATATCATTATTTGCAAATGTTTAAGTAGTATTTTTCATGTTCACAGAATTCTTCAACATTGTGCCAAGATAAAGCTTTCATTAAGCCATAACTATCATATATGCTGCTGGAAAATGGTATGTTAAAATTATTTCAAAAACAAGATAATTTTTAAAATTGTATACATATTTCTAAGTTCAATCTGTCTTTATCTAGATTATGTAGGAAACTCTTTGTGACACTAATATTTTATTATTCAGAAAAATGCTCACCTAGTAGATGAACACTAAAAAATCAGACTTCAATTATCTTTTTTTTTTTTCAGGAAATGTTCTTTATACAAAAAATTCAAAAATAAACTTCATTATTCTTTATAGACTTTTCTTAAAAATATGTTATTATGGCAAAGTTTCAAAGAAAATTATGGGAATAATGAAAAGCATAGTAGGCATAGTGAGGTAATGTTTAATTCATCTCAAGGTAAATTAGACCATTCTGAGATATAATCATCATTTGTAATTGCTAAAAGCAAAGAGAAAACAGTAGTCATTATATTATTCAATAAGAAGAGTTTTTATTTCCTAAAATTCTAAATATTTTTCCTAAAGGGTTTTTCTTCTTATCTCCTGAATATTTGAGTTGAGGAGAGCCATGCTTTGTGAACAACAAACTGTTTTTGTTTCATGTTTTTTAATGGGAAGGAAAGGGCAGGGGAGTTGACTGGGTTTGTAGCATATAAAATATATAGTCATTATAAATCATTACAGTATTCTACAATTTTATAATTGTAAAAGTAAATTCTTTAATTAATGTTGCTCTTGAGGAAGTGATTCTCTGACTTTGATATTTTTACATCTATACTAATTACAAACCTATATGTAGTTATAATTACTAATTTTTATCATGTTATATATAAAGTTCAAAGCAAGAATAGTGATTTTGCAAACATGAGAAGTTACTCTGCTTCTAAATAAACAGTTTTGGGTATCTACTTATGGAAAAGTTAAAACATAGCTAAGGATTCTACAGTATTAAACTTCAGAATAAGAATCTAATCAGCGCTCACTAATATTCATTTAAATCTTGTTAGTGGATAACTGTATTTCCTGCTATTTTTATTTACTTGGATTTAGGTACCTGGGATAAATAACCATATATTGCCTTTGCTTTTGAGAGAATCTTTCATTCCCAGTGTGGGAAGATTTCTTGCATACTCTGATGATAAAGTTCATGCTATCTTTTTAGATGGCATTACTCTAACTCTAAATTGGAATTTCAGTTCTTTCACTGAAAAGAGACAGGTGAGTATACTTCACACTGAAATCTATTTTTTATTGTTTATCTGTAGAAAGCAGAACAGAGAAAATAAAGTACCACACTATTTCAATTTATTTTTTGAAGTGTAAAGTCTGTCAAGAGGCTTTACTAGTCTCATTACATTTCCTTAGCAAAAATCAGTATTGTGTGACAATAGTCATTCTTATAAATATATCTCATTATAAAGAAGTCTAATATTTTTTCCTAGTCATTCTTTTTTAAATATTTTTTATTGTGAAATATAACATTTATGCAGAAAAGTAATAAATTTCAAAGTACAGTTTAATAAGTAGTTATAGTATGGGTTACAGTTCTACTACAGTTTCAGGTATTTCCTTCTAGCTGTTCTAATACACTAGAGACTAACAAGAAATTTCAATGTATTGATTCAGTAGCCACGATCATTTGTTAAATCCTATCTTCTCTGTTGCAACTCCTGCTCTCATTTGATCCCTCTCCCAGCCTTCCAGGATATTTGGACGATGACCATTCTAACTTCTTGATATTGAAAAAGGGTGTCAAACTTATAGGGTAGAGGGATGCAAATAATTGATATTCTTAGAGAAACTGGTGCCTCTGTGTTTCAGGGTTTATTTGGTATAGGAATAATCTGGATGTTTTAAGTTTCTGAAAAACAAACATTGGAAGTGAAACTTTTACAGAACCTCAGATAAAGCCCTGGTATTCTTTAAAGTTTCAGGAATACTGTTGGGGCTTGGCATACCATGGCGATTAGCTATATCTAGCTGAAGCTTGTATAAGAGTAACCCCCAGAATAGCTTCGGAACTTGGCATCATGGGATTGAGAAAGCCTTATTAACCAAAAGGGGGAAGAAAGAAATGAGACAAAGATTCAGTGGCTGAGAGATTTCAAACAGAGTCAAGAGGTTATCCTAGAGGTTATTCTTATGCATTATATATATCCTTTTTTAGTTTACTGTGTATTGGAATGGTTGGAGGGAGATACGTTAAACTGTTGAATTGTGTTCCAGTAACCTTGATTCTTGAAGACGATTGTATAAAGATACATAACTTTTCAAAGTGACTGTGTGATTTTGAAAACCTTGTGTCTGATGCTCCTTTTATCCAGGATATATATGGACAGATGAATTAAAAAATATGCACAAAAAATAAATAAGAGTGATAAGGGGTCAGATAAATTGGGTAGATGGAAATAGTAGTGGTGAATGAGAGGGAGGGGGTATAGAATGTCTGAGTTTTTTCTTTTTTATTTCTTTTTCTGGAATGCTACAAATGTTCTAAAAAATGATCATGGTGATGAATACACAATTCTGAAATGATATTGTGAGCCATGATATACAGACTGTATGTGTGAAGATTTGTCAATAAAAATATTTTTTAAAAAATCAAGGGCTTGGCCTATTAACTTGGGAGTCCCTAATGTTAGAGAAAGCATCAGGGATTTCCCAGGTGGGGTTTAGTTTAATAGTTCCATATTTTTCTTCCTGTCCCTCAAGGGACTTTGCTAATACATTTTAATTATCTGGAGGACTACTAATTTTATCCTCTTTTATAATTATATGAGTGGTGGTTATAAATATAATTCTATATCCTGTGTAAAATATAACTTTTAAATTAACAAGCAGTAGTGTGCATTTCTTTAATTTTTTATTAGAGCAGTTGTAGATTTATAGAAAAATTATGCTAAAAGTACAATTGCCATATATTCACCCTCATAGTTTTCCTTAATATTTTGCATTAGTATGGTTACCTTTGTTACGACTGATGAAACAGTATTATTATAATTATACATTAATTATAGTCCATAGTTTACATTAGGGTTCACTCTTGGTGTTGTACAGTTCTATGGTTTTTAAAAAACATTTATTCTGCTAACACAGATATAACCTAAAATTTCCCATTTTAACCACTTTCAAACATACAGTTCAGTGGTGTTAATTATATTCACAGTTTTGTACTACCATCACCACCATGCATTATCAAAACTTTTCCATCACCCAAAATAAATTTTTAATGAATCATTTACATCTTATCTTTTAAAATTGATAATTAAGTTAGAAGATTTTCTTTCACTTGTAGAATATAACTTACCTTTCCTCCTTGCTCCTTAAGGTAAATCAAGGTCTCAACTTAGGTTGGTGTAAAGTAACTTTTCCTGATGGACAAGATAAATTAATTCTAATTGAACACCCTGAACCATATAAAAGGTACTGAAAAGATATTTTATTTTATTTATTTATTTATTTTATTATTATTATTTTTTTACATGGGCAGGCACCGGGAATCGAACCCAGGTCCTTGGGCATGGCAGGCAAGCACTCTTACCTGCTGAGCCACTGTGGCCCGCCCTGAAAAGATATTTTTAAAATTATTTTCATGTTAGTAAATAACTTTTACTTTTAATAGAGAGGAAGCATATTATCCGTACTGTTTAAATGCTATATACTTTTTTTGTTTGTTTGTTTGTTTGTTTGTTTGTTTGTTTGTTTGTTTGATATGGAAATGGTATATATGAGATAGGGCCAGGCTATATACTTTTAGTTTTTCCATGTGGATAATGTGAATGAAATCATTTCAGCAGATTTCAGAGTTTACAGCTGTATAGGCATCTTACATAACCAAATAGATCACGTCTGCTTTAATCATTTCATTTGTATTCAAGTGATTTTTCAAAATGAAATGAGTTATAAACATAACTGGCTTGCCATGGAGGTTGAATTGTGGTCCACCGTGTTAACAAATTAACTAATCCCCTAACGCATTTGAAGTAAGATTTGCTACCACAAATAACTAAATTTGTATATTTCTATCAAATGGGAAAAGAAAAGTAGCTGATGATTATTTTTTAGATGGAGATTATTAACATGCTTTTTCTGTTTTGGCCTGTGTAATTTGTTATTAATTATAGTAATTCTACTTGTGATATTCTAGAAATTTTAGCAATTTTACTTGAGAGTATTCACATGAGAATTGTTTTACCTCTGAATTGTTTTGATGGATTTTATCACTTTATCTTCATGCTTCAACATTTGTTGCTATTTTGAATAATTTGTCTCAGAAATACTGTCTTTAGTAAAAATTACTATTTGTTTCAGCCAGTCACTTCAGATCATTCATTTTATTGAACTTGATATTTGTTTGGTATATTCACACACACCTAATTATGCAATAATGAGTTCTGGTTTAAATTTTCATAAATAAATGCTTACTTAGTCTGACCTTTGTTTTGATTCTTAAATGTCATATTTATTAATCATGTATATGGGTAAATCATTTTAATTTTGATAAGTAATGGGGAAAAACATGTCTTTTCTATGTTAAGTGAAAAAGATTTGGAAGATTCCCTATCAAATGCATCATGTTAAAAATTTTTCCTTTATCTTTTTTCCCAAAATTGTCTTATGTTTCCATTTTTGAATATTTTTATAAATGACCTCACTTTTCAAATATTTATTTGAATGTATTCAATCTAGATATGTGACAACATTAATATCATGGTGCAGAACACTGACCCAGACTATTCTGAGAGAGATGCCCACACTTCCTTCATCTTCTATTATTGAAGAAAACTGGTATTTATATTTCTTTTAACCTTAATCTTGGTAGCAGAGACAATGATTGCTTAAAAATTAAAGTGTCAATTGGTCAACCCTGGGATTCTTTTCCCAAGAAAACTTTCTTTTCATTTTAATTAAATATATGTAACTCTTTGTTCTAGTTTGCTAGCTGCTGGAATGTAATATACCAGAAACAGAATGGCTTTTAAAAAGGGGAATTTAATAAGTTGCTAGTTTACAGTTCTAAGACTGAGATAATGTCCCAGTTAAAGTAAGTCTATAGAAATGTCCAATCAGAGGCATCCATGGAAAGATACCTTGGTTCAAGAAGGTTGATGAAGTTCAGGGTTTCTCTCTCAAGTGAGAAGGCACATGGCAAACATAGTTGGGGCTTCTCTCTCTCTCAGGTGGAAAAGCACATGCTGAACACAGCATCATCTGCTAGCTTTCTCTCCTGGCTTCCTGTTTCGTGAAGCTCCCCAGGAGGCATTTTCCTTCTTCATCTCCAAAGGTCGCTGTTTAATGGACTCTCTGCTTCTCGTGGCTATGTCATTCTTCTCTGCTCTCTCTGAATCTCTTGCATTCTCCAAAATGTTTCTTCTTTTATAGGATTCCATTAACTAATCAAGCCCTACCCGAATGAGTGGAGACATGTCGTCACCTAATCCAGCTTAACAACCACTCTTGATTAAATCACATCTCCGGGGAGATGATCTAATTACAGTTTCAAGCATAAGTATTGAATAGGGATTAGAAGAAATGGCTGCCTTTACAAAATGGGATTAGGGTTAAAACACGGCTTTTCTAGGGTACATACATCATTTCAAACCAGCACACTCCTATAATGTTTTTGATAGCTTAAGCTTGAAAATAATTTATTTTTAATCAGACATTTAATTATTATGTATTCCTCTTGAAAGTCAGAAAACTTTACTTGAAAACGTCACATCAAAATGGTTGTGACTTTTTAGTGATGAATTCAAATGAAAATTTTATGGAAAAATATAAAGGAATTTTTTAATTTTTAGTAATACTGCAAGAATAAATGATTACTAACATTATGTTGTCTTATGTTTTCATAAAAAGTCAGTTTTTAAAAATTTCCATCATTCTACATCCTCCCAAATTACTTTCTGTAGTGGTTTGCTAAAGCTTCCAGAATGCAATATACTAGACATGGGATGGCTCTTATAAAGGGAATTTATTTAGCTACAAGTCTGAAGTTCCAAGACCATAAAAATGTCCAAACTAAGGCATCCAGGGAAAGATACCTTGACTCAACAAAGGCCAATGGGTCCAGAACACCTCTGTCAGCTGGGAAGGCACATGGCTGACATCTACTAGTCCTCTGGCTTTTGGTTTCAGATAGCTTGGGGCAGGGGGGCATTTCCTTTCTGAATCTCCAACATCTGGGTTTCGTGTTGACTCTGAACTGTCTCCAAAATGTTTCCCCTAAAAGTTTTTTTAGTCCCTCCTATGTGCCTTTCTGTGTGCAAAGGACTAGTTCTGGGCTTTAAAGGAATATTTAGCGCAAATAAATTTTAGGCAGGAAGCAATGGCAGAAGTAAAAAGTATATTTTGGCCCATGAAGATAATGAGGAGATAGGCCTTATGGAGCAAACACTGTCTGTTAGGGTGTAGTGTGTCTTGATGGACAGAAATGGGTATTGTAATCATTTATTAGAATTAATGGAATTAAAAGTTCCTAAGTGAAAAAAAGGAATGGGAACAAAGGTCATTAGGAAGGTTAGTATCATTGACGTTATAATCTGAATATATTGGAAAAGAATATCAGGAACAATTTAGGCTTTAATTAAGTTGTGAGGTGACCTAGCATAGCATGGTGCAAAAAATTATAAACATTAAGGTGATTCTTACCCTTTTCCTTAGCTACTAAGAGAAAGACATGCAAATCAAATTAGTAGGTGTTCATTGATTATCTCAGGTATCTAAAGATCCCATTTTCCAGATTCCTTATTCTTCAGCTACAGCTTGTTTGGGAGCACAAAAGTTGCCCGAGCACCTAGCAACATAGTTGTGAAGAAAGGGCAGTTGTACATGGCTATAAAATTGGTTATTTCACCATTACTTAGCAATGTTTGTAAAATGCCTTTTCATCAGAAAGCTAAGCAGAGGATAACTGTTTAGACATACTAAAAATGTGTGAGTGCAGATTGTTGATAGCAGCTATGGGTTGCAGCAGAGAGATAAGCTAAAGGAACTGAAAATGGAAACAGAGGAGATTTGGCACTTGTAATAGCTCCAAAAGTATAATATCTCCAACATGACTTTTTTTTTTTTGTCAAAGAAGGAAAGATTATACAATAACAGCTACTTAAACCATACTTCAGTATTTTTTTCCACCTCATCCTCCATTATTATCTTACTGATTCAACTTTTTAATAGGGGTATTAGTTTTAAAAAATAATAATATAGAATAAATTTCATGATAAGTTGATCCATCATGTAAGCAATAGCATCAAAGTTACTACCATGTGTAACAATAGAAAAAATGTGTCTTGAGTAAAAAAAGGTGTTTTGCAGTAATGAAGAATCAGCAGCCTTTGGATAAATCATATCCAGGTTCTTTACCACCGATGCTTAAAATGGTAAAATATCTCTTTCCTTCTCCATCCGTAAGTACAATACAAGAAAGAAGAGTGCAAGCTGAGGTGCATATCATCCCTTATAGTAAAGCAGACAAGTCCACATACCTTTCATGAACAGTCACAAGTTTTCTTGTGTCTTAAATAGAGATTTTGCAGAGAGCTAGTCAAGCTACACTATTTGTACTTGTATGCCACTACTCATATTTCATTCTAGCTCAATGAAGAAAAGGATAAAACACACAGTAAAGGTTCTACTGTCATTTTATACATTGTACCCTGTATTTAATAGCAGTTACCCCAATATCTGTTTCTGTGGGACATAAGAGCTTAATGTTCATAATGTTAAACCTGAGTCAAGGTGAGAATGTTTCTGATCCTGTGCTTAAGAAAACAGTGAAATGAGTAGATTATTCCAGAAGGAATTTAATAAAAAATAGTTGTTCTGACACCTAACTCAACTATGTAAAAACTTGGCTTTCCAAAATCATTCACTCCCTAAGAGTTCCATATAAATGAGGTCTTATTCCATGTGTAGAGTGCAGACTAAGAAAAGATCCTTTCTTCTGAGAAAGACAATCTAGATAGAAATATCAGAAAGTTAAATCATTGTTCAAGAGAAAACATTTCTGGTGGTAGCACAACATTGTGAATGTAATTAGCACCACTGAATTATGTACTTGCACTGGTTAAAATGGGAAATGTTATGTTTCTAGATGTTACCATAATACATTTTTTAAAAGCAACAGAGAAAAAATTTCAAGTAAGTGTATGACTAATTAATATATGAATCATGCCATAGGAATTTAAGGAAGGAGAGATTCCTTTCATAAAAGTGAGGGGATTTTTTTCTCACCAAAGTTTGTAAACTTTGGGGAGGAACCTAGAGGCTATGCCAGGTTAGTACTAAGAAGTTGTAGCGGGACCGGGCCCACTTTGAAACATCAGTACTTGATTACAAAGTCCTTGAGGATGGGGACTTTTATAAACCTGCTTTACTCATTAAAAGAACTTAATAATTAACAACTGCAGCAAACTGATTTGCTGCTAAATAAAGCTAATACAAAGAGAGCTCTTAACATTTAAGCTTTTGTTTAAAATTCTGTCTTTTATGAAAAAGAATCAAATATGCTTACTTGAAATTTTATGGATACCAAAGAATCAAACAACTTGCAGGAACTTAAATTTATCTTATTTTTTTCTTGCACAGGTTTGTTGCTTCGGAGCTTGAAAAGATACAGAAGTTTAACTGTATCCTTTAAACAGAATTTATTGTCCTGTATAACAATTCCCTTTTCATTCTAGGCTAATTCATGATACTGTACCTTATGAACATGAACCCATACTTATATCTTGCTGAGCATTACTGAATAAGCACAGATATTTTAAAATGTACTTTGTCTACAGAAGGTACATCATGTTAACACATCTTCCTTTGGGTTTAAATTGGACAAAGAACAGTAAACTAGGGTTAAGGTCTTTGGAAACTTTCTTACTTATATAAAAATTACAGTTTGAATTAGAACTATTTAGACCTACCTCTGACTTCTTTTTCTTATGAAAACACTTTGTTCCATAGGTTCCCATTCCCTTCATCTGAATTTATTTTATCCTCTGATTTTTCTATAATCTTAATCCAATGACAAAAATGCTTTCCCATAGAGAACAGGTTTTTTTTTTTTTGCATTAAAAAATAATATACAAGTTGTTTACAATGTCATCATCCCTACTTTTTTCCCCTTTTATTCCCATATCACATATTCACTTAAAGAAATGTTACTGAGATTTTAATTCTTCTATTTCCTCCCCACAAGCAAGCCTTCATCCCAACAAACACATACCCCATACACACTCGTCCTTCTTCTACTCTTATATTCTAACCAGTTTCCTCTTCTATAAGGGATGAACTTGAGCTCTTAAGTTCCAACTCTAAAATATTATGACTCCAAGAGGATTCCTCTCCCAGTTGAGAAATGTTTTAATAAAAGAACAGACTTTCTGAAAATAAAAATACTTGCATAGCACAAAATGTGAGTTAAAGCTCCTTAACCAAGTAATTTAGCGTTATTGGAGAATAGTGGTATCCTGCCCCAGATTTCTAAAAAGAAAAATGAACAGTCTTCTGATCATTGCAAACCAAGATTTTCAGAAATCTGGGCAGAAATTGATAAAAAGACAGTATCAGTAGCATTGGAAAAAACCTCGGAAATCCTTCAGGATATTGACAGTCTTCTTTCAAACTCGAAAAAGTAAAACATGGAATTATATTATTAAGGCTTAAGGATTCTGCTTCAAGTAGCTGGTATTAAAAGAACTACTGGTAAGCTAAGACTTGTATATTTTGCTTCTATATAATTGTATGAAAACTGACATTTAACTTTGGAAGTATTTTACCCAATTTGTAAACTTTAAAATATATATTTCTAATGCATTTTATTAATAAATAACTATTTTGAAAGTATGGAATGATTTCATTTAATTCTTTCAGATTTAGAACAAAATTAGAATTATATTTTTGTTTTCATCATGTGAACATTCATCAGTATCATTCATGTTTTCATCTTGTGGAACATTGGCTATTAATCTGCAAGTTTTTGTTTTTATCTTAAAAAATATGAATAATTGTGCATATGATTATTTGCTATTTAGACTTGAAGCATTGTTTGATATTTTTTAAAAGGAGAAAAAACCTCATCTAGGCAATATTGCCTCAAACTTAGAATTGAGCACTCAGCAAAGACTTAATTTTGTCTGAACTGACTCAAGGATCAGGTATTTTCATTTCACTTGAATATAAGAAAACATTTTTGCTTCAAAGTATGTGAAACTAAAAGACAAATGGACTTGCCAAAGCATTATATATTACAGTCTTGTCTATTAGAGAACAGCAGAGCCACACAGCTATAAGGACTTAAAATTATACTATATACAATTAATGTTCAAATTAATTTCTGATTTCTATAAAAGACCAGCCTCTTCAAATACAAGGGGAAAAGCAACAAGGGAAATAGGAGAAAAGTAGAAAAGCAAGTGGAATATAGGTTTGGAGTAATGGTGGCAGCACTTTAAAGGGGCACAATGTTCCCCCTTCAGGTTTCAGCATAAATACCAACTCAGAGGGGCCTCCCTGACTGCCTTACCTAAAGTTGACCTTTCCCAGTTATTCTCTATCAGGTCACCCTATTTATTTCTTTTATAGCACTTAAAACATAGCTTGTTTGCTTCTTTATGGCCACATCCCCCACTATAACTTGAGTGCCATAAAGTCACTTTGTACCAAAGCCTCTTTACCAAGTTACATAATGCCCGATATACTGAGAGCACTCTGTATATGTTGTATAAACGAAATAAGCGCCTTTAGGCAGCAGACCAGCTCAACAGAAGTGCAGAGGAAAGAATTCATAACAATTTTGTTCTTCTGTTTTAGTTGCACACTAAACAACAATCTTTTTTTGTTCCTCAGTAGCTCTAGAAGACTTAGGCTAAAAGACATACCACACTGCCATAAAGGCAATACCAAATTGTTACTGCATTCACAAAATTTGTTCTCTTCCTATATATCCCCAAGACTAAAAGCACTTCATACTGGTTAATACATTTGGTGAAATCCCAGGATATTTTAAATTATTTTTTAAGTTGTTTGGTTTTAAAGGTGAATAACCCTACCCTGGCCCCCAGTAGACTCCTGTCCATTGGCTAAATATCAGAAATGGACAGATCATGAAAATGTCGATGACTAAGAAACTGAGCCACATTTTGAGATCCTGCGAGTGGCTTTGAAGTTGGCTTGGTACTGAAGATTGCAATTTTCTGTGGTCTCTGTCAATTATAAAATTAATATAATCCGCTTCTGCCCATGCTTTCCGTCTAACTTATTCTGAGATAACGGTAGGTAGGAAGGAGAAGGAATGTCCCTTCTTTAGGCCTCTTCTCGTGGGTCAGTATTTTACAGCCAAATGTCAAGTTACATGTCTGCACCCACCACTCCAAGGCAGAGAGAATGGGAAAGGGCCCTGGCCTGAATCCCAATTAATTGGTGCATGTGGACCAGTATTTTACAACCAAATGTCAAGTTACATGTCTGCACCCACCACTCCAAGGCAGAGAGAATGGGAAAGGGCCCTGGCCTGAATCCCAATTGGTGCATCTTGTTAATCAGGATCAAACTACTCTATGCAGCGACTCCTGAGCAATTAGCAGTCATTGTTAAACGTTCTAGCCTTATCGCTGCTGTACACAAAGAATAGCCCTCAACATCCGCCGCATGGTGGCAAAAAACAATTGTCAAGAAATCCCCAAGACGCTGGAGCCCTACAGAAGTGCGTCAGGCTCGCACAGTCGCGTGGGCCAAAGTCGGGTGTAAACTCCCTCTGACGCCCACTCTGAAGAGCTATTGAAGGAAGTCGGAAATATCTTCAAATCTTCGATCTCCTAGCTTAAGCATCTGGGAATAAGGGCTGTGCGTCCCAACTTCCCAGCCGCCACTTGGGAGTTTCGTGGGGATGGCGGCGGCTACGTCTATGGCATCACGCCAATTAAGCCGAGAAAAGAATCCTCAGGTTTGACAGAAAGAAGCCAAGATACTTTTCACTTTCCACCCGTCGTTCCAAAGTCTCCTTTTGGTGGAGGAGGGCAAGGGAAAAACTCAAAGTATCCACTCACTCCACCAGAGTGTTCAAGTATCGGCACCTCAGGGCTCGGAGTAAAGCTAGTATCCCGGCGTCCTCCAGCGGACGTAGCGGGCTGGAGCCGTTCTGGCCGGTGGCCGGTGTCTCTATGGTGCCGGCCGTAGTAGAGTGGGAGAGGGGCGGGGCTGCGGTCCGAACAGTTGGTTTCGGTTTAGCGAACAGTAGATGGGAGACGCTGAGCTGCTGCCGGGGTCCTGCACGGGAAGGGGCCGGAACGGACGCCGCGAAGCTGCGTCATGAGGTAGAAGGCCGGAGGCGGGGATACCGGAGTCTGAAGGCTGAATGGTCCGAGTTCGTGTGGGGAGGGCGTGCAGGGATGGCAGGCGCGCGAGATACCAGCAGAGCTAGCGAAGTGTGCATGACCCGCGGGGCGTCACTGTCCGGTGGCCCCGGGATCTGAAGAGAACCAGGCGCTCCCCCGGCTTGGCCTCACCTTCTAGATCCCATAGGTATCCGGCCCTTGCCTAGGCTCCGCGCCTGTTGCTTTAACCTGGCCCAGGATGGGGGAGGCGGGGTTGGGGCCGGGGTGAGGGGTTTGTGCCTGTGCGCTTGCTGGTAGAGAGCCTGGTGCCATCCTTAACAGGCATACGCGACTTTCTCCGCACCGTTTGCCCGCAGGTTTGAGTATTATAAGTTTAAATGTGACATGGTCTCGTCTCTGCAGACGCCGGGGTTTCTTGTCCCATTTTTCCTAAATATAAAAAATCGTTGTATCTCACTATTTTAACCAAAAATGATTGGGAATTTGCTGCTACTTAAAGCATGCTGAAATTCAGATTATATGTCATGCATATTGGTCATAGAAACTAAGCATTTTGTGTGCAGGGATCAGGTAGCTATAAAGTTTCAGTTTAAGTGAGCAAGATTTGTATTTCCTTTCTTTGCAAGTTAGTTGCATCAGATTTGGCATCTGCTTTTGGTATTTATAGCCTTAAGGACATTGTATATGTTAAGTTCACACAGGTTTACTGCTTGATGAAGAGCACTATTTATAAAGCATAAGAGCAGTTTTCGGATTTCAGAGGTGCTTTCACCTTGGGTTTTCATTGATCACTAGCATTTCAATATAAATTTATTTTAACATTTGTTCCCCCTATTATTTATTTTTATTCCATATGTTTTACTTGTCTGTGGATAAGGTAGATAATGGAAGCATCAGACACAAGGTTTTCACAATCACACAGTCACATTGTGAAAACTATATCATTATGCAATCATCCTCAAGAAACATGGCCACTGGAACACAGCTCTACATTTTCAGTCACTTCCCTCTAGCCTCTCTAATACAACTTCCATGAAAAAGAGTTATCTATATAATGTGTAAGAATAACCTCCAGGATAACCTCTCGACTCTGTAATCTCTCAGCCAGTGACACTTTACTTTGTCTCATTTCACCCTTCCCCCTTTTGATCGAGAAGGCTTTCTCAATCCCTTGATGCTGAGTCTCAGCTCATTCTAGGATTTCTGTCCCATGTTGCCAGGAAGGTCCATACCCCTGGGAGTCATGTCCCACGTAGACAAGGGGAGGGTGGTGAGTTTGCTTATTGTATTGGCTGAGAGAGAGAGAGAGGCCACATCTGAGCAACAAAAGAGGTTCTCTTGGGGGTGACTCTTAGGCCTAATTTTAAGTAGGCTTGACCTATCCTTTGTAGGGTTAAGTTTCATATGAACAAACCCCAAGATTGGAAACTCAGCCTATTGCTTTGGTTGTCCCCACTGCTTGTGAGAATATCAAGAATTCTCCACTTGGAGAAGTTGAATTTTCCCCCTTTCTCACCATCTCCCAAGGGGACTTCGCAAATACTTTTTTACTCACTGTTCAAATCACTCTGGGATTTATTGGGGGCATCACTCTGGACAAACCTACAAAATCTTATGCCCTAGGTCCATGTACTTATGGTGTTCAATTAAGCTGTCCACATAAGTTATATTAGGAACTGCACTAGTCAAATCTATATAGTATATATATTATATTTTGCATGTTTGTTTTTTTTTTATTAAACCTTTAAAAGTCTGCCTATAATATCATGGTCCGGTTATTTAACTGTGCTTTTATATCGCCACTTTTTAATATTATTGACAACCAAGCTCTTTTTGCCCCTTAATGAGAAATTGCTGGCTTTAACTTTTCAAAATAGCCTTACTGATTTTATAGATATAATAGTAAGACACTGAAATTTTTTTTAAATCAAAGGAAAAAAAAATAAAGATCACATGTAAGCTCATTAATGACAGACAAACCAAGTGAATAGCCTTCCAGACTTTAAAGAATATGTACAAATTTTGACAAAAATGTAAAATTTCAGGCTGCTTTTTAAAGTTTAATATCTATTGAACATCTTCCCCTGTCACTAAATATGGGAATAAGTATTTTTAATAACTGCATAATATTTTGTGAACTTTTATTTCACTAGTCCTATACTTTGGACATATATATTTTTTCTGTTTTTTCCTTAGTGTAAACAAGGCTGTGCTGAACATCAATTTAAGCTTCTTAAGCTTTTCTCAGCTATTTAATTGAGATAAATTCCTCCAACTGGAAGTTCTGAGTCAATAATGTTTGTGCATTTTTATGGGTTTTGTTTGTATAATTATGGGTTATTTCCATATTGTCCCCTAGAAAGGTCATAACAATTTATATTCCTGCTAACAGTGTACTGGAATGATCATTTCTCCACTGCTACTAAGAGAGAGAATTAGTAATCTTTTGTCAATCTTATGTTGAAATCTCTTGTTTGAGATTGGTTACTAATTTAGCTGAATATTTTCATAAATTTTTTGACCCGTTTGTATTTTTTTCCTTATCCAAATTGCCTTTTTGTATCCATTATCCACTTAATTATTGAGATATTGATTTTTTTCTTCTCATTAATTTTAACAGCCCTTAATAAAGTAGGGCTACTAACCTTTCTTTGTCAGAGTGTTCCAAATTTCCTTCCTGTGCCAGTTTGAAACTATTATGTAGCCCAGAAAAACCGTGTTTTAATCCTGATCCAATCTTGTGGGACCAGACCTATTGTTTAGGGTGGGAAACTTGCACTGGATTGTTTCCATGTTTCCCAGTTACGGGTGTGGTCTTTTGATTAAACGGAGTTGTGACACCACCCTATTCAAGGTAGGTCTTGGTTAGTTTACTGGAATCCTTTAAAAGGGGAAACACTTTGGAGAAACTTCAGATGTGGATGCTTGGAAATCAGAGGTGACAGAGCCAACACAAAGACCCAGATGTTTGGAGATTGCAGGGCCCAGCAGAAGTCATCTAGTGCTTCTCGTGTGAGATGTTAAGCAAGCCACACCTGAAAAAAGCCAAGGGAGGCCAACAGATGAAACCCAGTCCTGGAGAAGGCAAATGAGGAACCCCCACAGGAAACAGTCTGAAAGCAGCAGCCCCCAAGAACAAGGAATCAGCAGATGCCACCATGTGCATTCCCAGCTGATAGAGGTGTTCCAGACTGCATCAACCTTTCTTGAGTGAAGGTGCCTTAATTTGGACATTTTCACAGCCTTAGAACTATAAACTTGTAACTTAATAAATTCCCTTTTTAAAAGCCATTCCATTTCTGGTATATTGCATTCTGGTAGCTTTAGCAAACTAAAACACTTCCATTTATTTATCTTTAACTTTCGCATGCAAAATTTTTATATTTTTATAAAGTCCTGTGTATCAGTTTTTTAAAAAAATAGAGTCCCTTCTCTTAAAGTGTATCTAGCTTGATTGTATAGAAGTATGTTTACAAATTCATTTAAATATCCCAAGCTTGTTAGCCAAGTTGATTACATATGGTATCTAACTATGGAAATTTCCTAAGTAGCTAGTCAGCCAAATTAATTCTCCTTTCTTAATTTAACCAGTGAAATGGCCTATATTGCAAATCTCTAATCCATGTGAATATAATATTTTAAAATTTTAAGTTGTTTATATAAAACTATTGCACAGGCTGAAAGCAGATGCTCTGACTCTGGTTTCATCTGATTATTGACTCTTTCCAGTACTACTTTAGCAACAGAGACTTTTCTAACAGGCTGATTACCAGTGTGGACTGGTCTTTTCCTGTTCAGTATACTATATTGGGGGAATTCCTGTTCTAATGAGTCTTGAGGGAAGATAGAACCCACTTTTTAATATATATACTGAAAAAGCCAAATGCTGTCATTTCCAACCTCCCTTGCAGATAGGTTATGGGCATGTGACATAGACTTAGCCAATCAGACACTATCCTCCTCCAGTATGAATTTTGTGTTTAGAACTAGTCTTATAAACAAGCAGACAGTGCCAGAATATTTTTATGGTGCCAGAAGACAAGGCAGCAATGCCAGTGGTAATCTCTTGGTTGAAGGCGTTTGGGCAGTACAGACCGGGGCTCAGTGTCTGCTTTGGGCTGATATTCTTGATACATATCTTGGACGCCCAATATCTTTTCAATAAGTTTGGGATTTTTTTTGCATATATTTGCTGGAGTATTTTCCATTCCACGCAGTTAAGAACCTGAACTGATAGCAGGATCTAGGTTCAATAATATATCATTCTTCTACCAATTTGGAATTATTAACACATTATTCCACCTCTAACCCCTATATACATACTTGATCTATTTCTGGACTTTATAGTCATCTTTCAATATTCATATTACTCTGCTTTTTCAAAGGTTTATCAGCATTTACTCTTGCAAATGAAATTTAGAATTATTTTCCCTAAAAGATAATCCCTTTATGATTCTGATTAGGATTGCATTAAAATTTATGCATTGATTTGAGGAAATAGCACCATCAGTATTGTTTTCTTATGTGATAGAACAGTCTGGCATAGTTCAATTCAATCAATGAAAGCAGAATACTTTGTGTGATAAAGAATAAGGAATTTATTTTAGGGGTTAGACCTTATAAAACAGTAGGAATTATATAAGAGCTGGAAGAACCATATGTTCAGGCTGTTGCCTCTGAATCTGTCATTGGCCCATAGTTGCTACAGATTGGCTAGAATGGCGGTTAGAAGGGAAACTGGATGTGGAAGAGGGCAAGGACAAATGGAAGCCCTTGAGGATAAGATAGAATCTGTGTCGGCCTCATTGTCTTCAATTCTGATGCTGTGAGTCACCTGCAGGGGAGGCTGGCTCTCAACCATGGAGCTGCACGCGTGCACCCAAGATTCAGAGAAACTGTAGGAAGATCTGATGATTGCTGAATGAGCTGTAGGTCCAGCCATGGTCCTATGCCAACAAGGTGAATTAGCAGATCAGCAGCACGTGCAAGCCACCAAAGTGGCTGGTACTTTACACTGCCCTTTAGAGTGTAAAAAATATGGCTGCTGCCTCACTTCTGCCTTCCAGATCTCTTGCAAAATGTCTGCTGTAGCCAACACTACTCAGAACTACACAGGAATGGAAGGCTTGGAAAGGTAGTTCCAATTTAGCCAAATGGCATAGTATACAGTCACCAGAGGTCTAATTCATTTAACAAATTTTTGTGTATTCATATCCTGTTTAGTTTATCCCTTGGTATTTTGAGTTTTTGTTACTGTTATGAATGCTTATTTTCCCATCTTTTTTCTTATGATCATTGCTTGTATGCTGGAAAGATTATTGTAGTATTTGTCTTGAATTAGCCACCTTTTAGAACCTAAATTTTAATAATTTTAATTTAATTGTCTTGCATAGGCAGTCATTTCACCTGCAAAAAAATGTAATTATCTTTTTCTTCCTGATAAGGTAATTATATACTTGATTTCTAAAATTTTTGGCCTTATTACTTTGATTAGAACTACCAGAACAATGTTATAAATGTTTAAGATTGTCTTTGTGTTTTCATCCTGTTGGTGTGTGGTAAACTATTACTCTAAATGTTTGCGCTCATTCTCTACTAAGAATTACCTAGGTACAGACTTGCTTAAAATGCAGATTCCCAGGAATGATGTTACATCCTATTAAATTCTTTATTAAATTCCTTCTTCACATTTAGTGTACAATATCTTATAATAACGAAGTAACAAATGATAATTTTTCATTTGTTCATTCAACAAATATTTATTGAGCACCTACTATGTGCTGAAGAAATAATAGTGAAAAGACAGAGTCCCTGTTCTGAGTTTTTGTTTTTGTTCCTGAAAGGTTTACAGAATAGACCACTTGAAAAAAGGCAAGTGTTTAGACTCTTTTTAAAAATATTTTTATTGAAAAATCTTCACACACATACAGTCTATACATGGTGTACAATCATTGGCTCACAATATCATCACATAGTTGTGTATCATCAGCACCATGATCGTTGTTTAGAACATTTGCATCACTCCAGGAAAAAAAAAAGAAAAAATGAAAAAACTCATATATCCATATCCCTTACCCCTCCCTCTTATTGACCACTAGTATTTCCATCTCCCCAATTTATTTTATCCCTTATCCCCCCAATATTTATTTTTTATCCATATATTTTTACTCATCTGTCCATACCCTGTATAAAAGGGGCATCAGACACAGGGTTTTCACCATCACACATGGTCACATTATAGAAGTTTTATCTTTATACAGTCGTCTTCAAGAAATTAGACTCTTTAAAAAGTATTACATACCCCACCATAAATCATGTTTAGCATCCTGGAGCTAAATATACAGTTGTGAACTTTTTTTTCACTTGTTAGATTGTGAGGAATTATATTACATTGTGGTCAGAGAATTTGTTCCAAAAATTTTCATTTTTAAGATTTTATCGAAGTTTTTCTCAGCTAAGTAAATATGTGGTTAATTTTTATAAAAGACCCATGGACATTAGAAAAAACATGCATTTTTTTGAAGTGTACAAAGTTCTAGGCCTGTGTATAAAATCAAATTTATAATTATTCTACTCAAATTATCTGTACCTTTTTTTTACTACTTAATTTAAATTATATATTTTACTTCTATGTTGTTTGGCATTTGAGGATCTCATACCTTTTATAACTTTACTATTGAGTATTTTATTCCTTTAGTCCCATTTAATCTTTTTTGCTTTGAATTCTATTGCACTTGACATTAATATTGCACTGCTGCTTTGTTTCATTGGTATTTTCAGATGGATATTTTCCCATCTTTTAATTTTCTATCATACTGAGACTTTTTGTTTTAGGTGTTTTCTTATAAATGGTAACTTGGTGGTGTTCCTTATGTATCAATCTGATTGTGTTTGCCTCTATTTTATAGAAATATTTAACACGTTCACATTTGTTGTAGCATTTAATGTGCTTTGTCCCTATTGCTTTTTTTATTTAAGTTTTCTTCTTTTTTTCCTTTCCTCCCTTGCTTTATTAATCAAATTTTCTTTATTCTTTCCTCCCCTCCCCCCAGAGATTTAGAAGTTCTGCTTCTTGATTTTTTCCCCCTAGGAATTGTAAATTTTGCTATAATCTCTAAAGCAAGACTCTTTAAAATTCAGTCTTCATGTATGTGCCATAGTTTAGTTGTGTTTAGAATACTACAGTCATAATCCTTTTTCTCTCAGAGCTCTGTAAATGTGGCCCCACAGTAATCTGACATTTAGGATTAATTTCAATTGCGTTCTCTTAAAATATATAACCTTTTTTTGTGTGTGGTGGTGGTAGTGGGGTGGGTCTGGAAACTCTAAAGATATTTCCTTTGTGTTTTTTTTTTTTTCACATGGCCAGGTATCAGGAGTCGACCCGGGTCTCTGGCATGGCAGGCAAGAATTCTACCACTGAGCCACCAACACACTGACCTTTTCTCTGTTTTTGTAAAGTATTTTTTCTTTCAATGCCCAATTTTGTCCTTTCTCTTACCCCCTAAGCTTTGGGAAAATTCTTTGAAAGTGTTCTTATTTACCAGTTTTATTTTATAAAGCATTCATTCTACTATACATTGCTTTTATTGACTTTTTAATTGGACAGTCAGGTTTTTCTCCATAATCTCCTTCTTGTTTTCAGATTGCTCCTTTTTCATGAAAGCCTGCTATATAGAGAATATTTTCTTAACTTTTTTGCATCTTTTTTGAGGTATAATTAGCATGTAATAAGCTGTTCATGTTTAAAATATACAATTTGATGAATTTTGACCTATATATACACATGAAACACTCCCTACAACCCAGATAATTAACATATATGTCCTCAAAAGTTCCCTTATGCTCTGCTATAGTTCTTTCTGCCCCCCCCACCCCATCCCTAGGCAAACCTGATCTTCTTCCTATCATTATAGATTAGTTTGCATTTTCTATAAATTTTTATCAATGGAATCATACACTATGTACTCTTTTTTGTCATCTTTCCTTTAGTATAATTATTTTGAGATTTATCCTTGTATGTATCGCTTATTTATTTTTATTTACTTTATCCTACCTTTTACTAACTTGCTAATGAACATCTGGGCTGTTTTCATTTTGGAGCTAATGCAAATAAAGATGCTGTGAAATTCATGTACAAGTCTTTATGTAGATATATGCTTTCATTTCTCTTAAATAAAGCCAGGGTGGGATGACTAGGTTATATGTAGCACTATGTTCAACTTATTGAGAAACTGCAGTGCTGTTTTTCCAAAGTGATTGTACCATTTTAAATTCCTGCCAGCTTGAATGAGAGTCTCAGTAGCTCCACATCCTCACTTACACTTTGTATGATCAGTCTTTAATTTTAACCATTTAGTAAGTATGTTTTGTTATTTTGTGGTTTTAATTTGCATTTCCCTAATAATTAATGATATTGAATATCTTATGTGCTTATATTTGGTGAAGGGTCTGTTCAAATCATTTGCCTATGTTTGATTGGATTGTTAGTTTTTCCATCATTGCATTTTGAGAATTCTATATATATTCTGGATGCAAGTCCTTTTTCATGTATCAGATTTGCAAATATTTTCTTTCAGTCTCTGTAGTTTGTCTTTTTGTTCTGTTAATGTTTTTTGTTTGTTTGTTTTTGCATGAGCAGGTACCAGAAATCGAACCCAGGTCTCTGGCAGGGCAGGTGAAAAGTCTGCCTGCTGAGCCACCATGGCCCACCCTATTATCATTGTTTTTTAAAGAGCAGAAGTTTTAAAATGTGATGATATCTAGTTTTGTACAATGATTGTCCACTGCCCTGCAGTATGTGTTACTGAAAGATAAACTTTTTGAGGATCTCAAAGTAATGGACTATAATTGGCAGACTTTCTGAAATCTTCTCGGTACATAATAAACTATTCTTTCTCCATAGCTAACCTATTATCTTTGGGCTTCATGGCATATGTAACATATAAGAAATATAAATTTTTACAACTTGGTTTTTATGGTTAAAGTGTATCCCCAAAAAGACATGTTCAAGTCTTAACACGTGGTCCTGTGGATATGACCTTATTTGGAAGTAGAGTCTTTGAAGATCTTATTTGTTAAGATGATGCCAAATTGTGTTAGAGTGGGCCCTAACCCAGTATGACTGATATCCTTGTAAGAAGGGGAGAATTGAACACAGGAGGTTGGAATATAGTGGGAGAAGACCACATGATGACTGAAGCAGAGATTGAAGCCCAAGGATCGGCAACGCTTCAGAACCTAAGAAGAGGCAAGGAACAATTCTCCACTTCAGATTTTGGATGTCTAGCTCAGAACTGTGAGACAATAAATTTCTGTTGCTGTAAGCCTCCCAATTTGTGGTAGTTTGTTACAACGGCCCTAGATAACTAAGACATTGCTTTTATGATTTTTATATTTGTGAAAATTTACCTACCATTGTTCTGTTTATTATTAAATGGCAGCCCATAATCTTCATTAATATTTTTCTGTGCTTTCTCTTATAGGGTGACTGGGAATGGAAACAAGACTAGGCTGCTATTTCCTGATGGCTTTTAGTATACACTGACATATTCTTTGTGATGGCATCTGAGACTGAGAAGGCCCATGTTTTACTCCAGTCTTGTAACACTGAGTCTCTTATTTCCAGCCTTGGTCTCGGGATATTTTGCCTAATAGCTGACAGACTTCTTCAGTTTTCCACAATTCAGCAGAGTGATTGGCTTCGTTCTCTCTCAGATAATGCAGTACATTTTGTAATTGGCATGTGGTCATGGGCAATAGTTACTGGAGTTAAGAAGAAAACTGACTTTGGAGAAATCATTTTAGCTGGAATTTTAGCCTCTGTTATAGATGTAGACCACTTTTTTCTAGCAGGATCCTTGTCTTTAAAGGTAAGCATATATTTAATTTTTCTGGTCTTTGCTTTCATATTTAGCATCACTATATTGATCATAACTGCATCATTTTAGAGCTAATTGGAGAGGAGTAACCTTATTATTACAATAAGAAAGTCCATTCATTCAAGTTTTTTTAAAAAATTTTAACTTTTTTTTCGTGTGTGAAATATATATATACCAAAAAAGCAATAAATCTCCAAGTATATATACCATAAAGCAATAAATCTCCAAATAGCTATAGAACAGATTTTAAAGTTTGGTGTGGGTTATAGTTCCACCATTTTTCATTTTTTCTTCTAGCTGAGCCACCATGGCCCACCCTATTATCATTGTTTTTTAAAGAGCAGAAGTTTTAAAATGTGATGATATCTAGTTTTGCACAATGCTAGCTGCTCCATGACACTGGAGCTAACAGAAATATCAATATAGTGATTCAATAGTCATACTTTTTGTTAAATCCTATCTTCTCTGTTATACTCCATCTTATCTTTAAATAACATATATACTATAAAAGCAATAAATTTCAAAGTATATCAGAACAGTTAGTTGTAGAACAGATTTCAGAGTTTGGTATGGATTACAATTCCACAATTTTAGCTTTTTATTTCTAGCTTCTCTAAGGTACTAGAGACCAAAAGAAGTATCAGGGTAATGATTCAGCACTCATAGTCATTTGTTAAACCTTACAGTCTCTGTATAACTCCACCATCACTTTTGATCTTTCTTACACTTTTTAGGGGTATTTGGGCTATGCCCATTCTAACTTTTTCATGTTGGAAGGGGCTGTCAATAATATGGGTTAGGGGGATGGGACTAGTTGATGTTCTGGAAAGGCTGGCCCCCTCTGCATTTCAGGACGTATCTGGAGCAGGGACCCATCTGGAGGTTGTAGGTCTCTGGAAAGTTACCCTAGTGCATGGAACCTTTGTAGAATCTTATATAATGCCCTAGGTGTTCTTTAGGACTGGCAGAAATGGTTTGGTTGAGGTTTGGCAAGTTATGATAGATAACAGTGTCTAACTGAAGTATGCATAAGAGTGACCTCCAGTGTAGCCTCTCTACTCAATTTGAACTCTCTCTGCCACTGATACTTTATTAGTTACACTTATTTTTCCACCTTTTGGTCAGGATAGTATTGTTGATCCCATGTTACCAGGGCTAGGCTTATCCCCGGTAGTTATCTCCCCCAGCACCAGGGAGACTTTCACTCCTGGATGTCATGTCCCAAGTAGAGGGGAGGAACAATGACTTCACCTGCAGAATTGGCTTAGAGAGAGTGAAGTCGCATCTGAGCAACAAAAGAGGTTCTCTGGAGGTGACCCTTAGACATACCTATGGGTAGGCTAAGCTTCTCTGCTACATACATAAGCTTCACAAGAGTAAGCCTCAAAATCAAGTGCTTTGCATATTGATTTCGGTATCCCTGATGTTTGGTTCAGTATCCGGTGTTTCCCCAATGGTAGAGTTTAATAGTTCCATAATTTTTCTCCCATCTGTTAAGCTCAATTTTGCAAATACTTTTTGGTTATCTGCTTAATATGTTCTGGGATGTATCCAGTCATTGCATTAAGCTATACAGGATTAAAGGCTCTCATTCTTTTTCTGGGCTCTCTGTGTTTGGATTGTTTATATGATCTATCCAGACAGGTTGAGTTAGATTATGTACTACAGAAAATTTAGGTTTTGGACATAATAAAGCTTTCTTTCTTTGGTCTCAAAGAGTAGGTGAAGTTCTAAAATATAGGCAATGTCTTCCTTACCCCTGTATTCTGAATTACCTTAATCCCTACCTGTTTGGCTTCATTCTTATCGATAAGTACCAGTTTATACATATATAAAACAACTGCTCAAAATCCAGAAATAACAGTTATCACTCCAGACTAAATGCGACTGATATAAGAGCTTACATTCTAAGTCCCAGTTCCCAGTTTTCTTATAAGTATTTTCTAAATGAGATCATACAATATTTGTTTTTTTGTTTCTAACTTATTTTGCCCCACCAAATGCCCCACAGGTTCATTCACATTATTGCATGTCTTGCAATTTCATTCCTTTTTGTAGCAGCACCATGTACGATCATATGTTTACACCATCGTCTGCCAGTCGATTTCTCAATCAGTGTATCTTTCAACCACCTCCATCTACTGAGCTTCATGCATAATGTCCAAAGTTAACAGTCCATCAACACTCAATTTTAGACAATTTCTTCATTTCCAAGAGAATAATGACAGCCAATAAACACACCCTCACCAACTAGAAAATCCAAATCTCCCCTCAACTCTTGTCCCTCCCCCCCTCCATTATGTACCCCTGGTTTTGCTGCAATACTGTTAATGTTTTCCTGTTAAACATAGCCCATAGGATGCGATAACACTTTCCTCCCTATATCCCGAAATGATACACTCTGTACAAGAGTCATACCTTTGCAGTAGTTCATACAAGAACTTATTTATATTTGTAGTATCAAGTGCTGGGACACATGAGTTTATACAACTCCTTTCAATCATATTCACCTTCAATACAGTAATATTACCTGTAGACCCACTAGTGAACCGCCTTTCACTTCTATCTATTCCCTTACAATTAAGTTCAACTCATTACCTAAGTGTTCACCCTTTTCAAGCTTCTGTGTATCTCTAGGTCGCCAATATTCTGTATTACAAGCCTCTGATTTTACCTTTACCATGGTCATAAAAGTGGAGTCATACAGTATCTATCCTTTTGTGTCTGGCTTGTTTCACTCACCATCATGTCCTCAAGGCTCATCCATCTTGTGTTCAGGATGTCATTTCATCTTACTGCTGCATAATATTCCATTGTATATATATGTATACCACATTTTGTTAATCCACTCGTCTGTTGGTAGGCACTTGGATTGTTTCCATTTTTCACGATTGTGAATAATGCTGCTGTGAACATTGGTGTGCAAATGTCTGTTTGTGTCACTACTTTCAGCTCTTCTGAATATATACCTAGTAGTGGTATTGCTGGGTCATAGGGCAACTCAATATTTAGTATTCTAAGGAACTATCAGAGTATCTTCCATAGTGGCTGTACCATTATACATTCCCACCAGCAGTGCGTAAGTGTCCCAATTTCTCCACAACCTCTCCAACACTTGTAGTTTCATGTTTATTTTAATAGCAACAATTCTTAGAGGTGTGAGGTGGTATCTCATTGTATTCTTTTTTTTTTTATCTTGCAAGCTAAATAGTCTTTTTTCTAATTTTTTTAAATTAATTAAAGAATAAAAAGAAATTAACACAACATTTAGAAATCATTCCATTCTACATATGCAATCAGTAATTCTTAACATCATCACATAGATGCATGATCATCATTTTCATTGTATTCTTGATCTGCATTTCCCTTTTAGCTAATGAGAATGAGCATTTATCTCTTCATGTGCTTTTTAGCCATCTGTATTTGCTCTTCAGAGATAATGTCTATTTATATCTTTAGCGCACTTTATAATTGGGTTGCTTGTTCTTTTGTTGTTAATTTGTATGATTTCTTTATGTATATAGGATATCAAACCTTTATGTGATGTATGTTTTCCAAATATTTTCTCCCACTGAATTGGCTACCTCTTCACCTTTTGACAAAATCTTTTTGAGGTACAAAATTTTATTTTGAGAAGTTCCCATTTATCTATTTTTTTCTTTTGTTGTTTGTGCCTTGGATGTAAAGTTTAGGAAGCTACCTCCTATATACTAGGTCTTAAAGATGTTTCCCACGTTTTCTTTTAGGAGCTTTATCGTACTGGTTCTTATATTTAGGTGTTTGATCCAATTAGAGGCAACTTTTGTGTAAGTTGTAAGGTTAGGGTCCTCTTTCATTCTTCTGGCTATTGATATCCAGTTCTTCCATGCCCATTTATTGAAAAGACTATTTTGTCCCAGTTCAGTGGATTTGGGGACTTTGTCAGAGATCAGTTTACCGTAGAATTGGTGGTCTATTTCTGCACTCTTGATTTGATTCCATTGGTCAGTACTTCTATTAATCCTCCCATTTCATTCTTCCTTAAGATAGTTTTAGCTATTCGGGGTCTCTTTCCTTTCCAGATGAATTTGATAACTAGCTTTTCCAAGTCTTCATAGTAGGTTCTTGGAATTTTTGTTGTTGTTGTTGTTCTCAGAATTTTGATTGGTATTACGTTGAATCTGTAGATCAATTTGGGTAGAATTGACATTTTAACTACGTTTAACCTTCTTATCTATGAGCATAGAATGTCTTTCCAAACTATTTTGATCTTCTTTGATTTCTTTTAGCAGTTTATGTAGTTCTCTGTGTATAATCCTTTATATCCCTAGTTAAGTTCATTCCTAGATACTTGATTCATTTAGTTGTTATTTTGAATGGAATTTTTCCTTGGTTCATCGGCTACATCATTGCTTGTATATAGAAACAATTTTACTGATTTGTTTAAAATTACTGATTTTTGCACTTGTCATGTTGCTGAATTTGTTAGCTCAAGTAACTTTGTTGTAGATTTCTTACAATTTTCCTAGTATCTTGTCATCTGCAAATAATGAAAATTCTACTTCTTTCTTTCTAATATGGATGCCTTTCATTTCTTTTTCCTGCCTAGTTGTTCTTGCTAGAACTTCTAGTATAATGTTAAAAAACAGTGGTGAATGAGGGCATCCTTGTCTCTTTTCCTATCTTAGAAGGAAAGCTTTAAACATCTCACCATTGAGTACGATGCTGGCTGTGGGTTTTTCACATATGCCTTTTATATTATCAAGGGCATTACCTTTGATTCCTACCTTTTGAAGTGTTTTATCAGAAAAGATTGTTGAATTTTTTTGAATGCTTTTTCAGCATCAATCAATATGATCATATTATTTTTCCCTTTTGATTTGTTAATGTGCTGTATTACATTTGACTGAATTTCTTGTGTTGACCATTCTTGCATTCCTGGTATAAACCCTACTTGGTTGTGGTGTATAATTTTTTAATGAGCTGTTGGATTTGACTTGCTAGTATTTTGTTGAAAATTCTTGCATCTGTGTACATTAGAGAGATTGTTCTTTTCTTTTTTTTTTTTTTTTTTTTTACTACATGGGCAGGCATCGGAAATCGAACCCGGGTCCTCGGGCATGGCAGGCAAGCATTCTTGCCTGCTGAGCCACCGTGGCCCACCCTATTGTTCTTTTTTTATAGTATCTTTACCTAGTTTTGATATTAAAGTGATGTTAGCTTCATAAAATTAGTTAGATATTATTCCTTTTTAAAAATATTTTGGAAAAGTTTGAGCAGAATTGGTGTTAGTTCTTTTTGAAATGTTTGATAAAATTCCCCTGTAAAGCCATCTGGCCCAGGGCTTTTCTTTGTAGAAAGATTTTTGACGACTGATTGAATCTCTTTACTTCTGATTGGCTTGTTGAGACCTTCTGTTTCTTCTTGAATCAGTGTAGGTTGTTTGTTTCCAGGAATTTGTCCATTTCATCTAAGTTGTCTTGTTAGTTGGCATATACTAACAAGCTTTAGTTGTTCATAGTGTCCTGTTACCATTTTTTTTTTTTTAATTTCTTCAGGGTCTGTGATAATGACCCCTCTCTCCTTTCTGATTTTGTTTATTTGTATTCTCTCTCTTTTTCTGTCAGCCTTGCTAGTGGCCCATCAATTTTATTGATTTTCTCGAAGAACCAACTTTTGGTTTTATTGGTTCTTTCTATTATTCTTTTGTTCTCCCATTCATTTAACTCTGCTTTAATCTTCATTATTTCTCTATTTGTATTTGCTTGGGGGTTAGTTTGCCGTTCTTAAGTTCCCCCAGGTGTGCAGTTAAGTCCTTGATTTTTGCTCTTTCTTCTTCTTAATATAGGCATTTAGGGCAATAAATTACCCTCTCAGCACTGCCTTTGCCACATCCCATAAGTTCTGATAAATTATATTCTCATTTTCATTCATCTCTAGCTATTGATTTCTCTAGCAATTTCTTTTTTGACCCACTCATTGTTTAAGAGTGTTATTTAATCTCTCTGTATTTGTGAAAGTGCTTGTTTTTTGGTGGTTACTGATTTCCAACTTCATTCCATTGTGATCAAAGAAAGTGCTTTAAATAATTTCAAATTTTTAAATTTATAAAGACCTGTTTTGTGCCCCAGCATATGATGTATCCTGGAGAATATTCCACGAGCACTAGAGAAGAATGTACATCCTGGTGTTTTGGGGTGTAACAACCTGTATTTGTCTGTTAGGACTAATTCATTTATCACATTGTTTAAGTTCTCTATTTCCTTGCTGTTCCTCTACCTGGTTGTTCTATCTATAGAGGAAAATGGTGTATTGAAGTCTATTGTTGTTGAAACATCTGTCGCTCCATTCAGTTTTGCCAATGTCTGTCTCCTGTCATCTTGGTTAATTGTCCCTTTTACTAATATAGAGTTGTCTTTTTTGTCTCTTTTGATATCTTTACATTTAAAGTCTATTTTGTCTGGTATTAGTATAGCTACTCCTGCTAACATAATATACAGTCACAGTGTTGTACTACCATCACTACCAGCCATTACCAAAACTTTTCCAACATCCCAAAGAGAAACTATGTCCATTTTAAACTTTACTCTCTGTTCCTTATCCCCACCCTTGGTATTTCTAGATTCTATCTCTGTGCTTATTCTAATTATTTCATATCAGTGAAATTATACAATATTTGTCCTTTGTCTTTGGCTTATTTCACTCAACATGATATCTTCAGGGTTCATCCATGTTATCTCATTTATCAGAATTTCTTTCCTCTTTATGGCTAAATAATTTTCCATTTCATTATTTGTGTATATAATATCACATTTTGTTAATATCACATTCATCTGTTGTTTCCATCTTTTGGCAACTGTGAATAATGCTGTTATGAACATTGGTGTGCAAATAACTGCTCAAGTACCTGCTTTCAGTTTTGTGGGGTGTATGTCAGTAATGGGATTGTGGAATCATATGGTAATTCTATACTTACCTTTCAGAGCAACTGCCAAACTGTCTTACACAGCAGTTGTATTATTTCACATGACCCCCCCAGTAATGAATGAATGTTCCTGCTTTTTCACATCTCCCCAACATTTGTTCTTTTCTATTTTTTAAATAATGGCCATTCTAATGGGTGTGAAATAGTGTCTCATTGTGGTTTTGGTTTGCATTTCCCTAATGACTAATAATGTTGAACATCTTTTCATGTGCTTATTGGCCATATGCATTTCATTTTTGGAAAAGCATCTATTTAAAGAATTGCCCATTTTTAAATTGGGTTGTTTGTCTTTTTGTTGTTGAATGATAGGATTCCTTTATATGTTCTTGATATTGATCCCTTTTCAGATATGTGGTTTCCAAATATTATCTCCCATTCTGTAGGTTGCCTTTTTACTTTCATGATGAAGTCCTTTTGTATTTATTTTCGTCCATATCTATATTTATTTATCACAAAAGTTTTACATTTTAATATAGTTCCATTTATCTATTTTTTCTTTTGTTGCTTGTGCTTTGTGTATAAAATCTAAGAAACCATCACCTAAAACAAAAGGACTTGAAGATGTTTCCCTATATTTTCTTCCAAGATTTTGATAGTTTTGGTTCTTATATTTAGGTCTTTGATCCATTTTGAATTAGTTTTTAATACAATGTGAGGTAAGAGTCTATTTTCATCTTTTGCATATTGGGATCCAGTTTTCCTAGCACTATTTATTGAAGAAACTGTTCTTTCCCTGTTGGGTGGAATTGGCATCCTTTTAAAAATCATTTGGCCATTACTGAGAGAGGTGGGTATTATTTCTGAACACTCAGTTTGATTCCATTGGTTTATGTGTCTGTCCTTGAGCCACTACTATGGTGTTTTGATTATTAGAGTTTGTAATAAGTTTTAAAATCTGGAAGTATGAGTCCTCCCATTTTGTTTTTTTTCAAGATGCTTTTTTTTTTTTTTTTTTTTTTGCTGTTTGGGACCCTTTGCCCTTCCATGTAAATTTGATAATTGACTTTTCTATGTCTTCAAAGAAGGCTGTTGAAATGTTAATTGGGCTTGCATTGAATTTGTAAATTGCTTTGCATAGAATTGACAGCAATGTTTTGTCTTCCAGTCTATGAACACTAAATGCCCTTCCTTTTATTTAGGTCTTCTTTGATTTCCTTTATCAATGTTATGTAATTTTCTGTGTTTAAGTCCTTTAAATCCTTGCTTAGACTTATTCCTAATGTTTAATTGTTTTAGGTGCTATTGTAAATTGAACTTTTTCTCTTGATTTCCTGTTCGGATTGTTTATTACTAGTGTATATAGAAACACTACTGATTTTTTTTTTTTTTTTTTTTTTTTAACATGGGCAGGCACCGGGAATCGAACCTGGGTCCTCTGGTAAGGCAGGCAAGCATTCTTGCCACTGAGCCATTGTGACCTGCCCGAAACACTACTGATTTTGACCCCACCACTTTGCTGAACATGTTTATTATTTAGAGCTTTCTTACGAATTTTTCAGAATTTTTTATATGTAGAATCATGTCATCTACAAATAGGAAAGTTTTACTTCTTTTCCAATTTGGATGCCTTTTATTTTTCCTTCTTGCCTCCTAGTTCTGGCTAGAACGCCCAATAAAATGCTGAATAGCAGTGCATGTTCTTGTCTTGTTCCTGATCTTAGAGGAAAGTTTTCATTTTTTTACCACTGAATATTATGCTAGTGATATTTATGTCCTTATAATTTTAAATTTTATTTTCCATAAGTAATGCATGTATAGTACATGGTAAAAAAAAAAATTATTCTGCCTCTTTGGCTCCCTCCTCAGAAATAACTGCACTTACAAATTTAAGATGTATTCTGTGTATCATATGAGTTGCTTTATGTCTCTCTCACCTTTTTTCTTTTAAATTAGAGCAGTTGTACATTTACAGAAGAAAATATGCATAAAATACAGAATTCCTACATATCACCCTATTATTAACACCTTTCATTAATGTGGTATATTTGCTACAATTGATGAGAGAACATTTTTATAATTTAACTATTAACTGTAGTCTGTGGTTTACTTTAGGGTTCCCTGTTTATGTTGTACAAGCCCTGAGTTTTTTTTTTTTTTTTTTATTCTAATATCACATATACAGCTTAAAATTTCCCCCTTTAAACCACATTCAAATATATAAATCAGTTCTGCTAATTACATTTACAGTGTTATGCTACCACCACCATCCAATATCAAAAACATTTCCATCTTTCCAAATAAGAACCCTATACATTTTAAACATTAACTCCCCATTCCCTACCCCCACCCCAGCCCCTGGTAACCTATATTACATTTCCTGAATCTATAAATTTGCTTGTAATTATTTCATATCAGTGAAATCACACAGTATTTAGCCATTCATGTCTGGCTAATTTCATTCAATATGACATCTTCAGGTTTCTTCCATGTTGTTGCATGTATTAGAATGTCATTCTTTTTTACAGCGGAATAATATTTCATTTTTTTAATGCTCTGCTATCAAGAAGATCACCATGAGGAGAAAGTACAGTGCATGGTCTTCTCCATCTTTTCTGTGCCTGCATCTTGACCTGAGCATGTGCTTGCTGTGGTCTTAGGAATTCCCCCATTGTCTATAATTCAAATGCCCCCTCCACTCCCCGTGAAATAGTCTTTCTTCCCCTCCCAGTGCTCTGTGTATGTCTTACAGCAGACAATCATTTGCCCAGGCTGCTTTGACTTAACTGTTTTATTTTCTTTTTTTTTAATTGTGAAATATAACATATATACAAAAAAGCAACAGATTTCAAGTACATTGTTATGAGTAGTTATAAACAGATTTCAGAGTTTGAATTGGGTCATGGTTCCACAATTTTAGGTTTTTCCTTCTAGCTGCTGCAAGACACTGGAGATTAAAAGAAATATCAATATAATGATTTAGCAGTCATATTCATTTGTTAAATCCTATCTTCTCTGTTATAACTCCTCCTTCTTCTTTGATCCTTTTGCCAATTTTTAGGGGTATTTGGGCTATGTCCATTCTAACTTTTTCATATTGGAAAGGGGTGTCAATAATTTAGGATAGGGGGGTGGAACTAGTTGATGTTCTTGGAGAGACTGGCCCTTCTAGGTTTCAGTACTTATCTGGCCCACGAACCCTTCTGGAGGTTGTAGGTTTCTGTAAAGTAATCATTGTGAATGAAACTTTTGTAGAGTCTCAGATAGAGCCCTAGGTGTTCTTTAGGGTTGACAGGAATGGTTTTGGTTGGGGCTTGGCAAACCATGATATTCTAGTTTGCTAGCTGCAGGAATGCAATATATCAGAAACAGAGCGGCTTTTAAAAAATGGGAATTTAATAAGTTGCAAGTTTACAGTTCTAAGGCTGAGAAAATGTCCCAATTAAAGCAAGTCTATAGAAATGTCCAATCTAAGGCATCCAGGAAAAGATACTTTGATTCAAGAAGGCCAATGAAGTTCAGGGTTTCTCTCTCAAGTGAGAAGGCGCGTGGCGAACACACTCAGGACTTCTCTCTCAGCTGGAAGGGCACATGGCAAACATGGTGTCATCTGCTAGCTTTCTTTCCAGGCTTCTGGTTTCATGAAGCTCCCCGGGAGGCATTTTCCTTCTTCATTTCCAAAGATCGCTGGCTTGTGGACTCTCTGCTTCATGGTGCTGCAGCATTCTCTGCTCTCTCCAAATCTCTTATTCTCCAAAGTGTTTCCTCTTTTATAGGACTCCAGAAATTTATCAAGATCCGCTCAAATGGGTGGAGACATGTCGTCATCTAATTGGCTTAACAACTACTCTCGATTAATTCACATCTCCAGGGAGATAGCTGATTACAGTTTCAAACATACAGTATTGAACAGGGATTATTCTGCCTTTATGAAATGGGATTTAGATTAAAACATGGCTTTTCTAGGGGACATACATCCTTTCAAACCATCACACCTTGATAAATACCAATATCTAGCTAAAGCTTATATAAAAGTATCATAGCCTTTCAACTCCATTCAAACTCTCTCTCAACCACTGATGTCGTATTTTGTTACATTTCTTTTGCCCCTTTAGTCAGTATGGCATTGTTGATCCCATGGTGCAAAGGCCAGGCTCATCCCTGAGGTCCATGTCCCAAGTTGCCAGAGAGTCTTTCACCCTTGGATGTCATGTCCCATGTAGGGGTAGAGTAATGATTTTACTTGCAGAGTTGGACTTAGAGAGAGAGAGGCCACATCTGAGAAACAAATGAGGTGCTCTGGAAGCAACTCCTAGGCAAAACTATAGGTAGACTTAGATTCTCCACTATGTAAATAAGCTTCACAAGAGCAAGCTTCAAGATCAAAGAATTGGGCTACTGACTTGGGAGTCCCTAGTGTTTGAGACAGTATCAGGGATTTCCTTGGTGGTGAAGCTTAATAGTTCCATATTTTTTTAATTATCTTGGATGTATCTGGGTATTACGTTAAGCTTTACAAAATTATAAGCACTCATTCCCATTATGGGCTCCTTTTATTTGGGTTGTTTAAATGAACTACCCAGACAGATTGAGTTAGATTATTTGCTATAGAAAAAATTAGGTTTTGGACAAAATAAATATTACTTTCTTTGGTCTCATACAGTAGGTGAAATTATAAAATTCTGTGTCCTCCTTACCCCTGTATTCTGATTTACCTTAGTCCTGACCTGATTGGCTTCATTCTTATTTCTAAAACCTGATCTCTTTTTTGGTTTCTTTAATAGTTGTTGTATGTGGCAACGCTCACTTTCAGAGCTGCATAACTCCTACTCTGAGTCTTAGGTGTTACATAGGTACCCAGAGTTCCAGAGAAATACCAGGTATATTAGTTTGCTAAAGCTGCCAGAATGCAAGATACCAGAAATGGAATGGCTTTTGAAAAGATAATTTATTGCATTACAAGTTTACAGTTCTAAAGCCAATAAAATGTCCAAACTAAGGCATCCAAAGAAAGATACCGTGACTCAAGAAAGGCCGATGGGTCCAGAACACCTCTTACAGTTGGGAAGTCATGTGGCTGTTGTCTGTTGGGGTCTTTTGCTTCTGGTTTCAGTTTCCCTAGGTTGGGGTGGGAGTGGTTTCTGCATCTCCAAACATCTGGGTCTCGTGTTGGCTCTGTTGCTTCTTTCGCTTCTGAGGTTTCTCCAAAATGTTTCAGCTGTTAAAGACTCCAGTAAACTAATCAAGACTCACCTTAAATGGGCAGGGTCACATCTCCATCTAATCAAAAGGTCATGCCTGCAGTTGAGTGTGTCACATCTCAGTGGAAACAATCCAATCAAAAGGTCACATCCACAATTGAGTGGGTCCCATTCCGTGGAAACAAACTATTCAAAGGTTTCCGCCCTAAACAATAGGTCTGACTTCACAAGATTGGATGAAGATTAAGATATCTTTTCTGGGGTACATAATAGTTTCAAACCTGCATAATAACTCAGCCCAAGAGGTGGATCTGCCTCAGACAGCCAATGAGGGACAGAGGTGGCACATTGGCTTATACATATATACATATATAGCACAGCATCTCAAAAATCTAGAAATAAAATTATAGCTAGACTATTGCTGCATAATGTACCATCATATTTATATACCACATTTTGTTTATCCACTTGTCTATTAATGGGCACTTGAGTTGTTTCCATCTTTTGGCAGGTGTGAATAATGCTGCTGTGAACATTGGTGTGCAAATGTCTGTTTGTGTCATTGCTGTCAGCGCTTCTGGGTATATACCTTGTAGTAGTATTGCCAGATTGTAGGGCAACTGGATGTTTAGTTTACTAAGGAAGTGCCAAACTGTCTTCCATAGTGGCTGTATCATTATACATCCTCACCAGCAGTACCTAAGTGTCCCAGTTCCTCCACATCCTCTCAAACATTTGTAGTTTCCTGTTTAATTGCCATTCTTATAGGTGTGAGATGGTATCTCATTGTAGTCTTGATCTGCATTTCCCTTATAGCTGATGAGAATGAGCATCTCTTCATGTACTTTTTAGCCATCTGTATTTGCTCTTCAGAAAAATATCTATTCATTGCTTTGGCCCATTTTATAATTGGGTTGTTTGTTCTTTTTTATTGTTGATTTGTATGATTTCTTTATGTATACAGGATATCAAACCTTTATTCAATGTGTGATTTCCAAATATTGTCTCCCATTGAGTTAGCTTCCTCTTTACCTTTTTGACAAAGTCTTTTGAGGCACAAGCATTTGATTTTGAAGAATTCCCATTTATCTATTCTTTTTCATTGCTTATACTTTGGGTATAACATTTAGGAAGCTACATCCTATTACAAAGTCTTGAAGATGTTTCCCTATCTTTTCTTCTAGGAGTTTTATGGGGCTGGCTCTTAATATTTAGGTGTTTGATCTCCTTTGAGTTAATTTTTGCATAGGGTGTCAGGGAAGGGTCCGCTTTCATTCTTTTGGCTATGATATCCAGTTCTCCGATGCCCATTTACTGTAAAGATTATTTTGTCCCAGTTCAGCGGATTCAGGAACCTTGTCAAAGATCAGTTCACCATAGATTTGGTGATCTATCTCTGCACTCTCGATTTGATTCCAATGGTCAATACTTCTATCTTTGTGCCATGCTGTTTTGAGCACTGTGGCTTTGTAATAAGCTTTAAAATCTGGAAATGGTAATTCTCCTATTTTGATCTTTTTTTAAAAAAAAGAATATTTTTAGCTATTCAAGGTCATTTACCCTTCGAAATGAATTTGATAACTAGCTTTTCCATGTCTTCAAAGTTGATTGTTAGAATTTTGATTGGTATTGCATTGAATCTGTAGATCAATTTGGGGTAGAATTGACATCTTAACTTTCCTATCCATGAGCAGGGAATGTTTTTCCATCTCTTTAAATCTTTGATTTTTTTCAGCAATGTTATGAAATTTTCTGTGTACAGGTCCTTTATATTCCTGGTTAAGTAAAGTTTATTCCTTGATACTTGATTCTTCTTTTTTTTTTTTAACATGGGCAGGCACCGGGGATCGAACCCAGGTCCTCTGGCATGGCAGGCAAGCGTTCTTGCCTGCTGAGCCACCGTGGCCCGCCTGATACTTGATTCTTTTAGTTGCTATTTTCAATGGAATTTTTTTTCTCAGTTAGGTCATTGCTTGGGTATAGAAACATTACTGATTTTTTGCACTTTAATCTTCTATCCTGTCACTTTGCTGAATTTGTTTATTATCTCAAGAAGCTTTGTTGTAGATTAATTTAATTTTGCTTTAATCTTTGTTATTTCTCTTCCTGTATTTGCTTTGGGGTTAGTTTGCTTTTCTCTCTGTAGTTCCTCCAGGTGAGTAGTTAAGTCCTCGATTTTTGCTCTTTATTCGTTTTTAATATAGGCATTTAAGGCAATAAATTTCCCTCTCAGTACTGCCTTTGCTAGATCCCATAAGTTCTATTATGTTGTGTTCTCATTTTCATTCGTCTCTGGATAGTTCCTAGTTTCTCTAGCAATTTCTTCTTTGACCCACTTGTTGTTTGAGTGCATTATTTAATCTCCATATATTTGTGAAAGTTCTGGTCCTTTGGTGGTTATTAGTTTCCAGCTTTATCCCATTGGTATCAGAGGAAGTGCTTTGAATAATTTCAGTCTTTTCAAATTTATAAAGTCCTGTTTTGTGCTCCAGCATTTGATATGACCTGAAGAATGTTCCTTTAGTACTAGAGAAGAGTGTCTATCGTAGTGTTTTGGGGTACTATGATCTATATATGTCTATTAGGTCTAATTGTTTATCAAGTTGTTTAAGTTCTCTATTTCCTTGTTGATCCTCTGCCTGGTTGTTCTATCTATAGAGGAGAGTGGTGTTTTATCCTCTACCTTTCCTTCTAGTGACATACGAGACCCTAGATGCCTCCTTTCAACCATACTCAGACTCAACACTATTAATTACATGTACAATACTAGGCTACCATCACCTCTATCCATTTCCAAACATTAACAATCAACCTTATGAAAAATTTTATATATCGTAAGCATCATCTCCCCACTCTCTACCCTCTTTCTATTGCCTGGTAACCTATACTTTGGATTTTAACACCCAGAGTTTGCTCATCCTAACTAGTTCATATTAATGGGACCATATAGCATCTGTCCTTTTGTGCAAATGTCTGTTCACATCTCTCCTCTTAGGTCTTCTGAGAAGATAACTTGTGCCAGGATTGCTGAATCATATGGCAGTTGTATACTTAGTTTCCTGAGGAACTGCCAAACTGCCTTGCAAGTGGCTGCATTTACATTCCCACAAGCAGTGAATATGTTTCCTCTTTCTCCAAGTTCTTTCCAACATTTGTACTTTTCTGGATTTTTTGTTTGTTTGTTTACAGTGACTTTTCTGGTAGGTGTGAAATGATATCTCTCTTATAGCTTTTGATTTGTATTTCCCTAATAGCTAGTGATGTTGAGTTTTCATTGTTTTCTTTTTGGAAATATATCTATTCAAGTCTTTTGTCCATTTTTAAATTGAGTTGTTTGTCTTTTTATTGTTGAGTTGTAAAATTTCTTTTTATTCTGGATATTAAACCCTTATTAGATATGTGGTTTCCAAATATTTTCTCTCTTTGAGTAGGCTGCCTTTTCACTTTCTTAACAAAGTCCTTTGAAGCACAAAAGTATTCGATTTGAAGAGATTTGATTTATCTGTTTCTTCTTTCATTGCTTGTGCTTTGGGTGTAAGGTCTAAGAAACCACCTCCTACCACAAGATATTGAAGATGCTTCCCTAGATTTTCTTCTACGAGTTTTATGGTCCTAGTTCTTCTGTTTGTAATTTTTTATTTTTTAAATGTTAAAAATATATATTTTTATTGATAAATCTTAACAAACAGTCCATGCATGGTGTACAATCAGTGGCCCACAATATCACCACATAGCTGTGCATTCATCACCATGATTATTTTTAGAACATTTGCATCACTCCAGAAAAAGAAATAAGAAAAAAGAAAAACCCACACATACCATTTCCCTTACCCCTCCTTCTCATTGGCCACTAGTATTTCCATCTACCCAATTTATTTTAACCTTTGTCCCCCCCATTATTTGTTTATTATCCATATTTTTTACCCATCTTTCCATACCCTAAATAAAAGGAGCATCAGACACAAGGTTTTTACAATCACACAGTCACTGTAAAAGCTATATTGTTTCATAATCAAGAATCAAGGCTACTGGAACACAGCTCAACACCTTCAGGTACTTCCCTCTAGTCACTCCAATACACTATAAACTAAAAAGGGATATTCATATAATGCATAAGAATAACCTCTCAACTCTGAAATCTCTCAGCAACTGAAATTTTATTTTGTCTCATTTCTCTCTTCTCCCTTTTGGTCAAGAAGGCTTTCTCAATCCCTTGATACCAGGTCCTGGCTCATCTCGGGATTTCTTTCCCTCATTGCCAGGGAGGTTCACACCCCTGGGGGTCATGTCCCACATAGGCTGGGGGAAGGTAGTGAGTTCCCCTGCCACATTGGCTTGGAGAGGGAGGCCACATGTGAGCAACAAAAGACATTCACTGGGATAATGTCGAAATAGCAGCTGCCAGCTACTTTCTACTCTGGGTTGGTCAAAACTGTTGCTGTTCTCATGGACATAGAATCCAGCACTCCAAATTTACTTTATGAGAAGACCGAGTCAGTGCATAGCTCTGCCCCCACCCCTTTACCTGGGAAGAGCTGACCCCTCTGCAAATTTCCCCTCATCTCTCAAGAACACTGCATCTCCGCTTCAGCCCTGCTTCATTCCCCCTTAGGGTCAGGTCTGAAACAGAAGCCACCAGCTGCTTTCCATATTGGCCCATTTAAAAATGTAGCTGTTCTCAGAGCTAGAGAGTCCATCAATTCTAATTCACCAATCAAAAGCTGGAGTATGTGCCCAGCTTTCTCTCCCCTTTTCGTGAAGGAGAGCCGTATGCTGCCTTGAGAGGCCAGTATAAATCTCAGTCCACCCTGCTTCCTCCTGGGCTGCCTGCTTTCTGTCCTGGGCGAGTTATAAATTTAGCTGTGCTGGGAGCTGCAGTTGGTGCCCAGCCATGCCCCTGCTCCCTGGTCCTGGAGACAAGGCTTGTATTTCCAGCAGGGATGTGGCTCCTGAGGCAGCCTATCACATCAGTGTGGGAGGGCACCACCTTCCACAGCTTGTAGAGAGCTGCTCATAGTTGTTACTACAATTTGTTACTTTCTTCCTTCCACTCACCCCTAGATGGTTTTTCTGGTTTCTGGAGCCTCCCAAATAGTTGTTTCAGATAGTTCTTGGCTATTTACTAGCTTCTCTGGAGGGTAAACTGAATCCTAGAACTTCTTACTCGGGCATCTGCTCCAGGCACCCCTGCCCCTGGAGGCGCCGTTTGCACCGGCCCCTGCAGCTCTCAACCAGGCATGAGCAGGTAGCAGCCGTGACCACCACAAAGGATGAGCCAAGGCTGTCAGGCTCAGCACCACACGCTGGGGGCTGGGGGCTTTTGTTTTGATTTGGTTTTGTTATTGTTCTCTTTTGTTTATATGAGCCTACATTTTTTCCTTTTAATACTTCTTTTCTTTTTCACCATCCAATCTCAAATGGTGTGTCTCCCTTCCTTTTAATCATCTTTCTCCAGAAACAGTGCTTTCCAAATCATGCATACTTTTAAGTCCTTTCCCTATAGACAGTGCTCTGATTAACAGAACTCTTCAGTATTTTCACAATTAGCTTGGGCTTTCTCTTCCAAGTGGTAATTTTAAATCAATATTAGGCTTTCTCTCTTCCCTCTTCAATGCATTTTTTCCCAGCTAGTGGTAGGAGTGTGAGCAAGAATTCATTCATTTGGTGTTTATATAATACTTTCAGGAAACTCGAATTTGGGCATTCCCTAACTTCTAGTTATGCTAAGAGTGTAGGTTTTTGTATAGTTTTATTTCCCTTGCTGTTCCTCAGTGTTTTGGGACGACATGTGGGAAGATTCTGATGTACACAAACTTCACTATTCTCAGCTTTCTGTTTATTCAAAATTGTCTGCCGGCAGTCAAACCTTTAAATTGAATAGGAACAAAACTTCACTCACGGATTCACTCGGGAGTATAGCCTAGAATTTTATTTTGTTCATATATTGATTATATTTTTTTGCAGTGGGTTACAAATGTTATTCCCTCTTTCATGCCTTTATTAATTAAGGAACATTTTGTTTGGTTGTGAGACTTTTTTCAATATTCTATAAGCCCCAGACAATTCTTTAAAAATCCATATAACTCAAACCATACATTTAGTATGTAAATTATGTTCATATTGTGACTTTTCAAGGCAAATAATGGGAAACTTTAAAAAATTAATCTCTGTGCTTCTGAAATTTTGATTTTAGTTTTAATGTAAAAGATATCCTACTCACAATTTGTCATTTTTGCTATATACATAATAGATTTGATTCATGTATCTTGAGGTGGCATAGAAAATGTTTCCCTTGCATTTCCAATAGACTCCTGGAAAATATTTTAAAATATTAGGAAACGTCTATATAATATCATTTGCCAAGAAGTAAATGAAACCAAATACTACTTTCCCCCCTTAGGCTGCTTTGACTCTTCCTCGAAGACCTTTCCTTCACTGCTCTACTGTGATACCCATCGTGGCTCTAACCCTGAAGTTGACTATGCATCTTTTCAAACTCAAAGACTCATGGTGCTTTCTTCCCTGGATGTTATCTATATCTTGGACCTCACACCATATCCGAGATGGAATTCGTCATGGCCTCTGGATATGCCCATTTGGAAAAACTTCTCCTTTGCCATTCTGGCTTTACATAGTAATGACATCATCTTTGCCTCACATCTGTTCAGTTATTATGTGTTTAACAGGGACCAGACAAATGATGTCTTCAAAACATGGAATTCGTATTGATGTCTGAGGTAACCACACAGACGTTTTAGAGAAGCAAATGGTTCACACGATGATAATTAAATAGCCAACAAACAATAAAGGGAATTTTTAACATTGTTAGTCACCTGTATTGTTGAACTATTATAATTCCTGAATCCTCTTCCTCAGAATGACACTTATTGCATATGTAATAATTCTGTTTCTTTCATCTATAACATCCTAGTACAACATTAGAGTTTCATTTATTCTACTATATATATATATATGTATAGATATAGATAGATATATACACACACATATTTTTGTCTCCTGCGTGAAAGTTAGGCATTCACCCATGCACCCTCCATGATATATATTTTATAGCCTCTTTTGTTTATCTTGCTTTACTAGCAGTTCTGCTAGATTAACATACAGGTAAGTTTTCTAGAAGTATTCCTTAAGTTAATCTGTTGGAAAATGGCTCAAATATTAGGGTGACTAATTTGTGGAAAGTTAACCTTACATTTGGAACAATGATGTGAGATCATGAATAAGGTGTTATAGTGAATGCTAACATTTATTTCATGTTTGATAATCCTGGCTAAAATTTAATTTGCAAAGTGGTTTAATGAGTTATAATTTTTGGTAGAATCTGCTTCAGAGCACTTGTGATAAATCATTGAAAGATATATAAAAGAATCTATAATTAAATTTAGACTATAATTAAATGAAGACTATCTTATTATAGTCTTAATTTTTTTACTTTACCCAAAAATCTCATGTTAGAGTTTTGTTTTGAAAAAAATGTAACTAAAATTAACAAAATGTTTCTTAATAAAAATAAAGTTAACAAAATACTGATAATTGAATCATAGCCATAGAATTTGAATTTATACAGTGTATTGTAGTTTCAAATGAAAACTGAATGTGCTATTAAAATTGTTTTTTGTTGTTGTTGTTGTTGTTAATTTGTTTGCATACTATTCAAATACATTGTTCCAGTTAAATCACTTTTTTAAAGCTTGGCTATCTAGAGACAAAACATTTTTTTTCAAAATGAAGTAGGTGAGTTGCTGTAAATTTTACATTGCACAGTTTCATATTACCTCAGTATAAAAGGCAATGCCCCCTAGGTACCTGCTTTTCTTTAAGCTATATGTAGCACCTACTGTCTTCAGATTTTTGTACAGGTTTATTTGCAATGCTAGTGATTGTGTGCCTTATTCTCTGAGAAATGGTGAATGACTCATAAAGTAATGCCTTATCTAAAGCAGACTTTCTTATATGCTATTAAGTTAAATGGAATTCAGTAAATTGTTATGAAAGTTCAAGCTCTTTAGAGAAGTACATTTTTTTCTTGTTAACAAATTGGTTGCAGTCTAGAATGTTTTACAATGTATAAGATTTTACAATCTTATCTTTCAAGAGCAATTATTGTATCAGTTTGGTTGGCATAATAGTAAATATTATATAGTGGAGATAAATTTGATTAAGGTCAAGATTTTTAAAATACATTTAATTTCAGAAATCCATGAAAGTATATCTCTTGTGCAACTCTGACTAAATTATAAAACCTTTTCTATTTTCTTTTTCTGTATGTTAAATGCAGGACCTTCTTTTATAATGTCACATTGGCTTTTGGGGGATTGTCCTAACTTTTCTTTGTTAGAATGGGAATTTGATTTAATTTTGACTCCTTGCTTAAACAATCACTCTGAATTTTAAGTTTATATCAGTGTCTACCTCTACCATCAGAAATGTTCCCTATCCTCTAAATGAGCACTGAAAACTGTGGTTATAACCTTTAGAAAATCAGTAACCCACTTCCCATACCTTCGTTTTGTTTCTGCTCCTAGTGAAAGAGTTTGTGTCAGTACATTATATTTGAAAGTTAGATTGCATCCTGTCTAGATATATGTCTTTTCTCTATCCTCTAGATGTCCTCAATTAACTTAGTATTTCTCTCTTGGTCATTTCATTGACCCTACATCACAGTCCCTTGTTACCTTAAGCCATGCTATTCTTGCCAGCTACCCAGGAAAACTTCCATCCCTGAACTATTTTTTTTTCTTTTGTTAGTAGTGTGCTAAAACCTCTATTATGTATGGGTAAAAACTCCCATTTATCTCTCTTCCTTACTTTGTCTTATAACTTTCTCCTTCTAAGCAACCATTCCTCCCCTCCCCACCTCAGACAGATACAATCTGGCTCTATTTTCTTTTAGCTGATGGAACACTCACTCAGTTTTTCCCATCTTCCCAATTCTAGGGGAGAGTTACAGGGGTTATCCTTGCTTCCCACTTTCTCAGCTAAACTTTTTATCCATCATAGTGCTCAACATTATGTCATTTGAAATCTCATTATATTATTTGCCCCAAATCCTTCTCAACCTCATGCTGTACTCCTTTAAGACTCACTTTCACCTTCTTTGATAATACGAGCACATGGATGCCTTTTTTCCATTTATTCCAAACTCTTGCTTTATCCTCAGTCACTAGATAACTCATCTGAAACCTGGACGTAAATATTCTTGTCTTTCTGTATACCATTGACTCAGTGCCATATCCCATCAGCCACCCATGAGTATAAAGGACCTCCGTACCTCCTTGTTTGGTGGCACTGTTCATCTCCGTGATCTCACATTTTATTTCCTTTCTCTAGGCTAATAGTTCTCAAACTCTAGCATTCACTGGAATAACTTGGATGACGTGCTAGAACATGAATTGCTTGGACCCTATCTATCCCCAGACTCCTGATTCTGTAGGTCTGGGATGGGACCTGAGAATATACATTGCTAACAAGTTCCCAGTGATACTGATGCAGCTGTTCACTGCTCTAGACCCATCCTGCTTTTTTAACTTCCTTTTCCTCCCCTCCCCTCTCTTCATTGAGCCTACACTTTGCCTTATCCATAGCCATAACCTCCCCTCATTGCCAGACCCATCAGCCCTCTGCCGTGCGCCTTGCACCCCGTCCTTGCTCTACCTGTACAACACTGTAAGCTACTATATGCTGTTTCAGCACCCCTTTCATTACTATCCCAAATTTCCTTAGGTACCATCCACTTAGCCAATCCAGAGTAATCTAAATAGTCTTCTTTGCCCAGTTCTGTGTTAGGCCATGTAGTTTTGAAGTAGCTATCCAAATGGGTACTTAATAATGTTCTGCTCATTCTTGAAAAATTTTTCCAAATATTATTCTGGACAAGTCAAGCCTCAGAATGTCCACCATGCAGCAGTTATTTGATAAGGGAAACAGATTTGGGTGGGCCCTATATGCATTGATGCTTCATGAGCCTGCTCTATGACTCCTGCTAACAGACCAGAGGAGTAGGCCAAATTTTGCCAAATTGCAGCAGGTTATAGACTTGGGAGATGGCCAGGTACAGGAGCTTTGGCTGACAGGATTGGTCTTTAAGGCGGACACTAGAGATGAGAAGGCAGACAACAGAGGCTCAGTGTATGCAGAACTGTTAAAGGGTTATATTTTCAACTTATACAAAGTCCCAGGGCACTTTCACTCAGGCCCGTGGAAATTCAGTAGAGGATAAACTTTTTACTAGGAATTTCAATGTGTGGGCTTTGCGTTTCCCAGACTTACAAAATGATAAAACTGAAAAAGATGGCGTGAGATATTTTATCCTATGTTCTATTTTCAAATTAGACAAACCATTGATTGTCAAGCCTACTTTTACAGATTTCAAGAGAATTTCAAATTCTTCATACTTTGTATAGCCTGCTCCAAAAAGGATAACACAAATATTTTATTAGACAAACCATTGATTGTCAAGCCTACTTTTATAAATTTCAAATTCTTTATAACTTGTATAGCCTGTTCCAAAAAGGATAACACAAATATTTTATTTCTTTCACATTTTCTGAATGTATAAAGTCTGCGTATAAAAAAGTCTAGCATGATATTACAGAGCTCTAAAAAGCTTGTTGACCCCTTGCACCATTTTATGGCAGCTAGTCAAACTCCAGGATGATAGAGCAGGTGACATACTCACACCTCTGGGTGTGGAATTCTGTAAAAAACCTTCAGATAAAAGTCATCCATGTTTTAAGTGCTATGGTCTCCTAAACATGGAAAATTAATATACATTGCCCTGTATTTTAAATTCTCCCTTAAAGGCAAACTTGGCACATAGCAATCTGTTTCATGTAATTTCACCAGATTAATGAGGCAATAAAATGTAAAAATATAATGAGTCTAGATATTTAATTAGGAATCAGCAAAGTCTTCTGATCTATGTGTGTAGACAAGACTGTCCTTCTTCAGTGGCTGGTTTGGGTGCAATGCTGAATTGTTCAGTTACAGTGAGTAAGCATTTTTGAGAATCATGCTAGTTTCTTCCCTGACGCCTTTGGCTGGATCTTCTTGGAAATGTACAGGATGAAAGCAGCTGTATTTATTTTCCTGCTGCATCATTTGGCATGCAGTGTCCATTGCTTTGTATGCTTTGCGCTGTCTTCTAGATGTCATTACACATTCATGCCGAGCGGAAAAAGAGGAATTTAATGGGATTTTTCCAGCATGTCAGAGAATCCAGCAAAACTACATCTGTCATTTTATGTGATCATTGATGTGCCAACTGAAAAGTACAATATATATATTGGTCAAATAATAATATTTCTGCCAGATGTACAGATAGATTTCATTGTGTTTGCCTGTTGTTTCTCTTCTGCATCCAAATCATGATCTTACAAAAAAGAAACTGTTGGACTGAATTTCACTGATAAAGTTCTAGAGTGAGAGCTCTTACGGAATTTCTTTTCTTAATTGCTAATTTCCTCATCTCATTAAGTGACTCACCAAAACAAAATTGTATGATCACCAGACTTCAGAGAAATCTAATTATTCTTTTGCCTTGAGCCAGGATGGCTTATAAACTATTCCACATCGACAAGTATACTTAGCTCTGATCTCCTGAGAGAAGCTGTATTCTGTTTCTCATCATGAACTCTTATGGTGTTTTTAATATCTCTGCTTCATTTAATGAAAGACATACTGAATTTAATTCTCATGGAATCTATAAAAGTGATAAGAGAGAGATTTTGATCTAGTTTCATTATGAATTTATAGATAAGCCCTGTTATTGGGGTACTCTTTAATTCTCGGTTACATTAAAGTGCTTCTTATTGTGAATTATTGCAAGTATTGTAATAGTTATGTTATAGAAACAGTCTTCTACTTAAATGTAAATCCCAAGAAATTCAATCTGATTAAAATGTAACATAAAACAGTAATGAGATCTTTTTTCTCAGTTTAGCAAATATTTAAAAGATTGATAATATCCTGTGTGGCAGGAAGATACACAGAAATGGGCATTCTTGGTGGAACAAAAAGTTAACATGGTCTTGCCAAAGGGAATTTCATAATATATTTTAAAAGTACAAACCAGTTTACCCAGAAATTCCAATTCTAGCAACTTATTCTAAGAAACTAAACAGGTAAGTACGCACAGGAAAAGGATTTTCGTTGTTTGCTCATAATGGCAAAAAAAAAAAAACCTGTCTATGCAGAAAAGTCTTTCAGTAGATCAGGACCCCTGACTGTTGTACAAACAATGGAATACTAATGGTTGGAGTGATTTAAAATGGATAAAGTAGATCTGTGTAATAATATGCAAAGGTGTCTGTGGGGAATATTTAAAAAATAAAAACCAGTGATAGAGCAGTATGATTGATTCCGTGTATAAACTTGTCACATGTGTTCCTGTACGTATAGACAACCATTTTGAAACACATCTACCAAGTAGCATGGCCATCTCTGGCATATGGGATGGTAGGGAACCTCTGCTTTTACTCCATATTTACATAGTACATAATTTTTTACAATAAGCATGTATTCTGCTACATAAAGGTATTTCCATTTTCTACTAAAACCTCAGTTCTCAGGATGTGGGGCAGGCCAGGCCTGACATCAGCACCTGAAACTGAAAGCTCCTCAGAGGATTGAACAGGGGCCTCTACTGCCAATTGTCCTAGTGGGACAGTGAGCTGTTGACCTGCTACTATTTTCCTCCATTGGATTCAGCACCTCAGACTCACTTAACTGCCACTCTTTTTTAATTTACTATTTGTGCTGGTTTGAAAGGAAGTATGCCCCCTAGAAAAGCTATGTTTTAATCAAAATATCATTTCATAAAGGTAGAATAATCTCTATTCAATACTGTATGTTTGAAACTGTAATCAGATCATCTTCCTGGATGATGTGATTTAGTCAAGAGTGGTTGTTAAACTGGATTAAGGGACAACATGTCTCCATCCATTTGGGTGGGTCTTGATTGTTTATTGGAGTCCTATAAAAGAGGAAATATTTCGGAGAATGAGAGATTCAGAGAGAGTAGAACAACATAGCCATGAGAAGCAGAGTCCACCAGCCAGCGACCTTTGGAGATGAAGAAGGAAAATACCTCCCAGGGAGCTTCGTGAAACAGGAAGCCAGGAGATGAAGCTAGCAGATGACGCCTTGTTCACCATGTGCCCTTCCAAATGTGAGAGGAACCCTGACTGTGTTCACCATGTGCCTTCTGAATAGAGAGAGAAACTCTGAACTTCATTGACCTTCTTGAACCAAGGTATCTTTCCCTGGATGGATGTCTTAGATTGGACATTTCTATAGACTTGTTTTAATTGGGACATTTTCTCGGCCTTAGAACTATAAACTAGCAACTCATTAAATTCTCCCTTTTAAAGGCCTTACCATTTCTGGTGTATTGCATTCTGGCAGCTAGCAAACTAGAACACTATTTCATCAGATTCCAGCAATACCCCAGGACCTACATTTAATCTAGGTCCATGCCAGCAGGTTTGCAGCCAACCCACTGATCTGGGAAACTCATGTTAATAATCAGTCTCCACAGTTGCTGTGCGCTTTCTATAAATTGCAAAGTATCCCTCTCTACCCCCAGCCATATACATTCCCTTGGTGTTTCTTCACTTTCCGGGAATAATGGCAATATAAGTAAAGGGCTTATGAAGCATTTAGCCCTTTCAGCTGATCTTGCAAGGAGTTATCTGACTCACCCAGGAGCATTTCTCTCCTGTGCAGGGAGTTATTGGGCTGATGGATTTGGAATGCTGCCTATACCAGGAAGCAACATTTAATTGGGCACACACCACTGCCTGAGAACTCTGTGTGAGCTTGCTGCAAGAACACCCACCTGGAATCACACTCCCCCTACATTCAATGTTTATTTTACATAATGCTTATTGAGTACCTCCCAGTTTCCTGGGTCAGAGGTTTTACTACTAAGCATGTAAAGCCGAGAGAAAATGTCCCTAAATATCTGGGTGCTGATGAAGTATAAAACATTGCGATCAAGGCTGCATAACAGAGGCCACATTCAAGTGTAACATTTTAAATGGCAGAGATCATACCTCACTGACCCCACCATTTCATACAATGAGGTAGAGAGATTGGAGCATTGTATTCATGAAAGACTCTACAATAAGGACCCATTGTATTCTATAGAAGCCCTGCTTTCCTTCGAAAACCATGTATAAATACCACATTTCCTTCTTCCTGGACTTTTACAGCTGATTGCTCAAGTCCATAACAATAGTCTGTCAGTGTTAAACCCTGTTTCCTGGTCAAGCGAGAGTCATCTTCCTCTAGATTCTAAACTGTTTGGCAGAGGACTGCTGTTATCCAGTCCAGCCTCTGCGTAGGGTGGCATGGGCCCCAGGTCAGTGCTTCCGGAAGGGACTCTGCCATTTCTAGGGTAAGAGACCCAGAACAAATAACTCTGCAAGGCCCTGCTTCCATCTCATGAGATTAAATTAAAATAAACCTCAGGTGATCTTTGCAAAAGTAAAAATATCACCAAAGGATGAGAAGAAGGTATGGAAGGAAGACAGTAGGTCTTTCTGCTTGGCTTGCTTAGAGGTTGTAGGACACATTCTTGTGTGCACACATGCTTGCATATACACGTACTAGATTTATTTTGCTGCAATAAATTACCACAAATTGCACAGCTTAAGATAAATGTATTATCTTACCGTTCTGTAGATCAGAAATCTGACATGAGTCCCACTGGCATTGTGTCTACGTTTGGATTTATGCATCAGTATCCCACCACTAGGTAGATTTACAAAATATATTAAGTCCAGAAAGACAAGTCACCACTGGGTATTCTTCCTTTTCAGATTTTCCTGAGGGCTTTCTTACTGTTTATTCGCCAACCACTGGAGTTATCAACCTGCTTTCATGATTCCCAGTTTCTTGAAGAGGAAGGCAAGTCACCTAACTTCTGTGCCTCGGCATCATAATATAATTGACAATTGTGACATTGTAATGAATTTGGATTATTCATATATTTGGGAAACATGACTACTTAAAAAAAGAAAGTTATAAATTTAAATTTAGAAAGTCTGGAAGGGAGCTATAGTGTTAACCAGGAATAAGAAATTCAGCGCAAGGGAAATTCCCTACTTTGACTGTGGTTCAAACTCTATTCAACTGATTGGCCTTGCTTTCTTTCCTCCTGTTTACTTTGGCATACCTGGTGGCCTAAACCTATCACACACTCAATTACAGAGTGTCAATCATGAAACCACAGTTCTGGGAGGGCCCTAGTATGGCTCTCCTAACAGCCACCTCAGCTGGAAAAGATTCTATCTTGTTCTTAAATAGGAATTTCTGAAATACTACACACAGACACACGTACACTGTCCTTGGCCTATGTTTCAAGTCTTGATATATATTATATATCATCTGTGCTTCAGAGAACTCAGTGTATACGTTTTGTTTTCAGTACAGCATAGAAGCAATCCTTCCTGAGAAATGCAAATTTAAAATATTATAATCAATTAGGCTATAGACGAAAGAGGCCAAGCGTATCAAATGTAGGCTTCGGTGACCTTACAGCAAGATTTTGCTCATGTAACTAAGGTCTGCTTACTTGAGCCATCCAATTCATTATTCATTCCACAAACACTAAATATCTACTATGTGTGGATCACTGAAGTAGGCATTGCTGAATGAGATACAGAGCATGCTCTCATGGAGCCCTTACTCTATTGGAAGAGAGATGCATGCAGATAGGTATTTACACTATGGTGAGGTAATTTGACAGTGGAATTAAAAAGTTATTTAGGGCGGTATGACAGTGGCTCAGTAGCAGAGAAGCTGGAGACCTAGGTTCAATTCCCGATGCCTGCCCATGTTAAAAAAAAAAAGTTATTTAAATGGGCATACCCTTTGGGAAGTTTCATTTGCAAGGATTTACTTAACGAAATATTGAGAATGAATTGTACAGGACTGATTATCATAGCATTTCCATAATAGTAATAACACCAGAAAAGGAATACAACCAGAATACCTAAATATACAGTCTTCGGGGGAATCAAAACCATCCAATTGAATAACATGAAACTATCAAAAAGAAAAATGATACAGATCTATAGGTATGGCCATGGAGAACTATTCCTCATCTATTCACTGGAAAAAAAAAACAAAACTCCCAAAACAGAAAGGTTTCTATGACTCTGTTGTAAAAATAAAATATATTTACAAATGAATGGAAAAAATCTGAAAGGATATACATCCAAATGTTAGAGGAGTTAACAGTTGAATGAGTAGTTTGGTTTTGAATGATTTTAACAACTTCACGAAATATGTAATTATATATATATCAATATGTATTGCATTTTCATATAAATCTTTCACAAAGAAATGTGTTTTTTATTTTTTTTTTAGTCAGACCAAAAGTTTATAAAAACATAAAGTGGTGAGTACAACAAAAGCGTTCTTGTGGTGCCTGTTCTGCACCACAAGAGGCAAAGCTAGTGGGAAGCGGGTTGTGCCCTCAAGGCCTCGCATGAAAGGCTGTGTAAGAGCAGGTGACCTCGTGGAGGGTGCAAAAGCAGGAAGGCCAAGCAGAGAGGCTGCTGAGTGACGTTGTGGCTGTGCCTTAGAGAATGAGTAGTTTTCCAGGTGGGATTAGAGAGGTTGGGAAGTTGGCCCAGACAAGGGCCATAGTCATGAGAAGAAACAGTGAGATCAGGCCCGCTGTGGGGGGTTGTACCGTTTGTGCACCTCAAAGGCTGCCTGCTGAAGACGCGGGGGCAGAACCGTAGGCCACACTTCGTTTGCCAAATCATATACCTGGTATTTGCATCTGCCTAGAGAAAGAAGCACACCTCCTTTTTCTTTTTTTCTCTCTTTAATAGAGGAAAGGGGTCTTTTGATTCTGCACAGACACCTTCTGCATGCCAAGATGTGGGTCCCAAGGCAGCATCCACCCCGAGAGAGACCCCTTCTGTTTACACGTGGAACACTGAGGACTTCTAAGGTCCTGGAAAAGAAAGTCCTCCAGTCATGACGTGAGGGCAGAAGGGCCCGGCCATGTGCTCTCCAGAGTCATTTTAAAAGCGTGTGATGTGGTGGTGGTTGTTTTTCGTTAGAGCCACCATTACAGAATGCTGGAAAAACATGGGTGGTATTGGAGAAAAAAATGTAGGTACATTTTTAAACTTAGCCTGAATACATGTCAGAGGACTTTCAAATGACCATGCTTTTTATTTTGCAATTCTGTGTTTCAGGATTGCATAAAGTTTCGGATAACATAAGTGATTCATTGCAGAATTATTTGCAATAGCAGGAAAAAAACCCCCCCACAATTTAAATGTCCACTATTAAGGGTTGGTACAGTACAGTACAACACCTCTGTATCAAGGAACACTAAACTAAGCTCTTGTTAAAAATCATGTTTTTTAAAAAAAATAAAATAAATAAAAATATATAAAAAATAAAATAAAATAAAAAACAAACAAACAAACAAACAAGCAAATCATGTTTTAGAGCCGATTCATTCCCAGACCGAGTGAAACGTGCCTGCCACCAGCGCCTTAAGCACTGTACATGCCCTCTGCTGGCACTTAGAGCCTCTATCGTGTGACTTGCTTCACTGTCTCTCTGTAGACTGTGTTGCGTTCCCTTTGCTCACCGTTTTGTCCTGTGTCTACCACAGTGCCTTGTATGTGGTAGGCCCTTTATAGAGGTTTATTCAATGAATGAATAACTGGAAAGATGACTGAACTCAAAGGTTAAGAAAGCTTATTTCTGAATTTTTTTTTTTTAATTTTTTTATTAATCAAAAAAAAGAAAAGAAATTAACACAACATTTAGAAATCATTCCATTCTACACATGCACTCAGTAATTCTTAGTATCATCACATAGATGTATGATCATCATTTCTTAGTACATTTGCATCGATTTAGGAAAAGAACTAGCAAAACAGCAGAAAAAGATATAGAATGTTAATATAGAGAAGAGAATTAAAATAATAATACTAATATATATATATATATAAAAAGGAAAAAGAAAAAAACAAAAACAAAAGATACAAACACACAAACAAACAAACAAAAAACCATATTTCAGGTGCAGCTTCATTCAGTGTTCTAACCTAGTTACATTACACTTAGGTATTATTGTGCTGTCCATTTTTGAGTTTTTGTATCTAGTCCTGTTGCACAGTCTGTATCCCTTCAGCTCCAATTACCCATTATCTTACCCTGTTTCTAACTCCTGCTGGTCTCTGTTACCAATGATATATTCCAAGCTGATTCTCGAATGTCGGTTCACATCAGTGGGACCTTACAGTATTTGTCCTTTAGTTTTTGGCTAGACTCACTCAGCATAATGTTCTCTAGGTCCATCTATGTTATTACATGCTTCATAAGTTTAGTCTGTCTTAAAGCTGCATAATATTCCATCGTAGGTATACACCACAGTTTGTTTAGCCACTTGTCTGTTGATGGGCATTTTGGCTGTTTCCATCTCTTTGAAATTGTAGATAATGCTGCTATAAACACTGGTGTGCAAATGTCCGTCTCTGTCTTTGCCCTTAAGTCCTTTGAGTAGATACCTAGCAGTGGTATTGCTGGGTCGTAATCCATTCTGCCATTCTATGTCTTTTGATTGGGAAATTCAGTCCATTAACTTTTAGTGTTATTACTGTTTGGATAATATTTTCCTCTACCATTTTGGCTTTTGTATTATATATATCATATCTGATTTTCCTTCTTTCTACACTTTACTCCATACCTCTCTCTTCTGTCTTTTCGTATCTGACTCTAGTGCTCCCTTTAGTATTTCTTGCAGAGCTGGTCTCTTGGTCACAAATTCTCTCAGTGACTTTTTGTCTATAAATGTTTTAATTTCTCCTTCATTTTTGAAGGACAATTTTGCTGGATATAGGAGTCTTGGTTGGCAGTTTTTCTCTTTTAGTGATTTAAATATATCATCCCACTGTCTTCTAGCTTCCATGGTTTCTGCTGAGAAATCTACACATAGTCTTATTGGGTTTCCCTTGTATGTGACAGATTGTTTTTCTCTTGCTGCTTTCAAGATCCTCTCTTTCTCTTTGACCTCTGACATTCTAACTAGTAAATGTCTTGGAGAACGCCTATTTGGGTCTATTCTCTTTGGGGTGCGCTGCACTTCTTGGATCTGTATATTTAGGTCTTTCATAAGAGTTGGGAAATTTTCAGTGATAATTTCTTCCATTAGTTTTTCTCCTCCTTTTCCCTTCTCTTCTCCTTCTGGGACACCCACAACACGTATATTTGTGCGCTTCATATTGTCATTCAGTTCCCTGATTCCCTGCTCAAGTTTTTCCATTCTTTTCCCTATAGTTTCTGTTTCTTTTTGGAATTCAGTTGTTCCATCCTCCAGTTCACTAATTGTAGCTTCTGTCTCTTTAGATCTACCATTGTAGGTATCCATTGTTTTTTCCATTTTTTCTTCTTTGTCCTTCACTCCCACAAGTTCTGTGATTTGTTTTTTCAGATTTTCTATTTCTTCTTTTTGTTCAGCCCATATCTTCTTCATGTCCTCCCTCAATTTATTGATTTGGTTTTTGAAGAGTTTTTCCATTTCTGTTCGTATATTCAGCATTAGTTGTCTCAGCTCCTGTATCTCATTTGAACTATTGGTTTGTTCCTTTGATTGGGCCATATCTTCAATTTTCCGAGCGTCATCCATTATTTTCTGCTGGTGTCTGGGCATTTGATCAGATCTCCCTGGGTGTGGGACCCAGCTGGTTGAAAGGTTTTTCTGTGGAATCTCTGGGCTCTGTTTTTCTTTTCCTGCCCAGTAGGTGGCGCTCGTGGCGGTCGTCTGTCTGCGGGGCAGTCGGCCCGGGAAACCGCGCGTGGAGGCGGGGGTCGCTGGCTGTGGCTTGGGGGAGTGCCGGTCCAAATTGCCCAGCTGGCCCGAGACGCCAAGCGTGACGGGAGGGCCCCGCTATCCAATGTTCCCAGTCAGACCGGGGAGCCACGTGCGTGGAGGGGACCCCAGACGCCAGCCACCCCAGCCGGGAAAACGTGCACCCCTCGGGTATCTCACAGCAGCGGATTCTCCCTACCCGTTCAGCCGTTCCAGAATGGGGTACGCTGTCTTTTTTGGTCTCTGTCGTGACTCCGGGAGCTGTTTCGTATTGTTTCTGTTTCTTTAGTTGCTTTTCTGGAGGAGGAACTAAGACCCACGCGTCTTACTAAGCCGCCATCTTCTCCGGAGCCCTGAATATTTTTAAGAATTACTTTTTTATACTTCTTGTTATGTTCCAAATTTTCCACAAAGACCCATGTAATTTTGTAATCAGAAGAGAACAAGATAGAATTTTTAAAAAATGTAACTCAAAATACCTGGAACTCAGCTTTTATATGGGACCCCTGTCTGACCCTGCCCTGCTTTAACAAAGGCATTATCTATAAATCAGAACTCACGTATCATACAGATTATAGGAGATTATCATCAGTACCAATTTTTGGAAGGGGTCCATTACATTGTAAATTCTTCTAGTATATTAAATGTTGACATGATTTTCATATGATGCATGAAGTAATTTTCAAGACAATTCTTCAAGGGAGTTCAGTGGCTTTAGTTTGTAAAGGCTACTGTGTAGAAATCTTCCTCATTCTTCTAATCCAGACTGGTTATTTTAACTAAAACTTGAATGGCACCAGGTATTTTTATGATAGTCCGAGGTTTATACTTTACTTCTCTTTAAAGTGAAACATGTTGGCTTTTCCTGATAGGCTTTCCTAAAAGATTGTGTCCAAGTATTCTTAGCCAGGGACATTTCACAAATGAAAAACTCAAAACTGCACCTAAATTTAGATTGTCCTCAAACTGTGTTATTCTGTGTGTCTGCTCTCCAACTATCACCTAGGCCCAATCTCCTCATTAGACCTTGTGGAGGTCAATCCCAGATGAAAATATTTAAATAATCAAAGTTGCTTTTCTGAACTCACTCTTTTAGGGATCCTTCCTAGTTAATTCTGGCCCCTGTCTGCCTGGTGGGCACATCCATCTCACATATACCCTCCTCCCCACCGCCAATTAGGGTTTCTACCATGTTCTCTCCAGACAAAAACCCCATGATTCAGTCTTCCATTTCCCTAGTTAAAACCCACCTGTCTGGTGTTCCTCTCTTTCCATGCCTTCACACATAACCATGTGGAGTAGGGTGTTTTTTAATGGTTTTTACATCCCTGCTGGTGTATGTCAGGTTTGTTTTTTTAACACAGTGTGATATAATGCCCCTGCCCCAAGGCTGTGATTCTAATTGTGATCATTTCATGACGAGGGGTGTAATATTTTTGGTTCCAGAGGTCATACCAACCGCCTTCCAGAAACTACTACCCAACCTACCATCTGATTACAGAACCCCCAGAAGGAGTGTCAAGGAAAATTCCAAGTCTTTGGATTCTCTCCCTACGCTTTCTTCCTGGTAGGATCACTGTGACATTTTCATGAAGAAAAACGCACACAATGAAAGGGAAGCTGTCCTGTCAAATACAAAAGCAAAGGAAGAGGGACATGACTGAGTACACAGGGTCTATTTAATCCCAGGCTCATTGAAGTCTTTGCTAGCGCACTAAGACTTTTGCATAAATCCTGGCCTGATAGTTTAAAAAACATTCTATTTGAAAAACACTTCTATTTTCCAATAGTCATGCTTCATTTCATATGAGCAGAGGCTTTTTTCTGCTCTGCAGGATAGTCCCCCACAGCAGGGTCCGTTAGGGTGAATTTCAGGTTCCATGGCAGTCGGGTGAATGTTAAGGCATAAATATTGTTTTTGCAAATTCTCTTGGCTATTTTCAGGCTATAATCATTTGGGTCCAGCTTGCCCAACTTTCACTTCAGGGCAAACTTCTTTGGCCCAGGAGCGCTGCTGTGGCTGTGGCCTGTGGAGGTGCTTTCACAGGTTCTCCGTGCTCCCCCCCCCCGCCCAAGCCTATGGTACAATCCCTTGCTTAGTCTGGTACAGCTGTTCTGGATGCCTGGGGCTTCTCATTCAGGAGGTCCTCATTTTTGTCAAGCCTTCTAAACTTCTCATTTCCTATTTTATTATAATTCTAGTTCTTGATAGGGAAGTTGGAGCTTGATTAAGTACATACCTTGACAGTCAGGGAACAATTCTGGCCACAGGCTCGTGACTTTATAAAGCTTTGTCCTATGCAAATAGAATAGGATATGAGCAATCTATGTAATCTAAAATTTTCTGCATAGTTACATTAAAAAAGTACAAATAGGAAAAACTAATTTTAATATTATGTTTTATTTAACCCGATCTATCAAGTATATTATCATTTCAGCATGTTCTGGAGCTCTCTGTTCTGCAAGACACGGACTGGAAGGAAGATGCCTCTCTACTTGTCTTATCTTTTCCCCAAATAAGCCAAAACGTGGAATGCAAACAACTTGGTCACAAACCAGCACAAGAGTGAGTAGAGTCTTTCCATATCTTTCCATTGGAGATAAGATTTTTTATGACTTGTTACCCTTGTCCCCAGAAACTTGAAGTTCCAACAAGCTACTTAAAAACTCTGATTCCTTTATGCAGTGGTTCTCAGTAGAGGGTGTTTATCAGAAACACCCATGGAACTTTTTAAAAATTCAAATTACTGGTCCCTATCTCAGAGTCCTAGTTTATAGGTCTAGGGAGGGAGTCATATCTACAGCTCTTTTTTTTTTTTTAATGTTTCCCAAGTGATTCCAATGTTCACCTCCAATTCACAGTAACCCCACCAGCTGTCAGATCCAAGGCTGCCTCTGGGCTTCACCTGAAGCCTAAGTGATTCCAGCATAAATAGAGAATCTGACAGAGGACTAGCCTTAGGGAAGGAAACATGAGAAACAGATACTCTGAGCACCTCCCAGGGCGGGGTTTCCTGACTTACTTTTCCCTCCATGCTCTTTCTGTGCACCCAAAGAAACCTTTAGCCTCATTTCCTGATCTTAAGCCTCACCTACGGTGCGATCAGCCAGTGTGGCAGCAGGCATGCAGCACTGTGGCCTCACTCTCATGGCCCTGGCTACGTGTGTGGCCCTTCCAGCCTCGGAAGGTGAGTCGGGTGCTGGCCAGCTAGGCCTCCGGGGGGGGGGGAGGGAGTGTCTAGCAAGCCAGTGCTGGAAGGAATGAGGTGCTGCTGGAAATACGTGGGCAGGAATCTCTATCTTCTCAGTAGTTTCCAATTTTTTTCTGACTATAGATTAGAGAATGGAATATATTTAGATTTGGATCTCCAAGAAGAAATTTCGGTAATATTAGCGATTTGCCAGCTGGACGATGAGGTCTTTGCTCACAGGTGCAACTTTGAGATGCATTTCCTTTTCTGATTATAGTATCTAAAAAGTCCCCAGCAAGAGGTTGGAGGCAATCCCTTATTATTCACCCACCCCTCCATCCCTTTCCCCAGTCTGCTAAACTGTCTGAACTCAAGTGTACATATTCCTAAGAAAAGACAAACTTGACCTACAGGATTAGGGTTAGGGTAAATTGCAAGTTTCTGAACAAAGTCAGCCTTGTGAACATTTTAAAATTGAAAATTTTCTATTTGGCTTTAAAAATGGGAAGCAGGAAGAAAGGGATTTAGCCATGCAAAGTAGATCAAAGAGAACTTAAATTATAAGTTGTTTGCGTATTTAAAGAGATTTTAACAGCATTTAGAATGGAGGGAATCTACTTTACAATAGCTCTAGTTACTGTATGTAGGAAATCCAAAATACAGGTACTTAATTCTTGTCTGATTTCATGCTTTTCCATTATCATTTTTCTTGAGCTTTAACATGAATAGATTCTCTAAGTCTAGAAAAGAAGTAAAAAATAGTTTTGTCCATATTCTTTTAAATTGAGCCAGCATTTTAAAACTGGATTCTATGTGCATGCTCTCTCTCTCTCCTCCTCCCTACCTACTTCTCTCTGTCTCTCTCTCTCTCTGTCTCTCTGTCTCTGTCTCTCTCTGTCTCTCTGTCTCTGTCTCTCTCTTGCTCTCTCTTTCTCTCTCTCTCTTTCTCTCTCTCTCTCTCTCTCTCTCTCTCTCTCTCTCTCTCTCGCTCTCGCTCTCGCTCTCGCTCTCGCTCTCGCTCTCGCTCTCGCTCTCTCACTCTCTCACTCTCTCGCTGTCTCTCTCGCTCTGTCTCACAAACTCACACACACACAGGAAGGATTTTAATGGTCCCATATACCCTGGCAAGAACTGGCTAGAACTGAAGCTATGAAGGTCGGCATTACCCCATACAGCAATTGTTAAAAAAGTTGGAAAAGTGATTAGACTTCAACTAAGATATGATTGAAGCTGATCTGTATAGGATTAAGTTAAATCAGTGTACTGGGTAAATAATGATATGGTCTGTATTTTAAAACTTCAACTTCTGTGTGAAACCAAAGGGAGAGATGTTTATTTGGCACAAAATTTATATTTAACTTGGATGGTCAATTAAGTTAAACACCAGAAGTTCATGGAATTTTTAAAAAATATTTTTATTGATAAAACTTAACACACAGACATACAAACATTCTTAACATACAAACATTCCATACCTGGTGTACAATCAGTGTCTCACAATATCATCACATAGTTGCGTATTCATCACCATGATCATTTTTTTGAACATTTGCATCACTCCAGAAAAAGAAACAAAGAAGAAAAAACTCATGTATACCATAGCCCTTACTCCTCCCTCTCATTGACTACTAGTATTTCCATCTAGCTAATTTCTTTTAACCTTTGTTCCCTTATTATTTGTTTATTTTTAATCCATATTTTTACTCATCTGTCCATACCCTAGATAAAAGGAGCCTCAGACACAAGGTTTTCACAATCACACATTCACATTGCAGAATCTCTATTATTATACAATCATTTTCAAGAAACGTGGCTACAGGAACACAACTCCAGAGTTTCAGGCACTTCCCTCTAGCCTAATGCACCTTAATCTAAAAAGGGGGTATCTATGTAATGCATAAGAAGAACCTCCACAATAACCTCTTGACTCTATTTGAAATCTCTCAGCCACTGAAACTTTATTTTGTCTCATTTCTCTCTTCCTCTTTTGTAAAGAAGGCTTTCTCAGTCCCATGATGCCATATCCTGGCTAATCCCAGGGGTTCTGTCCCACGTTGCCAGGGAGATTTACACCCCCTGGGAGATAAGTACATTCAGTCGTGAATAGGGCATGAGATCTTATTGGTTTGTTCAGGTTAGTGTGATGTCCTGGTATGACCCAGAGTAATTTTAGCAGAGAATAGAAAAATATTTACAAAGTCCCCTTGGGGGGTGGGGAGAAAGGAGGAAATATTCGACTTCCTCATCTGGGGAATTCCTGATATTCTCGCAAGCAGTGGGGACAACCAATTCAATAGGCTGAGCCCTCAATCTTGAGGCACAACCCTATGAAATTTATTCCCACAAAGGATAAGTGAAGCCTACTTATAATTAAGAATCACCCCAGAGAATCTCTTTGGCTGCTCAGATGTCCTTTCTCTATAAGTCAACTTGACAGATGAACTCACTGCCCTTCCTCTGCATGGGACATAACTCCCAGGGGTGTAAATCTCCCTGACAACATGGGACAGAACTCCTGAGATGAGCCAGGACCCAGCTTTATGGGATTGAGAAAGCCTTTTTGATCACAAGAGGGAAGAGAGAAATGAGACAAAATAAATTTTCAGTGGCTGAGAGATTTCAAACATAGTTGAGAAGTTATCCTGGAGATTATTCTTATGCATTATATAGATATCCCTTTTTAGTTTGTAGTGTATTGGAGTAGCTAGAGGTAAGTACCCAAAACTGTTGCAGACAATAGTATAACTATTGAGCTCTTACAATGTGACTGTGTGACTATGAAAACCTTGTATCTGATGCTCCTTTTATCTAGTGTATGGATAGATGAGTTAAAAAATATAAGGGTAAGGGTGGTGCAATGGTGGCTCAGTGGCAGAATTCTCTCCTGCCATGCTAGAGACCCAGGTTCATTTCCCCGTGCCTGCCCATGCAAAATAATAATAATAGGAATAAGGAAAATAAATAACAGAGGGGATGAGGGGTAGAAAAATGTGTACATTGAAATACTAGTTGTGTTAATCAGGGTTCTCTAGAGAAACAGAACCAACAGGAGAGATCTGTAAATATGATATTTATAAAGGTGTCTCACACAACCGTGGAAATGGAGGAGTCCAAAATCCATACGGCAGGCTGTGAAGCTGGTGCCTCCAATGAAGTGTCTGGATGAACTCCACAGGAGAGACTGACTGAAGAAGGAGTGAAAGAGTCTCCTTCCTTAAAAGCCTTGAACTGATGATATCATTGCAGGAGACATGCCTTATTGGATCTCAGATGTAATCAGCCACAGATGCAATCAATTGACTGATGACTTAATACACCAGCCTTTTGGCTTATCAACCAACCACAAACTAACCTTGTAGCAATGGTCAGGCCAGTGCTTGCTTGACCAGACTGGGCATAATCATGTGGCCAAGTTGACACCAGAACCTAACCATCACAGTCCACCCCTTGTTAACTTGGCAGCTATACACATCACCTTGAAACATGTCTAATTTCCAAAGAGAACACAATAACAGACATATGTTTCATCTAACAATACTCATCTGTCCTGTGTACAACCAGAAATGCACTACATCTCTCCAGAATAGGGTGCAAGTCCTTGGGTAACATTCAATCTTAAACTTCATATCCTATGACTTAAGTACTATAACATAAACAATACAACTTATGTCATATGGTAAGAGGAAAACAAGATATTTGCTTATGTACAAATGCAAACATACTCATAATAAAACAAGGAGGAAATATTCATACAACTACAGTCCTTGTTTCTGTAACTGGTCACAGTTCATATTTATCACTACCTTCTTCTATTACCCATTCCATGTTCTATTTACCCTCAGCAAGCACTTCAGATGGACGTGGTTCTTTGCTGGGTGGGGTGACCCACACCTATATTCATAACATTTCTAGACCATCAGTACTCCTGCCTGGATTGGACTGTTGTAGTTTTCCATTGAATTTAATCACAGGGCATGGTAGTACTAAGAAATGCCCTAGGGGATCTCCTGTATTCCAGAAAAACTCTTTTTTACCTCTATTGTCTAGTTGCAGTCCTATTTCCCCTTGATAGTCAGGATCAATCACCCCAGACAGAACAGTAATTCTCTTTCATGGCTATTAATTCAATGGCATGAGAAGCCCAAAGTGGCCAGGTAGCAGTCTTAATTTCTGGTTCAATGGAATCATTGTTGTGTCTTCTGGAAGGAGTACTCCTCCTTTTGGAACTAAGACCTGTAGACCAGCAGAGCTTAAGGTTTTAGGGACAGGGAGCAAAAATTTTCCTAGTGGATTTTTAGGGGTGATAGTGACTCACATTTCCACCCTTTGATTGCTGAACCCATGAATCCTGGCTATGGGAGAAACAGCACCATAGAGTGGACAGTGATTCAGACATGCACAACCTCCTGCAGTGCACTGTCCCAGCCCTGCAAAGTGTTGCCACCTGGTTGTAACTGGGTCATCAAAAGGCCATTCAACCGCTCTATCAACCCAACTGTCTCTGGATGATGGGGGGCATGGTAAGACCAGAGAATTCCCTGAGCATGTGCACATTCTCACCCTTCATTTGCTGTGAAGTGGGTTCTTTGATCAGAAGCAGTGCTGTGTGGAATACAATTATGGTGGATAAGGCATTCCGTAAGTCCATATATGGTAGTTTTTGAAGAAGCATTGCATGCAGGGAATGCAAACCCAAATCCGGAGTATGTGTCTATTCCAGTTAGAACAAATCACTGCCCCTTCCATGATGGAAGTGGACCAATATAATTAACCTGCCACCACGTAGCAGGCTGATCACCTCGGGGAATGGCATCATATCGGGGACTGAGTATGAGTTGTGCATGCCCAACCTTATAGTTTGGTGGGTCAGGCAACACCCAGCTCATGATAGGCAACTCAGGTCTCATAGTAACTTGGTGGTTCATGGTTAAGTGCTCAGTCTCTACTTTAGCCTGTAGCAGACTAAAAGTTGTTTCTCAAAAGAAGAGTAGTTATCTGCAGTGGATGGTAAGGCTTTACTCCAAAATCTGAAGGGTTTGCATTGTGATTCTCTATAGGGGCCTGCCAAAGGGTCCATATAGCATCCCTATTTGCCACTGACATTTCCAGCACCATTGGATCTTCTGGATCAAATGGCCCAAGTGGCAGAGCAGCTTGCATAGCAGCCTGGACCTGTCGCAGAGCCTCCTCTTAATCCAGCCCCCACTAAAAATGAGCAGCATTTTGGGTCACTCGGTAAATTGGCCAATGTAGCACACCCAAATGAGGAATACATTGTCTCCAAAATCCAAAGAGACCAACTAGGCATTGTGCCTCTTTTTTAGTCATAGGAGGGGCTAGATGCAACAGCTTAGCCTTCATCTTAGCAGGGATATCTCCACATGCACCATCCACTGGTCACTTAGAAATTTCATGAGGTGGAAGGCCTCTGTATTTTTGTTGTATTTATCTCCCACCCTCTGACCCACAAATGCCTTACCACTAGGTCTAGAGTAGTTGCTTCTTCTTGCTCACTAGGTTCAATCAGCATGATATCATCAATATAATGGACCAGTGTGATGTCTTGTGGGAGAGACTATCAAGGTCCCTGCAGATAAGATTGTGACATAGGCTAGAGAGTTAATATACCCATGAAGCAGGACAGTGAAGGTATACTGCTGGCTTTGCCAGCTGAATGTAAACTATTTCTGGTGGCCCTTACTAACAGATATTGAGAAAAAAGCATTTTCCAGATCAGTAGCTGCATACCAGAGACAAGGTGACGTGCTGATTTGCTCAAGCAATGATACCACATCTGGAACAGCAGCTGCAATTGGAATCACCATCTGGTTAAGTTTATGATAATCCACTGTCATCCTCTAAGACCCACCTATTTTCTGCACAGGTCAAAGAGGAGAGTTTGAATGGGGATGTGGTGAGAATCACCACCTCTACATTCTTCAAGTCCTTAAGAGTAGCACTAATCTCTGCAATCCCTCCAGTAGTATGGTATTGCTTCTGATTCACTATTTTGCTATGTAAGGGCAGTTCTAGTGGCTTCCACTTGGCCTTTCCTACCATAATAGCCCTCACTTAATGATTCAGAGAACCAGTGTGGGAATTCTGCCAGTTACTGAATATGTCAATTCCAATTAAGCTTTCTGGAACTGGGGAAATGACCACAGAATGGGTCCAGGACACCACTGGACCCACTGTGAGATGGACCTGAGTTAAAACTCCATCGATCACCTGACCTCCATAAGCCCCTACTGTGAGTGGTAGACCAGAGTGACATTTTGGGTCTTCTGGAATTAGTGTCACTTCTGAGCCAGCGTCTGATGATCTCTGAAATATCTGATCATTTCCTTTGCCCCAATGCATAGTCACCCTGGTAAAAGGCTGTAAGTCTCCTTGGGGAAGGCTGAGAGGAAGGTTAACTGTAAATTTTAGGCAGTGTGAAGGAGTCCTTCCTCAAGGATACCAGTCCTTCCCTTATTTGAAGGTCTCTGGGCCTGTAAACTCACTCATGTCTGGGAATTGATTAAGGGGCCATGATTCTCTGTTTTTGTAATTCAAGTTACACTTTTGATCACTTGGCCTAGAATTCTGCTCAAACAAGAATTTAGTAGCCTGGCCATCTATTTTACTTCTAGGTAGTCCATGATCTACTAGCCAACGTCACAAGTCTCTGCGAGTTAGCTTATTTTGATTGCTGTCCATTATGGTGGCCACCTTGTCTGTGGTGATTAACTGTTGCCACATAGTTTCTGCCAGCTCAGGATCCAGTCATCCACATTGTGATTAAGGATTCCAGTTCAGTGACAGCAGTTCCTACAGTAATATCTGACCTACAGAGAAGGGCAACCTCAGAGCTTTTCAGGGATGATGGAGCTAGTCTCATGAATTTATTTCTAAAGGTTTTGGGGAAAGATGTGTCCTCTGGACATTCCTGTGGTATGTGAGCAGGTCTTCTGTGATAAATCCACTCTAACATTCCCATCTCTCTAAGTCTCTGGATCCTCTCATCTATATTATATCAGGGCAGTTCTGGTATTTCAGCCTCTGATAATCTTGGCCACCTTTTGATCCATGTTTCAACCAATCATCCAAACAAACAGTCAATGCCCTTTCTAACCCCTCAGCTATAACATTGCATGCAAAATCTCTGCTTAATGGGCCTATTTCAATAAATTCAGGTTGATCCAACTTTATATTCCATCCACCATCATCCCACACCTTTGATATCCATTCCCACACATATTCCCCTGATTTCTTCTATATAGATTAGAAATTTCATGAAGTTCTTATGGAGTACAACGTACCTCCCCATGGGTCATACATTGTATCTCACCTTTTGAGGCCTGTTGGAACTTTAGTTATAGGTCTTGAAGAAAAGTGGGGTGGTGGGGGTGGGTCATGAAAATTAGAGGTGTCTTTCAAGGCAATTATTTCAGGGCATTCCTTTGCAGTTCTTCAGGTGAAACTGGATTTGTCACTCCAGAGAGAGGAGTGAGGGCTGTTTCCCCAGGGAAGGTGGTTATAGGGTTAGCAGGCAGTGAAGGGTTAAATGTTGGGTGGAGGTTGGATGGCAGACTCCTGATGATACTGGAGGTGGGAAGCTGTTTCCTCAGGGCAGTCCACTACAGATCTATCTAGTAAAGACTCAGCAGAATCCAGGTATCCTGTCTCCCCATCGCCATCATTATCAAACCATATATCCCCATCCCACGTTTCAGGATCCCATTCTTTTCCAATCAAAGGCTTTAATTTAACAGCAAACACACTACAAGGTTAAGATTTTAGTTTATTTTGTAAATCTGTTACTTGCACAATGAGGTTTTGGGTCTGGTTTTCAGAGATCTCAAGTCTGCGACCACAGGAAATCAGATTTTCTTTCAGGGCACACATGGAAATTTTTACATTGTTTATATGGCACTGAAGTTTCAAATTTGAAGCCTTCGGCTCATTCGTTTCCCTCAAAACTGTATCCAGCATATCTAACAACAACCAGCCAACATCATTATACCTCTTAATTCCACAAAATTCCATAAAGGTGTCAAAAGCATTATCCTCCAGAGCCTTGCCCCATATAAGCATGCAATTAGCAGATTCTAATGGTGATATTTTGAGTGTCTCTTTTGCCATTCACCAATGGACTGTCAGTGTCATCTTGATGATCGGAAACAGAGTCATTAGTGCCTCTGAGTCTAGTCAGGGTAAGAAATCAATTGTAAAAATCCATTTTAAGATTCTGTTTCTCAAGAAGCTTGGTACCCCACTCCTGCTACCAAGCTGTGTTTGTCAGGGTCCTCTAGAAAAGCAAAACCAACAGGAGAGATTTGTAAATATGAGATTTATAAAAGTGTCTCATGCAACCATGGGAATGGAAGAGTCCAAATCCATCGGGCAGGCTGTGAAGCTGGCAGCTCCAGCTCCAATGAAGGGTCTGGATGGACTCCATAGGACAGGCTCACTGGCTAAAGAAGCGGTGAAAAAACCTCTCTTTTTCCTTAAAAGCCTTCAACTGATTGGATTATCTCATTGTGGGAGACATGCATTAGTTGATCACAGATGTAATCAGCCACAGATGCAATCAACTAACTGATGACTTAATACACCAGCCTTCCAGTTTATCAACCAGCCACAAAATATCTTTGCCAATAGTCAGGCTAGTGCTTGCCTGACCAGACAACTGGGCATAAAATCATGTGGCCAAGTTGACACCAGAAACTAACCATCACACTAGTGGTGGTATGAGTTTTTCTGTTTCTGGAGTGATGCAAACATTCTAAAAATGATTGTGGTAATGAATACACAACTATGTGATGCTGTTGTGAGCCACTGATTGTATACTGTGGACGGACTGCATTTGTGTAAAGATTTCTCAATAAAATAATAAAAATTAAAAAAAAAAAAAAGAAAAGAACTGGATAGAGCAGACTGACCTCTGTCCTTCTCAGATAGGCCATGGGCTCTGCAGTTTGTCTCAGTTTCCACTGATCTTGCAATAATCATTATTTTAACTGCCAGGTCCCTGAACCCCAAATTTGTGTACCAATTTACTGGCCTATATTCTTGAGCAGAGGAAAATCTGGATACTGTCTTCTTAATTTATATCAAGACAGTTGGTCATTTTATATGTTTCCATAAAATTGAGAAAAATTCATCATTGAAATTTTAGGACTCAACTTTTACTGTTTCACTGCTTCTCAGATGTCTATTTGCTATGGCTTTGCTCTCAGTCTTGGCAACTACACCAATTTAATTTTTTTCACATAGAGCTTTTAAGTAAAGCTTTAAAGTTTCAGCTTCCTGAGCTATTTCCAGCTGTCCACACAGCAGCAGCAGCAGCCCTCCTACCAGAGAGGAGGGAGGGAAGGCCAGGCAGGCCAGGCGGAGGGTGAGGGAAACTCTGCTCTACCCATGATGAAGCTTGGCGTGAGGTTTTGTCCTGACAGAGAAGGTGGGACAGCAAAACGCAATGTATCTAAAAAGCTATAGTTGGTGACAATAATGAAGAAAGGGAATAGAAGAGACTAAACTGTAGCCTTTTGGTTTTCTCTTGGGGCTTTTTTTTTTTTTTTTAACTTTTTTATTGTATAGTATAACATATATATAAAGCAAAGAAATAAAAAAACAATAGTTTTCTAAGTATTCCTCAACAAGTAGTTACAGGACATATCCCAGAGTTTGTCATGGGCTACTATATGATCCTCTCATTTTTTTCCTTCTATCTGCTCCAGAATACAGGAGGCAAGAAGTCTTAAAGTTTTTTATCATCACAGTTGACGTTTTTTCCTTCTTTTTCTTGTGAAAAGTGACATATATACAAAAAAGCTATACATTTCAAAGCATAACACCACAATTAGTTGTAGAACATATCTCAAAGCCTGGCATGGGTTACAACGCCACAATTTTAGGTCTTCACATCTAGCTGCTCTAAAACACTGGAGACCAAAAGAGATATCAATTTAATGATTCAGATTTCATATTTATTTGTTAAATCCTATCTTCTTGTATAACTCCACCATCATCTTTGATCTTTCCATCCCTCTCTTTAGGGGTGTTTGGGCTATGGCCATTCTAAATTTTTCATATTGGAAGAGTCTGTTATCAATATGGGGTAGGGAGATGGAATGATCTGATGTTCTGGAGAGGCTGGGCTAGGTTTCAGGGCTTATCTGGACCAGGGACCCATCTGGAGGTTGTAGGTTCCTAGTGCATGGAACCCATGTGTAATCTTATAAATTGCCCTAGGTTTTCTTTAGGATTGGCTGGAATGGTCCTGATCGGGGATTGGCAGGTTATAATAGGTAGCAATGTCTAACTGAAGCTTGCGTAAGAGCAACCTCCAGAGTAGCCTCTCGACTCTATTTGAACTCTCTGTGCCACTTATACTTTATTAGTTACATTCTTTTCCCCCTTTTGGTCAAGATGGAATTGTTGATCCCACGGTGCCAGGTCTGGATTCATCCCTGGGAGTCCTCTCCCACGTTACCAGGAAGATTTTCACCTGTCTTGGGGCTTTTCTTAAAGCAGTTTGGGCACAGGCCCAAATTGTCTGAGAAGCCCCAACCTGCAGCCATTTGAAAAATAAATGATGTTGCATTAAAATAAACAGGCCAGGCCTGAGGACAGTTTTAGGAAAGGAGGTAAAGGTAACTATATCCATTGTTCAGGCGCAGGAAGCAGAGCGGGAAGTAGTCTGGATGATGGAAATGTGGGCATAACCATGCCAGTTTGGAACTTTGGGAAATACATTTTGTCCTTTCAGGCAATAAACTGTTCCATTTTCTTAATGGTGTCTTAAATGGCCACCCTGATATGATGGCTTGGTAACTGCAATCCCAAAATGTTCTGTCTAAATTAGGAAGCAGTTTACTGATCCATAATTAAATACCTTGGATTCTATCCAAATTTAGGGCATACTCCACAATTGCGATGTGGCTGCTGGCTCCCAGGACTCAATACTGAGCCTACCATCACCCAATATCAGTGGCCCTGAACCAGATTTTTTAAATTTACATTCTAGGGCTTCTTAGTGAGCCTAACTGTTTTTATGGAACATCGAGACTAAAGCTCCAGTAATGCTTTGTCAAGGGGATTATGCTTCATCGAGCACCAAATTAGCTACTCCAGGACAATTTACTTTGATTTCAGAGTGGGGTAGCTCCTGTATCCCACAGGTACTTGCTCAGGAATTGCTGCTGGCATCCACAAAGACAACAGTCTTTTGTTTGCCTTAATCATAGGAGGTTTGCTAGGAAGGGTTACGAAGACATGGGCATTTGCACAATTGGGACTCACCATTTCACGAGGATTGATCCTGAACAAATGTGACATGACCTACCCAGTAATCTTTCAGTTTTTCTCCAGGTGTGCCCTCTAGTTAAAGCAACGCCGCATTCCGGATTCCCTGTATTCAGTCCCATTGTTAAATTATGCCTCTAGGTTTTCGTTCCAAAAACCAGTCATCAGATTTTTAGTGTAGTTCAGGATTTTTTTTTAATGTCCTTTTCTATATATCTGGAGAGGTAATTTGATATAATACGAAGCATCTCATATTTGAGTAATCTTAGGGGTCTCTTTAAAGGAAAAAATGCTCTTGACTTTCAATGTTGACTTAAAAAAATTGATCTGAAATATTTTCAAACTTACAGGACAGTTACAAAAAGAATACAAACCCTATACAGAGAACTCCAACATACCCCTACCCACCCCCCAATTCCCAGATCCGCCAATTTTAACATTTTTCCACATTTGCCTTATCACTCTGTCTCTCCATCTATCTATCCAGTACTCCAATTTCTGAACACCTGGGTGTAGATTGTATATATCATGTTCACTGAACACCTAATACTGCCATATACATTTCCTAAGAACAAGGACATTCATTTATGTAACCTGAAGTGCTGTTAATAAGTTTAAGAAATTTAACATTGATATAAAGCTTGCAGTCTATATTCTGGGTTTTTTTCATATGTCCAATAATGTCCCTTTGAGCCTTTCTCCTCCCTTGCCAGATCCTACTGAGAATGATGTATTGCATTTAATTGTCATGTGTCTCTTTAGGTGCTCTTCCTCCCTCCTCCCCTTCTTTCTTCCCTCCCTCTCTCCTTTTTATCCTTCAATTGTGGGAACATATATACAACATAAACTTTCCCATCTCAACCGTTCCCAATCACACCATTCAATGGGATTTATCACATTCACAACAGCACCTTATGATCTTCATTACTAAAATTTTCCAACCTCCCCCAACAGAAACCCTACACCCATTTTACATTAATTCCTCCACTCTCCCTGCCACCTGCCCCAACAATATGTCATCCAATTTCTGACTGTATTCCCTGATATTTTCTTTGCAGTTACCTTGGGGCTTAAGTTTAATCTTTTTTTTTCGCATGGCCCAGCACCGGGAATCGAACCCGGATCTCTAACATAGCAGGCAAGAACCCTGCCACTGTGCTACCATTACCCACCCTTAAATTTAATGTCCTAAATCTTTAACAATCTTATTTGCCTTGATACCAACTTAACATTAGTAGAAGACACATGTTCCTATACCTCTCCATCCTCCTACCTTTATGTAGTTCTTGCCATAAATTATATGTTTACATATTATGAGTTCAAAATCACTGATTTATCATTAGATTTTATGCATTTGTCTTTAGACCCTGTAGGAATTAAAAAGTAGAGCAACAAAATAAAAATACAAAATAGTAGTGGCATTATATTTATACATGTCATTACCCTCACTGGAGCTCTTTATTTCTTCAAGTAGCTTTGATCCTTTAGTCACTGTCCTTTCCATTCAACCTGCAGAACTCTCTTTACCATCTCTTGAGAGCTGGCCTAGTGGTAATAAAGTCCCTTAACTTATCTGGAATGTCTTACTATCTCCCTCATTTTTGAAACACATTTTAGCTAGATATAGTATTCGTGGTTGGCTTTTTTTTTTATTTTTTTGCCTTCATCACTTTAAATATGTCATCCCTCTGCCTTCTTGTCTCCTTGGTTTCTGCTGAGAAATCAGCACCTAATTTTATTTAGGCTCAATTGTGACACGTTGCTTCTTTGTGGCTTTCAGAATGCTCTCTTTATCTTTGGCAATCATATTTTTATTGCTAAAGCCATGTGTGAGTCCATGTGTGATGCCATCATGTGAGTCTATTTAGGTTTATCTTATTTGGAGTTCATTGAACATACTGGATGTGTATATTCATGTCTCATTAACTTAGGTAAGTTTTCTAGCATTATTTCTTTGATAATTCTCTCTGCCCTTCCTCTTTGTCTTCTTGTTCTGGACTCCAACAAAACATATATTGTTTTACTTGATGGTGTCCCCGGAGTTCCTTAGGCTCTGTTCTTTCTTCTTCATTCTCTCTTCTTTCTGTCTCTCAGACTGAATTATTTTAACTGTTTTATCTTCAAGTTCTCTGGTTCTTTCTTCTGCCAGCTCCAGTCAGCTGCTGAACCCCTCTAGGGAATTTTTTATTTGTTACTTGGGTCTTCTGCTTGGTTCCTTTTCATAATTTCCATCTCTCTATTGATATTCTCTTGTGTTCACCTATCATTTTCCTGATTTCCTTTAGTTCTTTGTCCATGTTTTCCTTTAGGTCTTCGAGTATATTTAAGACCTTTTTTTTCTTTTTTCTTTTTTAAGTCTTTTTCTGGTGTGTGCCAGGTCTGGTCCTCCTCATTGATGTTTTTTGATGCTTTAATTTCCTTTGCCTGGGCTATTGCTTCCTGTTTCTTTGTATGTTTCTTTCATTTGTAACCTTTTATTGAAACCTGGAATTTTGATATTTTAATGTTATCACTGGACTTTAAGCTCTGAGGTACTTGTTCCTTAAAACTTGTATACAGCTGGTGTCATGGCAGAGCATTCCTTGAATGCTAGGAGCTAACCAAAAGAAAAGGGGAAAGAGAAATCACCTTCTCCAGTCTTTGCAGATTGACCTGCGCAGGTGTTCTCCTTCGGGGTTTAGTCACAAGAGTTTAGAGAATAGCTTCAGGCCAAAGCATAGGGGCCTCCCTGATTCCTTCTGCTTGTATGTCCTGCTTAGGCAGGCAAACGTAGCCTTGGCAATTCCTATATTTACATGGTTTCAAATGTCACTTCTTGCTTGGGAAACAGTTTCCTCATGGTCCTGGGCACTATACTGTAGGTCCTACAGCCAGCAGTCCCCTGACCCAGGCCACGTGACTGCTCTCCCAGCACTCCTCTATAGGAGAGCTTGGTGAACTACCTTCTCCATGAAGTTCTGGGACAGTGAGTCCGTCTGGCCCCAGCAGATTGGGTCATACTTACATGCTCCAATGTGATTGTGGGCCAGCTCCATTCCTAGCTGGTGAGGGATGAGGATGGAGCCAGCCAGAGTGCCACAAGATCCTACTACTCTTAAGTAGTCTTTTTCTTGATTTGGCATGTGTCCTGTTACTGCAGACCTTTAACTATTTTCTGGAGTTCTGAGAAAGATGCTTCTGCCAGTTCCTGCTGATTGTTTAAAGCTTCTGTGGTGGGAACAGAGCCCTGAAAAGTCTCACATCACCATCTCGATCAGAGTGGGCTCAATGTTGACTTCTAAATTACTTTACTATGTCACTTGATGTATAAACATAAAACCAGGTATAAAGCTCTTAAACATATCTCTTCTGTAATTATAAAACTAAAATAAATTTTTAAAAATGTAAATAAAAACAAAACTACAAATCTAATAAAATTCAAGTTAACATTAATTTGATGTAATGGCTAATGCTTAGCTGAAATTAAAATCACTTTTCCAAACATGAATATAGAGGTGATTGTCAAGGTATAGGTTCTTCTGAGTTTTATGTGCATTTACCACCATGTACAGAATGGGAAATGTTCCCCCCACACACAACCTTTTCCTGTTTGAATCACAAAGATAAAATTTGACCACTTCCTCATCCAGTGTAAGTGCATTATGAACTTCCATTCTGTTCTTTTCTGGTTAGCCTGAGACAATTAATGAAGCATAGGATTTGGCAAAAACACTAGCATAAACATGAAGGAAAAAATGAGATGTCCTGTAAGTGCTCTTTTACAATGGTCATCTAGAAGATCTAGAACACCTTAATTTTGAGATTATAAGTAAAATAACATACAAAATTTAAGAGTTTTCTGGAGAGTTCATGGACCCTGACAAAATATCCATGAGTACCCTCACAAAGGTCTATAAAATCCTGCTTGAGAAGTGCTGGCATATTGAGAAAAGTGTGAGCTTTGGACTCCAAAAAGCGAAGTCAGAATTCTAACTGCATGACCTTGGGACATTGTTTATTCTCTCTGAGACCCAGTTTTCTTCTGCGTAAACTATTCTCATGTTCAAATGAGATACTACACATAAAGGGTCAGGGATATAGTGGGTACTCAATTACTGTTCCCTTCCCCTTCCTGTCACAAGGTTCTATCTCCTGCTACTAATTTTTTAAATTGACTACAAAAAAAAATCCTAAAACTGAAAAAATTATAAAGTAACAAATGTTCAGTGTAATTTTTTTTTTAATTTGGAAAGATAAAGAATAATAAAAAAAGAAAGTCTCCCTTTTCCAACCCTTTTATATCATTCTCCCTTCCTCAGAGATAAAAACCTGGGTTTCTGTATATCCATCCAGGACTTTCTCTATGCATTTATAAATAAAAACCCATACACATCAATCGATTTTTAACATAAATGGGACCATAATGTACATATTGTTCTATTTTTTCACTTAATTTATCATAGATAGTATATCTGTTCAACACACAGAGTCACTTCCTAAAAGTTTACATTATTCGTCTTCTAAATACAAATCTCCCCAAACAACTTCGAATGTTAAGTTCTTTTATTCATTTTTTAACAGTCAGAGTCCAATCAGGAAACAGATATCAGACAGCAATTTAACAGGGAAGGTTTAACTCGTGCCCCTTACCAATTTATTGCCCTTCGGCTTCAAACTCATCCTTAACTCTCTGCTCTGTGAAATAGAGACGGGCCCTATAAATATTTTTCCTTTGTCAACTGATAAGCTTTGTCAGTAGAGGACACTGAAGAGACATTTCAGGAAGAATGGGTTTTCCTAGCTGGTCCCAGGGTGCTCCTAGTACTGGGCGCCTGTAATATACGGCAGCCAGCGTTACCACCAGTGGTCAGTGTTCCCAGCACTCCCCGAGGTGGTTTTGCAGCAGGGTGCCTCCAATGGGCCACCTTCCTGTGAAGAACTTTTCGCACATTCCAGAAGACGGATACCCTGTATGTTCTGCTAGCGTGGACCATGGTGACTTTTCTGCCAGTCATTAAGCCACGGCTGTTCCCTCTCTAACAAGATCTGGATCGGGCTTCTTCCTTGAGGACTTGATTTCAGCCCTAGGAATAAATACTGGATATTCTCTTGACTTTTTACCTGCCAATCTCTTGTTGTAGTTAATTCATTAGATTAAGTTTAACAAAAGCTGTCAAAATGACAAGAAAAAAAATCCAGACAGCGCCAATATAGTGGAAGATTTAACACGCATCAGAAACGGATTGATCAAATCATTTAAAAAGTAATAGCGATAGGGAAGACGTGTACAACACAACTAACATTTTCTTACAGATCTACAAAGGGCAACAAAAAGCAACCAGGTGGGCCAGGCCTGGTTCTGGGCGACCCCGGCCGCCCCCTCCAGGAGAGGAAGCGCGTCCGGCCCGCCCTGGGAGGGAGAGACGTGCGGGCTCCGCGGCTGGCCCAGGTCGCGACGGACAGGGCTGCGCTTGCGGGCGCGGGTGAGCCTCTGGGCAGTGCGGCCGCCACACGCGGGTCTCGGGACTCCACCCCGCCCTCCGCACCGCCCTCGTAAGAGCTGAGCCGCGTCTTCGTGGCGTCCCCCTCCCGGCCCGCACCAGTCGTCCGCGGGCTTGAAGACTCCCAGTCCTCGCTGGGGGCGCCAAGCAGTTGGCGCACGGGAAGCGACGGGCAGCGCGGGGTGTGTGGCCCGGGTATGAGATGCAGAGTACCAGGCTCTTGCAGATGCTCCGCACTACTCCTCCTTCGCTTTGGGCTCCGTCTTTGGCTCTAGCTCCGCCAGGGTGTCCGGTGGCTGCGGCTACTCCCCCGCCGCGATGACTACGGGTGTCTGTCGCGCGCCAGCCCTACAGCGCCTCGACTTCCACATCGTCTACTTTTTGTTGGTTTCGTCTAGTTTTTCTTTCTTTAGGTTCTTGAGTTGAACATTTAACTATTTTTTTTTAATGTGCGTGTGTGTGTACGTTAAATAAATGTACGTAAGGCTCTATTTAGCTGTATCCCACCCATTGTAATAAGTAGGACTTCTACTGTTTTTTTTTTCCAAAATGTTTTGTGATTCCCATGAGTCAATCACTCATGGGATTGCATTTTGTAATTTCTGAATAAATACGTTTTATTATTTAGATCCAAACTTTGAAACAGTAAATTTGCCCAGGACACGGTCTTCAAACACAGCTATGTAAGAGTAAAAACAGTCAATTATAGATACGATAAGAGAATGCTATGCGACTTTGTGACAATAAAGTAGAAGTTGTAGATGGAATGGACAATTTCTTAGAAACTAAGTTGTCAGAAGTGGCTCAGGAAGATATAGAAAGCCAAATAAGCCGATAACCATTGAATAAATCATTAAACATCCTTTCCTCAGACACCAAGCCCGGATGGTTTAGAGGTTTTACCAAACATTGGAGAAACAGTTAATCCTTACTTCATACAAACTCTTTGAAAGAATAGAAAAACAGAAAGCTACCCAATGCACTGTTGAGATTAACAATGTAGTATACATATCCTTATGCAAGGATAACAGGGGAAAAGCATAAACTAAACTCATTTGTGAAGAGAGATGGAAAACTCGAAAAAAGCAAAGAAAAAAAAGCATATAAAATTCAGCAGCCTATAAAAATATATTATGACCAAACATGGATTATCCAAGAAAACCAAGGAATAAAACAGATTAATCTAACACATTAAAGATCATTTATTCCTATTTCTAGTAATAGATTAAAGGAGAAAAGTCTTATTGCTCTCAATTTTTACAAGAATTTTAAAAACAAATTCAACTCTGAGTTTTAAAAGTTTATAACAAATGAAAAATACAATAAGGCAAGAATACCAGCCATTACCCCTACTATTTAGCATTGTATTGGAACTCCTAACCAATATGCTAAGATTAGGAAGAGAAGTCTGGGAATTAAGAAGGAACAGCTAAATAAAAATGAATATTTGCCTAGAAAACTAAAGAATAATTACTGCAAATTATTAAAACTAAAATAGTTCATCAAGGTTGGTAAATACAGAATCAGCATAAAACTAATTGCATTCATATACATCAAAAACAACTAATTAGAAAATGCAATTTTAAAATATATATACTATTCACAATAACACAAAACCTATAAGGTGTCAAGGAGTAGATTCAAGCTAAAATATACAACATTTTTTTTTTTTTACCAGTAACATTTTTTTTATTAAAAATGAAAATCTTAGGAGTAGGGCTGTGCCTTCAGGGTATGGCTGGATCACAAAGATGAGGGAGAAATGAAGATGGAGGAGGCCATGGGATCTGGCTTAATTAAGTGTCAGGACTGTGAGGAGATCTGCTTGCCAGCCTCCTATAGTCCCAGCTTGTCACCAGAGAGTGGCACCCAAGTGCCAGTCCTTATCCTCCCGCAATCCAGGAGTGTTTAAAAGTTGAGGAAGGAAAAAAAAGTCCTAGGCAACAGATATTCCCGAGGCTTGAAAGTCATATCTTAGCTGTGCAGTTGCATGGGTCAGGCTCTTTCTAACTCTTTGACCCGTCACCCTACAGAGCCGGTCCGCTCTGGCCTGCGAGTAAAGTTTCTTCTTCCTCCAGGAGGATGTGGCCCCTTTTGGGAACACAGTTTGTGAGTGGAGCATGGGTTCCACTTCAGTCCTCAGTCAGGAACCCTCCTCCGGGTGCCTTGTGAAGTGTACAAACTGAACAGCTGTATGTGTCAGCCCTGCTTCCTCTCTCTCTCTCTCTCTTTTTTTTTTTTAGAATAATCAATTGTTTAATGCATCAATGTTAAGCATTCCAGCTTTAATGGAAGTGTAAATATGTTAGCATGAAATAAATACCCAGGGGAAAGAAACTTGGTGGACACCTAGTGCTGTCACATATGAAAACAATGTCTCATTGTTGATAAAGACTGTTTCCATCTCAACCAAAATACCAGCCTCACTCCTTCATGCCCCCTTTCACACTGACTCCCTCCTCCTCACCACCTTCAAACCAGGGAGAGCAGAGATAAAATATACAACATTTTATAATTTTCTTCATAAGGGTATTTGAAGGACATAAGAGAAGGTTCAAATTGTTAGAGAGGTATTCCATATCTATGGATGGGAAAATTTTAAATTTTTCTGATGTCAGGTCTCCCCAAATTTAGTTATAAATTTAGTGTAGTTCTTGCCAAAATTTCAAACATTTTTTTTCCTCAGGACTTAACAAGCTGATTGTAAAATTCATAGGAAGAGTAAATAGTCAAGAACAGCTAAGACAATTTTGAAGAAGAGTAAGTTGGGCAAGGGTAGCTGTGGCAGCAGGTATCAAGATTTATTAAAATGTGATCTTAATTGCTACAGAGAGAGATAAACAGAGCATTGGAACAGAAAAAAAAAAGCCTAGAAGAGACTTATGTGTATGTGGAAACTTGGAGAGTTAAGGGGTGTGTCTGCACATCAGGGAGGCAGAGTGGTTCTGGTGGTGAAACAAAACAACCCTGCCAACAAAAGACCCTTTTGTAAAAATATAGAAGAGGGAACACAATATGCTGCTAAGTAAGCATCCATAGATTTATGACATGTAAGGCAGTATGACTATGATGTTAGAATAAAATCACACTTTTTAAAAAATGTTTGTTACTGTTAAATATAACAGATATATAAAGAAAAGAAAAAAAAAAGCAATGATTTTCAAAGTACACTTCAATAAGTAGATACAGAACAGTTTCAGAGTTTGTTGTGGGTTACCATTCCAGTATTTCAAAAATCTCACACATTTTTATAGCAAAGCAGAAGATAGAACAATAACTCTTTTATCTGCTCACGGGACAAAAGGGCTGCCCCACATGGCAGTCCCTGGGCACCGCCCAAGAGATGCAGAACTAATTCTGGAACTACTTTTCTTTTTCTTTTTTACATATCTAGTGATCATGTTGGCCATGATCTTGGATGTAACCTATATTATAAAAACTGGAGCCTGAGCTTAATCTCTAGAGAGTTATCTCTATTCCAAGGGTTAGAGTAATTACTTGGATTCCCTATGTCTCCAAGGAAACTCTTTAAGAAAGAGGGGTAAATGTCTATTTTGTTTAATAAATCATTTTCATTTACTGTTACAGTTCTGAGACAATAGTTATCCCTATGAGGAAAAATAAAATTTTGCACTCACACCATACATAAAATAAAATTCAGTATTTTATGCCCTCTGGTTAGGTATGGATCTGCTAAAGAAGACATAAAAAGCAAACTAGAAAGAAGAAATTTAGACAAAGTCAACAGACCAATTTGTGAGTTGACAGAACAACCATGCCTAAAATACAAGATTCCCTTACACAACGCAGCCACCAACACCTTGCATTGGTGTGGAACAATTGTTACAATTTATGATAAGCATTTTTTAATAATTGTACTTTTTTTTTTTTACTGTAGTAGACAGCATTGAGAGATTGTATGTTCTAGGCACTGTATGAAGCAATTTACATGGATTATCTCAATTAAAACATTCAATACTCAAGCTAGTAAACCATGTCTTATTCAAAACAAAATTTTAATTAGACATGTTGTGGGTTTACAGAAAAATCATGTAAAATATACTGTGTTCCGTATACCCTACTATTGTTGACGCTTTGCATTAGGGTGCAGTCTTTGTTACAACTGATGAAAGAATATTAAAATATTACTTACAATAGTCCATAGTTTACATTGGGTATATTTTCCCTTATTCTACCCTATTATTAACACCTTGTGATAATGTTGTGCATTTGTTATTCACGAAAGAACATTCTTTTATTTGTACTATTCACCACAGCCTATCATCCACAACACAGTTCACCGTGTTATACAGTCCCATGTTTTATGCTCTAACTTCCTTCTAGTAATACACATGACTCAAAACTTCCCCTATCAACCACATTCACAAATATAATTCAGTGCTGTTCATTATACTCACAACAATGTACCACCATCACCTCTATCCATTTCCAAACATTTACAATCAACCTAGATAGAAATTCTGCACAAATTAAGCATCATATCCCCATTTCCTACCCATTCTATTCCCTGGTAACATATATTCTAGATTCTAACTCCATGACTTTGCTTATTCTGAGTTCTTTCATATCAGTGAGATCATACAATATCTGTTCTTTGTGGCTGGATTATTTCACCCAACATAATGTCCTCTTAGTTCATCCATCTTGTCACATGCATCTGGATTTCATTTCTTCTTACAGCTGAATAATATTCCACTGTATGTATATGCCTCATTTTATTTATCCATTCATCAATTAATGGACACTTTGGTTGCTCCATGTTTTGGCAATTGTGAATAATGCCACTATGAACATTGGCATGCAAATGTCTGAGTCCCTGCTTTTCAGTTCTTCTGGATAGTGGGATTGCAGGATCATAAGGCAATTCTAGCCTTAGCTTCCTGACGAACTACCAAACTATCTTCCACAGCAGCTGCACCATTTTACATTCCCACCAGCAGTGAATGAATGTTGCTATTTCTTCACATCCTCTCTGACACTTGTAGTTGTCTGGTTTTTTTTTTTTTAACGGTGGCCATTCTAGGAGGTGTGAAATGACGTCTCATTGTGGCTTTTGATCTGCATTTCCCTAACAGCTAATGATGTTGAGAATCTTTTCATGTGCTTTTTACCCATTTGTATTTCCTCCTTGGAAAAATGTCTATTCAAGTTTTTGCCCCTTTTTTTAATTGGGTTGCCTGTCTTCTTATTGTTGAATTTTAGGAATTATTTGTATATTCTGGATATTAAACCCTTATTGGATATGTGGTTCCCAAATATTTTCTTCCATTGAGTAGGTTGCCTTGTCACTTTCTTGACAAAATCCTTTGAAACACAAAAGTTTTTCATTTGGGGAGGACCCATTTGTCTATTTTGTTGTTGTTGCTTGTGCTTTGGGGGTAAAGTCTAAGAAACCATTGCCTACCTCAAGATCTTAAAGATGCTTCCCTACATTTTCTTCTAGGAGTTTTATGGTCATGTCTCTTAAACTAGGTCTTTGATCCATTTTCAGTTGACTTTTGTATAAGATGTGAGTTATAGATCCTCTTTCATTCTTTTGCATATGGATATCCAGTTTTCCTAACACCATTTGTGAAGTGACTATGCTATTCCAGTTGAGTGCACTTGGCTGCATTGTCAGATGTCAATTGGTAAAAAATGCGAGGGTCTATTTCTTCACTCTCAATTGGATTCCATTGGTCAATATTCTTATGCCAGTACCATGCTGCTTTAACCATTATAGCTTTGTAATATACTTTGAAGTCAGGGAGTGTAAGTCCTCCAACTTCATTCTTCTTTTTCAAGATGTTTCTAGCTATTCTGGGCTCTTCATCATTCCAAATAAATTTGATAATTGGCTTTTCCATTTCTGAAAAGTAGGTTTGGAATTAGGGCTGAATTGAATCTGTAAATCATTTGGGGTAGAAATAACATCTTAATGATATCTAGTCTTCCAATACATGAACATGAATGTCCTTCCATTTAAGTAGGTCTTCTTTTAATTTCTTTTAGCAATATTTTGTAGTTTTCTGGTGTTCAAGTCCTTTACATCTTTGGTTAAATTTATTCCTAGATATTTGACTCTTTTAGTTGCTATTGTGAATGGATTTTTTTCTTGATTCCTCATCAGATTGCTCATTACTTGTGTGTAGAAACCCTGCAGATTTTTGCTTGTTGCTCTTGTACCCTGCCACTTTGCTGAATCTGTTTACTAGCTTTACTGTTGAATTTTTGGGACTTTCTATATTTAGGATCATGTCACCTTCAAATAGTGAAAGTTTTACTTCTTCCTTTCCAATTTGACTGGTTTTTATTTCTTTTTCTTGCCTAACTGCTCTAGCTAGAATTTCTAGCACAATATTGAATATCAGTGATGACAGTGGGCATCCTTGTCTTGTTCCTGATCTTAGAGGGAAGGCTTTCTATCTTTCACCATAGACTATGATGTTATCTGTGGGTTTTTCATATATGCCTTTTGTCATATGGAGGAAGTTTTCTTCTATTTCTATTTTTCTAAGTGTTTTTGTCAAGAAAGGATGCTGGATTTTAGCAAATGCCTTTTCTGCATCAATTGAGATAATCGTGTCTTCTTCCCCTTTGTTTTGTTAATGTGGTATATTACATTAACTGATTTTGTTGTGTTGAACCATCTTTGCATACCTGGGATAAAATCCACTTTATCATGTTGTATAGTTCTTTTAATGTGCTGTGGATTTGATTTGCAAATATTTTGTTCAGGATTTTTGCATCTATATTGATAAGAGAAAGTGGTTGTAATTTTATTTTGTCTGGCTTTGCTGTTAGGGACATGTTGGCATCATAGAATGGGTTAGGTAGTGTTCCCTCCTATTCAATTTTTTAGAACTGTTTGAGCAGGATTGGTATTATTTTCTTCTTGGAACGATTGGTGGAATTGACCTGTGAAGCCACATGGTCCTGGGGTTTTCTTTTAGCAGAGGATTTTTTTTTTTAATTGATATATATTATATAGTCACATACTATGTAATTACCCAAAATGTATAGTCAATAGTTCACAATATCAACATATAGCTGTGCATTTATCATCACAATAGACTTTTTGTGAAAAATAATGTATATACAAAAAAGCAATACATTTCAAAACATATTGCAACCATTAGTTGTAGAACAGATTTCAGAGTTCAGTATAGGTTACAATTCCACAATTTTAGGTTTTTACTTCTAGCTGCTCTAAGATACTGGAGACTAAAAGAAATATCAGTATAATGCTTGAGCAATCATACTTGTTTGTTAAACCCAACCTTCTCTATATAATTCCACCATTACCTTTGATCTTTCTCCCACTCTTTGGGGCATTTGAGCTAAGCCCATTTTAACTTTTTCATGTTGAAAGGGCTGTTGATAATATGGGGTAGGGGGATGGAACTAGATGATGTTCTGGAGAAGCTGGTCCATCTGCATTTCAGGACTTATATGATCCAGGGACCCATCTTGAGTTTTCTGGAAAGTTTCCCTAGTGCATGGAACCTTTGTAGAATCTTATAATGCCCTAGGTATTCTTTAGGATTGGCCAGAATGGTTTTGGTTGAAGTTTAGTAAGTTATGGTAGGTAGCAATGCCTATCTGAAGCTTGCCTAAGAGTGACTTCCTGAGTAGCCTCTAGAGTCTATTTGAAATTTCTCAGCCCCTGATACCTTAGTTGTTACACTTCTTTTCCCTTTTTTGGTCAGGATGGCATTGTCGATCCCACAGTACCAGTTCAGGGTAATCCCTGGGAGTCATTTCCCATGCCACCAGGGAGACTTTCACCCCTAATGTCATGTCCCACGTAGGGAGGAGGGCAATGATGGCACTTGTAGAATTGAGTTTAGAGAGAGAGAGGCCGCATCTGAGCAACAAAAGAGTCCATCCAGAAGTAACTCTTAGGTGGGCTAAGCTTCTCTGCTACATACATAAGAGTCACAAGAGCAAGCCTCAAGATCAAGGGCTTAGCATATTGATCTGGGTGTCTTTTGGGAGGTTTTTGATGACTGATTCAATCTATTTACTTGAATTGTTTTACTGCGAACTTCTCTTTCTTCTACAGTCAGTATAGGTCGTTCAGGTGTTTATCTATGTTGTATAATTTGTTAGTATACAGTTTTTATAGTATCTTCTTATGATCCTTTTGCTATCTGTGGGGTCAGTAGTTATGTACCCCATCTCATTTGTGATTTTATTTATTTGTGTCTTCTCTCTTTTTTCTTTATCAGCCTAGCTAAGGGTTTGTCAATTTTGTTGCTCTTTTCGAAGAAGCAACTTTTGGTTTCCTTAATTCTCTCTATTATTTTTTTTAGTCTCGCTTGCATTTATTTCTGCTCTATTCTTTATTTCTTTCCTTTTGCTTTGTTTGTGTTAGCTTATTGCTTTTTTTCTAATTCCTCCAATGTGCAGTCAGGTCTTTGATTTTAGCTCTTTCTTTTAAGTATATAGGACTATAAATTTTCCTTTCAGTACTGCTTTCATTGCATCCCATAAGTTTTTATGTGTTCTCATTTTCATTCATCTCAAGATATTTGCTGGTTTCCCTTGTAATTTCTTCTTTGACCCACTGATTGTTTAAGAGCATGTTATTTAATTTCTGTATTTTTGTAGATTTTTCAGTTCTCCACCTATTGTTGATTTCCAGCTTCATTTTATTATGATCAGAGAAGATATTTGTGCTATTTCAGTCTTTTTAAATTTATTGAGACTTGTTTTGTGACTCAACATTTGGTTTATCCTGGAGAATAATCCATGTGCACTTGAGAAGAACGTGTATCTTGCTGTTTGGGGTGCCATGTTCTGTATATGTCTGTTAGATCTAGTTCATTTATCATATTTTTCCAGTTCTCTGTTTCCTTACTTATCTTCTGTCTAGAAGTTCTATCTATTGATTAGAGTGGTGTATTGAAGTTTCCCATTATTATTGTAAAGGTGTCTTTTTCTCCCTTCAGTTTTGCCAGTATTTGCCTCATACATTTTGGGACACAGTGGTTAGGTGCCTGAGTATTTATGACTGTTTATTTCTTTTTGGTGGTTTGCCCATTTTATTAATAGGCACTTATCTATCCTTCTTTATCTCTTATAAACAGCTTTTCACTTAAAGTCTATTTTGCCCCGTGTTAGTATAGCTACCCCAGCTCTTTTTTGGTTATTATTTGCATCGAATCTTTTTCCAACCTTTCACTTTTAACCATTTGTGTCTTTGGGTCTAAGGTGAGTCTTTTGAAAATAACATATAGTTGGATCAGGCTTTTTTATTTATTCTACTAATCTGTGTCTTTTGATTGGGGAGTTTAATCTATTAACATTCAGGGTTATTACTGTAAGGACAATACTTTCTTCAGCCACTTTGTCATTTGGTTTTTATATGTCATATCCTTTTTTGTCTCTCTTTTATTGCAATCTCCTTGTCTGTATAGTTGATTTTTTGTGATATGTCTGACAGCCCTTTCTCATCTCCGTTTCTAGTCTATATTATAATTACTTTTTTGTCATTACCCTGGGATTTATATTCCCCAACCTACATCTCTAACCTACTAATTTGGAACGAGACCAACTTAGCTTCAACAGCATGCATGTTCTTTGCTCCCATATCCCTTTGTTTTCCCTCTTATATTGTTTTTGTCCCTCATTATCTTTTTATATTTTATAACTGTATTATCAGAAATATGCCCCTTTTTTGCTCAATTTTTTTTTTTTACTTTATAGGATCTAAAGAGTAGAGTTGTATGTTGAATACACAGTACTATTGGGTTTTCCATTTATCATTTTAGTTACCTTTACTAATGCTTTTCACTTCACACTATTCCAAGCCACTTTCTCCTGCCTTTTCCTTTCAGTGTGCAGAACTCCTTCAGTAATTCTTGTAGGACAGGTTTTTTTTGTTGACGAACTCTCTCAGTCTCTTTTTATCTGTGAATATTTTAAAGTATCCCTCATTTTTGAAGGACAGTTTTTCCAGATAAAGGTTTTTACCTGGCAGTTTTTCTCTTTTGGTAAATATTTCACACCACTGCCTTTTTACCTCCATGGTTTCTGATGAAAAATTGGCATGTAGTTTATTAATAATCCCTGTACGTGACGAATCACTTGTCTCTTCTTTTTTGCAATTCTCTCTTTATCTCTGGCATTTGATATTCTGATTAGCATGTGTCTCAGAGTAGGTCTATTTGGATTTATTCCGTTTGGACTATATTGTGCTTCTTGAACATGTGTATTTATGTCTTTCATAAGAGTTGGGAAATTTTCAGCCATCATTCCCTCAAATATTGAGGAAGTTTCTTTCTAACCCTTTTCCCTTCTCTTCTCCCTCTGGAACACTCATGATATGTATATTTGTCTGCTTCATACCGTCACTCAAATCTCTGAGGCATTGTTCAATTTTTCCTATTCTTTTCTCTATCTATTCTTCTGACCATATGGTTTCAACTGCACTCTTTTCTAGTTTGATGATTCTTTCTTCTGCCTATTCAAATCTACTGTTGTATGACTCTAGTGTATTTTTTTTCTAACTTTTTATACATTTATTGTTCCCCCGAGGGGGGTGCATTGTTCCTGGAAGTACTGCAATACCAGGTCGATGCGTGGAGTGGACGGAGCAAGCTCCAATTCCATCTCCTAATTCCAAAAATCCATTTAATATATTGTCCTCGGATAGAGGACATATCAGATATTAAACTGATAAGAACAGATGCTACACTTGATCTTAGCCAAAAGGCCGAGAAGAGATTCTAGTGTATTTTTAATTTCTATTATTATGCCTTTCCACCCATAATATATTTTATGTTTTTTTAATACTTTCAAATTCTTCTTTATGGTCACCCATTATCTCCTTAATATCCTTTAGCTTCGTATGCATATTTTCCTTCATCTCCTTGAATTGATTTAGATTTGTTTGAACATCTTTTGATTAGTTGTTCCAACTTCTTTTTTTTTTTGTTTAATTTTTTTATTAATCAAAGAAAAGAAAAGAAATTAACACAACATTTAGAAATCATTCCATTCTACAAATGCACTCAGTAATTCTTAGTATCATCACATAGATGTATGATCATCATTTCTTAGTACATTTGCATCGATTTAGGAAAAGAACTAGCAAAACAGCAGAAAAAAATATAGAATGTTAATATAGAGAAGAGAATTAAAATAATAATACTAATAATATATATATATATATATATATATATATATAAAGGAAAAAGAAAAAAAACAAAAACAAAAGATACAAACACACAAACAAACAAACAAAAAACCATATTTCAGGTGCAGCTTCATTCAGTGTTCCAACATAGTTACATTACACTTAGGTATTATTGTGCTGTCCATTTTTGAGTTTTTGTATCTAGTCCTGTTGCACAGTCTGTATCCCTTCAGCTCCAATTACCCATTATCTTACCCTGTTTCTAACTCCTGCTGGTCTCTGTTACCAATGATATATTCCAAGCTGATTCTCAAATGTCGGTTCACATCAGTGGGACCTTACAGTATTTGTCCTTTAGTTTTGGGCTAGACTCACTCAGCATAATGTTCTCTAGGTCCATCCATGTTATTACATGCTTCATAAGTTTAGTCTGTCTTAAAGCTGCATAATATTCCATCGTAGGTATACGCCACAGTTTGTTTAGCCACTCGTCTGTTGATGGACATTTTGGCTGTTTCCATCTCTTTGCAATTGTAGATAATGCTGCTATAAACACTGGTGTGCAAATGTCCATCTGTGTCTTTGCCCTTAAGTCCCTTGAGTAGATACTTAGCAGTGGTATTGCTGGGTCATAATCCATTCTGCCATTCTATGTCTTTTGATTGGGAAATTCAGTCCATTAACTTTTAGTGTTATTACTGTTTGGATAATATTTTCCTCTACCATTTTGGCTTTTGTATTATATATATCATATCTGATTTTCCTTCTTTCTACACTTTACTCCATACCTCTCTCTTCTGTCTTTTCGTATCTGACTCTAGTGCTCCCTTTAGTATTTCTTGCAGAGCTGGTCTCTTGGTCACAAATTCTCTCAGTGACTTTTTGTCTATAAATGTTTTAATTTCTCCTTCATTTTTGAAGGACAATTTTGCTGGATATAGGAGTCTTGGTTGGCAGTTTTTCTCTTTTAGTAATTTAAATATATCATCCCACTGTCTTCTAGCTTCCATGGTTTCTGCTGAGAAATCTATACATAGTCTTATTGGGTTTCCCTTGTATGTGACAGATTGTTTTTCTCTTGCTGCTTTCAAGATCCTCTCTTTCTCTTTGACCTCTGACATTCTAACTAGTAAGTGTCTTGGAGAACGCCTATTTGGGTCTATTTTCTTTGGGGTGCGCTGCACTTCTTGGATCTGTAAATTTAGGTCTTTCATAAAAGTTGGGAAATTTTCAGTGATAATTTCTTCCATTAGTTTTTCTCCTCCTTTTCCCTTCTCTTCTCCTTCTGGGACACCCACAACACGTATATTTGTGCGCTTCATATTGTCATTCAGTTCCCTGATCCCCTGCTCAAGTTTTTCCATTCTTTTCCCTATAGTTTCTGTTTCTTTTTGGAATTCAGATGTTCCATCCTCCAGTTCACTAATTGTAGCTTCTGTCTCTTTAGATCTACCATTGTAGGTATCCATTGTTTTTTCCATTTTTTCTTCTTTGTCCTTCACTCCCATAAGTTCTGTGATTTGTTTTTTCAGATTTTCTATTTCTTCTTTTTGTTCAGCCCATGTCTTCTTCATGTCCTCCCTCAATTTATTGATTTGGTTTTTGAAGAGTTTTTCCATTTCTGTTCGTATATTCAGCATTAGTTGTCTCAGCTCCTGTATCTCATTTGAACTATTGGTTTGTTCCTTTGACTGGGCCATATCTTCAATTTTCCGAGCGTCATCCATTATTTTCTGCTGGTGTCTGGGCATTTGATCAGATTTCCCTGGGTGTGGGACCCAGCTGGTTGAAAGGTTTTTCTGTGGAATCTCTGGGCTCTGTTTTTCTTTTCCTGCCCAGTAGGTGGCGCTCGTGGCGGTCGTCTGTCTGCGGGGCAGTCGGCCGGGAAAACCGCGCGTGGAGGCGGGGGTCGCTGGCCGCCGCGGCTTGGGAGAGTGCCGGTCCTAATTGCCCAGCTGGCCCGAAACACCAAGCGTGACGGGAGGGCCCCGCTATCCAACGTTCCCAGTCAGGCCGGTGAGCCACGTGCGTGGAGGGGACCCCAGTCGCCAGCCGCCCCGGCCAGGAAAACGCGCGCCCCTCGGGTAGCTCACCGCAGCAGATTCTCCCTGCCCGTTCAGCTGTTCCAGAATGGGGTACGCTGTCTTTTTGGTCTCTGTCGTGACTCCGGGAGCTGTTTTGTATTGTTTCTGTTTCTTTAGTTGCTTTTCTGGAGGAGGAACTAAGACCCGCGCGTCTTACTAAGCCGCCATCTTCTCCAGTTGTTCCAACTTCTGAGTCTCCTCTGAAGTTTTAATTTGGTCCTTGCCTGAGCCGTGTCTTCCTATTTCTTAGTAAGGCTTGTAATTTTTTTTTTGCTGACGTGTACATATTTGGTTATCTTGATGAGTAAACTCTGAAGGTCAATTTCTTCCTCCTGTCTAAGGTTCTACTGTTGATTGACTTTGTGTTAAGGCTTTTTGATGCTTGGTTCAACTTATTCTGTACACTTAAGAATAGCCTGTGTTTAACTGTAAGATTTCCTCAGCTTTTCTTCATCTGATTCTTTCTCTGGATATGCGATACAACTTTTAAGATAGCAGTTTTCGTGCAATTGCTTACCCTACAAGAGAAATCTTCCTTTCCTTTGTTCCTTCTCTAGGAATCTGGATTAGTTGTGTTTGTTTTTGTGCAGAATTTTCTCCTCATCTCCTATGATCTTTTTAAATTCTCTCAGTCATTCAGTGTCCCTTTGTCCTCACACTTCTCTGTTGTGGGACCCTCCTGTGTTACAGCAGTTCAGTTCAACCCTTCCCTTTTTTTCCCCTCTGTGACACTTTTCTGTCTCCAGTTTTTTCCCTGTCACAGTGACCCACTCGAAACAGCCAAGTGTTCACTCCAGGATAGTCCATTTTGCATTTAGGTTGTCCAGCCAACAGAAACTGGATTAAGAAAGTACACTACTTGCCTACAATTCTGCAAGGGTTGCTCTCTTCCCCCACCCCTGGGGGGCAGGCCTTTGTATGCAGCACTGGGTCTCTGTGAACTTGGGTCCCTGTACCGTGGGTTCTAACTCACTGATGTAAGAGACTCTATAGTCCACAGTGTAAGGGCCCTGGGCTGCTGCCCCTAAGCAACTTTGAAGTACCAGACTGAGTGATGGGGAGGGAAATGAACGGCAGGTCTGGGCTGGAAATTCCCTACCTAATATTTTTCTTTTTCCCTGATTCAGCCATAGTGGAGTTCTTCTCCAGTCTCTACAGTTCTCCAGACTTCTAGGCAAGTCCTTTTGTCCTTTTGTTCACTGAATTTCTGGGGAAGTTTTTCCAGGGGATGTCTTAGGCCCCCCTGCTGATAATGTTACAGTGTCTCCTCAGTTTCTCATAAAGCTGTAGTAATCCAGTCTGAGTTGTATTGCACAGGGACAAACACACTACATGAATAATATTGTATCAAATCTTTGCTTAAATCACCACGGCTTCAAGAATCCTTCATCATCTCCCAGCAGGCTTGTGGTCAAGGAGATCCGGCTCTCCCTCTCGAGGGCGTGTTCTTTCCTGGGCTCAGGTCCACACGGGGCAGATGCCAGCGCGCTGCCGCCTCTCCTCTGCCTACGAAAGGAAGAGCTGCAGCTCAGAAGCCAGGGGTTAGGACCGTGGCGTGGAGCAGACGTCGGGACCTCCCTAAATCTTCCCCTCTGTGGAAATTCCGCAGACAGCATGGAAACCAGAGGATGTAGCTGATCATTCTTTAAAAAGATAATGTTCTGACAGGAGGTTGCACCATAAAACCTCTAGAGGGCGATGCTATCCAGCAGAATCTTAGCGTTGCCCTAGTCCAAAAGACCTGTTCGCATGTTTTTCACTGCTTTGTACACTCTTTCTTCCAAGGGGTCACTCTTCTCTTGATTTTATATTCCGTCCTGTTTCAGGAGGGCACTAGTTGCATCCGCCAACATGCGATGAATGCTGGCATACCTTTTACCTTTTGATAAGTAATCTCACTTAGATCACACTGTCTCCAGCTAAGCCCATTTGACCTTTCTGAGATACGTGAGCCAGTTTACTAAGTACATAAAGGTCCTCAACAATTGATTTATATTTCTCTAGTAATTGTTGCGTATTTTCTGTTTTTAAAATACTGAGTTGATCTCAGCAGACTCAGGTAACTCAAATTCCTTCACATTGTTTTGACTATGATTCTTAGTTTCCCAGATGCTTCTTAAAGTCCATTTCATTTGTGTAGTTGTTTGGGTCACAACTAATGCCAGTGGTCTGTGTAATAGCTCCTGGAAGCTAATAATCCTTCATCTTTCTACTCCCAGGGTCTAGCATAGTGATTTACATATGGTAAGATGAACGAATGAATGGATGGATAGGTAAATGAACCCAAAACTTAAATTGGAATATTAAAAGTTTGACTTGTTTTAATAGAGAATAGGCAGCACATCTTAGTTAAAGACACAATTAGTTTTAGGAATTCAATGCACTGATAAACATAAAGACAAACAGTTTTCTGCCTCACTGTAACACTTAAAAATTGAGATTAATTCTCATACCATAAAGTTCACCATTTTAAAGTGTACAATTCAGTGTTTGTTTGTTTAGTATATTAACAGAATTAGAACCATTGCCATTATCTAATTCCAGCAGATCTTTTACACCCTCAGTAGAGACCCCATATCCATTGATAGTCACTCCCTATTCCACTCTTCCCCAGTGCCTGGCAAACACTAATCTGCTTTCTATGGATTTTCCTATTCTGAACATTTAAAAAAAAGATATATTTATTAGTTAAACTTGAATTATTAGGAATTAATAATATACTTATTGATTAGTATTATTGAGTTAATAATATATGCCCTATGATTACAAAATCAAAAAGTGTCAAGGATATATAATGAAAAGTAAGTCTTTGTCCTACTCCATGCCCAGCCCCACACTCCACTCCAGTGATAACTGTAATTAGTTTCTTATGTATAAGTAGATATAACTTTTTTCTCAATATAATAATGATTATTATTGGCATACATGCTTCTAGAGCTCTTTTTCTCTATGCATGGGATATATGCATGGGATTTTACTGTAAATGGAATCATACAATATGTGGTCTTTTGTGTCTGTCTTCTTTTACCTATCCCATAGCACTTTGAACATATTTCTGCTAACACATATTTCATTGTTTTGTAATTATTTGTTTACCTGCCCTGCTTCTTACTGGGCTATTAAGATTCCCAAGGGCAGAGGCTATGTCTTGTTTCTCTCAACACTTATCACACAGAGTGGGTGCTCAATAAATGTTTGCTTGGATGAATGATGCTTCTCCTCTTCAAGCGAAGCTGTTGATTGGTGTGCGTCTCTCCACACCCTCCTTATGTATGAAACAATGAGATAAATAGGAAAAAGGGAGATCTTTGTGACCTGAAGTAACCTGCACTGAGAAACGTAAATATTTTCCTCATTTGGGCTGTTGCACACTTACGTGACAGCTAAATTAAAAAATGAAGTGAAGCTGGGCAGATCTATTCATACTTTATGTCATTTGCATGTGTCTATTTCAACTACAGCTGCTCATTAAATTGTGTACAAGTGACTGAAGACAAATTTTTGTAAATGAATTTATGCAAATATATAATTAATATATATTTGGGGATTGTCGTATATTTATTCTCATTTTCTGAGAATTCGATAACACTGTTGTGTGGTTGAAGGCCAGGTTGTTATTGATCTGTACCTCCATGTGAGGCTCTTATTTCAAAAGGCAGCAGCATTGGCTTATTCAGGGCAGGTGACAGCAGAAGAGGAAGGTGAAAGATTTTCTTTTTGGAAGGTAATGGCTCCAATTAATTTTACAAAGATCCTCCTCGGGGCTCTCAGACGAGGGTTCCGGAATAAACTGAGGAAGTGGACCCCCAGAGTCAATGCATTTTCCCCGGACCATGGGACCAGAAACGGCCCGTGGCAGCCCAGGATTTCTGTACGTTGTTAACAGGAATGTTGCCAGGTTAGACTTGCCCAAGTCTAACATACCAGGCTCCACAAACTGACCTCAGACTGTGCAAGACACAAAACTCACACAAGTATTCTGTTTTCTTCTGCCCCGTGCTCTAAGTGTGTCATTCCTTCTGCTTAGAATGTGCCACTCCCCTTCTTAATCAAGTGAATTCTGACTCCTCTCTTAAAGTTGAATCCAAACTTCCTGTCCTCTGATGCCCACCTTGGTGCCTCCACATGGAGTTAATGTCTCTATCTTCTGTGCTCCTACAGGACTTGGTTCAGATCGTCATAGTACTGAATCCTTCCAAGAAGTTTTGGCAGTTTAAGAACATTTAAAAAGTAAAAGACGTTAGCTGGAATTTTGACCTCTCTCTAGAAGTAATTATTGCTTATAAACTTGTGTATACATATTTCCATACCTTTTCTGTGTGTATCTAATCTTCTTTTTTATGGAAATGGGATTATTTATAGATCTTGTACTGCAACATGCTTCTCTCACTTCACAGTAAATTCAGATATTTCATATATGCTAGCAGATAAAGATCTACCCCATCCTTTATTCTATTTGGATGTGCCATTATTTATTTAACTATTGGTAGACAGTTAGATGGTGTTTTAGTTTGCTAAATGCTGCCAGAATATATGCCAGAAATTAAATGACTTTTCAAAAGGAAGTTTTTTAAGTTACAAGCTTACAGTTTTAAGGCCATAAAAATGTCCAAACTAAGGTATACAGAGAAGGATACCTTGACTCAAGAAAAGCCGATATCTGACACATGGGAGGCACATGGCTGGTATCTGCTGGTCCTTGTCACAGGTTTGTTGCTTCCAACTTTTGATGCCAGTGGTTTCCTCTCTAAGTGCCTGAGGACCTCCCAGAACTTTGGGTTCTGATTTGCTTAGCATCTCATGGGAAGGTACATGACGATGTCTGCTAGACTCTGCATCTCCAGACATCTGTGTCTAAGTATCAGCTCTCTCTGTTGGCACTCTAAACATCTTCAAATATCTGTGTCTCTGTTGGCTCTGAGGCAACTGTTCTCTGAGCATACACATCTCAGTTTCTCCAAAATGTCTCCCTTTTTAAAGGATTCTAGTAAACCAATCAAGACCCACCTTGAATGGATGAAATCACATCTCCATCTAATAAAAGGTTTAAAAGGTTGCATCCACAACTAGGTGTGTCACAGCTCCATGGAAGTAATCTAGTCAAAAGGTGAAACCCATATTTGAATGTGTCAATCGCTATGGAAACAATCTAATCGAAGGTTGTACACAACAATATTGAATCAGGATTAATAGAATGGCTTTTCTGGGGTACATAATAGTTTCAAACTGGTACAGATAGTATCTAATATTTTCGCTAGCATGAACAGCTGTGAATATGTCCTAATCATTTGTGTGATAAATCCCAGAAATACAATTATAGTGGGCCAACAGGATTGTGTCCTAAGCATTTAGTTCCATATCTGTCTCCTTTGCTAAAGCCACTTGAGGACAGAGATGTATTGTTGTATTTATTTTTGTAGTATCCAGTGACTAGCATTGGGCCTAGAATATTGTAACTGCTCAATAAATAAATGAATAAATGAAAGTTTTGATGCCCAGATGTGAGTCACATAGACATCCTTAATTTCATGATCAGCTCCTTTTCTGCTCCAAAGCTGTAACTGGGTCTGATATTTCCATATGGGCAAGGTTGTGGATAAAGACAACTTCTTCTATTCCAAGGGCAAGTACCTCTAAGGCTTAGAGCTGACACTATAGACAAGTCATTTTCTTTTGACTCCTAATTCAGGGGCTAGGTTGTGCCTGTTATCATAAAGCTGCCATCTGCAGTCACTGTTGCACTGTAATTTCTAAAATTTTATTTTATTCACTGGTCACTTAGCAGATGGGAAGTATAGAAGAGTACTGTGTGCACATGACGTGGGATTTTACAAATAATCACTTTAGCATAGGAATTAGAGTTCCTTTCTTATTTATGTTTCCCTCATCTTACATCTGGACAATCTAAGCTCCTTCTAGCTTGACTTCTTGCCACAGTCACATACCACTTTAATACATCTTGCTTATCACTGCAAATTAACCTTCTTGAAACCCTTTGCCTTTCCCAAATCTTTAGTACTCCCCATTTTATAAAATCCGAACCTCTTTAGACTGGCATTTCAAGGCCTCAGTGTTGTGACTTCAGTTTATCTTTTTTAAGAATATTTTTATTGACTAATCTTCACACACCGTCCACACATGAAATACAATCAGTGGCTCACAATATCATCATATACTTGTGCATTCATCACCATATCTTTTTGAACATTTGCATCACTCCAGAAAAAGAAATAAAAAGAAAAAGCTCATGCATCCCAGACCCCTTACCCCTCCCTCTCATTGACTACTAGTATTTCAATCTACCCAATTTATTTTGCACCCATCCCCCCATTACTATTTTATTTATTTATTTATTTTTTACTTATCTGGCCATACCCCGGATAAAAGGAGCATCAGATACAAGGTTTTCATAATCATGCAGTCACATCATAAAAACCACTTCATTATACAATCGTCTTCAAGAACCAAGGCTACTGGAACACAGCTCAACAATTTCAGGTACTTCCCTCTAGCCACTCCGATACATCAGAAACTAAAAAAGGATATCTACATAATGCTTGAGAATAACTTCCAGGATAACTCCTTGACTCTGAAATCTCTTAGCCACTGAAACTTTGTCTCATTTTTCTCTACCCCCTTCCAGTCAAGAAGGCTTTCTCAATCCTATGACGCTGAGTTTCAGCTCACCCCAGGAGTTCTGTCCCACATTGCCAGGGAGATTTACACTCCCAGGAGTCATGTCTCACATAGGGGGGAGGGCAATGAGTTTATCTGCTGAGTTGGCCTAGAGAGAGAGAGGTCACATCTGAGCAACAAAAGAGGTTCTCTGGGGGTGACTCTTAGGCATAATTGTATGTAGGCTTAGCTTCTCTGCAGAAATAAGTTTCATAGGAACTGTGCCGGTTTGAGTCTGTTGCAGACCTTAGAAAAGCCACGCCTTTTAATCCTCAATCGATATTGCTGGGTGGGAGTTTTTGATTGTTCCTATGGTGATGTGACTCACCCAATTGTGGTTGGTAGCTTTTGATTAGATGGTTTCCATGGAGATATGTCTCCACCCGTTCAAGGTGGAGTTGTTTAGTGGAGCCCTTTAACACGGAAATATTTTGGAAACAGCTTTAGAGCCCATACAGGGAGAGACCTTTGGAGATGAAGAAGGAAAATACCCTGAGGGATCCCCGTGAAACAAGAAGCTGGGAGAGAAAGCTAGCAGATTTTGTCATGTGCTCTTCCAGTTGAGTGAGAAATTCTGAACTTCATCGGCCTTTCCTGAGTGAAGGCAATCTCTTGTTGGTGCTTTAATTTGGACATTTTCATAGCCTTGCCTTAATTTGGACATTTTCACAGCCTTAGAACTATAAACTTACAACTTAACAAATTTCTCTTTTTTAAAAGCCATTTTATTTCTGGTATATTGTATTCTGGAAGCTTGCAAAGTAGAACAGGGGTGAACCCCAAGATGGAGGGCTCAGCCTATTGATTTCGTTGTCTCCATGGATTGTGAGAATATCAGGAATTCTCCAAATTGGGAAGTTGAATATTTCCTCCTTCTTCCATAGTCCCCCAAAGGGGCTTTGCAAATACTTTTTTTTTATCCACTGTCTAAATTACTCTGGGATATATCAGGGCATCACACTAACCTGTACAAAGCAACAAAATCTCATGCCCTATTCAAAATTCCACGTACTTATGGTGTTCAATAAACTGACCATTTAAGCTAAATTAGGTAATGTGCTACCCCAAATAAACATCTATCTCTTCCTTTGGTCTCACACAGAAGTTAAAGTTTTAAAATATGGAGAGTATCATTCTTTCCCTCTGTTCTGTTCTACCCCAGTCCTGTCCAGATCAGTTTCATTCATATCTTTAGTTGAAGTCTGATTCTTTTTTCAACTTTTTAAACAGTTCCTATATGGGGTAGTGCTGACTTTCATAACTTCAGAGATCTAACTCTGAGTCTCAGGTGTCACATAAGTACCTGAAGGTCCTGGCGACCTTCAGTTTATTTTACTAACTGTATCTCCCAAGGCTCACCTTCCTAAATCCTCAATTCAATGTGATTGGGCTACTTTTCTCCAGGCCTGAAATGTGCCATGGGCTTTCCTGTCTCAAAACTCTTGACCAGGCATTTCCCTTAGTCTGGACGAGTCTTCATTTCTCTCTATCCATTCAAACACTTCAGGATTCAACCTGGTTCTTTTCCATTGGAAGCTTTCAAACCTGCTCTAGAGCCCATATGATCACACTCCTCAAAACTGTGAGGACGCAGTCTTTTGACTTCACTCCTTTCACCTTTGATAAAATCAGCCTTGCAACCCATTAGCATTGCTGTCTAGATCTTCTTTTAATCTCTTTGCTTGAGATTACATTTCACCTCCCCCAAATACAGTATAAATTCCTCGAGGAAGAAGTGTGCCTTCGCCAGGTCAATATTCACAAAGCCGTCAGTAAGAGTTTGCAGATTGCTTGTGTCAATGAACAACTCTGCTTCTCTGGAATCTTGAAGGTGAAAGCTAGGCCAGTGCTCTATAAACTGTAAGGTTTAATGATTTCTTTCTTTTCTTCTTTTAGCCATACTTCCCATGGCCTCCAGCTGTTGCACGCAGTTATCACATCATATTTCCAGAAGGCTTCTGGAAAGAGTGAATATATGTCGCATTCAGAGAGCTGATGGGGATTGTGACTTGGCTGCTATAATGTGAGTGGTCTTTAGCAGGGACATCTAAGCCTGCTTGGTGATCATTGCTGCAGCCAATGAGCAATAGGCTGGGAAACTTGTCTGAGCACACTCCGCACAATCAAAGAGAAGAGGGAGGGCAGTGCCCTCAGGCCCGACCATCCCTGTGATAAATCCACATTAATTGCAATCTCAGCATGCAGGGATGTCTAGAACCCCACCTATTAGCCCCCTGGTTCTTCTACTGCAGAGTGGCAGCTGGGTTAAATGTTCTCAGTCCCCCCAAAATGTTAATGACTTTTCTAAGCAGATAAGGCACACTCGAAGTGAAAACAAACAGAAAGTGTCTGGTCTATTTCATGGCTTTAACTTTAATAACTGTTTTCAGGTAAGTATTTGAGTTGTTGAACTTTTTTTCTCTGAATTCATCAGGAGTGTATTATAAGGTTCAAAGAGAGTGTAGAAATCACCTGTATGTGCCACAAGTGCTACTCCAGTCCAAGTACATATGTCTTTCTTTGCTTTTGATTCTGAGGTGTTGGCTTATGATGAACCCTTCTATACCTTCTAACTCCTCCTGGCTCACTTCTTAAAAGCTCTAGGTGTAAATGTACTTCCTATCTCCATAGAGGTTTAAAAATTTGAAGTGAATTGGTATTCAGCAAATCACTGAATTCTGACAACAATGCTGTGAAGTAGGCATTATCATCATGTTACAAAGGAAAAGGATGTAACTGGAGAGATCACATAGCTCACCTGGTGTCACATAGCTAGTGAATGCCAGAAATGGAATGCGGATTCAGGTATCTCCGTTTAGTAAATTATAGTTTTCTAAGGTCTCTCATAAGTGATGGTGAGACTATCCATAAAATTCTCTGCCAAAATTCCATGGCATTTGACATCTCAAATGCAAACTTGTTGCATTTGACAGCAAATTAGGCATCTTCCTAGCATGCTAGTCTTTAACATAGCTTATGGCTCCAGGTGATATAAATGGGCCATTTGTTGTCTTCTTCTTTGGGCTATAAAAAAGCCTGTTGCTTATGCCTGAGCTCCATGAAGTCATTGGGGAACCTCATTTATTCATTCAATGAATTAAACAAATATTTATTGATCAATGATTGTATGCCAAGCACCATTCCATGCGCTGGGGATGCAGTACTGACAAAATAGACTCCAACCTTCCTGAGTCTTTGGGATGCTCTTAATCCAGCTGGGTTCTGCAGACAATTCTTGCAAATTTGAGATAGTTTTTTCCCTTTAAGGAGGAATCCGAGACAAAGTTTCCTAAAGCTCAGTCGAAGAGTTTTTAAGAGGCCCATAGATACACTTGTTTCATTTTAGGGGCCTGTGAATCCCTGGGATCTTTCCATCTAAATGTTTAGACATTTTTCTAGAGGAAGGCCCACAAGTGTTTTAAGCTTTTCAAAAGGATATGAGGTCTAACAAAGTTTACAAACCGTACTCTCCATGGGGATGTGTAGGAGATGATTACTGGCCCAGTCTTTGAATAAGCATAAGTGTCTAGAAGGGAGAGGATTGAGATCTTTCTCAGGATTTCCTGAGTTCATGCAATCAAGGTCGACCCAGAGAGATGCCAGAATTTGGTCACTGGGAATCAGGGTAAGCTGCAGCAATTCAGAGAGGGGCCTTCTATGGTATACCTCAAACTCCCAGATTCTTTGAAAAAGATATATAGTACCTTAGTATATTTCTGGTTCAGTTCCTACCAGTCTTTTACATAACCTTAATAAATAGTGCTAATAATAGTTGGAGAGTGAAAAATTCATAGGCAGTTCATGAAGAGACAATGCTCTAGGTAATTGGAAACATCTGGATGTTTGTGTCAGGTTAACAGAGCTGAACTAAGTCTGCGCAGGTCTGCTCTGTCTGCTCTCAGAAATACCAAATTCTCAACTCTTAGTTCCTTCCACTTCACTGGCATGTGTCCCCTTGCACAAAAGGAGGCTTCAGAGCTTGTAGAGATTCCCATGGGACTCCCAGGGGAAAAAGCTAATGAAACTTCTCTGTGTATACAAGAGTAAGAGACAGATTCAGGGGATTATCAGGGGACATTACTGAAAGCAGTATTGTAAGCAAAATTTGGCGGGGGTGCTAAGCAGGTGTGAGATAGAGATCTAAAGGGTATAGGAACCGAAATGTACAGAAATTGATCTGTATGCTGATAAGAAAGCTGCAAAGTACAGATATTTTTTACCCTGATCTCAAATAAAATTAAATTAACTATATAGTATTTTTATCATAAGTTACAGATCTTCTCTGTTGTGTTTTCTGACATTCAACACAAATAAAGTTTCTCTTGTATCTTAGTTTCCCAAACTGCTAAGACAAATATCACACAATGGGTTGGTTTAACAACAGGTATATATTGGCTCACAGTTCAGAGGCTGGAAGGCTTGCTTTCTCCCAGGGTCAGTAGCATTCTGGCTGGCCAGCAATCCGTGGGTTCCTTGACTTTCCTGACACAATGAGATACACTCTTTTTTCTCTTCACAATTCCTGTTGACTTCCAGTTTCTGGCTTCTCTCCATAGCTTTCTCTCTATAAAAATTCCAGTAATAGGATTAAAACCCATCCTCATTCATTTGAGCCACACCTTAACTAAAAAGAACATCTTCAGAAGGTCCTATTTACATTGGATCAACATGCACTGGAATGGGATTAAGATTTAGAAGAATTTTTTTCTGGGGTACACAAAACACAACCTACCATGTGTTGTTTTCAGATTGTTTTACCACAGAGCATGATTTGACTTATCCAAAATGTAGTTTTTTAATCTTGACTGTGGTTAAAGACTTTAAGATTTAAGACAAGTCTTTTAGATTCAGAAAGCATGGTTCATTTTGGAAATACCATCCCCAAATAATACCTATGATTAATCATATTAATCATAAATCACTTATAGTGAACCCACTAGTTTTTTTTCCACTTCCACTTCTGCTTAGAAATAGGTTCTTTGTTCCACACACTGTAAATGATCATTGTAAAATCTTCAATAGCAGTAGGCTTATTTGAACTCCTCTACAGTGACTTCATTTAAGAACTTCTGATTGTTGCTAATCCTAAACACAAGGCAAAATTGGTCATCTTGGGTAGAGGTCTGATATTCTTGAATCATATAGGCATTATCTGTTGGGCTTATTAAAGTCATCTGGGAGGCCTGAATTTTTTTTCAGAAATGTTTATTAAGGCTGTTGTGTTTAGAGGGACAGGTAAAGAAACATTTCAGAGAACAATCATAGGTATAATCTCTAGGCAGGGCCACACCCCTTTAGGTCTACAAGGTGGTCTCTATCTACTCTTTCATGTGAAAAAGTCAGCCTTATAGTTTCTTAGAAGTCAAAACTCCTCTCCACCTAGAAGTTCACAGTGGGGTAGACTAGTGCCCATCAGAGGACCTCAGAATGGGGGGTAGGGGAGGGAGTGTGGAATAGGCTATCTCCATTCCAACATTACCTCTTCTCTTTTTTATCCTGATGGAATACACATGGAATGTAAAGAGGTGTGTTAGTTTGCAAGTTGTTTGAAGAGTCTAAGAGACCTGTGGGACACCATCAAGCATACCACTAAATGCAGTGTATTAATTAGTAAGCTCCCAGAATGCAATACACCAGAATTGGAATGGCCTTTAAAAAGGGGAATTTAATAAGTTACAAGTTTACAGTTCTAAACCTATAAAAATTACAGTTCTAAGACAAACTAAGGCATCAACAACAGGTCATCTTCACTAAAGTAAGGCCGATGGTTCAGAAACATCTCTGTTAGCTGGGTAGTTACATGTCTGGCATCTGCTGGTCCCTTGCTCCTGGGCTCCATTGCCTTCAACCTCAGTTCCTGTGGGGGTTCCTCACTTTGCTTTTCCAGGGCTGGCTTTCATCTCTTGGCTTCCCTTGGCTCTCTTCAGGTTCTGGCTTGTTTTACATCTGATGGCAACATCTGCTGTGCTCCAAGCATCTCCAAACATCCGTGCCTTTGTTCTCTGAAGCACCTGTATTAGAAGTACCTGGTCCCTCTGTCCGCTCCAAGGCTTCTATTGTTTCTCATTCTCTCCAAAATGTTCCCTCTTTTAAAGGATTCCAATAAGCTAATCAAGACCCACCTGGAATGGGTGTAGTCACATCTCCATCTAATCAAAGGGTCATGCCCACAATTGGATGTGCCACCTTACCATGAAGACAAATTAATCAAAGGTTTCCATCCTTCACTACTGAATAAGGATTAAAAGAAATAGCTTCCTCCACAAGATTGAATCAGGAATAAAACATGGCTTTTCTGGGGCACATAAAATTTTCAAATTGGCACATTCTACCCTCTGGACCCCCCAAAAGACATGTTTTTTCCATATACAAAATACATTCACTTCAATCCAATATCACAGTAGTCTTAAAACATTTCAGTAACAATACAAAGTTAAAACCAGTACAAAATCTCATCAAAGTCATCTACAGGCATGGTCTGTTCTAAGGCAAAATTCCCTTCTGGCTCTGGACCTGTAAAATTCAGGACAAATTATCTGTTCCCAATATACGAAGAAGGGAAAGTCATAGGATACATGTTTCCATTTCCATAGGGAGAAATTGGAAGAAGCACAGGGGTCACTGAACCCAAACAGTTCTGAAAACCTGCAGGGCAAACTCCATTGGATTTCAAAGTCTGAGAGTCATTTATCTTCAAGGCTTTAGAAGGCAGCAGTCCAACCCTTTTGTCATGGTTAGGGACAGGTGTCAACTTGGCCAAGTTGTGGTACCTGTTTATCTGATTGGGCAAGCGCTGGCCTGTCTGTTGCAATGAGGACATTTCATAGGATTAGGTCATGATCAGGTCAGCTACATCCACAGCTGATTCCATTTGTAATCAGCCAAAGGGGAGTGTCTTCTGCAATTAGTGATGCTAAATGTAATCATGGGAAGCCTTTTAAGGAGGACTCAGAGGAGATAGGTTCCATTCCTGCTTTGGCTGGTGAGCCTCTCCTGTGGAGTTCATCCAGGTCATCCATCAGAGTCATCGGCTTCGCAGCCTGCCCTGTGGATTTTGGACTCTGTGTTCCTATGGTCACGTGAGACACTTTCATAAATTTTATATTTGCAAGTGTTCCCTGTTGATTCTGTTTCTCTAGAGAACCCTAACTAATACACCTTTCCAAGGGCTCTGGAAGTGGCCCAACTGTTTCTAAATGCAACTTTGGGGGACATTGGAGAGACCACCTTTTTCTCAGCTCTACCCTCTCCAAACATTGGGATTCTCTGGGCTCTCTGCCACCTCAGCAGCACACTCTCAATCCCTCACTCAGAATAATGTGGTGACAGCTAGGCTCTCAATCCTCAGTTTATGCATTTCACCCTCTTTGAGGCCTGAGGTGATACAACCCTTTCTGAACATCAAGGTAGAAGGCCCACCCTCTGCTTCTGGGGCAAACTCACCCTCTCCATGCATGTGGGTTGGTCCACTCTCCTGGCCTGAGGTTTCCTGGCTCCAGACCTTAGCCCTCATGCTTCTGCCTCTGAAGACATCTTTCCTTCACTTTGTCCCTTTCTGTTCATTTTAGTGTAAACTGGGAGTGGTTCCGTTTATACAGATCCCACAAACTCTTGTTGGTTTTCTATGCAATGTGCTGGGATCATAGCCATCAGACAAAAGGCCTTTCCGCATATCCTTTCTGAATAACTTGATCTCCAATCCTGGCTTTTCCTGAAATGGCTGACTGCTTCCATGTTTGTTTAAATACTCATGTGAGGCCCAATTCACTGAGGTCTCATTTTCTGCAAGCTCAGAATTTTCCAGAGCACCAATTTCTGCTTTTTTTTTGGTATCCAAAAGTTCAGTATCTTTTCCCTCTCACATTTTAGTATAAGCTTCAAGGAACAGCAAGATTGCATTTTCCACATTTAGTTTGGAAATTTCTTCTGCTAAATATCCAAGTTCATCACTCTCAAATGCTGCTTTCCATCTAAAAAGAATGCCTTCCTTCCAGTTTCCAATGACATGTTCATCATTTCTATCTAAAGCCCTATCAGAAGTATCCTTAGAGTCCACATTTCTACCAACAGTTTCTTCAAAGCAATTCTGGCCTTTCCTATTAAACTCCTCACCGTTCTTCCAGAGTCCTCCCCTTACCCATTTAAAAAGCCGTACCAATTTGGTATTTGCAATCCACAGCAGCACCCCACTTCCCCGGTACCAAAATCTGTGTTAGTTTGAAAGCTGCCAGAATGCAGTATACCAGAAATGGAATGACTTTCATAAGGGAATTTAATAAGTTATAAGTTTACAGTTCTAAAGAAGTGAAGGTATCCAAATTAAGGCACCAACAAAAGTTTGCCTTCATTCAAGAAAGGCCGATATAAAAAAAAAAAAAAAATCAATGGCCGATAGGTCCAGAACACCTCTGTCAGCTGGGAAGTCATGAGGCTGGCATCAACTGTTCCCTTGCTCCATTGCTTTCAGCCTCTGTTTCTGTGGGGTTTCCTCACTTTTCTTCTCTGGGGCTGGCTTTCATCTCTTGACTTCCCTTGGCTCTCTTCAGGTTCTGGCTTGCTTAACATCTCATGGCAGCATCTGCTGGGCTCCAAGCATCTGTGTCAGCTCTCCCTATCTGTAGGCTCTGTCATTTCTGTTGGCTCTTTGTCAGCTCTGAGGTTGCTGTCATTTCTGGCTCTCTGCAAAATGTTTACTTTTAAAAAAGATTCCAATAAATAATCAAGACCCACCTGGAATGAGTGAAGTCACACTTCCATTTAATCAAAGGTCACACCCATGATTGGGTGTGTCATATCTCCGTGGAGATAATCTAATCAAAAGATTCCATCCTACAGTGCTGAATCAGGATTAAAAGAAATGGCTGCCCCCCACAAGATTGAATCAGGATTAAAATGTGGCCCTTGTGGAGTACATAATATTTTCAAACCAGCACAAGAGGTTTAAACAGTTTTTAAACTTTATGATCCTTAAATATCACAGCATCTCCTATTTGGGAGCTGTGCTCTTGTAAACAATTCCTTAACTTGAGAGGCTAAGGTCTCCCAGAGTAGGCTTTCCAAAGGGGTCCATGTGGTGTTTGTTGCCTATTTCTTATGGCTCTGTCTCTGCATGTCTGTCTATACTCCCCCCATCCAATCCACTCCTTTAGCATCAATGCCAATATTCCTCCTTCAAGACATTTCATCACTTCCCATGGAATACTGGAGTTGGGTCTTGGTTCTTTCCTGTGTAACGGGCTTGTCTGGATGCAGTGGACTCTTCATGTGCTCAGTGGAGTCAGGTTCCTGCTGATATCACAGGGAAAGGAGAGAGCTCTAATCTTTCTCTGCAAAGGGTAGGAGTTTCAACTCTAGTTTTTTGGGCTTCCTTTTGTTTTGTGTTCTGCTACCAGCAGTGCTGCAGCCAGTTTTTCTCCTATAGTATCTAATACTTAAAGTCAAACTAAGTAGTTCTTAGTTTTTCTTTTGGAGACCTCTCCATCTAATACCTTCGTGAATGTGTTGTTTTCCTACTAAGATGCCCTATCTCTTTCAAATCAATATTCCCCACGTGTTGGCTGTGGTAAAATTCATTCATGCCTTTCCCTAATTTATCACTCATTTCAAGAATCTCCATATTATCTAATAAAGATTCTACTTCGGTCATTTGGAGAAATGGCACCCTAGTTTCTCTCTATTACCCTATCTTTGTTTCCCCAATAATAAGGTTTCAACTTATCTAGGCAAATAAATATTTTATATGGAGATCCACCAGTATTTGCAAAATTTGTGAGTGCTGCTCTAGGTTCCTCCCATCACAATGCGAAAATTTCATATGAGAAAATGAAAATGAAAACAAATTCTGTGATGTGGTATGGGTACTATTAAATGTTATCAAATACCTAGAATGTTTCAATTGATTGTTCTGTGAAAACAAAACCAGGCCATCCTTATTTTGAACACTTTAAACCTTATAGCTACAACTAATTACTGATACTGTGAACAAGGACTTTTCAGTTCACTTCCGGACCATTCCTTTCTCAAGGACCATAACTCTAGTAGGAGTGATGAGACAAGTTCTCAAATAAAAGACAGAGTAAACTAAGTGCCAGAAGAGTAGCAAGCAGGACCATAGGGACTCAAAAGAAAGACAGAGACTGTTCAACTGTGGGGACTAGAAGAACCTCATGAAGAAGGGTGGGTTTGAGTTGGGCCATGAGAAGTGAATTAGTTTTGTTGGGTGGTGCCTGGTGTTAGGGAAGAGAATTTTTTTCATTTGGATTATGTTATTGTTTCCATTCTCTTTCTCCTTTTTTCCCCCTTTCTCCCTTCTTCTCCTTACTCTCCTTCTCTCTCTTTCCCTTCCCCTCCTCCTCTTCCTTCTCTTCCTTTTTATTCCCTTCCTTCTTGTTTTCTTTCTCCTTTTCCTTCTGCTCCTCAAGTTCTTCTTCCTCCTCCTTCTCTTCCTCCATCTCCTCCTTTTAAGATATTCTGTCGATGTCTGAGGAGCCACACCAGCAGTATATATAAAGTCAAGATTTAACCTTATGGTGCTTAGCTTAAGGATTCAGCCTCTGAGAAAACACTGCGTCCAAAAATGGGAACTGCTTATAAAAGGCACTAAGTTCATTGTGGAACTGTAACTCTACCAAACCCTGAAATCTATTCTATAACTAATTGCTATGGTGTGCTTTGAAATTTATTGCTTTTTTGTGTATATGTTATTCTTCACAGTAAAAAAAAAACAACAGATTTACAAAGAGACATACATGCAAAAAAGCCACTAAGTTTTTGTTTATTTGCATTTGCTATCAGCGCTTTTTGTTTTCTTCCTTTTTGGCAGCCTTCACATCAAGCGCAGAAGAATCTGTGCCAGCCCACATAATCATACTATTAAGCAGTGGTTGGAAGAAAAAACAGCCAAGAAAAATGCCAGAGGCAACATTTGCCACGTGAAGAAACATCACCCCAAGAGGAACAGTAAAAGGGTATATCAGGCGAAACATGAAACAAATGGCCATAAAACTACTTATTAGAGAACTTACAATCAATACATAAAGACAGTTCATGAAGGAAACTTGGCAATGGTTGCTTATAAACTTATCATCTGTAATGTTCCTCGCTGGAAGCCAACAGGGCAAAATAAAATCTTGCTTTTTTTAAAAGAACAATTGTATAGTGTGCAAATGAAACCTATACACTCAACTGAACAATTAAATGTGAATATATTACTTATCTTCACATGCTGTTTTAAGAGGAATTTATAGATGTAATTGGCTCAACTTCCTATTTTGAAGTTCTCCAACTTACAGAAAAGTTGAAAGAATGTTACATCGAACACCTGTATACCTTTCACCTAGATTAATCAGTCAACATTTTGCGATATTTGCTTTCCCTTTTCTCTCTCTGCATGTGAGTTTGTAAATATATTAAAAACATTTCAAATACATATGCATGTTTTTGCTGAACAGTTAGAAAATAAATTCCTGGTATCATGGCACTACATCCCTCAATTCTTTTTAGTTTTATAACTTGGTATCCCCAAGAATAGAGATTTCCTACATAATCACATTGCCAGTTTTATACCTAAAAACTGAACAGTTATTCCCTCTAATATATTTAGTCCATGTTTAAAGTTCCCCGACTGTCCCCAGAGCATTTTATATAGTTTTATTTTTTCCAATCAGGAACCAATATAATAAGTTTCACATATTGTACTTAATCGTTATATCGCTTAGTATCTTTTAATCTAAAAATGTCCCTCAGCTTTCTTTTTCTTTCCTTTCTTTCCATGTCGTGGACTTTAAAAAAAAAACAAAGAGTCTAGGGCAGAATCTGTGCCACATTCTGGGTTTATCTGATTGTTTCCTCCTGACTAGATTCCAGTTTAATATTTTTGGCAAGAATGCTTCTCGTGTCAATTGTATACTTCTTATTGTGTCACATTGGTAGGTTAGAGTTCACTTTCTAAATAGAAAATTTTAAGCTGAATATCACTTTAAAACTTTAAGTAGCTATTGTTTCTTCGATTTATAAATTCTGAGGCTGAGAAAAATATCTTATTTGCTCTCTAGAGCATCCACTTAGAACCATCTACTTCCCACAATCGGTTGAGTAGCAGTAACTGGGAGGCCAGAGTTCAGCTCTGTGTGGAGTGATTGTGTACTTTCCCCAGACAAGGAGGCTACAGCTTTAAACTCTTAACCCACTTTTCCCATCTGTGATGAGTTTGTTATCATTATGCTCAAGTTCACAGGAAGTGGCAGAGGCAAGACGTGCCCAGATCTCTCCATTCTTTCCAGCGCCTTTCGAGGTTCTAACAACCCCAGCTGTGCACCCTTAGAACGTGGGTGGAGGACATGAAATGGGTGGAGGGAGAGGTACTCAGATAAAGATCTGTATATCTGACACTTCAAAGTTTTGCTTGGAAGTCTAGGATTTTAAAATGCTGCCATTGGCATCATTGGCGTTGGCGCTGACGACAGATATCAGTCTTCAGGGATTAAAACGGGTCTGAATCTGAGTTTCCCACACTTGGGCAATTGTACTCCATTTATAGCCTTTGAATTGCAAAATCTTCCTCACACAGGTCTTTTCAACTTCAAAACAGATTTTGTAAAAGAAAACAACAACGACAACACAGCATTCTTCTACACAAACTCCTCATGCTTTTTAAACAGGGGATCCTGAAACAAATGGTTTTTAAATGTTGCCATTTACTCTTGTATTACTATCACCCAATGTCATAAAATTTCATGTGCTAAAAGTTGAAAAAAGCAATATTTAACAAAAAATAATAGAATAAAAGAATATGAGTAACAAAAATAAATCTGCGTTTTTTATTAATTGATCATAATAACCAACATTAATGAAAAATTAAGGCAAACATTAACACATTGGCCTAGAATCATTCCAATTTACAAGTTGAATTGTTTTCAATTTTCTCTTTTTCCAGTCTAGATCCACAATCTGACACAAACTTTTCTCATGTAGCTGTAACCCCCGTAGGTTACAATGATACAGGATATATTTTTAAGACTGATTTTTTTGTTGGTGTTTTTGCGTTTTCTCCTTTATATATATATATATATATATATATATATTTTAAAACTCTTTTTATTAATTAAAAAAATTAACAAACAAAACATTTAGATATCATTCCATTCTACATATACAATCAGTAATTCTTAATATCATCACATAGTTGCATATTCATCATTTCTTAGTGCATTTGCATCGATTTAGAAAAAGAAATAAAAAGGCAACAGAAAAAGAAATAAAATGATAATAGAGAAAAAAAACTATACGTACCATACCCCTTACCCCTCACTTTCATTTACCACTATTTCAAACTGAATTTATTTTAACATTTGTTCCCCCTATTATTTATTTTTATTCTATATGTTCTACTCTTCTGTTGATACAGTAGTTAAAAGGAGCATCAGACATAAGGTTTTCACATTCACAGAGTCTCATTGTGAAAGCTATATCATTATACAATCATCATCAAGAAACATGGCCACTGGAACACAGCACTACATTTTCAGGCAATTCCCTCCAGCCTCTCCACTACATCTTGAACAACAAGGTGATATCTACTTAATGCGTAAGAATAACCTCCAGGATAACCTCTCGACTCTGTTTGGAATCTCTCAGCCATTGACACTTTGTCTCATTTTACTCTTCCCCCTTTTGGTCGAGAAGTTTCTCTCAGTCTCTTGATGTTAATTCTCAGCTCATTCTAGGGTTTTTCTCAGTCCTTTGATGCTGAGTCTCAGCTCATTCCAGGATCTTTGTCCCACATTGCCAGGAAGGTCCACACCCCTGGGAGTCATGTCCCATGCAGAGAGGGGGAGGGTGGTGAGACTGCTCGTTTAAGACTGATTTTATTGCAATGTAAATAATTGGAACTTTGTCTGTGAACCTTTTCCCCTGGGAGGCTTTTTAAAGATTAAAAAGTCAGGCAGTTAACTATTCCATTTTTCAGGTTATCACACATTTATGATAACATGGCATTGTATCACCTATAATGTCACTGTACCATGACTATGTCACCTAGGTTAACCTCATAAGCGTTATTTCTTTTAAAATTACACTTTTATTAAAGTAATGCAGGTGTGTACAAAAAATAAGTAAATAGTACAGCAGAATTTATAATGAAAAGCAACATCCTCTAAACATATCCCTGCTATCCCCAGTTCTATTTCCTTAAGGCAACCTCTTTTAGCCCTTCTAAGTTCCACTGTTTCAAAATGAAATGCTTAAGACTTCCGGAGAAGATGGCGGCTTAGTAAGACGCGCGAGTCTTAGTTCCTCCTCCAGAAAAGCAACTAAAGAAACAGAAACAATACAAAACAGCTCCCGGAGTCACGACAGAGACCAAAAAGACAGCGTACCCCATTCTGGAACAGCTGAACGGGCAGGGAGAATCTGCTGCGGTGAGATACCCGAGGGGCACGCGTTTTCCCGGCCGGGGCGGCTGGCGACTGGGGTCCCCTCCACGCACGTGGCTCCCCGGTCTGACTGGGAACATTGGATAGCGGGGCCCTCCCGCCACGCTTGGCATCTCGGGCCAGCTGGGCAATTAGGACCGGCACTCTCCCAAGCCACGGCGGCCAGCGACCCCCACCTCCACGCGCGGTTTCCCGGGCCGACTGCCGTGCAGACAGACGAGCGCCACGAGCGCCACCTACTGGGCAGGAAAAGAAAAACAGAGCCCAGAGATTTCACAGAAAAAGCTTTCAACCAGCTGGGTCCCACACCCAGGGAAATCTGATCAAATGCCCAGACACCAGCAGAAAATAATGGATGACGCTCGGAAAATTGAAGATATGGCCCAGTCAAAGGAACAAACCAATAGTTCAAATGAGATACAGGAGCTGAGACAACTAATGCTGAATATACGAACAGAAATGGAAAAACTCTTCAAAAACCAAATCAATAAATTGAGGGAGGACATGAAGAAGATATGGGCTGAACAAAAAGAAGAAATAGAAAATCTGAAAAAACAAATCACAGAACTTATGGGAGTGAAGGACAAAGAAGAAAAAATGGAAAAAACAATGGATACCTACAATGGTAGATCTAAAGAGACAGAAGCTACAATTAGTGAACTGGAGGATGGAACATCTGAATTCCAAAAAGAAACAGAAACTATAGGGAAAAGAATGGAAAAACTTGAGCAGGGGATCAGGGAACTCAAGGACAATATGAAGCGCACAAATATACGTGTTGTGGGTGTCCCAGAAGGAGAAGAGAAGGGAAAAGGAGGAGAAAAACTAATGGAAGAAATTATCACTGAAAATTTCCCAACTCTTATGAAAGACCTAAATTTGCAGATCCAAGAAGTGCAGCGCACCCCAAAGAGAATAGACCCAAATAGGCATTCTCCAAGACACTTACTAGTTAGAATGTCAGAGTTCAAAGAGAAAGAGAGGATCTTGAAAGCAGCAAAAGAAAAACAATCTGTCACATACAAGGGAAACCCAATAAGACTATGTGTAGATTTCTCAGCAGAAACCATGGAAGCTAGAAGACAGTGGGATGATATATTTAAATTACTAAAAGAGAAAAACTGCCAACCAAGACTCCTATATCCAGCAAAATTGTCCTTCAAAAATGAAGGAGAAATTAAAACATTTATAGACAAAAAGTCACTGAGAGAATTTGTGACCAAGAGACCAGCTCTGCAAGAAATACTAAAGGGAGCACTAGAGTCAGATACAAAAAGACAGAAGAGAGAGGTATGGAGTAAAGTGTAGAAAGAAGGAAAATCAGGTATGATATATATAATACAAAAGCCAAAATGGTAGAGGAAAATATTATCCAAACAGTAATAATACTAAAAGTTAATGGACTGAATTTCCCAATCAAAAGACATAGAATGGCAGAAGGGATTACGACCCAGCAATACCACTGCTAGGTATCTACTCAAAGGACTTAAGGGCAAAGACACAGACGGACATTTGCACACCAGTGTTTATAGCAGCATTATCTACAATTGCAAAGAGATGGAAACAGCCAAAATGTTCATCAACAGACGAGTGGCTAAACAAACTGTGGCGTATACCTACGATGGAATATTATGCAGCTTTAAGACAGACTAAACTTATGAAGCATGTAATAACATGGATGGACCTAGAGAACATTATGCTGAGTGAGTCTAGCCCAAAACTAAAGGACAAATACTGTATGGTCCCACTGATGTGAACCGACATTCGAGAATCAGCTTGGAATATATCATTGGTAACAGAGACCAGCAGGAGTTAGAAACAGGGTAAGATAATGGGTAATTGGAGCTGAAGGGATACAGACTGTGCAACAGGACTAGATACAAAAACTCAAAAATGGACAGCACAATAATACCTAAGTGTAATGTAACTAGGTTGGAACACTGAATGAAGCTGCACCTGAAATATGGTTTTTTGTTTGTTTGTTTGTGTGTTTGTATCTTTTGTTTTTGTTTTTTTCTTTTTCCTTTATATATATATATATATTATTAGTATTATTATTTTAATTCTCTTCTCTATATTAACATTCTATATCTTTTTCTGCTGTTTTGCTAGTTCTTTTCCTAAATCGATGCAAATGTACTAAGAAATGATGATCATACATCTATGTGATGATACTAAGAATTACTGAGTGCATTTGTAGAATGGAATGATTTCTAAATGTTGTGTTAATTTCTTTTCTTTTTTTTGATTAATAAAAAAAATTTAAAAAAATAAAAAATAAAAAAAAAATAAAAGTCAAAAAAAAAAAAATGAAATGCTTAAAGTACTGTTTATTTGTTTATCAATTTTAGGAAACACTTATGTCCCTTTCCTTCTCCCTTCTCATTCTACTACTTAACATTTTTGTCATTTTTAGTTTTTATCTATCTTTATAATTTCAGGCAATATACTCACCTTTCATTCACTATCCATTAACTCTAGTATTCCAAGCCCCTCTTTATGTAAGGTGAATATAAATGCAATCCTCCTTCCTTTTCCTCCTATCATTGCATCTTCCATCTTGTGTACTACCATCAGCTATACTTTTACTTTTATATTGCTGAGGTTGATAACTATAATTCTTTGCTGCTATAAATTGTATTTATAATCCTAATAACAACAGAAAATTCTCCTTTTATATTTGAAGCTGTTTACAGTTCTAAGATTTTTGAATAACTGAGTTCTTATCGACCATATGGTGAGGAAAATTGTGCCTTTCAGTGACTACAGAATGTCTGCTTCCAGATACGTTCAATTTGGCATTGCCTCTTTGGCTCCTGTGTCTATCCCTGAGTGTGGCAGCTCCAATAACTGATGGATGGATACACATTCTATAAAGTCTGCATTCTTTTCTTAATGCCAAGATGCAAGGCAATGGACTTTCTATCAGCATAGGTCTGCATAGGTCTTCTGTCTCTTTCTGATGGTCTCCTCTGTGTACAGATTGATGCCATTTAAAACACTATCAGCTTTGGGGGAAAAAAAACACTATCAGCTTTGATCTATGAAAGTGGAGAGCACACATTACTGCTTAATAAACACAATATTTCATTTGTTCATTCATTCATCATTCCTTCATTCAACAACTATTTGCTTAGCAGTTAGGTCCGGTCATTATAATAGGCATTGAAAATGCAGAAATGAAAGATACGGTTCCTGCCTTCCAGAAGATCAAAAATCTATTTGAAGAAAGTGAAAAAGTGAAGATGGAATGAGACAAACAAATCATTTCATTACACTGTAAAAGTGTTATGATGGTGCTATGTACCTAGAACTATGGAGGCACAAAAGGAGGGGTGGGTCAGATGAAGTTTTGGGGCAGAGATGATGCCTGAATCGAACATTAAGGGAGTATGTTTGTTTAACGGCTCAGTTAACAGTTGGGAATTAATGCGGTGGGGAAAAAAGCCTAATTCACAGGCCTCTGGCTAGTCCATGAACTTTTACATTTGTGTGGCTGTTCAAAAGAATAAGGGTGAAAGCCAGATGACTCGTCGTCATGTATGCCCATTTTGTGGTGGGCATGATCTCATCGCTGTCATATCAAGGAGACAGCACTTACACCCTGACAGTCACCTTCGATAGGTCTGTCGTTGTAAAACATTATTATTTTAAAAATGATTTTGATGCTTGGCATATATTAAATGCTCAAAAAGTGTTTTTTTAATGACTGGATCTCATATTTATCATTATGACCTCCCCCCCATGAGAAAAGATGGGAAAAAGCATCAGGGGTGCTCTTTTTTATTGTGTGCGTGTCTACATATTGTCAAATTTCCTCTTATATCCTTATCTATCCTTGGTTTTTGTTGGAGGTGGCTACGTGTCTTGCTTGGACCTACATGACCCAGGGCCCCTTGAAATAGGAGTAGGCATATGACTAAGCTATGGTCATGAGACATAGGTGAAGGTTGTTAGATGAGCCCTCCCCCCAAAATCATTTTAAAGGGAAACTAATTCAAACCCCCTTTCTCTCTTCCTGAAACAAGTATTTTAGCTGGGGCTGAACAATTATCTTGTTGAAAAATGAGAAAAAGCCATGGAAAACCTAGAAGCCAATGCTTGGACTTTCGTGAGTCACATGACAATACTGCCTCCAGGCTTCTCATTGCATGAGTAAAACAATCCCTACTTGTTTTAGCCACTGTTACTAGGGTTTTCTGTTCTAATCAACTGAAATCAATCTCTGATTGCTATTGTCAGATATAAATTTTCTCTATTTTTAGGTGAGAAAACTGAGATAGAATTTGACTTCCACAAAATATGCAAGATCGTGACAGAACTAATCCTAGAAATGAAGTTTCTACTTTCCAATCTCTTTGCACTGCCATACAACCTTTTTACTAAAGGAAGAAAATCATTTCAATTAAGAATCCTCTAAAAACCTTTAATCCCTTGATACCTGTGTTAGGTTGAATTTTGAACCTCCAATTTATTCTTTTTTTTTTTTAAATTAGAGATATCGTGAGTTTTTATGCATGAAAAATCATACATAAAATACATGATTCCTACAAGCCACCTTATTATTAACACCTTGCATTGGTGTGGTACATTTGTTATGGTTGATAAAAGCACATTTTTAATAATTGTACTGTTAACAATAGTCTGTGATTTAACTTAGGGCTCACTGTTTATATTAAGCAATTCCATGAATTTTTTCTAAGGCCTTAAAAATGTCCAATCTAAGGCATTAAGAGAAAGATACCTGACTACAAAGAAAGACCAAATGGCATGCGAGATTTCTTTGTCAGTTGGGAAGGCAACATGGCTGGCTTCTGAAGTCCTTATTCTTTGTTTCTTCCTTTGTGTTTCTAATTCCAGTTGCCTCCTCTCCCAAGTGTCTGTAAACTCTTACTTAGCTTGTCTATATTGGCTCTCTCCAGGCTCTGATTTGCCTAGCATCTCATGGAGAGACACATGGCAACATCTGCTGGGCTGTGGTTTCTAAAGGCTATCCATGCATCTGTGTTGGCACACCAAGCATCTTTAAATATCAGTATCTGAGATTTCTCCCTCTGTGAGCTCTTTTAAAGAATCCAATAAACTAATTAAGACCTACCTTTGAATGAACAGAGTCATATTTCAAAAGGTCCTACCTACAACTTGATAGGTCACATCTCCATGGAAGCAATCTAATCAAACATCACACCCACAATCAGATGTGTCATATCTCCTTGGAAGCAACGTAATCAAGAGGTCCCTCCTACAATATAGGGTCAGGATTAAAAGAAGATGGCTGCCCCAAAAGATTGGATTAGAATTAAAGTAACATGGCTTTACCACAATTACATGGAATCTTGAATAGGGCATGAGATTCTGTTGACTTGTACAGATTAGTGTGCCATGATATATCCCAGAGCAATTTGGGGGTTGGGGAGAAAGGAGGGAATATTCAATTCCCCTATCTGGGGAATTCCTGATATTCTCCCAAGCAGCAGGGACAACCAATTCTGTAGGCTGAGCTCTCGTTCTTGGGATTTGCCCCTATGAAACTATTTCTGCAAAGGATAAGCTAAGCCTACTTATAGTTATGCCTAAGAGTCATCCCCAGAGAACCTCTTTTGTTACTCAGATGTGGCCTCTCTCAGCCAACTTGGCAGATGACCTCACTGCCCTCCCCCTATGTGGGACATGATGTGTGAATCTCTCTGGTCACATGGCTCAGGACTTCCAGGATGTCAGGACCTGGCATCATGGGATTGAGAAATCCTTCTTGACCAAAAGGGGAAGAGAGAAATGAGACAAAATAAAGTTTCAGTGACTGAGAGATTTCAGACAGAGTCAAGAGGTTATTCTGGAGGTTATTATTATGTATTATATAGATATCCCCTTTTAGTATTGGAGTGGCTGGAGGGAAGTCCCTGAACCTATTGAGCTGTGTTCTAGTAGCCCTGATTCTTGAAGATGATTGAATAAAGATATAATGTTTACAATGTGACTGTGTGATTGTGAAAACCTTGTGTCTGATGCTCCTTTTATTCAGGGTATGGACAGATGAGTAAAAAAATAAGGACGAAAATAAATAAATAATAGGATAAAGGGTAAAAAATTGAAAGTCTTTTTGAAAGTCTCATTGGATACTTTTTAAAAAATATTTTTATTGAGAAATCTTCACACATATACATTCCATACATGGTGTACAATCAGTGGCTCACAATATCATCACATAATTGTGTATTCATCATTTTTTAGAGCATTTACATCACCTCAGAAAAAGAAATAAAAAGAAAAAAGAAAAACTCATATATACCATACACTTTATCTCTGCCTCTCATTGACCACTAGTATTTCCATCTACCCAATTTATTTTACCTTTTGTACCCCTGTATTAATTAGAGTTCTCTAGGGAAACAGAATCAACAGACAACAGGAGATATCTGTAAATATAAGATTTATAAAAGTGTCTGTGGTAGTTAGGTTCAGCTGTCAACTTGGCCAGGTGAAGGTACTTAGTTCTATTGCTGTGGACATGAGCCAATGGCATGTGAACCTCATCTGTTGCTAATTACATCTGCAGTTGGCTAGGAGGCATGCCTGCTGCAATGAATGATGCTTGATTTAATTGGCTGGAAGCTTAAATGAGAGAGGTCAATATAGCACAGCCCAAGCAGCTCACCATACCTCATCTCAGCACTCACAGCTCAGCCCAGGCCTTTGGAGACACAGAAAAGAATCACCCCGGGGAAAGTTGTTGGAACCCAGAGACCTGGAGAGAAATCCAGCAGAGAGCAACCTGTGCCTTCCTGCATAAGAAAGAACCTCAGTTGAAAGTTAGCTGCCTTTCCTCTGAAATAAATCTCCATTTATTAAAAATAAAATCTCCTTTTATTAAAATAAATCTCCTTTTATTAAAAGCCATCTCTGGTGTGTTGCATTCCAGCAACTAGTAAACTAGAACAGTGTTTCATGCGACCGTGGGGATGTAAGAGTCCAAGATCTGTAGGGTAGGCTATGAGCTAGCAGCTCCAATGAAGATCCTCAATGAAAACTTAGGAGAGACTGGTTGGCTGAAGCAGAAAGACAGATTATCTCTTCTGAATGCTCCTTAAAAATCTTCCAGAAATTAGATTAAGCATAACTCACTGCAAAAGACACTCCCTTTAGCTGACTGCAAATGTTATCAGCCATGGATGCGGCCAACACACTCATGATTTAAGTCCATGAAGTGTCCCCACAGCAACAGATAGGCCAGTGCTTACTTGACCAGACAACTGGGCACCATCACCTAGCCAAGTTGATACATGAACCTCACCATCACACCCCCACTATTATTTATTTATTTTTTTATCCATATTTTTTTACTCATCTGTCCATACCCTGAATAAAAGGAGCATCAGACACAAGGTTTTCACAATCACACAGTCACATTGTAAACATTATATCTTTATTCAATCATCTTCAAGAGTTAAGGCTGCTGGAACACAGCTCAACAGGTTCAGGCACTTCCCTCCAGCCACTCCAATACTAAAAAGGGATATTTATACAATGTACAATAATAACTTCCAGGATAACTGCTCAACTCTGTTTGAAATCTCTCAGTCACTGAAACTTTATTTTGTCTCATTTCTCTCATCCTCCCTTTGGTCAAGAAAACTTTCTCAATTCCTTGATGCTGGGTCCTGGTTCATCCCAGGGGTTTCTCCTTGTCATTGGATATTAACAGCAGTCATTCTAATGTATGTGAAATGGTATCTCATTGTGGTTTTGATTTGCATTTCCCTGATGGCTAAAATAAAGCTAAGCATCTTTTCATGTGTTCTCTGGCCATTGTGTATATCTTCTTTGGAAAGATGTCTACTAAAATCCTTTGACTATTTTTTAAATTGTTTGCATTGTTAAGTTGAAGAATTTCTTTATAGATTCTGGATATTAAACCTTTTGACAATAAGTGGTTTCCAAATATTTTCCTCCATTGTATAGGTTGTAGTTTTACTTTCATGATAAATCTTTTGATCCATGAAAGTTTTTATTTTTGAGGAGTCCCCATTTATCTATTTTTTCTTGTGCTTTGGATATAAAAATCTAAGAAATCATTAGCTAACAAAAATTCCCCCAAATGCTTCCCTATGGTTTTTTCCTAGGTGTTTGAAAATTCTGGCTCTTATAATTAGGTCTTTGATCCATTTTGAGTTGATTTTTGTATATGGTGTGAGGTCAGGGTCCATCTTCATTCTTTCGCAAATAGAGGTCCAGTTTTCCCTGCACCATTTGTTGAAGACATTATTCTTTCTCAATTGGGTGGTTGTGCTGGGTTAAAACTATTTTGTATCCCATAAAAGCCATATTCTTTAACATTGATTCAATATTGTTGGGTGGGATCTTTTGAATTACATCATTTATTTACATGGAGATGTGGCCCACCCAATTGTGAGTGGGACCTTTTGATTAAGTGATTTCCATGGAAATGGGTCTGCTCCCATTCAAGGTGGGTTGGTTGCTTGAAGTCCTTTAAGAGGGAACCACTTTTGTATGTGAATATATATCAATTAAAAATAAATAATTTTAAAAAGAGAGAACCATTTTGGAAAAAGCTTCAGAGCTGACACAGACAGAGAAATTTGGAGATGCAGAAAGAAAATGTCCCTGGGGTAGACATTTGACATGAGCAGATGGGAGAGAAAGTTAGCAGACATAACCATGTGCCTTCCCAGCCAACAGAGAAACTCAGAACATCATCAGCCCTTTCTTGAGTTGAGGTATCTTTATCTGGATGCCTTAGTTTGGACACTTATGGCCTTAGAACTGTAAACTTGTAATTTAATAAATTTCTTTTGTAAAATCCAACCCATTTCTGGCATATCGCATTTCCAGCAACATTAACAATTTAAAACAGTGGTCTTTGCCCCGCTGTCAAAAATCAGTTGGCCATACATATGAAGGTTGATTTCTGAGCTCTCAATTTGATTCCATTGGATTATATATCTGTCCCTGCTTGAATTCCTTTTTCTGTTCTTGGCTCACTTGCCTTGATAAAGCAATCTGCAGGTTGGAGAGTTACATTGGTGAGGAACTGAATGTAACCTCTGGCCAAAAGCCCGTGAGGAAGTGAAACCCTCAGGCTGGTGACCTTTGAAGAACTGAAGCCAGCCAACAAATAAGTAAATGAGCTTGAAAGTGGCTTCTCCCCTGCCTTGAGATGAGCACAGCCTTGGACATACCTTGATCACAGCCTTGTGAGAGACGTTGAAGTGGAGGACACAGCTAAGCCATCCTGTAACTCCTGACCCACCAAAGCTGTAGTATAATAAATGTGTGGTCTCTGATCTTATAACATGGAATATCATACAAGTAAAACATTTCATTTTAAGCAAACAAAAAAAGTGTCATTTTAAGCCACAAAAATTTGAGGTAATTTGTCATGCTGCAATAGATGACTGATACTAAGAGATAGTGTCATGAAGTTTTCTGTCTTCTGGAAGGCAAAAATACCAACATAAATGACAATTAAAGAGCACACACACTGAGGCTTGGGAATCAGATGAGGCAGCTTTTAATGAATAAATTAATAGAAAATATTGCTAGCAGTGAGATTTGCAAATATAAAGGGCAAAGGGAAGCTGAGGAAAAAGAAAGAACTTAAATCCAAACACGGATATTCAAAGTGACAGGAACTGTTGTGAAGCCAAGTGGAGTAAGGACGAGAGTAATGTTTGGGTTTGAAAGACTGATGTTATCAGGAGACACCAGAGAAGATACTGAGAAATAAGAGAAATTGTTTCTTATTTCACAATTTTGAGAAGATCCCATTTCTGGCTATACTTATGGAAATTAAATACTTGCATCAAATACTTTTTATTGTTAGTGGCATGATGCCACACATGTGAATATTGATAAACATCTAGATAATTACCAGCTTTTTTTTCCCATCAGGTAGACTCAGCTCATACACTGGCTGTGGTAGAAGCTTCATTTATTGCAGCTCTGCAAGAAGCTTAAATACCAAACAAAAGAATGAAATTTTAAAACCACCATCTGAGGAACTAAATGTTCTAATTAAGAAGAAGTTAATAATTAGTAGGTGTAATAATAATAATAATAATAATAATAATTACTATAGAAACTAATCTGACTGGTAAGCAAACCAGTTATTAGAAGAAAACTTCTGGAGGAGGTCATTTTATTAAACCAGAATCCATATAATGCCCTTGAGAACAGTCCACTGAATTTCAGCTTTGTGCCTTTGAAAGGCTGCATTTGGTCATGAGAGTGACTGTGCCAATACCAGTAATAAATGTGCCCCCTTTGTCCCTATCACCAACCCCGAATATAAATATCTCTCATCTAAAATAGAACATTCCACTCAACCAAGAGTTACATTGAAAGCTGCTTCAGACAGCCTCCCATACTAAATCAGGCAGTTTGTCAATACTGTTTGTGTTAGTTAGGATACTGAGCTTGAGTCTGAAAGAAAAGACAGTTCAAACAAGTCAGGAACTTATTTCTCTTTCAAAAAGCACTCCCAGTGTAAGCCATTCAGGACTGAAATGGCAGCTACATCATGTCCTTCTACCATGTTCTTCTCCTGTTCCCTTGTCCTTTCTTGTGGTCAAATATAGCTTATTACTGTGTGGACTAGATTCACATTACAGTGAGTAATATGATTGCAAAACAGACAGGGAGCATGGGGGTGGGGGTGAGGATACAAGATGCTGTTTTCTTTTAAGTACCTGCAACCCAGAGGTTGCATATAACACATTCCTGCATGTACCATTGGCCAATAGTTAGCTACATGACCATCCTAGCTTCAAGAGAAAAGGAAATACACTCTTTTAGTTTATGGCTCTTTAACCAGATGAGGTTGTTGTTTTTATTAGGGGAAGAAAGGAAGGATGGATATTGGGGACAACTAGATACATTACAGTTTACAAAAATCTTATGAGACATAGAACTAACTTTTCCCTAAAAACTGTAATAATAAATGCTTTTTCGTTTTGAACACCATCAACCATAGTAAAAACATTATTTATTCAATACTCACAATAACCCTGAAAAGTAGCTATTTCTTCCTCGCATATACAAAAAGGGAAACAGAGGCTCAGAGAGATTAAGCAAACTTGCCAAAAGTTGAACCTATTAAGCGGCACAGCCTGGATCCCCAGTGAGGCACTAAATAAAGCCTGACCCATTTTACTGCACCAAATCACTTATACTACATGGCAGTCTCTAGAAGGCCTACTTTATTTGTACTGCTCAACTTCAGTTCTCTTTGTCATCGGTCGTGGTTAGTGATTTGAAGACTTGCATGGGAGATTTCAGAAATGCTCGTTTCTAAATTTTATGGGCTGCAAAATGTTAGCCACATATAAAATACACAATGGTATAAATATGTAAAAGATTTAATATTTATATATAACCCATAGAGTTTGAGATATACATTATATATTTCTTTTTCTTGCTGTTTAAGGAAACTGTTATTTATTCAAGAGCATCACTTCACTCTGTTTTACTAGTTAAAAAATAACCACAACTTTCTGTTAGAAAGTAAGTTCTATGAATCAGGTTTCTCTAGAAAATGCCATCCTTTCTCTGCACCCTAAAATAATGACAGGTAAAAGTGTTGTTATTGCTTGAATGATCTCAGCCTCTTTTTTTTTTTTCCTATTCAGAGACAGGAAGTCACCTTGGGATGGTGATTCTCTAGTCTCAATTATTCTGTGAAGAGTTTCCTGAGTGACCCCATTAGCTATGTAACTCTAACATCGATGAACAAAGGAAATAATCTCAATAATGCCTCTTCTCCCCCTTTATGGTTTAACACCAGTTGATTTTTACGTAAAGTTCTGGGAGAAGAGGTGTACAATTTGCACAAGGAGGCCAGTGCTCTCTGGGAAAGAAGAGTGCAAGAGACGAACCTGAGCTATGGAAATTGGAGTTATAGAAAGCAACATGTCAGGGTAACCTTCAAGGGCACCAGCTGCCATAAAGGAAACTCACTTCAAGGGCAGGAGTATCATCAACTGATGAATGAGGCTTGACATAAGTGACTCAGCGTTTGGGCAAAGAAGTGGACTGAGAGTGGGTGAGAGTCAAAGCCCTCAATGCCCTGCCACGTAGCGAATAGTGTCAGAGCCCGTGTGTGACTGTGGAGCTACAATGGTGGAATCCAAGCCTGGAGCATCTTCCTAAGCTGGTCTGTGTGTTTGGTCCAGGAAGGTCATCATCTACTGGACTATGGAATTAGAGAAGCCCAATGAGCACAGAAGCCATGTCTAGTGTATTCCCAGCGATATCCCTGGTGCCTAACCTAGTATCTGCTCCATAGAAGGTGCTCAATGACTATTTGAGCATAAAAATCACTAAATGAAGGATCCAGGATGAGTATTCATAACAAGATCTTATGGTAGCAACCACCACAGCCATATTGGTAGACAGAGAATCCTTAAGAAGATATACTCTGGTTCTGATGAATAAGACTAAATTGATTGGAAAAATAAAAGAAATGTGGGAGAAAGATCAAAGGTGATGGCATAGTTATACAGAGAAAGTAGGGTTTAACAAATGAGTATGAGTGCTGAATCATTATATCAATATTTCTTTTAGTCTCCAGTACCTTAGAGCAGCTAGAAGTAAAAATCTAAAATGGTGGCATTATAACCCAAAGAAAACCCTGAAATATGTTCTATAGTTGTGGCGTGCTTTGAAATTTATTACTTTTTTTGTATATATGTTATTTTTCACAAAAAAGAAAAAAGGAGAAGGAGGTATATAACAGAGAAGATAAGATTTAACAAATGAATATGAGTGCTGAATCATTCTATTGATATTTCTTTTGGTCTCCAGTGTCTTGGAGCAGCTAGAAGGAAAAATGAAAAACCGTGGAACTGTAACCCATACCAAACTTTAAAATCTGTTCTATAATTACTTGTTAAAATGTACTTGGAAATTTATTGCTTTTTTGTACATATGTTATATTTCACATTAAAAAATAAATAAAAGAAATATGACCATATATATATCCTAAACAGGTCATACAAGTCTTACAAGTTGAAAAATATATTCTAGAAATCTGAATCACGCAGTTATACATGACAACTGTAAGGCTCTGACTTCCCCAAAGGACATGCCCGAACAAGATTTATTTCAATTGGGTGTGCCCTTAATACATGCACATCAATCTTTTACATAAGAAATAGTTTCTCATACCAAAATCAACTCGAGTAACTTTCCAGTATAAGCGAGAAAACTCAGCATTTCCAGTTTGGCAGGGTGACAAATCAGAGGTAGTGAAGACACAGCAGACATTATATAATATCTGGAGCTCACAAGGACTGCTATGTAAATAATTCTAAGTGAAAATATTAGTTGTAAACTGCTACAATAAATTTGCTTGGAGTTAACAACTATTTTAAAATCACTCTCACAGCTTATAAACTATATAGGAATCTGTTCTGTTTTTTAAACAAATAAACATTTCTGAAAAGTAAGGGATAAATAGCATTTATAAATTGAATTTCATTTTAAATAAAGTAGAAGAGTTTCTCATTTAAAGAAATTGCTCAAAAAATCAGTTGATAAAATGAATATTCTTTTTTAAAGCTAATATTGATATTTGATTTTTTGTTTTTGCACATTTTGTGGTAGAACAATCATGGGATGTTTTGATGAGACGGACCTTGATTGGAATCCTTGTGATGAACCTTGGTTTGTTTATTCGTAAACGGGGATAATAAAACCTGGATCAAAAGATTGTTGTTGTGAGCATTAAATGTGGAGCACAGTGCTTGATACAGAAGAGCTGCTTAGTAACAATTAGTTGTCTTTTGGGATAACCAAGACTGCTTTTTACACGCAAAGCTGCAGGGTATGCTCGACTCCAACTGCTGCCTCCTCTATCACGACTACCTTGAAGCTAATCTTTCAGCTGTCTGACTACAGAAAATGAGAGTTTGGACTTCAGGGAAAAAAAATGGCAATAAACTTCAAGCTCTAGCTATTTCAACTTAAAAACCAGTTCCCAATCTTCCCCTCACCTTCTGCACCAGAGAGCCCACTCATAGTATTCCACTGCCCTTTCCCTGTTTCATTAAGCTCAACCAATCCCTTGTCTTCCTTGGAATCGAAGAAGCCCCCGAATAAAGTAAATCCTTGCCTGTTTAACACTATTCAGTACAGTTTTTCCTTTGACAAAGAAGACTGCATTCTGGTCTGTTTTAAAGTAAGGAAAATCTTTAAGCATGAATGTGATCCGTTTGGATTCTGACAGTTATTCTCTCCAGACCCTTACCCCTCCAAACCCTGAGCACTTGAGCACCTGTTAAATACTACAACCTGACTTCAGTCTCCACACTGTGGAGAGTGGGGCAAGTGCCTGTCTTGTGCTTCAGAATGAGTCCCTCAGGGGAGAACACGATCTACTCCCTAAAACTTTTGAGTAGTAGCATTGGAGACTGTCACCAAGAAAACAGTCTGGAAAGCAGCAACTTCACGCAGGTCACTAGTAGCCGAGGCAGCAACACAACCAAAAGCAAAGCCCACAAATTGCCTGTCCCTAAGCAATATCCTTAAATAGCCCAATAAAACCCTAGGGCCCTGTAGGTCACTCTGAAGAAAGGTGTCTGGCAATTAGGTTGATAGGGGTACAAGTGAACTTAATTTGAGCATCAAAAATAATGTGTCCCTATCTTTTCACCACATGCATTATTTGCCTCACAACATGAAATAGCTTCTGTTCCATTGATTTGATTGGGGAGAAGTTTGAGAAAATGTCAACGCTGCCCTCCCCATACTTTCTTTAACAGGAACATCTGAGAGCGAGAGTGGGAAGGAGAGAGAGAACCCACGAGCTAAGGATAAAGACCAGCTACCCCTCCTCCGGGTAAGGAGAACAATTTAGGAGCTTCATGGCGTTGGGTTTTCTCACCCTCTTCTTTTGCTTTCCACCGAGTCTCCTTCCCGATGTCATGGCTGAAGACTGATGACAATAATTCTTACTTGATTTCCTGGCATCCATGCCAGTAGTGGTGTCAAATAAGTGGTTCCTCCCTGCTCTGAAATGGGAGTATAGTATAATCATTGGGGGCATATTGAATTACCAGCCCCAATTCTTTGCCCTTCCCTGCATTCAAACCCTTTGCCATGTGACTTTGAAGTTTCTCTCACAAAAGCAGAGTATACATTTCCTCCTCTTGACTTTGAGCTTGGCCCTATGACTTGCTTTGGGATATCAGCAGATGTGATGCAAACAGGGACTTAAAAAGTACTTGGTCAGTGAGGCCTGCCCTCTTCCACTTCTGTTAGGGCTATAAGAATCCTTCTCTCTGGGTAGCTACTCCCCCATTCTGGGTCTCAGAATGAACACACACAACGCAGAGACCTGAGCTGGCCAGACCACACTTTGCAGAGAGCTGCCCTGCTGGGCCCATCCTCGTGAGCTGACCTCTACCTAATCTGCAGATGTTGTTTTAAACTGCTGAGTTTTGGGGTGGTCTGTTACACAGTAGTAGACGACTAATACACCATATGTCTGTGGAAGGAATGGAGCGAGAAAGGAGTGATTTTCCATAAGGATCCGTCTGTCACAGGTGAAATGCCACTATATTAGGGAAAGGAGGAGAGGAAGAAAGGAGATGATGCCAGAGTGATAATGAGGCTATGGGGAAAACAATACAAGAAGAAATAAAATCAGAGTAGTACCACCCCTCAAATATGGGCTGTGTGTAGTGACTTCCTTCCAAAGAGTAAAATATGGAAATGGAATAAAATAGTAACTTTGCAGTGTAGAAACCTTACCTCAGCTAAGAAAGAAAGACAACATCGAAAGTGATGTCATGTTGACAGTGTGTACTTAACCTCTGTGGTCATCCTTCGAAAACCTTATAACCCCATTCTAACCTGATGGGAAAAAAATTAAACAAATCTCACATGAGACAGTCTATAAAATACCTGACCAGTGTTCCTCAAACTTTTCAAGGTCACAAAGATGAGGAAAGTTGGAGAAACCGTCACAACCAAGAGTTGCCTAAGGAGACAGGATGACTAAAGGCAATGTGGTATCCTAGATGGGATCCTGAACAGAAAAAGGGACACTAAGTAAAAACTAAGGACATCTGAGTAAAGCACAGACTTTAGTCAATGATAACATATCAATATTTGTCCATTAGTTATGAAAAATCTACTATACATGAGATGTTAACAATAAGGGAAACTGGAAATGGAGTATATGGGAAACCTCTATACCATATTCGCAACTTATCTGTAAATCTAAAACTAATGTAAAATTTAAAATTTACCAAAAATCATGAATATATAAAGAAAACATACAACTCAACAACAAAAAGACAAACAACCCAATTAAAAGTTTGGCAATAGACATTTCTCCAAAACAGATATACAATGGACAATAAGTACATGAAAAGATGCTCAATATCATCAGCCATTAGGGAACAGCAAATCAAAATTACAACGAGATACCATTTCAAACCACTAAAATTATTGCTATTTTAAGAAAGGGAACTAACAAGTGTTGGAGAGGATATGGAAAAACAAGAACACTCACTTATTGTTAGTGAGAATGTAAAATGGTGTAGCCACTATGTAAAACAGTCTGGTGGTTCCTCAGAAAGTTAACTATAGAAGTACCATGTGACATGTCAATTCCACTTCTAGGTACGTACTCAAAAGAATTAAAAGTAGGGACTGGAACAAGTATTTGCACATTGATGTTCATAGTGGTATTATTCATAATTGCCAAAAGATGGAAGCAGCATGTGTCTATCAACCAATGAATGGATAAACAAAATGTGGTATAGATACAATGGAATATTATTCAGCTGTTGAAAGGACTAAAGTCCTGATACATGCAACAACATGGATGAACCATGAAGATATCATGTTGAGTGAAATAAGTTAGCACAAAAGGACAAATATTGTATGATTTCACTGATATGAAATAATTAGGATAAGAAAATTCAAAGAGTCAGAAAATAGAATACAGGTTACTAATGGCCGAGTGTTCCAGTTTGCTAAAAGTATCAAAATGCAATATATCCAAAATTGATTGGCTTTTTTTTCTTTTTTTTTTTGCAGGATATTCATTTAATGAATTCTACCCTCCAATGCTCCAATATCCCATTTTTACCCCCAAACAAGTCATTAAACAATAATTTATGTATTCATTTCTTTAGAGAATTAGGTAAACCTCTTATTACAAAACCAAGGCCAAAACCTCTTTGCAGAATTAGGGTGTGTTCAAGAAACCAGTCGCAATTGAACTGGATTGGACTTCAATATGGAGATGATCGTGTTTCACCAAATAACCTTCAATTTAGGAAGATTGTATTCTTACAATATTTGGAAAAAATAATAACACACTTTCTTCCATTCTCAATCATTGAAGAAAAAAATTTCTCTCTTGATGTACCAACATTATTTCCTTTTTGCTTTTTCTTTCCTTGGCTTCCCCTGTCCACGGAGATTCTTTGGTCATATTTGCTTATCTTTAAAATCTTGATGCTCAACTCTGTAGAGGCCATGAAAATAGAGCATCCCCATGACTGCAAAATAAGTGTTATGATTTGGATACCAGTCATAAGTCTCCTTTTTCTTAGCCAAATGCTGTTCACTAAACTATTTCACTACTTTCATAGATTTGGAATCAGTGGGTCTGGCAACTTCACCAAATAGCCAGGCACTCAGAGGAGTCATGCTCAAGGCATATTTTAGGACTTTTCAGGACTCTGGTATGCCTCTCTGTAGAATCTTTCAGTTTTATCTGTCTCTAGGATAAATGACCGTGTCTCCTACATACCGATTTCCTGGAAGGAAGGTCACTCTACACTGGCCTTTACAAAGGGGATTTATTAAGTTACAAATTTACAGACCTAAGGCCATGAAAATGCCCAAACTAAGGCATCAGTAAGAGGATGCCTTCACTGAAGAAAGGCCAATGGCATCGGGTTTCCTCTGTCACACAGGATGGCACATGGTGACATCTGCTGGTCCTTCTCTCATGAGTTGGTTTCAAAATGGGTCTCTCAGCTCCTGTAGGCCTTTCTGGCTTCTCCTGGGGCATTTTCTTTCTTAGCTTCTCCAAACTCTCTCAGCATTCAGCTCTCTCCTAAATGTCTCTCTCTTAAAAGACTCCAGTAAGTGGATTAAGACTCACCTTGAATGGGCAGTGACACATCTCCCTGGAAAAAGCCTAGTCCAAAGGTCCCACCCAACAATAGTTACGCCGCCACAAGATTGAATTAAAAGTACATAGACTTTTCTGGGGTTGACAACAGATTCAAACCAGCACACCTGCATAGGGACAGAGAATGGGGGATTAATGCTTAATTAGTACAGAGCTTCTACTTGGGGTGATAGAAAAGTTTTGGTAATGGATGGTGGTTTGTAGCACAACATTGTGAATGTATACACCACCACTAAATTATATATTTGAAAGTGATTAAAAGGGAAAATTTTAGTGTATATGTCCAGAATGAAAATTTAAAAAACCAAATAACTGTACAATACAGAATGCACCCTAATGTTTAATGACTATAGCAAATAGCATGATTATAATATTGTTTCATTGATTATAGCACAGTTTACCACACAAGTGCAAAATGCTAATAATAGGGAAAATAATGGAGAGAGTCTATGTGGGAAATCTGTACTTTCTGCATGATTTTTCTGTAAACCTATAATTTCTGTAATTAAATAAATGGAAGAAAGAAGTCATGAGTAGATTTTCTTAAATAAATTCTCACTTTCATAAAAAACTTTTTGCTTTGATTTCACTCATTGATGTATATATATATTTTCTCTCTCTCTTCTCAAGGCCTAGAAATTCCCTTTCCACCATCTGGCTTTGAGATACTGCCTTCAGTTGATCTTCTTTTTGTTCATTTGCTCCCATGTGTCTTGCCATCACCCTTGCACAACTAAGAAGATTTCCTGCTTACTCATTGGTGGGTGCCAGTAGACAAGCTATCTCTGACAGGGCAAGACAGGGCAGGACAGGGCAGAACTCCTAACTTACTATTATCTTAGCAACTTTGTCACCATCAAATAACATAGCTTCTTCCTCAGAACCAAGATTATTTCTTTATGGAACCATGACAAGATGACATTCTTATCTTTAGCATTGTAAATTATAGATTTTAAGAATATAACAGGACTTTGAAAAACATCTTTCACAAGCCTCTCATTTTAAAGATGAAGAGATTGAGGGTCAGAGTGGATAAAGTTAACACAGGTAGGCTCAAAACCAGATTTCCTGATAATACAAAATCTTGAGGGAAATGACCCAGGTCAACTACATTCATTTCAGAAAATACTTATTAAGCATCTACTTTGAGCAAAGCCTTGTGCAGGGTGCTAGAGACAGTAGAAACATAAGCAAGAACAGCATGTGCCCCCAAGGAATTTCCAGTGTGTGGAAAAACTGTAACATTAAGGGGAGTAATAAAAGTACCATGAGAAATATAAATGGTGAGGAGGGAGATATGATCTCCAGTTAAGGATATCAAGAAAAGAAGTATCATTTGCAATGGTCTTGAAGGAGGATGAGATTTTGATACATAGAGAGGGAGGAGAAAGACATTCTAGGTGTCTTTCCATGCCTAAGCCAAGGAAGAAATATGGGAAAGCACAGATAGAATTTGAGGAAAAGCAAATCATTAGGTTTGGTCAGAAAATTCTACAAGAATAGGGCAGAATAATACCATGGAGGGCTTTGCATGACTGTGGCCTTGGTATTAAATTTTGTAAGTGTAGCAGGCTCTCTGGTTTGTGCCACTGGGAGTGAAGACATGGGACTTTACCAGCTTTGGTGATTTCCAGTGCAGAGCGTTAAGGTCTAAACCACTGTTTATGTCCAATGTGGAGGCAGAGCATAAGAAGGTCTGGAGGAAGGCATTTCTGGATCCCTTGAATGAGGCAAGAACAGACTGGGAAACAAGAGTGGGCTGTTAAGAGTGTGGTGTTTACCTGGAACAACACAAGCATAGCCAAGAGAATTGCTAAATGTGTGAACCAAGAGGATTGGAACATGCATGAAGATGAAGCCACACCTGCATAGATTGCAGCCAGTTTAGGAATCAAGGAGGTTATGGTAGTTTGAAGCTATTGTATATTCTAGAAAAGGCCATGTTCTTTAAATCCATTGATAGGTATAGACCTATTATGGATGGGGCCTTTTGATTGAATTATTTCAATCGAGATGTGACCCACCCCATTCAAAGTAGGTCTTAAACCTCTGACTGAAGTCCTTTTGAAAAAGTTAAAACACATACAGAAGCTAAGAAATGAAATTCAGAAAAACACCCAAAGATATTTAAAAAGAGAGCCACAAACAGAGAAACCAGAAGCTGAAGTAACAAAACCTGGGAGAGAAGGGCCAGCAGACATTTGTCCTGTGCCTTGCTATTTGACAGAGGAGCCCAAGCTCAGGGCAACTGGTCTTCAGAGAAGGTATCACCTTGTTGATACCTTAATTAGTCATTTTCATGACCTTAGAACTGTAAATTTATAAATTAATTAATCCCCATTGTAAAAGCCAACCCATTTCTGGTATAATGCATTTCAGCAGCTATAGCAAACCAAAACAGAGGTCAAAAGATGCCCCAAGCAGTGAGTTATGGAACAAGAGGAGGGTAAGACAGGGAGGTTCAGGAATTTCTACCAACAAGAGGCTTCTTAGTCTGGACTATCATCTTATATGCTGAGCATCAAATAGTACATGAGGAAATTAAATTGATACAAAAGATATAAAATTCCAAAATAAGGAACTAGAATAAGATGCAGATTGTCAAGGGAAAACTACAGGCCAATCTCCCTAATGAACATAGATGTAAAAATTCTCAACAAAATACTAGCAAATCAAATCCAACAATACATTAAAATAATTTATACACCACGACCAAGTGGGGTTATCAGGAATGCAGGATGGTTCAACACAAGAAAATCAAGTAATATAATACAGCACATTAACAAATTGAAAGGGAAAATTCACATGATCATCTCAATTGATGGTGAAAAAGAATTCGACAAAATTCAGCATCCTTTTCTGATAAAAATACTTCAAAAGATAGGAATCAAAGGTAACTTCCTCAGTATGATAAAGGGCATATATGCAAAACTGATAGCCAGCATTGTACTCAATGGAGAGAGACTGAAAACTTTCATTCTAAGATCAGGAATGAGACAAGGATGCCCTCTGTCACCATTATTATTCAACAGTGTACTAGACATTCTAGCTAAACAATCAGGCAGGATGAAGAAATTAAAGGCATCCAAATTGGAGAGGAAGAAATAAAACTTTCATTATTTCATTATTTGCAGATGACATGATAGTATACTTGGAAAATCCTAAGAAATCTACAACAAAGTTACTTGAACTAATAAACAAATTCAGCAAGGTGGTGGGATATAAAATTAATGTGTAAAAATCAGTAACGTTTTTACGCACAAACTATGACCTAACTGAGGAGTCACTTAAGGAAAAAAAAATTTGTTCAAAATAGCAACTAAAAGAATCAAGTACTTAGGAATGAATTTAATTAAGAACGTAAAAGACTTATACACAGAAAACTATACAAATTGCTAAACGAAATCGAAGAAGATCCAAATAGGTGGAAAGACATTCCCTGCTTACGGATAGAAAAGCTAAATATAGTTAAGACGTCAATTTTACAGATTCAATGCAGTATCAATCAAAATTCCAACAACCTACTTTGAAGATTTGGAAAAGCTAGTTACCAAATTTATCTAGGAGGGAAAAAGATCCCGAATAGCTAAAAGCATCCTAGAAAAGAATGAATTAGGAGGATTGACACTTCCTGACTTTAAAATTTATTATAAAGCCACAGTGGTCAAAACAGATGGTACTGGTACAAAGACAGAAGTATTGGCCAATGGAATCAAATTGAGAGTGTAGAAATAGACCACCAAATCTATGGTCAACTGATTTTTGACAAGACCCCCAAATCCACCGAACCTGGACAAAATAGTCTTTTCAACAAATGGGAACTGGATATCAATAGCCAAAATAATGAAATGTTAATGTAATACAAAAATTAATTCAAATGGATCAAACACCTAAATACAACTAGCACCATAAAGCTTAAAGAAGAAAATTTGGGGAAACATCTTTAAGACCTAGGAATAAGGAGGTAGCTCCCTAAACTTTACACCCAAAGCACAAGCAACAAAAGAAAAAATAGATAAATGGGAACGCCTCAAAATCAAATGCTTTGGTCCTTCAAAAGACTTTGTCAAAAAGTTGAAGAGAGAGAGAAGATATTTGGAAACCACATATTGGACAAAGGTTTGATAATCTGTAAACATAAAGAAATCATCCAACTCAACAACAAAAGTACAAGCAACCCAATTATAAAATGGGTTGAAGATATGAATAGGCATTTTTCTGAAGAGCAAATACATGAAGAGATGCTCATTTTCACTACCTAGAAGGGAAATGCAGATCAAGACTATAATAAGATACCACCTCACACCTATAAGAGTGGCTGTTATTAAATAAACAGGAAACTATAAATGTTGGAAAGTTTGTGGAGAAATTGGGACACTTATGCACTGCTGTTGGGAATGTATAATGATACAGGCACTATGGAAGACAGTTTGGTGATTCCTTAAGAAACTAAATATTGAGTTGCCCTATGGCCCAACAATACCACTACTTGGTATATATCCAGAAGAACTGAAAGCAGTGACACAAACAGACATCTGCACACCGATACTCATAGCAGTGTTATTCATGACTGCCAAAAGATGGAAACAATCCAAATGCCCATCAACAGACGAGTGGGTTGACAAAATTGTATATACATATGATGGAATATTATGCAGCAGGAAGATGAAATGATGTCCTGAAGCACATGACGAGATGGATGAACCTTGATGACATAATGCTGCGTGAAATAAGCCAGACCCAAAAGGATAGATACTGTATGACTCCACTTTTATGACCATGGTAAAGGCAAAATCAGAGGCTTATAATACAGAATATAGGAGACTGAGTGATACATAGAAGCTAGAGATGGGTGAACGGTTAGCTAATGAGATTGAACTCTAATGCAAGGGAATAGATAGAAGTGAAGACAGTTCTCTATTGGGTCTATAGATAATATTACAATATTGAAGGTGAACAAGATTGAAAGGGGTTGTATAGACTTATGTGTCCCACAAATTAGCACTAGAAATATAAATAAGTTTTGCAAGAACCACTTCAAATGTATGTGTACAAAGATTGTTTAAGTCTAGGGTAGCTATTGCATGCTATGGGCTATGTTTAACAGGAAAATTTCAGTAGTACCACAGCCATAGCATGGGTAAATAATGGGGGAAGGGACAAGAGTTAAGGGGATGTTTAGATTTCCTATTTGGTGAGGGTGGGTTTATTGGTTATCTTTTTCTTGGGAACAATGAAATTATCTAAAATTGAGAGTGTTGATGGACTGTGGACTTTGGACATTATACATGATGTCTGATGAATGTATGTGGCTGAAGTATGCACCAACTGAGAAGTAGATTGGTGAATGATGGTGTATACATATGATTGAATATTGTGCTGCTATAAAAAGGAACAAAGTCATGAGGCATACAAAGATGTGAATGAACATGTGGGACATTTGGTGAGGCAAAATAAGCCAGAAATGAAAGAACAATTATTGTATGGTCTCCTTTAGAAAACACTTAAAAGAAAACAGAGGCCTAGATTGTAAGCTTTTAGAGCAGACTCATTAAGTCCGGAGTGAGGATTATTATTTCTGGATTTTGATAAGCTGTTTTACATATATGACCTGATATTTAGAGATAAGAACAAAGCTGAACAGGTTGGGTTTAAAGTAATTCAGAACATAGGGGTAAGAAAGACAGTGTCTATATCTTAGAACCACACATACTCTTTGAGATCAATGGAAGATAGGTTTATTTGGTCTAAAACAGGAATTTTTTGTAGGGCATAATCTAATTCAACCTATCTGTATAGCTCATTTGAACAACTGAAACACAGGGAGCCCAGAATAAAAAAGAGGTCCTTTAATCCTGTATAGATATTGTAATGCCTGGATATATCCTAGAGTATATTAAGCAGAAAATTTAAAAGTATCGGCAAAGTCCCCTGAGGGATGGGAGAAAGAATATGTAACTATTAAACTTTACCATCAGGGAATCCCCTAATACTGTGTCAAACTTTAAGGACACCCAAATCAATAGGCCATGCCCTCAATCATGAGGTTTATTCTTGTGAAGCTTATACAGGTAGCATGGAAGCTTAGACTACCTATAGGCATGCTTAAGAGTTATTTCTGGAGAAACTCTTGTTTTTCAGATGTGGCCTCATTCTCTCTAAGCCCAACACTGCAAGTGAAATCATTGCCCTCCCCCGTATGTGGGACATGATATCCAGGGGTAAAAGTCTCCCTGGTGACATGGGAGATGACTTCCAGGGATGAATTTGGACCTGGCACTGAGGGATCAACAATTCCATCTTGATCAAAAGGGAGAAAAGAAGTGTCACTAATAAAGTATCAGTGGCAGAGTGAGTTCAAATAGAGTCAAGAGGCTACTTGGGAGGTTGCTGTTATGCAAACTTCAGTTAGACCTTGCTACCTATCATGACCTGCCAACCCCCAATCAAAACCATCTAGCCAATTGTAAAGAACACAGTCAAGAGGCTACTTGGGAGGTTGCTGTTATGCAAACTTCAGTTAGACCTTGCTACCTATCATGACCTGCCAACCCCCAATCAAAACCATCTAGCCAATTGTAAAGAACACCTAGGGCAATATATAAGATTCCACAAGGGTTCCAGGCACTAGAGTAACTTTCCAGAATCCTACAATCTCCAGATGGGTCCCTGGTCCAGATAAATCCTGAAACCTATCCCAGTCTCTCCAGAACATCGGATAGTTCCATCTCCCTACCCCATATTAGTGACAGACCCTTCCAATACAAAAAATTTAGAATTGCCATGGTCCAAACACCCCTAAAGAGAGGGATGGAAAGGTCAAAGGTGATGGTGGAGTTATACAGAGGAGATAGGATTTAACAAATGAATATGAATGCTGAATCATTAAATTGATATCTCTCTTAGGCTCCAGTATTTTAGAGCAGCTAAAAGTAAAAACCTGAAATTGTGGAATTACAACCCATGTCAAACTCTGAAATATGCTCTACAACTAATTGTGGTTCTGTGCTTTGAAATTTAAAGCTTTTTTGTATGTATATTATTTTTCACAAAAGAAGAAGGACAAAAAGTTTATTGTGATGATAAAAAAAGCATTTAAGCCCTCTAGCCTCCTATATTCTGGAGCAGTTGGAAGGAAAAATATGAGAGGATCATATGGTAGCCCATGACAAACTCTGGAATCTGTCCTGTACTACTTGTTGAAGAGTGCTTTGGAAACTATTGCTTTTTTACTTCTTTTCTTTGTATTTATGTTATACTATAAAATAAAAAAATTTTTTTCTGAAATGACAGGAAGAATAAGGGAGAAAAAATATTTTCAGAAATAAAGCTGGCAAGTTTCCAGAACTAAAAATATTAAATTCCTTACATTGAATAATCCTACAGGTAATGAACATTAATATATTATTTATTATTATTTTAAATTTTGCCATAAACTTATTGGAGTTTTGTTCACTACTGTTCTTTTTTAAATCACATATTTTCTTTGCTTATTTGTCTTTATTTTTCTAGGGGACTGGCCATAAGTAATTGATATTTTATCAGTGGGTAGTAAATATGGAATCCTTGAATATTTGAAAATGTCTTTATTGTCTTCATAGTTGAATGATACTTTGGCTAGGTATAAATTCTTTGATTAAAATTTATGTTCATTTGCTACTTTGAAAAAGAAAAAAGAAACAGGGGCCTAGATTATAAGCTCTTATAGCAGACACATTAGTCTGGATTGATAAATATTTCTGGATTTTGAGAGGATGTTTCATATATCTACAATCTGGTATTTAGAGATAAGAATGAAGTCAATCAAGTCAGGATTAAGGTAATTCAGAATACAGGGATAAGGAAGACATTGTCTATATTTTAAAATCTCACCTACTCTTTGAGACCAAATGAAGAAAGTATGATTTTGTCCAGAACTGAAATTTTCTGTAGCACATAATCTTACTCAACCTGCCTGGATAGCTCATTTGAACAATTGAAAGACAGGGAGCCTAGAATAAAAATGAGGGCCTTTAATCCTGTATAGTTTAATGTAATGCCTGGCTACATCCTAGAATATATTAAGCAGGTAATCAAATAGTATTGGCAAAGTCCCTTGAGGGATGGGAGAAAAAATATGGCACTATTAAATTTTACCATCAGGGAATCCCCTGATACTGTGTCAAACATTAGGGACACCCAAATCAATAGGCCAAGCCCTTGATCTTGTGGCTAACTCTTGTGAAGCTTATATAGGTAATGGACAAGCTTAGGCTACCTTTACGTATGGCTAAGAATTACTTCTGGATCCTCTCTTTTGTTGCTCAGATGTGGCCTCACTCTCTCTAAACCCAACTCTGTAAGTGAAACCATTGGGTAGAAGTCTCCCCGGAGGCGTGGGGGATGTTTCCCAGATATGATTCTGGCCCTGCCACCATGGGATCAACAATGCCATCCTGACTAAATGGGAGAAAATAAATGTAACTAATAAAGTATCAGTGGCTGAGAGAGTTCAAATAGAGTCAAGAGGCTACTCTGGAGTTCACTCTTATGCAAGCTTCAGTTACACACTGTTTCTTGCCAAAACCCATAACTTGCCAAACCCCAAACAAAACCATTCCAGTCAATCCTAAGGAACATTTAAGGTCTTATGTAGGATTCTACAAAGTTTCCATGCAGTAGGGTAACTTTCCAGAAGCCTACAACCTCCAGATGGGTCCCTGGACCCAGATAAGTCCTGAAACCTAGAGGGCGCAGCCTCTCCAGAACATCAGCTAGTTCCAGCTCCCTACCCCATATTATTGGCAGCCCCTTCCAACATGAAAAAATCAGAATGGCCACAGCCCAAATACCCCTAAACAGTGGGAGAAAGGTCAAAAGTGATGTTGGCGTTATACAGAGAAGGTAGTGTTTAACAAATGAATATGATTGCTGAATCATGGAATTTATATTTATTCCAGTCTCTAGTATCTTGGGGCAGCTAGAAATAAAAACCTAAAATTGTGGAATTGTAACCCAAACCAAACTCCGAAATCTGCTCTACAACAGATTGTTGTGCTGTGTTTTGATATTTACTGGTTTTTTTAGTACATGTTATTTTTCACAAAAAAGAAAAAAATAGTCAATTGTGATGATAAAAAAATATTTATTCCTTCTAGCCTCCTGTATTCTGGAGCAGCTAAAAAGAAAAATCTGAGAGGATCATTTGGTAGCCTAGGACAAATTCTGGGATCTGTTCTATAACTACTTGTTGAAGAGCGCTTTGAAGACTATTGCTTTTTTCTTTCTTTGCTTTGTATATAGGTTATATTATATAATTTTAAAAAGTATAAAATAAAAAAGAAAATTGCTGCCTCCACAAGATTGGATCAGGATTTAAAGAACACGCTTTTCTAGGGTACGAAACAGTTTTAAACCAGTACACCTTGACAGTCTCCACAATCACATCACCCAGTTCCTCATAGTAAATCTCTTTAATACAGGGTGCATGGGTAGTTCAGTGGTTGGAATGCCTGCCTTTCATGTGGGAGACCAGGGTTCGATTCCCAGACCATGCACGCCCCCTAAAAAAACACCTCTTTAATACATATCTCCTACTGTGCTTTGTTTCTCTGGTTTAGCCCTGACTGATATTAAGGGTATGAAGAATTGAAAGAGTAGTGATGGTGAGAGGGGTTGGCTAGAGAGGGAAGTTGGCTCTGATTTCCTCCCATCAAATGAGGTGTGTCTTCAGTGGACCATTCAGAGGGTTTGACACATTTCTCCATGAAGTTGGAGCAGCTGGACTGATGAGGATGAGGTTTGGTGGGCTGGTTCCTTTAGCAAAGGAGCCACCTGAAACTTAGGCAGGGACTTGCAAGTAAATATATGAATTGAATATAAATAGGCATTTGTGCCCTTATGAAAACCAATTAAAAAATGCTAAGTGGATTTTCTAAAAAGTCGTAAATACACAGCATGGAATATCAATCAGTTTTCTCCTGAGGGATGGAATCAACAGGGCATGTGTGTGTGTGTGAGTGAGTGTGTGTGTGTAAAGAGATTTATTTTAAGTGTTGGTTTGTGCAATTATGGTGGTTACAAATCGAAGTTAGGTAGGGTGGATGGAAATTCTGGTAAAAGTTATATTGAAATCTTAAGTTTGAGTTCCTGAAGGGAGGCAGGCAGGCTATAAATTCAGGCAAGAGAAGATGTTGAAGTCTTGAGGCAGAAATTCTTCTGCTCTCTAGAACCCTCAGCTCTTCCTGTTAAGACTTCCAACGGATTGGATGAGGTCCACTTATTGCAAAGGGTAATCTTTACTTAACTCAACTGATTGTAGATCCTAACCCCATCTACAGAATATCTCCACAGTAACAATTAGGCTAGTATTTAACTAACTGAACACCATAAACTAGTCAAATTGGCACATAAAATTATCATCACAGGTGAGAATACGAGGAATAAAGACAACCAGAACTAAATTTTATTGGGAAGAAAATAGAGGGTTGATAGAAGACCTAGAAGATCCTATAAGTATCATCAGACTGTATAGCCAGCCATTTGAGAAAAAAGAAAAATTCCTAATGCTCCCTTAAGGGAACAACAGAGAATACAAAAATTTGACTCCAAATTTTCAGCACTCTTGGATAAATGCAGATATTCGCTACTATCGCATTGCGTTACCCTGTTTTGTCTTATTAAAGCTGCTGGGATGCAAGATACCAGAAATGGGTTGGCTTTTATAAAGGGAATTTATTATTCTAAGACCTTGAAAATGTCCAAATTAAGGCACCTACAAGAGGATACTTTCACTTAAGGAAGGCCTATCATGTCCAGGATTTCTGTCACATAGGAAGACACACGACAATATCTGTTGTCCTTCTCTCCTGGTTTCTGGTTTCAAATAGCTCTCTCCACATCAGCAAAGGCCTGTGTCCTGGTTTCCTCTCTCTCCTCTCTGTATAGGTTCTGTGTTCTTTCTCATAAAGGGCTCCAGGAAAGGATTAAGACTCACCTTGAATAGGCAGGTCACACCTTCATGGAAACAAACTAATGAAGAAGTCCCACCCAACAATAGGTCTGCCTTCACAAGTTTGGATTAAAAGAACATGACTTTGGGTGGTGCGACAGTGGCTCAGTGGCAGAATTCTCACCTACCATGCCAGAGACCTGGGTTTGATTCCTGGTGCCTGCCCATGTAGAAAAGAAAGAACATGGCTTTTCTGGGATGTATAACAGCTCAAATCCAGCACATATCCTGAATTTTCAAAAACAATGAATAGTGTCAGAAAACACACGTCAACTTGATATCACTGTAACACACAATGAAATTAATAGCTAGGTGTGCCCATTACAAACTTGTTGTCTCTCTGCTTCAAATTGGCCTTTTTTGCCTGCTCTGTGAAAGTGGTTCTGAGACCTTTACATAGTTTTTCCTTTGCCAGCTGTTACAATGTTAAGCTTTGCCAGTAGAGGGGTATTAGAAAGACTTTCACGGAATTAAAAATAAGTTTTGGTTTTGGTTCCATGCTTCTCTTAATAAGCACCTGCAGTGCATTGTGCAGGGAGTATGTGTGTGGTGATGGGGCAGTAGCACCCAGCAGCGTCTCGAGTCACACACCTGGGTCTCAAGTGGTTTTGCAGTCCAATGCCTCTGCTAGGCCTCAATAGCTTTCCCCAGCACCCTAGAGGACAAATTTCCAGCAAATTCTAGAAGTTGGGGCACCACAGCAACTTCTCTGCCATCCACTGAGTCACAGGCGTGCTCTTTCCAGCAAAGTGTAGTCCTCAGCCCAGTGGAGGTTAGGGGGCTTTTCCTTGGGTGTGCTGTCTAGTGGCTGCTCCTTATATTCTTCAGAGTTCTCTTTATTTCTTGATTAGTCAATCTGTCACTACTCCCATCCCCTTATTTAGGTAATAATTCTTTATATTAAACTTTCCCTGTCCATATCACTGCGTGTTTTCTTTTTACTGATTAGCTCCAGACTGACAAAAGAAGAAGGAAAAAAACCCAGCTAAATAGTCAGACTTTAAATTTTAAAAATTTACTTTGAGAGTACACATGGAACAATTTGTATAAATTGATTAAGAATTTAAAAAAAAATAGTCTCTTCCTCTTTTCCTTTCAAGTTCTGAAATAATTGTGAAATGAGATAAAGGATTGCCTTTACAAATGATAAAAGCCAAGGTAAAGGATGCAGATTAGATGTGTGCTGTCAGTGGGCCCCCTAAAACTGAACCCCAGAATCACAGACTCACCTTCCCAGGAACAGGTAGTAGTGGATTGCAGCAGGTTTTTCAGAAAGCATAAGTCCATTACTGCAAGCTTACCACACGGCAGAGAGCAACTAAGAGTATATGCTCTCTGAAGGCTGACTGCTCCCAAGATGGAGGGAGAAAGCTTTGGGTCCTGTGTTTGTTTGAAAAGATTATGTACCCAAGAGAAGCCATGTTTTAATCTTGACCCAGTCTTGTGGGAACAATCATTTCTTTTAATCCATATTCAATAATGTAGGTTGGAATCTTTTGATTAAATTATCTCCACAGAGATAAGACTTGCCCAATTGTGAGTGTAACCTTGGATTAGAGGGAGATGTAACTCCACCCATTCCACATGGGTCTTGATTAGTTTACTAGAATCTTTTAAAGGAGGAAGCATTTTGGAGAGAGGCCCTTTTTTTAGAATGATGAGATCCGAGGGAGCCACGAGAACAAGAGCCTATGCAGGCAGAGACCTTTGGAGATGAAGAAGGAAAATGGCCCCTGGGTTGCTTCATGAAACATGAAGCCAGGAGAGAAAGCTACAGATATTGCCATGTTTGCCTTGTGCCTTTTCGGTTGAGAAAGAAACCCTGAACTTCATTGGCCTTCTTGAAGCAAGGTATCATCCTTGAATACCTTAGGTTGGACATTTGCTTTAATTGGAACATTTTCTCAGCCTTAGAAGTATAAACTAGTAATTTATTAAATTACCCTTTTTAAAAGCCATTCCATTTCTAGTATATTGCATTCCAGTACCTAGCAAACTACAATAGGCCCCTTATACCTGGTTTCTTCTTCCAAACCCTACAAGTAGATAAATCACTCATTTCCCTCTCCCCCAACCTAGAGAATAAGGGCTTAGGGAAAATCCAGGAGTATTATACAATGATATCCTCCATATCCATCTCCCTACCTTAGCAGGATCCATGCCATTTTTGGGTTATTTTGCTAGGTTTCACAAGATCAATAAAAAATAGACAGACACAGTTATATTATATATACATCAGTTAAAATAACATGTTCATATTATATTTTAAATGATCCCAATATTAGTATAGGTAACAAATAAGAAGGTTTTTAAAATATAAAACCAAGAAGAGAAAATTCAGAAAGGTACAACCTTATAAAGCTAATCATTGTATCAGACAATTCTGACTGCTTTAAAAAAAAGAAAAGGAATGTATTGAAATGATGTTGGGCATCTCAGAGGATTTCAAGGAAAGCTGAAGAAATAGGATCAGAAAATGTGCAGAAATGAGGACATTGGTCAGCACAGCCGCCACAATCATGCCAGTCAGGAAGGACACACCACCACCCCTGGAGGACACTGATGCTGTGGTTTACATCACTGGTCCTGGACGTGCTTTTGGCCTTTGCCCTTGGAAAGTGAATGGTGAAACTTTGGTAAACACTGGCAGAAATAGTTCTCTTCTTTCTTTGCTTCTTTGCATTACTAGCTTCAGATTCAAAGTCCTGCGTAGATGCATATGCTAGGCTAGATGCTAGAATCCAGGTCATGTAATTTCTTCCTGTCAGGTGACCTGGGAATGTGAATATATGATGCTTTCATCTTTAATGTGCTTAATGTTAACATTGAAAAACATTTATGGAGAATTCCTTAAACAGAGGATAAACACGTGCTAAGAAGTCAAGAGAAAAAATAACAAATGTTCAATACAACTGTTTTTGGCTTTAGTGCAAGTACAAATGATTGCATAGATTCAAATAGGGCATGTCAGTTTGCTTGCCATGTTAGTTGAGAGAGAGAGAGGCCACAAGTGAGCAAAAAAAGAGGTTCTTTGGGGGTGACCCTTTGGCCTAATTTTAAGTAGGCTTAGTCTATCCTGTGCAGGGATAAGTTTTATATGAACAATCCCCAAGATTGAGAGCTTGATTATTGATTTGGTTGTCCCCACTACTTGTGAGACTATCACGAGTTCTCCAAGTGAGGAAGTTGAATTTTCCCCCTTCCTCACCATTCCCTGAAGGGGACTTTGCAAAATCTTTTTTATTCACTGTTCAAACTCTGGGATTTATTGGGACATCATTCTGGGATTTATTGGGACATCCCTTTTGAAAAACCTACAAATCAAATATTGACTCCCATTGTGTAGGCTGTCTTTTTACTTTCCTGACAAAATTCTTTGATGCACAAAAGTGCTTAACTTTGAGGCATTCCCATTTATCTATTTCTTTCTACAATGCTCGTACTTTGGGTGTAAGATCTAGGAAACTGCCTCCTATTTTAAGATTTATAAGATATTTCCCTACATTTTCTTCCTAAAAGTTTTATGGTCTTAGATATAATGTTTAGGTCTTTGATCCATTTTGAGTTAATTTTTGTAAAGGGTATGAGATATAGAACCTCTTTCATTCCTTTGCATGTGGATATTCAGTTCTCCAAGCACCATTTATTGAAGAGACTGTTCTGTTCCAGGTGAGTTGACTTGACTGCCTTATCAAAGATCAATTGTCGGGCTTCCGGAGAAGATGGCGGCTTAGTAAGACACGCGGGTCTTAGTTCCTCCTCCAGAAAAGCAACTAAAGAAACAGAAACAATACAAAACAGCTCCCGGAGCCACGACAGAAACCAAAAAGACAGCGTACCCCATTCTGGAACGGCTGAACGGGCAGGGAGAATCCGCTGCGGTGAGATACCCGAGGGGCGCGCATTTTCCCAGCCCGGGCGGCTGGCGACTGGGGTCCCCTCCACGCACGTGGCTCCCCGGTCTAACTGGGAATGTTGGATAGTGGGGCCCTCCTGCCACGCTTGGCGTCTCGGGCCAGCTGGGCAATTTGGACCGGCACTCCCCCAAGCCCCGGCAGCCGGCGCCCCCCCCTCCACGCACAGTTTCCTGGGCCGACTGCGAGATTCGGATTGGCAAGTTAAAGGAGCCACAGCATCTTTTACTGGTGGGCCCCGCAGACAGACGAGCGCCACGAGCACCACCTACTGGGCAGGAAAAGAAAAACAGAGCCCAGAGATTTCACAGAAAAACCTTTCAACCAGCTGGGTCCCACACCCAGGGAAATCTGATCAAATGCCCAGACACCAGCAGAAAATAATGGATGACGCTCGGAAAATTGAAGATATGGCCCAGTCAAAGGAACAAACCAATAGTTCAAATGAGATCCAGGAGCTGAGACAACTAATGCTGAATATACGAACAGAAATGGAAAAACTCTTCAAAAACCAAATCAATAAATTGAGGGAGGACATGAAGAAGACATGGGCTGAACAAAAAGAAGAAATAGAAAATCTGAAAAAACAAATCACAGAACTTATGGGAGTGAAGGACAAAGAAGAAAAAATGGAAAAAACAATGGATACCTACAATGGTAGACCTAAAGAGACAGAAGCTACAATTAGTGAACTGGAGGATGGAACATCTGAATTCCAAAAAGAAACAGAAACTATAGGGAAAAGAATGGAAAAACTTGAGCAGGGGATCAGGGAACTGAATGACAATATGAAGCACACAAATATACGTGTTGTGGGTGTCCCAGAAGGAGAAGAGAAGGGAAAAGGAGGAGAAAAACTAATGGAAGAAATTATCACTGAAAATTTCCCAACTCTTATGAAAGACCTAAATTTACAGATCCAAGAAGCGCAGCGCACCCCAAAGAGAATAGACCCAAATAGGCGTTCTCCAAGACACTTACTAGTTAGAATGTCAGAGGTCAAAGAGAAAGAGAGGATCTTGAAAGCAGCAGGAGAAAAACAATCTGTCACATACAAGGGAAACCCAATAAGACTATGTATAGATTTCTCAGCAGAAACCATGGAAGCTAGAAGACAGTGGGATGATATATTTAAATTACTAAAAGAGAAGAACTGCCAACCAAGACTTCTATATCCAGCAAAATTGTCCTTCAAAAATGAAGGAGAAATTAAAACATTTATAGACAAAAAGTCACTGAGAGAATTTGTGACCAAGAGACCAGCTCTGCAAGAAATACTAAAGGGAGCACTAGAGTCAGATATGAAAAGACAGAAGAGAGAGGTATGGAGTAAAGTGTAGAAAGAAGGAAAATCAGATATGATATATATAATACAAAAGCCAAAATGGTAGAGGAAAATATTATCCAAACAGTAATAATACTAAAAGGTAATGGACTGAATTTCCCAATCAAAAGACATAGAATGGCAGAATGGATTACAACCCAGCAATACCACTGCTAGGTATATACTCAAACTACTTAAGGGCAAAGACACAGACGGACATTTGCACACCAGTGTTTATAGCAGCATTATCTACAATTGCAAAGAGATGGAAACAGCCAAAATGTCCATCAACAGACGAGTGGCTAAACAAACTGTGGCGTATACCTACGATGGAATATTATGCAGCTTTAAGACAGACTAAACTCATGAAGCATGTAATAACATGGATGGACCTAGAGAACATTATGCTGAGTGAGTCTAGCCAAAAACTAAAGGACAAATACTGTATGGTCCCACTGATGTGAACTGACATTCGAGAATAAACTTGGAATATGTCATTGGTAACAGAGACCAGCAGGAGTTAGAAACAGGATAAGATAATGGGTAATTGGAGCTGAAGGGATACAGACTGTGCAACAGGACTAGATACAAAAACTCAAAAATGGACAGCACAATAATACCTAAGTGTAATGTAACTATGTTGGAACACTGAATGAAGCTGCACCTGAAATATGGTTTTTTGTTTGTTTGTTTGTATCTTTTGTTTCTGTTTTTCCTTTTTTTATCATATATATATTTTTATTAGTATTATTATTTTAATTCTCTTCTCTATATTAACATTCTATATCTTTTTCTGCTGTTTTGCTAGTTCTTTTCCTAAATCGATGCAAATGTACTAAGAAATGATGATCATACATCTATGTGATGATACTAAGAATTACTGAGTGCTTGTGTAGAATGGAATGATTTCTAAATGTTGTGTTAATTTTTCTTTTTTTTGATTAATAAAAAAAAATTAAAAAAAAAAGATCAATTGTCCATAGATGAGAAGGTCTATATCTGAACACGCTATTTGATTCCACTGGTCAGTATATCTATCTTTATGCTAGTACCATGCTGTTTTGACCACTGAACTTTTGTAATACACCTAAAATTCAGGTAGTGTGAGACCTTTGACTTCATTTTTCTTTCTCAGGATATTTTTAGCCATTTTGGGCATCTTGCCCTTCCAGATAAATTTGGTTATTCATTTTTCTATTTCTGAAAAGTAAGGTTTTGGGTTTTAATTGGTATTGCATTGAATCTGTAAATCAATTTAGGTAGAATTGACATTTTAACTATATTTAATCTTCCAATCCATGAACGTGGTATGCCCTTCCATTTATTTAGGTTTTCTGTGATTTCTTTTAGCAATTTCTTGTAGTTTTCTTTGTATAGGTCTTTTGTAATCCTTACTTAAATTTATTCCTAAATATTTTATTCTTTTGGTTGCAATTATAAATGGAATTTTTTCTTGATTTCTCCCTCAGATTGTTCATTACTAGTGTGTAGAAACACTACAGATTTTTGGATGTTGATCTCGTAGCCTGCCACTTTGTTGCACTTATTTATTAGCTCTAGTAGTTTTGCTATGGATTTTTCGGGGTTTTTGACATGTAGTATCGTATCATTTGCAAACAGTGAGAGTTTTCCTTCCTCTTTCCAATTTTGATGCCTTGTATTCCTTTTTCTTGTCTAATTGCTCTGGCTAGACCTTCCAACACAATGTTGAATAATATGGGTGATACTGGACATCTTTGTCTTGTTCCTGATTTTAGGGGGAAAGTTTTCAGTTTTTTCCCATTGAAGATGGTGCTAGCTGTGGGTTTTCTCATATACTCCCTTTATCATGTTGAGGAAGTCCCCTTCCATTCCTATCCTTTGTAGTGTTTTCAACAAGAAAGATGTTGAATTTTGTCAAATGCCTTTTCTGCATCAATTGAGATAGTTGTGTGGTTTTTCTGCTTTGATTTGTTGATATGGTATATTACATTAATTGATTTTCTTATGTTGAACCATCCTTGTATACCTGGGATGAATTCTACCTGGTCATGGTGTATAATTCTTTTAATGTGGTACTGGATTCGATTGTAAGAATTTTGTTGAGGATTTTTGCATCTATATTCGTTAGAGAGATTGGTCTGTAGTTTTCTTTTTTTGTAATATCTTTGTCTGGCTTTGGTATGAGGGTGAAGTTGGCTTTATAGAGTGAGTTAGGTAGCCTTCCTTCCTCTTCAATTTCTTTGAAGAGCTTGAGTAGTATTGGTACCAATCCTTTCTTGAATGTGTGCTAGAATTCACATGTGAAGTCAACTGGTCCTGGACTTTTCTTTTTTGGGAGCTTCTTAATGACTGATTCAATTTCTTTACTTGTGATTGGTTTGTTGAGGTCTTCTAGTTCTTCTCGAGTCAATGTTGGTTGTTCATGCCTTTCTAGGATGTTGTCCATTTAATCTACATTGTCGAGTTTATTAGCATAAAATTGTTCATAGTATCTGCTCATTATTTCCTTTATTTCTGTGGGGTCAATGGTTTTGTCTCCTCTTCCATTTCTGATTTTATTTATTTGCATCCTCTCTCTTCTTCTTTTTGTCAACCTCATGAATGGTCCATCAATCTTATTGATTTTCTCATAGAACCAATTTCTGGTTTTGTTGATTTTCTTGATTGCTTTCATGGTCTCGGTTTCATTTATTTCTGCTCAAATCTTCATTATTTCTTTCCTTTTGCTTGCTTTGGGGTTGGTTTTCTGTTCTTTCTCTAGTTCTTCCAAGTGAACAGTTAATTCCTCCATTTTTGCTCTTTCTTCTTTTTTGATATAGGCATTTAGGGCAATAAATTTCCCTCTTAGTACTGCCTTTGCTGCATCCCATACATTTTGATATGTTGTGTTTTCATTTTAATTTACTTTGAGATAATTATTGATTTCTCTTGTAATTTCTTCCTTGACCCACTGGTTATTTAAGAGTGTGTTGCTGAATCTCCATTTATTTGTGAATTTTCTGGCCCTCTGCCTATTATTGATTTCCAACTTAATTCCTTTATGATTCAAGGAAGTGTTTTGTATGATTTCAATCTTTTTAAATTTATTGAGAGTACTTTGTGACCCAGCATATATACTATCCTTGAGAATGATCCATGAGTCCTTGAGAAAAAGGTGTATCCTGCTGTTGTGGGGTATAATGTTCTACAAATGTTTGTTAAGTCTGGTTCATTTATTGTATTATTCAAATTCTCTGTTTCTTTATTGATCCTCTGTCTAGATGTTCTGTCCATTGATGAGAGCAGGGAATTTAAGTCTCCAACTATTATGGTAGATGTGTCTATTTCTCTTTTCAGTGTTTTCCTCATGTATTTTGGAGCACTCTGGCTCAGTGCATTAACATTTATGATTGTTATGTCTTCTTGTTGAATAGTTCCTTTATTAATACATAGTGTCTTTGTCTCTTTTAATTGTTTTAAATTTGAAGTCTAATTTGTTGGATATTAGTATAGCTACTCCTGCTCTTTTCTGATTGTTATTTGCATGAAATATTTTTTCCCAACCTTTTACTTTCAACCTGTGTTTATCCTTGGGTCTAAAATGTGTCACCTGTAGACAGCACAAGATGGGTCCTGTTTTTTAATCTATTCTGCCAGTCTATATCTTTTGATTGGGTAGCATCCCTTTCTTGACTCAGCAACTGAGTCTTGAGCCAGTATTCAAAACTGACAACCAAACCTTTATTTTTCTTCCTGTTTTCTTCTCAAAATATTCAGCTTTGATAAAAATGTTAATAACAGCTCTGGGCATATTTTCCTTTTATTATTCTTTATCTTAACATTTGCTACAATTTGGGACTCCCATCTTGAGAGTAAGGTTATGCTGGAATTTCATATGACTGCCTATTTCTCTTCATTCATATCTCAGGTCAACTGTTACATGAAAGGGATGTTTTCCTAGCCACCTCATGCATCACTACCCCATCCCTCAAGCAATCATATTCTATCCTATTGTATTAGCTAGGGTTCTCTAGAGAAACAGAATCAACAGGGAACATTTGCAAATATAAAATTTATGAAAGTGTCTCACGTGACCGTAAGAACACAGAGTCCAAAATCCACAGGGCAGGCTGCGAAGCCAATGACTCCGATGGATGGCCTGGATGAACTCCACAGGAGAGGCTCACCAGCCAAAGCAGGAATGGGACCTGTCTCCTCTGAGTCCTCCTTAAAAGGCTTCCCATGATTGCATTTAGCATCACTAATTGCAGAAGACACTCCCATTTGGCCGATTACAAATGGAATTAACTGTGGATGTAGCTGACCTGATCATGACCTAATCCTATGAAATGTCCTCATTGCAACAGACAGGCCAGCGCTTGCCCAATCAGATGAACAGGTACCACAACTTGGCCAAGTTGACACCTGTCTTTAACCATGACACCTATTATCCTGCTTTATTTTCTTAATAATATTATTTTATCTGAAAACATTTCAACTTATTTATTAATGCTACCCCCCATATAAACACACACACACACACTTGAAAGGGAGCTCTATGAGTGCAAAGACTGCCTGTCTTGTTTCTAACTGTTAACCTTGTAGGATGGTAGTTTTCATCACAATAGGAGCTATCATAAGTATGACACCAACATGAAGGAAAACTTTTGAAAGATGAAAAGCATGATACAGTAAACTATGGGAATCAACTGACAACTTGGATCCAATCATGCTTGAAATGAATGTTTTTCATTATGTGAGTGTACTTGTTTGAAACTGTTATGTACCACAGAAAAACCATGTTCTTCTAATCCATTCTTATGGGTGCAAACCTATTGTGGGAGGACCTTTTGATTAGGTTGCTTCCATGGAGATGTGACCCACCCAATTCAAGATGGGTCTTAAGCCTTTACTGGAGTCCTTTAAGAGAGCTTACAGAGAGAGAGAGACTTAGAAAAAATGCTCCAGGAGAAGCCAGAAGGACCCACAGGAGCTGATAAAGTCATTTTGAAACAAAGCCATGAGAGAAGGGCCAGTGGATATCACCATGTGCCTTCCCATGTGATAGAGGAAACTTAGATGCCATCCATCTTTCTTCAGTGAAGGAATCTCTTGTTGATGCCCTAATTTTGACATTTTTATGGCCTTAGAACTGTAAATTTGTAACCTAATAAATCCCCTTTGAAAAAGTCAGCCATTTCTGGTATATTGTATTCTGGCAGCTTTCGAAAACCAAAAAAGTGAGCCAACAAATATCCTTTTTTTTTTTTTAAATTAAGCTAGTTTATGCTGGTTTCTATTCTTTGCAAGCAAAAGAGTGTTGGCTAAGTGGAATCACCAAATTAAATCAACCAGGTTGATTAGGAGTTTAAGGGAATATACTGTCAGAAAAGTCCTAAGCCTACAAGAAAGAAGTCTGTGATTGCTTAATCTACCAGTGCAACCTGCAGGCATCCATAGCCACATGCTTCTAAAGTAGAACAGCTCCTAGTTGGGAATTTTCCTTTGGGTAGGTACAGTTATTGCCTCTCCTTTAGTCATTTACTGTGTTCCCCCAAAATATTTCCCAGTTGGCTAAAGATAATAATGATAATGATATCCCTCCTATAGTGATTGTTTTTGGAGTGAGCATATGATGTAATTATGGTAGGTATAATATAATCGGGAGTGCATGGGGTACATCTGGGAAAGTATTCACTGCTGTTGCTCAAAAGTAATTTAGATAGCTGCCCTTTTCCCTCATCCAGGCTTTGACATTGTTTTGTGAGGACATGATGCTTGGAACTGCCTCAACCGTCTTGTAATGTGATGGAATAAGCATGACAAAAGTCAAAACAGTGAGGGCAGCAGAGCAAAACCATAGCAAGGATATATTCAGCAGCCACACAGTTCTTGCTCCTCCTGTACTATGAGTGTCCTTACATGGAGCCATGGGAACCACTGAGGTTCTCTTTCATACCCTTCAGAGTTGTCGTGTCCCAGGACAGAGATATTCCACCATCTTCTCCTTCCCTGGGAAGAATGTATTATAGTCCACTCTCATCCTACTAGTATGACCACTGCAACAAGTTTCCTAGTCTCAAAATTCTACAGACCAAACATACAAAGACACATAACAGTCTCTGCATAACCCTCTCTCAGGGGAATTAATGTCAAGCTCTGCAAAGAATTGCCTCTCCATGTTCAGCAATCAGCCAGTAGGGGAGAGAAATTGTAGTCTCATCGTGTAAACAACCCCACACCTTGATTTGTATCACCCTGACTTCCTCCACTACACAGGAAGAAATTGCTCTCTCCCTACAATACTATACTCTACACAAAATAGATGGTGACTTTTCCTCTCTATTCCTAACCTCACCATGCTCCCTTCCTTTAGATTGTGGATGTAGGACAAGTAGTGGTTGATTATAGAAAGGTTTTTCTTTCACCAATTCAAAAGCCTTTTGAAGGATATACCACTGTTCTGATCCCTGTAATGCTCTTTTTGGTGTGTAGGATTTCGTGTCTCATGTTTTTCTCAACTTTGGGCCCTAATTGTTAATTCTGAGGTAACAAGAAAAGTCCCATTCAACAAGCTCTTATGTTCTGAACTGGTGACCATTAGATGTTGATTTCCTTTCTCTTTTTCTAAACAAATTTTGTTTAATGATAATTGTCCTGTTTTCCTTGCTAATGGGTTGTTTCATTGTTCCTTCAGTCAGTAGTTGCAGGATCCTGTGAAACCACCACCAAACCTGACTGAGAGGCGTGGCCAATATCCACATAGGCTGGACTTCAGGCTGGACAAGCAGTAGCTGGACATGACTTCGGACTGCCTTGCACTGAGGAGGGATAAGATACGGAGGGCATTTGGGGTCTTATTTTTTGTGGCCAAGAGATGTCTAAGAATGTATAAATGGGAGGAAGTTTATGCATGTCTTCTTGGCTGTCTAAGAGAGTGTGTAAACTTTTCCCATCCAGTACCCTCCTTCCATCTGCAAATGACATTCCATTCTTTGGGGATCTGCTCCTCCTGGTTCAACCAGAGGTTTGTGGTAAGTGCTGCCATTCACAGAGGATTCTGCTTTTTTTTTGGTCACAAGGGTAGTGCCTAACCTAACCTGGGTCAATCAGAATCCTTCTTTAGGATTATTCAAATTGAAAATTAGGAAAGAAAATCCCTTTTCCCTAGTGGTAAAGCTGGGAAAAACTGAGTCTTGCTGCTAGAGGCGCTAGGTCCAGCTTCCTCGAGAAAGCCAGGAGGAGAAAATGAAATTGCTTCAAGGAGAAAGGCAGAATAAAAGTAGAGACAGAGAAAGATGTTTGATGCATTCTAGTTCACAGTTTCAGCTATATCTAATGCTACCCCCAAATCCCTGCCATTCCTGAATTTTATTTCTTGAACCAATAAATCTTTCCTTTTTTCCTAAAGTGTTTCTAGTTCAGATTTTGTACCTAGCAAATAAGAATCCTAACATAATCATTTGACTTATAAATATGTATAACATAACTTGTTCCTTATAAAACCTTTTAAAGAAATGACCCATTTTACAAATGAAAATATTAAAGATGGGGAGGCAAAGTGTCGACAATGTAGTTGTATTTATATATTTTGAAAACAGCTTTATTGAGATATAACTTATATACTACAACATTTATCCATTGTAGGTTTATAATTCCATGTTTTTTAGTAAATTTATAGAGCTGTGCCAACATCACTATCTAATTTATAACATTTCCATCACCCTCATATACTTTTTAAATATCGTATTTACTGTCAATAATCTTCTGAGATTCATCAGAGACAAGTGAGGAAGATGTACAGTGAAGAAGCAATACTTTAATTCATTTTTCTAAGGGAAATTGTACGCTAATGCACAGGAATGAAATACATAATAAATGGCAAATTCTGTGGAAATAGAAGGAAGACTGGGGAGCTTGAAATTACATGCTCAGCAGAGAGGTGCAAAGACTCTTCTTTGTTGGAAGTTCCTGGGACATTAGAAACTCAAAGGATCCCTAATCATCTAGTTGTGGCATCCATGGACATTGAGCTCTATAAAAATTTTTCCAAAAATTAATGATAGTCTGTTTTAGCGTTTCAGGTACCTGTCAACATATCTAGAAAAATCTTCCTCATTTTCTTTTGCCATAGAAACCAAGTGCTTACACTTGTACATTATGTAGCCATATATATGCCTTTCGGTGTCTATTTTAGTTTCTTAGGGCTCTGTTTCAGTTTGCCAATGCTGCTGGAGTGCAATATACCAGAAATGGACAGGCTTTTGCAAAGGGGATTTATTAGATTACAAATTTACAGTTCTAGGGCCATGAAAATGTCCAAACTAGGGCATCCAGAGAAAGAAGTCTTGACTCTGAAGAAAGGCTAATGGTATGCAGGGCTCCTCTGTCACATGGGAAAGCATGTGGTGATGTCTGCTGGCCCTTCTCTTCTTGTTGGTCTCAAAATGGCTCTCTCAGCTCCTGTGAGTCCTTTTGGTTTCTCCCAGAGCATCTTCTTTCTGAGTGCCCTCTCTCTCCATGAGCTCTCTTAATCCAGTAAAGGATTAAGACCCACCTTGAATTGGATGGGTCACATCTCCATGAAAACTATCTAATCAAAAGATCCCACCCACAATAGGTTTGCACCTGCAAGAACAGATTAAATGAACATGGCTTTTCAGAGGGTATATAACAGTTTACCACAAACTTCAAGGCTTGAAACCAGAAATTTACTGTCTCACAGTTCTGGAGATTAGAAGTCCAAAAGTAAGGTGTCAGGTGGCTATGGCCCTCTCCTTTCTTTGCCTCTTACTGGTTCCTGGTGGTTACTAGTAATCCGTGGTTTATGTCCACATTTCTCTCTTCAACAAAGATGCCTGTCATTGGATTTAGGACCCACCCTAATCCAGCATGACCTCATTTTATCTTGATTACACCTACAAAAACTGTTTCCAAATAAAGTCACACTTATAAGTACCAGACTAGGATCTCAACATATCTTTTTTGGGGGTACATATTTCAACCCACAACAATGTACTTATATGTTTTTTTAAATAAGTTTTTGATGAGCTACTCAAGGATAATAAAGTTAAACAGCTGTAACTTTCAACTACCCAGTGTAATAGATGAGATGTCAGCAGCAATCTACAGAAGCCTATGATTACTTCCCATGCATCCCAGAGTTCAGACCCATCTGGGTGCTCTAAATCTAGGATGACTCACTTGTAGTCATATTGCATAATTTATGTTGTTTGTGGGCTGGATGTTGTCCTAGTACATTCCTTCCATAATCTGTAGTAAGGGAGGGGGATAAGTACTTTCAGTATGTGGGGACTGCAGGAAGGTGTCTCCTAATGACTTGGAAACTAGGTCATCTGACGAGAATTAAACTTTTAAATGTTGGCACATGCTGGAGCAGAAATAGAAAAAGTCACCTTAAAGAAGCCAAATGCCACTCAGGCAGTTTTCATTAGACTTTAACCTGATCAATTGTACTGACTTATTTAAGGAGTTGACAATCGGGCATAGTCAGTCACAGACATCTAAAAAATGAGAATCATAGGTACAAACATAGGCACTATCCAATTAAGTATGGCCCACAGAAAAACATAGCTTAGGAATAGACTTTGAATATTCTGGTCTCTTAGCAAAGCCAGTCTTAGAGTCGCATGTGAGTGCAATTAGTAGCTTTATAACCTTGACATATCTTCAGCCCTACTGGTAAATCTGTCATACTGATAAATTTTCTGAACCCTATAGCTTGAAAGAGCTGCTTTTCTACTTTCTTCCTAATTCCATGTTCACCAATCAGTGTTCTGAGTATGACTTGGCTTCCTAGGTAGGTTAACCTAGGCAATGAGTCATGTAGACTTTCAGGGTTGTGGTCCCTTTTGTACTATAAACAGTAAACTGGCATTCTGGTTTTATGCCTGAATTTGTTTGCTATAGCGTGCCCCTCATAGATAGCCTTGATTTTTTTAAGCCAGTAAAAGCAAGATTCTAAGACCACATGAATCAAGCATTAAACTTCTACTAAGGTAATAAGCATGTCTTCTGAGACCTCAAAGATGATAGCACATTTTTATAATTGCACTATTAACTATAGTCTATGGTCTAGTTTATGGTTCACCATATAGTATAGCTCCATGGACTTTTTTTTTTTTTAATTTTCTTCAGCTACCATATATATATATATATATATATGTATGTATAATCTAACATTTATATATATATATATATATATATATATATATATATATATAATCTAACATTTCCCCTTTCAGTTACATATATATTATATATATAATATATATATAATCTAACATTATATATATAGATTATATATATATAATCTAATATATATATATAATCTAACATATATATTATATATAATATATATATATATATATAATCTAACATTTCCCCTTTCAGTTACATTCAGATATATATTTCTGTGCTCTTAATTGCATGGTGTGCTACCATCACCATGATCCATTACCAAAACATTTCCATCATTTCAAATGGGAACCCTGTACATTTTAGGCCTTAACTTTCCATTCCCTAGTCCTACCCTGTGCCCTGTTAATCTATATTCTTGATTCTGACTCTGTGAGTTGGTTTATTCTAAGTGTTTCAAATCAGTGAGCTCATACAATATCTATCCTTGGATGTCTGGCTTATTTCATGCAACATGATGTCTTTCAGTTCTATCCATGTGATTGGTTGTATCAGGACTTCATTCTGTTTTATGGCCTAATAATAGTCCATTGTGTGTGTATACCACATTTTGTTTATCCTTTCATCACTTGGTGGACACTTGGGTTGCTTCCATCTTTTGGCAATTGTGAATAATGCTACTGTAAACATCAGTGTGCAAATACCTGTTCTAGTTACTGCTTTCAATTCTATTGTGTATATACCTAGTATTGGGATTGCCAGATCATATGATAATTCTATACTTAGCTTTCTGAGGAATCCCCAAAGTGTCTTTCACAGTGGCTGCACTATTTTACATTACCATTAGCAATGGATAAGTGTTCCTATTTCTCGACATCTTCTCCCACACTTGTTACCTTCCGTTTTATTAACAGCAGCCACTTTAATGGGTGTGCAATAGTACTGATTTGCATTTCCCTGATGGCTAATGATGTTGATCATCTTTTCATGTGCTTTCTGGACATTTGTATATTCTCTTTGGAGAGATGTGTTTAATGTCCTTTGCCCAGAAAAGCTTAGCCTACCTATAGGAGAAGATTAGCCTACCTATAGGAGGAGCTTAGCCTACCTATAGGCATACTTAAGAGTTACTTCTAGAGGACCTCTTTTGTTGCTTAGATGTGGCTTCACTCTCTCCAAGCCCAACTCTGCATGTGAAATCATTGCCCTCCCTCCCTCATGGGTCATGACATCCAGGGGTGAATGTCTCCTTCACAGTGTGGGAGATGACCCCAAGGGATCAGTCTGGCCCTGGCACTGTGGGATCAACAACTCCATCCTGACCAGAAGGGGGAAAAGAAGCATAACAAACAAGGTATCAGTGGCTGAGAGAGTTCAGAAATAATTGAGACTACTCTGGAGTTGAGACTCCTCTCACGCAAGCTTCAGTTAGACATTGTTACCTATCATAAACTTGCCAAACCCCAACTAAAACTATTCCAGCCAATCCTAAAAACACCTAGGGCAATGTATAAGATTCTTCAAAAGTTCCATGCACTACGGTAACTTTCTAGAAACCTACAACTTCCAGAAGGGCCCCTGGACCAGATAAGTCCTGAAACCTAGAGGGCTCAACCTCTTCAAAACATCCATTAGATTTGTCTCCCTACCCCATATTATTGGCACTCCTTCCAACATGAAAAAGTTAGAATGGCCGTAGCCCAAATACCCTTAAAGAGTGGGAGAAGGATCAAAGGTGATGGTGGAGTTATACAGAGATGGTAGGGTTTAACAAATGAGTATGATTGCTGAATCATTATATTGATATTTCTTTAGTCTTCAGTATCTTAGAGCAGCTACAAGCAAAAGCCTAACTGTGGAATTGTAACCCATACCAAATTCTGAAATCTGTTCAACAACTAATTGTTGTGCTGTGCTTTGAAATTTATTATTGTTTTGTCTATACGTTATTTTTCACAAAAAAGGGGAAAAAAAGTCAATTATGGTGATAAATATTTATTCCTTCTAGCCTCCAATGTTCAGGAGCAGCTAGAAGAAAAAAACTAAGATGATGGTATGGTAGCCCATGACCAACTCTGGGACCTGTTCTGTAAGTATTTGTTGAAGAATGCTTTGAAAACTATTGTTTTTCTCTTTCTTTGCTTTGTATATAAGTTATATTATGCAATTTAAAAAGTATAAAAAAGTTTACAGCCACTTTCAAAATAAGTTTGGCAGTTCCACAGAAAATTAAATGATCCAGCATTCCCATTTCTTGGTATATGCTCCAAAAATCCTTTGAGTTACAAAGTTTTAAATTTTGATTAAAAATCAAATGTAGTCCTATTTACCTACTTTCTCTTTTTTCTGCTCGTGCTTTGATGTAAAGTTTAGGAAACCATTGCCTAACACAAGGTCCTGAAGCTGCTTCCCTATGTTTTCTTCTAGGTATTTGATATTTCTGGCATTTATGTTTAGGTCTTTGATCCATTTTGAGTCAATTTTAGTATAAGGTGTGAGGTAGGGGTCTTCCTTCTATTTTTTTTACAAACCGACGTCCAGTTTTCCCAGCACCATTTGTTGAAGAGACTACTATTTTTCAATTGAGTCATCTTTGCCCCAATGTCAAAAATCAGTTGGCCTTATATGTGAGAATTAATTTCTGAGCTTTCTTGGTCTGCCCAGCAAATGCAGCCCTTCAACTAACTGTCCCCACAGCATTGAGGAAGCCTGGAGGTTTTCTTTTTTTTTTTTTTGGCACGGAGGGCTCCGGGATCCAAACTTGGGTCACCGACATGGCAGGTGAGAATTCTGCCACTGAACCACCATTGCGCCGCCCGCCTAGTGTTTTTAAGTCTGCCTCAACCTGGACCAGGGTGGGCCGAAACAATGGCTGCCCTCAGAGCCAGGGCCTCCCCTACTCCATGGGATCTGAAGCCACTAATCAAAAGCCATCATCAACTGTGCCCATCCCCAGTCAAAGGGAAGAGGATTCTTATGTCCCCTTCTGCACCAGTGAGCCAGCCAGTGTCTGAAGCCCATGGCAGCCTGCTGCAAGAGTCGGGGTTGGGCACCAACAGGCACTGTGGGGAGTGAGCAATTTACTGTTCTTTACCATAATTTATTAGCCTCTTCCCCCCTCTCTTCCTTTGAAGAAGAACACTAAATGGTGTTCTTTTGGCCTCTGGAGTTTCAAAATAGTTGTTTCAGACATTTTCTGTTTGTTTAATGGTTGTTCTGTTGGAAGGACTGAGTCCTGGAACTCCCTACTCCATCCTCCCACAATCTGTTCCTCACAATTATGTTTTTATACTGGAATAGTGGGAAGGACATGGGTTTTGGCATCAGAAAACCCGGGTTTGAATCTTAGCTTTGCAGCTACATAATTGAGTAACTTGGGGCATGTAATCTATCCTCCCTATACTTCCATTTCCTCATTTGTAAAATGGGGTTTACCCAGTAGGATTGGTTGAGAAATATAATATATATGATACCTTTTACAATCTCCAGGAAATAGTGATGTTCAATAAACTCATATTACAAATATTCACAAGTGAATAGTAGATTACCGTCAGGATGATAGCGTGAGGAGGACACTCCATTGAATTCACTACTTTTCCTCCCAATGGTAAGGAGTAAATACTTCACTCTATTCCATTAATACTCCTTTTATCTGTAAAACCCAGCCTGTTTTCACCGTTTCAACAACTTCCACTTGGAACTGTTAAGGGTTACTTTATTACTCTCCATTAAAGTCATGGTTGTAAATTCAGGAGTCCCCAGGGCCATCTTCACTTCTGACCATCTGGTTACAAATTCTCACCAACCCGATGGATTAGATAATTCACTGGAGTGACTGACAGAACTCACTGAAAGTGCTATACTTGTGATTATAGTTTTATTTTAGTAAAAGGATGCAAATAAGGATACAAATAAGAAATGGCGAAGTCTGGGAAGGTCTCAACAACAAACTTCCATGTCCTCTCCATGTGGAGTCAGAACATGTCACCCTCATGGAACACTGATGTATATTAGCAATCACGGAAGCTCCTTTGAGCTTCAAGTATCTCAAGTGTATATGGGGTTTCATTATATAGGCATGATTGATGAAATCAATGCCCATGTGTCTGAACTCAATCTCCAGACCCTTTCCCAAAGAATGGGCTGACATGATGTGGTTCAAAGCCCCAATTCCCTAATCACATGCATGATTTTCCTGGTGTGGCCAGTCCTGTACCCTAAGACTACAGGTATGGCTGGCCCCACCCTGTTGGCTTATTTAGGTATGAATTATCAGGGAGTGGTCTGGAAGACCCGCCATGAATAACCAAAGACACTCCTATCACAGGAAATTCTAAAAAATTAAAGTTTACCTCCTAGGAACTGAGGACAAAGACCAGGCAAGTTTTTCATTATATTATACCGAGGCTTCTGAAGCATCAGAGAGAGCAAAGGTGGGGTCCTGGTCAGCAAAGGGAGGCAAGTACAAGAACCCATGTGTAGAGCTGAGCCCTTACCTCTGATGCATCAACAACCTAGTAAGTTCCCCATAGAACTGGTGTGCCATCTTGCCAAGTAGAAGGGCTTGAGGAGAAAGAGCCCTGGCAAGGGATTAAAACTCTGAATTGACTGAATATTCAGCAAAATAAAGCTTTTTAAATCAGAAGAGATGGTGCTATGTCTAATTGGCAATTTGAAAAGATTTCTCCCATCCCACCCCCTCTTATCCATTGTCTAGTGACATAGAGGCTGGTAAGTTTAGATTTCTTATAAAGAAATAAAGAATGAAAAAAAAAAAAAGCTTTGTGCTTTTTGCATTTGAATTATAGTGTGAAACCCAGCCCCTTGCTATATGTGTTTTCTCTTTCCCTCTCTTCTATTCTTTAGACTATAAGCTCCTTGAGAACAGAGTTTATGTCTTTGAATTATGTATATCTATTGTCTATCACCAATGGGAACCACAAATGGGAGTTACATACGTAATTTAAAATTTTCTTGTAGCCACATTAAAAAAGAAAAGGAAACGGGGTGGGCCACGGTAACTTACTGGCAGAGTTCTTGCCTGCCATGCCAGAGACCCAGGTTCGATTCCCTGTGCCTGCCCATGCAAAATTAAAAAAATAAAAAATAAAAGGAAACAGGCTTAAACAAATTTTAATATTATGCTTTCTTTAATACAGTATTGATAAATGTAATGATAAAAATATTATCATTACAACATGTAACCAATATAAAATTATTAATGAGATATTTACATTCTTTCTTTTGAAGTAAGTCTTCAAAATCTGGTGTGTATTTTACATTTATAGCACATCACAATTTGGGGTAGCCAATAGCTGTTCATTAGTCACATGCAGCTAGAGGTTTTCTTATAGGATAGCATAAGTCTAGCACAATACTGCCCACATGGCAGGTGAAAAGTGAATATTCAATGGAGGAACAATAACACAAAATGTTATTATATTATCTTTCTGCCTCTGTAGAAGTTTTGCTCTTTTCAAAGTAGGGCAATACAACAAATTGATTTACCTAGTGTGATGTAAGCAACTGCAGTACTTATCCAATAATCTAATAACATGAAATTTAGAAACAACATAATGAAACATTTACCGTAACATCCCTTAAATGTGCATTCAGGTATGGGCTTCACTGTGCTTGTATCAAATCATGGCTCAAAAAACTTTCAGTCCTTTTCATAATAAATATATTTATCTTTTGCCCTCGATTTCGTAGTCCATAGATGAGATCTGTGTAGCCTGATATCATCTACATTACAGTTCATGAAACCCCAGAGGCTTGTTCTTTTTACTTCAGTTGAGATATTCCAAATCTGATTACTGTCCATTTGCTTGACTACCTAAAAATCACTAAACATGCTCACTTTGCTTAATCGAAGATGAATTTGATAAAAAAAAGACAGCCTCTGCTTTGTAGAAAGTTCTGGTTGTATAAGACGGATCATCCTCATGACTCTGTGGCTAATTATTTCCTGTCCAGTACTCCTGGAGTTGGAACTATTCACTATACCTTTCTTTTATAAGGGCAAAACTGTATCTTCGTTCTTGTGTTTGCCCTTAAACTGCCTTTCAATACATTCTAATCTGCAAAGAATTTTTCATTCTCCCTTCAAAATTGTTGGTAATCACAATCAGGCAATGTCTCTCTTTCTCTTAATCACCCAGTTACTTCATAAAAGCATCAGGTAGTGTTGATTCCAGAACAGAATGAAGGTCATGGGCAATTTCATCACAGTGATAACCACTTGGGGGTCGCCCTCCCTCTCAAGTAATTTACCTCATCACTTCAGTGGTTCAATTTTCCAACATATTTTCCCACTTTGTTGCTAAGAATGCCCTTTACCAAGTAAGTTAGCGTCTATAGAGCACAATATATTTCACATAACAGGTATAGGGTGATGCAAGGACGGTCGATGATCCCTTTTCATCGGGTGGTAATGAAACTGAGATGGGGAGAGGTACAAACAATTCAGAAACTCCCAATTTCTCCCCCCAAAGCTAAGCATTATGGTGTCTCTATGTGAAGAGAAGACCAAGCGGAGGCAGAGCAATTTAAGGCCATAATTGGTCTCCTCTGGATTTCCCCAAATAGTGTTTCTGTAATTTCCCACATCTTGAATTGCTCCTTTCTATTTTCAGGGGGAGCCAGGCAGTCGTTGTCCTATGGCTTCACTCTCCTGAGAATTGTCAGACCCCTTTCTTTTCAACAATCAATTATTTACCACCTACCATATGTTGAGCTTGTAAGAAACAGTGAGGAATGGGGCAGATGGAGCCCCTTTCCTCGGAGAGCATGGCCTAGCAAATCCTTTTGAACTCAGGATCAATTTCTCCGCTCAAGCAATACCTCGCATGCTCCTCAATGATGTCTAACCCCAGACTATACTGTTTTAGGTTTAGTTATTAAGAATTGTCCCAAGAGGAGACTCTTTTAAAAAGTCAAGACAGTTTTGAATAGAGGTGAAAAACCTGGGTATTTACAAATTGAGTGTTTACCATATTTACAAATTTACAAATCCTGGGGGAAGTATTCTGCTCGGACGTATAAAACAGGCGCATGTGGCTACTCTAAAAACTAGAAAACACTAAGATTGAATTTTGATTAAGGGTTTCAGAATCTTACAGGTGAAGACCAGCGCCTGTTGCTAGGCAACCTGACAGACTCTTAAGCGGCGACAAGCTCCCCTCCCACACTTGACCATCTCTCCCCAGCGGTGGGACGCAGAGGCCCCATTGGCCCGATCTCCGCCCGCTGAGTTCCAATTGGCCAGAGAACCTCTCACTCCGCTCCAGTTGGCTATCGCTGTCTCTCGCCGCTCTGTCATTGGCCAGCGGGCTCTCGGGCCACCCCTCGTCACTCTCTCACCCCACTTCCTCGGCCCTCGGGCTTTATCCCCGCCTCCTCCCCCGCCCTTCCAGCCACGAGGGAAAATCCGCTTCTAGTTTCCTTCTGATTGGGAGAAGCCGGGCGGGGGGGCGGGCACTGCTGGGCTACTCTTTGGGCCTCGATTGGCTGTTGGCGCCGCTGTTCCGCCTCCCAAGGACTCCGGGCGATGTGGGGAGTCCTGCCGGTTGGCGGCTATAAAGCTGGTGGCGGAGGGGAGGCACCGCGTACCGACTTTCCGCGGCTCGCTGTGTTTTCTCGGCCGCCGCCAGGTCACATTTGGGTGAGTGTCTCGTGCGGGGGAAGGGAGCTGGGTGCAGAAGAGCCGCGGGCGGCGTGACCGCCGGGCGGAAGCGTTGTCCTTGACTAGGCCCGAAGGAACTCGGGCTCCGGTCAGGGCGGAGGCGTGGACCTGGCCCGGGACCACCTGGAGTCGCCCCTGCCAGAGCCTTAGGGCCGCCGTAGAGGGTGTGAGGGAGGGGCCGAGGACACTGGTGTTGGCCGGCGAGCTGCCGAGGGGACAAGGCAGAAGGGCGTTGAGTTACAGGTGTTCAAGGGACACGGTCAGTCAGGGGTTGGAAGAGCCAGGGAGGTGGCTTTGGCGACCGGAAGGGAATTGGGGGGCATCAGTTAAGGTAAGAGAAAAGAACTGGGTTGTTGGGGCGTTCTCAGAGTCTTGCGTTAGGGATGGACACCGAAGGATGGGGAGGATCGGGTTTTCATTATACCGAGGCGTGTAGGTTGGCAGGGGGGTGTGTCCTCGCTCCACCACCTGTAGGGAGTTGATGGAAGGAAGGGAGGTGGGTAGAATCACTTTTTACCCCTAGGCTCCGGTACAAGAAAGCATCACAACCATGATTTACACCTGGCTGAGTATTGGGGCCCATGGCAGCTTCTGTCTGTGCTTGCTTCAGATCTCACAGATTCTTCCCTCCCACCTTCCCGCCTCCATTATTTTTTATACCCCGCCTTTTCTTTTTTTAATATATAGGTTCTCTTCCTGTTCCCGTATCCCTCTCCTGCGAGTAGATATAATGATGTAATGAGTAGGCATCCATAGGGCCCTCACACACACAGTAGGTTTTGAGTTAAGCCAAGGCCATTTCAAAGCGAAATACATTCGCTTGAAATAACCTGCCTTGATTAATGGTAGAGAAAGTTTTGTTCTGACCCGTCCTAGAAGAGGGATTTGGGGAACAGGTAATGTGAGATTGGCCCTCCTTGTGCTTGCCCTGTGGTCTTGACCTTGGGGCATCACTGGTTGCTTTCACTGCTCTCTTCTGATGCAGCTCCTCCCCCTTGATGGTCCTGCCAACCTGCTGCAGTAGGATAGTGTGTTCTCGTCGCTGCTTTAAAGAACTAACATTTGTTCTATTTCAGGAATGAATCCTGAAGAACCATGTCAAGTCAATGACAAAATTAAAATGGAGGGAAGCACGCCTATTGTTAACCCTATGAGATGGGTTTTGGACTTCTATTGCACAAGTTCTGTTAGAAGGAATGGAGATCTAAAATCCTTAACTTGTATCTGCCACATCATTGTTAGGCTAATTGTGGGCCTTGCTTTTGATTTCGTTTGTTGTCTTAGATAATCCTCCGGAGTGCCTTTACGTTGTTCTCCTTTTTACTGTGGGACTGATTATGAGATTTTTGATTTAGATCTTTAGCTACCTTTTCTAAATGCAGATTCCAGAATCTCTTACCTATGATGCAATTTAGTTTTCCTCGGTCCCTTAGAATTTTTTACAACCGTATCAAACCATCCGTAATACAGGGGATATGTAACTGGATGTGGAGGGATGCAATTTGGGTTGTGGATGTAGGAACCTGGGTGGGGTGTATGTCAGAATCCCTAATTATTCCGTGCCAGTTGTAAAGGAATATACAGTCTTGTGATTTTATATCGGGTTACCAAAATACCAGATGTCATAGAGGATGTGATATTTTTTGTTTTTCAGGAAGATGGTATGAATCAGAAAGGCTGAGAAACATATTACCTAATCTGATGGGACAGAGCTGTGATTAGATTCTTAATCTATTCATCCTAGTGCCTGGCATGTAGTTGATGTTCAAAAGATGTATACTAAGTGTAGTTAGAGAAGCTAATCTGCTTTCAGAGTTCAGTCCACCACTTTGTAGGGTTTGTGGTTGTGAGTGTTGTGTACATGTAAGAATGACTGTAAAACCAACATGTTCTCTTCTGATTCCATTTGGTCACTTTAAATGTTTTGGTTTAGGATCTGGGAACAGTTGAAATCTACCATTTGCCTTAAACAGTAGTAGTACAGGGCCAGTTTTCTTAAATTCCTGGACATTATTTGGTGGAGCAGCTCTGCAGCTCTTTTAAAAAGTGATAGCAAAAAGAACAATTTACTGTTGAGAGCTGCTACAATTACTTTAACAGTTCTCTAGCTGTTAAGACTCTGAAATCAGCCCCTCAAAAAAGGGCAATTGAGGGAGTACAAGGGTAGTTCAGTGGTAGAATTTTCGCCTGCCAGGCGGGAGACCTGGGTTTATTTCCCAGCCGATGTACTTCCCCCAAATAAAACGAACAAGCAAACAAACAAAAAACAGCTAAGAATTGTGCCGCTTTAACGGGATGCTCACATGGAAAGAGAATGAAACGTGACCCCTGCCATACAGCATACAAAAAAAAAAAGCAAGATCCTGAAAGAATTTCAAAAGAATCAAATTACAGCCTCTTTCCCAGCAAGAGTCTAAGAATCTAGTATGGATGTAGATAGAAAGACTATGGCCTATCACTGGCACAGACTAGGAGGATATGAAGAATTCAGTCTGAATGACTTACCCCGTGTAAGAGTGCAGATCCCTGATTAGAAAACTCAATTTGTGTGTTTGCTCTAGGAAACCTTGGGAAGAGGTAACTTAGAGCAGAACCTTGAAGTATGAGTAGAATCTCTGATAGGGAGACCAGGCACTTTGGTGGAGGCAAGCAGTGATCTCTACATTTTTTATGTGGAGAACCAAGCTAGAGTGTACAGGCATGGTAAGGGCCTTTTGAATAGCAGTTTTTACTTGCTTGCTCCTAGGGAGGAATGGCTGCCAGCTCATTCTCAATTTCCTGGATTTCTTTCCTGTAACAATGAAAAAAATCAGGTAACTTCTAATCATTTCTCATGTACCAAAATGTGTACTGGAAGAACTTCTTTGACTACTTGTTTGAATCAAGAGGAGAAGGAATTCAGAACATTGAATGAATCCTAGAAGAGCCCACATATATCAGTTAGGAAGGGAGCTATGGAGATAACATCTATGTTGGATGGTGACATTCATCATTCTTCAGTTGTAATCTTTGCCAAGCTAGAATGCCTTTATTGATATCACAGAGTCTTCAAACATGCTTTGTGGTAGCCTGCCTGAAACTTGTGATTCATTAGGTGCTTCCTGACCCATGTTGCTTCCCTGTATCACTTGTTTTGAAATGACCTTATGTTAGAAATAAACTGATGATTTTCTTGAGGCTTTGGCAATACACAGGTTTAGTGAAACTAGAAAATCTTCTCGGCAATTACAGGAGAATGAGAAAAGATCTCACAGATACAATTCATTCTTCCTGAAACAGCATTCATACATTCCATTTCCTTTCTCCTAAGAGCTTTCACAAGTGTTTATGTGGACTATAATCATGTCATCCTTAAGTAGCCCAGCTGTCCTCTGAATCTTTTTCCTTCTTTCTTTCTTTATTCTTTGCTCTAGTGCACATGCAAGTTCTCTTTCTTTCCCTTTCTCCCTCTCCCCCTCCCTCTCTCCATGTACTCTCTCTCTCCAATTAAAAAAATCAAAATTGAAAGGGGGTATATTGGCAGAGAGAAATTCGGTTTGGAGGAATTTATTTGACGTAAACAATGTCAAATACATATACATACATGGCTCGAGAAGAAGTACTAGTAAGTTATTTAAATAGTCTTATCTGGATAAAGAGGGGCTACTTCTGGTGGACAAAAACAAGATTCTTTCACTTCTTTAGACTATTGAAATAACAGTAAATTTTTAAAATTATTGGTTTTTGAGGGGAGGAAGGTAAGCTTAGTTGATAAAGTACAAAGAAACTAAGGCTGTGAAGAACTCTCAGATGATTTAGTCTTGGAAAAGAACCAAGCTTTACTAAATATGGGAATGTTGTCTACTATTAATCAGACAAGGATAGATACTAAATTTGTCAGTGATTAGAGAGCAAAGGCAGTTGTCTATGTGTTAATCATAGGAGCTGTTGTCTCAAGTAACAGCCCTTCAAGACAGATATATTGAAGAAAAATGCTCCAAAGTCACCTACCCATTGTATTTCCCCTTAATGCCACCTTGTCTTGATCTGTCAAATGTTTATCTTTTTCACACAAACATTGAGTGGGTAAATCACTTTTAAAAAGTTGGCCGTGTTGAAAATATGTACATAGGAGTAAATAAATGAAAATGATTAGGTCTTGCTAAAAAGATATATCTTTTGTTTAAAATATACCAGTAAGAACTAGGATAATAATAGTCAATGTTGGTACTTTACATTATTCCAAAGCCTATTCATATATACCATTTTATCTTCACAATGAGACAGGTAGGGGAGGTATTAGCTCCATTTTACAGATGAAGAAATTGAGGCTCAAAGAGATGCCTTGACTTGCTAAAGCCATAAACTCCTAGGAGCAGAATGGACTCTTAAATATAGGTCTTTTCACTCCAGAAATTTGCCAGCTTTGCCAATGCAACTTATTTCTATTTCTTTCCCCCAGTTCTTGAAAATCTAAAATTAGTAAAGAAGACTGCAGCTTTCCTAGTATCATACTTGGTTTAAAGCCTGAACCAATGATATACACTTCTTATTGCAGTTGAGTACCAGGACTGAAACCTACCACTTGCTATAAGAGCTAATAAAAATAAGAAAAAGAGAGTTTTGTCAGCTTTACATAGCATTTCCGCCCCCCCCAAGAAACAGTCAAATTCTGTTTTACATAATGTAATTGGACAAGGAAATGTTTTAACTTACTTTGAATTAGAGTTATATTACTTGAATTTGTGTGGTGATTTACAACTTTAAAAGAAATTCTTATTTGAAATTCCTAGTGCCTGAAGGAGGAAACAGTGACAGACCTGGAGACTGCAGTTCTTTATCCCTCACACAGGTATGGCATCCTGTCATGCTGCTGAAGGAAACTGTTCCTTTCTAATAGAAGGGGAAAATTTTTTATCCTAAAACAAATCACCATTTGGATGTGCTGTACATTCTTAATACCCTTGTTAGGGTTATGCTTAATCTTTAAAAAGTAGTTAATGCTATAATGCTTCAGGAGACTGTCTAATTTTGCAATTTTTTATTATCTTTTAAAATCTAGAAACTAATACAAAAGTGTAGTGTTGACTAATAAAGGAAAAAAGTACAAATAATGAAATGTATCCACATAAACTGCTTAATGAGAAACATTCACAAGTAAGCATTTTTGTTTCTGAGTAGACTTCTGAAGAACTGAAACTGTCTTTGTGGATCTGGTACCAAGAAGCCTTGAATCTTGCTAGGTTCCTGATTTATCAAGTGGTAGAAGAGGCAAAAATTTGCTTTGCTTTTTAGGTTTAAATGATGTATGCTAATAGTCCCTTAAAATGACAGCCTCAAAAATACATATCTGGGCTATAGATGAATTTTTAAAATTATGTGAGATTGGACAGTAGTTGCAAGTGTGTTTGAACCAATAATTATTTGTAGCCGTTGTTTTCTTGTATTTCCATGGGCGCCTCTCTTCTGATTCTACCCTTTTTTGTGCTTCACTATTACAGTTTCCCATGGTTGTTACTGATACTAGATTAGAAGACTAGTGGGATTTCATTTATTGAACCTTTAGCATATGCCAAGCACGGGCTGGGTAACAGACACAGAGATGAACAATTCCTGTTCCAGAAGCTCCTTGTCAGGTGCAAAGAGACTAAACACATTGAGGAAACATTTGGGAGAGAGTAGAGGCAGAGAGTCCAACTAGAAGGCTGGCGTGATAGTCTGGGGGACTCATTGAAATTCTTCATGTAGCCATTGAGAAGACATGTCAGTGTGGCCAGTGCCCCGGCTGATTTCCCTGCCTCTCATTCCCCCCCGCCCCCCACGCTTCTTTTCTGTTTCCAATTCCCTTTCATGCACAGAGTTTTAAGATTCTTAGGGGATTATATTGGTCCCTTTTGTGTTCTCCTAGGCAGGATACACTCAGAAAACATTAGCAAGGCAACCTTACCAGCCTGCTCTGCTGATTCTGGAAATAGGACAAGAAGTTCCTTTTGTCCACCAAGAAGGGATGAACCATCCTTTAGGGAGAAAAGACTTCAGTCTGTTGGTACTTTCTTGTTGGAAGATAACTGTGGTAGGTTTACAGAATTTTGTAGTAAAAGCTTACCTTTCTTCTGCTTTAAAAAATGGAATTTAGAAAGAAAATTTAAATAATGAATTGACTGAATAGACACTATAATTTTTTTCCACACCAAGGTGTGTTAAAGTGTTAATAGGAGACAGTCAGGATTCAAGTCACAATGACTTACTTTCAATTCGATGTGTTTCAGTTATTTTAGTTGATATGACTTCTTTTTTTCCCAAGTGAAAAAAGTCATTTATATAACCTTTAGGAGGTTTAAGAATAATTGATTTAGACTTTATCTCATGAGTACCATAAGTACAAAAAGACAGACTGTGGTAAATATGGATTAATTCTGGAATTGATTCCTTGCATTATGGCTTTTTGTAGAGCATTGTACAAGCATTGTAAGGATGATTGATATTTACCACTGTTGCTACTTGACACTCTTAAAAATGTTTACTGAATTTATTAGTGAGCAACTATATTACAAACTAGCGAGCAACTACATTACCTGGTATATATACCTGCAGAAAGATTATAGATACCTGTCCGTTTTACTTCTAAAAGCTTCACAAAGCTTTGGAGCCAGGCAGAGAAGATCACATTGTGCTCGGCATGTTTAAAGCACTTTGAAGAGTTGAAAAGAATGTAAAGATTCCTTCTTTGTGAGAAAGTCTAGGAAGGTGGTTGAGCCTGTTGCCTCTGCTTTGTGACTTAGGGGGTTTATAACAGGGGTAACTAGCTCGTAAGTAGATGAGATGGATTGGTCTTTCTTTTCCTTTTTATTTTTTACCACTAGTTGTAGAGCTCTTTTCTGCAAACCATGCGGAAGACTTCATCTTATTTTATTATAGACTTAGAATCTGGGCCTAGTGACATATTAGTATCCATATGTTTTAATTTCAACCTCATTAAAGCAAAATGGGCACCACATTTAGATGATCAAAAATTAGTGGAGAGAGTCTCTTTTGAAGGTGAGGGTAGATGGTGAGTATTCCAAGTGTCTCAGATCCAGAAAATCATTAGTCATTCCTTTCAGTTCATTTGAGGCACAGAAAGGGTGTTGTAGATGAAGGAGACAGGGATGTAAAAGCCTTTTCTCTACCCTCCTTAGATTGAGGGCTTTAGCTGGAATGAGTCTCCAATATTCCTTCCTTATACTCCTATCCCTGGATGTTGGTGATGTCATTGCTTATCTTGTATTGGGTACTGGACTAAAGTTAATATTGACTAAGAGTATGGAGGATACACTTGGCGTGTATTCTATTCTTGGTGAAAGGGGGCATGTAAAGGACATAAGACCTGATTGTAAGTTTAGTCTATAAAAGAATGAAAAGTCTTCATGCCCTCCAATACTGTTCCTAAGAATTTCTTTCAAGATGCTGACCCTCCCCTACAAGTGTTGATACTAGAAATTTTGAGGTTTGTGCATGTTCAAACAATGACAGTGTCATAGTAACTGCTGGTTGCAATTGTAAGAGGAATCCTGATTTCAGTGATGTTAATTTAAAAAAAGTGGCAATCAATGATATGATAGTATAAAAAGATAGGCAGGGAATATTACAAGGTAATTATAAAAATAATTATCCAATGTATGGTGTTAAGAGTCTGGAAGAAGGTAAGAACTTTCTTAGGTTAGGTTGATTGGTTTGGAAAGATTTCATGCGTAGGATGTGATTTATATATCTAGGGCTGTAAGGGATTTAGGTAGGCAGATGAAAGGGGTATATTATTAGTGTTTTGGGGGCAGTGAGTAGAATAGTTTGAGAATAGCAAGTAGAGGCAAGATTATGTTGGTAAGTAGTTTTAGGATGGGGAAAAATTGAGTAATATTTGGCATTTATCATTCATTATTGACTTTGGTGTAATTCTCTGTGTGAGTTTTCTAGTGCTTGCTGCAGAAGCCAAAATTAAGTAATCTTGTATAGAATCCCATATGGAATGGAGGTAGATGGGAAAGCCTAACTGGGAAAATGTATTCAGGTATTAGGTGAAATGATAGAAACAAAGGCCCCTTGTCTGAGCACATTTTCCTGGTTACCTCCCCAGAGATGGTTCTGCTTGCTGGTTTGGTTGAACTCCATTTCCCAAGAAAAGGAACGGAAAGAAACAGAGTGTTTGCCTAGAAGAGAGGAGGTCTGGATCGAAGTGGAGAGGCACTTCTCTGTTCACTTAGTGTTTGTAACAGCGAACCTGTCAAGTCATGGGATAGTTGCTAGAAATCTTGGAGTCATCCTAAACACTTCTTTTTCTAGTGTCCAGTCACGTTTTCTGCCAATTTTTGCTTCTTACATATTTTTTGAAGCTATTCCTTCTTCCACCCTCATAGTAACTACTCTAGTTACATGCTGTAATTCATTATCTGGATTGCTGTTTTTGTTTCCTAACTGATACCCCTGCCTCTGGGCCTTTGTCTCTCAAATCCATTTTCAACACAGCACCAAGGGCACTTTCATACTTTTTTGACTCTGGCTCACAGTAGGAAATACACTTTATATTCCATTCCAGTTTATGTGTGAATAAATAAAGCAAAAGTTTCACGAAGAATTCCTTACTTTTATTATGTCCCATGCAATCTAGTATTTTGTTATTTAATTTCATCTTTTAAAAATATTGTTCCCCATCCACTAAGGTAATTCAGAGTTGGAAAAACACTGACCTGAACACTAACTAATATGACCATGTTATTCATGCTAGAAACTCTTTGATGGCTTCTTTATTGTCTTCATGATAAAAGTTGAAGCTCCCCAATACCCGTATACCAGGACCTTCATGACCTGACCCTTATCTAATCCTATCAACTGATAATTTACCTGGTCCGCTCACTGGCTCTCATGTTTCACTCTAATAAATTAGACTGCTTTATAAAAGTTTCTTGTACTATGGCGTTGTTTATACTGTCCACTCTGTTACATCCTCTTCTGCCACCATCTTGCTACAGTAGCAACTTACCGGTTAACTCTTACTCATTCTTAAGACTCAACTGAGGCACCAGTAACCAGGAAGTCTTTCCTTACATTCCTTCTCCCAGCAGCCAGGCTGGTCAGATGGTTCCCCATAAAATAACATGACTATTTCTAATGATTCATCTTTTATTATTATCTTTGTATGTTACTCTCCCTTGGATATTTAGAAGGCAAGGATTGTCTCCCATTAAACATATCCCAGTGTTTGGCATGTAGCATATTGTCATTGTTTGGATGAATGAAAAAAATAAATAGATAGGATTTTTATATTTGGAAGGTTGAACCTGGTATCCCTTATGACCTTTAACTCATTTTTTTAGAGCTAGGTTTGCAGAAACATCATGCAGAAAGTCCAGAGTTCCCGTATATCCCCCCCACACACACACAGTTTTCCCTATTAATATTTTGCATTAGTGTGGTGCCTTTGTTGCAACTCATGAAACATTTTTAACTTAGATTTTTATTACTATATTTATAGGTGCTTATTTTTTAGGTTTTGAAATAATCTTAACTTGATGACTTGTGGACTAAGGGTATATTTCATGGTTTAAGCACAGGGCCTTTTTACTTTGCCTATTTACTCAAGATTTTGATAATTAATAACTCACTGCTGCAGTAGTCTGTAATTTAATTATACTTAATACTACATTTTTAGGTGTCAAATTAGTGGTAAGTTGGCATATAATGTAGAAGTTTGGTAGAACCAGTTTGGCCTATGTAACTCTCATAAGCCAGGACCTGAAATTCTATTACCTTAGCTGCAGCATCCAATTATGCAGTACCTAAAAAGGAAATTTAATAATAGAATTTTCAACATACAAAGGATTCTTCAAAACTGAGAGACTGTGCTTCTATGCGATTCTTTGAAGCCTGAAGACTACATTGCTCTGACTCCTATGCCAATCCTGGTTGACTACTGATGAGAATTACCTAAGCAAGATTAGATGGTGGAAAGGTACATCTTGTTTCGTCAGTGGCAGCAGCAGCAGAGGTAGTAGGAGTGTGGGCTCATGGTACCCGAATAACCATGCTCCCCCTTCTCTAGCCCAGCCATAACCATGTCCCTGTGTTTCATCGCTCTCTGTTTTGAAATATGGCAAATAATTTCTGTTTTCTTAATACACACGCTCAAGAAATTGATGCCCTGTTAGGTTGTGACTTGCCCATGGACATATAGTAAGGTGTTGAGTGACTACCAGCTTTTTATTCCTGTTAATAAGTAAATCTAGACCTCACTGAAAGCCTTCACAGTGTGGTAACAGTCCAATTTTTAGTGCCCTTTTTAAAAAAGAAGGGATGGTTTTAAGAGGAATTATCTAAGAGTTCCCATTTAGATAATATATAAATTTTCACTTTTCAGAGGGTGCTTTTTTCCCCAGGTATAGAAGACACATGATATCTTGCGATTTTATGATCATTTATCACGTATATTCTAGTTGTAGAAAGTATAGCATATTGGCATTTGACCCGACGATGGGTTCTGGTACTTGTCTTTGCTTAAAATGTTAATCATTTGTGTTCTCTGGGAGTTGTCTAGAAGGATAGGAATATAACAGCAGGGGCCTTACATAGATTGTTTGGGTAGACTACTGTATTATGGTTTTTCTACTGCTGGGATTATTTTTCCAATCACTTAAAGTAAGTAATATTGTTTGATGTAACAGTTTTTTTCTTTGTATTTTTTTTTTTTTTTTTAACATGGGCCGGCACTGGGAATCGAACCTGGGTCTCCGGCATTGCAGGCGAGAACTTTGCCACTGAGCCACCATAGCCCTGTTTGATCTAATAATTTTAAAGTCCTACAGTCAATAACTATGAATAATCTATCTAGCATGAATGAATGGCTGCCTAGTTTAAACTTTTTTGCATGTTCAGGAATAGATCATATAATTGTTTCTGATTCAGCTGTATTATTAAGGTATCATATCATATCTTAGAGTTCATGACATAGAAGAATTTTGAGTTTTGTTTATAATTAATAATTATGTTTTAAATCTAAAGATGCCCAGTTTTGAATAAATTCTTTCTAAAAATACCAATTTAAAATGATAGTATTCCTTTCATTCTATAATTGCTACTTCCATTTATTTAGAATTGGCTATTCAAAATAAAATGCACTAACCTTAGAAGTTAAGCTGATATTTCAGGTGATAGCTGAACCCTTTTAATCTCCATTTCTTAATTTAACTTGAAAATCTGTCTCAATTTAACTTGGAAATCAACAACTTATAATCTAAAACAACTTTTTTTTTTGTTTTTCTTTCTACAGCTCTTTCACCATGCCTGGGTCACTTCCTTTGAATGCAGAAGCCTGCTGGCCAAAAGATGTGGGAATTGTTGCCCTTGAGATCTATTTTCCTTCTCAATATGTTGATCAAGCAGAGTTGGAAAAATATGATGGTGTAGATGCTGGAAAATATACTATTGGCTTGGGCCAGGCCAAGATGGGCTTCTGTACAGATAGAGAAGATATCAACTCTCTTTGCCTGACTGTTGTTCAAAATCTTATGGAGAGAAATAGTCTTTCCTATGACTGCATTGGGCGGCTAGAAGTTGGAACAGAGACAATCATCGACAAATCAAAGTCAGTGAAGACTAATTTGATGCAGTTATTTGAGGAATCTGGGAATACAGATATAGAAGGAATAGATACAACTAATGCATGCTATGGAGGCACAGCTGCTGTCTTCAATGCTGTTAACTGGATTGAGTCCAGCTCTTGGGATGGTATGTTATGTACCTCTATTCCAAAAAACTATCCTTACAATAAATAGTCCCAAATTAGCTTTTACTAGATGCCATATACATATGTCATAAGATTAATGTTGTTTCAATATATTTAGAAGGAAAACTATGACTTCTAAGTTATCTCAACTATGAATTGGTTATCCTATAGGAAACAAATCATCAGTTCACAATTTAAACAGAACATTTTCTTTGCCAAAGCTGGGAAAGCATTTTCTGGAGAAATGAAGACTTCTCCAGAAATCTTCTGGACTTCTTGTATGATTAAAAAAATTTTTATCACCTTCCTGTGAGCTAACAAAAAAATATTTTGCAGGACGATATGCCCTGGTAGTTGCAGGAGATATTGCTGTATATGCCACAGGAAATGCCAGACCAACAGGTGGAGCTGGAGCTGTTGCTCTGCTAATTGGGCCAAATGCTCCTTTAATTTTTGACCGAGGTAAGTGTTTGGGAAAGTATTTTTTATTAGCACAATAGGCTGAGAAATTTGAACACATATAATAAAAGTTAGTACTTACTGAGAAATCATTAATTGCAGGCAGTGCCTGCTAAGTGCTTTATATGTGTTATCTTAATCTTCATAGCAGTTGTGTGAAGTAGGTGATGTCATCTTTATTTTACAGAGAAGTAAAATGAATTTTAAATAACTTGCCCATCGTTAACACAGGAAATAGCAAGGTTGAGTGGTTTTCAGTTCAGTACAGCACTTAGAATCTCTTGGTTAGATTTGTGAAACTTGCACAAAAATGTTGCATACCAGTGTTTGTCTTGATAGATAGTATGTTTCCTTTCAATTGCATATTGGCTTCACTTCATGACTTCTATACTGCTAGACAGTAAAAGAAGGTCCCCAGATAATGCAGTATACTTACTAACATACAAAAAGCAAAAAGCAAAAATATGTAGGCATCTTTCTTTTTGGTTCTAACAGGGCTTCGTGGAACACACATGCAGCATGCCTATGACTTTTACAAGCCTGATATGCTTTCCGAATATCCTATAGTAGACGGAAAACTCTCCATACAGTGCTATCTTAGTGCATTAGACCGCTGTTATTCTGTCTACTGCAAAAAGATCCATGCCCAGTGGCAGAAGGGTAAGTTATTGCAATTTTCCTTGATTTGAGTATCTGTGAGGGCAGTGTGATGTGCTAGAAGTGGGAAAAGGATGCTTTGAGGGTATCCTTCATTAGTGTTCTATCCTTCATTAGTATCCCTTAACCATTTCTTCTTCACCTACCAAACAGCATTTTCCCATAGTTTCTGGAAATGTATATTTTAGGATAAGAGCCAAGCTTTGGAAATTAGGAATATCTTTGAAAAAATAGTTTGATTTACCTGTAGTAAGAAACTCAGAATGGGGGAGAAGAATCTAATTTTGTTCATCTTGGTAGATATTTTGATGAGGTTTCAGTTTGCACCTGTGACCCAGAAAAAACTGTAATGAAAATAAATTACAGACTGATCTCTCTTCCCCCATAGTTTGTTTGCTCTTGAACTGTGAATTTGTATTTGCTTTTTTTGTGTCTTCATTCATCCCCGTCTTTAACTCAGAAAAAGTTACTGAAGTACTGCAAAGGATAGTTTTTGAATTAATGGTATTATAACACAAAGTATTAAGTAGAATATGTCCTTTCTGTAGCCCAAATATGCTTTTTATAGCAGTTATAAGAGGGTTAAAAATATTATTCAATAACAGGAATATTAAGGACCTTAGTGACTCAGGCTTCAGAAGCTTTCTTGTGGTATGTAAAATGTATGTATATAATTAATAGTAAAACTTTAGCAGGACCTACAGTAAGAAATACACTTTACATTACGTGTTTGTGCTAAACTAAGACAAAAGGAACGTGAAATTACTTACCTGTGCTCTTAGTTATGCAAGTTGATATTTTCTACTCTATTCTAATTTCATTTTAAGAAACACTCTTTTATTTAAAAAAAAAATTCCTGGTCCTGGCACTCTAAATTGATTACACAACCCACTAAGGGGTTTATAAATCTTAAGTTTGAAAAATACTAATGTGTTATTGTTCTATCTCTGTATGTCTTTTTTGCTATGCATTTTAAACCATAGGGAGATTTCATTATAACGGATATTTTTGGTTTCTTCCTCATTCTTATGTGCTGTTCAAAGATATATGAAATATCCTCTTTTAAAATAAAATTTCAAAAGTTAGTGTCATGTGAATTTCATAATTCTCCTTGATTTTTCTTTCAGAGGGAAAGGATAAAGATTTTACCTTGAATGATTTTGGCTTCATGATTTTTCACTCACCATATTGTAAACTGGTTCAGAAATCTCTGGCTCGAATGTTGCTGAATGATTTCCTTAATGACCAGAACAGAGATAAAAATAGTATCTATAGTGGCCTGGAGGCCTTTGGGTAAGAGGAGCTATTATGATTTTTTTCTCTTTTATATTAGAGCATTTGTATTTGTTCAAGTATTGTTTGCACAGACCTAAAAAAGTTCAAGTCAAAGGATCTTAGGAGTCATCTAACCTAACCTATTTATCTCATCAGTGAAGAAATGGTCCCAAAGAGGTGGTGGCTTACATGCACTAATTCTTTAGTCATTTCTACTTAGATTTCCTAATTTACTTCTTGTAGCTTCATTCTCATTGTCCTCACAATCACATAACTCTACAAGTGTCTCTTAACTCTTCTCCTTGCCTCTCTACCCCATATCCATCCTGTGCACTGCCATTATTGAATTCTGTATTCATACTCCGTTGAAATTTTTTTTCACTTTTAAGTCTCTGTAGCATGCCAGACTTTAGAAACCCTTCCTGTCTCTCTGTCTGTATCCCTTTTTCCTCCTTCTGATAAAATTCTACCCAACTTGATTCCTGTACATCCTAACTTCTCTAACTAAATAGACATTATTAAGGATTTGAAATAGTATTCTGTTTGCTTTAATATGTTTACTAAACCACTAGAATTTAGTTGTCTTGAACGAATTATAAAAAATTTTGAGAACAGACTATGTGTATACAACTGTTAATATCTTCCATAACAATTAGCATGCTGTTAATTGGATTTTAACAAATGGGAAAATAGTATCATATACACTTAGACTTGAATGTTAATTAGGCATACATTCTAATATAATGAAGTGTTGTCTTTAATGAATGTGACTGCTGAATCATTGCATTGATATTTCTGTTAGTCTCCAATGTCTTGGAGCATCTAGAAGGAAAAACTTGAAATTGTGGAATAGTAACCTATATCAGCCTCTGAAACCTGTTCTGTAGCTACTTGTTACAATATAATTTGACATTTATTGCTTTTTTGTATATATGTTATATTTCATAATAAAAAATGTTTAGAAAATGTAATTTTGAAAATTGTGAAATTGTCTTTTTTATAATTTTCAGAGATGTTAAATTAGAAGATACCTACTTTGATAGAGATGTGGAAAAGGCATTTTTGAAGGCTAGTTCTGACCTCTTTAATCAGAAAACAAAGGCATCTTTGCTTGTATCAAATCAAAATGGAAATATGTATACGTCTTCAGTATATGGTTCTCTTGCTTCTGTTCTAGCACAGTAAGTATAAATTTCAACTGTTTAACTCTCCTCACTTGGGACCCAATCTGTGATGTCAGGCATGTGTGTAGGTAACAGATACTTCACTTTCAGCCTCTTCTAGTCTGTTATTTTCCGTAGACCTGAAGGAGATATGACAAAGGTCTTTCCAGAAGTCTTTATTATTTTATATTAGCTTTCCTAGCTTCTCTTTTTATGGTTTCATTATTTCTGACCTACCATTAACAGAGTAACTTATTTTATGATATAATAACTTTCATAAGCCCCATCATTCCCAAAGAGATGAAACTCTTGTTTTCAGTCTGATTACTGTACTATTAAGACTTTAAATTAGATCTTTAAAGCTATAGTATGAAATTTGATTCCTACTTATATGACTTCTCACACCTGTGGTTTTGATTCTGTTGAACTTCTTAATAATAGCTTTTTCCCCTACTGCCTAGGTACTCACCTCAGCAGTTGGCAGGGAAGAAGATTGGAGTGTTCTCTTATGGTTCTGGTCTGGCTGCCACCCTGTACTCCCTTAAAGTTACACAAGACGCTACACCAGGTGGGTACCAAGTTTTTCATCACAATGTATTGAGAGCCTACTGTGGTAAGGTTTTTTTAGCAGGCTTTTCAGGTAAGCACTTGAATCTGTCCTATTGGTCATTACATTTTTATCTTTATTACTTCTTTTAACATAGCCGCATTTTTACTCTCTACCCTAAAAATCTGCAGGGCTATGTCTGAATCAGGATTCCTTCTTTCCTTCCTTCTGGTTCAGGCAAAAGAAAAGAGGTTTTCTATTTTTTTTTTTTTTTTTTAGTGGTCTAGTGGGTAGACTTTTTCTTCTTTGGCAAATAGCTTTATTTTGTAAGGAGATTTTGTGACTTCTTAAGCAGGAAGGAACAAGAACATGGAGAAAAACTGATTAATTAAAATGATACCATGATCATGCATTGGCCAAGGAGAAATTATGGGCAGCTTCATATCCTACCTGTTTCCTTACTTGTCTACTAGCTGATATTGGAACAAATGTATAGTTTGAGGTATTAGGAAACTGTGTCAAATAGATTTTTAATTATCTGTTAAATAAATAATAGTAGTAGTTTTGAAAGAAATGAAAAGGTTTTTTTTTTCCCATTTGGCAAATTTTATTCAGGCTTCATTTGGGCATGCCTACTTTTAGTTTTTTACTGTTGGATTTATTTACTCTTTTAGGATCTGCTCTTGATAAAATAACAGCAAGTTTGTGTGATCTTAAATCAAGACTTGACTCAAGAACTTGTGTGACACCAGATGTCTTTGCTGAAAATATGAAGCTCAGAGAGGACACTCATCACTTAGGTAAAAATACTAAATTGTGTTTGAGTATATAAATGCATACCCAAAAGCCTATTGAAGGCTATAATAACATTAAACATGCTGCCAACAAGTTGGAGCTATCTAGACTTTATTCAGTATTAATCTGTTAGTGGTAAAAATTATAGGGAAATATGCAACTTCTTTTATTGCCAGATGAGTTGTATGTCTGTTATAACTAATGTTTCATATTTTCTGCCTTTCCTTTAGCGAATTATATTCCCCAAAGTTCCATAGATTCGCTCTCTGAAGGAACGTGGTACCTGGTTAGAGTGGATGAAAAGCACAGAAGAACTTATGCTCGGCGCCCTTCTCCAAATGACACTTTGGATGAAGGAGTAGGACTTGTGCATTCAAACACAGCAGTTGAGGTAAGTAAAACTCTTTGTGTGTGGTCTTGTGTTTTTACAGGGTAAGTGTTTCCACTTCCATATTTCAAGGATTTGGAGACTTGAGATTTAACAATTTAAATGTCAGTAAAGCAGAGTAATTCACAGCAAGGGCTCTGGGATTGGATAACAGCTTTGCTGCTCTCCGATTGTATAAAGTGTTGTGGACTTAAATTATTAGCACTTAAGAAATACACAGTAAATACTTGGTTTATTAATAATACCATAATTTAAAGGAAGACTGGTCTAGAGAGAAAACTCATGTGTGGTGTATGTGGTGAGAGGTGGAGTAGGACAAGATGTTTCCCCTCCCATATCTTAGACTTTTATCAAATCTGTCTCTGAATTGTCAAGTAATAATAATAGCTATGGTTTGAATTCCAATTATATGATAGGCATTTTATTTACATTTTCCTATTTAATTCTTACAACATCCTCCTTGAGGCAAATGATACTACCTCTGTTTTAGAGAAGAGGTTCTAAGAAATTAAGTGGCTTGCCCGAAATCATAACTAATAAGTGGTGAAGCCAGGCTCAAACTAAGGACTTTATAACCTTGAGGTTATTTCTTTGATTTGTTTACCACTGCTTTGATCAGTGCATAATCTTGTTTCATGCAAATTAGGTAGCAAGTGTTTGAGCTGTATGTAACAAGTAAAATACCATGTATTGTGGGTCTGTGTGGCCTTTCTCTCTCTCTCACCATATGAATGATTGTATAATAAATTCACCATAAGGTGAACAATGGATGCATTCCCTCTGTGAAAAATTATTCTATATACTTAATATAAACCTCTCCACAGTTATCCTTTAGCAGTTTTTCCGTAGGAACTTTAAATAGCATGGTGACTCTTTCAAAAAAAGCTACAACTTATTTTCTTTCGTTTTAGCATATTCCAAGTCCTGCTAAGAAAGTGCCAAGACTCCCTGCAACAGCAGCAGAACCTGAAACAGCTGTCATTAGTAATGGGAAGCATTAAGATACTTCTATGGGGTGTAAAGACTTCAGTATAGTTTGGGGTGGGTGGCGATATGGATAAGGTTAAGGGAGTGGGATGTCTTGGGACAATTTTAAAAGATTACATGTTGCCTAAATTTTTTATGTGACTGACATGGAGCCTGGAAACTATCGTGTTCTTTGGAAAGTCTTTTTGCTCAGTTTGTTAACATGCTTCCTATTGTGGTTTAGCCAGTGCTAAATGTACTTGAATGATGTTAAGGGCTCTGTAAAACTTTATACCTCTCTGGCTATTTGTATGCATGAAGTTTAGTTTTAAAAGTGGTTTAATGAATCTTGTGCTTCTGGCAAAAGAGAACAGAGGTACTAATCTCCAATTTTAATTTTTTAAATATTTTGTAGTGCTTTGAACAAACAATTACTGAAAGTACCTGTGGTTCTTGAAAAAAGTTCTTAGCTTGGTGAATGTGATGTTAAAATGTGATATGCACAAACCCTGTTTGAAAATGGTAAAATGTTGAACATGTTCTTTGTCCTAAAATTTATAAATCTTGAGGGAAGAGAAAAGAGGACAATAATACTGGCTCTAGAAGTATTTAAATCTAGTCCAGCAGTGACTGGAAGTTATTGCAATGAACTCTGTGAACAGAGGGATGCTAGCATTGAGCAGTGTTCTAGCATAGAAAACACGGTACATTTGGGAGCGGTGGACATAACTCTGGGTCTGCTCTTGAATAAGTTCTAGGTGTCCTTTGCTGAACACCATTGAGATGTTACTGGGGCTCTGTATGAGGAAGTTTATTGTGGCAATCCTTCTTAGCACCTTATCTTGAAGGATAAATGAAACCTTTTTTCTGGCTGCCTTTTTAAATTTGAAGTAAAAAGGTCAGATGGGGCAGGGCATTATTCGGTTACTTTTGATGTTTCAGTGTTATAAATTCAACTTAAAGACACTCAGAGACTGACAACCTAAATTCACGGTGTAAGTGCTGTTTTTTTGTTTTTTTGTGTGCGTGGTATGTATTCAATGAAAACAAGAAGGTCTAACCTGAGTTGGAAAAGAGTATTCCATTCAGGGTCTATCTAGTCTCTCAGACTTTCACCTTAAAACAATAACAAACACAAACTCTTGCATGGGATGAATAAGACTAGTTAGGATTATAGGTCTTTCTTTGGTGCTGAACCATGACACGAGCCTTATAGATTGTAAAATAGAGGTAGTTGGAACTAATGTACAGAACTAAATTTTTAACTTTATTTGCAGTTTTAAATTCTGTGAAGTTTCAGTTATCTAAAATACACTTACACAAATATGAAATGTAATGTTTCAGATTGCAAGGTAATATGTAATGTATTTGTAAAATACTCTTGTCTAATATTAACTAGTAGTATTTTATTTGTATAGTCATAATTTGTTAAAATGACTTCATTTTAACACCTGATTAATAATGTGAGTTCAGATTTAAAGATGGAAAAATGGTGCATGTAATACTTTTGCAAATATTGGGAATTTGGAATGTTTTGAAAGAGTTGCTGAACTTTTGGGTGCCAGGAAATGGGTTTCCTCAAAGTCTGTTGCCTATAGTGGGCAGGCCTAGTGATACTGGCACAAAGCATTTTAACTGTACACCTTAATACCAGTGAGGTGAATAACCTTGAAATAAAGTTTTAGAGAAATATTTCAAGTATTTGGTATTCTTTTACTTCCCTGAATTAACAATATAAGTGAGAAGTGAACTAATATGGGGCATTCATTCATTTCATTCCTTCATTCATCATCCAACAAACATTTGAGAACCTGATATAAATGAGGCATTCTACTTAAGCTAGATATAAAAAGATGTGCAAGATCTTGTCTTCAAGGAGCTAGGTGTGGAGGAGCTGGTAATTTATGCTTATACTTGAAACAAATTAATTCCCAAAGTGGGTGGTAAATGTTTATATACTTCACATTTATAATTCATGAAGTGATTTACTAAAACTTGGATTGGCAATTAAAGTAAAGCAAATTTTATATAGTCAATATTAAAAAGATCCTATGTTGCTAGGGATCTCAGGGACTTTATGGAAGGAATTCTTACATTGACAGTAAAATTAAACTAGATGATTTCAAAGAGCCATTTCAATTCTTAGGATTCTGTGATGGAGGAGTTAAGCCAGATTAAAGAGCTCCTATTGACTTCACCTTTATTTTCTAATTAACTGATCAGCTTCATATTTTATCATATTATATCAAGACTAAATGCTGTAATAATTCCACTTCTGAACTAGACCCTTGTCCCTCTGAGTCATTTGGAATATGCGGACAATGTCTAAGGCCATTTCTATTGCAAATTCTAGGTTCGCTCCCTCTCCTTTATGGAATTCATATGTTCTTGATTTGTGTACTTAACTTGTTTTTCTTTCTGGATTTTGGTTTTAGTTTTGTCTGCTATAATGAATAAGCTTGAAATTAACACTAGACAACATAAACAGATGCAAACAATTACTTTTGATCTTCTCTAAGTTGAAATGCTTCAGCTCGTTAATTGTTTGGAATATCCTGAAAGAAACCGATATAAGAAACGTAACAGGATCTTTAAATAATTTAGAACTATGTAATCTGGGCATAATATTAACATGAACCTTGTCTTTAAACTTATTAGAAACTGCACTTAATGAAATCACAGGTTCCTAATTTTTTCCTTATTGCTGGTAGAAAAAAATAGTTGACCTTCTGATTCCATCCCCATCCCCCAATTTATGTCTACTATATAAAGAGGAAGATGTGACCACAGAATGCTCAGAATGAGATAACATTGCTGACTTTGAAGAAGAAAAAGGGGGGTCATGAACCAAAAAATGTGTGGTTACCTACAGAAGCTGGAAAAGGCAAGGAAACAGGTTCTCTCCTGTAGCTTCCAGAAGGGAACTCGGCCCTGCCAACACCTTGATTTTAGCTCAGTAAAACCTGTGTCAGATTTCTGACCCACGAAACTAAATTAACAAATTTATGTTATTAAGCCACCAAATTTGTGATAATTTGTGGCAGCAAGAGAAAACTAATACACTATTGGTAAGGAGAGTGGTAATAGCCTCTGGCAGTAGCAACAGTTACTTTGACTCTTATCTATAGATGTAGGTAGGAGGTGAAGCATTGAGTCATGTGATAGCTGTGGCACTTAACAGTTTGGGGGCAATGATAATGATTATAAAATTTGCAAGCCTGGGGGCGGGCCGCGGTGGCTCAGCGGGCAAAGTGCTTGCCTGCTATGCCGGAGGACCTCGGTTCGATTCCCGGCCCCAGCCCATGTAACAAAAACGGAGAAACAGAATACAATAAAAACAAGAAAATGTTTAAAAATGTTTCCCTTTCTTCCTTCCTTCCTTCCTTCTATCCTTCCTTCCTTCTCTCTGTCTTTCCTTTAAAAAAAAAAAAAAAAAAAAAAAAAAAATTTGCAAGCCTGGGAAAAAAATGATAGGCTCAAGTAAGTTAATTATCAAGTCAAGGCATGCTGAAAGCTAGAGGGTCTTAAGGGTAAGGTTTAAGGAGAACTTTATCTTTTGCAGCAGAGGACAAACTGCTTAAAACAAGCCAGGATCCTGGATGCATGGGTGGTTCAGTGGTAGAATGCTCACCTTCCAGGCGGCAGATTCCCAAACCATGCACCAAAAAAAAAAAAAAAAAAAGCCCACGATCTAATCATGACATTAGACAAGCCCTAAAAGGATAGAAGGCCCCATCTTGACAAGTCAGGGCCTTGATAGGAAGAGAGTGAGAAACATTAGAGTGGGTGTGCTTGAAAATATGAAAAAAACAGGATTCCCTTAATCTGGGGGCTGGTGGAAGCAGCTCCTCCCTTTCCTAAAGACCCTACAAAGGATTCTGCAGAGGTAGTTGCCTGCAAGATGATGCCTGAATCCCTTGAGATCCTTTTCCAATATCTTTATTATTCTACAAACCAGGAACCAGGGTCAGGTCTCAACATAGCCTGAGTGGGAAATACAACCCCTGTTCTGGGAAGAAATAGCTTAGACACTGAAAGAATGGAAAATCTAGCTAATATATACTGTCAGGGACCAGGGGAAGAGTATGGGAAAGGATCTTGAGGGTATTAGACTAGGGTTTGGAGGTTGGGACCAGCATATAAACCAAGATAAGGGAGGGTTTATTATCATGGGATTATTTATCTGTAACCTGGAGTTTATAATTCTAGAAATAAAACCCCCATTGCTTCTTGTGTTAGGCAGAAAATGGCACCCCCAAAGATGCCCTGTCCTAATCCCAGAAATGCATGAATATGTTACTTTACATGGCAGAAAGGACCTTGCAGATGTGATTAAGTTTAAGGACCTCGAGACAGATTATCCTAGATTAGAAAGGATACCTGAAGCTGGTCCTAATATATTGCTTGGATGGCTGTTGACTTATACATGATAATGACCTAATGAGGTAGATATGGTAGAACTGCCTTGGTATTGAGGAAAAGGTCAGTGTGTTCCAGGAGGTATGAATGTTAGTGTGGATTCATTATTGTGAAAATGCAGAACCACCTAACTACATTCCCCAGCAGGACATTTGCCTCACTAAAGCAATAAAAAATGCACTGGTGAGGGGTGTGCCAGCATCCATGAAAAGCTCAGTGGTGGCTGCCCTCTGCAGGCCGGGGTTGAAGTAAGAAATGCTGCAATAGAACTAGGCATGCAATTAACAGTGGGGGTGACAGGATTCTAGAATAACAGGTTATGTATTGATACTTAAAGTTATAGGCAAGATGGACATATTATAATGGACAATAGGGCTGGAGTGGAAATCAGCATACTTTAATCAGCAGGGTTTTATGACAATGGTTAATAGTTCAGAGGAACAACGACTAAACTGTTACTTATTTAACCAGAAAACAAAGAAAGAAAGAATACTGAGAGCTGATAAATCTAAGATTGTTGTAACCTGCCACAAGAAAAAATCACGATCCCTTAAACACCTCTGGATCTAAGTTGGTTTACAAATCCAGTGTACATTGATTGAAGGGGAGGCCAGGTCTTCTTGAGAAAGGGCCCTCCTACCACAAGACTATATGACATACACCCAGAATTTTAAAGTACTGTTGGATAAAAGTCTTAACTGGAATGGTTGTCAGGGAACTCTAAATGCCATTAAGGTCCTGTGTACAAATGGGGCCTATGGGTTGTGGCTGTGAATTGCCAAAGTATCTCACAGCAGAGTAAACCTTATGGTTATTTCCCTAATCCCCAAGAATATGTTTGGAATAAATATATTTAGATCACATTTGAACTGTAGAGTGAGAACCATTATGGGAAGAAGGGCCATGTGGAAAACTCTGAAACTATGTCCTCTCCCTAGCCTTGATGGTAAATCATGAGGAATACAGCATCACATGAGAAATTGCAGCCCCAGTATCATCAAAAATGTTAAAGGATGCAACAGTGACGGACTCCATCATAACCTCATTTAACCTCTCAGGCTTCTGAGAAAAAGTAGATGAATAATGGAGGATGATGGTGGATTACTCTCAAGTCTCAATTGTATCTGTCATACTGGATGTGGTATCTTTACTGGAAGCCCCTGGTATTGGTTATGCAGTGTTGATTTGGCAAATGCATTCTTCTCAATCCCCATCTACTCTATTGCCCCAAGGTTATGTTAAATCTGCTCAATGTTACAACATAGTTCAAGAGGACCTTGATCATTTTGACATTCTGCAGAACGTCACGCTGGTCCACTATACTGTTGACAGCGTGCTAAGTGGATTTGGGTAGCAGGAAGTGGCAAGTACTCCAGATGTCCTAGTAAGTTCTGTGTACTCGAGAATGTGAGTGATATGCTCCACGAAGAATCATGACCCAGGAACCGGTAACAATGATTAAATTGTTAAAGGGCCAACATTCCAGCATGCCCTGATATTCCTTCTATAGTAAAGGACAAGTTATTGTACCTTGCATCCCTTAGAACTAAGAGACCTAAGGCTTAATTAGACCTCTTTGGATTCTGGAAGAACATACAGTAAATTCACATTTTTTTTTTATTATTTTTGTGAATTTGCTTACCTGCTAAAAATTAATTTGTTTGTGTCTTGATGAGTGTATAATGATAATAGCTTTCACAATGTGATTGTGTGATTGTGAAAACCTTGTGTCTGATGCTCCTTTTATCTACCTTATCAACAGACGAGTAAAACATACAGAATAAAAAGAAATAATGGGGAAACAAATGTTAAAACAAATTTAGTAGATTGAATGCTAGTGATCAATGAAAGGGAGGGATAAGGGGTATGGTATATATGGATTTTTTTCTGTTGTCTTTTTATTTCTTTTTCTGAATTGATGCAAATGTTCTAAGAAGTGCTCATGATGATGAACATGCAACTATGTGATGATATTGTGAATTACTGATTATATATGTAGAACGGAATGATCATATGTTAAGAATGTTTGTGTTTGTTGTTAATTTTTTTAAAAATTAAAACATTAATAAAAAATAATAATTTGTAAATCCAAAATCAATACTGGTGGCACTTCCGGGGCCACTCATGAGCATATGTGCAGAGTGGCAAAAAATTGGAATCACCCTACATACACATTCCCAGCAGAGGAATAATTCAGTATTTGTTAATTCATTTTACAATGCAAATTTATAGAACATAACTACCATGAATAACATGATCTAACTGTATATTATACTTCAGATATTCCTCCATCTCTTTTATCAAGGCTGCCTGCTTCAAGTGGATCCCATAAAAGAAAGATCTATAGTAGTTTCAGGCTTTAATGCAAACTTCCTTTCTACTTTATATGGCAGTTAAGAGCACTATGCGGGACCTCTGGCAAGCCTCAATAAAAGATTACAGTTCAGACCTGTAGGGTCCTGGAGTAAAAGGCCATGCTTTCTGTGACACAACTATTCAGTTATGTCAATAGCATACACTGTTAGCATGCTACTGAGTCCTTGAAGAGACTGGAACACTAATTGACTAAGCAAATGAAGCTGTCTCATCATGAGCTGGATATTAGCAAATTCATAGAGTCACTCACATGGGCAGAGAAGAAATCCATTGTACGACGGAAATGTTACCACCTACATGTTCTGATTCTCAAGCCTGGGATCAGGCTTGGGAAAGATATAAGTAAGTTGCATGAACTGGTGACTTAGATTCCTATGGCACTCATCCCTGTTATATGTGTATCTCTTCCTCAGTTCACAGCTATTGCCTTATGGGAAAAGGGGTGGTTACAATCAAGATAGAGGAGATAAATCTTTGGGGCTGATTCACAGATGGCATAATATGTTGCTACTAGTCATAAAAGGACTGCTGCCGCCCTATGGTATCTCACAGGAATGACTAAAGGACTGGTGAAAGAAATCCTCTTAGTGGCTTGAGATGTAAACTGTACATTTGGTCATCCACTTTGTATGGAGGAAGAAGAAACCTGAAGAATGAATATATAAACAAAACAAAAACAGAAAGAATGGAGGGGGGTGGGGAGAGGAATGTAAGGGAGAATAAGGGAGGAATGACGGAAGGAAGGAAGAATGGAAGGAAGGAAGAATGGGTATACATATAGACTCCTAGCAGAGGTAAATGCCTTGGTAGATTGGTCAGGAGCCTGGAAATTCAGTGACAAGAAATTGGGACAAGAGTGGGCACAAAGTATGCAGATCCCTGTACTTCATGTTAATGACCCACCAGATAACATCTACTACCGAGAAAGGCACTCAACGAGGAGACTGGATGATGTCAGCTTCTCAGCCGCCCAGGATAATGGGCCCATGTATGGAATGGTCCTGGTGGCAGATATGGAGGCTTTCTATGTGCGCTAATCCCATGGGCTTTCTCTCACCAAGACTGATTTATAAACTGCCACTTCCAAATACTCAACTTGCTAAGCAAAGATTTTGATGCTGACATTTCAATATAGCGTCATCCCTCAGACTGACAGGTTGATTCTTTTGAACTCCATCCCCCCTCGAGGGCCAGAGATTCAAACTTACAGGATTTGACATCTACTCAAGATATGGGTTTACCTTCCCTGCCTGCAGAGTGTCTTCCAATACAATCATGCTAAGACACAGAGAATACAGGGTTCATTGACATGATATCTCACATAACTTTACCCGAAGGGACCAGTTTTTTGCTAAAGGAGGTTGAACAATGGACATATGACCATGGGGTCCACTGGTCTTACCATATACATCAACAGCAGAAGCAGCCAGATAAGTAGAACAATGGAATGGCTTAGAAAGGCACCAGCTATAGGATAGAAGTCTGCAAGGTAAGGGTGCTGTCCTCCAGAATTCGGCATAAAGTGCTTAAACAATGATTGATATATGTCACCTATGGTTAAAAGACAGGTCTGAGAACCAAAATGGATGAAAGCCGGATTGATCCCTATCATCTAAATCAGTGACCCATTTGAAGAATTTATATTTCTCTTTCCTACAACCTGGATGAGAGGTTTTTTTCTCAGGGGGCAACAGAATATTTTTGGAATCTATACCACTGTCATATAGTCACTTTGGACTCTTTATGTCAGTGGACAAGCAGGCAAAGAAAGGAGCTATTGTCCTTGTGGAGATTATTGACTCATTATCATAAGAAGCTAAGGAAGAATATGTCTCCCAAGAGATTCACTGATGTATCACTTTTGTACCTCTTGATAATTTTGAACAGTTACGCATAGCATCACAGCCTGGCGAGGGCAAGAAAACTAAGGGCTTTCCTTTTACACTGAAGGTCTAGGTCACACTATCAGGCAAGCAATCTAGACCAGCTCAGTGCTATCCAAAAGATGAGGGAAATTTAGAAAGGAGGATTTAGAAGGAAAATATGAGTCTCAGTTATGGGCTCAGGACCTGCAGCAATGACTTTAGCTTGATGGTTTTCAAGGGTGAGTCCCTCCACTAGCAGCACCAGCATCACAAGATAACTTGCTATAAATACAAATTCTTGGGCCATACTCCAGATTTAGTGAGGCAAAAACTCTGGGACCAGCACCTTACAGTCAGTGTTTTAATAAGTCCTCCATATTCTAATGCACTAAAGCCTGACAGCCACTGCTGTAGCTTGTTCTACTAATTCTACTGCAGTAAATTCCTTCAGGTCTCACTATCTTGAAAGAGACTGACTCTGTCATGGATTAGACTTAACAGAAGGAGAATACGAATGAAGTAAGAGGTGGACATGTTAGGCAGTTCCTGTGTACCACTTCAGATCCTTTCAGCCATATTGTTTCTTCCAGTCTCTGAGTCAATGACTGTTTCCATGTAGGTTATGACAGGTTCATATGATGCCATCTAATGCCATATGATGCCTTATCACAGACCAATGCTGTGTGCCTCTTACTTCCTGTTTAGGCTTCTCTGACACTAAGGCATGGGAAACATGGGAACCTACTTGGCACTCACAAAGCACAATTGGGAAGTACAGAGCAGGTCACAACCATGAAACCAAAGGTGGACAGGAACTGATGGAAGAATTAAATGCTATCCCATTTCATTCCCTGGTCAGACGCCTGAGATGGGTTCCATGAAAGTCAGAGGATCCTGTAGGAATGAACAGCAGTCACCTGTAGCAGTGGCCAACTTGATAATGTATCTTTGTACTGACTTTTCCTCTTTCCCTATTTCTCACCACCATCTTTCATTCCTGCGCTCTGGGATCATTTTCCAAATAAACTATTCTACATGGAAGCCTCTGTCTCAGACTGTTTTTGGGGAACCCAAACTTCCTCCTGCCTGGAATGCTCTTGGCCTGCTTTTCAAATGACTTACTTCTCATTCAGTTCTCAAACTGTCATTTATTCAAAGTGGCCTTCGCTAATTAATCCAAAGTAGCAAGCCTATTAACTTCAGAGCACCCTAGTTGAATTTCTGCATAGCATTTATACTATCTGATGTGTGTGTATGTACGTATGTCTCTGTGTGTGTATGTATGTCTTTGTCCTGACTAGAACATCTTGCACATGAGGGGAAGGATCTGTCCTATCTTATTCTTTGCCTTTTCTCCAGTAAGAATTGAACAAATATTTGCTGAGTAAATGAATGAATGCCAGATTTTCAGAAAGACAAATTTCCAAATCAAGTTACTACAATTTAATAAACTTTTTGGAAAATAGAAATGTATGTCTCAAAGGCATCCATTTAAGTTTATTTAAAAATTACAAAAACGTCTCCACCAAAGTCTGAAAAATTTTAAAAGTAGCTACAATGATCTTCACTAATTACCAGAAGTCTAATGCAATTTATAAAATTGAACAAAATTTGGATGTGTGTCTTATGCCTCTGTAGACCCGGGACCCTTTCTTTAGGTCCTTTTCTTTAGGGTCTGGTAGTGTCATTACTGGGACACTTTCCGAGGCCTTTTTTCTTTGGACTCTGTGTAAAATGATTCGATAGACCCCTGTGATTGAACTTCGAGCATCTCTTCCTTGGTTATTTCGAATATGCTCTTCTGTAATACCTAAATGTTCTAACGTGCTTTTGACCTCATTTTCTTCTTCTTTGAGGGTGCTGGTCTCTGACAAATGTTTGGGATCCAGTTGGAAGGGTTCCAAAGGGATGGGGTATGGCACCCCTTGCATCCATTCATTGTTCATGATGTAGTCAATCCCATACCTCTCTGAGGGTATCGGCTGAAGCACTCCTCGGATAAGTCGGTGGCAGGGCTCCGACACATGTGGAGGCACGCTGTATGTACCCTCGAGAATGCTCCTCTTGAGTTTGGCCACAGTTTCTGCCCGAAATGGCATTGTGCCAGTCACCATAAAGTACAGAAGCACCCCCAAAGCCCAGATATCCACGTAAACACCAACATAGTGCTCGTCTCGGAAAAGTTCAGGAGCAGCATACGGAGGAGACCCACAAAAAGTGTTCAGCATTTCACCTTTTTTACTTACTGTGCTGAATCCAAAATCACCCACCTTCACACAAGTATTGCTGGTATAGAATACATTTTCTGCCTTCAAATCTCTATGGATAATTTGATTGTCATGCTGTGGAAAAAGACATCGGTGAAAAGTCATCATTTTCAAAGTAAAATGCCAGAGTGAAAAAATCATCAGTTGCTCTGTGACAGTGGGGTGATGATCACGTAATAACAGAAATTCAATGGGAATCAACTTAGATCATGTCAGTAAACTCAATAGTTGCTCTGACATAAACTTTACTCAAATGTAACACCCATAACCCCAAAACAGGGCCAAGGTTCTATTCTTCTGTGGGATGAGGGCTGGATTCTATTCCACACAGGTAGATGCAGGAATCACTGCCAGAAATAAGAATTGGTATTGTGTGAAACCACACATTCTGAAACACAACACGGTAGCCCTTTATGTTTCAGGCCATATATGGTTTTTTCTGGTGGAGCCAAGCCCCCAACATTCCAACTCTGCTCCTTTGGGTGGGTTCCTTTATCGTTATGGGATTCAGTAGAAGGAAGGAGGCTGCATTTGGTAAAGGTCTAGTAACAGCTCCCACTGTGGACTGTGAACTGGATGCCACATCCCCAACTTTACATCTGGATCCAGAGAAACACTCTTCCGAGGATCCTTGATGTGTTCAGTCCCAGAGGCTTTGGAGAAGTGGTTTAATGTTACTTAATGGGCCTTCTGGGGTAAGAATCCAGGCTTTACAGCCTGATAGCTTGGTTAATTCTAGGTTTGACTATACCAGCTATGTGACGTGAGTGTTGGTTTCCTTCGATGTAAAATGAGAATATTGATGCTATTGTGAAAATTGTATATGATGTTGTATTTACAGTGCTAAGCATGACCCTGACATGTAATAAGAAAACTCAATAAAATTTGGGTCTATGTCTATGAGTCAATCCTACTGGTTCAGAGACCAGATTGCTGGGAGAAATGGCAGGTATGGGCCTTCAGAGGACTCACATCTGTACCCTTTACTGCTGTATTCCCTCTGTTCTCCCACCAGATCTCTTTACCACGTAGAATGTGGAAGACTCTGTGCTCATCTGCTCTATTGCTTGGTATGAATCTGGGCTACTCCTGGCTCTGGGAAAGACCATCACAGCACAGGGAAATTTAATGACAACTGGTGATGCTACAAATCCAAAACCCCCACTCCCATCATCATCAGACTCTTCTCTTTTGCTCACTTCTTTTTCCTCCCTATTGCTATTTTGGGTCTTCTAGGTTACTAATTTTCATGCTGATGGTTTTTGATGTTTTTTTTTTTTTTGCCAGGTCACTAATCCAAGTTCTTGTTCCACAACCATTCAGGCAGAAGCATGAACTAGAAATAGCCTCTCAACTAATAAAGTTCCTAGATAAGCATTTATTTCCTACCAGTTGGACTGACCAGTTGGTGTGATATCTGGGTCAAGAAGGTGGCCAAAACTTTTGCACCAACAGGGTAATAAAAGTGTAGTCAGGTCTACAAGTCAAGTTCCTCCTGTGTGCCCAGCAACATGGCCAACAGAGAGGGCATAAAGAATCAGTTCTTGGAAAAACTCAGAAGTGTGCTTTAGGAGTCCAGATTTACCTAAAGAAATAATCAGAGAACTTAAATTTGACATAATCAAGTGCTAATATGATGGACATAGAGGCAGTAAGAACTAGGGGAATTCACTGAGGGCAAGAAAGATCAATGTGAACAGATGTGGGATTTAAGTTTCACAGAAGAGAGAGAACTGAACTGGGTCATGAAGTGTGGGTAGGATTTGGAATGGGGAGGGCCTCCTAGACCCAGAGTTAGGAAGGCATGCCCAGGAAGTAGAGAGGAGCCAGCTGTCAGATAGTGAATGATGAGATTGGAGGAATAGGTGTGGCCAGGGAGTGGGTGATGTTCAGCCTGGCTGCTCAGAATGACTCCTGTCAACATTCACAGAAGACAGGAAGCTGCTGTGTAACTGAAGAACCTTGGATGTTGTTTTAGAGGCAAAGAGCACAACCCTAGCCAGACTTCTGACTCTCAGAGAAGGAACTACTGTCTGCCTTATAGGACTAAAGCCCTCTGGGATGCTTAAATAACGATAAACTAAAGTCCCAAATGTCCAATGGGGGAGAATGGGGGCAGGACTTTCATTCCTCACCCCTGCTCACCATGTGCTTCACGGCAGACACAATCTGGGAGAAGATGAGCTTGCTTTCTGGTTCTGAGAGCTTCCCTTCATTGCTAATTTTCCCAAAGAGTTCCCCACGTCCTGCATACTCCATCACCAAGTGGAGCTTGGATAGGGTTTCCACAACTTCATAAAGTCGGATGATATTGGGATGGTGCAGTTTTTCCATGCTGGAGATTTCACGGGATAGTAGCCTTTGCGTTTTCTGATCTAATTTGGTCTTGTCCAAGATCTTAATGGCCACCTTTTCTGGAAAAAAAAATTCACAGGGTATGCTAAAATTCATTGGAGTGTAGATATGTAGCACTGAAAGGGACCTAGATTATCCCTTTTATTATGCTAGACACAGAGGTTAAATGGCTGCTCCCAACCTTACAGAGCTCATCAGAATAATGACAAACAGCAATTCTTAGTTCAATATCAGTGCTCTTTGATCTATAGGAGTCTTCCACATGCAGATTTTGATGCCAATTCCCACATGCCAAGGGATGTCTCAGTTCATGATCTTTAATGTTCAGGATAGAGTTAAAATTCCTTTGCTTAACCCAGAGAGCTCTTCTTGATTAGACCCAGCTCACCTCTTTAGCCTTGGCTTCAACTGCTCCTGCCTACAATCCCTACCACCTTGCTCGCCCTGTAACAGAATTTTTTCTTATTCTCTAAAAAGGCCCCAAATACTCATGTCTATTGATCTCTCCTCTTTCTGGATCATTGTCCCACCACTCCAGTTTTCACTAAGCCAACTTCTGATGACCCTTGAAGGCTAGCCTCAGAATTAACCTCTTCCTGGCAGCCTTAAATGACACCTGTCCTAGGATGATCAGGATGCCCAAATTCTGTGTATTTAGAGCTTCAATTTACCCAAATCCCAGCACACTGACCTATAAATGTTGACTCCTTCATATTCTCCCTTTCATACTCCTTTTCCTATGTGGACTACATTTTATTTAACTTTTGTCGATATCTGGCACATGATGCATGAGTACATGTCACACCAGCACTCAGCGTTTACGGACTGTTGGTGATAACTTTTGTCAATATCTGGCACGTGATGCATGAGTACATGTCACACCAGCACTCAGCGTTTACGGACTGTTGGTGATAACTTTTGTCAATATCTGGCACGTGATGCATGAGTACATGTCACACCAGCACTCAGCGTTTACGGACTGTTGGTGAAGGCATGCAGAAACTGGCCCTGCAATTTGCTGTTGGTGGAAAGATTAACTGGTACAACCATTCTGGATTGTAGTTTGGTATTACGTATTGAAAGCCTTAAAATGGTCACACCCTTTGACTCAGCCATTTCAGTTTTGGCAATTAATCTTAATGAAATATTCCGATACATGAATAAGGATACATATGTAAGAAGATTACTGTGATCCTGGAAACAGCTCGAGTGTCAACAAGAGAGATTGTTAAAATAGAGTGTGGGGTACATCTCTCTAATAAATAAGTGTGGCACACTATGCAGCTATGAAAAATCATGGCGCTGCTCTTTATTAATTGACATGAGATGCTCAGTATATAACAAGTGAGGAAAATACAAATACGTATTTGCATAGAAAAAAACCTCTGGCAGGATATTCACCAAAATGTTTAGAACACTTGTTTTCTAACTGGGGGATCATAGATGGTTTTCTTTAAATTTTATTTTCCTTCTCTGTATTTTCTAATATTTCCACTGTGAGTATAGTTTAATTATGTAATAAAAATGGTTAATATTGGAAAAGGAATGAACCTCTACTCCAAAGTAAAACTTCATTAATTTTTTTATTTCAGGCTGTGCCAGATGTTCTACTAGAGTAAAGGAATTTACCAGGCAAGTAAATAGGGAGACCAGGACTGCAGGGTGCCTGTTTGACCTACTTTCAAAACAATTGCTTTGAACAACGTGGGCCCAGTGGTTATTCGGGTGAAGGTAGAGACCATTAGTTTAGGAATGTATCTGTATATTAGAGCTGGTGCACTAGGGCTTCTGGAATCAAAAGAGGCAGGATTCACAGGTCTCTGATCTGGCCAGCATTTCCTTTGGTGGAGGCAACCGTGAACAATGAAAAGGAAAATATGGATGATTTGTACAAATTTAATACTGAGCAAAAAAAAACACATAAGAATACAAACTATATGATTCAATTTATATAAGTTTTAAAACAGTCAAAAGTAATCTATGATTTTAGAAATCAGGATATTAGTTGCACTTAAGAGGGAGGTGAAAAAAAGGGGACAGGAAGGGAGCCCTTAGGGTCCTGGAAATGTTTTCTTTCTTGTTCTTGGTGGTGGTTACATGGGTCTTTACAGTTTGGAAAATTGATTGAGCTAAACACTTATAACTTTCATATTTTTTTGTATTGAATTATGTTAAAAATAAAAAAAAAAAGAAGCTCTTAAAGTATCACACACACAAAAAAACTCTTGATCCCACTCCCCTCTTCAGCATCAGATCCCTTTCTCTTGTTCCCTTTACAGCAAAACTCCTTTAAAGGGTTGGTTCTACTCACTTTCTCCAATTCTCCCTTCATTATCTCTTGAGCCCAAAACATAATAACACTAAAAATGTTATTCTCAAGGTCACTAATGACCTCCAAATTACTAAAACCAGTGGTCAGTTTTCAGGCTTCATGCCCCTTCCTTGAAACACTTTTATCACTTGGTTTCTAGGACAAAACATGCTCCTGGTTTTCCTCCTACTTCTCTTGATACCTCTAAGTCTCATTTTTTGTCTTCTTTACATCTCCTTGACCTCTAAATGTTGGATACCTGAGGAATTAGTCCTTGGACCTCTTGTCTACAATGACTTCCTTGGGATTCTGATGCAGAAATATAGCTGCCTACTTGTCATCTCCACTTGGATTTCGTCTTAGTTTGGGTACCTCCAGAAACAGATCCTAAAGCAGGGATTCAAGTGCAAGAAGCTTATGAGGGAGGTCATCTCAGGAAACTCTGGTAGAAGAATGAAGAAGGTGACATGGAAGGAAAGTCAGTCAATAAAGGATATGCTACTGAGCATATTACCATTTAATCCTGCTAAGAGTTGCTATGCCTAAGAGTTTCCATGAGAAGGGCAAGAGAGTTGGAGTATGTATACATCAGCTTCTGTTAGTAACTGGTTTCTGGCTGCTCTTGGGGGACATTAATTTCCTTGTATTTCTGGCCTGTCCTGCATGAGGCAGAGAAAGCTCTAGCATGTAGAGGAAGTCAAGAGGTAAAGAGATAGAGAGATCAGTAGCAGAAGATCAGGTCAGTATGTACTGCAATGGTAAGACCCAAGAAGACATGAGTGAGGCACCAACAGCATCTATTCTGTATGTGCATGCAATAGATGTGTACTAAGGATGTCAAACATGCCATGTTCAATATGAGCTCCTGAGATCACCCCAACTCAAACCTGCCATATATTTCAGTATATGGAAACTCTATTTTTCTAATTCCTGTCCTTTGATAATTGCCTGTTGTCATGGTCAGGTTCATGTGTCAACTTGGCCAAGTGGTGGTACCTGTTGGACCAGTGCTGGCCTATCTGTTGCCATGAGGACATTTCATAGAATTAAATCATGATAACATCAACTGCAGCCACAGCTGATTCCATTTGTAATCAGCCAAAGGGGAGTGTCTTCTGCAATGGGTGATGCTTAATCTAATCCCTGGAAACCTTTTAAGGAGGATTCAGAAGAGACAGGCTCTCATCCTACTTCGTTTGGCGAGCCTCTCCTGTGGCGTTAATCTAGACCCTCCATTGGAATCTTCAGCTTCACAGCCTGCCCTGCAGATTTTGGGCTCTGCATTCCCTCAGTCACATGAGACACTTTTATAAATTTTATATTTACAAGTGTTCCCTGTTGATTCTGTTTCTCTAGAGAACCCTGACTAATACATCTTGGTACCAGGAGTGGTTCTTAAGAAACAGAATCTTAAAAATGGGTTTTTATTAATGGTTTTCTACTCTGACTGGACTCAAAGGCACTAAGGACTCTGATTCCCATAATCAGAAAGACACTCCCAATCCATGGAGTGAGTTGGCAAAAGAGATAGTCAAAATATCACCACTCGATTCTCCTAATGCTTCACTTGTATGAAGCCAGGCTCTGGGGATAATGTTTTTGACACCTTTATAGAGTTTTGTGGAAATAAGAGGTATAGAGATGTTGGCTGGTTGTTGTTAGATACACTGGCTACATTAAGGAGTGAAAGGATGGGTTTAAGGCTTCAAACGAGAAGCTTAAGTGCCATCTGACAGATGTGGACATTTCTATGAGTATCCTGAAGGAAAATCTTATTTCCTGTAGCCTAGACTTGAGATCTCTGAAAATCAGACTCAGAACCTTATTCTTAGAGTAGCAACTTTACAACATAAACTGAAATCTCAATGTTGCATGGTGTCTGTCATTAAAGTGAAAGCATTGATTGGAAAGGAGTGGGACCCCAAAAAATGGGATGGTGACATATGGATTGATAATGATGTCAGGGGTGAGGTTGAAACCCTAGGTCATGCTGAGTTTTCTCTAGATAACCCTGTAATAGTTTTTCCTGAGGGCATAACTGCCCCACCTCCAGCCTGCCTTCAGGAATTGGCCACCCAACCTCCTCCTGAAGGGATTAGCCCTAGAGTGATTAATCCTGTCTCACCAGATAAAACTGCAAATGAAGGCCCTGAAGCAAATGGCTTGGAAGATATTTCTAATTCTCTCATGACCCACCCCCACCACCTCTCATTTCTTCCAGACCTATAACTAGACTAAAGTCCCAACAGGCCCCTAAAGGTGAGGTACAAAGTATCACACATGAGGAGGTACATTATACTCCAAAAGAACTGTATGAGCTTTCCAATTTATATAGATAGAAATCAGGGGAATATGTGTGGCAATGGATTTTAAGGGTGTGGGATAATGGTGGGAGGAATATAAGGCTGGATCAGGCTGAATTTATTGATATGGGCCCACTAAGCAGAGATTCTGCATTCAATGTTATAGTTTGAGGGGTTAGAAAAGGTATTAACAGTTTGTTTGGATGGTTGGTTGAAACATGGGTCAAAAGGTGGCCAACATTACCTGAGGTTGAAATGCCAGAACTGCCCTGGTATAATGTAGATGAGGGGATCCAGAGGCTTAGAGAGATTGGAATGTTAGAGTGGATTTATCATGCAAAGCCTGCTCTTACACCCCAGGAATGTCTGGAGGATGCACCTTTTACCAGAACAGTGAGAAATAAATTTGTGAGACCAGCACCATCACCCCTGAAGAGCTCTGTGGTTGCACTTCTCTGTAGGTCAGATATTATTGTAGGAACTGCTGTCACTGAGCTGGAATCCTTAAACACAATGGGGATGATGGGATCCTGAGTTGGCAGAAGCCAGGTGGCAGCACTTAATTGCCAAAGTCAGGGTAGACGTGGGTATTATAATAGACAGCAAACTCAAAGCAGGCATCAAAATTTTATGACTCGCAGAGATTTGTGGCATTGCTAGTAAATCATGGGGTACCTAGAAATACAATAGAAGGGCAGTCTACTAAATTCTTGTTCAAGCTATATAAACAAAAGAGTTCTAGGTCAAGTGAACAAAAGTCTAACCTGAATTACAATAACACAGAGTCTTGGCTCCTTAATAAATTTCCAGACTTGAGACAGTTTACAGACCCAGAGCCCCTTGAATGAAGGGGAGGCCAGGCCCCTTTGGGAGAGAACCCTGTTACACTGCCACAAATTTATACTGTTACTCTTCCTCCAAGCCTTCCCCAAGGAGACTGATGGCCTTTTCCAGGGTAACTGTGCACTGGGGAAAAGGAAATGATCAGATACTTCAGGGATTATTAGATGCTGGTTCAGAAGTGACATTAATTCCAGGGGACCCAAAACATCACTCTGGTCCACCAGTGAGAGTGGGGGCTTATGGAGGCCAGGTGATCAATGGAGTTTTAGCTCAGGTCCATCTCACAGTGGGTCCAGTGGGCCCCTAGAACCATTCTGTAGTTACTTCCCCAGTTCCAGAGTGTATAATTGGTATAGACATACTGAGCAACTGGCAGAATCCCCACATTGGCTCTTTAACTCATGCAGTGAGGGCTATTATGGTGGGAAAGGCCAAGTGGAAGCCACTAGAACACCCCCTACCTAGCAAAATAGTAAATCAGAAGCAATACTGGGTTCCTGGAGAGATTGCAGAAATTACTGCTACTCTTAAGGACTTGAAGGATGCAGGAGTGGTGATTCCCACCACACCCCATTCAACTCTCCTATTTGGCCTGTGCAGAAAACAGATGGGTCTTGGAGGATGACAGTGGATTATCGTAAGCTCAACCAGGTGGTAACTCCAATTGCAGCTGCTGTTCCAGATGTGGTATCATTGCTTGAGCAAATCAATACATCCCCTGGTACCTGGTATGCAGCTATTGATCTGGCAAATGCTTTTTTCTAAATAGCTATTAGTAAGGACCACCAGAAACAGTTTGCTTTCAGCTGGCAAGGTCAGCAATATACTTTCACTGTCCTACCTTAGGGGTATATCAATTCTCCAGCCCTATATCATAATCTCGTTCACAGAGACCTTGATCGTTTCTGCCTCCCACAAGACATCACACTGGTCCATTATATTGATGATATCATGTTGATTGGACCAAGTGAGCAAGAAGTAGCAACTACTCTAGACTTATTGGTAAGGCATTTGTGTGTCAGAGGATGAGAGATCCAACAAACATACAGTGGCCTTCCACCTCAGTGAAATTTCTAGGTGTCCAGTGAGATGGGGCATGTTGAGTTATCCCTTCTAAGGTGAAGAATATGTTGCTGCATCTGGCCCCTCCTATGACCAAAAAAGAGGCACAATGGCTAGTTGGTCTCTTTGGATTTTGGTGACAACATATTCCTCATTTGGGTGTGCTACTCCAGCCCATTTATTGAGTGACCAGAAAAGCTGCTAATTTTGAGTGGGGACCTGAACAAGAGGAGGCTCTGTGACAGGTCCAGGCTGCTGTACAAGCAGCTCTGCCACTTGGGCCGTATGATCCAGCAGATCCAATGGTGCTGGAAGTGTCAGTGGCAAATAGAGATGCTGTCTGGAGCCTTTGCCAGGCCCCTATAGGAGAATCACAATGCAGACCCGTAGGATTTTGGAGCAAAGCCTTACCATCTACTGCAGGTTAACTCTCCTTTTGATCTGCTCCTGGGCCTTAGTAGAGACTGAACGCTTAACCATGGGCCACCAAGTTACCATGACACCTGAGTTGCCTATCATGAGCTGGGTGTTGTCTGACCCACCAAGCCATAAAGTTGGGCATGCGCAGCAGCACTCTATTGTAAAATGGAAATGGTACATACAAAATAGGGCTGGTTTACATACAGAAATCTGGTTTACAGATGGTTCAGCACGATATGCAGGTACCACCCAAAAGTGGACAGCTGCAGCCCTACAACCCCTTTCTGGGGTGTCCTTGAAGGACAGTGGTGAGGGGAAATCCTCTCAGTGGGCAGAACTTCGAGCAGTGCCCCTGGTTGTTCATTTTGCTTGGAAGGAAAACTCGCCAGAGGTGCGATTGTATACTGACTCATGGGCTGTTGCTAATGGTTTGGATGGATGGTCAGGGACTTGGAAAGACCATAATTGGAAAATTGGTGACAAAGAGGTCTGGGGAGGAAGTATGTGGCTAGACCTTTCTGAGTGGGCTAAAAACATGAATATATTTGTGTTCCATGTGAATGCGCACCAGAGGGTGACTTCAGCAGAGGAAGGTTTTAATAATCAAGTGGATAAGATGGCCCATTCTGTGGATACCAGTCAGCCTGTTTTCCCAGCAACTCCTGTCATTGCCAAATGGGCTCATGAACAAAGTAGTCGTGGTGGTAGGGATGGAGGTTATGCATGGGCTCAGCAACATGGACTTCCACTCACCAAGGCTGACCTGGCTACAGTCAATGCTGAGTGCCCAATCTGCCAGTAGCAGAGACCCACACTCAGCCCCCGATATGGCACCATTCCCAGAGGTGATGGGCCAGCTACATGGTGGCAGGTTGATTACACTGGACCACTCCCTTCATGGAAGGGGCAGCGATTTGTTCTAACTGGAATAGACACGTACTCTGGATATGTGTTTACTTTCCCTGCATGCAATGTTTCTGTCAAAACTACCATCCATGAGCTTACAGAATGCCTTATCCATCATCATGGTATTCCACATAGCATTGCTTCTGATCAAGGAACATACCTCACAGCAAATGAAGTGCAGGAATAGGCACATGCTCATGCAATTCTCTGGTCTTACCATGTTCCCCATCATCCAGAAGCAGCTGGACTGATAGAGCAGTGGAACGGCCTTTTGAAAACTCAATTATGGTGCCAACTAGGTAGCAATACCTTGAAAGCCTGGGGTAATGTTCTCCAGGAAGCTGTATATGCTTTGAATCAGCATCTGCTGTATGGTGCTGTTTCTCCCATAGCCAGGATCCATGGGTCCAGGAACCAAGGGGTGGAAATAGGAGTGGCACCACTCACTACTATCCCTAGTGATCCACTAGGAAATTTTTTGCTTCCTGTCCCTAAGACCCTGAGCTCTGCTGGTCTACAGGTTTCAGTTCCAAAAGGGGGAGTGCTTCCACCAGGAGAAACAACAATGATTCCATTGAATTGGAATCTAAGACTGCCACCTGGTCACTTTGGGCTACTCATGCCCCTGGATCAACAAGCCAAGTAAGGGATTGCACTATTGTCTGGGATGATTGACCCTGACTACCAAGGGGAAATAGGACTGTAACTATACAATGGAGGTAAAGAAGAGTTTTCTTGGAATATAGGAGATCCCTTAGGGTGTCTTTTAATACTACGATGCCCTGTGACTAAAATCAATGGAAAACTGCAACAACCCAATCCCGGCAGGACTACCCATGGGTCTGAAACTTCAGGAATGAAGGTTTGGGCCACCCACCAGGCAAAGAACCATGGCTAGCTGAAGTGCTTGCTGAGGGTAAAGGGAACGTGGAATGGGTAGTGGAAGAAGGTAGTGATAAATATTAGCTTCGACCATGTGATCAGTTACAGAAACGAAGACTGTAATGCTGTTTTGTTCATGTTATACTATTTAAGATATCAAGTTTAAGAATGAATATTACCCAAGGATTTATACCCTATTCTGGAGAGATTTAATGTGTTTCCAGTTATATGCAGGACAGTTGAGTATTGTTAGGCAAAAGAGTAAAATGTGTGTTTTATTGTTTTTTATTTAGAAATTAGGTATGGTTTAAAGTGGTATGTATAGCTGCCAAGTTGACAAGAGGTGGACTGTCATGGTCAGGTTCATGTATCAACTTGGCCAAGTGGTGGTACCTGTTTGTCTGGTTGGGCAAGTGCTGGCCTGTCTGTTGCCATAAGGACATTTGATAGAGTTAAATCATGATCATGTCAGCTGCATCTACAGCTGATTCCATTTGTAATCAGCAAAAGGGGAGTGTCTTCTGCAATGAGTAATGCTTTATCTAATCACTGGAAGCCTTTTAAGGAGGATTCAGAAGAGACAGGCTCTCTTCCTGCTTCTGTTGGCGAGCCTCTCATGTGGAGTTTGTCCAAACCCTCCAACGGAATCGTTGGCTTCACAGCCTGCCCCGCAGATTGTGGACTGTGCGTTCCCGCGGTCATGTGAGAAACCTTAATAAATTTTATATTTGTGAGTGTTTCCTGTTGATTCTGTTTCTCTAGAGAACCCTGACTAATACACCTGTCCTTTGAGTCTTTGATGCTTCTCTTTCATACCCCACTTTCAATCTGTCAGTAAATCCTGTTATCTTTACCTTCCAAATATAGCCAGAATCCAATTATTTCTCAGTATTCCGCTCCTACCTTCCTGTTTCAAGCCACCATTTATCTCTTGCCTGGATCATTCCAATAAACTCCTAACTGATCTTTCCTTTTCTGTATTTGACCCCTTACAGTCTATTTTCAAAAAAGTAGTCAGTGTGATCCTGTTAAAGTATATGGCGAATCGTGTCATCCCTTTGCTCCCTAATCACTCTTAAGAAAGTCTGAGTCCTTACTAGGATCTACGTGCCCTACATGATTTGGCCCCTGCTACTCCCTGCCCTCCCTCCCTCAGCTGATTCTTGAGTACTTCAGGAACACTTTCACCTGGGAGCTCTTCCAAATTCAATGCTTCCAAAAATTTTCCCCCCAATTTTTTTCTTCTCTCATATTCACTATTTATCGCACAGTCGTTAAAGCAGAAATCTGGGAGTCAGCTTCAATTTTACCTTTCCCTTGTCCCTATCTCCCTTGTTCTTTGAACCCATCCAATTGAACACAAAGTTTTCTAAGATTCTAAAATATTTTTTAAATAAATCCCCATCCTTCCATCCTTACTTCTGCTTCCTTAGTTCATGTGATGTCATCATTCACCTGGACCATTATATGAATATTTTTTCCTGGCTTCCCTGACTCTCATCAACTTCAACTTCAAGTCACTATTCTTACTACAAATCCAATAATACTAATCACTTGATTAAAGCTCTTCAATGACTCTCCAATACCTAAATTATAAATTCCAAATATGCAAGATGATTCTTCATGATCTAATTCCTGCCTACCTTGCCCAACTTATCTTCCACTACTCTGCGGATGTACCCCATGCTCCAAACTTACTGAATTACTTTTTTTTTATTATTAATTAAAGAAAAAAAAGAAATTAACACAACATTTAGAAATCATTCCATTCTACATATGCAATCAGTAATTCTTAACATCATCACATAGATGCATGATCATCATTTCTTAGTACATTTGCATCGATTTAGGAAAAGAACTAGTTAAACAACAGAAAAAGATATAGAATGTTAATATAGAGAAAAAAATAAAAATAATAATAATAGTAAAAAAAAAGGAAAAAAAAAAGACACAAACAAACAAACAAAAAAAACACCTATAGCTCAGATGCAGCTTCATTCAGTGTTTTAACATGATTACTTTACAATTAGGTATTATTGTGCTGTCCATTTTTGAGTTTTTGTATCTAGTCCTGTTGCACAGTCTGTATCCCTTCCGCTCCAATTACCCATTATCTTACCCTGTTTCTAACTCCTGCTGGTCTCTGTTACCAATGACATATTCCAAGTTTAAAAAATATGGAACGCTTCACGAATTTGCGTGTCATCCTTGCGCAGGGGCCATGCTAATCTTCTCTGTATCGTTCCAATTTTAGTATATGTGCTGCCGAAGCGAGCACCTGAATTACTTTTAAACCTCCAAATACCTCGCTACACTGGTTCATGCCTTCATGTACGTTGTATCCTGTCCCTCTGCCTGGAGTTCCCTTTTCCCTGTGCCCTATAAATTTCCCCCCATTCCTCCAGACCCAACACAAGCCTTTTCTGCTCCACAGACTCTTTCCTGAGTCCCTCAAACCCAAGTGAACACACCTTTTGTGCCTTACTCTGAAATAGCACATATCAACTGTCTCCTGTCTGTCTCCATTACATGACTGAGAGTCCCTTTAGGGCAACAACTGTATCTTATTCATCTCTATAAGGTCCAGAACAAAGTGTGTTTATTGCATTTTTTTAAAAAAAAGAATGAGTGACCCAATGAATAAATAAGTTGAAAGAGAAGAAAGGGTCATAGAAACATGAGACCAGAGTAAAACTGGATGAAAGACAATGAGAGAAGAGGCCAGGAAGGGCAAGGACAGAGGACAGTTACCTGCTGCCTCTTTTACTTTCGTTTGTGACACAGATGGGACATAAAATATTCAGAAGCCTAGTGCATCATCTCTTTTGAGAAATTTCTGGTCAGCCTAAAAGGGGATGCCTGTTGGCTCTCAGCCTGCCATATAGGCTTGCAAGACCCAAGGGAATCTAAGCTGCTAGCTATAGAAATAAACTCCAGCCATCAGAAGGCTATATTGGAGCCTTCTTTCTAGGAATGCAAAGCACCTAGCACCTTCCTTCCTCTCCCTCTCTCCCTCTCTCCCTCTCTCCCTCTTTCTTCCCTCCCTCCCTCCCCCATCCACCCCTCCCTCTCTCCTTTCCTTCCTTTATTGAGGTCAAATTCACATACAATACAATTAACCATTTTAAAGCCTACAATTCAGTGTCATTCAGCACATTCACAATGTTGTGCAACTATCACTTCTCTATCTCTCAATATTTTTCATCACATCAGAAGAAGACACCATATCCATTAAGTAATTACTTCCCATTTCCCTCCCCTCAGCCTCTGGCAAACACTAATGTGGTTTCTGTCTCTATGGATCTGCCTACTCTCGATATTTCATATAAACTGAATTATACAATTTATCTCTGGTTTCTTTCACTTAGCATAATGTTTTCAAGGTTTATCCATGTTGTAGCATGTACCAGAACTTTATTCATAACTAACTTCACTAATGGACGGTGTCTTTCTTTAAGACTGTCCTCAGAACTGCCTCTGGCATTGAAATGCTCTGCTTTCCTAGGGAACTCCTCCATTAGCTTATCCAGACTGTTCATATTCTTAGAAAACCTAATGAGAATGCAGATAAGTATGGGGACCATTATTCACAGTGCACAATCTGATATGACTAGGCAATGGGTAAGGGTATTTGAAATTCCCAGGAGGGCTTTTAAACCACTCACTGATAAATCTTTTTCTTTTTGGGGTAAAGATTTTAAAGGGTGGTCCTCTTTTTCCTTGATTCAGTCAGCTCAGGATGGCTGAATGTCCTCTCTCCTTTTTGTAAGCCACAGATTTAATGTTTTGATTGCTCTCATTCTTCTCTCAAGCCATTTCCCCAAACCTGAACCTCCATTCTCTTTCTTCCTCTCCTCACATCGATTTGCATCTGGGTTCTCCCTTCCTTCATAGTTCTTATTTCCTTTCATTATCAACTTCCTATTCTTTCTTTGATGTGAAGGCTCAGTGATGGGTAAAACCCCAGAAGAGATGCGAGGCATGGTAGTAGAACTAGGCCATTGAGGGTAAGTCAAGAGGTGAGGTCTGGGATTCATTTTTCTGTTGCATGTTTCATTTTCTGTTTTATGCTCTCAAGTACTTGCTATTCTGTTTCCTGGCTTCTAAAAACTGAGTTGTTGAACTAATTTTTTTTCCACTATTGTGCTTTCAGCTTTCCTTCACGCTTTTGCACATGATATCCATAAACAGAGGTTGACATTGAATCTTTTGACAAGAGAGTTGCTCTATGACAGGTTAGGAGCTGAGAGCATGTCAATGAGGCCATCCAAGGCACCCATCTGCACAGCAGGAAAATGCCACGTTCTCTGAAATTCAAAGGACTAATATTAAGTGAATTTTGTAATACGACAGGCAAGAAGCCTTTGGAACTTGAGGAGAAAGTCACTATACAAATACCAATTTGGTTTTCCTTTTCTTCTGTCTTCCCATGTAATAGCTTGTCTAAAGAATTAGGCACTGTTTTGCTCCTGCTTTGTGGAAGAGATTCCTCTGCTTAGCCAGTTGTGGTGTCTTTTGTGATAGATATGTCCATTGCTTTGCTGCTCCCTCTACCCTCCATTCTCAGAGACATTCTCTGGATCTTGGGCTCTCCTGAGAAGGCAGCAGTCCACATGACTGTCAGGGTCACAGCTGACTTAACAAGGGCATGCTCTTGACTCATAATTAGCCTATCACCAGCTAGCCCATGAGCAATCATGTTCTCCCTCTTTAAAATCTGAACTGAAATAGAATGAAACTAGTGGGGTGTAGTTTTGGGGCTTTAAAGCTGAGAGATTATGTAGATATGGGACTGGCAACAACATTACTTGGCCATGTGCCTTCTGATAGTTAAACAGAGAAAGACACTCTGCAGAAAGAAGTGGAAAGATGAAACAATTTAATCAAAGGAAGTAGAAGAAGAAGCCAGGTGGCCCCAGAGAAAGAGAAAGAGATGGAAAGTGTAACAACTTGAGATCCAGCTCTACTTCCCTACACAATACACCTTTTTTGATGTTAGCTCATTTGCCTAGGCTTCAGCTTCATGAATGGAATCATGTTGACTCAGACAGGTGTATAAGACCTAGACTTCTTTGAAGCAGAATAACAATAATCATTTCATAAATACTTTGTGCTCTCTAAAGGCACATGGTAAATATCCAATATATTGTATATTTTCTACTGCTCAATTTAGTAATCCTATGCAGCTGATAGAGTATTCTCATTTTATAGCCAAGATATCTGAGACATAAAATGGTAAAATAACTTGTTCAGGATCACACTGGTAAAGGAAAGAGAATTGGAATTCTGCTCAGCTCTGGAAGACTCCAAAGTCAGTATCTTCCCACAATGCTGCACTATATTCCACCGCTTAAAGACAGGGCAGCAGATCTCTGACACTGAACCGGGAAAGGGACAGACCAGGAGCAGTCTGGAAGAAGAGCCTGTGCTTCTTCTCTGAGTCCTGGCTATATACATATATACATATCTATACTCTTTAGCTCTCCCTGATGGTTTCCAATTTCCCTCAACTCTTCTATAGGTATGCTGATGGCAAGATCACTCATTGACAATGTTGCTGAAAGGAAGAAAGATGGTCAAAAAGCCAGTTTTGGAATCTAGCTGGGGACTGGTATTGCAGAAGACAGTGGCATTCATGAAACAGTTGCCCCATGCTCTCAACAGAATTTTGAGGTAGACTTGTGGAGTGAAAAGAAACCTGCGTTCTAATCCTGTCTCCACTGTTACCCAGAGACAGCCACTTCTAGGACTTGGATTCCTCATTTGAAAAATACAAGAGAACTAGATGAGGTCAGTGTTGGACAAAGCAGAACCTTTCACACTCATAGGACACTAAGATGGTTTTAGTGCATGGAAAAGCCTTAAGTAGCACTGGATCACTGCATAAAAACATTATTCCCATTTCAGTTCTCCTAATTAAGGCAAGGAGAAAATCTCAAATTAGCTGTTAATATGTTTTTAAAATTAATTTCTACCTTTTTAGTTTATTTACACTGCATTTATTTTTACCATTACCTTCTATTTGCAGCAAGTGATGTTGGTTTTTCATTACTGTAGTAATATTAAATTGTCTTTTGAAATGTTATTTAGGTGAAAAAAAAAGTTGTGCCAATGATAGCTGCTTTTTATTGAGTGGCTACTATGTGCCATGTACTTCACAAGTTATTTTCATTTTTCCTACAATTCTAGGATAAGAATCATTATTTCTGTTTTATAGCTGAGGTGACTGAGGATCAAAGATGTTAAGTAACAGGCATAAATAGAGATGCTGGTAAGTTGATAACAGGGTGTTGAAGCCAGATTTGCCCAATTCCAAAGTTCATGTTCCTTTTACTCTCTCATTTTGCTTCCTCTCTGCTGGAAGTTAACATCTATACCCACATTCTTATGAAATAGCTCAAAGTTGGCCATTTCTAGGAGCCTTCCCTCAGAATTTAGCCATTCTGGTCCCTTTGCAGCAATGGACTCTTCTTTCAAAACCCTTCTCCTAATTTAGCTTTATTCAACTTCCTTGCTCTTCCTAATCATATCTTCTGTCTCAATTTCTGGCCTTTTATCTTCCTATGTGCCCTCTTATCTTTTTGTATTTCATTCTTGCTCTATGTTTTTTAGTTTTAATTATGAACTACAAGCATGGATCAATTTTATTGAGTAAAGATGCAAATGCTGCCCCTTCAGTCTGGTGCTACGTATATACATTTTTAAATGTATGCCCTCCAAAGAGAATCGACTTCTAGGAACATATGCTGGAAACAATCATACAAGTATGCAAAAAAGTATGGAAAAGGGAGTCTCTGTTGCTTTATAAATAATGGCAAAAATTTAGAAAAAAGATAAATATTAATCAATAGGGGTAAATTAAAAAAATTATGCTACAAAAGCTATGTAATGGAATATGATGTGCTCTTTAAAAGATAAGAGTAGCTATATAGCTATTGACATTGAAAAACATCTAAATATACTGATGTTTTAAAGTGCTGATGAAGTTGTGAGGCATACAACTAGGGGAAATGAACTTTGAGGACATTATTTTGAGTGAAATAAGCCAGAACTAAAAGGACAAATATTATAAGGCCTCACTAATATAAACTAACTATAATGTGCAAATGCCGAGAATTGAATTCCAGAGGACAAGTTATTAGGGGATAGAATGTGGGCGGAGATTGGGCAATTGACTATTAAGGAGTACAGAATGTTCAGTAAAGCTTATTGTAAAGGTTCTTATATTATACTCTCTTACAACAACTATTCCTGAGTTTTAACTGTTATTTCTAAATTCTGAGATGCTGAGTTCTTGTGTATAACTGGTAGTTCCCTGAAACTCTGCATATCTGTCTGATACCTGAGACTCAGAGTTAGAATTCTGCAGCTCTGAAAGTCAGCATTACTCCACACAGCAACTGTTAAAGAAGCTGAAAAAGAGATCAGACTTCAATTAGAGATATGTATGAAACAGACTTGGTTAGGAAAAGACAAAGTAGAATGCAGGTAATGGTTGATAGTGACTATAATTTAAAACTTCAACTTCTGTGTGAGATCAAAGAAAGAGATGTTTATTTGGTAAAAAAAAAAAAATATATATATATATATATATATTTTTTTTTTTTTTTCTATAGCACACTATCTAATTTAAACTGTATGGTTAGTTTACTTAAACGGCATAATTACATGGAACTAGAATAAGGAATGAGATCCTGTTATTCTGCACAGGTTAATGTAATACTCTGATACATCCCAGAGTATTCTGGGCAGAAAATTTAAAAAGTATTTGCAAAAGCCCCTTGAGGGACTGAGGGAAAATATGGAAATGTTAAACATCCCCACATTCGGGATTCCTGATATTCTCACAAGCATAGGGACTCCCAGTTTAATAAGTCAAGCCCTTAATTTTGGGGCCTGCCCTTTTGAAACTTATTCTTACAAAAGAGAAGCTAAGCCTACTTATAATTATGCCTAAGTGTCACCCCCAAAGAACCTCTTTTGTTGCTCAGATGTGGCCTCACTCTTTCAGCAAACTCTGAAAATAAACTTACTACTCTCCCCCTCTATATCAGACATGACTCCAAGGGGTGTAAGTCTCCCTGGTAATGTGGGCCATGATTCCTAGAGATGAGTCTGGCCCTGGTATCAAGCAATTGAGAATTACTTCTTGACCAAAAGGGGAAAAAAAATGAAACAAAAAGAAGTTTCAGTGGCTGAGACATTTCAAATAGAGTTGAAAGGTCATTCTCGAGATTATTCTTATGCATTATATAGATATTCCTTTTTAGTTTCTACTGTATTAGAAAAATTAAAAGGAAAGCTCTGAAACTGTTGAACTGTCATCCAATAAACTGGATTCTTAATGATGATTGTATAACTATTTAGCTTTTATCTTGTGACCATGTGATTATGACTGACACCCCCTTTATCCAGTGTATGGCAGATTAATAATAAAATAAAGACTAAATAAATAATAGGGCTATAAGGCATATGGGATGTTTTGGGTGTTCTTTTTTATTTTTATATTTATTTTTTTCTTGTTAATGAAAATGTTCTAAAATTGAGTGTGGTGATGAATGTACAACTCTATGATAATATTATGAGATGTTTTCATATACTTTGAATGGACTATTTGATGTATGAACATATCTCAATAAAATTTCATTTAAAAAAAAATGCACTGACACTGAAAAATCATGTAATGCAGGGAATGAGAATGGATGATTTCATTGGCATTTCTAAACCATTCCAAAAGTACAGATGCTTGGGTATACACAAAAGGTCAGCCAGGAGGTAAACTGGTAGTAACTGTTTAGGAGTTTTGTATTTATGGGAATGATGAATTTTCACTTTCTCCATAATTGCTGAATAGTCTGTTTCAGAAAATATAGGAATCTCACTTTATGTTGTTACTTTCTGAATGCCCAATTTTTAAAATGGTACTTGAAAAGGCCATTTTCAATTTGAATGGAGGAGGAAGTAAAGGAGAAGGAGAAATGTAAGCATTCCTATTTTTACTGAACTGGTACATAAAGGTCATTCACCACTCTTCTCTACATCTCCTTCTGATTTCCACCCACTTCCATGACCACCTCAATGAAATCCCCAGTCTGACCTCACACCCAGGCCCCTGACTTGCACATCCAAACTCCTGGACATCAAAGTTTTCACTCATCATTTTCCTTCTCTTTCTCTTTTCCTTTTCTGTTAAAAGCATTACTATTCTTTCAGTTACATAGTCCAGTCTTAGCTTCACAGTCATTGCCTTTTTTCATCCTCAGTTCCACATTTAATCATCGACCAACCTTACAGACTCCGCTTCCATGTTGCTAGCTCCTCCTTCTTGTCTTGACAGCTTCCATCCTCACTCTCTGCCTCCATGGTTTGGCTATCATATTAGCTTCCTGACATCTTCCAGTCTGCTGCAACTCTCTCTTCCTAATCTTCATTCTCCCTACTATAAGATTTATCTTCAAAAAAATCCTGACTTCATCTCAAAAATATTGATAATTCTTCATTGTTAAACAGAAAAATTCAGGTTCCTTGGGACAATATTCACAGTCTACCATGATTCAGCTTCAACTAGCTTTCCAGACCTTTCCCATACCATCCCCTCAAGTTCATGGAAATTGTACTACAGACAATTTTCACGCTTCCTTGCTTTATTCACATTTCTCCTTCTAACTAACCTCCTAACCCTCCTCTCTTCTAGAATCGCTACCTATCCAAAATCTTATCCCTCTTGGAGGTCCAGCTCAAATTCTATCCCTACTTTGAGCATTCCATAATATTTCTAAAATTGAAGATTCTCTCCCCTTCCTTTAAACTCACAGCACTTCTCTTACATGTTTTTTTTTTCCAAATTATGGCTTGTACTATACTTATTTTTATATGTCTTCTCTTCATTTATTCTTGAAGGTAGGGGCTCTATTTAATTAATCTTTACATCCCCAAAGGCCTAATGTAATTGCTATATTGTTGGATAAATGAATATCATTCCCAGTGAAAAGAAATTTGAAAGCCAAATGTCACATGAAAACCTGCCACAATACCTCATAATTGATTTTAAAATACAAATGATACTTGGCAAACACTGAAAAGATTACTAGTTTTAAAGCTGTCCATAGTAGTACAAGTTGCTATAGACAGTGTTTCTTAACTCTGAGTATCCACAAGAATCACCTGGAAAGTTTTTAAATAATACCCATGCCTAGTGTTAAGTGGTTAAATTAAAAGATCTGGGGATGGGACCTGGGCACTGATGGCTTTTTTAGTTTGTCATATAATTCTAATGTGCAGTCAGAGGTGAAAACCGCTGTTGTTGGGAATGGCAGCCAAACTGATCTTGTTTGGGGGTAAAGTTATGTGCAAATTTCTGTTGACAAAAATACTTTACTTGACCTTTAGTTATACAAAGGAAAAGCCAGGTCTAGTGTAGAATGGAGAGGATTAGACCAAAAGGAGCTAAGCAACTCTGAAAGTTAACACCGCTAACTAACATTTATTGAGAACTTACCTAGGACCAGGCACTGTGCAATGAAGTTAATGAGTATGAACTCATGAAATTCTTATAACAGCGCATGAAATAAGTGCTATTGGTATAAATTCCTTATTTTATAAATAAGGAAACTGAGGCTCAAAGAATTTGTAATTTACTCAGGTCGCCAGTAGGGAGAGAAGCTGAGAAATGAAGATTTGAGCCCAGACATGTGGGTTTCAGAGCTCTTAACTCAAACGCTATACTTGAGAGCAAGAGGGAAGAGGACTTGGAGCACCAAAGATTTGGGGTGTGTGTGTGTGTGTGTGTGTGCGTGTGTGCGCACACGTGGGTGTATGTGTGTATAGTGTTCTTTCTATAGAAGTCAAACACAGAGATTGAACTAGGGGATGGAGAAGAAAACAAAGCAAAAGATGACTTTGACATAAGAAAAGAGGGGCCCTGGCAACAGGGTAGCAGTAGAGAAAATGTCAAGAAGGGGGGAAAAGGTCAGTAAGGGACTTTCAAGGCTTTAAGAAATCAAAGAGGTTATGGTGAGTCGCAGGTTCTCCTTTCCTGTGTTGAAAGTCCCTTGTGATAATCCCCAGGCTTCAGTTAAGTTAGAGGTACCTTGAGGAAGTTCTCACATTGGGGTTGGGGCAGCAAAGGGGTGCTGGGCTCTGCACACAGTTCCTCCCTGGGGCCAGAGTGGTGGGCATTGCTAGTTCAGAATCCCAGACTAACTGGAAATCAAGAAAATGTGGGTTTTGGGTGGAAGGCCAAGGAGACAAACAATGATGAGCACAGTTCAGAGTAGACTGCAGCAGAAAAGGACCTGAGGCGAAATTCCTTTTCTCCAAAAATAACAGAAGTAGCAGCCTCTGGTAAGGAGGGGAAGCTATCCAAGGATAGTGGTGGAAGAGGTTTCAGGTCCATTCTGTGGCACTGTTACTGACACACAAATACAAATACATTTCAAGTATGGGCTTTGGATATGAGCTGCCTTGAAACCCAAGCCAAACAATGCTATTTCTCTAAGACCTAGCTGGAAAGGATAAATTCCTCTTGATGTTTTGAGTGTGTTTACCTGTACGGTGTGGTGTGAGAGTCTTTGAAGTAAAAGTCAAATGACTAAGATTGGACTTCTGACTTTGCCACTTACTAGCTCTGTAGCTTTGGGCCAATTTACTTGGGTCTCAGTTTCCTTATTTGCAGAATGGTAATAAAAATGTTGCCCTCACACTGTCACTGTGAAAATAAACTGAGATAATGATGGAAGGATCAGGCAGAGGTTCCCTGCTAGGCAGATGATGCACAGCAGGGGCTCAGCCAGGGCACTTTACTGGCATCCTTGGCCCTGGTTCTAACCTCACTCCCCAACTAGGTCACAATACCATGGAGGATGAGCCTTGGGAAGTGAGATCCTACCTTTGGTAAGGGAGTGAATCCCGAGCTTTACTTGGGAAAAGTTTCCACTTCCGATTTCCCCTCGGATTCGGTAGAAGCCAATCCGCTTCCCTAGTGTGATCTCTCTTACCACCTTCTCATCTTGGGACATGTCCTGTGTCAGCTTCTCAAAGGGTGTCAGCTGTTGGGGCTGTCCCTCCTCATCCTCTTTGCTGCACTCTGTCAGACAGATACTTTCCACACTATCCCGCCGATCCCACCTGGCATAGTGGGGGTTCACCAGGCTGCCTCCATTCACATACACTGCAGTCATCATCCAGGCTCATGCCTCCATCTCAGCAAAGAGTCACCAATCAAGGGCGGGCTGAGGTGGAGCAGAAGAGGCCCAGTAGGTAGGAGATGGGGGCTGAAGACAGTCAGAGTCTGGTATCTTTTGAGGACTGGCCTGCAGCACTGGGCTTATTCTCTCCTTAAGAGCAGCCTCAGTCTCAGGCTTTGTTCAGAGGAGGACAGAGGCAAACAGTGCAGCAGAGTGTGCCCACCCAAGCAAAAAGCTGCATTTCACAACTTCCCTCATGTTGAACGTCTAGATTTTAATCAACTGCACAGTCAGGCGTGCAGCCACTTTCCTCATTAGACTCCAGGAACTTTCTGGATGGACATGGGTTCTGACACTCTGTAGTTAGAGGCTGCTTCCCAAGACAAAACTCCAGTTTGCTATTTCCTTTGCTGGCCAGGTAAATCTTCACTCAGGTGTGTAAAAGCCCTTTGAGGTCCCCTAGTCCCTGCTGCTGGTACTTATCTCTGACCTTCTTCATTTTGTGCTTCTCTTGCTGTCAAGTCACAGGGCTCTGGAGAGAAGAAACTTGCAAATCAGCCTTCTGGTCACATGGGCAGGTAGAGAAGGATTAAGTCCCTGCAATGTCACTTTAGCCAGTCTTTATTTAGATGAGCCTTCCTCTAAGTGTTGAGCTGTCTCAAAAACTTGACGCTGGTTCATCCTAAAAACAAAGAGTAAGAAAATTACTAATTCACGTTAATGTGCTATAAAGGATTTATAAAGAACATAAAACTACTTTGTAAGCATTGATCTAAAAGCACCATCAAGTTTAAACTATGATTGATATCAGTGGTATCAGTGGTAGATGCCCGATTATAAGACTTAGGAGGAAGAAAAACACACATACACACAAACACACCTCAATCTACATTTTAGAAAAGCCCTCACAGCCTATAAATATTTCTGGCAAAGCAACTTGTCAATTTCTTGAAGTTTAGGAAAATATGCCTATTGCCTTGAATTGCTTTAAAGCCAGATTTTAAAAACAGTAATGCGATAGCAATGGTAATAAAGATTCCCTATCGATACCAAAATTTCAAAAGTTCTTATACTTATTCAAAGAACATGTTACATTTCCTTTATTATTTTATGTTTTGATGCAACTTATCTTTATACTAGTTGTTTCTACTCTTTCTTTCTGTCATTCTATGACAAATGTTAATTTTTCTTCTAGGTTTATTTTCTGGATATTCTGATCAGGTGTCAGCCTCCAGGCGCAGCAGCTGTGTTGAAGACACGGAAATGGAGGGTAAACAAGTCTACAGCAACTTCATTGTAAGAATGTCTTAAGAATAGCCATCTAGAGAGTGATGCCAAAGCTCTAAGAAATGATCATGGTGATGAATAGACAACTATGTGATGATATTGTGAGTCATTGATTATATACCAAGAATGGAATGTTCATATGTTAAGAATGTTTGTGTTTGTGTGCTGTTAAGTTTTGGTATTGAAAAAAAAAAGGCCATCTAGAATATTTTCGTGATTTTTCCCCCTGGACCCTCTAGTTGGAAATAATTGCTTCCTCTCTCGATAAACATTTATTGAAGAAGGAATGAGCTACTTAGCAATTTGTTGATGGTTACATTTAGATATGATTTAGCGTGGAAAATTGTTTCTGATTGGCAATATCCAGCACTTACTTGAATTAACTCAGAAAACTTACGTTCACTCCACATTTCTAAGGCTGTGGCTAATCTCTACTGGCTGCTAGGGTTCCCACTGCAGGTGAAAGCTTAGTCCAAAGTCCATCACCAAACTGAGAATTGCTGTAGGACTCCCCTCCCATCTCTTCCCCTCTGAAGGGATCAGTTCAGCCCAAGAACCGTGGCCAGGCCTCACTCCATACCTGCTCTCAGAGATGGCCCTGGACAGTATGCAGCCATGACCTGTTCTCTGCTTCTCTGGTTCCCTAACTCTTTCTGATTTGGGCTCTGTGACTTGAAATTCATTCAGACCTTGGGATTTACAATCGGTTTTTAGACTTGCTACCCTGACTGAAACATCTGATGCTCCCGAGAATTTGACATGGAGGGAGGAATCAGACAAAATTGTCAAGTGAGGCCGGCCTCTATCTTGGATTACATACCCAGCACCCACAAATTGAATTTCTTGCACAAAGGCCCTGAACCAGTTGTCTGGCCTTAATGACCAGGGAGACAGTTTATCTGATTAGATCAGATAAAGAAGTTTTACAGTCTTGCAAATGTTGATATAGGTTTGTGCTGAGGATGACTTGCAACTTGCTTGTTAGGCAGCTAACAAACCAGTTGGGAAAAAAGTTGACCCCCTACCTCACTCTTATGCCCAAATAAACTCCAAATAGATTATTTAATTAAATGCAAAATAAATGAAACCATAAAATACTAGAAAAAACATTGAAAACTTTTTTATGACCTCAGAGTAGGGAAGGCTTTAAAGGAAAACATTAAATTTGACTGCATAAAAATTATAACTCTCTGTTAGCCAAAAAGTATCACAAAACATAACCCCCAAAATAAAATGATAAACTGGTATGGAAAACTTTCCAACATATATGATAGACAAAGGGCTAATTTTCTAAATATATAAAGAATTTTGAAAATTGATTTAAAAAATCCTAAAAGAAAAATTGTAAAGATCATGAACAGACATTTTACAGAAAAGAAAATACAAATGTCTGTATAATATATGAAAAGATGCTCAACTTCGGACTCACAACCAAGGAAATGCGCATAAAAATGACACTGAAATTAAAAAAAAAAAGACACTGAAATTATAGTTTTCACATATTAAGTTGGAAAATATAAACAATTTTGATAATTCACTGGTTAAGAGAGGTGTGAGAAACAGGCTCTACATTTATTGCTACTGAAAGTGTAAATTGGCATAGTTGCTTGGAAAACATTTCAGCTGGAGCTATTAAATTACAAGTGTAAATATCCTTTAATTTAGCAATTCCTCTTCTAGAACTTGTCCAGGGATTGGAGTAAGAGAAAGCTGTACTTTTCATTATTTACTCTATGTGATTCACATTTTTTCAATGGACATATATTACTTTACAAAAGAAAACAATTTAAAATATGTAGTGTGTTGCCATCTTGTACAGTTGGCATGCAATAAATTTGCTTTACTTTTGGTTATACAGAGAAATTACCATTCTTGATTCTCTTATATCTAATGGGTTCCTTTTAAAGTCGAATAAAACTAGGGACCTCTGGTTAAATACACAGAATTTAATACTCTTCTTTATCTCCATTTCCTTCCAAAATCCCACAAAATAAAGGAAGGAGGGAAAAGGCATAAATCAACATGGACAAAAAGTAAGAGATGTCAACACATTTCGAGGAGAAGGAATGAAAACTGAGGAGGAGTGAACATAGCAAAGATGGCATGCCAACATGAGGGCATGCCAATGAAATTCACTTTTCTGAACTCTCAAGAGACTTTAAATAATGAGAGACCAAGACCTCAAGATTGGAGGGGTGAGACAAGACCAAAAACAAGCTGTTTGAAAGTGGTACAAAAACAGCCCCAGGCTCTTCTCTCCACAAAGCCAGGTTGTTACTTTCACTGCCTTAACACCCAGTCCGATTCTATTACACTTGGCACAGGAGAGGGTATTATGTAAAACTCTGAATTATGGAATGAATCCCCGGTTCCCTTCTCCCTTCATTCGGAGTTTCCAGAATGGAGGGAAACAAACATATAACTCTCCAGCAGGGGATTCTTTTATTGCATAAACTAAATAGCTCAAGAGCAAAGACCTTCTGAAACTTACATTTGGAAGTTCTCTAAAAACAAGAAAAGCTGCTTGACCACCTATAGTGCTGTCGTCCAGATGCCAGCTCCCAGCCCATGCAGAGAGCTCTCAGCCAGATTTTAAGGCTGTCTTCTTCAAAGTGGAGGGACAGCCAAGAAGCACCAGACACCTGATAAAAAGCTCCAAAATGAAGAAAGACACCAAACCTAACCAAAACAGTATCAACCGAAAGGAATTTGAAAGAAACAGAAAGGAGAAGACAAAAGATGAGATATTGTACCCGTAAAACAAAAACAAAATGAAAAGAAAATTAAAGAGTTCAAGTGAAGTTATTTTAAAAATCTAGTAGAACAAAAAGACAAAGATATATATTAAAAAACAAACAAATAAAAAAAGCAAAAAAAAAAAAAACGGAGAAGAAAAGACAGGACTGGGTAATTTTTTTAAATTAATTTTTAAATACCAAAAAACACCAAACAAATGCAAACATTCTTAACTTTTGATCATTCCATTCTACATATATAATCAGTAATTCACAATATCATCACATAGTTGCATATTTATCATCATGATCATTTCTTGGAACATTTGCATCTATTCAGAAAAAGAAATAAAAAGATAGCAGAATAAAATTCATAAATACCATACCCCTTGCCCCACCCTTTCATTGATCACTAGTATTTCAAACTAAATTTATTTTAACATTTGTTTCCCCTATTATTTATTTTTATTCCATATGTCTTACTCATCTGTCGATGAGGAAGATAAAAGGAGCATCAGATACAAGGTTTTCACAATCACACAGTCACATTGTGAAAGCTATATCATTATACAATCATCTTCAAGAAACATGGCTACTGGAACACAGCTCTACATTTTCAGGCATTTCCCTCCAACCTCTCCATTACTTCTTGAACAACAAGGTGATAACTACTTAATGTGTAAGAATAACCTCCAGGATAACCTCTTGACTCTGTTTGGAATCTCTCAGCCATTGGCACTTTATGTTGTCTCATTTCCCTCTTCCCCCTTTTGGTCGAGAAGGTTTTCTCAATCCCTTGAGGTTGAGTCCCAGCTCATCCTAGGATTTCTGTCCCACATTGCCAGGAAGGTCCACACCCCTGGGAGTCATGTTCCATGCAGACAGGGGGAGGGTGGTGAGACTGCTCATCATGTTGACTGGAGAGAGAGGCCACATCTGAGTGACAAAAGAGGTTCTCTTGGGGGTGACTCTTAGGCCTAATTTTAAGTAGGCTTGACCTATCCTTTGTGGGGTTAAGTTTCATATGAATGAACCCCAAGATTGGGGGCTCAGCCTATAGCTTTGGTTGTTCACACTGCTTGTGAGAATATCAAGAATTCAACTTGGAGAAGTGGAATTTTCCCTCTTTCTCACCTTTCCCCGAAGGGGACTTTGCAAACACTTTTTTATTCACTGTTCAAATCACTCCAGGATTCATTGGGGCATCACCCTGGACAAACCAGCAAAATCTCATGTCCTACTCAAGGTTCCGTGTACTTATAGTGTTCAACTAAGCTGTCTACATAAGTTATATTAGGAAATGCACTAGTCAAAATATAAATTTTGTACCAAATAAACATTTTTTGCTTTAGTTTCACACACAAGTCAAAATTTTAAAATATTAATTACTGTCTATCTTCAGCACCCTGCAATAATGACATTCCTTTGTTCTTCCCCATGCAAAAACATTTTTTAAATTTGTACATTTAGTCACTATCATTATATACTCTAGGCATTCCTAGACTACACCATCTCAGTCCCTATAGTCCATCTTTCTTTCTGATTTCACCTGTGCCCCCAGCCCTCCTCAAGACTGGGTAATTGATTCTAAAAGTTCAACATCTAATTATTAAAATTTCCACAGCCACACAATTAGACTCCCAATGAAGTAAAATACATGATATCTATTGCACTTGAATTGCCAGCACAGTCTCAAAATAATAAAAACAGCAATGAGTGAGGAAAAATTCTGGATTCTCACATATTCTAATAGAATTTTTAAAAAGTAGAAGAAATAATCTAACAGGAGAGGTAAATCTTGTTTGTGCTTGTGTCTGTGAATGTATGAAATCTCATTTTTATTTTGCAGAAATTTTTCTAAAGACTTTTATTAGATATCTAAAAATAGAAATTCTGACTACACTTTCTGAGACAACTATAAATAGTATATATTTTGATTACTTTTCTAGTGTTTCCCGAAGCATCAAGCTACATCATATTGAAAAAACAATAGAGATTCTGACACAACTAATTGCAGAGGAGATAAACTGCCCTGAAACTCTCTTTTCTTAGAGACACAGTTTTTGGATTTGTTTTCACTTTCTGCTTTTTGCTCTTTTGATTCTGACTGATTTTATGAGCATTAATGAGAGTTTAGAAAACAAACAAATCAAAAATATGAAGTCATATCATGGTAGATCACAGCCCTGGAGGAGGCGGAATGGTCCTTAATTATTAGCTTGCTGCTGCTGCATGGCAGTGCATTAAATAAGATTAAGGAAAACAGAGCTTACTTGGTAATTTGTTTTCTTGAACCCACTGTGAAAATAACATCAAAGAAAACCATTTCACCTTTGTTCTCTTTGTCTGTAATTTAAATTACAAAACTTCTGGGCAAGGCTCTCAGACAACCTCTGCACAGGCTGACAGCCCAGAAGCTAATTTGCTTAGAGGAAAAGCCGGGTTTTCTGTTTGTGTGGCAACAAGATGCAATGACAGCCAAACCTTGATTGTAATCTGCCTCAGGCACGGTACCCCCTCAGGGGGACTCACTGCAGACAGCAGGGAAATTTCGAAGCCAATGGAAAACCAGTGTGAACTGGGTCAGACCTGACAACAAATAAGCCGTGATAGTATCACTACCTCTTGCCCCACTTTCTCTCACAGGCTACTTTTCCCAGCCACCAGGCACAGATATCCCCCAGCACCCATGTGGCCATGTACTCACCACCCATGGCAGTCCGCCCCGTCTAATGGGCTTAGCTCAGCCCTTCCCATACTGTGTTCTACCGCCCTGGAGTTGCCCTGGACACCCGAGTCGCAGGCTCTGATGCCTCTGAGAGCTGTGCTTGTGTTGAATGTCAGGGAAGTGGGCCCACTGCATGGTCCGAGCTGCTCAGACTCAGCTCCAGCCAGAGTAACTGTGCCGGAATACAGGTCTAGTTTTACCAGAACTTTGAATTCTTTAAAAGGTGCTGGAAGTCAAGAATTATTTTGGTGAACGCTCTCAAAATTTTTTTGGGCGGGGGTGCGTGGTCCCAGAATCGAACCCGGGTCTCCACATGGAAGGAGAGCATTCTACCACTGAAGGCTCTACCACTGAGAGCTCTTGCACCCCAAGGCTCTCAATTTTTAAGTAGTGGATCAAATGTTTAACTCTGTCCCCCAAGTTTATTGAACCATCGTAGTCATTCTCACGGGGTGAGTCTTTCTGACACCGGCATTTTTCTTACCACTCTGACCTCAAAGTTAGACAAAGCTATAAAATAAATTTAGAATTTAGGTTCTACCGGGAAGATTATGAAAACAATTAAGTGTAGAATGAAATAAAAAAATAGACTGGTTGAATTTAATATACAAATGTGGCAGACTGAGTGGGGCTACCACATCCTTGGGGTCTGGGGTGGTATAATGGTTTTTTTGGTGGTGAAATACCTTTCAACAGTGGGAGAATTTAGAGTTAGAAACAGAAATGTTGAAAAGTGTTAATATTTTTGTTTCAATAAGTCTGTGTAAAACTAGTGTTTTATATATGCGTAGTGTGAAGAGAATTTGGCAAATAAAGTAATGAAAATTTGTTTCTGATTTTAATTTAAAATGAAGACTACAATAATTGGTTTAGACTCATAATTCCCCCCCCGTGGGAGCTAATGTGTTTTTTAAAAATTTATTTATTAATAATTTATTAATTAATTAAAAAAATTTAACAAATGAACTAAAACATTAACATATATAATCAGTAATTCACAATATCATCACTTAGTTGCATATTCATCATTTCTTAGGACATTTTCATCAATTCAGAAAAAGAAATAAAAAGACAACAGAAAAAGAAAGAAAATGAAAACAGAAAAAAGAAAGATTATACATACCATACCCCTTACCCTTTGCTTTCATTAGCATTTCAAACTAAATTTATTTTAACATTTGTTTCCCCTATTATTTATTTTTATTCCATATGTTCTACTCGTCTGTTGACAAGGTAGATAAAAGGAGCATCAGACACAAGGTTTTCACAATCACACAGTCATGTTGTGAAAGCTGTATCATTATACAATCATCATCAAGAAACACAGCTCCTGGAACACAACTCTACATTTTCAGGCAGTTCCCTCCAGCCTCTCCATTACATCTTGAATAACAAGGTGATATCTACTTAATGCATAAGAATAACCTCCAGGATAATCTCTCGACTCTGTTTGGAATCTCTCAGCCATTGCCACTTTGTCTCATTTCACTCTTTCCCCTTTTGGTCGAGAAGGTTTTCTCAGTCCCTTGATGCTAAGTCTCAACTCATTCTAGGGTTTTTCTCAATCCCTTGATGCTGAGTCTCAGCTCATTCTAGGATTTCTGTCCCATGTTGCCAGGAAGGTCCACACCCCTGGGAGTCATGTCCCACTTAGACAGGGGGAGGGTGGTGAGATTGCTTGTTGTGTTGGCTGGAGAGAGAGGCCACATCTGAGCAACAAAAGAGGTTCTCCTGGGGGTGATGCTTAGGCCTAAATTTTAAGTAGACTTGACCTATCCTTTGTGGGGTTAAGCTTCATATGAACGAACCCCAAGACTGGGGGCTCAGCCTATAGCTTTGGTTGTCCACACTGCTTGTGAGAATATCAAGAATTCAACCTGGGGAAGTTGAATTTCTCCCCATTCTCACCATTCCCCGAAGGGGGCTTTGCAAATACTTTTCCACTCACTGATCGAATCACTCCAGGATTCATCGGGGCACCACCCTGGACCAACAAAACCAACAAAATCTCATGTCCTACCTGAGATTCCAAGTACTTATGGTGTTCAACTAAACTATCTACATAAGTTATATTAGGAAATGCACTATAGACTCATAATTTTAAGATAAAATTTTATTATTTATAAATAGCATTGGAGTGTAAGAGAGCTTAGAGTTTACACTATTTATGTTTAAGTTGTTATATTTATAAGAATTATTAAGTTTCTTGGAAGTCTTTTTGTTAATCAAAAGAAGTACTTCTCAATATTCTTTTTTTTTTTTTTTTTTTTTTTTTTTAAAGAGAGAGGGAGGAAGGGAAGGAAAGACAGAGAAGGAAGGAAGGATGGAAGGAAGGGAAACATCTTTAAACATTTTCTTGTTTTATTATATTTTGTTTGTTTGTTTGTTTTTTACATGGGCTGGGGCCGGGAATCGAACCGGGGTCCTCCGGCATGGCAGGCAAGCACTCCTGCCCGCTGAGCCACCGCGGCCCGCCCTCAATATTCTTATATCGCATGAAAGAAGTCTTACCCAACAGAGTTCATAAAGTGTGGTCTGATGGACATGAACTCCTAGAACAGGAAAAGCTTACCTGTGATGGAAAATGAAATCAGAACACTGGTTATATTTGTAGGGACAGAGGTTAGCTTGACTAGCTGGGAATTGACATGAGAGAATTTATGGGGTGAAGGTTAATGGCTAATCACTCGGTAGGGATGTGGTTACATAGGTATATATGAATATTTCTGAGATATGTGTATTTCATTGTATGTAAATATTAAGTAAAAATGAATAAACTAAAGAAAAGTACTTTAAAGGAAACTAAATAAGTTAAATTGCAAATACAGCTTAAAAGGTTTTAATTAACTAAGTTTTAAAATGGAATCCAACATTAATCTTTAAAAATGATTGTTAGACAAAATGATATGTGTGGAATTTGCTTCAAAATAATCAGGGGTAAATGGAGTGGAAGGAGATTGAAATGAAACAAGATTAGCTGTGAATTAATAATTCTGAAGCTGGATGATGAGCACATGTTTTCTTTGCACATGTTTAACATTTTCTGTAACACCACTTTAAAAAATGGTTGTTGAAAATTGCTAGATCAATAAATATAATGCTTATAATTTTAAAATGCTAGGTATTTGACAACAGCTAAATTCATTAGACAACAGGCAAATTCATTCATTAAATGAATGAATGAATGATTTATCATAACAATATTGTCAGGTGAGATCTTGCCATTCTTTTTTCAAAAGTTTGAAAAAAAAAAAAACTAAGGGTGGCTGAAATTAAGAAAGTTGTCCAAGAGATTTTTTTTTAGTTTTTTAATTTTTTAAAAGCATAACAACATACAAACACGAACATTCTTACCGTATGAGCATTCCATTCTTGGTATATAATCAATAACTCACAATATCATCACATAGTTGTATGTTCATCACCATGATCATTTCTTAGGACATTTGCATCAATTCAGAAAAAGAAATAAAAAGAAAAAAACTCATACATACCATACCCTTTGCCCTCCCTTTCATAGACTGCTAGTATTTCTATCTACCCAATATATTTCAGTCTTGGTTTCCCCTATTTTTTTCTAGACTCCTTACCACTTGATCACTAGCATTTCAATCTACTAAATTTATTTTAACATTTGTTCCCCCTATTATTTGTTTATTTTTTATCCATATGTTTTACTCATCTGTCCATACCATAGATAAAAGGAGCATCAGACACAAGGTTTTCACAATCACGCAGTCACACTGAAAAAGCTATATCATTATACAATCATCTTCAAGAAATGTGGTTACTGGAACACAGCTCTACATTTTCAGGCACTTCCCTCCAGCCTCTCCAATGCATCTAAACTAAAAAGGTGATATCTGCTTAATGCGTAAGAATAACCTCCAGGATAACCTCTCGACTCTGAATCTCTCAGCCATTTGCACTTTATTTTGTCTCATTCCTCTATCCAAGAGTTTTTTTTACTCCATGAGGCAGAGGATTGTGTATTTAAGTAGACCCTACACAGGAATTTCAAACATATGAGGAGGAGAATGAAATCATCTTTCAACAGAGAATGGGAGAAACTCAGGCTCTTCCCCTATAAAGTTTTAAATTTCATTTACAATTCATTTCCAAAACACAAATCTTCCTTCTTCGCTGAGGAAATATACCTTCCTCAAACCAAAGAATGGCATTAAAATACAGAATGGAATCATTGTATTGAATCACAAGCAGATGGCCCTCCCATTACCCCAAATTCTCCATCAGGTGCTCCCACTCTTTGTTACAGATAATCATTTTCTTAAGTTAACGTAAAGTGCAATGCAAACACAGAAGCTCACCTCTCTTTTAGTATATGATCGCCAAACAGACCTATATATAGAAATTCTGGAGTCACTATTTGGTGTTGGGACAAACCACAATCATGTGTATGTGTGTCTTTATTTGTGCATGCATAGAAGAAGTTCTAGTAGAATACATGTTGAAGTAGTGGTTGACAACTCACCACGGGCAGCAGGTGGTACAGAATTGAGTAATAGTAAGAGGGGATGTGATAGAGGCTTTAGTTATGCCCTATCTGTTCTTTCTTCCAGTGGTTCTCAGTCTTGACCAACATCAAAATCACCTAGGAGCTTTTTAAAAATATAGAAGTCCTTGTCCTACCCCCAAAGATTCATTTAATTGCTGGAAGGTAGAAGTGATAAATGCACCATTGGGGTCTTGCCCTTAAAAGGAAAGAAGCATGCTCTCCCCTTCCTTCCCATATTTTTGCTGGTTGGAATATAGATGTGGTGGTATGAATGTTGATACTCATCTTAGATCGAGATGGAAGCCATGTATTGAGAATTGCAGAGTTGTAAAAGAAAAGAGGCCTGGTTCTCCATCACAACATACTCGTTGTGTTAGTTTGCAAGCTGCCAGAATGCGCTATATCAGAATTGGACTGGTTTTTAAAACGGGGAGTTTAGTAAGTCACAAGTTTACAATTCTAAGGAAGTGAAATTGTCCAAATTAAAGCACCAACAAGAAGTTACCTTCACTCAAGAAAGGCTGATACTGTTTGGGACAGCTCTGTCAGCTGGAAAGTCTGGTGGCATCTGCTGGTCCCTTGCTCCCAGGCTCTGTTGCCTCCAGCCTCTGTTCCTGTGGGGATTCCTCATTTTGCTTCTCCAGGGCTGGCTTTCATCTCTTGGCTTCCCTTGGCTCTCTCCAGATTCTGGCTTGCTTAATATCTCATTGTGACATCCGTTGGGCTCCAAGTATCTCTAAACAAACATCCGCGTCTCTGTTCTCTGCCTGTCAGCTCTGCTCTGAAGTTTCTGTATGCTCTGTTATTTCTCTGTAGGCTCTGTTGCTTCTGTCATTTCTTAGTCTCTCCAAAATGTTTCCTCTTTAAAAGGATTCTACTAAATTAATCAAGACCCACCTGGAATGGGTAGAGTCACATCTCTATCTAATCATAGGTCACATCCACAATTGGATGTGTCACATCTCTGTGGAGGTAATCTAATAAAAAATTTCCCAACCAACAGTATAGAATCAAGATTAAAAGAAAGGGCTGCTCCCAGAAGATTGGATTAGGATTAAACCATGGCTTTTCTAGGGTACAGAATACTTTCAAACCAGCATACTCATCATTTCCACCTTGGATTGCTTACTTGTAGGCTATGATGTGAGAGAATGAGATTCTATCTTCTTTAAAAAGTCTCTGTTTTGGCCTTTGTTATAGAAGGCTAATAGTTATACAAAGGGACTTTCATTTCTTATTTCATATGTGTCTGTTTGTTTTATAACAAGTATAGTTACTTTTATAATTTGACAATTAAATATATGTATATGAAGATATATGTCTGTATATAGCTATTTAGCTCAAGAGATACCAACTATAGAATTTCAGATTTTGGTTTTCTGGCTCCTTAAAGTATCTCAAACTATTTATACTTTCATGCAAATCAAATTCACAAATATTTTTTGAGGACTGGTAATAAGAGAGAAAATAAAGTGATACAAATAAGCACGTCATTGTTTTGAAAAGTACCATATTCACTTGTAACAAATTAATTTCAACAACATAACACCATCTATACTTTTCAAGTAATACTGTTCATCTAAATTTCATTGGTCTGGAACTTTGTAGTTAACTTGGTGTGATGGTGAAATTCATGTGACCACTTGGCTATGCTATGGCATCCATTTGTTTGGTCATTCAGGCACTGGCCTGATTGTTACTGTGAGGATATTTCATGAACTTAAATCATGGCGCAGTTGATTGCATCTATGACTAATTACATCTTCAATCAAAAAAGAGATTGTCTTCAGCAGTGAAGGATGTCTCATCCAACCTTATGACTTCAGTAGTCAGAAGGAAGAATTCCATCTCCAGTTCAGCTAGCCTGTTTCTCCTGACGAGTTCATCAAAATCTTCATTAGAGATCCCAAATTGTACCTGCCCAATGGTATTCAGACTTGACAATCCCCACAGTCATATGGGCCAACTCCTATAATAAACTTTATAATACACACACATACACATATCCTGTCAGTTCTGTTTCCTTGGGGAACACTGAGTAACACACTTAGTAAAATTTTATTTTACCTTATAATTGTATACAAATTATAACGAAAAGGAATTTAGATGTAATTTTATATTTTCACAGTTTTAAAAATCTAATGTAAGAATTTTATTTATAAATAAAATAATTTAAATCACAACCTGAGAGATGTGAGATTTTTATTTCTTTAAAAGTTATCAGTACTTTACAAATTTGAAAAACTGCTTTTGAGGGAGATACTTCCAAATCCCTGGAAGAGAAAGTCTATGGATCTTTCCAGCCCTGGCCTTGGGATTCTAGCTTTGACGGTGAGGGGTTAATTCTGAAACATCTGTGAAAAAACTTCCTGAAGTCACTTTACCCCCTCTGGATTTAGCAGTACTCATGTGAATAAGATTATTAAAAACCCATAAGCCCAAGTGGGCATTCTGAAATATCATGGCCAAATTTCCTTTCTTCCTCACAATCAATTTACAAAATCAGATTTGAAGGTCTTCTTATAGAAGTAATAGATGACAACCTCAGGAAAGGTGAAAGGGCAAAGGGCATTAAAGGATTAAGTGTTAACAACGATGGTGGGGCTGGATTTAGGAGAGACTTGCAGTTTTATCTCCATCTATTCTTCCAATAAGTATTTTTAATGGATTTTTAGCAAGGGCCTACTATGTGTCAGGAGGCAATTCTTTTTTTCCAAAAAACCCACTTTCTCCCAGGCTTGGAATCTCTGCATCCCTAAAGCCCCCTACTTATCCCACAATTTTGCCCTTTTTCTTCTTTCTAAATCTTCTCCATCTTGTAAAGATAAATTCTGCCCCATTTTCTTGTAGAAGCTTGCTTTAACTACTCCAGATCACATTCATGTTTCCCTCTGCTACTTTCCTTCAGCTCTTGAGATCTGTACCCTATAATCTGGTCTTTGACTTGATATTTTTTCTATTTCATTTATGTGTCAATTCTCCTGACAAGCTCTTCAAGAGCAGGACTAATAGACTGGGCACTATATCCATTCCCATACATTCTGCCATCACCTAGCACAGCCGCAGTAAATTGTGCTCAACAACTGAGAAAATGACCTGAACTTCACTCTTGTCCTATACTCACTTCCTCTTTTGGGGAAATCTCCTATACTTTGGGAAGTAATAGCTAATATTTACTTTAAAATAGGAGAATGAAGCTTTTTTCTCCAGACTTACTACTCTCTCACCTAAATGGCAAATTTTAGCAAATGGCAACACATCCTTTCAGTTCAAGCCAAAAATTTTGACTCTTCTTTTTCTCTCATACCTCATATTCAATCTGTCAGCAAATCCTGATGACTCTAGCTGCAAAAAATATCCAGAATATAATCACTTCTCATTCCATCATTATCATCACGCCACCATCATGTGTTTTGTGTGTGTGTGTGTGTGTTTGGTTTCTTTTTCGCATGGGCAGGCTCCGGGAATTGAGCCTGGGTCTCTGGCATGGCAGGTGAGCACTCTGCCACTGAGCCACCGTCGCACCACCCACCACCATCATGTTTTAAAAATCTCTATAACTGGTCTCAGAGCTTCTGTCCTTGCCTCCCTCCTAGTCCTCAGGATCTATTACAAAACAGAGCAATCAGGGAGATCCTTCTAAACAATGTCCTATGATGTCATGACTCAAACTCTTTTGATAGCTTCCCATGTCACTGGGATATAACCTAAAACTCTTAAAATGGCCTTCAATGTACAGAAATACATTTTCTTCTCTGATGTCTTCTTCCACCACTCTTCTCCACTCACTATACTCTTATCATACTGGTCTCCTTACCCTTCCTTCAAGGCATACAGGCATGCTCCTACCTTCATCTGCACACTCCTATTCATCCTGTAAGGATCAGTTCAGGTGTTACCTCTTCTAAGAAGCTTCCTCCACCCACCCACCATATGCTAAGTGGGGTCCTCTTCTGTATTTCCAACATCTGCAGCTAGAGATGTGATTTTCTTCACCACTTCGTACAGTTATGACATATGTTAGGCTTTCTTATCAGATTGTAAGCTCCTTAAGGGTGGTGATCATGTTTGGTTTATTTAGATTATATCTCCAGGAGCTACAGAAAGAAACTTACATATACAGCCAACTGATTTTCTACCAACACACCAAGCCAATTCAGTGAAGAAAGGAATTGGTGCTGGATCAACTGTAAATCTGTGAAAATAAACACTTAACCTCAACCCTTATTTAACACTATTCATAAAAATAAATGTGAGATGGATCATTGACTCAAATATGAAACCTAGGACCATGAAGTTTCTAGAAGAGTAGATATAAGAAATCTCCAGGACTTTGGAGTGAGTGAAGTTTTTTGGACTAGGTTCAAAAAGCACAACTCATAAAAGGGAAAAAATTGATGTCTGACTTCACCAAAATTAAAATTGTCTGCCTATCAAAAGACATTATTAAGAAAACCAATAGGCAAATCACAGACTAGATTATATACCCAGAGCACTAGAAAGTATTGGGCACACAATAAATACTCAATTAAATATTTGTTGAACAAATTTATAGATGACATGGGTGTTTTACACCATAACACACTACTATTCTAACGGGCACAGCCAGCAGAGATGTCAACAGTATGTGATTACTTAGTGAACAGAGGGGAAATCTATTATGTTGGAGGAAGGACAAGCATCAACGTTAATCAACAGAAATAAAATGTATTAAGCCAGCAAATTCAGCAGGCTATGTATAGGTCACCAGGACCTATAGAGAATTAAACAAAATAAAGTGGGTAACTGTAGAACATTCACATAAGTGAATTAGCTAAAAACACAGTTGGAATTTTTCCAAATCGAATATACTACATACATCTTATTTTTAGTTGCCTCAGTAATGCTAATGAAAGTAAGAAACACATGTAAATGTAACTAGCAAACAAAAGTGGAGTGACGGCTGGTCTACGGCTGGTCTACGGAGCACTCTCAAGGAAGTGGGAGGAAGTTTATTATAGATAATTACATGGGGTCATGAAGGGAAGAATTTTAGCTAGCTAAAAAGGTTAAACTGAGCCTGCAAACTTAAAACAGCTTCTGAGTGTGGCATATACCCAGGCTGATCGCCTGTCCTGGCTTGCCTAAGACAATCCAAGTATTTCACAAAGTAGCTTTCAGTACTTCCCAAAGTACTCTCAAAAGTGTCCCTGTTTGGATAGCTTATGATGTGATCACCCTGCTTATATGGGTTGTTTTCTTCCTCTTACTTTGGATAGTCAGTGCGTATAAATAATCATATAGTTGCATATCCATTTGTGCTATTTGTTTTATGTGACAACATTACTCTCTGGAAGAAACTTCAGACCTAGTAAAAGCAAGTGTTCATTCTCCTAATGACCAGTTTAATTTAAGACTGGTTTGAAATTGGAACAATTGTACAGCCTGGTGTTTTGATTGCTTTCCCTGCTCCTCACTATAACCAGGCAAGTGGAAGTAGACTCGTGAGCCTTCAATGCAATTATTTTGAACTAACATGGTTTTTCTATTCCTAAAGCAACTAAATATATTTTCAGCAATATTTTCTTCTAAAGACATGGAAACTGAGGCATGAAATAATCCAGTTAAATAACTTGCCGGGGATTATTTAGGGTAGAGTTTAGATTAAACTCTTATTTATGATCAATATAGATTCAGTTCACCATTAATACCATCACCATCGCCATCATTCATTAACATATTTGTTAAATGCTATTATGTGTTATCACATCTGTCTCCCATTGATAAGATTATTGAGGACCCAATGTCCTGGGCACCAAGTGTGTGTGTGTGTGTGTGTGTGACTTTAATGGCTGCTTCCTCATCTTCAAACTGACGACGTGTTTCCTCTAATTCTTTGCGCTGTACTTCCAAATTCTTTTTCCTTTGCTCATGACATCACTGAGGCTCAGGTTCAGAATCTTTCCATTTTTGAACTTTTTCTTTGACCTTCCTCTCAAACACATGCTTCATCTCCAGCTCCATCTGCATCTTGGCTACATGTTCTTTCTTCCTCCATCGGTGCCAGAGGATGCTTAGTAAGCATCCTAGAATGTTAACGAGAATGCCCTTTATTCTAGTTATCAACTCCATTATAAGTCACAGCTACCAGCTCCCTGCTTCTGTGTTCTCATAGTGTACATTATCAGTGACATCTTTCAAGCTCTGCATGTGTGTCCTTATCAACATATTTCTTAGAATTGGGAAATCACAGTGTTCGCCATTTTCAACTTCAGCAATACTCCAAGGCTACTGCCTTCTTCTGACCCTTTTGCCATTAACTTCAATGATAGCACTGTAACCAAGAAATTAGGATTTAAGGAATGTTTATGTTTGTTAACTCATTATATAGTGTTCCTTTTTGCTTTCTAGTATATTGAAGCAGACAGAAGGAAATACCTGAAATCTGTGAACTTTCATGTCATCCAACTGCCATGATCTTTGATAACGATTGTATAGCTTTTATCTTGTGTCTTTGTGACTGTAAAAATCTTGTGACTGATCCTCATTTATACCAATTTTAGCTGGTTTTTCAACACTGGAATCTTGTGATACTAAAGACAGTCCCTCATGTTTATCAATGAAGGGCCTTGGGTCAGTCCAGAACTAACCCACCCCAAGTCCAAAGTTATTTTGATAACTGAAGCTGGATCTAACTACAATGGGCCTGACATGCACAGTTGCTTAGATGTTAACCTGTACTTCACCTGTACCTCATTATAATACTAAAAGTCACACTCATATCATATTACAGGCCCCATTTTCTTACATACCTTCTATGACAAAGCATGTCATCAATCTGTGCATGCTCAATAATTAAATCACCTCTAATTACACCATCTGGAGCCACTGTGCTCATTATCCTAAAACTTGCTCATCTTTTGATACTATACAACTATTAGAATTAATGTAGTTTGAGGAGACAGATTTTTGGGCGATATTCCATCTAATCTCCTGCTTCTTGCCTAGCAATAAACTTTCTGTCTTTGAAACCTACCTGTCTCAGGGATGGGTCATTAAGAGTACTGGGTAAAAGAATCCACCGCCTTTGTCTGGCAACAGTATTACTACCCACCACAGTAAGACATAAACAGTCCTTTATCTTTTTTTTTTAAATAGTTTTATTGACAAATCTTCATAAACATACAGTCCATACATGGTATACAATCAATGGCTCAAAATATCATCACATAGTTGTGTCTTGTCACTGCGATCATTTTTTAGAACACTTGCCCCTTTATCTACTTTTATTTGGCATTGAGACAGGTGATTTTTACCCCTTGTCTTTTTTTTTTTTTTAGGTGAATTTTTTTTTAATTTTTTTATTTTTAATTTTTTTTTATTAACGGAAAGAAAAAAAAAGAAATTAACACAACATTTAGAAATCATACTGTTCTACATATGCACTCAGTAATTCTTAACATCATCACATAGATGCATGATCATTGTTTCTTAGTACATTTGCATCGGTTTAGAGGAACTAGCAACACAACAGAAAAAGATATAAAATGTTAATATAAAGAAAAGAAATAAAAGTAGTAATAATAGTAAAAAACAACAACAACAAACAAACCAACAAGCAAACAAAAACAAAAAAAACCCTATAGCTCAGATGCAGCTTCATTCAGTGTTTTAACATGATTACTTTACAATTAGGTATTATTGTGCTGTCCATTTTTGAGTTTTTGTATCTAGTCCTGTTGCACAGTCTGTATCCCTTCAGCTTCAATTACCCATTGTCTTACCCTGTTTCTAACTCCTGCTGAACTCTGTTACCAATGACATATTTCAAGTTTATTCTCGAATGTCCGTTCACATCAGTGGGACCATACAGTATTTGTCCTTTAGTTTTTGGCTGGATTCACTCAGCATAATATTCTCTAGGTCCATCCATGTTATTACATGGTTCATAAGTTTATCTTGTCTTAAAGCTGCATAATATTCCATTGTATGTATATACCACAGTTTGTTTAGCCACTCTTCTGTTGATGGAGATTTTGGCTGTTTCCATCTCTTTGCAATTGTAAATAACGCTGCTATAAACATTGGTGTGCAAATGTCCGTTTGTGTCTTTGCCCTTAAGTCCTTTGAGTAGATACCTAGCAATGGTATTGCTGGGTCGTATGGCAATTCTATATTCAGCTTTTTGAGGAACCGCCAAACTGCCTTCCACAGTGGTTGCACCCTTTGACATTCCCACCAACAGTGGATAAGTGTGCCTCTTTCTCCGCATCCTCTCCAGCACTTGTCATTTTCTGTTTTGTTGATAATGGCCATTCTGGTGGGTGTGAGATGATATCTCATTGTGGTTTTGATTTGCATTTCTCTAATGGCCAGGGACATTGAGCATCTCTTCATGTGCCTCTTGGCCATCCATATTTCTTCTTCTGGTAGGTGTCTGTTCAAGTCTTTTTCCCATTTTGTAATTGGGTTGGCTGTCTTTTTGTTGTTGAGTTGAACAATCTCTTTATAAATTCTGGATACTAGACCTTTATCTGATATGTCGTTTCCAAATATTGTCTCCCATTGTGTAGGCTGTCTTTCTACTTTCTTGATGAAGTTCTTTGATGCACAAAAGTGTTTAATTTTGAGGAGATCCCATTTATTTCTTTCTTTCTTCAGTGCTCTTGCTTTAGGTTTAAGGTCCATAAAACTGCCTCCAGTTGTAAGATCCATAAGATATCTCCCAACATTTTCCTCTAACTGTTCTATGGTCTTAGACCTAATGTTTAGATCTTTGATCCATTTTGAGTTAATTTTTGTATAAGGTGTGAGATACGGGTCTTCTTTCATTCTTTTACTTATGGATATCCAGTTCTCTAGGCACCATTTATTGAAGAGACTGTTCTGTCCCAGGTGAGTTGGTTTGACTGCCTTATCAAAGATCAAATGTCCATAGATGAGAGGGTCTATATCTGAGCACTCTATTCGATTCCATTGGTCGATATATCTATCTTTATGCCAATACCATGCTGTTTTGACCACTGTGGCTTCATAATATGCCTTAAAATCCGGCATCGCTAGACCTCCAGCTTCGTTTTTTTTCCTCAAGATGTTTTTAGCAATTCGGGGCACCCTGCCCTTCCAGATAAATTTGCTTATTGGTTTTTCTAATTCTGAAAAATAAGTTGTTGGGATTTTGATTGGTATTGCATTGAATCTGTAGATGAGTTTAGGTAGGATTGACATCTTAATTATATTTAGTCTTCCAATCCATGAACACGGTATGCCCTTCCATCTATTTAGGTCTTCTGTGATTTCTTTTAGCAGTTTTTTGTAGTTTTCTTTATATAGGTTTTTTTTCTCTTTGGTTAAATTTATTCCTAGGTATTTTATTCTTTTAGTTGCAATTGTAAATGGGATTCGTTTCTTGATTTCCGCCTCAGCTTGTTCATTACTAGTGTATAGAAAAGCTACAGATTTTTGAATGTTGATCTTGTAGGCTGCTACTCTGCTGTACTCATTTATTAGCTCTAGTAATTTTGTTGTGGATTTTTCTGGGTTTTCTATGTATAGTATCATATCGTCTGCAAACAGTGATAGTTTTACTTCTTCCTTTCCAATTTTGATGCCTTGTATTTCTTTTTCTTGCCTAATTGCTCTGGCTAGAACTTCCAACACAATGTTGAATAATAGTGGTGATAGTGGACATCCTTGTCTTGTTCCTGATCTTAGGGGGAAAGTTTTCAATTTTTCCCCATTGAGGATGATATTAGCTGTGGGTTTTTCATATATTCCCTCTATCATTTTAAGGAAGTTCCCTTGTATTCCTATCTTTTGAAGTGTTTTCAGCAGGAAAGGATGTTGAATCTTGTCAAATGCCTTCTCTGCATCAATTGAGATGATCGTGTGATTTTTCTGCTTTGATTTGTTGATATGGTGTATTACATTAATTGATTTTCTTATGTTGAACCATCCTTGCATACCTGGGATGAATCCTACTTGGTCATGATGTATAATTCTTTTAATGTGTTGTTGGATACGATTTGCTAGAATTTTATTGAGGATTTTTGCATCTGTATTCATTAGAGAGATTGGTCTGTAGTTTTCTTTTTTTGTAATATCTTTGCCTGGTTTTGGTATGAGGGTGATGTTGGCTTCATAGAATGAATTAGGTAGTTTTCCCTCCACTTCGATTATGTTGAAGAGTTTGAGGAGAGTAGGTACTAATTCTTTCTGGAATGTTTGATAGAATTCACATGTGAAGCCGTCTGGTCCTGGACTTTTCTTTTTAGGAAGCTTTTGAATGACTAATTCAATTTCTTTACTTGTGATTGGTTTGTTGAGGTCATCTATGTCTTCTTGAGTCAAAGTTGGTTGTTCATGTCTTTCCAGGAACCCGTCCATTTCCTCTAAATTGTTGTATTTATTAGCGTAAAGTTGTTCATAGTATCCTGTTATTACCTCCTTTATTTCTGTGAGGTCAGTAGTTATGTCTCCTCTTCCATTTCTGATCTTATTTATTTGCATCCTCTCTCTTCTTCTTTTTGTCAATCTTGCTAAGGGCCCATCAATCTTGTTGATTTTCTCATAGAACCAACTTCTGGTCTTATTGATTTTCTCTATTGTTTTCATGTTTTCAATTTCATTTATTTGTGCTCTAATCTTTGTTATTTCTTTCCTTTTGCTTGCTTTGGGGTTAGCTTGCTGTTCTTTCTCCAGTTCTTCCAAATGGATAGTTAATTCCTGAATTTTTGCCTTTTCTTCTTTTCTGATATAGGCATTTAGAGCAATAAATTTCCCTCTTAGCACTGCCTTTGCTGCGTCCCATAAGTTTTGATATGTTGTGTCTTCATTTTCATTTGCCTCTAGGTATTTACTAATTTCTCTTGCAATTTCTTCTTTGACCCACTTGTTTTTAAGAGTGTGTTGTTGAGCCTCCATGTATTTATGAATTTTCTGGCACTCCGCCTATTATTGATTTCCAACTTCATTCCTTTATGATCCGAGAAAGTGTTGTGTATGATTTCAATCTTTTTAAATTTGTTAAGACTTGCTTTGTGACCCAGCATATGGTCTATCTTTGAGAATGATCCATGAGCACTTGAAAAAAAGGTGTATCCTGCTGTTGTGGGATGTAATGTCCTATAAATGTCTGTTAAGTCAAGCTCATTTATAGTAATATTCAGGTTCTCTATTTCTTTATTGATCCTCTGTCTAGATGTTCTGTCCATTGATGAGAGTGGTGAATTGAAGTCTCCAACTATTATGGTATATGTGTCTATTTCCCTTTTCAGTGTTTGCAGTGTATTCCTCACGTATTTTGGGGCATTCTGGTTCGGTACATAAATATTTATGATTGTTATGTCTTCTTGCTTAATTGTTCCTTTTAATAGTATATAGTGTCCTTCTTTGTCTCTTTTAACTGTTTTACATTTGAAGTCTAATTTGTTGGATATTAGTATAGCCACTCCTGCTCTTTTCTGGTTGTTATTTGCATGAAATATCTTTTCCCAACCTTTCACTTTCAACCTATGTTTATCTTTGGGTCTAAGATGTGTTTCCTGTAGACAGCATATAGAAGGATCCTGTTTTTTAATCCATTCTGCCAGTCTATGTCTTTTGATTGGGGAATTCAGTCCATTAACATTTAGAGTTATTACTGTTTGGATAATATTTTCCTCTACCATTTTGCCTTTTGTATTATATATATCATATCTGACTTTCCTTCTTTCTACACTTTTCTCCATGCCTCTCTCTTCTGTCTTTTTGTATCTGACTCTAGTGCTTCCTTTAGTATTTCTTGCAGAGCTGGTCTCTTTGTCACAAATTCTCTCAGTGACTTTTTGTCTGAGAATGTTTTAATTTCTCCCTCATTTTTGAAGGACAATTTTGCTGGATATAGGAGTCTTGGCTGGCAGTTTTTCTCTTTTAGTAACTTAAATATATCATCCCACTGTCTTCTAGCTTCCATGGTTTCTGCTGAGAAATCTACACATAGTCTTATTGGGTTTCCCTTGTATGTGACAGATTGTTTTTCTCTCGCTGCTTTCAAGATCCTCTCTTTCTCTTTGACCTCTGACATTCTAACTAGTAAGTGTCTTGGGGAACGCCTATTTGGTTCTAATCTCTTTGGGGTGTGCTGCACTTCTTGGATCTGTAATTTTAGGTCTTTCATAAGAGTTGGGAAATTTTCAGTGATAATTTCTTCCATTAGTTTTTCTCCTCCTTTTCCCTTCTCTTCTCCTTCTGGGACACCCACTACACGTATATTTGTACGGTTCACATTGTCCTTGAGTTCCCTGATACCTTGTTCAAATTTTTCCATTCTTTTCTGGATAGTTTCTGTTTCTTTTTGGAATTCAGATGTTTCATCCTCCAAATCACTAATTCTATCTTCTGTCTCTTTAAATCTGTCATTGTAGGTATCCATTGTTTTTTCCATCTTTTCTACTTTATCTTTCACTTCCATAAGTTCTGTGATTTGTTTTTTCAGTTTTTCTATTTCTTCTTTATGTTCAGCCCATGTCTTCTTCATGTCCTCCCTCAATTTATCGATTTCATTTTTGAAGAGGTTTTCCATTTCTGTTCGTATATTCAGCATTAGTTGTTTCAGCTCCTGTATCTCATTTGAACTATTGGTTTCTTCGTTTGACTGGGCCATATGTTCAATTTTCTGAGCGTGATCCATTATCTTCTGCTGGCGTCTGGGCATTTAGTCAGATTTCCCTGGGTGTTCGACCCCACAGGTTGAAAGATTTTTCTGTGCAATCTCTGGGTTCTGTTTTTCTTATCCTGCCCAGTAGGTGGCGCTCGTGGCACACGTTTGTCTACGGGTTCCACCAGTGAAAGTTGCTGTGGGTCTTTTAACTCTGGAAAATTCTCGCTGTAGGGGAGGTTCGGCAGCCGAAGCGTCTTGGAAGAATGCCAGCCGGCCTGGGGTTCCGAATGCGGGGAGGGTCGCCGGCCGCCGCAGCACGGGAGAGCGTCCGGCCGAATTAGCTAGTCGGCCCGGGGCGCCAAGCGTGGTGGGAGGGCGCCAGCTGTCGCAGCCCAGGAGAGTGCACTGTTCCCAGCCGGACGGGGGAGTCACGTGTTTGGAAGGGATCCCCCAGTCACTGTTCTCCGCAGTCTGGGGATTTCCGACCCAACTATCTCAGTTGGTCCGGGGGGCCTCGCGTGGTGGGGGCACCAGCCGCCATGGCCTAAGGGGACCGCCTGTCCAATTCTACCAGCTGGCCTGGGAAGGTGGAAGGGAGGGACTCCGGTCGCTTGCCGTCCCACCCAGGAAAGCCCGTGCCCCTTGGTGATCTCACCGGAGCTGGTTCTCCCAGATAGTCAGCCGTTCCAGGATGGGGTACGCCGTCCCTTTGATCTCCCTTGTGGCTCCGGGAGCTGCTTTGTATTATCTCCACTCCCCCAGTAGCTGTTCTGGAGGAGGAAAGGTGAGGGCGGCAAGGCTGTCGAGGCTGGTAGCGGAGGAGCCGGTGAAGGCGGGGGAAGAGGGCACCATGGTGATTGGAGATCTGCCGGAGCAGGAGGGGAAAGAGGGGGGAGAAGGAGGGCGGGCGGGTTGGCTGCTGCGGGACGTGGGCGCCGCGCGGCGGCCGGCGGAGAAAAAGAGGGGAGAAGGAGGGCGGGCGGGTCGGCTGCTGCGGGGCGTGGGCGCCGCGCGGCGGGCCGGCGGAGAAAGAGCTACCCCTTGTCTTTTTAACAAGTTTATTTTCTTCTTCATCATATATTTCTGGAAATTCTGGAAATATTTTAACTTTATGTTCTTGGATTTCTTTCATTATCTACTTTTTAAACTGTTGGCACTCTTCTAGTGTGAGAATGTATGGCAATAAGTGGAATGATATTTGCTCTTTCATATAAGTGCTTCAGAAACTCAATATCCAAGATTTAAGGCCATCTCCTGAAGGAGCAATGAAATGTAAACAGCAAAGCACCCTGTGGTCAGGCATCTGTCATCTGTTCACTAGAGATTCTACATTTAGATAGACCTCAGATCTATTATCAGTGTAGTTGATGACAAGCTGCCAATAATTACTATTATTTACCACATCTCCAAATCCTGGGGTATCAGCTATTGTAAGCAACAACTGTACACCGCCTTCTTTGATTAACATTTTGGATTGTTCCCCCGAAACAGTCTTTTTAATTCTATGGGAAGGACCTGATACCCTGGAGAATACAAATCTATGAGGAATAATGAGTTGATTAATGCTGACTTTCCCAATCCAGTTTTACCTACTACCATAAGTGTGAATTCAAACCCTCTTTTCACAGATGCTCTGACTATTTGATTTGGGAGATTTGAAAATCCCATGTAGCCTTCAAGGCTCTTCTGTTGAGCTACCACGTGCTGCTGTTGACACTCCTCTGGTCAGTAGGAACAGGTCTCGCACTGACCCACATCCCCTCCCTCTTATAGAAAGACAAATCTTTATTGCACAAGAGAATTGAACTTCAGGGGCCCAATACAATGCAAGTAGGTTATGGAACATTCAAAGCAGGGTGGAGCTGGAGGTAGGGGTGGGGTGACAATACTTTCATTCAATGATGGAAATAACAGTAATACATTTAATTTTTCTACTAAATCTTCTTAATCTATAGATTTTTCAAGCCTCAAAAAGAATCTTTCATATGCTGCTATTTTACATGATAAAACCAAACAAGAACAGTCTTTAATTAGTGTTTTGAATGGCTCATACATTTACTTTGGAATCATCACCTTTGGATCCTTAGATTCCCAAGCCCATTTATCTGCCAAAGCTTTGAAATCTCAGGAAGGAATTCATTCCTATCAATCTAATTTGAAAGAAAAGCACCTCCTTCCTGCCCTCTGAATAATCCATCAAGACAAACAGTGCAATTAAAATTGATTAAAGGACTTGAACAGACATTTTTTCATAAAAGACATTCAAATGGTTAATAAACACATGAAGGATGCTCAACATCATTACCCATTAGGGAAATGCAAATCACCACTGTGAGATACCACTTCACACTCTCTAGGATGCCTATTATTTAGAAAAGTGAAAGTAACAAGTGTTGGACAGGATGTGGAGAAATAGGAACACTGGTGTGGCTGCTGGGAATGTTAAATGGTGCAGCTGCTGTGGTAAACAGTTTGGCGGTTCCTCAGAAAGCTGAGCATAGGATTACCAAATAACCTGGAGATTCCACTTCTAGGTGTATCTTAGCCTACCAGAGCAGCTATGATAAATACTACACAATGGATTGGCTTAAACAACAACTATTTATTGTCTCTGTCTTTGAAGGCTAGAAGTCCAAAATCCAGACACTGGCTAGGCTGTGCTTTTCCCTGCGGTTGGTGGCAGACCCCATCACGTGATGATCTCTCTCTGGCTGCTTTGACTTCTGACTTGTATTGGTTTCTTCTTATTCTGATTTTTGGCTTCTACTGATTGCCTATATCTGAATTTCCTCTCTTGTATAAGGTTTTTTATATGAATTAAGACCCACCCTGATTCAGTTTGGTCATACCTTAGCTAATAATATTTTCAAAAGATCCTATCTATAAATGGGTTCACATCCACAGCAATATGGTTTAAGATTGGAACATCTTTTGTGGGATATATGATTCAGTCCCCAACATGTCACATACCTAAAAGAATTGCAAACAGAGATTCAAACAGACATTTGTACACCAATGTTTATAGCAACATGATTCACAATAGCCAATAAATGGAAGTAATTCAAGTATCCATCAACAAATGAGTGGGTAAACAAAATGTCACTCATAGCACATTGGAGTATTATTCAGCTGTAAAAAGGAATGAAGTTCTAATATATGCTACAACATAGATGAAACTTGAAAATATTATACTGTGTGAAATAAATAAGGCACATAAGAGAAAATATTATATGATTTCACTTATATGAAATATCTAGAAATAGAAAATTCATAGAGATAGAAAGTAAACTAGAGGTTACCAGGGGCAGGGAGAAAGGGGAAAGGGGTTGTTGTTGCTTGAGTACGGAGTGTTTGTTAACTGCCACCCCCCTCCTCCCCCAATTATAAAACACCACAGAAGAGAAAGAGCAGAATATTAGGGCCTTGAAAACTAGAAATGATGGTACAGTTGTAATGAGCACATAAAATTAGCATTTTAACTAATCAAAGAGATAAAAGAACAATTGGAAACCTTAACAAAAGGACACACTATGAAAAAAAGGAGAGCCAGAATTGAAAGGAAGTAAATAAAACATCTAGAAATGAAAAGTATAGTCATTAAATTAACACTCACTGAAAGGAATAAAAAGCATCTTAGACACAACTAAAGGGAGATTTAGCGAATTTGGAAAAAAGTCCTGAGAAACTATCAAGAATGCAATCTAGAGAGATAAGATGATGGAAAATGTAAAGGGGAGATGGGTAGATAAAGAACAGAATCAAAGTCCAGAAGTCTAATGAGTACTAGATAGAGTGACTGGGAAAGAAGAAATATTAAGCATAATAATAGATGACAGTTTCCCAGTATTAAAGAAATAATAAGCTCTCTGAAAGAAAATGTACTACATTTCCATAATAACAAGTGTTTGTGGCATTTGGACCACAATCTGCTCCCATCTTCTCCCTGCTTAGTGTAAGGGAGTTCTAATCCAGATAAGTGCAGCCAAGAAGATGTGCCCCTTCCCTCCCCAGCTCTCGGTCTAGAACTACGTTTCAGGCCACTGGCATCTCTCATCTTCCACCCCCAGCTCCCTTTTCCAGCAGCTCTATTCCAGACAGAGGCAACCAAGAGGAGTGGGAGTGCTTTCTCTCACCTAGTCTCCACTAGTTGAATGGAAGCTCTACCCCAGGTGCAGCAGGCCGAAAATATAGGGCTCCAATCATGCCAGCAGGGACAAGCTGAAAGATCAAGGTCTACTAGTCCTGCCCAGTGCATCCCTCATACAGTAGGGGTATCGCTCTGGGAGAAGTAGAAGTGGACTGCTGTTCCCACTATCATTTCCAGTGCAGTATTGCAGATGTTTTTCCCAGAGGGAGAGGCAAGCCATAAGAACTGAAAATCCCACAGCTCTCCCTAAGAGGACTGATTTTATTTGGAACAGAGTGTGGGGAAGTTCATGCCAGAGCATTGTTGAAAACAATGTGTACGCCAGTGATGAACAATTAAGAGATGACTGATAGTTGTATGATTCAAGTAGCAACAAATGAAATGCTGGAGCAATTATGAGTTTAACAAGACCAGCAGAAGCAACAGCTTATGTGCTGGTTTGAAGCTATTATGTACCTCAGGAAAGCCATGTCCTTTAATCCTCATTCAATATTGTTGGGTGGGATCTTCTTTATTGTTTCAATGGAAACGTGATCCTCCCAACTGTGGGCCATAAATTCTGATTAAATGGTTTTCATGGAGATGTGTCTCCAACCTTTCAAGGTGGGATTGTTTACTGGAGCCTTTTAAAAGTGAACCATTTTGGAAAAAGCTTTAGAGCCAACAGAGCCCATAAAGCCAGAGGCCTTTGGAGATGCAAAAGGAAAATACTCCTGGGGAAGCCTTATGAAGTGAAAAGAGGTGTTCTGGACACATCAGCCTTTCTTGAATCAAGGTATCTTTCCCTGGATACCTTAGACTGGACATTTTCAAAGCCTTAGAACTGTAAACTTGCAACGTAATAACTTTTTTTTTAAAGGGGGAACCCTTTTTTAAAAGCCGTTCCATTTCTGGTATATTGCATTCTAGCAGCTTTTACAAACTAAAACAGCTTAGAACCCTCCTGAGGTCAGAGGTCAGAGCAAGCTTCAAAGACTGGCAACACCCTATCCCTGCAAAAGGGCCAGGCCTTAATTATATCATACTGTACAGCAATTTATGCTCTCAGAGTGTTGTAGAAAACAAGAGAGTAGGGCAATTTGGGAGTGCGGCTGAGCTGGGAGAGCCTTCTGGCACCACACGCCACAGCACTGGTTGCAGAGGCCGAGGAACTGAGAGGCAGAAAGCTGGAGCCTGGAGCCTGGCGCAGAGGAGCAGAGCCATGGAGTCCTCGGGAGTGCATGGACTGTAAACGCACGACTGGGAAGTAAGCCAGGCTGCGTTCCTTGGGTGCACTACCCTCACCAGTGCAGCCCCGTGACCGGCGACTTGCCCCACACCCTACAACATGAACCCCATCACCATCTCCCATTCTCTGTGCTCCAGGCAACCCCACCCCACCAGCCCCCAGTGCACATACCTGCCCCACACTCCCACTCCAAGTGCAGCCCAACCCATTCCTCCTGTACACCTCCTGAGCACTACCTCCCTGTTTCCTGCAGGCTGTTGCCAGTGCAGGAGGGTTGCGGGGACAAGCCTGCATACATAGGCTCCCCCCGACCCCAGCCCATAGTGTCGCACAGCCTCACTCTGCCCTCCCTGAGCTTAGCACATCCCTTCACGGTACTACCAGACCCACGCATGTGCATGGGCCCCCAATCATGTCATTCAGCTCAGGGAACTGCACTTTATGGCAGTCTTAGAACTGCGCATGTGCACAGCCCTCAGCTTCACTTTCCCAGCTCCGAGAAAGTGCTGACCTGCACAGCCAGGTCACATCTGCCCCCAATCCACGAAGGCGTAACGCCAACCTCTTGCCACAGTTCTATGTATGCACACAAAGGGCCCCATGCCTTAGACCAGTGCACACCAGGGTTATGCCCTCCAGACAAGGGCACCCACACAGCTATATCCTCCTAGGCTGCTGGGCGCCCCATTCACAAGCATCAGTGTAACATCCCCAACCTGCGCCATACTTGCCCTGAAACAAATCACCATACTGAGTGCTCTACCCTGTGCCCTGCTCCTTGCTTTACAACCATCCCACAAACACAAGGCCTTAGACTCCTGAAAGAAATCAATTCCCAAAGTAAATCAATCCAGAGATTTACATGAGACGAAGACAGCAGAAGATCACTAAGCATATCACAATGCAGTCGATATAGCTCTGCCTAATGACCAAATTAAAACACCAGAGGAGACACAGACATTGGAACAACTAATCAAAGATGTTCTTACAACTCTTCTTAATAAAATAAGTGGGATAACAAATGACATAAAGGACATCAAGAAGACAGTAGGAGAGCACAAAGAGGAATTTGAAAGAATAAATAGAAAAATAGTGGAAATCACAGAGATTAAGACTCTGTTGACCAAATAAAAAACATACTAGAGGCACACAACACCAGATTTGAAGAGACAGAAGAAAAAATAAGTGATAAAGAGGACATGATAATTGACTTTGAAGACTCCAAACAGTAAATGGCAAAAAAGATGGAAAAAATTGAATGGGAACTCAGGGAAATGATAGACAAAGCAAAGCACTCAAATATAAGAATCATTGGCTCCCCAGAAGGAGAAGAGAGGTATAAAGGGCTAGGAAGAGTAGTTGAGGATATAATGGGGGAAAACTTCCCAACCCTCATAAAGGACATAAATATACAAGTCAAAGAAGCCCAAAGAACTCCAAACAAAATAAATTCAAATAGGCCTTCCCCAAGGCACATACTAATCAGTCTGTTAAATGCTGAAGAGCAGCAGAAAATCCTGAAAGCAGCAAGAGAAAAACAAACTACTACGTACAAGGGAAATTAAATAAGACTGAGTTCACATTACTTACCTAGCACCCTGGAGGCCAGAAGGCAGTGGTATGATATATTAAGATCCTGAAGGAGAAAGACTTCCAGCCAAGAATTCTGTACTCAGCCAAATTGTCCTTCAAAATTGAGGGAGAGGTTAAAGTTTCACAGACAAAGAAGTCCTGAAAGAATTTGTCAACAAGAGACCAGCCCTATAAGAAATACTAAAAGGAGTTCTGCCAGCTGAAAAAAAAAAAAGGCAGGAGAGGGAGGTCTGGACAAAAGCACAGAATTGAAGACTACCACTAAGGGCAATTTAAAGAATACAAAGAGAAAGCAGGAAAAGAATGTATAGATCTGACAAATAAAATTTAAAAAATAAGATGGTGGAATCAAGAAACGCCTTTTCAGTAATAACTTTGAATGTTAAAGGACTACTTACCAATTAAAAGATACAGATTGGCAGAATGGATTAAGAAACATAATCTAGCTATATGCTGCTTACAAGAGACTCATCTTAGACACAAGGGTACAAATAGATTGAAAGTGAAAGGATGGAAAAAGATTTTCCACGCAAGTTGTAACCAAAAGACTGGATAGCTGTACTAATATCAGAATAAAATAGACTTTAAATGTAAAGACATCATAAGAGACAAAGAAGGACATTATATACTAATTAAAGAGTCAATTCACCAAGAAGATATAAAAATCATAAGTGTTTATGCTCCCAACTAAGGAGTTTCAAAGTACATGAGAAAGTCATTGGCAAAACTGAAGAGAATGACAGATGTTTCAACAATAATATTAGGAGACTTCAATACACCACTCTCCTCTATAGATAGAACAGCAAGATAGAAGATCAACAAGGAAATAGAGAAGTTAAATAACTTGCTAAATGAATTAGACCTAACAGACATATATAGGTCATTGCACCCCAAAGCACAAGGTTATACATTCTTCTCTAGGGCTCATGGAACATTCTCCAGGATAGATCATATGCTGGGGCACAAAACAGGTCTTTATGAATTTAAAAACATTGAATTATTCAAAGCGCTTTCTCTGATCACAATGGGATGAAGCTGGATCTCAATAACCACCAAAGAACAAGAACATTCACAAATATATGGAGATTAAACAACACACTCTTAAACAACCAGTGAGTGAAAGAAGAAATTGCTAGAGAAATCAGTAGCTATCTGGAGATGAATGAAAATGAGAGTACAACTTATCAGAACTTATGAGATGTGGCAAAGACTGTAGTGAGAGGGAAATTTATTGGTCTAAATGCCTGTATTAAAAAGCAAGAAAGAGCAGTCTTCGAGAACCTAACAGCACATCTGGAGGAACTTGAGAAAGAACAGCAAACTAATCCCAAAGAAAATAAGAGAAGAGAAATAGCAAAGATTAAAGCATAGATAAATGAATGGGAAAACAAAAGAACAGTATAAAGAATCCATAAAACCAAAAGTTGGTTCTTTGAGAAAATCAATAAAATTGATGGGCCACTAGCAAGACTGACAAAGAAAAAAAGAGAAGAGGATGCAAATAAACAAAATCATAAATGAGAAGGGGTGCATTACCATAGACCCTGGGGAAATAAAGGAAATCATAAGAGGATACTATGAACAACTATACGCCAACAAACTAGGCAACTTAGATGAAATGGACAAATTCCTGGAGACACACAAACAAGCAACATTAACTCAGGAAGAAACAGAAGATTTCAACAAACCAACCACAAGTAAGAAGACTCAATCAGTCACCAAAAATCTTCCTACAAAGAAAAGCCCAGGGTCAGATGGCTTCACATCCATAAGAACTAACACCAATCCTGTCAAACTTTACCAAAAAGTTGAGGAAAAAGGAACTCTGCCTAACTCATTTTATGAAGCTAATATCATTTTAATACCAAAACCAGATAAAGATGTTATAAGAAAGGAAAACTACATGCCGATCTACCTAATGAACATAAGTGCAAAACTTCTCAGTAAAGTATTAGCAAATAGAATCTAACAGTGTTTTAAAGGAATTATGCACTACGACCAAGTGAGGTTTATACCAGGAATGCAAGGATGATTCAACACAAGAAAATCAATTAATATAATACAGCACATTAACAAATCAAAAGGGGAAAATCACACGATCATCTTGATTGATGCTGAAAAAGCATTTGACAAAATTCAGCATCCTTTTCTGATAAAAACACTCCAAAAGATAAGAATCAAAGGTAACTACCTCAATATGATAAAGGGAATATATGAAAAACCTATAGACAGCATTGTATCAATGGAGAGGGACTGAAAGCTCTCCTCCTAAGATCCTAAGTGACAAGGATGCCCACTGTCAACACTATCATTCAACATCATGCTAGAAGTTCTAACTAGAGCAATCAGGCAGGACAAAGAAATAAAAGGCACCTAAATTGGAAAGGAAGAAGTAAAACTCTCATTGTTTGCAGATGATATGATTCTATACTTGGAAGATCCTGAGAAATCTTTAGCAAAGTTACTTGAGCTAATAAACAAATTGAGCAAGGTGGCGGGATATAAAATTAATGTGCAAAAGTCAGTAACATTTCTATGCACAAGCAATGACCTAGCTCAGGAGTCAGTCAAGGAAAAAATTCCATTCAAAATAGTAACTAAAAGAATCAAATACTTAAGAATGAACTTAACTAGGGACGTAAAGCACATGTACATAGAAAACTACATAACACTGCTAAAAGAAATCAAAAGAGATCTAAGGAGGTGAAAGATATTCCCTGCTCATGGATTGGAAGGCTAAATAGAGTTAAGAGGTCAATTCTCTCCAAATTAATCTACAGATTCGACACAATCAAAATTCCAACAACCTTCTTTGAAGATTTGGAAAAGCTAACTACCAAATTCACCTGGAAGGGAAAGAGGCCCTGAACAGCTAAAAGCTTCCTAGAAAAGAGGAACAAAGCGGGAGGATTAACACTCCCTGACTTTAAACCTACTATAAAGTCACAGTGGTCAAACAATATGGTACTGACACAAAGACAGAAGTACTGAACAATGGAATTGAATCGAGAGTGCAGAAATAGACCACCAAATCTATGTTCATCTGATTTGTGACAAGGCTCCCAATTCTTCTGGACTAGGACAAAATGTTTTCAATAATTGGGCATGGAAGAACTGGATATCGATAGCCAAGAGAATGAAAGAGGACCCCTATCTTACACCCTACACAAAAATTAACTCAAAGTGGCTCAAACACATAAATATAAAAACTAGCACCATAAAGCTTCTAGAAGAAAATGTAGGGAAACTTCTTTAAGACCTAGTAATAGGAGGTAGCTTCCTAAACTTTACACTCAAAGCCACAAAAGAAAGAATAGATAAATGGGAACTCCTCAAAATCAAATGCTTCAGCACCTCAAAAGACTTTGTTAAAAAGGTGGAGAGGCAGCCAACTCAGTGGGAGAAAATATTTGGAAATCACACATCAGACAAAGCTTTGATTTCCTGTATATATAAAGAAATCATACAGCTCAACAACAAAAGAACAAACAACTCAATTATAAAATAGGCTAAAGATATGAATAGGCATTTTTCTGAAGAGCGAATACAGACGGTTCAAAAGCACATGAAGAGATGCTCATTTTCACTGGCTACAAGGGAAATGCAGATCAAGACTACAATGAGATACCACCTCACACCTATAAGAATGGCTGTTATTAAACAAACAGGAAACTATAAATGTTGGAGAGGATATGGAGAAGCTGGGACACTTATACACTGCTGGTGGGAATGTATAATGGTGCAGCCACTATGGAAGACTGATTGGCGGTTCCTTAGGAAACTAAATATCAAGCTGCCCTGTGACCCAGCCATACCAGTACTTGGTATATACCCAGAAGAGCCAAAAGTAACAACACAAACAGACATTTGCACACCAATGTTCATAGCATTATTCACGATTGCCAAAAGATGGAAATAAACCAAATGCCCATCAACAGACAAGTGGGTCAACAAAATATGGTAAATACATATGATGAAATATTATGCAGCAGTAAGACAAAATGACGTCCTAAAGCCCATGACAAGATGGATGAGCCTTGAGGACTTAATGCTGAGTGAAATTAGTCAGACACAAAAGGATAGATACAGTATGATTTCACTTTTATGACCAGCATAAAGGTATAATCAGAGGTTTATAATACAGAATATAGGGGACTTAGAGATACATAGAAACTAGAAATGAGTGAACCATTAGCTAACGAGGTTGAACTCCAATGTAATGGAATAGATATGAGCGAAGGTGATTCTCTAGTGGGCCTAGAAGTAATATTACCATATTGAAGGTGAAAAAGATTGAAAGGGGTTGTATAGACTTACATGTCCCACTGATTCACACTAGAAATATGAATGAGTTCTAGTAAGAATTACTTCAAAGATATGATTCTTGTATAAAGAGTGTTTAAGTCCAGGGTACAGGGAGAAAACTGCTATTGCATGCTATGAGCTATGTTCCAAAGGAAACCATCAGCACCACCACAGCAAAAGCAGAGGTTAATAATGGGGGGAGGGACTACAGTTAAGAGGAGGTTTAGATTTCCTATTTGGCGAGGGTGTGCTTATTGGTTTTCTTTTTCTTGGGAACAATGAAATTATCTAAAATTGAGAATGTTGATGGACTGTGGACTTTGGGCCCTCTACATGATGCCCGATGAATGCAGTGGCTGAAGGATGCACTAAAGTATATTGGCGAACAATGGTGCATATTCATGAACAAAGGCTGTGCTGCTGTGCAAAGGAACAAAGTCGTGAGGCATGTGTGTGCTGGATTGAAATGATGTATGTGCCCTAGAAAAGCCATATTTTAATCCTAATCCCATTTTGTAAAGGCAGCCGTTTCTTCTAATCCTTTTTCAGTATTGTATGTTTGAAACTAATCAGATCATCCCCCTGGAGATGTGATTTAATCAAGAGTGGTTGTAAAACTGGATTAGGTGGACGTGTGTCTCCACCCATTTGGGTGAGTCTTGATTAGTTTACTGGAATCCTATAAAAGAGGAAACATTTTGGAGAAAGGAGATTATCAGAGAGCAGTGCAGGACTACATAGCCATGAGAAGAGGAGTCCACCAGCCAGCGATCTTTGGAGATGAAGAAGGAAAATGCCTCCTGGGGAGCTTCACGAAACAGGAAGCCAGGAGAAGAAGCTAGCAGATGATGCCTTGTTCACCATGTGCCCTTCCAGATGAGAGAGGAACCATGATTGTGTTCACTGGGTGCCTTTCCACATGAGAGAGAAACTCTTTGAACTTCATTAGCCTTCTTGAATCAAGGTATCTTTCCCTGGATGCCTGTGATGGGACATTTCTATAGACCATTTAATTGGGACATTTTCTCAGACGTACAACTGTACACTAGCAACTTATTAAATTTCCCTTTTTAAAAGCCATTCTCTTTCTGGTATATTGCATTCCAGCAGCTAGCAAACTAGAACTGCATGCAATGATGTGAATGAACTTGTGGGACATTTGGTGAAACAAAATAAGCCAGAAATAAAAAAACAAGAATGGTATGGTCACCTTTAGAAAATGCTTATAAAAAAACAGGGGCCTAGATTGCAAGCTTTTAGAGCAGACACATTAAGCCTGGAGTGATAATTAATATTTCTGGATTTTGAGAGGCTGTTTTATATATATAACCTGATATTTAGAGATAAGAACAAGGACAAATAGGTTGGGGTTAAAGTAAATTCAGAACATAGGGGTGAGGAAGACAGTGTTTGTATTTTAGAACCACACATACTCTTTGAGACCAATGGAAGAAAGGTTTATTTGATCTGAAACTGAAATTTTATGTAATGCATAATCTAATTCAACCTATCTGTATAGCTCATTTGAACAACTGAAACACAGGGAGCACAGAATAAGAAAGAGGTCCTTTAATCCTGTGTAGATTATTGTAATGCTTGGAAACATCTTAGAGTATATTACGAAGAGAATCAAAAAGTATTGGCAAGGTCCCCTGAAGGAGGGGAGAAAGAATATGGAACTATTAAATCTTATTAAACTTTAGGGATACCCAAATCAATAGGCCATGCCCTCGATCATGAGGCTTACTCTTGTGAAGGTTATGTAGTAGCAGAGAAGCTTAGACTACCCATAGGCATGCCTACGAGTTACTTCTGGAGGACCTCTGCTGCTCAGATGTGGCCTCAGTCTCTCTAAGCCCAACTCTGCAAGTGAAATCTTTGCCCTCCCCATTATGTGGGACACGACATCCAGGGGTGAAAGTCTCCCTGGTGATGTGGAAGAGCACTCCCAGGGATGAATCCAGACCTGGCACCATGGGATTAACAATTACATCCTGACCAAATAGGGGGAAAAACGTGTAATTAATAAAGTATCAGCAGCACAGAGAGTTCAAATACAGTTGAGAGGCTGCTCTGGAGGTTGCTCTTACATAAGCTTCAGGTAGACCTTGCTACCTATTATAACCTGCTAGCCCCTAACCAGGACCATTCCAGCCAATCCTAAAGAACACCTAGGCAATTTTTAAGATTCTATAAGGGCTCCAGACACTAGAGCAACTTTCCAGAAACCTACAACCTTCAGGTGGATCCCTGGTCCAGATAAATCCTGAAACCTAGCCTAGCCTCTCCAGAACATCAGATAGTTTCATCTCCCTACCCCATATTAGTGACAGACCCTGCCAATATAAACAATTTAGAATTTCCATAGCCCAAACAACCTTAAAGAGAAGTATGGTAAGATCGAAGGTGATGGTGGAGTCATACAGAGACGATAGGATTTAACAAATGAATATGAATGCTGAATCATAAAACTGATATCTCTTTTAGTCTCCACTATTTTGGAACAGCTAGAAGTAAAAACTTAAAATTCTGAAATTGTAGCCCATGTCAAAGTCTGAAATATGTTCTAAAACTAATTGTGGTGCTGTGCTTGGAAATTTATCGGTTTTTTTGTACATATGCTATTGTTCACCAAAAAAAAAAAGAAAGAAGGAAAAAAAGTCAATTGTGATGATAAAAAAGTATATAAGCCCTCTAGCCTCCTATATTCTGGAGCAGCTTAGAAGGAAAAATATGAGAGGATTTTATGGTAGCTCAAGACAAACTCTGGGATCTGTCCTATAACCATTTGTTGAAGACTGCTTTGTAAACTATTGCTTTTTTATGTCTTTGTTTTGTATATTTGTTATACTACACAATAAAAAAGTAAAAAAAAAAAAATTGAGGGAGATACTGAAGCTTTCCCTGTGAGTCAGTGCAGTGAACTTAGACATGCTAATGCTGCTGCTCTTCTCCAAATGTCTAGAGATCTGAACTTGTCCATTCAAATTCATAGGAAGGACCACGTTTGTTAATTCAGGCAGCCCTGTGGCTTTGCTCCGTGCCTGCATTGTCTGTTGTCCTGGGAGCCCTCTATCTCATCCGGGTGCTGGTGGGTGAGTGCCAATGCCAAGGAGTCCAAACTGTGGAACTGTTTTATAAGTGCAGTTTACTTCTCTCAGCCGGCCTCTGCCATTCTCTCTCTCTCTCTCTCTCTCTCTCTCTCTCTCTCTCTCTCTCAAATCGCAGTGTTTGGGGCTTCCACCTGAAGAAAGGCTTATTGGCCAACCACACTTATCAGGAGTTGGGAAGTTCTGATCTCCAGAGGGTTGAGCTGATGGTTCCTTCAACAATCCAACTCCATCAACTTTCTAGAAAAAGATTATAACGCTCTTTGTGAAAGTCAGCCTGTAGGAAGACTTCTCTTCAGGCAATTTTAGGATGCAAAACTTGATCTAAGGCAGTGCGTGGAATTTTTGAGTGCAATGAGTTCTGAAGACCACAAGTACCTCAGGATGTTTTTATCTTTGCGTGTTCTAGTTTACTAGCTGCCAGAATGCAATATACCAGAAATGGAATGGCTTTTAACAAGGGGAATTTAATAAATTGCTAGTTTACAGTTCTAAGGCTGAGAAAATGTCCCAATTAAAACAAGTCTATAGAAATGTTCAATCAAAGGCATCTGGGAAAAGATACCTTGGTTCAAGAAGGCCGATGAAGTTCAGGGTTTCTCTCTCAAGTGAGAAGGCACATGGAGAACACAGTCTGGGCTTCTCTTCCAGCTGGAAGGGCACATGGCTAATACAGTGTCATCTGCTAGCTTTCTCTCCTGGCTTCCAGTTTCATGACGCTCCCTGGGAGGCGTCTTCCTTCTTCATCTCCAAAGGCCGCTGGCTGGTGGACTCTCTGCTTCGTGGTGCTGCAGAATTCTCTGCTCTCTCTGAATCTCTCATTCTCCAAAATGTTTCCTCTTTTATAGGACTTCACAAACTAATCAAGACCACTCAAATGGGTGGAGACATGTCATCCCCAATCCAGTTTAACAACCATTCTTAACTAAATCACATCATCCAGGGAGATGATCTCATCACAGTTGCAAATACACAGCATTGAATAGAGATTATGCTACCTTCATGAAATGGGATTTATATTAAAACATGGCTTTTCTTAGGGGGCATACTTCCTTTCAAACCAGCACATTAAACAATGCACTAGAATTGTCCATAACTATTTAAGTGAGGAATCATTTCAAGAATACCAAGAAACTTCATAGTTTTCTCGTTTTTCACAGTGGAAATGACTGGAAAGACAACCAGGAACAAAAAACATTTTTAAATATTAACAGAGTTCTAAGAAAGGAGGATTTGGAGAAGTGTGTGCCTGCAAAGCATGAGCTATGGGAGAAAGCATGAGCCTGCAAAATACTATGAGGAAAAAAAGAAGAAAGCAGATGAAATATGAAGCTGTGGATCTAAATGTAAGAAAGATTTTTAGGAAAAGTGCATAGCAGATTTGTAATCAGTTTATCCTACATGTATGAAAACAAAGATTTCTTATGCTTGTTAACCATTATGAATAGAGGGATTTGAAGTTTCACATTTGCAATCAAGGCAGTCCTGGCTTTGATGAGCAGAGAGCTGTTTTCTATGCTGCAGAGCTGTTCTGTGGCTTCAAAGATTTACAGAGGGAAAAAATTGTATACAGAGACTTAAAGCCTGAGAATATTTTCCTTGATGACTGTGGACATGTTTGGATTTCAGATCTTGATTTAGCTTTGGAGATCTTAGAAGGGGGAACAGTTCAAGGAAGATTTGGGACAGTGGCTACATGGCTCCAGAAGTTCTCAATAATGAATGCTATGCATTTAGTCCTGATTGGTGATGACTTTTCTGTCTGACATATAAAATAATTCAGAGACATGCTCCATTCAGATAATTCAGAGAAAGTCAAACAGGAGAAGGTTGACTGGAGAGTAAATAAAGACTCTGAGGAGTACTCTGAGAATTTTTCCAAGGTTGTATCTGCACCTGGCAGAAGGAAATGATTGATCCCACTGTTTCCACGACATCAATAAAGTGAGACTAAAGATTTCCTATTAGAGAAAATGTATCTACAACCAGTTCCGAGACCAAAGAAAATCCTCTACCATAGGAGCTTAAGAAGAGGGAGTGTGACCCCAGTGATGGCCACCTTGTAGGGCTGTCAGACTATCACGGTGAGCACATTTCTCAGAGTTGGTCAGTGGGTGCTCAGAGCACAAGCCTTCCTGAGGAGGCTGGAGCAGGAGAAAGGGTGGTGGCAGCAGCGGGGCATGGGGCTGGGCAGATGCCTAAGACTGGGGGGCACAGCAGGGGCTGAGCCCAAGGAACAGGACTAAGGGCAGTCAATGGGAGCCAGAGGCAAAAGAAGAAATTAGTAACAGTACTACTGAGCCTGCCTTAATTAAACTTTGGATATTTTGTTTATCGTGGAAATTTTTCTTTTGGGGGGAAGTTGTGGATTTACAGAAGAGTCATACAGGGAATGCAAACTTCCCATATAGCTCCCTATTATTAGTGTCTCGTATTGGTGTGATAACGTTTTTTGCAATTGATGAAAGAATATTATTACGAGTGTATTTTTAACTGTAGTCCATGGCTTACAATGGGGTTCCTTTTTTGTGTTGTAGAGTCCTATTTTTTTTAAATAATTTTTGTTCTGGTAACATATGTGCAGCCTAGGGTTTCCCCTTTTAACCAGGTTCAAATATGTAGTCCAGGGCTGTTGACTGTGCTCACGGTGTTGTGCTACCATCCTTACTCATCAAGGAATTTTTGCTTTAATTTTTATTTTCTTATATATTGCATTACAATATTATTGCATGTAAAAAAAGCAATTCCAATATATATATATGTATTTATATTTTGGGACATATAACATAAAGAAATGTAATGTATTTGATGGCAATAGCACAAAAGAGGTGAGAAAACAAAAAACTGGGGGGAAACAATCCCAAAAAAATTGGACCAAAGAAATGACATCGGGTGGTAACATGAATCCACAGAAAGAAATGAAGAGAACAAGAAATGGTAAATTAAAAAAGTTAATTTTTACTAAAAATTTAATTTATAAAATTTATTATTTTATTAAATTATTAAAAGGTCTACAAATAAATACTTGTATCCTTTCTTCTCAATTTCTTTAAGAGATATAAAATTATATAAAGTTCTAATTCTAATAATGCCTTCTTGGGTTTGTAATATATTCACATGTAATACATCTAACAATAATAGTACAGAAAAGAAGAGGAGAGTATAGAGCTCTATAGGAGTAAAGTTTCAATATTTTATTGGAATTACATTAGTATAAATATGAAGTAAATTCTGATAAGTTAATATGCCTATCATAAGCCCTAGAACAACCAACAAGAAAATAACCAAAAAATTATGGTTAAAAAATAATTCAAAGGCTATTCAAAAGAATGAACTTGGACACGTATCTCCTACCATATGCAAAAGTTAACTCAAAATGGATCACAGGCCTAAGAAAACATAGGTGCAAATCTTCATGGCCTTGGATTATGCATTTTTATATGACACCAAAAGCACAAATAAAAAAGAAAGAATAGATAAACAGGACATCATCAAAATTAAAAACTGTTGTTCTACAAAGGGCACCATTAAGAAAGTAAAAAGGCAACTCATAGAATGGTAAAAAAATTTTGTAAATCATATATCTGATAAAGGACTGTGTCTAGAATATTTAAAGTATTATTGCAACTCAAAAATGAAGTGACAAATAATGGGCAAAGAATTTGAATAGCTATTTCTCAAAAAAAGAAATATATGAATGACCAATAAATACACGAAATGATATTCAACAGCATGAGCCATCAGGGAAATGTAAATCAAAACCACAATGAGATAGCACCTCACACCCACTAGGATGGTTATAATAAAAAAGACAGATAATAACAAATGTTGACCAGGATGTGGAAAAATCAGAATCTTCATCTGCTGCTGTGGGAATGCAAAATGGTACAGCCACTTTGGAAAACAGTCTGACGGTTGCTGAAGGGGTTAAACCTAGAGTTTCTGTATGATCCAGGATTTCACTTCTAGGTATATATCCAATAGAAATGAAAGCCTATGTCCACACAAAAACTTGTACATGAATGTTCATAGTAAAATTATTCATATTAGCCAAGATGTGAAACCAAACAAGATGTCCACCAACTGATGAATGAATAAACAATATGTGGCATATCCATACAATGGAATATTATTCAGCCATCCAAAGAATGAAGTATTGATTCATGATACAACGTGGATGAACCTTAAAAACATTATGCTAAGTGAAAGAAGCCAATCACAACACCATATATTGTATGATCCCATTTACATTAATTGTTCAGAATAGGCAAATCTATATAGACAAAAAGTAGATTGCCTTGGCCTGGGGGATGGGGAGATTGGAAGTGCTAGTTAAAGGGAGTGGAGTTTCTATTTTAGGGTAATGAAGGTGTTCTAAAAAATTAATTCTGGTAGACATAATAAATTATGGTGGTTTGAAGTTATATGTACCGCAGAAAAACATGTTCTTAAATCTAATCTATTCTTATGGGTGTAAACCCGTTGTAAGTAGGACCCTTTGATGAGGCTACTTCAGTTAACACGTGACCCTCTTCATTCAGGGTGGGCCTTAATCCTCTGATAAACAGAATGAATTCGGACAAAGAGAGAGAAAGCCACAGAAGCAAGAAGCTGAAATCAACAAACCTGGAAGAGAAGAGAGAGACCAGCAGATGTTACCATGTGTCTTTCCATGTGACAGAGGAGCCAAGGATTGCTAGCATTTAGTCTTTGGAAAGAAAGCCTCACTTTGATGATGCCTTGATATGGACATTTTCACAGCCTCAAACTGTAAGCTAATAAACTCCCATTGTTTAAACCAATCCATTTCATGGTATTTGCTTGGAGCAGCCTAGGAAACTAAAACACATATGCACAACTCTGAACATGCCAAAAGCCACTGAATTGTATATTTTCATTGGTCAAATTGTATGATATTTGAGTTATGTCTCAATAAGGCTGTTAAAATACATTAAAAAACAATTCAAGGAATTAAAATGTTATACTAGAATATACTAGAATACTTGAAGCAAACCACCCAGCCTGCTGCCCCAAACCCTTTTCCATACCACCTTGATCATGTTTTGGGATTAAATATAACCTTCGGACCCCAACCACTCGTGCTCCCTTGCTGCCATTCACATCTCTGCCCACATCTTCCACTCCAGCTTACATTGTGGACTATAAAGCGATCTCCACTTTTACATTTTTATTTAGTTCCTGCCGATTGATCATTCCCCAAACTGTTCAAAAGTGCTGGAACAAAGAATTGTATAACCGTGAGATATTAGAAATGGAAGACACCTCAGAGCGCCTCTTTTTTCCACCCCCCCCGCTCTCCCCCGCTGCCCCAATTTATGGATTAGGAGACAAAGGCCAGGAGAGGTTACCTCACTTGTCCCTGGCTACTTTGTTTTTGCTCCATTTCATTTATTTAGTGCCAATATTTCTTTATCTTTCAACCCAATCTCGGATACCTTTCTCTTATTGCGTTACTGAAAAGTGTCAGATGCATTGATTTTAAGAGATCACATTAAAACTCAAATCCTGCATCCCAGAGGGAAAAAGCAGACTTTATATCTCTATGGCCACTGAATCTGATGCCTCAGCAGCTGCAGCTTTCCCTCTTCTGTTGCCATGAACAACAATTCACAATTTGTAGAAGGCTGGCTTAGGGGCAGCCAGGAGCAAATTTAGGGAAAAACTTCTGATTTCCATAAAGGACATTCCTTCAACTACCCTCACAGAAGACTATTTCTGAGTTCTTTGGGAAAAAGCAATTCAGCCCATAAAAATGCAGCATCTCTGCATTTTAAATGTACTCAGGAAAGAAAATGGGAGCAAAGGTTATTTATATAGGTACCAGGATCAAAACAGTAGGTTGCTTTTTTGTAAATAAAATAAATATTCATCTGGATGGGAAACAGAAAACCCTCATGCTAAAGCTGCTGAAATGCAATGTACCAGAAATGGGTTGGCTTTTAACAACAAGGATTTATTAAGTTACAATTTATAATTCTCTTCACTGAAGAAAGGCTGACGCCATCAGGGGTTTCCTCTGTCAATGGAAAGGTATCTGCTGGTTCTTGCTCCCAGGTTCCACTAACTTTAGGTTCCATGTGTCCTTGCTTGCTTCTCTGGGAACACGTCTCTGAGCTCTCTGTGTCCTGCAGGTTTTCTCTTAGTGTCTCTGGGGGTTTCTCTCTCTCACCGCCCTTCACTTGGTTTCATCTCTTTTCTCTCTGTATTTTTTTTGTCTTTATTTTCTCCATAAAAGACTCCAGTAAAAGGATTAAGACCCATCTTGAATGGGTCACATCTCCACAGAAACAATCTAACCAAAAGGTCCCACCCACAACAGGCCTGCCCCCACAGGGATGGGTTAAGGGAATATGCCTTTTTCTGGGGTACAGAACAGCTTCACACCAGCACACCTCAGAAGGCAGAAAATTTATAAATCATCTAGGTACAAGCAGTCATTTTGGACTTAACAAGAATAGAGAATATGTCAAAAACCAAACTGGATTTACTCTTGAAGGGCACCCTGCACGTAATAATGTAAATCCATGAAGAACATGAGTCATGAAGTCAAAGACCAAGCAGGCCCCCCTGGTTCGGGAAGGCGTATACTCAACCACTCTCTGAGAGGAGCAGAAGCACCTTCCTGGGTCTGGAAGAACTTCTGGGCACGGGTGTCTGCTCAGGACCTACGTGACTGATGAAGAGAAAGGCACATGTAATTACAGATGCTTTCTTCCCCAGAGCAGGAACTGATTTGGGGCTGATTGAAGAAGTGATTATACAGTGTTGGAGAGGCAGTGTAAGTGATGCCCACCAGGGAGCTAGAGGGCTTTTGGAGCCAGTTCTGAGAATTACACACTGTTCCATGGTGCTTGCTAATGGACCTGGTATTTCTGGCTGAAAAATTTCCCCAAGGAGGCAAATGGAAATAGATAATGAGGATCTCTCATCTCGCAGGGCAGCTCACAAGAAAGCCTGAGCTCCAGAGACTAGATATTACTTAAGTGCAGAAAACTACAAAAAGATCACAGGCTGAACATCAAAAGACTCAGAAGAATGTATCGAGAAGGCTTCTGCTGTCATTCTCAGCCCTCATCTCTCCTTCCCTACCCCGTACTGCTTCAGTTAGTGTGCAGGGGAACCAATATGAGCTCCAGGAAATAGCTGCATTTCTGAGAGCTCCATGATAGCAGGCATGATTTACTTATGCAGCGATCTAAACATATATTTGGAAAGATATTATTGTAAAATACAGGAAAAGCTCTGGATGCATGAGTATCCAACTATTGATAGGGAGGGGGGAAATGAAATGGGGTGTAGGTACAGAATTCAAGAAGCTCTTTCACATTTTACCCTGTACATGCCTGTTTTAACCATTTGCAGTTACAATGGAGATTTTCATTTTTTAACGGAGAAAAATGTACATTATTCTCCACCTCCCTCTGGAAATATGGCCTGTCTATAAAGACCCAGCCATATAAAAGTGATTCATCCCATATATGCTAAACTGCCTTATCTGCCCAGAGTAGTCTAGTCCAGCACTCTAAAGCCTCAGTTTTCCAAAGTTTTGAATTCTGAACTAGGCTGACATAGAAAGAAATGAAATCAGGTACCATATAAGTCAAGTGGTTGAAATGGTCACATAGTTGTCAATTTACTGTAGACTATAGTCTCACGGAGAGGTAGATGCTCAAACATTGCCACTTCACTTGTACCCTACACTATACCTGGGAGAACCTAAGAGGGAGCTAAAGACATTGAAAATACATCTGGCATGCACTCTGAATTTGTTTTTGTTTCTCCTGAAGTTAGGGCTTTGGGAAAACTATTGAAAATAGTGTAATGAAACTAGGCCCAGGATGGTGATGAAATTCCCCAAATGAGTCCTTAATGCTTCAGAACATGCAGAAACAAACCCAGAGATATATTTAGCTGCTGCCTAGAGCAATGTTCCCAGATGGGTAGAGTTGGGGCCAGTGGGTGATTTAATTATGCATGAAGTAGTAAGCTAACAGCCTCTTGGGATAAAACTGTATCTCCATCAAGCTACATCTGCTCCTTTTGTCACTGAACCAGAGTCCCCTAAGTGTATAAGGGGACAAATTACCTTTGCATGGGGGAAATCACTGAAAAGGGGAGGACAAGAGGTGCGAGAAAGAAATGGGGACCCTGCTGCACTTTTCTATCCTGAACTAAGTTCTGACAGGAGCCTCGTGATAGGGCTGTGCTGAAACTGTGTCAGAAGCTTAATCTGGTCCTGAGGATTTTAAAGTGTGTGGAAAGATTTATTTTGGGCCCTTGGATGAGGGCATTTAAAAATACCCACTAAAGCCTGGACTAAGTACAAAGGATGGAAGGACTTTGCAGCAGAAACAGATGTTGAACATGAGCCTGCCTAGGGAAGGTGGTTCTGCTAAGTGTCAGGAATGATGAGTAGTAAAAATCCAAAAGCAGTGCATGACCCATCAGCCAAGTAAGAAATCTGGGCACCCTCCCAGCTTCTCTCTCTTCCTCACCCAATCCTGTTGATCCTCCTATCTCTGTACCTAATCCTTTTTCCCATCCATTCCAGCACTGTTCTCCATAGGACGCGACACAACAACTAGAGACATATGCTCAGGTGCCAGCAGACCAGAGGCACCAAAAAGAAGATATAATAACAGTCTTAAAGTATTTTGATATGTGATATATTTTAAACACATTTGCATAATCATCATGAGGAAAACCAGAACTTGGGTTCTATTAGACTTATTTTATGGTAAAAGTTTGTTTGCAAATTGAATTACGTATTGATGAGGAATGGTCTCAACGGTCTTAAGTCTACCCTGTACCCAGTTGGCTGGAACAGCCTTCCAACAGACCTTCCTATGTACTGTTTTGTCCAGATTAACTTTATTATCCAGGAAACTAACTGTGTGACATTTTTTAAATGCGGATTTTAGTATGTCACTGCCCTGCCTAAAATCTTTCAGGTGCTACTCCAATCTTTTTTGCATGGTCTAGGAAACTCTTCAAGATCCAGTTTTTGGTTTTCTTTCTGGCTTTGCTTTCCATCTCCCCTGCTCCCACTTGTCCTCCCCCACCCCACCCATATACCCTACGTTTGAGACATATCAAGAGACTTAGGTTCCATAAACATCCGATGCTGCTCCTATGCCTCTGGGCATGACATTCCCTGAGCATAGAGAATGTTCTCAACTCATTCCTCACTGAACCTTCGAAACTCTTATTCCTCTCTGGTGTCTGCCTTGATGCCTTTAAGCAGATGTTCTGTCTGTGGTACTCCTGGGGTATTTTATACACTATTCTTTGCCACTCTGTGCTGTCATTGTTTGCACATCTCTGCCTGTCTAGACGTAGAGGATACTGATGGCAGGAGTGGTGTCTTATTCACCTCTGTATCTCTAAAGCTAAAACAGTGCTTGATACATCAAAGGTACTCAATAAATGTTTCTGAACAAACAAATGAATAAAAACGGATTTATTTTGTTAGTAAGCACAAAAATTATTTTAAATTCTTATTTTTACAAGAAACTTAATTTCTTTCCTTTACTTATCACTACCATTTAATGGTTGAAATCCTGCCTATTATTCAAATCTGGCTTAAATTCTCTTCTCTTCCATTCTTTTTCCTCTCTATACCCCAAGTGGAATTCAACTCTTCCTCTGGAATTTCCCCCATGACACTTTGTGTTTTCTCCCAACATCTTCAAATCCTGACTGGTTTTGAGAGTTACTTGTATACATGTCTGTCCTCTCTACTAGGTTGTGAGTTTCTGAAGGGCAGATCCTCAATCTTATTAATTTTAATGAGTCTGGACACCCAGTATCCAGGAGGAGTTCATAAAAGCTGGCTGAACTTTAACATTATACAGATATTTTAAAACAAGACATAGAAGTCACAAGAATAAATACTTCTCTCATAAACATCTGTATCTGGCAGAAAAAAAAATATGTATGGTAAACAACTGTTCTTTAAGAGGAAGAAGAAGAAAATGCACAAACTAAAAAACAAACAAAGTGCGTTCAAGTATTCTCTCCTGAAACAAGGCAGAAGTGTTACAAGTTCTCCTAGACAGGGCGCCAATGGCTGGAAAATTTCTGAAACATTGAGAATTTGATGAAATGCCCTGTTGCTTTTTTTTTTACAGCATTCTATGGTTCCCAGTAAAGCACACCTCAAACACGGGTGGACGTTCCTAAGAAGGCTATTTGAGTTGGAAGCACAAGGATGTTTACAGCCAGCATTTGTTCCAACCCACAGACAATAAAAACAACCCAATTATGGCTTCCCCTCAGAAGGCTGCTGAGGTTTAAATGACCACACTAAGAGTAAGAAAGGCTCCATTTTCCTTCTGTTTTTATTTTTAGGGTGTGAGATGTTGGTAGCCTCCAGCTGAATTTGCTTTATTTTAAAATAATCCCTGCTCTACTTTCAAAACCTTCTCTGTGCGTCTCAAATCCTCCAAACCGTTCTGCAAATACACACACCCATGTACTTGCCTCTGCCCTTCTCCCCGCTCTTTGCCTTCTTTATGTTAACACTTCCTCAGGAGAGCCAAAACCAACATTAATTAGCAGTGAATTAAATCCCACCTCTAGGACACTAGAGGTCTGTGGGGATCAGTGTTTACCCTGGATTCCCAGACATCCCAAGTCCTTTCCCCAAAAGTTCAGAGTTACAGTGAAATAGCCAGCCCTGAAGGAAAGTTCTGAGAACTGAATCAATTATGCAATTTATTCCTAAAGTTTTACCTTCCCATGGGAAAATGCCCTTTCGTGTCTAGACAGCTTTACATAGCCAGTCTGCCCTAACTGCAGTGCACTTGCCCCTTTTCTTATTCAAACTTCAAGACCTTATTGAAATAACTCTTTGGTGTATTCTTCCCTCCATCACCCCAGACAGAGTTTGTTGCTCTACCTTCAGTAATTTCACTGAACTCTGCTCATATCTTGATGACAGCATTTACCAGTTCATATTCTAATTACGTTTAGATTCTCTAGACTGATCTTCTGCTGCTTATTTATCTCCATATCCTCAATATTTCCCAGCACCTATGCAACCACAGATAAGGTGAGCACTAAATAAATATTTTTAAAAGGGAATTAAAATGTAGCATGTGAAAAGTCTTAGAATGTAAAACCACAAATTAAAAACACCTTTGAAGGATATTTGGAAGTCGTCATTCGTTCAGTTGTTGTTAACATATGTTATTCAATATAGCAGTGAAAGTATAGGAAAAACTACTTTTATCATGTACTTCCTATATGCTAGTCATTGTGCTAAGCACTTGTCTTATTTATATTACCCATTCATTCATTATAATATCTGTAGGACAGATATTAAAATTCCCACTGCCCTGATGAAATAATTAAAGCTTAAAGAGGTCGAGGAATTTGCCCAAACTCAGAAAGCTAGTGAGTGGCAGGGCTGGAATTGAATCCAGGCCTATCTGACTGCACTTAAACTGCCTCCAAACTGAATGAGTGCACACAACGCTACAAAAGAAATCAGCTAGCACCATCAAGTCCAACTTCAGCTTGGGCCTGGCAGGATCAGTGATAGCAGCATGGTTAACCATCAGAATTAGAAAGGAAGACTCTTTAAAGCATTCTGTTTTTAAATAAACCAGCAGGCTTGATAAACATCAGTGTTAATAAATACACAAATTAAAGTATTCTTTAGTCCCAACTTTGTAACAAACTTGTCACCCTCAATACAAGATTCCAAACTGCTTTAATGAAACCCTAAATAAACCCATCCTCCCATTTGACAACTTATACAGCTAAAGTTCAAAATGGTTCATTATTATTATTATAAGCAAATCTACGCACCTCAAAAGCAGATATAAATAAATAAAAATACATTGCAATAATCACTGTATAAGTACACATAGAACAAATAAGATACACCTTTGGCTTAGGTCACAGGGTTGACTAGGGTACCTGTTGAAAGTTTAGCAGACAGTACAATAAAGTGTAATTATAAGTCAATTTCACTCATTAACATAGTACCAAAACTTTAAAATGAAATATTACTAAATAAAATCTGCAGTATATATTTTTAAGTGTAACCAAGTAGAATTTATCCCAAGAATGAGGGCGTAGCTTAAAAATAGAAAATGAGTGAATTTAAAGCAGAACACTTTAAAGGATTAAAAACTAAAGTCATGTCAGCAGATGCAGAGAATTGACTTGATAAAATTGTGTACTCACTCATGATAAAATGGGAACTTATCATGATAAGATGGTGCTGCCAGACTGATATTTTTAAAGTACAAAGGAGTCCCATTCCTGACTATTCTGAAAGTGGTTTGTAATTTTTAATTCCATGTAAGAACTCATTTATACCTCCTCTGATAAAGTATCTTTCCCATTCTTAAATATTGATATACTTTAATGAAATCTTCCTTTGGTAGTTTTGGATTCCCTCAGCTTTTCCCTTGCCAGAGACAGAAGAATCTTCTATTGAGCACTTCCCGCTTTGGCTCACTGATTCCTCCTAGTTTCATTACCAGAACAATCCACTGCCCTGTAGATTTCCTTATATCTCTAGCTTTCTGTGACTGTTTTGAATGACACATACTTAACAGTTTTGTTTATAGTGTATGAGCATATGCATGAAGACATTTATAGTACTGAAATTAAGAGATGAGAACAGGTGTACAAATCCTACAGCTTGAAATTGAAACAGGTCTGTTTGTATGGATGTGTTATGGAATGCAAGAGTAAACACACTATTTTGAACATATCTGCAAATGCACCATCAGTTCTATTTAGATATGAAAAATCTTTTAGGGTAATTAGGAATTGATTAAATGTGAATCCTAATTACCCTAACTGATTAAATGCCCAGAGTATTATGGGCATCTCTCTCATAATAAAGTTAGACAAGAAACTCTTTAAAAGATATGTATTGAATTTCAAGCTCACAGAACTTTATGCTGTTGTTCTACCTTCATGAAAGGTAGAACACAAAGTACTATACCTAATTTCCACTTAAATAAGCGATTTTGTTTAGTTTAGTTTTTTTTTTTTTTTGCTTTTGTTCAACAACAAGTCTTTATAAATCATCTATTATGTGCTTGACACGGTTCTAGGTCCTAGGAATCAGCGGTGAAGAAAGACAAAAATTCCTCCCTTCATCCATTATAGTGGGTTGAGACACACTATAAAATAAGCACACAACAGGTTTCATATGTTTATGTCAAGTGCTGATTAATGCTTTGGAGAAAAATAAAGCAGGGATGGGGCTAAAGAATGCCAACCAGGAGGATAGAGGACAAGAAGTTCTGTTTTAAGTAGGATGGTAAGGAACAGTCTCACTTACCCCTGACCTGAAAGAGTGAGGGACTCATGGAGATCACTGAACGAAGAATGCTGCAGGCAGAATGAGCAGCAAGTGCAGCGTCCCAGAGGCAGAGGCACTCCTGGCATGCAAAGAGGCCAGTGTGGCTGGAGCACAGTGAACAAAAGGGAAACTAGAAGGAGACGAGACCAGAGTAGTAGTTGGGTGAGAGCTGGGGCTTGGGAGCAGACCATGTAGGGTCTTATGGGCCACTGAAAGGACTTTAACTTCAGTATCATAGGTTAGAGGGACAGATAGAATCAACTGAGTGGGCCTATTCAGTTTTTACTTTAGGCAAGATGTCCTCCCAGTTTTCTGAGTGCAAGTAACCAGAAGCCAGTGTATTTATCTCCAGATATGGTCCATCAAGTCTACTTTGAAGCCCCAAATATTGAACAGTAAGACTAATTTTGAAAATGAGGACCCAAAGTATTAGGAAAAATGAAGTTAATTATAAATCAGTGAGTATATGTAAAGCTTTCGGTTCCCTCACAAAGAGTCTGAGAGCAGCATTTCTCAAACTGTGGTTTACACTGGCTTCAGAATCATCTGTCCACTCGCTAAAATGGAATTTCCTACATCCCATCTCAGGCCTTCTGAAACAGAGTCCTCATCTTGTACCCACACGCTAACCGTCAGGTGAGGGGCAAGGAGCAAAAGGCAGCAATCCGCATATTTGACAAGTTCTCTAGGTGAGAACTTGTGGTTTTGCTCCTATATAAGAAGAACTGCCTTAGATAAATGCAAATATTGCCTGAAAATAGAGGATATAAACTAACATCGGTATTATGCTTTAGAATTACCAAAGGATTTTACAGCTTGCAAAGTGTGATGGTTTGAAGCTGTGTGCACCCCCAGAAGATCATGTTCTTAAAGCTTGTCCAGGACAGGCCATGGTGGCTCAGCAGGTAGAGTTCTCGCCTGCCATGCCAGAGACCCGGGTTCCATTCCCAGTGCCTACGCACGCAAAAAAAAAAAAAAACCAATCCATTCTTGTGGGTGTAAACCTATTGTGACTTGTGCTTTTTGCTTAGATTATTTCCATTGTAGCATGCCCTAGGCGGGTCTTAATACTTTTACTGGAGTCCTTTACAAGAGGATGAAATTGATAGAAAGACATGGAAATCGACAGAGAAAAAGATACAGAAGCTGAAAGAGAAAGCCACTGAAACAGAGAAGCCACTGAAGTCAGAAACTGGAAGTAATGAAACCCAGAAGGGAAGGGAGAGACCACAGACATTGCCATATGCTTTTGTCATGGGACAGAAGAGTCCCGGATCACCAGCAGCCTGGTGATCCAAAAGGAGAAAGGTATTATCTTGATGATGTCTAGATTTGGACATTTTCATGGCCCCAGAACTGTAAGCTTGTAAGTTAATAAATCCACATTGTAAAAGTCAGCCCAGCTCTGGTATATCACAATTTGGCAACTTTAGCAAACTAGAGCACAAAGCTGTTAAGATACATCCCTTCATTAAATCCTCACATTCTTTAGAAGTACTAATAACAAAAGCTAACAGTATAGAGGCCTTGCCCTCTGCCAGGGACCATTTTGGTGATTCATATATATTAACTCATTTAATCTCTGTTAACAGGCCTGTACATAGGTATTATTATTTTATTATCTCCATTGAATAAATGAGAAACCTGAGGCAGAAAGCTGTTGAGTAACTAACTGGTCAGTAATGGTGCAGCTGGTAATAAAGCCCAGGTTGCCTCCAGAATCTTCATTCTTATCTAATATCCTAGTTCCCAAGACCATTTCCTTATAATTATTGCCTTTCAAAATGTAGTATTTAATATTTACTGTGATTAATGATTCATGTTTATCGAGCTGGCTCCATCATTTCTCTCTTGTCAATAACTGAGCACATTGCACCATTTTAAAACAGCAATATTTGAAACTCAACTATCCCTTTCTAATAATTAAAGCATGAAGACAGGTAGGAAAGGAACTCTTTAGCTATTTATAATTACTTGGAAAACTGTGCCTTGGGTATTGACATGGTATTAATTAGGCATGCATAGATTCCCAATGCATGAGACCTAGGGAATTCTGTCTGTCTCTATAACAATTAATATCCATAGGAGGTACTCTCTCGTTTCATCTAGCATGCAAGCATAGATAGTCAGGAAGGTAAAATTACAATTTTGATCTTTAGAACTCTTCAGGTTAAAAGCAGACAAATTAGTAGTTTATTACACTCTGTAGTGAGAAGTTGCATGGTTCGTTATTAGTACAAAACTTCTTCAAGTCTGACACATTAAAGCATGAGCAATTACCACCACTACAATCATATGAAAATGACAAAAACATACAAGAACCTTTCTCTTGTAATAGCTTTTGAGAACGGTCTCCAGTATCACGGCAAAAGGACATCTAAAACACCCGCAAATTTAATAGAGCAGGGTGTAAGCTAATACTGCACCCTCAAGGACCAGGTTTGCCTTTGTGAGGCCAGCTTTCATAAATTCAAATCATTAGGCATTCTTGGCTTAGAGTTATGTGGCAATTAGGCAGGCAGAAAGCTTTAGGAGCCCTGGAATAGTATTTAACAAGAAGCTTCTGTAAACTGTTCAATCACTTTCAAACTGTTTTAGTTTGCCAAGCTGCTATGACAAATACCACTTGACAGGTTGTCTTAAACAACAACATTTATTGTCTCAGGATTTTTTTTTTTTTTTGCATGGGCAGTCACCAAGAAATAAATGTCTCATGATTTTTGAGGCTAAAAGTCTGAAATCAAGGCATAAGCAAGGCCACGTTTTCTCCATTTTGTAACATTCTGGTGCTGGCTCACTACAATCCTTGGGGTCCCTTGGCTTGCACCTCTGCTTTCTGTCACATGGAAATCTCTTTCTCCTTAATGTATGCTTTTCCAATTTCCACTGACTTCCTGTTTCTGGCTCCTGTGTGGACTTCTCTGACTTCCGGCTTCCTGTTTCTACTCTTTATAAGGCTTCCAAGAAAATGAACTAAGACTCACCTGGATTTAGTTGGCTATACTTTTAATAACATCTTCATAAGGTCCTGTTTACAAATACATTCACACCCACAGGAATGCAGATTAAGATAAAAAAAAAAAGTGTCTTTCCTTGGGGTATATAATGCAACCTATTAGGTCAAACCAGGTGCAGCTTCCTTATCTTCATGCCTTCAGGAATCTTGAAATCTCTTACAGCAGTTAATGGAACCAAGACTCATGTGTCAGTTATCTATTGCTAGATAACAAACTATCCCAAAATTTAGTGGCTTAAACCTAACAGTGATTTACAGTTTCTTATGATGCTGTTGTGGGTTGGTTGGGTGATCTTTCTAATCCACTTGGTGACCTGCAGTTACTCATACAGCTGAGTAGAGCTGGGAGTTTGCCTGGGGCTGAGTGTCGAGGAGGGTTCATTATCCTCTCGATCTCTCTCCACAAGGCCTCACGAGATCGGTCTGGCCTGAGCCTCTTGGCATCAATATAATGATTCAGCAACTATACTCGTTTGTTAAACCCTACGTTCTCTGTATAACTTCACTATCACCTTTGCTCTTTCTCCCACTCTTTAGGGGTATTTGGGCTATGGCCATTCTAATATTTTCACATTGGAAGGGGCTGTTGATAATATGGGATAGGACTATGGAACTAGTTGATGTTCTTGAGAAGCTGGCCCCTCTGCCCTTCAGGATCTATCTGGGCCAGGGACCCATCTGGAGGTTGTGGTTACTGGAAAGTTGCCCTAGTGCATGGAGCCTTTGTAATCTTATATAATGCTTTAAGTGTTCTTTAGGATTGGGTGCCTGGCTTTTAAGATGAAGGAACTAAAAGCTACCAACCACCAATCTTTTTAAGGCCTAGGCTTGGAAGTCTCAGAACGTTGCTTCCAGTATATTCTGTTGGTCAGAGCAATTTACAAAGCCACCCCAGATTTTAGGGGCATGTACATAGACTCATTCTGAATGTGAAAATGGGATATAAATACAGGATGGGTGGAATTGTTGGTGGATACATTGAAAATGATCTATCACAATGCACATTTAAATTAATTCATGTATCTGTGTACTTATGGGGTACCATAAAGAATTGGGGAGGGAAGGATTTGTGATAGAAATCAGTGACTTAGAGTTCCCCTACACTACGGTATAATAAGGGAAGAGATCATGTTAATTCTCAAAACGCATGAGCTCTGTGGGGGCGTGTGTACATTCCCATGTTGAGAGACGCAAACTGAGGCAAGGCAATTTTTTTTCATATTTCTACCATTAGTCAGTGGGAATTGAATAACACAGGTCTACACAACCCCTTTTAATCTTGTTCATCTTCAATATGGTAATATTACTTACAGACCCAGTAGAGAACCACCTTCACTCCTCTCTATTCCCTTACAATGGAGTTCAACCTCATTAGCTAATGATACACCCATCTCTAGCTTCTATGTATCTCTAAGTCCCCTATATTCTGTATTATAAGCCTCTGATTATACCTAACACTGAGTGAAATTAGCCAGACACAAAAGGATAGATACGTTATGATTTCACTTTTATGGACAGCATAAAGGCAATTTTTATAACAACAATGTTAGCTACCATTTGCTTAATTCTTCCTGGTAATATGTTGTGATTATCCTTAGGTGATTATCATGTCCTAGATACTGTTCCTTGTAATTTACAGGCATCCTCTTATTTAGTCTTACTCAGAGAGGATGCAAACACAGCAGTTTAAAAAATGGGATAAAACCTTTCTAAGTCTTAATTTTGTGTAGATGCCATGTTCATCCTTTCGATTTGTATTATGATGGAAGACTGGAAGTCGTTAGATAGCGCTGCATGATCCCTCTCATTTAACCTATCATGTCTATTTGCTTGAAAGAAAATGACTACTCTGCTGTTTTCCAAATACATCTTGTCAAACCCTTTGGTAATAGCCAAAGACACGATGAAGTTTTTCAACTACTGTGTTAATTTGGGTTGCTATTTTAGGATTTATAAAGTGCTCAAAGTGGGCTAAGAGTAGGATGCTTCTGTGTTTGGGGGTATTTGTTGCTGTCTTTTTCCAGCTTTCTCCTGATGAGAACTTCTGATGCAGTACCATGAGTGTCTTCTAATATCGTATTTAACCAGCAGAAATTTCATTGATCAGAATTTGGGGAATTTGAGCACTCCTAAGTCCTGTGACAGTTGTTAGGCATTCATGCCTAGATGCTTCTAATCCTGACAGCTCCCTGTCCAGAATTTAGGGGAAAATCAACCTATAAAATATGAATGACCATCTTAGTCATTTTGCTAGTTTGTGTCTACAAACCTGTTTCTGGGACCATTAATTACACACATTATGTAAGAGAGAGAAAACGTGTCATTAAATCTTCAACGAGAGTGAAGGAAAACATTTCTGAAGCAGTATTCTAGCCGTCCACCTCAATCTTCCATGATAAGAGATGATGAGCATTAAAGGAACAATAGAAATATGATGGGAAATTATTTTCCCTTTGTTAATCATTACAAAAAACAGAAATGAAAACAAGTAGGCTTTTTTTCACTTTTCCTACAATGATGGGAAATGGAATTGACATAAGCTAGATGGTTTCTGCCCTGAACAGAGTTTGGATTATCCTGATGGAAAAGTGGTTCCCAGTCCCTTATCTTGATTCATGCTCTAAAGAGAAATTCTGCTAAATATTAGTATTTTAAAAATGTGAAATATTTCAATACACAAGAAAATGAACAGAATAATATAACCAACACCCCCTCCCAGCTTTAACCCATGTTAAGATTTAACCATGTTTGTTTCAGACTTTTTTTTATTGCACATGTAGATGAAGCTCTCTTTCTATTTTTTTCCATCTAATTCCTCATGCTCCCTTTCCAGTGATAACCACTATTTCATGGTTGGTAAACAGCCTGCTTTTAAAAGCTTTTTCTTACAAATGTGCTTAAACAAGTTATACAATTGTTCTGTGTATTTTTAGACACTACGTAAATGTGATTTTGCAGCACTTTTCTTTATGCAGCTTACTTTTCTCTATGCAGCTTACTTTTCTCATTCAATTTATCATATTTTTGAAATTTACCCACATTAACCTATATAGATCTAGGTCATTCATTAATACATCACAGTTTGATCTAGTCCCCTGTTGGCGGTGTTATTTTGGTAGTTTCCAATTTCTCAGCACTACAAACAGTGCTGAAACATCCTTGTACATGTTTCTCTGTCTCTCATGGAAAATATCTCTATGGAATATACCTAGGAAAAGCATTACTTGGTCAAAAGTATGTGTATTTCAACTTCACTTGATAGTGCTAAAGTGTTCTCCAAAAGGACTGAATCAGCAATGATGTTTAAGACTTCCCATTTCTCCACCTTCTTGCTGGTATGAAGTTTGTTGGACTTATAATTTTGCTGTTATGACAGATATGAAATGTCATCCCTTTGATGTTTTAATTTACATTTCCCTGCTTACCAATGAAGATGATTATATTGTCTATGTTTTTTGGTCATTAAATTTTCTTGAACTTTGAATTTCTTTGCCCTTTTTTATTGGGATGTTTTTCTCTTGTGAAGAGTCAATTGTCTCATTAAACACTTATTGATTAATCCTTTCCTTTCTGTGATTTGTAATGATACAAGTGAAGGCAGTTCACTAGTGGGTCTTTAACTAATACTGCCATATTGAAGGTGAACATGATTGAAAGGGGTTGTGCAGAGCCATGCATCCCACTGATTAAGACTACAATACAAATAAGTTCTTGCATGAACTACTGCAAAGGTATGAATCTTGTCCAGAGTGTATAATAGTGGGATAGGGAAAAAAACTGCTATTGCATGCTGTGGGCTATTTTTAACAAGAAAATATCAACAGTACCACAGCAACACCAGGGGTAAATAATGGTGAGAGGGACAAGAGTTAAGGGGAGGTTTGGATTTTCTATTTGGTAAGGGTATGGTGTTGGTTATCTTTCTCTTGGGAACAATGAAATTATCTAAAATTGAGAATGTTGATGGACTGTTGACTTTGGGCATTATACATGAGGCCCAATGAATGGAGATAACTGAAGGATGCACTGGCTGAGAAGTAGATTGGCCAACGATATTGTTTACATACGATTGAATATTCTTCAGCTACAAAAGGGAACCAATTTGTGAGGCATGCAACATTGTGAATGAACCTGTGTGACATTTGGTGAGGCAAAATTAGCCAGAAACAAAAGAGCAAATATTGTGTGATCTCATTTAGAAAATACTTATAAGAAAACAGGGGTCGGGCGGGCCGCGGTGGCTCAGCGGGCAAGAGTGCTTGCCTGCTATGCCGGAGGACCCCGGTTCGATTCCCGGCCCCAGCCCATGTGAAAAACAAACAAACAAACAAAATATAATAAAAATAAAGATGTTTCCCTTTAAAAAAAAAAAAACAAAAAAAAAACAGGGGTCTAGATTGTAAACTCTTGTAGTGGTCACATTTAGTCCAGAGTGGTAATTGTTATTTCTGGATTTTGAGAGGCTGTTTTATATATGCATAACCTGGTATTTAGAGATAAAGAATGAAGCTGGTCAGGTTGGGATTAAGGTAATTGAGAAGACAGGGATAAGGAAGATATTGTCTGTATTTTAGAACCTTATCTGCTCTTTGAGACCAAAGGAAGAAAGGCTTATTTTGTCCAGAACCTAAATTTTCTGTAGCACACAATCTAACTCAACCTGTCTGGACAGATCATTTAAACAATCCAATAGCAAGGAGCCCATAATAAGAATGAGGGTCATCCTCCCTCCTACGTGGGGCATGACTCCCAGGGGTGTAAACCTCCCTTGCAACATGGGATAGAAATCCCAGGATGAGCCAGAGCCCAGCATCAAGGGACTGAGGAAACCTTGTTGATGAAAAGGGGGAAGAGAGAAATAAAAATAAAGAGTCAGTGGCTGAGAGATTTCAAACAGAGTTGAGAGGTTATCCTGGAGGTTATTCTTACACATTATATAGATATTCCTTTTTAGTTTATGGTGCAGTGGAGTGGCTAGAGGGAAGTACCTGAAACTATACAGCTGTGTTTCCGTAGCCTTGTTTCTTGAAGATGATCGTATAATGATACAGCTTTTACAACATATGGAAACCTTGTGTCTGATGCTGCATTTATCTAGGGTATGTCCAGATAAGTAAAAAATATGGAAAAAAATAAATAAATAAGAAGGGGGACAAAAGTTGAAATAAATTGGGGAGATGGAAATACTAGTGGTCAATGAGAGAGAGGGTAAGGGTTATGGTAGGTATGACTTTTTTCTTTTTTATTTCTTTGTCTGGAGTGATACAAACGTTCTAAAAAATGATCACAGTGATGAATATACAACTATGTGATGATATTGTTAGCCATTGATTGTATACCATGTATGGAATGTTTGTATGTTAAGAATGTTTATATGCTTGTATATTGTTTTATCAATCAATCAATCAATCAATCAATCAATCAATATATATATATAAAGAATGTGGGCCTTTAATGCTGTATAGCTCAATGTAATGCCTGGTCAGATCTCAGAGTATATTAAGCAGATAATCAAAAAGTATTGGCAAAGTCCCTAGAAGGATGGGAGAGAAAATATGGAACTATTAAACTTCACTACCAGGGAAACCCCTGATACTGTGTCAAAGATTAGGGACACCCAAATCAATAAGCCAAGCTCTTGCTCTTGAGGCTTGCCCTTGTGAAGCTTATGGGAAGGCTTAGCATAACTACAGGTATGCCTAAGAGTTACTTCTGGAGGACCTCTTTTGTTGCTTAGATGTGGTCTCTCTCTCTAAGCCCATCTCTGCCGTGAAATCATTGCCCTTCCTGTTATGTGGGACATGCCATCCAGTGGTGAAAGTCTCCCTGGTGTCGTGGGAGATGATGCCAAGGGATAAGCCTGACCCTGGCACCAAAGCACAGTGCAACAATTAGTTGTAGAACAGATTTCAGAGTTTGGTATGGGTTACAACTTCACAATTTTAGGTTTCTACTTCTAGTTGCTCTAAGATACTGAAGACTAAAGGAAATATCAAATTAATGATTCAGCAATCGTACTCATTTCTTAAACCCTACCTTCTCTGTATAACTCCACCATCAGCTTTGATCTTTCTCTCACGCTTTAGGGGTATCTCAACTATACCCATCTTAACTTTTCACACCATAACCTGTTCTTATGAAGCTATCAAAGCACGTGCTTCATAAACTGAAAGAGTAAACCAAGAAAGAAGAAACAAAAACAAGGAGTCAGCACAACAGGAAAAATTTTAAATGGTTGTTGTGCACCATGGCTAGAAAGGAACTGGTTCAAACAGGAGAACTGAGTGCTTCATGCTGGAGACCTTGTGCTGCAAATACTCAAAAGAGATGTTTTACAGAGCCCTGGAGTGTTTGGAAAGAATTAGCAATAGGTTCCTATGAAATTAAGCAAGTGAATAATAAGTAATTATTTTCTCCAAAAAGTTGTAGAAAGGAAAAAAATACACTCGTCACAATTTAGCACTGCAGTGAACAATGATTAGAAACCTAGAAGAATGTAAACTGAATATTAATTTAAGGTAACATAACCTGTGAGAAGCACTGGAGGACTGAGACTTTTCCAATGTGGTCCTGGCATGGCCTTGTCCCCTGTAGCTATTCCTCTCCACCTTTAACACCTAATTCCTTCTCCAATCCTTCTGTATGAATCCAAATTGCCCAAATCATTATTAGTCTACAAGAACAATTCCTCTCTCTTCCATGAATTATCACTGACCAGGCATTACTGAAACTACTTTAACTCCGGCTCTCCCCTCCTGCTAAAGTCCTTTGAAACATTCAACCCTCCTTCCCCAACCTATATGGCTCTCAGCCTGGCATTTTCAAATAACAGATTACACTAACGTTGGGTCTCGCTGATTTTCTTCCATAAATGATACTGCAAAAATGGATGTTAGTATATAGTTTTTACAGTGTGATGGTGTGACTGAGAAAACCTTGTGTCTGATGCTCCTTTTATCCAGGGTATGAATAGATAAGCCAAAAAAATAAATAAATAAGGAAAAAAATAAATAATAGGCAGGTTAAAGGGTGAAAAACAAATTGGGTAGATTGAAATACTTGTGGTCATCAGTGAGAGGGATGGGCGAGAGGTATGGGATGCTTGAGGTTTTTACATTTTCTTATTTCTTTTTCTGGAGTGATGTAAATGTTCTAAAAATGATCATGGTGAATTGTTGTGCTGTGCTTTGAAATTTATTGCTTTTTTGTATATATGTTATTTTTCACAAAAAGTTGATTGTGATGATAAAAAAAATATTTATTCCTTCTAGCCTCCAATGTTCTAGAGCAGCTAGAAGGAAAAATCTAAGATGATGGTTTGGTAGACCATGACAAACTCTGAGATCTGTCCTGTAACTATTTTTAAAGAGTGCTTTAAAAACTATTGCTTTTTTCTTTCTTTGCTTTGCATATATGTTATATTATACAATAAAAAAAGTTAAGAAAAACTATCATGGTGATGAATACACAACTCTGTGATGACACTGTGAGTCACTGATTGTATACTATGGATGAACTGTATGTGTGTGAAGTTTTCTCAATAAAAATATATTTTAAAAAATCAACAATAAGAAAAAAAACAATCCGACATTTTAAAAATGGGCAAGAGATTTGAACAGACACTTCACAGAAAAATACATGCAGATATCAAATAAGCATATGAAAAGCTGCTCAACATCATCATTGACTAGGGAAGTACAAAGTAAAATCACAATGAAATGCTACTAGCCCATTTATTAGAATGGCTAAAATTTAAAAGACTGACTCTAAGTGGAACAATTGGAACTCACATAGACTGCTGGTGGGAATGCAAAGTGGTAAAGCCACTTTGGAAAAGTTGAGCAGTTTCCCATGAACTTAAGCATACATTCACTATATGACTGAGAAATCCCTCTCTTAAATATTTACTTAAGAGGAATGAACCCTATGTGGAACATGACTCCCAGGGGTGTAGGTCACCCTGGCAATGTGGGACATGACTTCCAGGGATGAGTCTAGCCTTGGCACTGTGGGATTGAGAATGGCCAAAAAGGAGAAAAGAAATGGAACAAAATAAAGTTTCAGTGGCTAAGAGATTTCAAATAGAGTCAAGAGGTCATTTTGGAGATTACTCTTCTGCAAGCTTCAGCCAGATATTTCAAGCTACCACGGTATGCCATGCCCCAACCCACAGTACTCCTGAAAACCCTCGGGTGTGTCCTGGCTCTGTAAGTCTCTATAAAAGTTTTTCTTAGTAAGCTTATTTTTCAGTATCTTGAAGCCTCCAGATTGATTCTAGGCCAGATATGTCCTGAAATCCAGAAGTACCATTCTCTCCAAGAACATCAACCAGGTTCATTCCTTTACCCCAGAGGGTCAACTCCCCTTTTCAGCATGAAGAATTTAAAATGATTGTTGCCCAGATATCCTTGAAGATAGAGAGAAAGATCAAATAACAGGGAGGAGGTGCAACGGAGAAATTAGGATTTAACAAATTACTGTGACTACTGACTCTTTATATAGTTATTTCTTTTTAGTGTCTAGTGTTTTAGAATAGCCAGAAGTAAATACCTGAAGTTGTTGAACTGAAATCCAGTGGCCCTGGTCTTTGATAATGACTATATAACTATATTAAAAAAAAAAGATAGTTGCCCATGTTCGTATGGATTTACTTCTGGATATTCTGTTTTGTTCCACTGTATATATATATATATATATATATATATATATACATATATGCATATATATATCAATAGAGGTAGGTTACATATATATATTTATCTGTCAATACCACACTGTGTTAACCTACCTCTGTTGTAAGTCTTAAAATTAATTACTGACCAATGCTAGTGGTCAATAAGGGGGAGGAGTAAGGGGTATGGGCTGTATGGGTTTTTCTATTTTCTTTTTATTTCTTTTTCTGGAGTCGTGCATTCTAGAAATGAACATGGTGGTGAAATCCTGGTGGTGAATACCCAACTATGTGATGATACTGTGAATCACTGATTGTATACTTTAGATGGATTGTATTGCATATAGAGCTATCTCAATAAAATTACATTAAAACTTTTTTAAAATGGAAGCTAGGAAGTTAAGGGGCATGTAAAAAGAGAATTAAATCCTCACATATCATAAGAGGAAGTCAAGAGATTCTGTCTAAAATTGATAATTAAAAACAAGCCGCAGGTGGTGCGACGGTGACTCAGTGGTGGAATTCTCACCTGCCATGCCGGAGACCAGGGTTCGATTCTTGGTACCTGCCCATGCCAAAAAAAAAAAAAAAAAACAAGCCACACGAGCAAAATATTTGCAAATATGTACTTAGATTATTAAATACCTAAGAGTAACAGTAGTTTGGAGCTGTTATGCACCCCAGAAAAGGCCATGTTCTTTTAATCCATTCTTGTGGGTGCAGACCTGCTTATGGGTGGAAGCTTTTGCTTAGGTGTTTCAGTTGAGATGTAACCGACCCAATCCTTTACTGGAGCCCTTTATGAAAAGATAAAAGGCGGAAACATGGGAAGAGAGAGAGCATGGAGAGAGAAACACCCCAGAGACGCCAAGAGAGGACCTACAGATGCTCAGAGAGAAAGCCACTGACTGAATCAGAAGCGGAAAGCAATGGAATCCAGAAGCAAAGGACCAGCAGAAGCTGGCCATATGCCTTTCCATGTGGCAGAGGAACCCTGGCTGCCAGCAGCCTTTCCTCAGAAAAGACACCTTCCTTTTGAGGCCATAATTTGTACATTTTTTCACAGCCTTAGAACTGTAAGTTTGTAAACTAATAAATTCTTATTGTAAAAGCAACCCATTTCTGATATATTGCATTCCGGCAGCTTTAAAAAACTGAAACAGAGTAGAAAGGGGTTGTCCCTGAGAAGTGCGATTGCTGTAATTCCTAACAAGCTCTAATTCATAAAACTGTGATTATATAATCAAGTGTGTCTATAAATTATTCCAATTGAATGACTCCAACATACAGTGATATAGGGTGCTTTCTTGGTGGCTTTAAAGATTAGGTGTCAGAAGGTCCAGTTAGCTGCTAGCTTAGCAGGATGTGGAGATGGGAAAGTTGGCCCACCCCAGACAATTAAGATATAAGGCAGGGAGCCAGAATGCACTTCTGCCTGCCACTCAGGCTTCCCAGCTATTCTGAGTAGCCAGAGAATTTTACTGCATTGGCTATGTGTGGCTAATTTCATATGTCAATCTGGCTAGGCTATGGTATCCAGTTGTTTGGTCAAACACTAACCTAGGTGTTGCTGTAAAAGTATTTTGCAGATGTGATTAACATCTACAGTGTCCTTGAAGAAAAGAGTACCTTTCATAATGTGGATACATCTCATCCAAACAGTAAGAGGTTGAAGAGCAAAAACTGGGGTTTCCCAGAGAAGAATGGTGACTCAATACAACAATTCCTGTCCAAATTTCCAGCCTGCCAACCCATCCTACAAATTTCAGACTTGCCAGCCCCATAATTGCAGGAACCAATTCCTTAAAAGAAATGTCCTAATATGTGTACACACATCCTATCAGTGTTTTTTTTTCCCCTAGAGAACCCTGACTAATACAGGGTGTACAGGGTACCTGGGGCTTTCAGGACAAATGTCAGTGTTCTCAGTGGAAGATGAAGAAGGGGATTCATTTTAGCTTTCTATTCTCCAACTTGGTTTTTCTTCTGTGGAACTCTCTTTCCACTCTACTTTTCTTAAAAGTACTTAAAAATATTTTTACTACTTTTCGACTCTCTTTCCTTTAATCTGTTTTCTCCTCACTTAAGACACTTTTTCTCTACAGTTTTATTCTCCCTTATCTTTAACTCTTCTCACTATCCCCATTTTGCCTCACTTCTCACTTCGATTTCTCTAAGTTTTGTCTGGTACTCATGTTCATAGATAAGCCTGGTGATTTGGATTTTTGTCTCTAAATTTTTCAATTGGTTAGCTGAAGCCACCTCTACCTTTGAAATGCAATTTGCACACCTGTAAAACTGGCTAATATTCCTCAGGATGCAATAAAATAATGGCGAATACCCTTAAAGTTCCTGAGAGAAAGTAACTTAGGAACTGTGACCTAATTTAATTAACTTGTGTAGACTATTGTCTTCACAAATAATTTGAATAGCTTCTTCTCTTGAAATCTGTAACTTCAATGCAAATTCTAGAAAGGAATTCTGAAAAAAGAACCTTTCTTGGAATAACAATAAGACATGCCAAGACATAGAATAAGACCAATTTTGTAAAGGTTATCCGTTCAAAAAGTGAAAAAAATCAGCCATTTAATTATGGCTCTTTACTCCCTGGGAAAGACTATAATCAGATTCGAAGAATGAAGTTGGATTTTATGCTGTTTTAATTTTTAATTTTCTCAAAATAGAGCTACATTTGGCTGGAAACATTAACCTATTACGGCAAAATCTTTGCTTTCCTCTTTCTAAAACTCTAAGTCTGGGGGCTTTAACATTTTTCAATCATGCAAACATACAAAATTGATTTGTAGGCTTCAAAACTCAGGAATTATGGATGTGTAGAGAATTATGGTTCTTTAAATACACTGACATTTGATGATTAAAGTATTTTAATGCGGTACTATTGGTCCTCCCAAATTAAGTCTGACTGAAAAGTTTCAGTCTAAACTGAGAACATAAAGGGCTCTATGGCTTATCCCTAGCTATTACTGGGGAATTTAGATTTCATACAAACCTGCCTTTATTTTAAATGTAGTTTAGTTATTAGTAAAAAGCACACACCTCAAACTAAATATCCGATCCATATTTTTTCCTAACACAGGAGGAGGCCTCTCTGAAGGTTTTTCCAAGCTTACCACATAACAGTGGTCCAGCCAAAAATAAACTCATGGAGGCTTTAAGAGGCAAATTCAACAGCACACAAGACGCTAGTCCATGCAGAACTGGACACAGCGCTCCCCCTATTTAGCCTCTCACTTCACCCAGGCCCAGATTCTTCCATCTCCTAATTAGAAAGCTAATTAGGATTCCAAAATTAAATGCTAAATGGAGAAGGAGATCTTGTCACAGGCCCTGATTCTTGGAATATCAAACACTCTCCTCTGTCCTCTGTAAGGGCAATGAGCTGTGGGAAGAGAGTTGGGACAGCCTGACTGTTAGGAGTCATTAGACTTGGTGGAGAGCCATGTTTATTCTCATTTGTCTGAGAAGGATCTGTTGCACAAATTGCAAACTCTGAAAAGATAAAAATTTTAAGCCCTCAAAACCTGCCTGTATATTTTTAGGATTTTGAGAGGAAAAAACAAAGCACGCTTTTCATAAGCTCAATTATTATTACCACGGCCACATGAGGGGACTGTGAGGAGATCTCCTTAAGAACAGTTCCTAGTCCAAGCCAGGCAATGCCTCAACAGTGCAGGGCGACTTCTTCAGTCACCATGGCAACCAAAATTAGAAGTGCTTTTGCAATACTAATAGAAACCATCTTTTGAAGGGCTTCTGTGAATCACTTTGAATACTGATGATGCAAGCTTGAGTGATATATTATTTTTCAAACGTTTTTTTAAAAAATAAACATTATGTTATCACAAACAAATGCTCGTTTGGATTCCCATTTGAAATCTTGGTTCAACTTGGAATCAATATTTTGGTTTGGTTTGGTTTGTTTCCCTATGGATTCCCACGGCCTCGGGTGCAACCGCGATTTAATTTCCAACTCGTCTGAAATGCACAGGTGACAGCTCAGAAGGCGATTCATTTACTCTTGTTTTGAAACAGGATGAGGAATTTGGTGGGGGGAGAGTGGATCTGACAGAGAGTTATCTAGTCTACTAAACTCTTGAGGACAAAAACAGTGGGGTGGGGAGAGAGGGGACAGATGGGGCAGGGAGGGGAGGGGAGGGGAGGGGAGGGAAAAATAGAAAAGGAGAGAGGAAATTATTTTGACAAGTGCAGATGGCTGAATCTTCGCTGTCCTTCTTAGAGCTAAGAGCACCTCTATCTATTGCTTGGCCTCTCCAATCGTCCAGATGTGTCAGCCACGCAAAAAGCTTATCAAAAACGACATTTTCAGGCCCCTGTTGATATCATTTCCTGATCCTGTCTCCGAGTTCTAGAGCTCCTAATATTCCTGGAGGAATATTCGGGAAGAGACGAGCTTCTCCCTAACCTCGCACTGTGTTTCAGAAGAAACCCCTTCCTGCGTGGGGTGCGGTGGGAGGTCGCCCTGGGCCGCAGCCTTTAGATGGCAGTTCCCTTCCTGCCAGCCGGGGTGGGCGCCTTCGGGTAAACTATCTAGATTTGGGCTCGCGCCAGCAGGCCTTGGGGGTCTGGACCAGCGCACCTTCCGTGCTGGGGAAACTGCTGTCCTCCGCTCACTTGCACGCGCCGCCAAGGACACGGGTACACCCCGGCGCGCGCGCACTGGCCGAACGGCTGGGGTGGGGTGCGGGGTGGGGGCCGCCCCCGGGGGTGCCTGGCCTTTTCCTCCCTCCAGCCCCTTGCCGGGGGTTGGGTCTCCCTCGCCCTCAGGCCGCGGAGAGGAAGGCTCCCGGCCACGCAGGTATGCAGCCTGGCTGAGGACAGGAGAGCGGGGTCGGGCGCTCTCTGCGAGCCCGGGACCCTCACTTACCTTGGTGGCCCTACCGGCTCCCCTGCTCACCCGCGCGGCAGCCCCCCAGGCACTCGGGTGGTCGGCGGTGGGACTGGCGCGGCAGCGGCGCCGGAGGCTCCCGAAGCTGTCAGGGGCTGCCGACCTGACCGCCGAGCGCCGGGGCCACCCCTCTCGCCGGGCCCCCGCCCAGCTCGGCCGCGGGGACCGAAGTGCCCCGCAGCATTTCCTGAAGGACCAATCCTGAGCGGAGGGACGGCTCGGGGCTCCGGCGGTGGGGGGTGGGGTGAAAGCACAGGGGGAGCGGTAGGGGACCCGGGGAGCCCGCACAGACCTGGTCGGCGGGTTTCTATGGCAGCTGGGAGGGAGGGAGGGTAAGAAGGGAGGGGTGTGCGTGGCGCTGGGACACCCATCGCAGCCACCGAGGAGGGGGTAGTCAGGCCGAAGGCCTGCCTCCTAAAGCGTGGATGGGAAGCGGCGACAGAAGCCGAAAGCTGCTTGACAGAGCTCCTGTCTACTCATACTGAGCGGTTCCAGCCTTTTGAGCAAGGGTTTCCGTGTCCTCTGGAGACCCACTAATCCTCCCAACAGAAAGGAGACTTCTAGAAAACCACTGGGACAGCTCCTCCTGGCGAGTGGGGCAGGGTTTACATTCTGCAGAAAGAAATACATTCTCTCATGCATCAGGCTTGGGGGTGCCATTCAGACAGGGGCTTCCTAATTTCCAGCTATGAGGCGCTGGCTAATGGTAGATGCAAGTATTTTTCCAGTTAACAAACAAGTGAATCAAGTCACTGAACTGAGTGTAGAGCTGGGAATGCAATTTATAGAATACTAAAGCACTGAGGCTATCTAATGAAGCTGAAGCCTCACATTACAGAGGAGAAAACTGAGGTCAGTGAGGTCAGGACATTTAGCAAGGGTGATGGAGCCAGAGCCAGGGCTAGAGCCCTAATTCACAAACTTGAGGGCACTCCTTTCATCTCATGCTCCCTGGTCCTGTATTTGGGCCTTCCAGGGCAGCAGTATTTGCAAGAGCAAAAGAACTGAGGAGAAAGAATGAACCTAAAATTATTTTATGGTACAAAATAGGAAACCCAAAGATTCCTTTTTTGCAGACTGCCAAATTCCACTGAAAATGTTTTACAAATACCAACTGATTAAATCCCTGCAACAATCTTATGTGGAAGGTACTGTCACTATCATTCCTGTTTTGCCAGATGAAGAAACTTAGGCCTTGAGATTTATGTGACTTGCTCAAGGTCACTCAGTTATCCAACAGTGGGGGACCAAGATTCAACCTAGGCAGTCTGACTCCAGAATAGGCGCTCTTCCTTATTTACCATCTGCTGCCTCTTGTGATGCCAGAAGGGGCCAGGAACAGAAGATCAAAATATAAAACTTTGGACAACTCCTGGACTGGCCATTGCAATAGATTGACAAGAAAAACAAAGAAATTGTGATAATTGCTTTTTGGGTTTAGGGGGTTGCTTAGGCTTTTGTATGGGATAAGGGCTCTCCTCAAAAGACAAGAGAAATGTTAAAAAATAATCTTTTACAATAGTACATGACAGCAATCTTTTTTCTTTCTAATGCAGCAGAATACAGGGTAAACAAAGCTTTGCATATTTTTTTAAAGACATAAGACCCTTGAGTAACCCTGCAACATCTAAGACTCAGAGTTTGAGTTCTACAGCTCTGAAAGTCAGCATTTCTACATACAACAACTGTTAAAGAAACTAAAAAAGAGATCAGGTTTTAATTAGAAATAAGAAGCTGTTCTGGTTGGGACTAAGGTAAATCAGAATACAAGGTAAGGGATGACAGTGTCTGTATTTTAGAACTTCACCTAAAGTATGAGACCAAAGGAAGAGAACTTTATTTTGTCCAAAGCCTAAATTTTCTGTGGCACACAATCTAACTCAACCTCTCTAGATAGCTCATTTAAACAACCCAAACACATGGAGCCCAGAATGGGAATGAGAGCTTGTGATTCAGTATATTTTAATGTAATGCTAGGCTATATTCCAGAGTATGTTGGGCAGATAATTAGAAAGCACTGGCAAAATCCCTTGAGTGACAGGAGAAAAATATGGAAATATTAAGCCTTCCCACCTGGAACCCCCCGATACTCTCTCAAACACTAGGGACTCCCAAGTTAATAGGCTGGGCTCTAGAGCCTGAGGCTTGCTCTTATGAAACTTATTTCAGAGAAGCTAAGCCTACCTATAATTATGCCTAAGAGTTACTTTCAGAGAACCTCCATTGTTGCTTAGATGTGGCCTCTCTCTCTCTCTAAGCCCAAATCTGCAAGTAAATTCATTACCCTTCCCGCTACCTGTGACATGACATCCAGGTATATGAAACTCCTTGGCAACATGGGAAATGACTCCCAGGGATAAGCCTGGCTCTGGCACCATGGAATCAACAATGTCTTCTTGACCAAAAGAGGAGAAAGAAATGTACCAAAATAAGGTATCAGTGGCTAACAGTTCAAATAGAGTTGAGAGGCTGTTCTGAAGGCTATTCTTATGCAGGCTTCAGATAGGTATTGCTAATTGCCATGGTTTTGCCAAACCCTATCAACATCATTCCTGTTAACCCTAAAGAACACCCAGGGCGCTACCTGAGATCCTACAAAATTTGCACACACTAAGTTTATTTTTCAGAACCCTAAAACCTTCAGATGGTCGCTAGGTGCCAGTCTCTCCAATAAGATCAACGATTCCTATTCTCTTTCCCCATATTGACACCCCTTTTCAACAAGAAAAATAATTTGGAATGGGCATAACCCAGTATTGCTTAAGATTGGGAGAAGGATCAAAGGGGAAGGAGGAGTCATAATAGAGAAGTTAGGGTTTAACAAATGAATATGACCACTGAATCATTGTATTCGTATTTCTTTTTTGTATCCAGTGTCTTGGGCAGCTAGAAGGAAAAACCTGAAATTGTGGAACTGTAACCCTGTACCAGACTTCGAAATCTGTTCTATAACTACTTGTTAAAATGTACTTTGAGATTTATTACTTTTTTGCATATGTGTTATATTTCACACAAGATGTTTTAAAAGACCCGTTGAATCTGAAATATGGCAATATGCAGGATAAGATTTCATAGGGAAATTGCCCCAAAACCAAGAGCCTCAAAATCCCAACCGGACATAGATTTTCTGTGGCACAGACCCTTCCATAATGCCCTGATAAAGCACCCATATAGCAAAGATGATGCCAGACTCGAATGGATTAAAGATTACTTTCACAGAAAAGGTAAAACTCAGCATAAGAAATCACTCCTCTTAAAGTTCGGTGACCATACTTAAAGCTCCATTTTAGGAGCTTCCTGCCATCCTCACTTCTCCTCAGCCATACTGCTGGGACTTACTTCCTTTCAAATCAGTACCCTTTCTTCATGATTTCCTTTACTTTTGTAGTCCTGGAACCTCTAGCCATATAGAACTGACTTCACATTCAACTTCCTTCTCTTAAATGTGTTTGTTTTTTTCCTAAGAAAGGGCCATTCAGCAGTAGGATGATTACAATGTAACAGTATATAGAGGTTAAAAATTCTTTTTTTGAATAATGTGGGAAAATACTTTTAATATGTGTGGAAAAAGGTCACAAAACAATGATACAAATCTGTGATATTTAAGACTGGAAGGAAATACGCCAAAACATTAGAAATGTTGTCCTTTATCTAGTAGAATCAGAGGTGATTTAAATTATCTTCTTTAAACTTCTAGGGTTTTTTTTTTTTTGCATTTTTTTACAATGGATATATGTGTCAGAAAAATATTATTTTCCAAAAGAGTTGATAAAACTCTAGACCTATTAATGCAATGTAGGTGTAGCTCTATGGTTATTGAGGAGCTCATTAAAATTTAGTTTTCTATCAGAAATGGAAGAGGAGACATAACTACTGACCTCACAGAAATAAAGGAGGTAATAACAGGATACTATGAACAACTTTACGCTAATAAATACAACAATTTAGAGGAAATGGACGGGTTCCTGGAAAGACATGAACAACCAACTTTGACTCAAGAAGAGATAGATGATCTCAACAAACCAATCACAAGTAAAGAAATCGAAGCAGTCATTCAAAAGCTTCCTAAAAAGAAAAGTCCAGGACCAGACGGCTTCACATGTGAATTCTATCAAACATTCCAGAAAGAATTAGTACCAACTCTCCTCAAACTCTTCAAAAAAATCGAAGTGGAGGGAAAACTACCTAACTCATTCTATGAAGCCAACATTACCCTCATACCAAAACCAGGCAAAGATATTACAAGAAAAGAAAACTACAGGTCGATCTCTCTAATGAATATTGATGCAAAAATCCTCAATAAAATTCTAGCAAATCGTATCCAACAACACATTAAAAGAATTATTCATCATGACCAAGTAGGATTCATCCCAGGTATGCAAGGATGGTTCAACATAAGAAAATCAATTAATGTAATACACCATATCAACAAATTAAAGCAGAAAAATCACATGATCATCTCAATTGATGCAGAGAAGGCATTTGACAAGATTCAACATCCTTTCCTGTTGAAAACACTTCAAAGGATAGGAACACAAGGGAACTTCCTTAAAATGATAGAGGGAATATATGAAAAACCCACAGCTAATATCATCCTTAATGGGGAAAAATTGAAAACGTTCCCCCTAAGATCAGGAACAAGACAAGGATGTCCACTATCACCACTATTATTCAACATTGTGTTGGAGGTTCTAGCCAGAGCAATTAGACAAGAAAAAGAAATACAAGGCATCAAAATTGGAAAGGAAGAAGTAAAACTATCACTGTTTGCAGACGATATGATACTATACGTCGAAAACCCGGAAAAATCCACAACAAAACTACTAGAGCTAATAAATGAGTACAGCAAAGTAGCAGGTTACAAGATCAACATTCAAAAATCTGTAGCATTTCTATACACTAGCAATGAACAAGCGGAGGGGGAAATCAAGAAACGAATCCCATTTACAATTGCAACTAAAAGAATAAAATACCTAGGAATAAATTTAACTAAAGAGACAAAAGACCTATACAAAGAAAACTACAAAAAACTGCTAAAAGAAATCACAGAAGACCTAAACAGATGGAAGGGCATACCGTGTTCATGGATTGGAAGACTAAATATAGTTAAGATGTCAATCCTACCTAAATTGATGTACAGATTCAATGCAATACCAATCAAAATCCCAACAACTTATTTTTCAGAAATAGAAAAACCAATAAGCAAATTTATCTGGAAGGGCAGGGTGCCCCGAATTGCTAAAAACATCTTGAGGAAAAAAAACGAAGCTGGAGGTCTTGCGCTGCCAGACTTTAAGGCATATTATGAAGCCACAGTGGTCAAAACAGCATGGTATTGGCATAAAGATAGATATATCGACCAATGGAATCGAATAGAGTGCTCAGATATAGACCCTCTCATCTATGGTCATTTGATCTTTGATAAGGGAGTCAAGCCAACTCACCTGGGACAGAACAGTCTCTTCAATAAATGGTGCCTAGAGAACTGGATATCCATATGCAAAAGAATGAAAGAAGACCCATATCTCACACCCTATACAAAAGTTAACTCAAAATGGATCAAAGATCTAAACATTAGGTCTAAGACCATAGAACAGTTAGAGGAAAATGTAGGGAGATATCTTATGAATCTTACAATTGGAGGCGGTTTTATGGACCTTACACCTAAAGCAAGAGCACTGAAGAAGGAAATAAATAAATGGGAACTCCTCAAAATTAAACACTTTTGTGCATCAAAGAACTTCATCAAGAAAGTAGAAAGACAGCCTACACAATGGGAATCAATATTTGGAAACGACATATCAGATAAAGGTCTAGTATCCAGAATTTATAATGAGATTGTTCAACTCAACAACAAAAAGATAGCCAACCCAATTACAAAATGGGAAAAAGACTTGAATAGACACCTCTCAGAGGAGGAAATACAAATGGCCAAAAGACACATGAAGAGATGCTCAATGTCCCTGGCCATTAGAGAAATGCAAATCAAAACCACAATGAGATATCATCTCACACCCACCAGAATGGCCATTATCAACAAAACAGAAAATGACAAGTGCTGGAGAGGATGCGGAGAAAGAGGCACACTTATCCACTGTTGGTGGGAATGTCAAATGGTGCAACCACTGTGGAAAGCAGTTTGGCGGTTCCTCAAAAAGCTGAATATAGAATTGCCATACGATCCAGCAATACCATTGCTGGGAATCTACTCAAAGGAATTAAGGGCAAAAACTCAAACAGACATTTGCACACCAATGTTTATAGCAGCGTTATTTACAATTGCAAAGAGATGGAAACAGCCAAAATGTCCATCAACAGACGAGTGGCTAAACAAACTGTGGTATATACATACGATGGAATATTATGCAGCGTTAAGACAGGATAAACTTATGAAGCATGTAATAACATGGATGGACCTAGAAAACATTATGCTGAGTGAGTCTAGCCAAAAGCTAAAAGACAAATACTGTATGGTCCCAATGATGTGAATCGACACTCGAGAATAAACTTGGAATATGTCATTGGTAACAGAGTTCAGCAGGAGTTAGAAACAGGGTAAGATAATGGGTAATCGGAGCTGATGGAATACAGACGGTGCAATAGGACTAGATACAAAAACTCAAAAATGGACAGTACAATAATACCTAATTGTAAAGTAATCATGTTAAAATACTGAACGAAGCTGCATCCGAGCTATAGGTTTTTGTTTTGTTTTGTTTGTTTTGTTCTTATTATTATTACTTTTATTTTTTTTCTCTATATTAACATTCTATATCTTTTTCTGTTATAATGCTAGTTCTTCTAAACCGATGCAAATGTACTAAGAAACGATGATCATGCATCTATGTGATGATGTTAAGAATTACTGATTGCATATGTAGAATGGTATGATGTCTAAAAAAAAAAAAAAATGGTCAGCACAATAATGCCTAATTGTAATGTAATTATCTTGGAACGCTGAATGAAGCTGCATCTGATCTATAGTTTTTTTTTGTTTGTTTGTTTTGTTTTTTTTTCTCTTATATATTTTTGTACTTTTTATTTTTATTTGTGTTTTCTCTCTGTGTTATCACTTTATTTCTTTTTCTGTTGTAGTGCTATTTCTTTCTCTAAATCGATGCATATGTACTGAGAAATGATGACCATACACCTATGTGATGATATTAAGAATTACCGATTGCATATGTAGAATGGATTGATTTCTATTGTTGTGTTAGTTAATTTTTTTAATTAATAAAAAAAATAAAAAATAAAAAAAAATAAAAAAAAATTTAGTTTTCTAAGCCCTACTCCCTTTCGGCAGGGAGTCAAATAGATGCTTAGAAACAACACCACATGATTCTAATCATGATTCTAATCATCTACCCTCTGAGAAACCCTAACAGTGGCTAAAAGTGCAGATTTTGAGTCATAGAACTACACTTTGAATGCCAACTCTACTACTTACTAACTGTAATTACTTACATTTTGATTTCAAGTATCTCTTAACCTCAGTTTCATTATATGTGAACTGGGGGTTGTTGTGAGAATTAATGTGAGATAAAGCTTCTGGCAAACAGTAAACTACATTTTCTTAACCTGGAGTCTATGGGCTTGGGTGGTTGGCAAGAGGGTCTCCCACTGAAAGTGTGTTAAAGTATATTACTTTCATCAGAACTTCTAAGTAGCTGTGACCCAAAGGATGTGAGAGTCCCCTCGAATAAATGCTTCATTAGTGGTAGCTATTATTATTACAGGTTGTGGAAGATAATTCAACACTTGGCATTATTCAAGGGCATTTAGGGAAATTACACTTTCACTTTCTGGTGATTAAGTTGCCTTAGGGCAACCCATTTAGGGATGGGTTGACATCCCTAAATGTCAACCAGGGATATTCACTGGGTTCCCTGACCTCTGATGGGATATTTGGCAAAATCTTGGAAAGGGAGCAGAGCAGAAGTTTTCTAAGATTGCACAGTGCTATAGAGTTGAATCTCCAGCTCACAGGGCTTATCCTGTTTGAGGAAAATTTATTTTATTATTCCTGTCTGTGGTGATTTGGAGCCATGTATCCCAGAAAAATATGCTCTTAAACTTAATTCATTTCTTTGGGTGTTAATTTTGTAAATAGAACCTTTTGGTGAGGTTACTACAATTAGGGTGTGTCCCAACAGACTCATGAGGGATATTAATTCTATTACAGAAGGCCTTATAGGGAAAGACACAGAGAGAAAAGAAGCCATAGGAAGAAACTGGAAGCTGAAAGTCGACAGAACCCAGAAGAGAAGTCAGGAGACTCTCCCATGTGCATTACCATGACAAGGACCAAGGCAGTCAGCCCCTAAATGCCAGTTTTCTAGGAGAAAGCATCACCTTGATGATGGCTTTATTTTGTCCTAGCTTCAAAACTATGAGCCAAGGAGTTCCCATTGTTTAAGCCAACCCATTGCATGGTATTTGATTTAGCAGCCAGGAAATGAAAACATTGTCTAAGATCTTTGTGTTACCTGAATCTGAGTATTCATGTCTTTCAACAATTCAGAAAAATTATCAGGCATTACCTCTTTGTATAGGACACATCCCCCATGTTTTATCTTTCTTTCAGGGACTACTACTGAACATTATGTATGCGAGAACTTTTCATTCTATTCCACATCTTTTCTCATGTTGTCCACATATTTACCTTCTGTGCTACATTGTTTTAGAGCTTCCGTTTCACTCTTTCTTAAACTGTATCTAGTCAGTGGTTTAAACTATCCACTGACATTGCAAACCATGATAATGCAAATATAATTAACAAAAATCAAAAGGTGGAAGTATGAGAGTGCCAACTTTTTCATCTTTCACAGAAGGTGGTTGTGCCAGTTTGAATCTGTTTTTCACCCTCCCTAGAAAAGTCATGTCCTCTAATCCTCATTCAATATTGCTAGGTGGGAGCTTTTTGATTATCCATGGAGATGTGACCCATCCAATTGTGAATGATAACTATGGAGTAGATGGTTTCCAATGAGATGTCTCCACCCATTCAAGGTGGGATTGTTTACTGGAGCTCTTTAAAAGGAAACCATTTTGGAAAAAACTTTAGAGCCAGAGACCTATGGAATAAAGAAGGAAAATGCCCCTGGGGGAGCTTCATGAAACAAGAAACCTGGACAGAAAGCTAACAGATGTCGCCATTTCACCATGTGCCCTTCCAACTGAGAGAGAAACCCTGAACTTCATTACTCTTTCTTGAGTGAAGGTAACCTCTTATTGATGACTTAATTTGGACATTTTCATAGCCTTGCCTTAATTTGGACATTTTCACGGCCTTAGAACTTAAACTTGCAACTTAATAAATTAATCCCCTTTTAAAAGCCATTCCATTTCTGCTATTCCATTTCTGCATTCTGGCAGCTTGCAAGTTAGAACAATAGTCAACTGGATCATTCATTTACAGCCAACTATCAAAATCTGTTTTCTTAACTTTATAGGAAACTTTTAGGAACTACTATTTCCTGAAGAAATTCATTTCAATTTATCTGTTTCTTCTGCTTCTCTTTTTTTCTGTTAATTTCAAGCAAAATTAAAAGAATTAAAACTAGCATGATGATCTTCTTTTAAAAAGTTACCTCTTTGCATGTTTGTGTATGTTTGTAGGTATAGAGATATCCGGAATGATGCCTAGTTAACGTTAACAATAGTGGTTTCTGATTAATGGGTTTTAAGGTGTTATTTTATTTTTATGCTTCTAAAATATGTGAATCTTTTACTAGAGGAAGTGTAGTTAAACCACACACACACACACACACAAAAACTGAAAAAGAAAGAAGGTTGCAAATTTCAGTGGCTGAGTGAGGGGTCACTATCTCTCCCTCTGTCAATCAGTTTATCCTCTAAAGTCAACTGTTATTCTGGGTCCTTTATTAAATTCACTTAGACTTTCTTGCCTCATTTAATCATTACTGCAGCAAAGTATAGTCATTTGTGGAGTACTTGTAATCAGCATTTAGGCATTTTTCACAATCAAACAATGAAATACAGCTGAAGGCTTTCAGCCTATTGATACTTGAGCAGAACTGTCTCTTATGAGTTCTTAAAATCAAATTTAAATCAAGCCAACTTTGATGATTTTAGTCCTTAAACTTTAATAAATACTATTTTATTTTGGACTAGGGTTCTGAGTCCATATTTTACCACCAATCATTAATAACATTTATTCCCTCCATAGTGTTTCCTAGCTGTATTTAAAAGTTATAAATCCCTTATATACTTATTTCTTAAGACTCAGTTACTGTTCTAATGTAGCTAATTCCACCAGGTCCTCAAACCACTGATTTAATGACCAGTAATTTCTCATAAGTGAGTTCATACAATGGCATTTACTACACAGCAGATAATAGCTAATATTTTATGTCTACTGTATATTTTAATTACACAGAGGAAGCAAAAGTATTCTTGGTTATTATCTTCAGATTTTCATTTCTTATTGAGCTCTAATATCTCATGTCTGTGGAATATTCATTCCAAAGATTATAAAAGCAGTTACAAGAATCAGTAGAACGCTCTTGCTTGACATGAAAAAAGAAACAACAGTTCATTCCAATGAATGGTAAATGAGCAATAAGTAGCACTTGCTTACACTATAAAAAAGAAGAGCCCCTCAAAAAAGCTCATTCTGCTGGCTAATCGTAATCTGTACTTCTTCAAAGTGCCCTAGGACTAACAGGTTCATTATTACCTGGGAACTTGTTAAAAATTCTTGGGCCCTACCCGACCGACTGAATCAGCAATTCTAGGAGTGGGGTCCAGTTTTAACAAGATTCTGACCAGCCCTAAAAATGCAGAACTATCGCCTAGATGGTGTAGTCTAGAGGCAAGGAGATACAGAAAGGCAATTTGCTGCACGCATCATGCCAGCTTTTCTGCTCTGTCTCCTCCTCCTCTAACCCCATTAAGGTTTGTTTTTGGTGGTGAGGGGTTATCCCATTGTGCAATCCAGTATCCACTACAAAGAGATCTCCCACAGAGGTAACTGTATTGTCAGGATTAAGAGTGTAGGCCTGGAGTCAGTAACCCGGCTCCAGCCTTTACAGGCTGTTGTTCTTCATCTTCTTTTCATTTCCTCCATCTATAAAATGAGGGCTATTAATATAGTAACCTCATGAAGTCATTGTGATGATTTAATGTCAAGTGCTTGGCATAAAAGTGATTCATAAATTTCTGTTATTCTGTTACAATAGGATTTTCCTTTCCCAGGCTACATTTTGGTACAAATACCAAGATGGGCATTGCTTCAGTTGAATAAAAATGAGTCACATCTACTGTCATACTGTAGGAAAGGCAAGGAGAAAATAATGAATTCCCTCACTGCCTTCCTACTTAAAATGTCAACAGGATTAATGAAGCAACATATACACAACACTTGGAACAAAGTACAATTTTAAGATATCTTGTTAAGTCCAGAGTATTTATAATACATATAAGAAGGTAATGACAATCTCTGTGTTCATGATTTTAAAGCAGCACACATCTAGGCCTCTACCTATAAAGGAGCATTAGCTGTGATGGTTAATTTTAATTCCTGTTGCTTCTCATTTGAAAATCCATTATGGCAAATTCCTTAAGAGCTATACCATAGCTTAACACGTTTAGCCTAGGTTCTCTCTCTGATGTAACTACTGTTGGTATTAACCTAGTGAATTCAAAGCTAGTACATTTTCTCCAAGAAAATCAAGCTAAATTTTCAGTGTCAGGAATTTACTTGTACTTTTTAATGCAGTAATTGTGAAACACTATTTACAGATGAACATCTTAGTGATTTTCTGATCACTTGTTTAAAACAAGCAACCACGCTAAATTGAGATTGTGAATTAAAATCTATTTGTTTTAACCTGCATTTAGGCCTTAGTCAATACTGTTGATTATTCACAGCATATAAAATGGGCAGTCAGTCTCGAGGACCTTCATGACCGTTCTAATCCTGAAACCTTTAAGTTCCAAATTGAAGGTAGCAGAAGCATTCAATTTTTATGATAATATTCCTACTTTCAGCAGTATATGAGGATGGCAGCCTTTTTAAACTAGTAAGAATACAAAAGCCTTCTGCTTCTTATACAATTAAAAAGATTTCTAGGATTTAAATGCATTGTCTTAGTGTTTAGTTTTCCTCTTGTGTCTCGGATAGTAGAAGAGAGGAGGCTCCTTGTGCTCCAGTGGTACTTGGGATTCCTATGTGGTAACCAATGCTACACTCTGCTGCCCAGTTGTCAGTCTGTAGACTTGGCTAGAAAACCTCATCGGAATCAGAGAAATGATGTTGTAACAAAATGCCCAAAACAGTACACTTAAAGCAAATATACACCATGGTTTTTGATAGCTGTTTTGTTATATATAAAATGCTAGACAACATAAGGTTTATCATCGGGGGTAGTGTTCATTTCTTGCAATCAAATTCACATTCACATGCATTCTGAGCACACTGATAGCCTTTGAACCATTTGGGAAAGGAAAATTGACTATAATGCCCTTCAAATCTGTGTTGAAAGATCTTGCCAAATCTGAAAACTCAATTTTAATTTTGATGTGCCCTTGCCCCTTATCTCTACTTTGTGGACAAGGCTCTTGGAAGATTGTTTAAAATAAACCTCGTTTCATTCCTTGGCTTAAGGGATTTTCAGCATTCAAAAATCACTAGACAATAATCAACAATTTACATATTTGAGACCACCCTCTATCAGGTTTTTTTTTTTTTAAACAACTCAGGAACATAGGCATTTTCAGACTTCAAAGAAAAAGATACATAAATAAGCTTTGAGGTAGGTACCAACTGCCAATAACATTTTTAATAAAAAGAAAAACATTCCTGTCTAAATCTGTGACCTTTCCAGTTGTGGAAAGCCATTGTTTTTATGTATATTTCATAAATGTGATACCATCTATTATCAGGATTCCGACGGGGGGGGGGGGGGAGGAGTTAAATTGATCTTTTAAATGTAACACACGCAGCATTAAGAGAAATTCTTTGTTTAAACAGGGCTTTCTAAAAAAATTCCATTTCTTGTGTGACCACCATGTAGGAAACGTGAATACCAACTTCTTCCCTACTCTTTTTTGAGTTCATTTGGGGGATTGGAATTGTGTATTGACAATTTTATATCTCAGTTCTTGTAACAATATATTAATACAAATGCATAAAGAAACACATGAAAAAATGTTACTAAATATTTATATAATTTCCAAACTGATAATTAAAAAAAAAACAGCCATGAACACATAATTTTAAAGTTTACTTCAAAAACGTAAATATCTCCCAATATTCAACAAGTAAAGAAAATAGCATATTGGTTTCTTTTATGGGGCTGTTATATTTTATTTTCCAAATAATACTGATTAAAAATATTTACACACCTACTTTTAAGTCCACAGTTTAGCACTCTTATTTGTATGGCTTTAAAAGTTATAGCACAAGATCTTTATGTTAAGGATTGGGGAAAAAAGATTCCATTCAAAACAAAGCCTGATATATTATATACATGTTTTTCTCTGTACTTTATTTTAAATACATTAATTTTTAAATGATGTCTATCTTTTTTTTTTTCATCTGGTGGTAAAATACTAGTGCAACTTTTCAACAAAATAAAGTTTACCACAGATGTAAATGAATTTTCCCAATTGAAAATGGCCCTTCAGCTGCCATTAAATAAAATTTCTCAACCTAAGTGAAAAAAACAAAACAAAACAAAACTGATGGTTGACATTTATAAGCAAAAATATAAAATATTATAGACTCTTCTACATTGCTTCTGACCAACTGAACTTTGAAAATACCAGAGATGCTTTATAGAAGTTTCGTTGGTTTCGAAAAGGCACATGGGTGTGGATTTTTTTTTTTTAACATTCTAGAAATTTTGCCACCACCACTCTATTTCTGTTGCAGAGATGGCATCTGTGACTATCAGGGTAGACAATAACGTTGTTCAAACTCAAAGAAAGCCAGAAGCCAAAACTTAACTGCACAGTAACAATGCACTTTTCTTCATGCAGCCTTGTGGTTCCTATATATTCAATTTTCTAACATCCAATAGAATACATAAACTTGTATTCTAATGATTTCACATCTGATTTTACAACATGGAAAAATTTGAGGAAGGACATGACCTGGGAAAGAGAGATGGGAGAAGCCTTACCACAATGAAAATAGATACATTTGTACCCAACTTATATAATAAGAATATAATCCATTTAAATTTTCAGAAACATACTTTTCAAAGCTTCCCATTCATTTATGGAAAAGATTCCTCCTCTGTGGCATTATGTGTGGGGAAATCAGTTTGTTCCAAAAGAAACAGTTCAGCACACCAGGAAATTGTTTAACTTTGGTCCACTTGTCTTTTAGCTTAAGGACAGTCACACTGCCCATATTCAGTTCAAAAACCCAGCATGTAAATTAAAAAATATATTCCTTTGTTATTTCATTCTAAAACTGGCATAGCTGTTCTGTCCTCATTCCCTGCATTTTCAGCTTGGGAATCCACTGTTGTTTTGGTCTCTAAGCCCTCAGCATCTTCATGATCTTCCTGAGCAGCCTCAGCAGCATCTGCTTGGCTAGGATCATTCTCCTCCTGGTTCATGATTTCAGGGGTCACTTGATCCAAGTCGGTTTCTAAAAGCTCAGTCTGTACTTCCATTGGCATCTGATTTACCCGTTCAACATGCAGCTCCTCTACATGTACTTCAGTACCTTCTTCAGTCTGAATTCGACCCACTTCTAGGTAACTCACCTGGACCTGCTCTGGAAGCTCACTCATATGTGAATCGTGCACCTGGCTGTCCTGGAGGAGATCTGGATGGACTTGTTCCACAGTCACTTGTGCTGAATCCACTTGGACCTGAAGCAATGGTAGTACATGGACCTTCCCAACTTGTTCTATAATAGTCATTGATGTCACAGGTTCAGTTTGCACACGTGTTTCTACTGAAAGAACTTCTTCAGTTACTAGATGCTCTGAAATATTGTGAGTATCACTGAGATGCCTCCTTAGTTCGTTTCCTTGCATAAACCACAAGTCACATAAAGTACAATGGTTGGGTTTATCTCCAGTATGTATTACCAAGTGATCTTTGAACTGGTCCCAGCTGTTAAACACACTATTACAGACCTGAAATAAACACATGGTATCAACAATACTTAACAGTCAAACTGAAGGTAGTATATGAATAAGTTGAAGATTTATTCTGAAAATGTTACAAATACGGTATCTGCAATATAATCTAGACCAAGCTACCATATAATTCTTTAGTTTACTTGGTCCTCTAGTTGATGTAGATAACTAGTCAAATACATTTTGGGAAACATTTTAATACTGCCTTCATTGTTTAAGCATAAATTAATTCTAGGAATAAAAAGTAACAATACTGAGTTCTTCCCAGAATATCAACATTCAAATCCATTACATTGTTTAGGATAAAAATACACTAATCATGGAAGAAGATACAATTACATTTGATCTGCTCTCCCCCATGTCCCCCAGAATTCTAATGACTGCTCTATGATTAAGAAAATCAGCACTTTACCTGTTATTTAGAACATCTTTTTTTTTTTTTTTTTTTAAACACGGGCAGGCACTGGGAAATGAACCCGGGTCCTCTGGCATGGCAGGTGAGCATTCTTGCCTGCTGAGCTACCGGGCACGCCCATAGAACATCATTTTTGTTGACACTTTTGTTCATATTGGTGTTATCTAGGGTTCGGTAAAAAAAACCTACTCTCATCCCCCTTATAAAAATCAAGACGATGATGTTCTTCTCATTTTTTCTAAACTGTCAACTCCAAACCTTTGCTTTGACTGTTATCCTCACACTTCAAAATATTTAAAACATAGACTCCTTTGTTAAGGAGAGAGTTCAACCACACATACCTGGCATTCATAAAGCTTCTTTCTTCCCTTTTTTGCCCCAACTCCAGTTTGGCAAGCAGTCAGGTGACATTTAAGTGTGCTATTTCTAGCAAATCGTTCATGACAATTTGGACATTCAAAAGGTTTTTCACCTATAAGAGAAAAAAATGTATTAGTAAATTAGAAATGTAGCAAAAGCAAGTAATTTTAGAGGTTTTGTTTATTTTTAGTTTATTTTAATATCACATTGTAAGAAGTAAATCAGAATTCATAATTTTCAGATGTTCTCATGATTTTTAAGGATATTATCATTGTATCTATAATCCTGAAAATAAAAGAATATAAAACTTGGATGAGTTCTTTTCCATGTTTTTGCATTGCTTAAAAATTATTTATATATTTCCCCTTAGATAAAAATCAAGACCAATCTCTATTTCAGGAAATGTATCACTATCCCATTGCATATGCACTTTTTGAACTTTTACTGTGTACCAAACCATGTGCTGGGTAATGGAGAAAAAAAAAGATAAATCGACCTTCCTTATTTTCAAAGACTTACTTCACAGGCCAGAGGATGAATCTGAAATAACATTAAAATAAAAAAATCAATGTACTGTAGAAAGCCTATTACAGATATAAGGGACATGGAAAATGTACTGCAGCAGCACAAAGGAGAGAGGGAGGAACTAACTCTGTGTGGAATAGAATGGAAGAAGGAAGCTCACTCCAGGCAGAGGCGCAAAAGAGCAAAACAGGATGACAGGTGAGAAGTACATAGGGAAGAATTACTGAGTCTCCCAGATCTGTCTTAGAATACAATCAAGTGGTACTGTCAAGATAAAGAACATGACAGTCTAGGATCATACTTCCTTGATTATGCCAAATGTTGTCTGATAACATAGCAGTTCAAGAGAAGCAGATGTGGAGTATAGTGTGTCAGGAAAGACCGTAAATTCGCTTTTGTGTCTATTGAGTTCAAGGTACTCACAGAGCAGAGATCTTCAGAAGGCAGCTGTCTAAACAAATCTGGTGGCAAATAGAGGGTGGACTGCTGTAGATTAGGGGTTATTTTAAATGGTAATAAAAACCTTAGGTGTGGATAAAGTTTCTCAAGAATATCTTGTATGATACAAGAATCCAATGAAACACCAACTTAAAACAGTAGGTAGATAAGCCAGCAAAGAAAACACAAATGGAACAGCCAGAGGTAGAAGAAAAACTAGGAGAGAATATTGAGGGACATTAAGGAAGTCATATGAAGAAGATGGGGTAGTAAACTTCCAAAATGAATAAAGATGTCAGGTTAAGATAATAGGGGAGTATAATAACTTTAGAAAGAATCAGGTCAGTGGACTGGTGGGGTCAGAAGCCAAACTACAGAGGAATGAGAGGCTGAGAAGAATTAATGAAGTCACTACTGAAATTCTTTCAAGAAGGCGTGGAAGTAAGGAACAGAGGTAGATAGAGGAGGATAAGACATCAAGAGGGTTCTCTAAGTTAGGTGAGAAGACTTCATTATTTATTTGCCAAGGAGAAGGAAGCAGTGGAGAAAGAAAAGAGGAGCAGAAATGACAGATGGAACACAGTCTTGGAAGAGACATCAAGGCGTGGGATCAAGAACATGCAAGGGGGAAAGGCAGGGCAAGGGTAGTTCAGTCAGTAATACAATTCTCACCTGCTATGTGGGAGACCCAGGTTCAATTCCCGACCCATGCACTTCCCAAACAAACAAGCAAGCAAGCAAGCAAACAAATAAACAAAAATTCAAAAAATGGTGCCTGCAATAAGGGGATACTCACATGGAAAAAGAATGAATGTGAACCCCACCATACAGCATATTAAAAAAGAAAAAGAACATGCATAAAGGATTGGCCTTGAAGAACAAAAAGGAATCTTCTTCCTCTGAAATAAAAAACAGATGCCGCCATAGGTAACTTGGGAGCAGAAAGATAGTCATGTCATTTGCTGGGGGCTGAGCAGTAGGAAGGGGTCTTGAGTTCTGAGCGAAGGTTTGGAATAGCAGTTAGGAAAAGAAAAATGTACATCAGACACCAAAGGGTTTAACTTAAGGCCTGAGATCTAAACTTTCTCCAGTGAAAAACCAGGGAGTAAGAGTAAATGGATACAATGGTTCTAGGATGAAGCGATTTGTTCTGCTTTGTTTAAGAGAAGGCAGGGTCAAAAGCCAAGGGAATGTGCTTAGAGTACAGAAAAAGTGACTCAAGTAGTATACAACAAGGTCCAGACAGGATAGAGAAGTTAGAAATGGGATAACAAACATGGTGAAAGGGGAATGGATGGACTGGAAGTCTAAATGAGGTAAACATATAAGAAAAGAATAAAGAAACGAGTGGGTAAATTCAAGGGATAGAATGGCCTGCATAGAATGCAGCTAAGGTTTCAGAGGTAGGTAACAATTACAGATTTTTATTTTGTACAATTTTCATATGGTAAAAAAAATTTAAATTGAGAGAAAAGACTTAGTCTCCTAGAATTAGTGTTGGTACAGAAACTCCCTTTTTTTTAATACTTGGGCAGGCACCGGGAATCGAACCCGGGTCCTCTGGCATGGCAGGCAAGCGTTCTTGCCTGCTGAGCCACCGTGGCCCGCCCAGAAACTCCTTTTCAACTCTAAAAATGTTGGGAAATACTGCTAAATAAAATGGTTATCGTTTTGTGGTTTCATTCATATGTAATCTTTTTTTATTATGAATGAAACCAATAAAATTTAAAGGCTTAAAATCCTTGAAAATGGTCCCAGAGCCTTCATGTTCTCCTTAAAGGGCAATGTGATATTTATCAAGATTTAAAATGCACATTTTATTTGACCTCACAAGTCTGCTCTTCAATCTACTTGAATATGTCCTTTAACATGTACAAGTATACTTACTGCAGCATAGTCTATAATAGAAAAAGACTGGCTACAACCTAAATGTCTATCAGCAGGAGTGTGGTTAAGTATCATATACCCTTGCACTGAAATGCTATGCAATTTCAGTGAAAATGATTAAATAGATCCATAAATGTTAAAAAAAAAAAAAAAGGAAAACTAAGATAAATTAAATGGCATAACACTTTATTCCACATGCTTCTGTTTGTTGTTCCAAAAGCATGCATATGTGTGTGGGTATATGGCTACTTGAAATGTGAGGAATATATTTGGAAGGATAAATCAGGAAATGATAGCAGTAGTTGCTTCTGGAAAGATCTACTGAAGTAGGTAAGTGGCTCACTTTTCATTGCATGGTGAGCTTTTTTTTTTAATTAAAAAAATTAGCTTAAGAAGCTGAATAAAACCTAGAAATTGCAACAGACTAATTACATTTTAGATGTGGACAATAAGGCTTTCAAATTTTCAAAGTGCTTTCACTATTTTCTCTTGTCTGTCACAACCCTGCAAAATAGGTATCATTATCCTTATTTACATAGAAAAAGAAAGAGGCTCAAAGGTAAAGTGACCAGTCAAATTCTTCATGCTAGTAAATGTCAGAACTGGAGCTGGAATCTAATTCTGGTTTCCAGGCCCATATTCTTTCTATAACACAATACTATCTCTCTGAGAAAGTAAGCAACAACTATTTGAGAACATGGTCAAAGGTCACATCTAGGTTCTCTTCACACCGGGTGACCCACAGGTAGATGTGCCAATGAGCATAATATCCCCACTTTCCCCACAAATGCTTATCCTTCCAGATCTTCTTTTATAAGTTAATAATGCCTCTAATCATGTAGCCTCCCAGAAAGTCAGACTCAACCCCCATCTTGTACTCTACTCCTCTTAACGGGTCATCAAATCCTACTGATCCTGCCTATTTTATATTACTCAAATCTCCAACCCTTCCTCCCACTTTCACTGCCATTATTCAAGCCCTTATTCTTCTTCAGATTACTCCAACTCCTAATTGTTTTCATTTCATTTCAATCTATCTTCCCAGTCATCTTCTAAATTATTAATATGAATAGATCTCCTCCTGGCTTAAAACCTTTAAAATGGTCCCAGAGCCTTTAGAATAAGATCCAAACTTATTTACTGCATTTACAAAAGTTACTACACAATCTCAGTCTCACCTCCTATCACACCCTTTCTCTTGCTCTTAAACTACTTACAATCCCCTATAACCCTGGAGTGTGTGCTTGTAGTCAGCAATTCCTACCCCGTCAGTTGTATTTCCTGGCATTTCTCTACTTCAACCCAGTTCTTCAGTCCTAACAAATTACTAGCAGAGCTCCAAACAAGTCACATCCTCTCCTTCCTCTATGTCTGTGTATGTTTCACTTCTTCTGCCTAGAATGCCCTTCTCCTGGTTATTTTCCTTTGAGAGTCATCATGAACTAAAACTCATCACTGAAGGCTTCTTTGTTTCTTCTATCATAAGCAGCCTAGGCAGTCATTCCCAAGGGACTCTGTGCTTACCTCAATTACCTCTTAGCCTGCTGCACTGGGACTGTGGCATTGATCTCCCCCAACCCAACTGTGATCTCCTTGAAGGCAGGGGACTCTACACTGTCTTTACCACCAAGGCCTAGCAAATTTGCATTAATCTTATTATTTTCCATATGGAAAAAAAAAAATTCAGAGGACAACAGCAAAATTTTGCAAATTAAGCCAAGATCACAATGCATGTTTTAAGATCATAAAAGAAATATACAAGCTAAACTAACAAAAAATATGCAAAATATGAAACTGGTGTATATGAGAACTTTGGGGGATAGGGAACAGAATTGTTTCCTTATCTTTACATTTAGTTTGTTATAAGGGAAAAATAAAGTTTTATTAACACAAACACAATTTTAAACTGTTTATGCTCTTCTTCAATTCACTGTCACTATCACATCTGTAACTATGTTGTCATTGCTAATTACTAGTACAGTAAAAGGTTGAGGTTAAAAAAAAGACAATGAAAGTTCTCAAATTTGTTTATGTGCTGAACCTTTCCTACAACAGACATTTGATTCTATAATTAACAACTACTTAAGTTAATTTACTTAAATTATCTCACATCATTTTGAAGGGAAAGACAAAGCATGTAACATAATGTACTTTAGCTTTATATTCTGCTCTCTAATCTAAAATATAAAGTGCAGGAGTTTCCAAAATGGTCTGCACTGTCCTATTTTCAAACAGGTAAGTTACTAGATAATGTTTTGAGCAAAAAAACAATTTCTATTTCTTCTGTACTCCTGGGAAATAATGAAAAGTGACTCATTACCTATGTGGTACTTCAAAGCCCTATCAAAGTGCTTTAGCTACCTAACAATGATTTACTTATTAATTTAATGTGCTGCTGGTATATCAATTCTTTTGCAAAATTAATGCAGTTACTATAAAAAATGTTCATCAATATACTATTAAAGGAGAATAATGTTCATGTTTTTGAAGGACCCAAAAAATAAATGTAACTGTAGGTAGTCCCCAAATATACAAGTATATTGATACTATATATATATATATATATATATATTTTTTTTTTTTTTACATGGGCAGGCACCGGGAATCGAACCGGGGTCCTCTGGCATCCTAGGCAAGCATTCTTGCAGCTGAGCCACTGTGGCCCACCCAAGAGATACAATATTTGAAAATCAGAAAGCATTTTTCCCACCAAAACGTCATAAACACCTATTAGTTACCCAAACTAGGACCTTAAAGCCTTTTACATTCAAACTGTGCCTTAAGTACAGTAAAAGATTTCCATGCTAATTCATCTATTTATTCTGTTCTTAAGTATTAATACCAAGTATTTGGACAATGAGGGATACCATATTGTCTGAGTCTATTTGGTTCCTCAATTTCAAATAGGGTGTAGTAAACAACGTTAGACAGTGAGGGGGTCTATAAAAAAAAATCCCACCAGAAGCTGTTCAAACTCTTGCAAACTCTGAACAGTGTGAGATACCTACGTTGTATTTACTGTATTAATAGTCTAAAAGATCTTAACCACCACACATAACAAGGTCTTGGGAAACAAGTTCTCAAATGTCTGAAACTTAGCACACTCAGAGTAACTATTCTTTGCACACCCTTAATTATAGTGGATTTAGGGAGTCCCCAAGACTCATGGTAGTTCCTGTGCATGATGCAAAAGACATAGCAAAGAATGCTTGGGGAGCAGGAACAAGGATAGGGATTCTGACAAGGAAAAAACAAAGGCAGAGGGGATGAAGAAATGAGGGTCTCTTGTGCCTAGGATGGATCCCAGAAAGAAAAACCGCGTAAGACTTTACCCTTCTCATCTCCCTGGCTGTCTACCAGTTCTGACAAGTTGCTGTTGAAGAGGTGACGGGACGATAGTTATGCTGCCTATCTGGTCAAAACAGATGACCACATGTACGTAAAGGTATAAACATGTCAGTAATTGTCTGTAAATACAGCCACCTATGTCACATGAGACAGGAAATACAAAATTGCTTAACAGAAACATTCACTATAATTAGAGTTTAATGATTTATGACCTTTCAGTAAAGAAATAAACCTTGTTATAATTATTTCCTTAAAAAATAACAAAAATTGCCAGGGTAAGAGTGACATTTACTTTCAATGTTGATGCTGATTTTGCTTTCAAAGCATCAATATTTCAGCAAAGTAATAATATGAAAACAATATGTACTTAAGCCTCTACATTACAAAATACAGGAGATAGTTTCTGGGGTATTAATCAAGAAAAAAAGGATCATTAGCATTTAGACTTGAAGTGAATATGGAAAAAAAATTTTTAATGTACAGAATATGCTAATTACCTGTATGTTTTCGAAGATGCTCTTTAAAATGTCCAAAGTGGTCAAACTGTTTTTCGCAGTACTGACATATGTGAATTTTTTTCCCAGTTCTTTGTTTCTTACTGACTGCACCTTCCTCAAGATGGTAACAATTGAGGTGCTGTTTCCATGCACTCTCCCGAAGATACCTTTTATTGCATATTTCACACTTGAAACTCTCAGTGGAGTGTGATTTCATGTGTTCCTTAAAATGGTAAAACAATTTAAATGAACGGTTACATTTCTCACAATGGAACAAGTCCTTCACATGTGACAGCTGAAGTTCCACAATTTCAATACCTTCTACCTGTTTGCTTGTGGGGTCAGATGCACAGCCATCTTCTTCTTTAATCTGCCCTTTTCTATCACCTTGACGGTACTTGCTGGTAATATCTGCCAATAGTGCTAAAGCAGAATCATCAGAGGAACCTGTGCTCTGAATGTACTTTACGGACTGCTTGGCTGAAGACACCTTCTCTATTGTTTCAACGCCTTCATCTTCCACTTCAATTGTGTCTTCAGCAATCTCCACCTCGATTTCAACAGGTTCTGATTCAGCAGATGGTAGTGTCTCTGTGATAACATTTGAAGTTTCTGCAATCTTTCTTTTTTTTGCCTCACTTTTTCCTGTATTATTTTCCTCCAGTGGAGCTGAATTTTCTTTGTTCCTAAAATACATAATGGATGGATTAAAAAATCTACAAGGCAAATCAAAATCCTCGAAGGTTTTTTTGAATGAACTGACAAGCTGATGAAAGAGGAAAGGCAGAAAACAACATTGGAGGACTTATGCTATCTGATTTCAAGACTTACAAAAAAAAACTGCAATAATTAAGACAATGATACTGGTGACACGACAAAGATTAATGGGACAGCGAAGAGTGCATAAATAGATCCACACTTATAAGGTCAACTAATTTTTTTAAAAAAATTTTTAAATTATAGAAATTGTAGGTTTACATCAAATTTAGAGGGCTTCCATATACCCTCTTATTGTTGACACCTGTATTAGTGTGGTACCATTGTTACAAATGTGGCAAGAATATTAAAATTATACTGTTAACTATATTCCATAATTTACATTAGGACTATTTTTTCCCGATATGTCACCCTATTATTAACACCCTGCAGCAGTGTGGTACATTTCGCACAACCCATAAAAGAATGTTTTAATACTTCTACTATTAACTATAGCCCATCACTTATAAGAGAGTTCATTGTATTATATCCTATGTTTTATCTTTTCATTTTTATTCTAGTTACATGTATATAATCTAAAATTTTCCCTTTCAACTACATTCACATACATAATTCAGTGCTGTTAATTATACTCATAATTCATGCTACCAACCCTACTGACCATTTCTAAAACCTTACAATCAACCTGATAAAAATTCAGTGCAAATTAAGCATTAATTCCGTTCTCTACCCCCAACCCAGCTGCTGGGAGTCTATGTTTTACATTTTAACTCTTAAGAGTTGGCCCATTCTAATTATTTCACAATAGTGAAATCAAACAGTATTTGTCCTTTATTTTACTTATTTCACTTAACCTATGTTCAAGATTCATCCATGCTGTCATAAGACTCTTTTCAGCCGAGTAATATTCCATTGTATAAGACACCACATTCATCAGGTATTAGACCCTGGGTTGCTTCTATCTTCTGGCAATTGTGAATAATGCCACTATGAACATCAGTGTGAAAATATGTGCTTTAAATTATTTTGGGTATATACCTAGTTGACAGATTGCTGGGTCACACGGTAATTCTATATTTAGCTCTCTGAGAAACTGCCAAACTGTCTTCAACAGTAGATGTACCATTTTACATTCCCACTAACAATGTGAACGGCTCTATTCTCCACATCCTCTCCAACACTTGTAGTTTTCTGGGTTTTTTGGTAGTAGTCAGTCATTCTAGTGGGTGTGAAATCTCATTGTGGTTTTGATTTGCATTTCCCTAACAGCTAGAGATCTTCGGCAACTTTTCTTGTGCTTTTTCCCATGTGCTTTTTTTAGTGATATTTATATCTTCTTTGGAGAAATGTCCATTCAGTTCTTTTGCTCATTTTTGAACTGGGCTGTTTGTCTTTTTATTGTTGTAAATTTCTTTATGCATTCTTGATATTAAACCTTTATTGGTTTTGTTATTCCAAATTATTTTCTCCCCATTGAGTAGGTTCTCTTTCAACTTTCATGACAAAATCTTTTGTTGCACAAAAGTCTTTAATTTTGAAGAAAACCCATTTATCTATTTTTTCATTGAGTATGCTTCAGGTTTAGCCTAAGAAACTGTTGCCTAACATCAGGTCCTGAGGATGCTTCCCTACCTTTTCTCTTAGGAGTTTCATAATCCTGGCCCTTATATTTAAGTCTTTGATCTGTTTAGAGTTAATTTTTACATATGATGTAAGACAAGAGTCCTCCATTTTTTTGGCATACAGTTATCCAATTCTCCCAGCACCATCTGTTGAAAAGATATTTCTTGGCCAATTGAATGGACTTGGCAGCACTGTTAAAAATCAACTGACTACACATATGAGGGGTCTATTTCTGAACTCTCAATTCAGTTCCACTGGTTTATATATCTATCCTGTAACAGCACCACACTGTTTTGAGAAGTATAGTTTTGTAATATGTTTTAAAGTTATTCTGACTTCGTTCTTCTGTCTCAAGATGTTTCTGGCTATTCGGGACCCTAATCCTTCCAAATAAATTTGAGAACTGGCTTCTCCATTTCTGCAAAGTAAGCTGTTGGAACTTTTATTGTGATTGTGCTGACTCTATAGATCATTTTGGGTAGAACTACATCTTAACAATATTTAGTTTTTTAATCCATGAACATGAATGTCCTTTCATTTATTTCAATGTTCTTTGATTTATTTTAGCAATGTTTTGTAGATTCATGGGTACAAGTCCTTCACATCTTTCATCAGATTTATTCTTAGGTATTTTATGATTTTAGTTGCTATTATAAATGGAATTTTTCCTTAATTTCTTACTCAGATCGCTCTTTACTAGTTTATAAAAACACTACTGATTTTTGTGTGTTGATCTTGTATCCCTCTACTTTGCTGAATCCACTTGCTAGCTCTAGTAGCTTTGCTGAAGAGTTTTGGGGACTTTTCATATATAGGATCATGTCATCTGCAAATAATGAAAGTTTTAAGTCTTCTTTTCCAATTTGGATGCCTCTTATTTCTTTTTCTTGCCTAAGTGCTCTGGCTATAACCTGAGCAAAATGTTGAATTATAGCGGTAACACTGGACATCCTTGTCTTGTTCCAGAGCTTAGAAAGAAAGTTTTCAGTTCTTCAACACTGACTAAGATAGCAGCTGTGGGTTTTTCATACATTCCTTATCCTGCCTTAACCACATTGAGGAAGGTTCCTTCTATTCATATTTTTCAAAGTATTTTTATCAAGAAAGGATGCTGGATTCTGTCCAACGTTTTTCTCAATCAAGATGATCATGTTTTTTTTCCTTACTGTTGTTAATATGGTGTATTACATTAACTGATTTTCTTATGCTGCACCATGCTTGATAAATATCCCATTTTTAGTAGGATAAAACATACTTGATCATGGAGTACATTTCTTTTAATGTGCTGTTGGATTCCATTTATGAGTATTTTGTCGAGTATTTTTTGCATTTTTATTAATAAGAGAAATTGGTAATTTTCTTTACTTGTAGTTCCTGTATCTGACTTTGGTATTAGGATGATTTCTGCCTTATGAATAAATAAGGTAGTGCTCCTTTCTCTTCAATTTTTTTGTTAAGAGTTTGAGTAGGCTTGGAACACTTGGCAGAATTCACCTATGAAGCCACATGGTCCTGGGGCTTTTATTTGTTGGGAGGTTTTTGATGACTGATTCATTCTCTTTATTTGAAGTGGTTTATTGAGATCTTCTATTTCTTCTAGAGTCAGTGTACATTTTTTATGTGTTTCTAGGAATATGTCCATTTCATCTATATTGCCTAATTTGTTGGCATACAGCTATTTATAGCATACTTTTATGATCCTTTTTATTTCTGTGGGGTCAGTCATAATGCTCCCCCTCATTTCTAAGAGGAGGAAATTATTTGCATCTTCATTTCTTTTTTGTCAGCCTAGTTAAGTGTTTATTAATTTTATTTGATATTTTCAAAGAACCAACTTCCTGTTTTATTAATGCTCTCTCTTGATTTTTTTAATTCTCAATTTCATTGATTTCTGCTTTAGTCTTTATTTCTTCCATTGTCTTTGGTTTGGGTTTAGTCTGCTATTCTTTTTCTAATTCCTCTAGGTATGCAGTTAGAGCTCTGATTTTAACTCTTTCTTCCATTTTAATTTAAGTGTATAGGGCTAAAAATTTCCCTCTCAGACCTGCTTTTGTTACATTCCACAAGTTTTGATAGATTGTGTTCTCATTTTCATTCATCTCAAGATATTTATGGGTTTCCCTTACAATATCTTCTTTAATCCACTAGTAGTTTAAGTATGTGTTATTTAGCTCACATATATTTGTGGAGTTTCCATTTCTCTGCTTGTTTTTGATTTCCAGTTTCATTCCATATGGTCAGAAAAGATGATTCATATAGTTACAATCTTTTTAAAACTTGAGGCTGGTCTTTGACCCATGTTGTCTATTCTGGAGAATGATCCGAGAACATTTGAGAAAAATGTATTTCTTGCTGTTTTGGGATACAATATTCTGATCTAATACTAGATCTAATACAATATTAGATCTAGTTCACTTAACATATTATTCAAGTTCTCTGCTTCCTTACTGACCTTCTGTCTAGATGTTCTACTGACAAGAGTGGTGTACTGAAGTCTACAGCTAGATTAAAGATACCCATCTTTGAGGCAACAACTGTGGAAACACATGGGGGCAACTATTCAGCTAACTGTATTTTCCACTTATTTAGATGCTGATGGTAAGGGCCTATTCTATAATGAGACTAACTGAAATCAAGCTGATAGCTGAGCCTGTACTGCCCAGATCACCACTACTGGTGCCTGGACCCAACAGTGCCTGGATATGGTAATACACCCAACATTATAGACAGGATACAACGTAAAGGACCCTGCATTTCTGATGCAAAGGCTGCCAATGCATACTAGACATTTTACTTCTGCCAAAAGTTGGTCTGTCTCACGGTGAAGTAATTCACATTGCACAGGGCACTATCACTGCCTATACCCAGCAAACTGACTATCCTGGGCTTCTGACTCTATGTGGAGACCATCAGTGGTGCCTTGACACTGTTGACACAATTACCAATTACACCATAACTGTAAAAAGTTACATATTACAAAAAATGCTGAACTGTAAAAATCTATTTCATATAGTCACCTTTCTGGACCATGTTCACTATAATCATGTACCTTTTATCAGAAAACGTACTCAATAGTGGGCTGATAGCGAAGGTACTAATAGATCTTTCATGCTCCCTACCATCCACAAGCCCTGAAACTGTAGAGAAGCAATGGAATGGCCTCCTCAAATACTAACTCAAAAAAATTTGACTCTGTTTCCCTCGCCTCTCCTTGTCCAAAAATTTGAGTAAGACAGTTTGATCATCAAATTCAGCTGTCCCCAGAAAGAGATCACCTCTTCTCAGCTGCTTTCTGGATAATAATCAAGACAAAAGGTGTGGGAAATAATATGAACCCAATTGGAAAATTTGGAATTCTGCCTTGACCATTCACACATATTGTTTTCTTTTTCTCTAATAGCAACCCTAGACCAGCCTGGTTGGTATGTCTAGGTAATAGCCTGGCCAAAGGGGCCCAGGAGGATGAAATTTAATTCTGGTTCAGCCACCTGGATATGATTTTAGATTATAAAAATAGTGATTACTTGGTTGAATACATTGGTCTCCAAGTTTACTTATAGTGGCCTATACAAACCAAAATGGTTAACATAATGGATTTCTATAAGTTTTATAAAAATGTCTTTTTTCCTCTGGCACCTGACCAGTCTGGATGATAGATCTGGGTGCGAATAGGGAATGAATGGAAAAGAGGTGGAGTTACAGCTATTAGAATGAGACACACTTTCTGTGAAGGTGGAAGGAGAACTATGACTCTGGCACCACCTGGGTAGAAAACATCTTAAGACTCAAGGAGTATAGAGGATGGAAGGATATTAACCTTCAGAACCATCCAGAAAGACTTTTTCATGAAGAAAAATGTTCTGACGGTGCTCTCCCAAACTACTGCAAGCATCTTTATTGGACTCCTAAGTCTGTGACCCTCCACCAGATGGCTTTGACCATGTTCTGACAGCCATCTCTCTTAATTTACCAAGTAGTCTTTTGAAAAGAGCAGGGAGTGGTGGTCAAGCTCCTGCAGTCCCATGCAAAATACCAAGATGCTTGACCATAGCTGAGGTTAGATCTGTGAGGCAAATGAATGCCACTCAGCTTTTAGGTAGTGGTGACAAGCAAGACAGACTGAAATGACTGCCCAAAGTTAGTCCCTCTATTGGCAAAGATCAGACACTTTCAGTCTAAATGCACTGGGAAAGGGGGAGGCAACTTTAGAGGCAATGTCAACTTGTGCCTGGTTGATATAGGTCTCACACTGGGGACCCCAACAAATGTAAGCAACACTTTCTTTCCAGAGTCAACACTTGTATCCCAGGTGTTATTCTTCTTGTGTGGAAGCAGGTATTAACATCCTTCCCTCCTAAAAAATATGACTTGCACCTCAGGGATGGTTATAAGAGACCACCAAGTGTTTAGGGAAACACCAATGGTAGAATAAGCAGCGCTCAGATGACTGTGAAAATCTCTCCAAAATGCTTTACAATCCTCCTCATCTGTTTTTTAGAACAAAGCTTGGTACAAATAATTAATAGCTTGAATCCAACAAAACAGTTCATAGGGTGCCAGAGTACTTTTTAAGAGCTATTAGACAATTCCGCATAGTCTTCCATATTTTGAGATCCAAAAGATGCTACTTAATCTTAGCAGTTTTTACACAAAAATAAGAATTGAAGTGTGAGTGAAAGAACAATCCATATCCAAAGGAATTTTTATAGATACTTAAATATTCTTAATTTCAAAATATCAATTCTTCATGGCATGACACATAATACAAATCCTGACTAACAGTTATGGCAAACATGGCTGAATATGACTATCTGCATCTCACTAAGAACAAGTAATTACCTGACTTCAAGGGCTTTAATGGCTTCTAGCATTTGTAGAAACTCTGCTGCTTTCCATACATCATTAGCTTCTTCTTCTCCTTGTATCATTAATTTTGCTGTATAGGTGAACTCAATCAAATGACGAAAGGCCATTTTACTAACACCTGTAAAGAAGATATACAAGTATTAACACTGATTCAAATCTTACAACATTCAGCAAAAAAAAACAAGGCCTAGTGCTTGGAACCTGACTAATATTAGTCATCTTTAATTTCTGAAGTTAGTTTATGGTGAAATTCTTTAATAGTATAGTAACAGTTCCAGCACTAACAAGCAAAATACTTCAAGACCTCCCCCAAAGATTTCTATAGGCTCATAGAGAACAGTAATATATATCACACAAATATATTAATTGATAACTTTTTCATGCCAGACATGATATGTTTCCTGCCAAGAGACAACAGCTCGGTATCAACCCAGCTCTATAATTTTCAATGGTTCCCCACAGTTTAGCAAATAAAGATCAGTACCTCTGGTTAATTCTAGTTAACCCTTTGCATGTTTTTTTTTAACCACTATTTTCCTCCCACAAATTTAAAAAAATACCAAATCCAGACTATATATGATACCTCAAACAAATCTGCACTGTCTAATAACTTTCTTGCCTTTATTAACACTTACCCTCAATTCCTGAATGCTTAGTCTCTAGTTGTACAAATCCTACTTCCTTTAAGGCCCAACTCTAATGTCATATCTTCAACAAAATCTTCTTTAATACTGACCCAGGCTTAATTCTGTACAAATTCATGAATTATAATTACCAGCACAAGTACATTTACTGTACTACCTGAAGCTACCTGAAGAAAATGATTTTGTTACTGTATACTCACCTAACAGTACACAGTGTTTCCTAAAAGGTGGGCATACAATGCAGAGATAAATAAATAAAAGCCAAAGTCATTTTCAAAATTATGACTCCATGATTCCAACTTTTCTTTAAAACTGTTGTACTTAAAATTTAGTTCTCAAAACATATTTATCTCTTTTTACAACTTGATGTTATATATTATTGTTTCAGTCTGCTAAGGTGAGTATACAGGAAGTTACTGACAAGAATAAAAAAGAGAAAACTACTTTTAACATGGACTTTTAGCTAAGAAACGCCTAAGAACAAACTGCACACACTATGTACAATTGTAAATCATGAAAGTATTTTTATGTTTTTTCCATCACTTTCTACATATGAAGGTGACCTTCAGGATAGCAATAGTAAGAATACTGATGGAGTATCCACTTAGAGGTTCACAGTAGCATCCTTTGTGCAAAGGATACCATTCTGGGAGTTGAAACTTTCAAGTACTTGTCCCCACTCTTCCATGAGCTATGTGATTTGGGACACAACAGAACCTCTGAGCCTGGGTAAACTAATCTTCAAAATGTCTGAAAGGAATGTGAATACTGAGAAATACCTTAAAACATGTAATTAAGGCCAACTTATGTGGTACCAAATATAACTAACTATATTAAGGCTAATTTTATTTAGTTCTCCTAAGTCTTTTTTATCCTTGATGCTGTTTTGGATTATGTTATCTTTTATTATACGACTAGCCTGAAAGAAAGACAATGAGATTTTGTTCTTTTAGCAGTTTTCATCATAAGTTTGAAAGTACAACATATGTCTTTTCTAAAAACAACCTGAAATGGTAAATGTTTCCAGAAGTGGAAGAGATAATGACTTTTAATCAAACACACATATACAATGCTTACCCGTGAAATTCTAAGCACTTCACTAGTATTTACTTGTGAACTACTTAACCCTAATAACAACCCTATAAAATTATACTATTTTGATGCCCATTTTACAAATGAAGAAATTGTGGCAAGAGAGGTGACCTAACTTGACAAAGTCCTAGTTATTAAGTGGTAAAACTAAGATTCAAATCCACATGGTGTGACTCCAAAATCTATAACAAAGATTTTAAATAGGAACATAGCAGGAAAACTTTCCTGATTGGAAGAGACTGAATATTCATAGTATAAGTCACTATAGCTCCACAATCCCTTACTCACAATTCCAAAATCCCCTAACTATCTCTTAAAGCCAGAAGTTTTCCCATAAATTCGATCAGAACTAACATGAGGCTATCTCACTTAAGAGTGAATATTTAAACTACACTGCAGAAATATTGATATACGGTTACAAGATGCTGTCCTAAACTCTACTGGGAGTACTATGTAATATATGCACTGCTTTATCTTTAGAAAACGTGAAAAATTAGGAATTTCAAGAAACATCTGGCCCCTAAGAATCTAGACAAGAGACTGTGGACTTAGTTTCCAATCTTGGCTGATCTGAATCAACTGTTGACTGCAATGAAAATATGGGTTACCACTACTAGAATCTGTTTTCTGTAGGTACTTCTCATGTACCCAGTCCAATGTGGATCCTAGGAACAATCAATGACCTAAGCCATTAGCTCACATGAGCTAAGCTGGTAACACTTGCTCAGCTAGGTAAGTGAAGTAGTACTAGAATGTACAGGTGCAAAATAATTTATTCTCTATCAGGATAGTTTGATAACTTACAAATCTGAATTCATTTTTCTTATCAGTCCCTTACTCCCTTCCTAATGGAAGGGTGCAAGAGAATACAACTTTTCTAAGTGAGTCTCTAAGGAAAATGTTAATATGGACATCATAACCCAAGTCTTCTCCCTGACAGCAATGATAAGAAAGAAGCAAAAGGTTGACAACATTCTGGAATTTTTCCAATTGCAGGGAATTCTCCCCAACTATGGAAAACTCCTACTTAAAAAATACATGTGAATATATGTACTTGGATGTTTTGTTCTTGACATTCAGGGCTAAAATTTCTAGATATGATAGCAAAGTTGCTTTTAGAAATGTGGAGGGAGGGGATACTCAGAGAAATCCATGTTTTGCTTCTTCCTTCTTTCAGTCCCACCCCAAGGCAAAAATATCCAGTTCTAATGCATACCTGTGTCTGGTGACAGATATGCAGGCACCTAAACTCTGAGAGTAAAAGACAATGGTCCAATGAGCATGGAGAGAATTCCTGCTATTTTTTTCTCTCCCAGGGCTTCATCCAGGACAAAGACCCTGTTGCGAGAAGTGCAGAATAACACAGCGAGGCTAAAACCCCAACTTCTAAAGAGAGTACCAGGAAAAGGGGTTCTAAGAAGCTAGAGTATACTGAAAATGATGGAGAAAAGGGAGCTGGAGAAAGGAATCCTCTAAATCTGTATATGAAGTCTAAGGCTCAGCTCCGAGCTGCAAATGTGTGGAACTGGTCCAACGCAACATAGTAAAGGCTTTGAGAACTACACTGTGGAGCAGTCTACCATGCAGGCCCCAGGTGACACACGTGATTTTGAAAACAAAATTGGTACTGGGTCCACAGCCCACAAAGGCAGTCTCAATCTAAGCAAGCTGATTGCCTGCTAAAATAAACAACCCAAATCAAGGCAAGAACAAAAACAGTTTTAGAGGATTTTTAACAGCACCCAGCCTCATAACATAATATTCAAAATGTCCATGACACAACCCAAAGTTATTTGACATATTTTACAGATAAAAAGAAGGAAGCCAAGGTGGTCAAGGTCACACAACGGAAAGAAAGAAAAACCAAGACTAAAACTCAGGAGTTGTAATTCCACGCCCAGTGCTCATGATCCCAAAATTAAGGGCTCAAGCCTTAAAATAAGATATCAGTGGCTGAGAGAGTTCAAACAGAGCTGAGAGGCTACTCTGGTGGTCGCTCATACGCAAGCTTCGGGTAGTCACTGGTACCTATCATAACTTGCCAACGCCAACCAAAACCATTTCTGCCAATTCTAAAGAATACCTAGGATATTACATAAGATTCTACAAAGGTTCCGAACACCAGGGTAACTTTCCAGAAACCTACAACCTCCAAATGGGTCCCTGGGCCAGATAAGTCCTGAAATGCAGAGGGGTCAGCCTCTCCAGAACATCAACTAGTTCCATACCCCAATCCCATATTATCGACAGCCCCTTTCAACATGAATAGGTTAGAATGAGCATAGTCAAAACACCCCTAAAGAATGGGAGAAAGAGCAAAGGTGATGGAGTTATACAGAGAAGGCAAGGTTTAACAAGCAAGTATGACTGCTAAATCATTACACTATTTCTTTTAGTCTCCAGTACCTTAGAGTAGCTAGAAGTAAAAACCTAAAATTGCGGAATTTTAACCCATACCAAACTCTGAAATCTGCTCTACAACTGATTGTTGCGATGTACTTTGAAATGTATTGCTTTTTATGTACATACGTTATTTTCACAAAAAAAGAGGAGGAGTATAACAAAGAAGATAGCATTTAACAAATAAGTATGACTGCTGAATCATTATACTGATATTCTTTTGGTCTTCAGTGTCTTAAAGCAGCTAGAAGAAAAAAAAAACAAAAATTTGTGTAACTGTAACCCATACCAAACTTAAAATCTATCTGTAGCTGCTTGCTAAAATGTACTTGGAAATTTATGGCTTTTTTGTATATATGTTATATTTCACATTAAAAAAACTTAAAAAAATAAAAAGAGTATTAGCAGAAGCAAATATATTACAGTAACAATTTAATGTTGATCCTAGTAAAGATGCTAAGGACATGCCCAATTACAACTCTAAGTTGAAGCCGATGAAGTTCAGGGTTTCTCTCTAGTGAGAAGGCACATGGTGAACACGGTCAGGGTTCCTCTCTCATCTGCAAGGGCAAATGGTAAACACGGCGTCATCTGTTAGCTTCTTCTCCTGGCTTCCCGTTTCATGAAGCTCCCGGCGAGTTATTTTCCTTCTTCATCTCCAAGGGTCACTGGCTGGTGGACTCTCTACTTTGTGGTGCAGCATTCTCTGTTCTCTCTGAATCTCCCATTCTCCAAAATGTTTCCTTTTATAGAACTCCAGTAAACCAATCAAGACCCACCCAAATGGGTGGAGATGTGTCATCACCTAATCCAGTTTAACAACCACTTTTGACTAAATCACCTCATCCAGGGAGATGATCTGATTACAGTTTCAAACATACAGTATTGAATAGGGATTATTCTACCTTTTATGAAATGGGATTTTGATTAAAACATGGCTTTTATAGGGAGCATACATCCTTTCAAAGCAGCAAAGCAGGTATGCATCTAAATATCCTAAAAGATACAAAACAGCTTTCCACAACAAAAAATTACCCAACCAAGGTTGAAAAAGCCTAAATTGGTGATGTAAGTCTGCTTAAGGGCTACATTTGCAGGAAGGGAAAGGGGGAAGGAATCCACTGTACTAATTAATAGTAATAATAAACTATATAGATTTCAATTAAGCATGTTACACAAATTGTAAATACATATAACTGTCATTTGAATCTATACTAACTGCCAGGAACTGAAACCATTGAGAGACAGATGAACATGACTCCTCACCTCTAGGAGCTAGCTATTGCCTACTAAACAATTTATCTACATGAAAAAATTTCAAAACATCAGAAAATTTTTGACCCATAATGTGTCTCTTGTATTATTGTAATCTTGGCAACAATTCTAGTATGTAATCATAGGGGTTCCCTTTTTACATGAAGACACAAAATTAGCCACGCACATTAATTACATTAACCATAAAGGAAAAAATTAGTACCAAGGACTTCACAATCCTAGTCCCACTATTCTTTTCATTTGAATAAGCCCTATGGAGGACATTACCATCAATGACAGCAATTCTAACTTCCTTTTCTAAAATCTGAGATATTACTCTTGGGTTCAGATGGGTATATATAGTAGCCCTCAGACTACTAAAATTAGGACAAACTTCGTACAGGAGCTCCTTGGAAACACCTTTATTCTGTGCCCCAAAGTCCTTAGTCTCTTCTCATGCCATAAATCTATTCATGTACTTTCTTTCACTCCACATTTCAAGCACCATTTATACTGATTAATTTTAAATCTATTAACCCAGATCCCTTCCTGAGTTTTAGGACAATTGATTCAACTGCCTGGTGAGCATCATAGATCAATGTCCCACTGAAACTCCAAATTCAGCAAATCCAAAGCTCATATCATTATCACTTAGTAATCTGCTTTCCTTTCAGTATTTCCAAGCTTATTAAACGACAACACTAATTTATATCAACTCAAAATTGTAAATAACCTACATGTTCAATAATGGAAGAGCAGATGAAATAAATTAAGGTCTATCCCTTCACTGAAATACTATGCAGCCATTAAAAATTTATTTACAGACATGGCCATGATCTACTATTTAGTGAAAAAGTACAGATTACAAAGTGTTATTTATAATACACTTCCATTTTTTAAAAAATAGACTTTATAGTAATTTTTACATATAGAAAAATATATTTAAAAGCATTAACAGTAGTTTCAGGGTGGTGAAATTAGGGATTTTAATTTCTTTTTGTTTATTTACATATTTTCATTGGTCTTCAGTAGTGGTGCTCAACTGGGGGCGATGATGGCCCCTGCTCTGGAACATTTGGCAACTGTCTGGAGACACTTCTGATTAACATAACTGGGGGAATGCTACTGGCATTTGGCAGGTAGAAACCAGGGATGCCACTATACCCTCTACAATGCAGAGGGCAATCCCCCATAGCAAAGAATTAATCAACCCAAAATGTCAATAGGGCTGAGACTGAAAAATTTTGGTCTATAGTAAGTATATATTACTTACACTTTAAAAATGACAAGTCCAGACTCCTTATCACAGCACATTAAGATACACATTATCTCAAGACTCACCTCTTGCTATGTACCCTCTTAAAATCCATGATTTTACTTCCCCAGATCTGCTAGGAATTTTTATACCCCAGAACTTTTCCCTCAAGTTGTTCCTTCATATTTCCAGATTGGGCCACTTTTTTTTCTTCTCAGAAGACAATTCTTTTTTGAAATCTTTCCTATTTCTAACACTATTAAACCACTTATTCTCAGTGATAATATTCCACAGCAACAGCCCCTAAACACTTTTCGCACTTCTTTCTTTACCTGTTGCCTATGCCTATTAAACTGTAAGTTCTTTAAGGAATGCCTTACTCAACAATTTTTCATCTCTTGAGTCTAGGCCAGTACATAATATATAATAGGTATTCAACATGATAAATTAATAGCCTCCATTTACTGAACTTCTACTATATGCCAAACACTATGCCAGGCATTCTGCATGCATTATTTCAATTAATCATTACAAGCCTATTAACCCACTTTTCAGATGAGGAAGCATATTCATAACTGAGGTAAAATAATCTGCTTTGGGTCACATACTTAGTAAGCCTCAACTGAATGAATGGAAGGAATCTTGCCTTATAACAGAAACCAATCCTATCTAGGCAGCTAGAATCTCACTGTTGTATACTTTCTGGGTTTCCATTATGCCTGTGTTCTGGCCATTAAATATAATAAAGAGATAATCTAGCTGTGGATTTATCAGCTAGAATGCTAAACTGAAACATACCAAAATAAAAGGATATTCACTCTTTATATTTTCTTTACTCCCCTAGGCACCAAAATTTTTCCAAGGGAATACTATTTCTAGGCAACCCATTCATAACAAAGAATATGTACACAGTGAAAGAGATACAAAATCAAAACCCAAGTACCTCGAAAGAAGCTAAAATTCTGTGTTATTTGTAGGCAAATGGATTTACTTCCTTCTATTTTGGATTGGGGTAGAGAGTGGGCAGGGGGTAGTCAGAAGACAAAGGTAATTAATAACACAAACTGAACACCTTGCTAGCTGGGCAAGTAACATTTCAGTACCTGTTCCCTTTTATGTAAACTGGAAATAAAATCACCTACTTCAAAGAATTGCTGCGAGCCTCAGAATATACATACAAACTGCAGAGCACAATGCCTGGCACTTGGCAGGCACTATAAATGGTAGCAATTATTACCAAAACATCAAGCAAGTACAAAAATCACTTTTTGTTCAAGGCACTATCCAAGGGCTGATCCCTTCCATTCCAGACATTTCATACCCACTAGAACTTCCTCTGAATGCTACTTCAGTTCATCTTTTCTAGCCTTTTCCACATTACATCAGCCCACTTCACACTGTCCAAGTCATTTGTTCATCTGCTAGTAAATATCACTACTTTGACTAGTACAGACCTCTACTGTAATTTGCAGCTTCCCCACCCGTGTGAAACATAAGTTCACTGACCAACGATGGCAATTCACTTTTTATACATGCTTTCAAACGACAGTGACCACTGGTTTCAACAATGGAAAAAGTAATTGATGAAGTAAGACTCCTTTAAGAGACTAACATGTACCATCTAACAGAGTTTTTCCTGGCAGATCATTTTACCCAGCACTTTACTGAAAGAATTCTCAGGTGACAAAAGCACAATCTACTTACTCATATACTAGGAACTACTGATGTCCGTTTCCCAAGGTATCTTGCTAAATAAACTGTTTAAAATTTCTTCATGAACTATAATGTAGTATTGTATTTAAAACAAATACTTACCTTCTATCTCCACCAAAGGTTCCTGAGTAAACTCCTGAAAGAATTTGTAGAAGAACTTACTGCAAGCAGCCAAAACAGCCTTGTGGGCCTTAAAATGATGTCCTAATAAAAAAGAAAGAAAATCATTCATATTCACAAAATCAAATGTAAAACTATAAAACAGATTTTTCAATTATGTAAAGTAAAATAGGCCTTTCTTCATAACATAATTATATAAGAAAATAAATTACTGAACTAAAGTCAGAATATTCCTGGCAGTTATCTTGGCATATTTTAATCTCATTTAGACACGAAGCCTTATCTTTACCTCAAAGATCTTACTAAGTAAGTTTTATAAAAGCCAGTCAACAAAACTTCAGGAGGTAAGGGGCTTCGTATCACTAAAGGAAAGTGCATTCTGTTACTTCAATTAAGCATATCCTATGTCAGTTGAAACTGATAAATATAAATACAATCCAAAAAGTTATATATCATTCGGAAAGAGAAGGGAGTAAAAGCCATAAAATAAACACAAAGTTGGATGTGTCTGCTCTGGGACAGTTGTAATATGCCTGATATTTGAAAGTCCAACCTATGGTAGACTTACAATAAAGAAAAGCCTGCTTTGAGAAGTCTATTATCACTAAAAGGAAAAGATACTCAAGCTAGGTTTGCCAAAACTATACTAATAACTCCTGGGAAAGACAGGTAAAAATTCCCTTTTATTATGGTGATTCCCAAAGTGGGTGGGATTCCTGCAAAAGGAGTCCTAAACACTCGCTCTTCAACATCAACTAGGAAACCAGAAACAAATCCACATTCCCAAATGACTCCTATGTGGGACTCATCAAAGAAGCTTACCAACAGGAAGATATTAACCGAACCTTTAGAACTACTCTACCTATCTCTACACCATCATCTCACTATCAACTGTGCTCTAAGACAAAACTTTAAGAAGCTGTAAGAAGTTACAATGCTATTAACACCAAGACTTTGCGGAAAGCGTGACTGACCAAACGAGCCTTCTGCAGCACAGCACCATCTCTGAGAGCGCACTGACTGACAAGTGACCTGAGGTCCTAAAGCACACTCGGTAGACTTTTAGTAAGGAGCTCCTAGAGGTGTCCAAGAGGCAGATGGATGGGGAAAGGGGAGAGAAAGGATGAAGCAACAAATTCGCTCTTCCACCTACCGTCGACAATCAGAGTGATGTCAGTAAACCGGTCCTGCTCTCGCTGTTCATTCAATCGGTCCAAGATCATTTTATGATGTTCAGGAAACTCCTGAAGGCATTCCATCGTCTCTTCGGCCTCCATGGCCATCGGGTTGCTCTACAAAAGAGGAGCATGATAACGTACACCCATGAGCTCGGGCTGAGGAACGACAAAACCCCTAAAGCATAAAACAAACAAAAAAACAACAAAACCCCAGTAACGTGAAAGGAAGGGGGCAGGGCAAGACGAGAGGAAGGCGAGGGAAGAAAGAAAGGCGAACCGGGTGGCCGCCGCGCGTAGGGGGCCGGAGCCGCGGCCGCGGGACTCCCAGCCTGACCTAATTGGAGTCGGGAGACGCGAGCTGGAGCGGGGTGGGCGCAGCGCCCGAGGCTTCGGGTGCCGGGGCGCGCAAGTCCAGCAGGGGAGGGGACCCGACAGCCGCAGCGGCCCGCTAACGGCCCGCCAAGCCCTTCCGCTGGGCCCGGGCTCCCGCCGCCCCGGGACCCGATCCGGCCCGCGGCCCACAACGACTCCCGGGTCGCCTTTCCCTCCCCCCCTCCCACTTCTCCCCCGCCCCGACCCTGCCGGCACTCACTCAGGGAAGGAGGAGCGGCCCAGACCTGCGCGTCACTTACGTCGACGTATCGCGTCACGGCGTAAGGCTCCGGCCGACGTGACGCCTCCCGAGTACGGACCAAAGAGGGGGCAGCCACGCCCCCGCCCAGCCTCCTGGGGGCTGGACCAAGGAGCCGGAAGGATTTGGCCCTAGGCCAGAGCAAGGCCGCGCGCTTTGAGAAGTATAATTCGGACTGAGCTAGCCTGGGGCCGAGGTCTGTTTAGCGCCAGACAGTGCACGGCTGACAGAGGCTGCCCTAAATTACCTCTCTTCCACCTCTTACCTTCCCCCGCCTAGTTCTAATTGGGGTGCTTCCGAACCCTAGCTCAGAATAAACCTGCCAATCACGCTCAGTACGCTTTTATTCCACAGCTCCTCCAGCCACGCCCTCGCCACGCCCACTTTCCACCCAAGCCAAAGGTCGGCCCGCCTTACCTAGCCCCTGATCCTCCCTCTCTCATCTTCGATCCTCAATTCCTTCCCTCTTCTCCCTTTCCAGGGCGTAACTCGCCCCGCGCGCTTCCCTACCCCCAAGCCGCGGCTCTCCTTCCATTCTCCCTGCGATACCCTAGGCGCTCACTCCGCTTGGGTCCGGCTGGTGCATGTGCTCTCAGTCCGAGACCCTGGCGGCCTCCGGAGATCTTCCTCCCTAGTGCCCGCCCCTGCTGCGCCCGGCCGCCACCACGTGTTTGCTAGGCTGGAAAACCTAGAGCCTGCTTGGAATTATTTACACATGAATGCTGTCCTCTCCCCCACTTAAAGAGACCAGTTACTCATAATCATCTGCACGTGGTTGGCTATAATAACAGATGTCTTCATTATTCTTGAGGATAATGAGATAGTGGAAACTCTTCTTTCCGGGGGTTTGAGAGTGGGGATTAGGGAAGAACACAAATAGCTACATACAAGGGTGAATGAAATGATTATCTCAGCAGATTTTTCATTGAGAGCTAACACTGGACTAGGCGCTGTGTAAGGGACTGAGGAATACACTAGCGAAGACACATGGGGTCACTGCCCTCCGAATCTTAGTCTGATACAGTAGGTAGACACTTTGAATAGTAAATGCCTAGGTGCTAACTGCTGAGTGCAATAGAATGTGAAGAAAGAACAAGGTAAGCTGGAGGTCAAGGAAAGCAAATGACTTATAACGAAATATGAAGTTTGAGTGTCCCTAGCCAACAGTACAACACATACTGAGGCACTTAAGAGTTAACATTTCAGGAACTGAAAGAATGTTGCTAGGTCAGAGCGTTGGAGACCTTGTAAACTCTGTTAAAGATAATAGATTTTCTTCTAATCTCAAGGGGAAGCCTTGAAGGTAGAATGGTGTGGTGATATCCTAAGATTTACTTAAAAAAAAAAGTACTCTAGTCCCAATATAGAGAATGGGTTAAATGGACATGAAGCAAGGAGTTGGGAGGATATTAGCAATCCGGGTGAAACCATGATGGCAGATGGAAATCTAGAGGTAGAATCAACTGGGCTTGGTGATTCATTGGTGGGAAAGCATGTTGTAGGTATTAAATGATTATTGGTGGGTATACCCATAACCAAAGAACAGTCAAGGGTGGCTCCTAGATAGGCTTGAGCCTATGAAATGCTAGTGCCACTTAACAAAATAGGGAATACAACATTCTCTGTTCATTGGGAAGAGAGACTGGCAAGAAGACATTTAGTGGAGTTCTAGTTGGGGATGGGGACAAGGGGGAGGTAAGCAGTCTCTAGTCAAGGAAGCTGAGGAATAATAAGATGAAGAAATTGAGGTGACTGTTAGGTCGGGGCGGGAGGAACGGGGAAGGGCACTACAACCTGAGCTGCAGAGTCTGTGTTGCCCCCCACAACTTGACTTTAGGACGTCACCTGACCTCCATCCTTAAACCCTGCCCGGGCCAAAGCTCACGCTCGGACTCACCTCTCTCCATCTTGGGTTTGGTGAGCTCTACCCGGGAGCACAGAAATAAACTCGCCCACTTTAAATTTCCTGGTCTACTTTTCTTCTTTCTCACCCTTTCGTCTCCTAAACCTTTCAGTGACAAATATAGAACTCTCATTAAAAATGAGGGAGGAAAAATAAATAAATAAATAATTTTTTAAAACTGAGGGAGGAGACTAGATTCTGGAGCAGCTGGAAGGAAAACTCTGAGAGGATTGTATGGTAGCCCATGACAAACTCTGGGATCTGTCCTGTAACTGCTTGTTGAAGAGTGCTTTAAGAACTATTGGTTTTTTCTTTCTTTCTTTGGTAGATATGTTATATTATACAATAAAAAAAGTTTTAAAAAATGAAGGAGGAGAGAAAGGAGTAATTTTAGGAGGCTGAGCCAGTTCTAAGGTGTTGAGTCAAGCCAGTTTTAGCTTTTTGTGTTTGTAGCTGGGAAGGACTTGTGTAATTTAAATGTTGATAGGGAAAGGTCTGGAAGAAGAAATGATAAAAATATCATAGGAAAGGGGTTAATTGTGCAAGAGAGGGAAAGCCTAGACAAGATGAAGTTGAGAGGATAGTGAACAGATCTGTCTTAGATAGGAAGGACACCTCTTCCATTATCACAGAAGGGAGTAATGCATGAGATGCTCTTAGAGTATAGATTTGCTTTCAAGAAGTTGAAGGAATTCCTATCTAACTGAAAGTCTCTGGCCACTCCACAAAATAAGTGGCCAGTTCATCTACTAAAAGCCAAGAGTAGGAGAGGAAATATGTGTATAAGTATACATACTTATATGTATGTATGTGAAAGAGAAGTTTAAGATTAGGAGATGTATTAGTTATCTATGGCTGCAGTACAAACTATGCCAATATATGGTGGCTTAAAACAATAAACATTTATTATCTCACATTTTCTGTTGGTTAGGAATCTGGTTTGGCTAGGCTGTGTCCTCAGGATTTCTCAAAGGCTTAAATCAAAGTGTCAGCTGGAGCTGCAGTCATCTCTTGACTTGGGAACAGTCTACTTCCAAGTTAATTCAGTGGTTATTGATACAATTCAGTTCCTCCTCAGCTATTAGACTAAGGACTTCAACTATTTTCAAGGCCTTCCTTGATTCCTTGTCTTTTGATGACTAGAAATTTATATGAGAGCAGCCAGACATTGTGATTTCCTCTAGAAGCACTCAGAAGGTGCATGCAAAGAAAGTAAAATAAAAATGAAGTCAGGAAACAGTCTCTGTGGTGCAGAATTGGGGCCAGTTAATAACCACCAGGTTTACAGATTTTCTCTGGGGGAAAAAAAAGGATTCTTAAAATGTAGCAGAAGTGACAAATAGCTCTGGCTACTTTAGTGCTGTTTCTTTATATGTTTCAAGGCGATGCTGGGAAGGAGATAGCATGTAGCTGAAAGCATTGGTTTGGACAATAGCCGGTGTTGAAATTTTGGTTCAACTTAACAGCTGGTTGACTTAGGAAAAGTTGTTTAACTTCATTAAGCATTCATTTCCTCACCTTTAAAATAATGTTGTGGTGGAAAGCAAATGAAATAATACATATGTGTTGGTTTGGAGTTATGTAACACAGAAAAACATGTTCTTAATCTTAATCCATTCCTAAAGGTGTAAATCCAGTGTAAATAGTAACTTTTGATGAAGTTACTTCAATTAAAGTGTGGCCCAAGTGAATCGGGTTGGGTTTTTTTTTTTAAACAATGTATATTTATTATGTCATCATTTCTGTAAGTCAGACATCCAGGTGTAGCATAGCTGGGTTCTCTGCTCATGGTTCCACGAGGCTACAATCAAGGTGTTCTCTGCACTGCAATTTATCCAAGGCTCAAGGTCCTACCCCAAGTTCAGTCAAATTGTTGGTTCATTTCATTTCCTTGTGGTTGTAGAACTTGGGTCTCCATTTCCTTGTTTGCTGTTGAGTGGTGTTTTAGTTTGCTGAAGCTGTCAGAATGCAGCACACCAGAGATGGATCAGCTTTTAATAAGGGGATTTATTTAGTTACAAATTTATAGTTTTTCAGGGGAAAGGCAGGTAGCTTTCATTTGAATTTTCTGTCACATGGGAAGGTACACAGCGATGTCTGTTAGCCTTCTCTCCCGGCTTCTGAGTTCCAACAGCTTTCCCAGGTGAGAATCAAGTTGAGTTTTAATCCAGATTACTGGAATCCTTTTAAAGCAGAGTAAAAGTCAGATGGATAAAGAAGCCACAGGGTGTAGCCAGAAGCTGGAAGTCAGTGGAACTCAGAAGAGAAAGAAGATGTAGTTGCATGCATTGCCATGGCAGGAAAAGCCAAAAACCAAGGATCACCACAATGCCACAGTCTTCAGTGAGAAAGCAGTGCCTTGCTGATTCCTCAATTTTGGACTTCTGCTAGCCTCCAAACCATGAGCTAATAAATTCCCATTAAGCCAACCCATTCTAAGGTATTAGTTTTAGTAGCTAGAAAAACTAAACCAATGTGGAAAGCACTTAGATTTGCACCTGGTGCACTGTAAACGTTCAGTAAATGGTCATCGTAACCCAAGTATAAAGGTTAATATTCTACCTACTGGAAATAAAAAAGCTTTTTCTGCATCAAAAAATGAAGTCTTCTTCATGACTGCCTAAAGGTACTGAAAATTCAGGATGCCCCCAAAGCGTACACAGAAATAGCAAACTAAAAAAAATGACTGTGCTAAGTCCAGTTTTTGGGGAGGCACATAATATTCCATCGATACCACAAATGGGAAACTGACACGATTCTTAGAGCTATTTCCTCTTTTCTTCCTTCAGGTACAACCTAGACTCTGGAAGGTGTTACAGATAGTTATTTGGTCCTTCCCAGCTTGTTAATCAAGGCATAGTAGTCTTTATTCATATGGGTGTCAAACTCTAATATTGGCTCAGAAACTCTAAATCAGGGTAGTACTCAATTAATCCTGTGAAGCTGGGGAAGAAGGCAGTACAGGAGCAGGTCGCAGGTAGCAAAAACCACAGAATAAAGGAGACTAAACTGGCAGTGACAGGTCAGACCAGAAGTATTTTTTTCAGCAAGATTGAACCAAGCAGCTCCTAAATCTTGAGTGTCCAAGAGCATCTCTGAACTTCAAACTCGTATCACTTTCCTCTTCTTGAAGGACACTTTTTAGTATTTCCTTTTTTTTGCATGGACAGGCACTGGGAATCAAACCCAGGTCTCCCTCATGGTAGGAGAGAACTCTGCCTGCTGAGCCACTGTGGCCCACCCTTTAGTATTTCCTTTAAGGTGGGTCTGCTGGTGATAAATTTTCACAGTTTTTGTCTGAAATCGAGTTTATGTTACCTTTTATGGTAGGCAGCCTCTATGATGACTCCCAAACTGGGCCAGGACTAGTGTGAGATGAGTGAGGCACTTTTCTGGGGTGCAAAATGACAGGGACTTCCAAAAAGTCCAGTAATCAAGATAAGTAATATTTTAAAACAATACCTTTAAAAATAAACACTAATGCAAGTCTTCCACTTCTGGGAAGGTAGAATAGACAAACTTTTCACTATTTTTCTAACTATACAAAAACCTAGGATGTTTCATAAAAAACAAACATAAAGAAGACCAGAAGGTAGAGAGAAGAGAATAGACCAACCAGGAACCTCTGGACACAAGAAACAATATGGTGGTGAGTTCCTTGGGTTTTCTTTTCGCTTTATATATTGCAGATTTGGAGCTGAAGAAGCTGCCATGACAGAAATGCCAATAAATGCTGTCTTAGCTTGACAGAACTGTTATGACAAGTATCGCACAAGGGGTTGACTTAAACAAAGAACATTTATTACCTCATGGTTTTGAAGACTAAAAGTCCAAAATCAAGATGTTGTCAAAATCATGTTTTCTCTCACAGTTGGTTGCTTTCTGATGATGACAGTCTTCCTTCATATGGCAATTTCTCTCTACTTGTGTCTGCTTTTGTGCTTTGTACTAGTTCCTTCTGATGTCTGCTGGTTGGCTACAGCTAAATTTTATCTTTTTATAGGCATCCAGTAATACAGGTTAAGACCTACACAGATTCAATTTGGCCACATCTTAACTAATGATATCTTCAGAAGGCCTTATTAACAAATGTGTTCACACCCACAGGAATATTAAGATTTTAACATGTATTTGTAGGGTACATGGTTTAATCCCCCCAAAGTACAAGAAGAAACCAAGTAAAAGCCTGTTCTTTTCTAGCCAAAGGATGAGAAAAGGGGTAGCCTACTAAAAAAGAAAACTTTTAGACAAAATTGCTCTATTGAAGCCAAACACAGAACAAAATATGGCTCCCACCCAGTACGTGCCACTAAAGGTCAAGTGGGGAACCTAAACTTCCATCCTCTCCAGCTGTAATGAGGCATCTCAATTCTCTCCCTTCGGAAGGGGTGTCAGAGAAAGTTGAGTGGGGGAGCCAGGACTTTTTTCCCCATTTAGTAGAAACATGGTGCCTCTCCCTCTTCCTCTGAAGGAGGGAGAAACATCAAAGGAAGTCTCAAAGGAGGCCTAGTGGAGAGTCAGGACTTTCACCATTTTCCAGTACTAACAAGGGCACCACCATGTAGTGTCAGTACAGACCACTTGGGGAGCCAGAACTCCCACTCATGCCCAACTGTGACAAGAAGAACCCCTCCTCAGAAGTCAGTAGAAGCCAAGTGAGGAACCTAAACCTTTGCCTCCACCTAACAGTAATGATGGCATATACCCCCATGCCCTGTTGGAATAGTACCATAGAAAGTCAGTTAAAACAGAAGGTTTAAATAACATCCAAAGCCTCATAACATAATATAATGCTGCAATAAGCAATTAGACACATACTTGAAACAAATGAAAAAAATAGAAAGCCTTGTCAAAGAAATAGAAAATATAAAGAAGAAACAGATGGAGATTTTAGATCTGAAATACAACAGCAAAAAAAAAAAAAAAAAGCTCAGTTAATGGGCTCAACATCAGAATGTTGGGTATAGAGGAAAGAATCAGTGAACTGGAAGATAGAAGAATAGAAATTATCAAATTTGAAGAAGAGAGAGAGAATAAACTGAACAAAAGAAAAAAACAGAGCTTCAGGGACATGTGGATCTATAAAAAGAGATCTAACATTTGTGTCCGAGACTTAGAAAGAGGAAGAACCAGAAGGAAAGAGAAAGAGGGAAAGCTGGAAAAGTACTTGAAATAATGACAGGAAACTTTGCAAATTTGGCAAGGGACATGAAACTACAAGTTCAAGATGCTGAAGAAAACTCAAAACAGAATAAACCCAAAGAAATCAATGTCAAGATACATCATCATAAAACTTCTGAAAACTAAAGACAAAGCAAAAATCTTGAAAAAAATGCAAAACAAAATCTTATCTTTAATGAAAAACAATTTAAATGGCAGTGGACTTCTCATCAGAATCCACGGAGGCCAGAAGGAAATGGCACAACATTTTTCAAGTGCTGAAAGAAAAGAATCTTCAGTGTAGAATCTTATATTCAGGAAAGTATCCCTCAGGAATGAAAAGAGGTTAAAGACATCCTCTGATGAAGGAAAGCTAAGATAATATGTCCCTAAAAGAACGACCACAGGAATTTCTTTGAACAGAAAGGCAATGATAAAAAAAGGAATCTTGGGACATCAAAAAGGAAGAAAAAATACAGTAAATGAAACAATGAGTAAATAGACTTTCCATCTCCTCTTGAATTTTCTAAATTGTGTTTGGCAGTTGAAGCAAAAATTATAACACTCTTACATGTTGTTCAATGTATGTGAGGGAAATAGTCATACAATTGTATTTTTAAAACAGGGATGGTAAAGGGACCTAAATAGAATCAAGGTTTCTACACTTCATTTGAAGTTGTGATACATCAATACCAGTAGACAGTGATGTTATATATGTAGACTGCAATACTAGCGTAACCAGTGAAAACAATATGGAGTGTTATACCCAAAAACATTGTAAACAAACAAAAATGCAATTATAATAGATGTTCAAATAACCCAAAAGAAATCAATAAAAGAGAAAGAGAGGAATGACAAACAAGAGAAAACAAAAAATGAGAGGACAAACTTAAGACATAACAAATCAATATTACATTAAATGTAAATGGCCTGGGTACACAAAATAAAAGATAGAGAACGGCAGAGTGGCTTTAAAATCATGACATAACTATATACTGTCTATGAGAAATTCACTACAAGTATAATAAAAGCTTGGAAAAAGAATATCATGCAAAAATTAATCAAAGTAAGTAGGTATGACTATATTCATATCATATAAAATAGACTCAAAAGCAAATAAAATTGCCAGAAATAAAGAAGGACATTACACAGCAATAGAGAAGCCAGCCCATAAAGAAGGCATAGCATAAGATAATGGGTAACTGGAGCTGAAGGGATACAGACTGTGCAACAGGACTAGATGCAAAAACTCAAAAATGGACAGCACAATAATACCTAATTGTAAAGTAATCATGTTAAAACACTGAATGAAACTGCATCTGAGCTATAGGTTTTTTTTTTTACTATTATTATTACTTTTATTTTTTTCTCTATATTAACATTCTATATCTTTTTCTGTTGTGTTGCTAGTTCTTCTAAACCGATGCAAATGTACTAAGAAACGATGATCATGCATCTATGTGATGATGTTAAGAATTACTGATTGCATATGTAGAATGGTATGATTTCTAAATGTTGGGTTAATTTCTTTTTTTCTGTTAATTAATTTTAAAAAATGTTAAAAAAAAAAAGAAGGCATAGCAATCCTAAATGTGTATCAACTAAATGACAATGCTGAAAAATATGTGAAGCAAAACCAAGAGAAGGATAAATAGACAACTTTATAATTATAGCTTGAGACTTCAATAAGCCACTCTCAAGAATGATAACAATTAGAAAGAAAATCAACAAGAATGTGGAAGAATTAAATAGCACTATTTAAGAAGAAATTAAATAGCAACCAACAAAATTTAATTACATTCATAGAACACTACACCCAACAACAGCAAAATATACTTTCTTTTCAAGCACCCACAGAACATATACCAAATAGATCATATCCTAGGCCGTGAAACAGACTTCAACATACTTATAAGAACTGAAATCATTCAGAATACATTCTCCCACAACAATGGAATCAAACTAAAAATCAGTAACAGAAAGATAAAGGAAAAGTCTCCAAACATTTGGAAATTAAACACATTTGGATCAAAGAGGAAGTCTCAAGAGAAATTTTAAAAAATACATTGGACTGAATGAAAATGAAAATACAACACATCAGAATTTGTGAGATGCAGCTAAAAGAGGGAAATTTACAATACTAAATACATGCAACAGAAAAGAGATAAAGTATTAAAGCAATAATCAAAGCTCACACCTCGAGAACCTAAAAAAAAAAAGAGCAAAATAAATCCAAATAAAGCAGAAGGAAGAAAATAATAATGTTAAGAGCAGAAGTCAAAGAAATTTAAAATAAAGAAAAATCAGTGAAACAGAGCTTATTCTTTGAGCAGATCAATAAAATTAACAAAGATCTAGTAAGACTAATAAAGAAAAAAGAAAAGAAGACACACATTACCAATACCAGAAATGAAACAGATGATATCATGATATACCCTGTAGACATCAAAAGTATAGTGAGGGAATACTACGAATAACTCTACCCACATAAATTTGACAACTTTGATGAAATGTTACATCCTCTAAATGCACAAACTTCCATAACTCACTCAATGAAATAGATACTTTGAGTACCCCTGTAATTATTAAGGTAATTAAATTTGTAGTTTCAAAACTCCAAAAGAAGAATTCAAAAGAAATCTCCAGGCAAACCTGAATTCAATGGAGAATTGTTCCAAACATGTAAAGGAGAATTTACAACAATTCCTCACAATCTCTTCCAGAAAATAAATGGGGTAGAAACACTTCCCAATTCATTTTATGAAGCCAGTATTACCCCAATACCAGTAGTATAACAAAAAAGAAAATACAGACCAATATTCTTCATAAATATATAGAAAAAATCCTTAAAAACACACTACCAAATAGAATTCAGCAACATACAAAAAGAATTATACATCATGAACTGTGGCTTATTTCAGGTATGCAGGCTGGTTTAAGTCTTAAATATCAATTCATATAATCCCCGATATTATCAGACTAAAGAACAAAGTACACATGATAATATCAATGAATGCTAAAAAAATCATTTGAAAAAGTTGACACCCATTTATGATAAAAATGTTGAGAAAAACAGAATTAAAGGGAACTTCCTCAGCTTGACAAAAAGAATCTATAAATCCTTATAGCTATCATTATACTTAATAGTGAAAAACAATAATTTCTCTTTCTATGGAATATAGTGCTGAAATTTCTATCCAGTGCAATAATGCAAGAAAAAAGAAGTAAAAACATATATATTGGAAAGGAAAAATTACAATTTTCCCTATTTTCAGATGGCATGATTTTCTAAATGAAATCCCAAGTTAACAACAAGAAAATATTCAACAAATAAGTGAGTTCAGTAAGACTGCCAGATTCAGATAAATATACAAAAATCATTTGGATTTCTATATAATAGCAATGAACATGAGAACACTGACAAAATACCATTTATAATTGCTTAAAAATTCAAATATTCAGGTATAAAACTAACAAAATATATGCAAGACATATGCTGAAAACTATAAAATGTTGATTTTAAAAAATCAGAGAATACATAAATAAATGGAGAGACATACTTTGTTAATGGATGGAAGATTCATATAGTAAAGATGTCAATTCTCCCCAAATTGATATACAGGCTTAACCAATTCCTTTCAAAGTTTCAGCAAGATTTTTGGTAGACATAGACTAGCTTATTCTAAAATGTATATAGAAAGGCAAAGAAACTAAAATAGGTGAAAATAATTTTGAAAAAGAACAAAGTGGGAGAAATCAGTCTATCCAAAGCATATGTTGATATGCTTAATATTACCCTACATTTCTCTGATGTTTTATTTGTTCTTCATTCTTTTTTTTTTTTTTTTGCATGGGCAGGCACCAGGAACAGAACTCGGGTTTTTGGCATGGCAGGAAACCGAGCCACCATGGCCCGCCCTGTTGTTCATTCTTTTTTTGTTTATTGGATTATATAATCTTTATCAATCTATCTTAAAGTTCTCTTTCTTCTGTCAGTTTAACTCTACTGTTGAGCACCTCTACTGCATTTCTCATTTCAGTTATTGTACTTTTTAACTCCAGAATTTCCTTTTGATTCTTTATAACAATAATTCCATCTCTTTATTGATATACTGTATGTGATATGATACTATTATTGTACCTTCCTTTACTTCTTTAATTATGGTTCTTGCCTGTTAAATCCAATATCTGGTTGCTTTCCCTGGCAGTTTCAATTACCTGCCTTTTGTCCGGTGTATGGGTTTTATATAGCAACTCTGGGTGTAGCCATAAATGGGATCCTTGTTGTCAGCAATACGTTGGAGTAGGAAGCTCCAAACATACCTGTTCTAGTTTGCTAGCTGCCAGAATGCAATATACCAGAAACAGAATGGCTTTTAAAAAGGGGAATTTAATAAGTTGCTAGTTTACAGTTCTAAGGCTGAGAAAATGTCTCAATTACAAGTCTATAGAAATGTCCAATCAAAGGTATCCAGGGAACCTTGGTTTAAGAAGGCCAATGAAGTTCTGGGTTTCTCTCTCAAGTGAGAAGGTACATGGCAAACATAGTCACAGTTTCTCTCTCATCTGGAAAGGCACATGGTTAACATGGTCAGGGTTTCTCTCTCATCTGGAAGGGCACATGGCAAACATGGTGTCATCTGCTAGCTTCTTCTCCTGGCTTCCTGTTTCATGAAGCTCCCTGGGAGGCATCTTCCTTCTTCATCTCCAAAGGTCACTGGCTTGTGGGCTCTCTGCTTCTCATGGCTATGTCATTCTTCTCTGCTGTCTCTGAATCTCCTTCATTCTCCAAAATGTTTCCTCTTTCATAGGACTTCAGAAACTAATCAATACCCATCCAAATGGGTGGAGACATGTCATCACCTAATCCAGTTTAACAACCACTTTTGATTAAATCATATCTTCGGGGAGATAATCTAATTACAGTTTCAAGCATAAGCATTGAATAGGGATTAGAAGAAATGGCTGCCTTTACAAAATGGATTAGGATTAAAGCATGGCTTTTCTAGGGTACATACATCATTTCACACCAGTACGATACCTTCCACAGAAACATAAAAAACAAGCAGAAATTGACAGAATCAACTTTCTCAGGACTCAAAAACAGTCAAAGACATATAGCAGCTAAGTGAATGCTGAATCAAGAAAAATGCATTTAAAAATAGAAAAGCTTAATGGTGCTTTCATTTGCCCAGCTCCCTACCCAAAGCTTGGTTGCAGTCTATGGGGCAGTGCCCAATGCTCCCGCTGGTGGGTTTCTGATCTCTGGTTACAGAGGAAGAAAAGCACACCTGTGCTGGTCTGAATCTGTGGTGGACCCAGAAAAGCCATGCCCTTTGATCCTCATTCAATATTGCTGGGTGAGAGCATTTTGATTGTTTCCATGAAGATGTGACCCACCCAATTGTGGGTGGTAACTTTTGATTAGATGATTTCCATGGAGGTGTGTCTCCACCCACTGAAGGTGGAGTTGCTTGCTGGACTCCTTTAAACATTTTGGAGAGAGTCCCTTTTGGTAGAGCCACATGAAAGCCAGCAGATGCCTCCATGTTTGCCATGTGCCCTTCCAGCTGAGAGAGAAACATTGAACGTAGTTGGCCTTCTTGAATCAAGGTATCTTTCTCCGGATGCCTTAGATTGGGCATTTCTATACACTTAATTGGGACATTTCCTTGGCCTTAGAACTGTAAACTAGAAACTTACTAAATTCCCCTTGTTAAAAGCCATTCCATTTCTGGTATATTGCATTCCGGCAGCTAGCAAACTAGAACAACACTTTATGGATGAAATTAGTGTATGTATGTGTTTGTGTCAATTTGTCTGGTGGCTACTTGAAGGACTGATCAAGGCATTCATTTCTGTTTACCTAACCCACAACTCACTGGTAGTGGAGAAGCAGCAGGCTTAGCTGTGAAAATACTGCAGGGGAACAATCAAGTCACGGCCTCCTGGGATGAAAACTTACAGTTGAAACATGTAATAGAGCATTCGAGGCTTGGGAGGATACATGGAGACACTTCCCAGTGGAAAGTTGAATATCCAGGAGCTTTTGTGCATACCTGGGAATTTTTTTATGTCTCATGTGTGCCCAGGGCAAGATGTATCTTAGAAAAGACTTGAAAAGACCCTACATGTTCACCATAGGGCTGATCCCTAAACTCAGTGTAAGGTGGGCTCTATGAAGGAGAGCTTCAGTACGAGACAGTTTTCAAAGAATGGTAAAAGATTTTTGCTTTTTTGGTTGCTGTCTTTTTTTCCTGAGCTCCTGGCATATAGGGAAATCTCTGTCAAAACAAATACTAGCTGTATGCAAGCTAAAGGAAAAGAGACTTCTATGACCTCATATAAAAAGGAATACTGTGGAGGCCAAAAGACAGAGGAACGACATATTTAAAGTGCTGAAAGGAAAAAAAAACCTGTCTAACAATGAGTTCTACGTCTAGCAAAACCATCCTTTAAAACTGAGAGAAATTAAGACATCTTAAGATAAATTAAGGGAGTTTGTTATCACTAGATCTGACTTACACAAATGTAAGAGGGAATCCTTCAGGATAAAAGGAAAGGACCCTATACATAACTTGAAGTTCAAGTAACTTGAAGCTACAGGAAAGAATAAACGTTTGTGATAAATGTAAATACATGAGTATATATCTACTATGCCATAATATGCCAGTATTATGTTCTTGGTTAGTAATTTCATTTTTGTGTGTACTACATGATCTAAAATACAAATTCATAAAAAAATCATAAATCTATAACACTGGACACACAATCTATAAAAATGTAATTTGGGACAAGTTTAACAAAGAGTGGAGGAAGTGGGATATAGGAGCAGAGATTGTGTATGCTATTCAAGTTAAGTTGCTATCTAATCAAACTAGAATGTATGATAAAATGTAGAATGTAGAATGAAGGATATTAAATGTAATCCCATGGTAATCATAATGAAAATATCCTTTAAAATATGTAAAAGAAGGAAATCACAGTCATCTACCAAAAGGGTCAACTGAAAAAAAAGACAGTAAAGGGAAAAATGAGGGACAAAAAAGGTATAAGACATACAAAAAATAAATGACAAATTGGCTGCAGTAAGTTTTGTCCTAACAGTGATTACTGTAATTGCAAATGGACCAAACTCTCCAATCAAAAGACAGAGATTGGCAAGTGGACTAAAATAGCATGATTCAACTAGCGTGATCTCTTAGTGTGGGTTCAGTTCTAGACCACCACAGTAAAGTGAATATTACAATAAGGTGAATCACATGAATATTTTGGTTATGTTTATACTATACTGCAATCTATTAAGTTTGCAAAATAATTTTATCTAAAAGAAAAAATATGTACACACCTCAGTTAAAATGTGATACAGGCAAAAAAAAGAAAAAATGAAAAATAAATATTGAAAGCAAATCAAAAAAGAAGAAAAGAAAATAAGGGGGAAAATGTGACACAGAGATAGAAAGTGAGCACATGCTGTTGGAAAAAATGGCGCTGAAACACTTGCTCAACACAGAGTTGTCACAAACCTTCAATTTGTAAAACAACAGCAACAAAACTTCAAAGTTCGGGCGGGCCATGGTGGCTCAGCAGGTAAGAATGCTTGCCTGCCACGCCCGAGGACCCGGGTTCGATTCCTGGTGCCTGCCCATGTTAAAAAAAAAAAAAAACTTCAAAGTTCAATGAAGTGAAAGTATGGCTGTATATTCTGTTTACAAGAGACTCACCTTAGAACTGAAAAGGATGGAAAAATTTTTCCATGCAAAGAGTAGTTAGGAGAGAGCTGGAGTGGCAACACTTATATCAGACAAAATAGACTTTAAGTTTAAAACCATTATAAGAGACAAAAAAGGACATTATATAATGATAAAAAGATCAATTTACCAAGAAGATATAATGATTATAAACAGAGCCTGTTCTAGTTTGCTAGCTGCCAGAATGCAACACACCAGAAATGGATTGGCTTTTAATAAAAGGGGATTTATTTTGTTAATTCTTCAGAGGAAAGGCAGCTAACTTTCAAATGAGGTTCTTTCTTGTGTGGGCTGATCTCTGCTGGCCTTCTCTCAAGGCCTCTGGGTTCCAACAACTCTCCCCAGGGTGATTCCTTTCTGCATCTCCAAAGGCCTGGGCTGAGCTGCAAGTCCTGAGATGAGTCCTTCCTACATTGGTCAAGGTCCCTAACCAATGTTTCCATTCATCTATCACATACAAAGACTATTTCCAGAGTTCCATAACAATTTCAAGTTAATCCCTCTTCAAAGGATTTTACCATTTTACAGTCTGGATTGGCTCTTAAAGTATATTTCAATTCTAGAAATTACATTTGTCAAATCAATGGCCGTTTCTACACTCTTCCCCATTTTCTGGCTCATCTTTTAAACAAAGAGGGGGGAGCAAGTCGCCAGTAAACTAAGTACTCAAAAATAATGAATAATCTATTCGGAAAAAAACCAGCTTGCACACCACCTCAAATACGTGAAAGTTTTTCTGAACCAAACAAAAGATTAATAACTGAATTTCAGACTTACAGCTAATATACCTCAGGAATGTACTTAGCGATAATGACTGAAATACAATATTTGCTAACATTAAATATACTTTAGTGTTACAGAGTAAATATGTGAAACATATAACCTTGTCATTCCCTGAAACTCTGGGTATTTTTGTCACGCCTGAGACTCAGAGTTAGAGCTCCGAAGCTATGAAAGTCAGCTCTACCCTATATAGGAACTGTTTAAGGAGTTGAAAAAGAGATCAGACTTTGACTAGAGATATGAATGAAGCTGCTCTGGATAAGACTGGGGTAGATCAGAATACAGGGTAAAGGATGATATGGCCTATATTTTAAAACTTTAACTTCTGTATGAGACCAAAGGAAGAGATGTTTATTTGGTGCAAATTTATATTTTGAGTAGTGCATTACCGAATTTAACTTCTATGCTCAGTTTAGTAGAACATGTAAGTATGTGGAATCTTGAATAGGGTGTGAGATTTTGTTGGTTTGTCCACGTTAGCGTGATGCCCCAATATATCTCAGAGTAATCTTGGAGTGAATAAAGAAGTATTTGCAAAGTTCCCTTGGGGGATTTTTAGGGAGAAAGGAGGAAATATTCAACCTCCCCATTTGGAGAATTCCTTGGTATTCCCAGAAGCAGTGGGGGCAACTAAACCAATAGTCTGAGCCCTTGATCTTGGGGTTCACCCCTATGAAACTTATTCCTGCAAAAGATAGGCTAAACTGGGTGGGCCACAGTCGCTCAGCAGGCAGGAATGCTTGCCTGCAATGCCAGAGGACCCAGGTTTGATTCCCGGTGCCTGCCCATGTAAAAAAAAAAAGTAAAAAATAAAAATATATTAAAAAGATAGGCTAAACCTACTTAAAAGTAGAGAAACTAAACCTACTTATAATTATGCCTGAAAGTCACACCCAGAGAACCTCTTTTGTTGCTCAAATGTGGCCTCACTCTCTAAGCCAACTCTGCAGATGAACTCACTGCCCTCCCCCTTATGTGGGACATAACTCCCAGGGTGGTAAATCTTCCTGGAAACATGGGACAGAACTCCTGGGATTTGCTGGGACCTGACATCCTGGGAATGAGAAAGCCTTCTTGACCAAAAGGGGGAAGAGAGAAATGAGATAAAATAAAGTTTCAGTGGCTCAGAGATTTCAAACAGTTGAGAGGTTATCCTGGAGGTTTTTCTTATGCATTATATAGCTATCCCTTCTTAGTTTATGAAGTTTTGAAGTGGCTGGAGGGAAGTACCTGAAACTGTTGAGCTGTGTTTCAGTAGCCTCGATTCTTCTTTTTTAAAAATTTTTTTAGTAGCCTTGATTCTTGAAGATAATTGTATAATGATATAGCTTTTACACTGTGACTGTGTGATGGTAAAAACTTTGTATTGGATGCTCCTTTTATCCAGGGTTTGTACAGATGAGTAAAAAAAGGGATAAAAAATGAATAAATAATAGGGGGGATAAGGGGTAGAATAAATTGGGTAGATTGAAATACTAGTGGTCAATGAAAGGGAAGGGTAAGGGGCATGGGATGTATGAGTTTTTTCTTTTTACTTCTTTTTCTGGAGTGATGCAAATGTTCTAGAAATGATCAAGGTGATGAATAAACAACTATGTGGTGATATTATGAGCATTTGATTGTACACCATGTATGGACTCATGTGTGTGAAGATTTGTCAATAAAAGTATTTTAAAAAATAATCAAAGCTACTGGAGCACAGTTCAACAGCTTCAGGTACTTCCCTCTAGCCACTCCAATAACAACAAACTGAAAAGGGATATCTACATAACGCATAAGAATAACCTCCAAGATAACCCCTCAACTCTGAAATCTCTTAGCCACTGAAACTTTATTTTGCCTCATTTCTCTCTTCCCCCTTTTGGTCAAGAAGGTTTTCTCAATCCCATGATGCCAGGCCTTGATTCATTCTAGGAGTTCTGTCCCACATTGCCAGGGAGAGTTACACCCCTTGGAGCCATGTCCTATGTAGTGAGGGAGGACAGTTAGTTCACCTTCGAGTTGGCTTAGAGAGAGAGGCTACATATAAGCAACAAAAGAGGTTCTCTGGGGGTGACTAGTAGACCTAATTTTAAATAGGTTTAGCTTCTCCTGTGCAGAAAAAAGTTTCAGAGGACCAAACCCCAAGATTGAAGGCTCAGCCTATTGAATTGGTTGTCCCTATGCTTGTGAGAATACCAGCAATTCCCCAGATAAGGAAATTTAATATTTACTCCTTTCTCCCAAGCCCCCCAAGAGGACTTTGCAAATACTTTTTTATTCTCTGCTGAAATTACTCTGGGATATATCAGGGCATCACACTAAACTGTACAAACCAGCAAGATCTCATGCCTTATTCAAGATTCCATGTACTTATGGTGTTCTACTAAACTGACCATACAAGTTAAAATGATAATGCACTACCAAAAATATAAATTTTGCACCTGATAAACATCTCTCCCTTTGTTCTCACACTGAAGTTAGAGTTTTAAAATATGGACCATATCATCCTTTATCCTGTGTTCTGATTTACCTTAGTCCTATCCAGATTAGCTTCATTCATATCTCTAGTTGAAGTCTGATCACTATTTCAATGTTTTAAACAGTAGCTGTATTGAGTAATTGCATTACTTTTGATTTTTTAAAACTCTTTTATTGTATAGTATAACATATATACAAAGCAAAGAAATAAAAAAGCAATAGTTTTCAAAGCACTCTTTAACAAGTAGTTACAGGACAGTTTCTAGAGATTGTCATGGGCTACCTATGATCCTCTCAGAGTTTTCCTTCTAGCTGCTCCAGAATAGGAGGCTAGAGGGCTTATATACTTTATCATCACAATCGATGTTTTTTCCTTATTTTTTATGAAAAAACGTATATATAAAAAAGCAGTAAATTCCAAAGCACAGTACCACAATTAGTTGTAGAACATATTTCAGAGTTTGAAATGTGTTACAATTTCACCATTTTAGGTTTTAACTTCTGGCTGCTCTAAGATACTGGAGACTAAAAGAGATATCAATTTAATGATTCAGCTTTCATATTCATTTGTTAAGTCCTATCTTCTATGTATAACTCTGCCATCACCTTTGACCTTTCCATCCCTCTCTTTATGGTTGTTTGGGCTATGGTAATTCTAAATTTTTTATATTAGAAGGGTCTGTCACTAATATGGGGTAAGAAATTGGAACTATCTAATGTTCTGGAGAGGCTGAGCTAGGTTTCAGGACTTATCTGGACCAGTGACCCATCTAGAGGTTGTGGGTTTCTGGAAAGATACTCTAGTGCCTGGAACCCTTGTGGAATCTTATATATTGCCCTAGGTGTTCTTTAGGATTGACTGGAATGGTCCTGATTGGGGTTTGGCAGGTTATGATAGGTAGCAAGGTCTACCTGAAGCTTGTGTAAGAGCAACCTCCAGAGTAGCCTCTTGACTCTATTTGAACTCTCTCTGCTACTGATACTTTATTAGTTACACTTCTTTTCCCCCTTTTGGTCAGGATGGAATTGTTGATCCCATGGTGCCAGGGGTGGATTCATCCCTGGGAGTCATCTCCCATGTCGCCAAGGAGACTTTCACTCCTGAATGTCATGCCCCACGTAGGGAGAAGGGCAGTGATTTCACTTGCAGAGCTGGTCTTAGAGAGTGAGGCCACATCTGAGCAACAAAAGAGGTCCTCTGGGAAGTAACTCTTAGTTACAGACCAAATTAACCTTTCTTCCATACCTTAGACATGCCTATAGGTAGTCTAAGCTTCGCTACCTACATAAGCTTCACAAGGGTAAGCTTCATGATCAAGGGCATGGCCTATTGATTCGGGTATCCCTAAAGTTTGACACAGTATCAGGAGATTCCCTGATGGTATGGTTCAATAGTTCCATATTCTTTCCACCTTCCCTCAAGGGATTTTGCCAATACTTTTTGATCATCTGCTTAATATACTCTTGGATGTATCCAGACATTACAATAATCTATACAGGATTAAAGGACCTGTTATTCTGGGCTCCCTATGTTTCAGTTGTTCAAATGAGCTTTACAGATAGGTTGAGTTAGATTATGAGCTACAGAAAATTTCAGTTCCAGACCAAATAAACCTTTCTTCCATTGGTCTCAAAGAGTATGTGTGGATCTAAAATATAGACGCTGTTTTCCTTACCCCTGTGTTCTGAATTACTTTAACCCCAACCTGTTAGGCTTCATTCTTATCTCTAAATATTGGTTATATATATAAAACAGCCACTTGAAATCCAGAAATAATAATCACCTCTCTGGATTTAATGTGTCTGCTCTAACAATTTACATTCTAGCCCCCTGTTTTCTTACAGGCGTTTTCTAAAGGTGACCATACCATTATTGTTTTTTTGTTTCTGGCTTATTTTGTCTCACCAAATGTCCCACATGTTCATTCACATCATTTCATGCTACATGACTACTTTTGATGTTTTAATATATTACATTAAAATATTATTTATCTTGATTTTTAGTTTTTGGAAACCCCTTAAAGTTCTTCCCACAGGGGAATGCCTTACTCTCTCCCCAGCTCTACTCCCTCCAATCCCAGTCTCCCTGCATTTATGCTCTGTGTAATTCCCACCTCTTGAATGTAGGCTGGACTTAGTGACTCACTTCTAACAGACAGAATATGACAAAAGTGATGACATGTCCCTTCTGTGGTTAGATTATAAAAAGACTGTACCTTCTGTCTTGCCCTTGTACTCTCAATCTGTTTTGGAGTCTTTACTCTGAAGGAAGTCACTTACTGTACTGTGAACTGCCCATGCGATACGGGCCTGAGGTCTGCCCACAGCCACATGAATGAGTTTGGAAGTGGCTTCTCCTCCAGTCAAGCATGGAGATACTGCAGACCTGAAAACACATTGACTGCAGTCTTTTTATAGCTCCTGACTCAGAAGAACCCAACTACACAGGGTCCAGAAGCTTAACTCAAATAAACTGTAAGAAAATAAATGTTGATTGTGTTAAACTACAAGAAGTGTATTTCAGACACTAGGGCACCTCTAGCATTTTAGCACTCTGTGACCTATAACTATAAACATTACCTCTTGATACTAACACAGTTCAGTGTCCAGTAAATGCTTCTCCATATTTTTTCCCTTAGGTCTTTGAAACAAAAGTGACTATGTTTGAGTGACACAAAAATCTGTGGGTTTTGTGGCTGCCTGCTACAAAACAAATACTGCATTGAACTACGGAGAGGATATGAGCATTGGCATCACTTAGCTAATAGACAATTAACTTTTCAAACTTTCTTCTTAGACAATATAAAGTCAATATATTCCCGTTTAATAAAATGTAATTTCTTAGTACACCAGTTAACCCTTTCCTTAATTTTTTCTGGTGTTAAAATTCATGGTTCCAGAGGTGCTCACAAATTGATGTTGTATTTTCAAGAGTTGCAAAAAGTTTCTGGGGAACATTAGGCATTATTAAGCAACACGTTAACCTTAAATTTGCATATATGTATTTTTAGATGCAATGTTCATGAAGTATGATACTTATTCTTTCTAATGGTGGACTAAATAGAACTGAATGCAAGAAATGAAAAGTCTAAGTTTTATAAGACATTTATTAATTGTAATGACATTTTCTAGACATTAGATTTTAAATAATTCAAACTAATTAAACAATTTTATTTTAAAATTTGATATTCATCAATTATAATTTGAATTTGGCTTTCCAACGTTAGTAGAAAATTTTGAATAGTTAAAAAGAAAAATACTCAGTGGCAGAGTTCTTACCTGCCACGCTAGAGACCTGGGATCAATTCCTGGAGCCTGCCTATGACAAAAAAAGAAAAATCTTTTTTGAACACATAGGAAAAATAGTTTAAACTCTGGATTTTTACATTTACTTTAACTTGCATTTTCAATGAAATATGCTCAAATTGAGCACATATTGAATACAATGACATTTTGTGTTTAATTTATTGTCATAACTGTCACAATTATATAAGAGTTTAACCTCAAATTATGTGAAAGTTTAGATGGTAATAAGGTAGTTACTGATTTTACTTGGTTGAAAGCAAGAAAAATAAATTATATGGAAAATATGTTATTTGTTAATTATATTTGTCTTTATTATCCTTCACAATTTGGAGGCTAGAAGTCCAAAATCAAGGTATCAGCTGCCCATGCCTTCTTTGAAGTGTGCAGCATTCTGGTGGTGGCTTGCCGGCCATCATCCTCTGCCTCTGTTAAGTGGTGATCTGCTTCTTTCTGTCCCCTCCCTTGGCTTGGACTTCCATGTCCACATTTCCTTTGCTTTTAAGGACTCCAATCATACTGGATTAAAGCTCAACCTGATTCAACTTGGCCTCATTTAAGTAGGATAATTGAAGATGCTATATACAAATGAGCCTATACACACAGTTCTGGGGGCTGGGATGTGAAGGTCCCATTTACAAGTGAGTTTATATCTCTAGCACCGGTGGTTAGGACTTACACGTGTCTTCGTGCAGGCCATCATACAATCTACCACACAGTCCTACAATCAGCGTCAGTCAAAAAAACTAAATAAATAGCACTATCGTGAGTGTAATCAGAGACATTGGGGATCGTGTTGAGTGAGCAATGTGCTTATAACGGGTGATATGGAGATGTGGTATGGTCGGACTGCAGACCCTCAATTTGGATGGACTTTAAACCAAATAATTTGTCCCTCCCTGAGACAAAGATGACTCATAATCTCATTTAATGAGATGACATTATTTAGATTATGAAAAGGCAAAATAATTCTTTCAGTACATTTTGAACATTTATTGAAAAAAAAGAAGGGAATTGCAGACATGCTCAAGGAATGAATTGAAAAATGTAAATTCAGCATTTCCCCTCTAGTATTAAACACTGCAGTTTAAGCTCTGGTTTGGCCCAATCTATTATTATTATTGCTGTTTTTATTGTTGTAATTGCTATGGTTTTGTCTTAAAAGGTGTCTGCAGAGGGTTCAAGGAAAGCTTCAGGTTCATACAGTATGGAAATGGCCTGTTGATGCGTTTGTTTCTACCCTACATTGGAGTTTATTGAGGATAAGGGACTATGTCTTAGCTCTTGTCTCTCAGAGGTCAACAGAGGAAGGGCCACTTTCTTTGTTGGAGTTTAAGGATATATTTAAAAAATCAAGAAATACAAAAACACATCTCTAAAAATTATGCTCTGTTTTAAATCTTAACACAATAAATTTTTCATAGAATGGAATATAATACAGTAACTACGCTTTTCAAAAGATGGTGACAAGATCTTTAGAAAGAATGTACTAATTCATAGAGCCCTGTAGGGACAAAAGTTTAAAGTTGCCGAATTGCCATCCTTCACTCTGTCCCTGTAGCTCCCTCTGTATTTTATTCCCTTCACGAATATGAATCCTGGAGTCAGGGGGACCTTCTTATTTCCCTGGTCCCAGGTCTTGCAATGGTCCTGGTCTTAATCATCTTTGTACCTTGAGTTTAGCTTTTGTTCATAGCAGGTAATTCAACAGATACTTTTTGACACGTGTCTTTTAAACCAAGTTCTTTTAAGAATGAGTCATTTGAATTCTGCTGAAAATCAAGACATCAGAAAATGAGTTTGCTATTTGGTTGCTAGGACTCCTAAACCTCTATTCTACGTGTAATCTTTAGGCATTGCGTGCTGTTACCAAACTTCTAGTGCATGATTTTCCTTTGAAGTGCTTTCCTAGCATGATTCAGATTTCTTAAATGGAAAAATCTAAACTAAATTCAAGTGGGAGTGGGAGTGTGTGGGGTCAATTTATAGAAAATCAATATGAACACATTTTATTAGAGATAAACTCAAGAATGACATTCAGAGACTTCTAGAGCCCTCTCAGATATATGCTAGAACAGATGAAAGCCCCAGAATACCTAGAAATATCCAATTCATCCCAGGCTTCTCCAGACCAGGCTTCCTGGCCAAAGCCCATATGGGACAATGGGAGTTTTCTGGAGCTCAGCCTTTTCCCTCTTTTTATTCCACTCACTCTAGCTAGATGATTTCACCCATGTGCTTGCTTAACAAATCCAGATCTATACCTCCAGTTCAGACATTCCTCAGTAAGAGGAATAAATGTGACATTCAGAAGATTAGAAAAACTTTTATTCACTTTTTGCTATGTATGTTTGCTATGTATATAGTCACATATCTATATACATATACAGCTCTGGGCGGGTAGCTCTGCTGGGATGCCCCTCGGGCACCTCAATACGTTATCTTCTGAACGTCAAATTTATTCCCCTTACTGAGAGCCTATTCTTGGTTATTGACACCACACCCAGCCCAAGTCAGAAATCTGAGAGCGTTCTTTTTCTTTTCTTCTCTTACTTTTCTCTTTCTCAAACACATACATCTGATCAGCATACTGCCGAGACCTGTTGATTTAATCCCTTTAATAACACTCAAACCATGATAAACAATCTGTCAGGAAAGCCATTGATAAGTTTTATGAAGAGGGTTTGGCAGTTTCTATCTTTTCACAAACCATATAACGATATGTAAAACAAGGGTACAGTTAACCCACAAATTATCAAACTGAGATATGTGAGTATATCCATAGCAAAAAAGTGAATTAAAAATACACACAAAAAATGTTGACATTAACTTCCTTTGGTGGTGGAATGACAGAATGTTTAACTTTTCTTACTTATAAGGTTTAGTATTTTAAAAATATCCACACCAAGCATGTATTATTAGATGTGGCTGCATGAAGACTGAGATATTTGTATTGTTCACTCTGAATCTGAAGTGCCTTGAACAGTGCCTTATACACAGTAGGTGCTCAATAGATATTTGTTCAGTGAACGAATCTTTATAATGTAAAAAGATTAAAAAAAAAGATCTGAAAAGAAACAAATACAGATTAAAATTCCATTTCTCCATCTTCCTTGATTGTTTCTTATTATAATATACTCATCCTTTTCTTTAGACTCTCTGGCTAACAGCGGTCAGCCCCGCCGCATCTGCAGAAACAGCCTCTGGCTCTTTATCGGCTCGACCTTATAAAAGATTCACACTCAGTCCTTCCTTTCACCTTCCCCAGCAGGCGTCGGTAGACATCCTGGTCTAGCAATGAGTTTTCATTTCCACTTTTTTGGGAGAAAGCAGCACTTCCTCCTAGTGCCTGAATTTAGAAAGGCTATGTGTCAATCTCAGGGCCTCGCGGACTGCTTTCGGACACTGCGAACTCCAGGATCACACCAGGCGACCGTGTCACGCTAGCGCTCGTCGTGCTGCTGCCCTCTAGTGGCGCACAGGCCGCCGTAGAGCCCATTGCTTTTCTCGCAAGACAAGGGGCCTCATCTTTCAGACAAGGGGTTCTCAAGCGCGAAAAGTACTGGGTCATTGAAACTAGCCACAGTCCACCATTCTCCCACCAAAACAACCAAAATAATCCAGTACCGGGGGGAGGATTTTCCAGGCCCAGCACTTGAAGGTTGGGCTGAGATGGTGTTCCTCAGACTGAGAGCAGAGTCTGAACACTGTCTTTTGTGCTACCCTCTGCTTGCAGAGATGCAAAAGCAAAGTAACCTGAGAAGAGTGATTCTCCTGGCCAGGGACTCAGGGCCCAGGTGTCTACCTTGATGGCAAATGAATTTAGGGGACGAATGGGGAGGAGGCAGTATTTTCTGGTACGCAAAAGGGGACCTGTCCATTATAGTTTAATTAGCCCCTCAGTTCTCCAGGATTTTGGTCTGGTTTGTCTGTTTGATTTGTTTTGTTTTTGCATCTGGACACAAGCTTTCCTAACCTTTCACCTTTTTCTTTCTTCACCTTATTTTAATCCCTGATCCCTGCTTCACCTGCTCTGATAGCTCCAAGCCTGTGCTCACTCATCCTCTTTTCCAAGCCTACAATCCAGACTCACTCAGCCTTTAAGGGGTGTGGCATAAATGTAGATGGTATTTAAAATGAGCTCCATTTCTGTTTGTCTCCTTATCCTCTCACAGATACATTTGAGTCCATTGTCCTGAAAGAGGATAGTTTCAGTGATTAAAATGCCTTAAAAGGGATAAGCCAATAGAACAGTGGAACAGAATATCATACCTAAAACCAACTCAGCATCAATATGGGAGCTAAGGTATTTTACAGCACCTAAAACCTAACATTTGTAACCCATATCCTGATTCTAAGTTATAACAAGAAAAAGTGTCTAGAATTCCTCTCTGTATAACCGATCTTCAATCTTTGAAGCCACCTCTTTCCCCTTCCTCACTCCGCTGGCTCTGACTGTCATTGTTGGGACACCTCTCCATATATAGATTCTCTTTTCATACCATATGGGCCCAGAACCTTGCCGAGTGTGGCAGGCAGCCTCTGAGATGGCCCTCTCTGAGGCCCATCTCCTGGTAGTGAAGCCCTGTGTAAAATCCCCTTCCCTTGAAAGTGGGCTGGATCTCGTTTCTTCCAAAAACAGAAGTGTAATTCCCAGGGCCGTCTTGATCCTCTGACCTCTCCAATGGGTAGGGGTCCAGATTCTTCTCTCCAGAAACTGTGGATGAAAGATTTAAAGTTCCAGGGTGGTGATTTAATGTGAAGGGTCTACAAAAGTCCCTGGGCAAAAGGAGCAAGGATGTTTGTGTATACACTTGGGGAGGAGAAGGTGCATGGGTGGAGATGTTAGGGAAAATTCAGTGTTCTAAGGTCTAAAGTTTTCGAGGAGCCAGGCAATGATTTTGGCTTGCTTCCTCTTGCAGTAGCTCCCGTCCCCTTTTCTGCTTGCTTCTTCCATTGTTAAGATCTCCCTTGCCGTCTCCACCCCTTTTCTCCTGCTTTTGCAGTGCTGACTTGAGCTAGGAAGCAGGACTTTTAAAAAGCTTTATTGATGTTTACTTGATATGCAATAAGAGGGCATATTTAAAGTGCATAATTTACAGCATGTAAGCGCATAATTTGTAAAATTATCACTATAAGCAAGAGCATGAACATATCCATAATTTCCAAAGATTTTTTTTTCTCCTTTGTAATCCCTCTATCCTGCCCTTTCTTGTTCTCCCTGTCTCAGGCAACCACTGACCTGCTCTCTGTAACTTTTGATTAGTTTGATATTTTAGTTTTTTATAAAAATGGTGCTTTAAAAATTCATAGAATGGAAAATGAGATGCCTGTATAGTTTTACAAAACAGTTTATCTTCTTTCGCCTCTGGAAATTAATTTGTGGTTAATTATGGGATGTCTTTCTAGGGAATTAATAAAATTGATCTTGAAATTGTGTGAGTTATTAAGATATGGTCTCTCTATACCCTGTTTTCTGAAAGAGCAGCTGGATCTCTGCAAATAAATGCCTTTCTCCTAGGTTATTCCTTAGCAGCCTTTCTCCTAGGTTCTTCCTTAGCAGATGCTAGAGAGAAATTGCACGACTGGAGGAGAGAGCAGGGACTTACTCCTTCCTGGCTGCTCCCTGTTGGTTTCCTGTTAGATTGCCCTGAAGCTACTTCTTCATCCTTGAAGCTTTCATTCTCTTCACAAGGCAGTATTTGAATCCCATTTGCTGGATTTTAAAAACGTGTACTACCAGCGCATGTGGCCCCATGCAAGAGACACCAGCATTAGTCAACAGATGTCCACTCCTTAGTGAAAAGGATCCCTCTCTCTGACCACAGAGAACCAGCATCAGAAAAGTAGTGCCACTTCCTTGTCAATCTTGGTTTCAGCTCAGCAAGGCTTCTTTTTTAAGTTTCAACGTTTAATAACTCTAAGCATCTCCCCTTTGTTCCTCAGCTGCTTTCTACGGTTGCTATTTTCATGTTTCCTTAGAGTTGTCTCTCTCTCTCTCTTTTTTTTTTTTAACCCTCTCTGTTACCTAATTGGTACTTTTGTATCTAGTTTCTAATTCTATATTTTAACTTCTATCTGTTCTAATAACTGGTGTGGCTTCTGTCACCTGACAAGATTTTAACTGTTAAAGTAATAAACAGATATATATATATATATATATATGTATGTATGCTGGCCTTCTTTATTTAAATTTTCTTGCCTTGAGTTATTTGATATTTTCTTTTCTTTTTAAAGAAAATATGTAGAAGATATCTCATTATTCCTGGTAATTATATTCTATAAAGTATTTGTAAACACTGAATTAGTGAATACTAAAGCTTTGCTCCCAGGGGAGATACATGATGAGGTTCCTATAAGCATGGTCAAAACGTTTTCATTAGCAGATCAATATATAACCTTGTTTTATGTACATCTCTGTTTAAAGACACCTCATTTACTATATACTGTTGATTCATTAACACTGGACTCACTGTCAACAGTAATATACCTCATGTCCAAGCAAAGCTTATCTAACACCTGTATTTTCTCCATTAGGCACACACAAGCCTTCTTGCATTTAGGAGCACCAGACAGCACTTCAAAATTACACTTCAGGTCCATTAAAACCAGCAAAATTACCAACAAAACCCCACAAAACTGCAGAAAATGTGGCAATAGATATACCATGAAAAGGACGCTTGTTTACAGTATGGGAGCTGAAATAAAAAGGTGAAGAATCGCCTTGATTGATCTCAGCTAGGAATATATACCTCAGACCACTCAAAATTTTCACCTCTCCATGCACGTTTGCATATGACCACGAAAGTGCTGTGAGTATTGATTTTGGGGTTACAAATAAATTTTAACAAGTAAGTGAATTTGCAAATATAGAATCCATGAATTTGAAGAATAAACTGTACATATTATAATATTTATTACTATATATTATGTCATATATAGTATATTTTATATAACTGCATATAAATTTACAATATTATACATATATGCACAAAATAAACCCCACAAACCGTCTGCCAAACAAAATCTGGGACCTTTGAGTGCTCTAATTGTCCATCATTCAGAAGCACATCTATAATTCAGAAGCACATGTAATCTAATCACTTCTGTCCCGTTACTTTCCTTCCGATCCCCTTCATGTTCCTTTCCTCCTCCATTCTCCATCTCAGGCTGTCTTTTCTTTATCTGTCATATTCCTAATCTGCTAATTCCTAATTCATTTTTAACTTTGACTCCAATATTTTCCTTCCTTTCCTGAACTGAGGGAAGCAGTGTGTTGAGGTGTGAGAAGGTAGAAAGGAATAGAGATTGTAAGGAATGAAGTTGGAGGAGAAAGACTTGAAATACATTGTGTAAAGTATGTTCTGGGTCAGCGGCTATCTCAGAATCCTGCTTTGCCTACTCTATGAAAATAATTCTTTTCTTTAAGTGATTTACCTGGACTAAAGTGGACTAACACTCATTTTGTGGGAAATTATCACTTTTTTCCCCCAAATAGATTCATAAGCTTCTTTTGGAGGCCCTTCGGTTCAGTTTCATAAAGGAGAATATAAGCAAACACATGAAAAACTAAGCAAACTTTTTGTAGTTATTGCTTTTATGTTGTTGTTATTGTTAGTAATTATTTGGTTTCATATTTAATTAAATTGTAGATGTCCCAGTTGTAATCATAATTTTATTTGATGAACTATTAGGAATGAAAAAAAATCCTGTGCTAATCAAACAGTTTCAAATACTAAGACAAAATGTCTCCTGAAAGCAGTGTCTGAATCAAGGATTAGGGAGCAGGTAGCTTGTTTAGGATAAAAATCTGGGAAGCAGAAGTGAGGAGAATGTAAGTCATGGGAAAGAGTAAATTCTATACACTGTGCATGAATGAGCCGTTTATCATACTTATATATGGTGTTGAATCTCATTGGAACTGTCAGTAAAAGTGTAAAATGAGCCCCAGCATTGCACTGTGGAAGACAGGTTGGATAGATCATTTATCCATTATATTCCATTCCACAATTGATGAGAGTTGCATCCAAGAGCATTAACTCCCTAGCACTTTGCCTTGTTTCTGTGCATGGCTGAGATGCATACCAAAGTTTCAGAGAGAGCAGAGGGACTCCACTATAGGTTGATGTGGGATGTAGCAAGAAGGAAAAAAGGGAGCTGTCCAGAACCAGCTGTTCTGAAATCAAATGGGCTCAGGTGATGCGTGTTGTATATACATCTCAAGCATCACTGTCATCCATAACACAAATCCATATGTAAGGCCACAATAAATCTTCAAGGTGGTGGATGGTAGCAACTCTTTAAAAAGATTCACAGGAAAGGGTTAGTGGAATAATGCATTGTCTTCAAAGTTGGTAGCATCTCACAAGACCATGCTAAGATTCAGCTTCTCCCTTCTCCACTACACATTGTAGATCTTCCTCATCTTCAGCCAGCACTTGTATGGAATTAGGTTAATGATCTAGTAGGGGTCATTAGACCTTTATCTGTAAGGGATATGAACATTTGATCAGGCTTTGTTAGATAATGGTTTCTGAAAATGCCTAGTTTTGTAACCACCAGGGTGAAAACCCAAGTTAATTCCCCAGTTATGAAGCTTATAACAATAAACATGCTTCTTGGTATAATGGTTTATTTTTGTGGCAATCGGTTATCACCATCACAGAGACCAAAAAGTGACCAAGCAGTAATTATATCTTAGGTTTAGTGGAAAACTAAAGTCTCTTCCCAATCTAACAGAGCCTAGGTCTACGTGGAAAAAAATCTTTTTCCCAGCCTTTCATTTCTCAGCTTTTCTCATGGTGCCCCTCAATGAATAGAAATCCTTCTTGCCATATACCATTCCCTTTCTGACTCCATATTTAATTGTGTATTATGGCAATATTTCAAGGGAATCTAATATTTATATACTATTTTGCCACCTTCCTGCATCATAAATTTTAGTTTTACACAGTTCTTAAACTGAGGCTTATAATGAAACATCTCTAATAACTTATTTATTGTCTATCTCCTGAGTTCTTCCATGCTCACGACCATCTGTCATCTTTAAACTTAAATGTCATTATAAATTCATGATGCAATTTTTCTTTTCCAAAAAGAAAAAAATATTTCTCAGCTATAGTCACTAAAAAGGCTGAGATGCAAGTTCAAACAAATAGTAATGAGCTCACCAATGACAATGCTGTGACCTATCTCTACATTTCATTTCCCAATAAAAAAATGATTGAGATCCTTATTGAAATGGGTGATTCCAGGTCTTGGAAAAGAAAATTAACAGCTGAGTTTGAGACAGTTTATTGTACCAGAAAGCAAAGATTATTGGGATCATGGCCAAACGAAAAAGAGTCAACATGTAGGGCAGCCATTGACCAAAAATAACACAATTTAAGGTTCAAATGGACAATAAGTAAAAGTAATGTAAACACTGTTTCACATCAGGTTGACCCGATGCAGCAAAGGAGTTGAAAGTGCAAATATTTTATCAAGGGATAACACCTATAAGAAGAAAAAGAAGGCAAAATTGGGTAAGTGTTGCTGTTAGGCTGTTATGATGATCTTACAAAACCTCTGCCAGATGAATGGGGCGAATTCTAGAGCAAAGGTCAGTCACTACAGTAGCACTTCAGAGAAATGGTTAGGGTCTTATGCCACCCCTTGCTTAGTCCTTGGCTAATGATGGCCTCCAAAGAATTCCTTCTACGGAAAAGTTGAGCTGGCTCTTGTATTAGGTAGGGTTCTCTAGAGAAACAAAATCCCCATTGTGTTTAAAGATTCTAGCTCAGTGACAGCAGTTGCTACAGTAATATCTGACCTACAGAGAAGTGCAATTACAGAGCTCTTCAGGGATGATGGTGCTAGTCTCACAAATTATTTCTCACTGTCTGGTAAAAGTACATCCTCCAGACATTCCTGGGGTGTAAGAGCAGGCTTTGCATGATAAATCCTCTCTAACATTCCAATCTCTCTAAGCCTCTGGATCCTCTCATCTACATTATACCAGGGCAGTTCTGGCATTTTAACCTCAGGTAATGTTGGCCATCTTTTGATCCATGTTTCAACCAACCATCCAAACAAACTGTTAATACCTTTTCTAAGCCCTCTGTGGAGGGCCAGGAACAATAAATCAGGCCCGAGCAGGGAAAGTCCCCAAGAGATAAACAGTAGCCATTGTTAGGGAACTGGGGGAACGGGATGTGTTTTGGCAACAGCTAACAGCATTCTTCTGCTTCTATGATTATGCTTGCTTGCTAGCAACTGCAAACCACAACATGATTTTAGCCTTTATAAGCTCACCTTGGAAACTTCTGGGGGCTGCTCTCTGAATCTTCCTTCTTGGAAGTTTCTGAGGCAGTCACCAGCCGGCTAATAAAGACTCCAAATTGGCTTGCAGTTTTGAATCATGTGGTCTCTCTTTAGTTGTGCCCCATAACACCCTTGAGCTATAACATTGAATGCAGAATCTCTGCTTAGTGGGCCCATATCAATAAGCTCAGCCTGATCCAGCCTTACATTCCTCCCACCCTTATCCCACACCCTTAAAATCCATTGCCACACATATTCCCCTGATTTCTGTCTATATAAATTGGAAAACTCACATAGTTCTTTTGGAGTATAACGTACCTCCTCATATGTGTTACTTTGTACCTCACCTTTAGGGGCCTATTGGGACTTTAGTCTAGTTATAGGTCTGAAAGAAATGACGGGTGGTGGGGGTGGGTCATGAAAAGAATTAGAAGTATCTTCCAAGCCATTTGCTTCAGGGCCTTCATTTGCAGTTTGATCTGGTGAAACAGGATTAATCAGTCTAGGGTTAATCCCTTCAGGTGGAGGTTGGGTGGCCAACTCCTCAAGGCAGGCTGCAGGTGGGGTGGCTATGTCCTCAGGGCAAACTATTATAGGGTTATCTAGAGAAGACTCAGCATGACCTAGCATTTCAACCTCACCCCTGACATCATTATCAATACATATGTCACCATCCCATTTTTCAGGGTCCCACTCCTTTCCAGTCAATGCCCTCACTTTAATGGTAGACATCATTCAACATTGAGATTTCAGTTTACGTTGTGAAGTTACTACTCGAACAGTAAGATTCTGAGTCTGATTTTCAGAGATCTAAAGTCTACGGCTACAGGAACTAAGATTTTCCTTCAGGATACTCATAGAAATGTTCCCATCTGTCAGACGGTGCTTCAGCTTCTTGTTTGAAGCCTTAAGCCCATCCCTTTCACTCCTTAATGTAGCCAGTGTATCTAACAATAACCAGCCAACATCTCTGTACCTCTTATTTCCACGAAACTCTGTAAAGGTGTCAAAAACAACTAGAGGTTGGCTTCATACAAGCGAAGCATTAGGAGAATCGAATGGTGATATTTTGACTATCTGTTTGCCAACTCACTCCACGGATTGGCAGTGTCATTATAATTATAGGTATTATGGGGCACACTGAAAGAGAGACCACATAATTTAAAACTGCAAGCCAATTTGGACTCTTTATTAGCCAGCCGGCAACTGCCTCAGGAACTTCCAAGAAGGAAGATTCAGAGAGCAGCCCGCAGAGGTATTCAAAGTGTGCTTATAATGGCTAAAATTATGTCATGGTTTTGCAGTTGCTAGCAAGCAAGCGTATCACAGAAGCAGAAAAATGCTGTTAGCTGTTGCCGAAACACACCCCGTTCCCTCAGTTCCCTAACATTGGTTATTGTTTAGCTCTTGGGGACATTCAGCCCCAATGTTGTGGGGACTTTCCCTGCTTGGGCCTGATTGATTGCTCCTGGCCCTCCACATTCCCCACTGGTTTTATGAGAGAATCAAATCATTGTTTCTTCACTTCAATTATAAATCTGTTGATACTGGGCTCGAAGGACTAATAATTTAACAGTTTGTACTCTCCTTTGCACGTATGAGGTCAGACAGTTGATTATACAGGGTCTAAACATTAAGCCTAATAATATGAGAATCGGGGTGTCTGCTACGGTGGACAAGAGCGTGGTCAGCCATGGGGACCAGGAAAATAAGTTTTCATATCACTGGCAGGGGTCCTGTCCATGGGCCTCCAAGGTGACTGGCTGAAGCTTCTTTATCCAAACTAGGTCTCCGGGCTGCACCTGAAATAGACTTTTTTAGGGGCAGGATTTGTTGGTTCCGGATGGGCTGCCTTTACCAGTTTTTGAGTTTGCTGGGTGGCAGATTGCAGAGCTTGTAATGATTTTAGAAGAAAATGGTTATTTAATTTAGCTATTTTCTCTCCCCCCAACTTAGGAATTAGAGGGGGTGGTCACCCAAACATGATTTCATATGGGGTAATTCCCTTAACATAGGGAGTACATTTAGTTCTTAGGAAGGCAAATGGAAGGAGACTCACCCAGTTTGGCCAGTTTCGAGCTTTAGTTTATTCAAAGCTTCCTTTATTGTGTTATTCATTCTTTCAACTTGCCCTGAACTCTGTGGCCTATAAATACAATGTAATTTCCATTTGATATTTAATATTTTTGCTAACAATTGGGTAACTTGGGTGATGAACGCTGGTCCATTGTCGGACCCCATTGCAGTTGGGAGGCCAAATCGGGGGACAATTTCAGAAACTAGTTTTTAAATTATTATTTGTGCTGTCTCGGTTCTGGTAGGAAATGCCTCAGTCCATCCGGAGAAGGTGTCAATGAAGACTAATAGGTATTTGTATCCATATGGACCAGGTAATGTTTCCGTGCAGTCTATTCTCACTGTTCCCCTGGGGCTTGTCCCCTCAGCCAGGTTCCTTGGGGCATTTCTTTCCCTCAGCCAGAATTTACCTGGCAGATGTGGCATCTGGACGACACCTGCCGGGCTTGTTGTTGCAATTGGGGAATGTAGTAATTTCTCTGTAAGAGTTCAGTTAGTTTCGTACTGCCCAGGTGTGTACTCTGGTGAACCTGGGTAACCAAATTTTTTTTCCCCAGGTGCTCCGGCACTAGGATTCTCCCATCTGGGAGAATTTTCCAACCATCCAGATTTGCTTTAGTGCCCAGAGTTTTGCCCAGTCTAATCTTTTTCCTGGTATATTTTGGAGGGCTTGGCAGCACTTGCCCCGGTAAAACAAGAAGTATCTGCAGTGTCCCCACTGGTTTTTGGGTAACCTCTTTTGCCATTTTATCAGCCAGGGCATTTCCTCCAGCAATTTGAGTTTCAGCAGTCTGCAATGTATAACTGCTGCCCTTTATGGCAACCAGATAGCCTCTAGCAAGGCGAGTATTTCTGGTATATTTTTTATTTCCTTTCCTCCTGATGTCAAAAGTCCCTGCTCCTGATATAGTGCCCCATGGATGTGTGCAGTTGCGAAGGTGTATTTGCTGTCTGTGTAGATGTTGACAACTTTCCCTTTTCCCCACCTTAGAGCCTGGGTCAGAGCTATTAGTTCGGCCTTTTGGCTGAGACCTGATAGCCCAAATGGGCTATATCCACATATTGTAGAAGGGTTATCTCTGGATGGGTTATCTCTCCCCAAAAGGGGGTATGGACACTTTGGCATTACAAGAAACTAGTGGGTGACAATTCCTTCCCCAAGTGATCCTAGTCTTAGTCCATGGGTAAGACTTTGTCTTCCCTGTCGCTCCCTGTATGGGGATTTTCCCCTTATATATGGGCCCTTCTGCTTGCTGGAGGATGGAGAAGTTTGCCCCAGTAGCCACAAGAGATTTTATAGGCTTGCCCCCAATTTCTAAGTTGGGTTTAGAATTTCTTGGGCTCCCAGGGGCTCAATGGAATGGAGCCCCGGCCCTGTCAATTCGCCTCTTCAACTAGAACGGGGGCCGGTTTCAGTCCTTTAAGTCCTGTTTTAGGGCATTCATTTTTCCAATGTCCATTCTCTTTGCAGTAGGCACACTGGTTTGCACCTAGGCCCAACGTTTTTCCTTGGCTTCCCTTTCTTTTTTCAATGGTTTCCTGTTTACCTTTTCATTTTTCCTGTTCAGCCATTGTGGATATTAAAATTTTGGCTATTTTTTGGGGGGGGCTGCGATGTTCCGGGATCGTTTTTGTTATTAAAAGTCTTTTGGGCAATCTCTATCAGTTTGGACAGCACTTTACCCTCAAATCCTTCTAATTTCTGTAATTTTTTTCTTATATTTGGGGCCGACTGGGTGACAAATGCTGTATTTACGGCTCACCTATTTTTGAGCGCCTCTGGATCTATAGGGGTGCACAATCGGTGTGCCTCCAGGAGGCGCCCAAGGAAAGTGGCCGGAGATTCATCTGGCTTTTGGGTGGTTTAGCTTACCTGAGATAAGTTGTTCTACTTCTTGGCCGCCACTCGTACTCCCTGGAGCAGAGTCTGGTAATACCGATCGAGAGCCTCCTTACCTCTATCAGTGTTGGGGTCCCATCCGAGATGGGTGGAGGGGAACACAGCCCCTCATCAGGTTGACTCAGTAGTAGGTTGTCCATCAGGTCCAAGAATTAACTTCCTCGCCTCTCTCCTGACTCTGTCTCATTCCTCGGAGGTGAAGAGGGCCTGGAGGAGCTGTTGGCAGTCATCCCATGTGGGCTGATGGGTAAAAAAGACAGTCTCCAAGAGGGAGATGAGCCCTTGGGGCTTTTCAGAGAAAGGTGATTCTGGTTTTTTCAATTATACAGATCACTAGAGGAAAAGGGGACATAGACCATGAAAGGTGGGCGGTCGTCCCCCAGGGCAGGGCCAACCTGCCTCAAGGTAAAACTGGAGCTCTGGAAGAATCCGGCGATTGTGAACCAGAAGAAGGGTGGTGAGCAGAGGCACTTCTGGTATGGGGGTGACTGAAGGTCACCTCCCGGCTATCAGAGGGGCTGGTTGCCGCCTCTTGGCCGTTTCTCCCCTCTGGTCTTAGAGGGGGCGGAGGGGCTGTTGGGTATGGGGGAGGGTCCACCAAAAGCAGATCCTCTGAAGATTCTGTCAATACTAGGATCCCATTAGTCTTTTCTTTTTGAGAGGCCGTTTTGGCTCTGGGGGAGCTTTCTCTTTGGGACTACAGGCAAGACCATAACCACTTGGGTTTTTCTGTTAGAATTTCAATCCAAATTAGTATATAGGGGATTTGGTCAGGGTGGCCTGGATCACCAAAAATCGTCCTTTGGTCTTTATAAGCTATAGACAGATCTGTGGTTCCCTCGGGAGGCCACCCAGAACCAAAAGTTGGCCACTCCCATGAGCAGAATTTTTTTTTAAGTTGAAGGCATTGACAGGGGCTCCATAGTCCCCGGCCTTCCACTGAAATTCCTGGAAATTTTTCAAAAAACATTGAAGGGGAGTACAGACAGATAAACTTGACTGACCCAAGGCAATTATGACAAGAACGACACAGAATGCGACAGAATGACACAGAATGTGACGAGACCAACAGATGAGAGAAGGGACAAACTAAACCAAGACACACAAAAGCCTTATCCTTAATTGATTCCTAACCAGAAGCCCCAGCCAACATCTTGCTCTGGGACCTGACCTTGGAAGTAATGCTGCGTCCAGCCTTCCAAAGGTCCCCACTGGATCCAGTAACAGACCTGTACTCACCAGTGAGGTTTCCAGGAACAGATGACTCCACCAGATTTTGTATAATTTCGGAGGGTCCTGTAGAACGGGTCTGGTTCCTGGTCCTTGCCTGGGGTGGAGGAACGTCTCTCCGAGGCCCTCCCCTAGGCCGGACCTCAGTTCCGGGGGCGGTCCCCAGGACCTGTGGTCACCAGATGTCCCGTTAGGGATGATCTCGCTGGGGCCTCCAAATGTCATGGGGCACACCGAAAGAGAGACCACATAATTTAAAACTGAAAGCCAATTTGGATTCTTTATTAGCTGGCCGGTGACTGCTTCAGGAACTTCCAAGAAGGAAGATTCAGAGAGCAGCCCCCAGAGGTTTTCAAGGTGTGCTTATAAAAGCTAAAATCATGTGGTTTTGCAGTTGCTAGCAAGCAAGCATGTCATAGAAGCAGAAGAATGCCGTTAGCTGTTGCCGAAACACACCCTGTTCCCTCAGTTCCCTAACATTGGTTATTGTTTAACTCTCGGGGACATCCAGCCCCTTTGTTGTGGGGACTTTTCCTACTTGGGCCTGACTGATTGCTCTTGGCACTTCACAACCAGAATCAGAGTCTTTAGTGCCTTTGAGTCCAGTCAGAGTGGAAAACTATTCATAAAAACCCATTTTTAAGATTCTGTTTCTTAAGAACCACTCCTAGTACCAAGATAGATTAGTTAGGGTTCTCTAAAGAAACAGAATCAAACAGGGAACATTTGCAAATATAAAATTTATAAAAGTGTCTCACGTGACTGTGGGAACGCAGAGTCCAAAATCCGCAGAGCAGGCTGTGAAGCCAACAATTCTGATGGAGGGTCTGGACGAATTCCACAGGAGAGGCTTGCTGGCCGAAGCAGGAAGAGAGCCTGTCTCTTCTGAATCCTCCTTAAAAGGCTTCCAGTGATTAGACTGAGCATCACTCACTGCAGAAGACACTTCCCTTAGCTGATGGAATGGAATCATGCTGTGGATACAGCTGACATAATCATGATCTAATTCTATGAAATGTCCTCATTGCAACAGACAGGCCAGTACTTGCCCAACCAGACAAACAGGAACCACCACTTGGCCAAGTTGACACATGAAGCTGACCATAACAGCACTGATGGAAGCTAAGAATTGAAGTGGTTCAGCTACTTAGACTCCTCACGGAGGAAAGCAGATCCCATTGCTGAAGAGGAATTTGAGTCCTACATTTTGAAGTCAAATACATAAAATCATGTGTTCACAATTATTCTTAAATTAAGTACCATTTGTTGTTGCTCAGGTGTGGCCTCAGTCTCTCTAAGCCCAACTCTGCAAGTGAAAGCGTTGCCCTCCCTCCCACATGGGACATGACATCCAGGGATGAAAGTCTCCCTGGCAATGTGGGAAAGGACTCCCAGGGATGAATCCAGACCTGGCACCATGGGATCAACAATTGCATCCTGGCCAAAAAGGAGAAAGAAGTGTAATTAATAAAGTATCAGTGGCAGAGAGAGTTCATATGAGTCGAGAGGTACTCTGGAGGTTGATTTTATGCAAGCTTCAGGTAGACCTTGCTACCTATCATAACCTGCCAACCTTCAATCAGGATCATTCCAGCTAGTCCTAAAGAACACCTAGGGCAATATATACGATTCCACAAGGATTCCAGGCACTAGAGTACCCTTCCAGAAACCTACAAACTCCAGATGGGTCCCTGGTCCAGATAAGTCCTGAAACCTAGCCCAGCCTCTCCAGAACATAAGATAGTTCCATCTCCCTACCCCATTTTAATGACGGACCCTTCCAATATCAAAAATTTAGAATTGCCATAGCCCAAACAACCCCAGAAAGAGGTATGAACAGATCAAAGGTGATGGTTGAATTATATATAGAAGATAGGACTTAGCAAATGAATATGAATGCTGAGTCAATAAATTGATATCTTTTAGTCTCCAGTATTTTAGAGCAGCTAGATATTTAGGTTTACAATTTAGTAAACCTAAAATTGTAAAATTGTAACCCTTGTCAAAGTCTGAAATATGTTCACAACTAATTGTGGTGCTGTGCTTGGAAATTTATAGCTTTTTTGTATATATGTTATTGTTCACAAAAGAAGAAGGAAAATAAAGTTGATTGTGATGATAAAAAAAGTATTTAAGCCCTCTAGCCTCTTATATTCTGGAGCAGCTAGAAGGAAAAATATGAGAGGAGCACATGGTAGCCCATGACAAACTCTGGAATCTATCCTGTAACCACTTTTTGAAGACTGCTTTGAAAACATTGCTTTTTTATTTCTTTGCTTTGTATATATGGCATACTATACAATAAAAAAAAAGTTAAAAACAATTATGTACCATTAATTTACCATTGCATGCTGCTCAGGCATTGACTCTTTTCTCTGCAAATTGATAAAGGGAAAGAATTAATCATTGATCCAGCCTTAATGATATAATTTACATTATAGCCTAACAAAACAATTATGAAGGAAAGCACTTCTTCATAATAGATACCCAACTAATAAATGAAGATGAGGTGGCAGAATGAACTCATCACCTTTTCATCCACAATGATATCAATCTCAGCTGTGTCATCCACAGAGGCTGAAACCATTAATGGAAACATTGGTGGGGACATTTATAACAGAGATATTATGCCATCATCATTTAAATCTAATTACCTTAATACCACTAACAGTGAGAAACCAGATTTTATGTGTCTTATAATAAATAGGGAATACGCAGCATCAGTTACAAAGAATTAGTGCCTATAAAATTCAACCGAAATCTGATCAGACCTCTAGATATAACAATTTACAAAAGCCATAAAGAATAAAAGAACCATTAAACAACATAGCATGTAATCAGCCAAATTCAGAAAATGGAAAATTCTATGGGGGAATTATCTAGCTCTTTCACCAATAAAAGCTAATCTAAGTTTGGGATGGGAAATTACTGTAAGTCATAAGAATTTTAAGAGACATCTCAACCATTTGTAATATAGTCAGTCTTTGAATCCTACTGTACAGAAATCAACTCTAAAGAAGGCATCTCAAAAACATGTAAGGAGAAATTTAAACACAGTGACATTTGTGACATTAAATATTCTTAAAATTGCAAGGCATTATAGATAAATGCTGTACTGATCACAGATGGATTATATAAATGTCTAGGATATGCTTTCAAAGTGTCTACCAGAAAAAACCACCAAGAAACAACTGGGAGATTTAGATGAAATGAGATTGCCAAATGTCAATAATTGTTTAAACCTGGGTGATGGATAATAAGGGTTTATCAAGCTTTTTTCTTTATTTCTCTGTATATTTAAGTTTTTGCATAATAAAAATTTAAAATAAAAATAGAACCAAACAAATTTGTCCAAGTTAGGCCTAAATGTATTAATCAAACTTTGTTGGTGCTGAACAGTGTGTTTATAATGTTTTTCTGTGACTACAAATAGAACACGTGCAACATATCTTTTTAAATGTATTGTACTCTCAATGTCAGAATCGACAAATTCCTAGCACAAATGTGCTACAGTAATATTCATCAAGATTCTCACAGAAAATCAGAGGCTTAATTAATCCAGTGGGAGATTCTTTCAACATTCACACCCAAGCATGAGATGCCTGATGCCTCATTGGTACTGGAATGCGATTAATATAAAATATTTATTCCATGCAATTGATGATTAATGATGATCATCTGCAAAGGAACCCATTGCCGGTTCTCCGACTACAGTGAGAACATACAAAAAAGAATGCACACATACACACATAAACCAAAACTCCACACCATATAACATTGGTTCTCGTTAAAATCATACTATCCATGATAATATCAACAATAATGACAATAACACCAACAGCAAATAATTTTCTCCCAGGCTCTTTCTAAACATGAACTTTTTCCATCATATATTCAAGAAAGCAACTTGAAAGCAACACTAACGTGGCTTCCATTGCAGAGATGATAAAATCACACCTGGTGCTTAGAGATCTAACTCAGTCACTCATTGAGAAGGGACAGAACTGCTCTTTAACCCAGTCTACCTCTAGAGTTTCTCACTATTATACACAGTCTTTTTTTTTCTTTTTCTTTCTTTATTTTCTTTTAGCAATATTCTAGCAGAGTGCAAATTGGGAAGGTTGAAGTTCAAGAACTAAGCAATACCCACGTCCTATCCCTTACCCACTATAAATATCCATTGGGCATTTCCCCAAGCTTTCCTCTACTTGGAGACCTAGGTTTCAGCCTCTGATTTAGCCTTAGTAGCCTGATTCCAAGCAATGATGAGCTTTGTCCAAACCAGCATCCCTCAAAATAGCTTCAACTTACCTGGCCTAATGGCACTCTTTACTTTAAACCACTAATCCCATCTATCAACGGTATGATTTAGCTTTGGATAATCTCATCAAAGATGATTGAATCTTTAGGTTAATATTATCACACCCCACTTTCTGAGCAATTTACTCCTGGACTGAATGTCACCACCCAGTTTCCTCCTTTCCACTGAGGCGGGCTAGGGAGTATAAAAACACACTCGCCAGTCTCACTTGAACCTCAGATACCTCTGTCTCCCGATCAGAGAAGGACATGATGGAGCATCCTTTTCTCCGCTGTGTAAAGGAGGCCTGGGATTCTGCAGAAAAGGCTCCTGAGCAACAGATGCCGCCAGCCCTGAGTGTAGGAGACTCTAGGCCTGGACCGCTCCCCTTCTATCCTCAGCTGGGGAAGCCTTCTTGGGACAACCAAGACTTCAACTGGCAACTGCTTTCCAGTCCCTGTGGGCTACTGCGTTGGGACTGCCCGCAGCACCGTCCTGGAGCCCAGAGCACCTCCAAGCCCGGCGCCGACTCGCCCACTTCGAAGGTGACATCGCAGACACGGAGGGAGCCAGAGGAAGTCGCAGGAAAAGCGAGCGCTGCCCAGGAGGCCGACATGAGCTCGCCTCGCAGACCTCCCCCAGCCGGCCGGCCCCGCCAAGTGCACAGACAACTGGATCCCGAGATGTCTGAAGACTGGGAACCTTCACAGGGTGGCTGTCCTCCTGCTGGCGCCGCGCTCTCCTTGGTTCCTGCCAGTGAATTCCACGCGCTGGGACCTCCTCGCGCAGGAGCTTCATCCATCATCGGCTTTTGAAGCTCAGATTTCAGTTGATCCTTGGATGGATGTTACAGTAACACCTCTCTCTTTGCTTAGTAGTGATTTAAGAAGTTTTGCTTCCAAAGTCCTTTGTAAAAGTTTCTCTCGCTTTCTCAATAAAAATGTGCCCCAATGCCAAAGCCCTCACTCATTTCTCCTGTGTCTGGCTGTTATGGGTGAGGGGAGGAGCGGGACAGTGCATGTTGGGTTTTGCATGGGATCCTAAGCTGCCTGGAGAAGCTGTGCACTCTAGCTTGTATCTCCAATGGGAAGGCGGCAGTTAGCACTTGAACAGCCCCTAGCAGGTGGGGCTGATACACTGAGGGTATGAGGAAAGTCCATCGGACATGCTGTTGGCTGGACCTGGACTTTCTTTCCTTCATCTTAGAGGCCCACCAGCTCTGCCACCTGCACCGCGTTTTCCCAGCTTCAAATATGTGTAAGTTTAGATCTTCTGTGGTGCAAGTCTTCTGTCTTCCTCACAAACAGGAGAAATCCCAGAGTGTCCCTTCAGACCCTCCACAATTCTCATTCCTGTGACTTCCTAGTCGGCTGCTCAGAACGATAATGGGCAGGAGTTAGTGTGATGGGTTTTGTTTCTGAAGTGGACTCTTGTGTAATTTCACATTGCTGTGAAGGGGAGGTTGGATCAATGATTGAAAGGTGGGCATTTGGTGGTTGAGGAGGGCCTGTAAATTGTGCTTTTTTTTTATTGTATAAATATAACATACATACAAAGTAAGGAAAGAAAAAAGCACTAGTTTTCAAAGCCCTCTTCAACAAGTAGTTATAAGACAGATCCCAGAGTTTGTAAGACAGATCCTGGGCCACCATACCATCATCTCAGATTTTTCCTTCCCAATTGCCTGTACTTTTGCCGGCATCAAAGAAGTCCAGTAAAAATGCGGACGCCCAGGAAGAAACACAGCCAAAAATTTCCACCACTGGCTTAGCCTGGTCCTTCTCCCTTAGTCCATCTCAGTCGTTCTATTATTATTGCCTTCCTCTTCTGCTTCATGGTATTTCCTCCTTCAATTACATCTTCAAGTTTAAGTCCCCAGTGCTCTAAACCTTCTGTCTCTCTCAGTCCCACGCAAATCCCCAGGAAGTGTTCCTCTGCTTCACACTCAACTCTCAGATGATCCAATCAGTTGGGTTTAATTCAATAGATTGATGACCTTCATTGGAGTTGCCAGTTAGTAGCCTGCTGTATGGAATTTGGACTTGTGCATCCCCACAAATTGTGTGTCACTTCAATAAAATCTCATATTTACAGATATCTCCTGTTGGTTTTATTTCTGTACAGAATCCTGACTAATAACACCACTATGATGGGTTTTGGAGACTTTAACATGACGCCCTTAAAATTCTTCAATTTGCTTCTTTGGTCTTGGTTTCTTTGGAAGTATATAAAGAAAGGAATCCTGTGCCTCTCCAGATCATGTCCCTCACCTGGACCCCTAGTACTTGGCATCTGCACTTACAAATCCAATCTATCACCAGTACCGTTTAACTTGGATAATTCAATTCAAGATGATTACATTTTCAAGTTAATATCATCAGGCCCCATCTCCTGATGTAATTTTCTTCTAGGATGAAAGTCCCCACCCAGCTTCCTGCTTATTGCATAAAAATGTACACACTGGTGACTTTTTAAAAAATCCTTCTCTTTTTTTATTTATTTGCAATAAAGAACACACTAATGAGTTTTCTAGGGATACTTCCCCTGTGTCCTGGTTCCCTCTTCAGCTTCCTACCCTTGTTTCTTTTTTTTTTTTTTTACATCTTTATTAATAAAACAACGTACAAATACACAAACATTCTTAGCATATGTGCTGGTTTGAAATGATGTATGTACCTAGAAAAGCCATGTGTTCTGGTTTGAAATGATGTATGTCCCCTAGAAAAGCCATGTTTTCATCTAAATCCCATTTCATAAAGGCAGAATATTCCCTATTCAATACTGTACGTTTGAAACTGTAATCAGGTCATCTCCACAGAGATGTGATTTAGTTGACTGGTTGTTAAGATGGATTAGGTGATAACATGTCTCCACCCATTGTGGTGGTTCTTGATAAGTTTCTGGAGTCCTATAAAAGAAGAAACATTCTAAAGAGTCAGGGAGATTCAGAGAGAGCAGAGCAGAACAACCAAGCCACGAGAAGCAGAGTCCACCAGCCAGCGATCTTTGGAGATGAAGAAGGAAAATGTCCCCTGGGGAGCTTCATGAAGCAGGAAGCCAGGAGAAGAAATTAGCAGATGATGCTGTGTTCGCCACGTGCCCTTCCAGATGAGAGAGGAACCCTGACTGTGTTTACATTGTGCCTTTCCAGATGAGAGAGAAACTGTGTTCACCATGTGCCTTTTCACTTGAGAAAGAAACCCTGAACTTCATCGGCCTTCTTGAACCAAGGTTTCTTTCCCTGGATGGATGCCTTTGATCAGACATTTTCTTGGCCTTAGAACTGTAAACTAGCAACTCATTAAATTCCCCTTTTTAAAAGTCATTCTATTTCTGGTATATTGCATTCCAGCAGCTAGCAAACTAGAACAGTGACCTTACATGCAACTTGGTCAAAGTTGGCAGTAGTGTGTGCCAAGAAAAAAATTCAGTCAATAGGGTGCAATTGGGGAACGAGAACTGCATTTACCCTGGAAAATGCTCCTGCTAGGTCAACCTGAGTACATGCTCATTTCTTTCTTTCTCTGCCAAGATTGTCTTGGCCACCTCCTTAGACATGAGTCTGGTCCTCAACCGCTAAGAAAATCCTGGACTGTCTTCAATGTATTTCAAATGTATTCTTTTTAACCCTCTTGTTTTGTTTTGCAAAATGCCAGAATGTGATATACCAGAGCTGGAATGACTTTTAAAAAGGGGAATTTAATAAGTTATAAATTTACAGTTCTAAGCCAATAAAAATGTCCAAACTAGGGCATCCAGGGAAAGATATCTTAATTCAAGGAAGGTTGACGGGTTAGGAACATCTCTGTCAGCTGGGTAGTCATGTGGCTGGCATCTGCTGCTCCCTTGATCCTGGGCTCCATTGCTTTCAGCCTCTGTTCCTGTGGGGGCTCCTCACTTTGCTTCTCCAAGGCTGGCTTTCATCTCTTGGCTTCCCTTGGCTCTCTTCAGGTTCTGGCTTGTTTAACATCTGATGGCAACATCTTCTGGGCTCCAAGCATCTCCAACATCCGTGCCTTTATTCTCTGAAGCACCTGTATTAGAAGTACCTGGTCCCTCTGTCAGTTCCAAGGCTTCTATTGTTTCTCATTCTCTCCAAAATGTTCCCTTTTTAAAAGGATTCCAATAAACTAATCAAGACCCACCTGGAATGGGTGGAGTCACATCTTCATCTAATCAAAGGGTCACGCAAGTTTGCTTCCAACTACAACATGAAAATCATTGGTATACTCAACCCAAAAGCACCTTTTACTTTGGTGGGCAAAACCTAAATCCCATTGCTTGTACTCTGTCATTTTGCTACTTTAAAAATAATAAATGCATGCTATGAGTGCTATTTCTGTTTCAGAGATAATGTGCAGCTAAATTTTTCTGCCTTGGAATTAAATTGAAGTTCCATTCTTTATTTGGCTGCAAGCTGCTCCCAGCTTTTTTGAATATGGGCCAGTAAGCAACCCCACTTTGAATGAATATAGACAAATCTCCATGGAAACCACCTAATCAAAAGGTCCCACCCACAATTGAGTGGGTCACATCTCCATGGAAACAACTTATTCAAAATATTCCACCCAACAATACTGAATCAGGATTAAAGAACATGGCTTTTCTGGGTAGCATAATTTCAAACCACCACTTTATACTATCTGGACCCCTGAAAGACATGTTCTTTCCATACACAAAGTAAATCCTTTCCATTACAGTACACAAAAACCTTAAACCATTTCAGTAACAATACAAATCTCAGAAACAGTGCAAAATCTCATCAAACTTAGCTATAGGCATGATCTGTCCTAAGGCAAAATTTTCCTCTGGCTCTGGACCTATAAAACTCAGAACAAATTATTTGCTGCCAATATACAAAGGAGGGACAGTCATGGGATAAATGTTTTCATTTCCATAGGGAGAAATTGGAAGGAACAAAGGGGTGACCAGACCCAAATAGTTCTGAAAACCTGCAGGACAAACTCGATTAGATTTAAAATTCTGAGAGTTATTTATTTTCAGAGCTGTAGAAAGCAGCAGTCCCACCCTTTCCAAAGGCCTACTTGGCAACCCTGTTCTCTCCAAATGCAGGGGTGAGTTTTTGAATGTGGGCTCATTGGGGGACTACCTTTTATCTCACCACCGTTCTTTGTTTGGCTGCAAGCTGCTCCAAGTTCTTTTGAATATGGGCCAGTAAGCAAACCCACCTTGAATGGGTGTAGACAAATCTCCATGGAAACCACCTAATCAAAAGGTCCCACCCACAATTGAGTGGGTCACCTCTCTATGGAAACAACTTATTCAAAATATCCCACCCAGCAATACTGAATCAGGATTCTCTAAACATTGGGGCAGCAACTGGGATCTCTGTTATCTCTGGGGCACATGCTCAACCCCTCCAGAGCAATGGGGTAGCAGACAGACTTCTCCCAATCCCCACAGAATGTGCTCCACCCTCTCCAAGGCCTGAGGCAGCACAATTCTTCCAGAACATCCAGGTGGAAGGCCCACCCTCTGCCTTCAGAGCAAACTCACCCTCTCCAGGTACATGGATGGGTACACTCTCCTGGCCTGAATTTTCTTGGCTTCAGACCTTATCTTCCATGGTTCTGCTTTTAAAGTTGTTTTTTCTTCAATCTGTCTCTTTTCTGCCCCTTTTAGTCCAGTCTGTGTTTCTGTTTACATATGTCCCACAACACTCTTGTTGGTTTTCTTTGTAGTATGCAGGGATCATAACCATTAGACGATAGGACTTTCCACAAATCCTTTCTGGATACTCCGTCTCCAATTCTGGCTTTTTCTGAAATGGCTGGCTGGTTCCATGTTTAGTTAAATCCTCACATGGGGCACTATACTCTGGGGTCTCCTTTTTTTGAGGCCCAGAATTTTCCAGACCATCAATTTCTGGTTTCTTTCTACCCAAGTTCTCAACTTACATCTTTCCTGTCACATTTCACTATGAGCTGCAAAGAGAAACCAGGCCGTACTTCCCACATTTAATTTGGAAAACTCTTCTGCTAAGTATCCCAGCTTGTGGCTTTTTTTTTTTTATTAATAAAAAAAAAAAATTAACTAACACGACATTTAGAAATCATTCCATTCAGCTTGTGGCTTTTAAAATGCTTTCCATCCAAAACCAGTTGTGAATTTTGCCAGATTATCTGCCATTTTAAAACAAGAGTTGTCTTTCTTCCAGTTTGCAATGACACATTCCTCATTTCTGTCTAAAGCCTCATTGGAAGTTTAGTTAGAGTCCACATTTCTACCAATAGTCTCTTCAAAGCATTCTAGGCCATGTCTATCAAGCTCCTCACAACTCTTCCCAAATCTTCCCCTTATCCATTTAAAAAGCTGTTCCAACATGCTTGGTATTTGCAAACTGCAGCACCCTTTCTCTGGTTCCAAAATCTGTTTTAGTTTGCTAAAACTGCCAGAATGCAATATACTAGAAACAAAATGATTTTTAAAAAGGGAATGTATTGAGTGGCAATCTCACAATTCCAAGGCCATGAGAATGTCCAAATCAAAGCACCAACAAGAGGTTACTTTCACTCAAGAAAGATTGATGTCATCCAGAACACCTCCGTCAACTGGGAAGGCACATGGCTGGCTCTGCTGGGAGCTTTGGCTTCCATACACCTCTGTCAGCTGGTAAGATGATGTCTGCTAGCTTTTTTTCCTGGCTTCTCATTTTATAGGCCTTACCTGGGGGTACTTTTCTTATGTATCTCCAAAGGTCTCTGGTTGAGTGGGCTCTAAAGTCCAAAATGGTTCTCTCTCAAAGGGCTTCACCGAGCAACCCCAACTTGAATGGGTGTAGACACATTTCCATGGAAACAAGTTCCATCCAGCAATACTGAATCAGGGTTTAAGAACTTTACTTTCAAGGGGTACACAATGGTTTCAAACCAGCATACCTCCTGTTCAGTTTTTGGAAGCATTGGAGTAGGATTGGTATTAATTCTTCTTGGAATTATTGGTAGACTCTACTTTTGAAGCCATCTGGTCCTGGTCTTTTCTTCGGGAGTTTTTGATGACTAATTCAATCTCTTTATTTGTGATTTTTTTTGTCGAGGTCTTCTATTTCTTCTAGAGCTGGTGTAGCTCTAGAATGACTGTTTTAACTTTTTTATGTTGAAATGGGGTGTCAGCAGTATGAGGTAGAGGAATGTAATTAGTTGATATTCTTGGAGACTGGTGCTTTTGGGTTACAGGGTTTATCTGGCATAGGAACAATCTGAAAGTTTAAAGTTTTTGAAAAATAAACTCAGTAAGTGAAATGTTTAGAGTCTCAGAAGGAGCCCTGAGTATTCTTTAGGGTTTTCAAGAATACTGTTGGTTAGGGCTTGGCGTACTGTGGCAATTTGCAATATCTAGTTGATGCTTATGTAAGAGTAACCTCCAGAATAGCTTCTGGACTCTGTTTGAACTTTCTTAGCCACTGAAACCTTGTTCGGTTACATTTCTTTTCCCCTTTTTGGTCAGGAAGACATTGTCAGTGCCCTGATATCAGGACCAGACTCATCTCTGGTAGTGGCAGTATAGTTTTTAAAAATGCAGTTTTTGTGCAACTGTTTCAACTCCAAGAGAAAGCTTCTTTTCCTTGGCTCCTTCTCTGAGAATCTTGAAACGTTTTGTTAGTTTATGTGCAGAATCTTCTCCTCAGATGCTATGAATGGTTTAAATTTTCTCCCTCACTTAGTGCCCTGATCTCCTTCCATTTTTCAATTCTAGAATGTTCTTGTCTTACAGCACTTCATTTGAAATCTACCCCCCTTTTTGGTTTTGTTTTGTTTTTGACTCTTCTCTTTTCTTCCCAGAGAACCAGATGGGGTCAGTCTGGAAAGTTTGTTCACTCCAGAAAAGACCATTTGTGTTTAAGCGGTGCAGCCAAGAGAAAGTGGATTTAGTGAGTGTACCAAGTGCCCACAATTCTGCCTTGGTGTCTCTTTCTTCTCCCTGTAGGCCCTTTTGAATGTTGCATTACTCAGTGTCTTGTGTTCCACCCTAGGACTCCACAGACTTGTGTCCTTGTGCCAGGTGTGTGTGAGGTTATAACTTCCTTCTGTGTGAGAGGCTCTATCGTATTTTTCCGTGGTGGGAGCGACCTTAGACTTTTCTTCTGAGGGACACCCATATTGTGTGGGACTGAGTGAGGCAAAGGGAATGGACTGGTGGGTCCAGGATGGATATTTCCTCCCTGACATTTTTTTTTTATCTTTGAATCAGAATTTGTAAGTCTTTTTCCACTCTGTCCCATCACCCAGAGTTCTAAGCAAATGGGATTTTTATTTGCTGAATCTCTTTTGATTTTATTTTAAATTTCATTTAGAAAAAATCTAAGTTTACATATAAGTACACAGAGAGATCTGAGTATTCATTTGAACTAATCATTCTCTATGATATTTTATTATTGTATATCATTGACAGCCCTAAGGTATTTTGGGCATGATCCTGATAAACTTTAGCAGTTTTCTTTGATTTCCCAGGTTCTGTTTTTTTTGTACGCTGCATGGCAGGGGTCACACTTCATTCTTTTTCCATGTGAGTATACCATTATTGCAGCACCATTTGTTGAATTTGTGTTTGTTTGTTTTGTATTTGGAAAGTGCATGGGCTGGGAATTGAACTTGGGTTTCCTTTATGGCAGGCAAGAATTCTACCACTGAATTACCAGGTTCACTTTTAATATTCTTGCTCTAGACCTGGAATCATCCAATGTTAGAGATTATGATGTTATTATCATTTTGTTGATAATTTCATCAGTCTTTGACAGTAGAATATAGCTAAGATACAAATGCTTTTTAGAAAACTAAAACTAATTCATGAATGTTTACTTTCACGTTTAAAGGCTAAAGACATGTATAAGGATGGAAGCCCTCAGATAATAGCCACCAAAAAAATTATTAGGGAAGCTCTTGGTTAAGAACCATGGTTCAACTTGAGCTTCAGTTTTAAGAAATGTGTCAAACTGAAACTAATTGATTAGGAAAAGGAAGTTGCATAGTACGTAATGTGCCCTCCAAACACTGACATAATGAACCACTTAAATGGGATAAGAAGTGTGTGGAATATAGAAAGAAGGGAGACTTCTATTCATTTCAGGAATTACAGGAAAATCTAAGAGAGGACAAAGTGGAATAAGATTATTTAAGATCTACAATGGGCAAGAAATGAAAATCGATACACAAAGAACCTGTGCAAACCAAATGGTAGAACAGAGACATCAGATGAAAAATGTGCAAGACATTTAAATAGGCAATTCACAGAAGAATAACATAAAGTGGCTAACTTTATATGGAGAATGGTTCAAAATAATTATTTTATGTTTTTGATTTTTTTTATTAGAGAAGTAGCAAGCTTACAAAATATGCAAAAAGTATACAGTCCCATATAGCTTCATGCCCTCATGTATGCAACTATCGTTATGAATAACATTTTCCATTACTGTGGCATCTTTGTTACAAAGTTTGTGGCATTATTATTATAATTATATTCTTAACTATAGTCTATAATTTACATTAGGGTTTGCTATTTGCTTATACACTTCTATTGGGCATTAATTTTTTTTAATTATGGTAACATATACAATCTAAAACGTTTGCATGCTTACCACTTTCAAGTATACAATTATGTGAAGTAAATTACATTTATAATGTTGTGCTGCCATCCCCCACAAACATATTATCCAGGCAAGCCATTCCACAAGATCCACAGCCAAGGATGGTGGGCATCAGTGGAAACTTCTCTGACACTGCCTAAATTTGCCTTTTCTCCCAACCAGTGAACCTGGGTCCCTTCCAAGTAACTGCATTCCTGGGGTCCACAGGAACTTGTCCGTGATAACCTAGTCCAATCCCTCCCCAATGTTCAGTAGAATCACCGTCGAGCTTGGGATGCAATTGGATCTGAGGATGTAAGGCATTGCTTAGCATCCTAGTGAGAGCTTCAAAAGGCTCAGGCTGTTGACTTCTGAATCACAGATACTCTGTGCCTCCCTGACTGAGAAGATCGCTAAGGAGAGGCCTTCTCACCACCCTATGCAGCAGACTTGGGATTCCGCAGACCAGGGGCTGGCGGCCAGCCACTATCAGCCCTGCGCGCAGTAGATCCTGGCTCCTTGCCACCTGGAGCTGAACCAGCGCTCTCATTCAGCCAGGACTTCCACAACGTGCAGGTGCTTTCTGGCCCCTGAGGGTTTCTGCGCTAGGACGGTGCGCCAGAGCACTTTGAAGCGGGAGGCACTCCCAACGGCCCTTGGGCCCAAGCCAGCGATTCCGAAAGAGCCAGCGGCGCGGGTAGGGAGACAGACCGCGCCAGGAGCGCCATGAACACGGGCCAGGCCACATGAGCTCGGTAGTGTCGCCTTGCTCCGCGGACAGGCAACTGCAGCCCGAAACCCCTCATGGGGGCGGGAACCTTTCATAGCGTCTCCCATCCCTGCTCCCAAGGCGGGGAGCCAAACGCCTATACACGGAGCTGCTGGCAGTGGATTCTACACGTGCTGGTTCGCGCGTGCCCATGCCGCCGACGCCTCCACCTTCCCTAGTCACCCAGGGGCCCTGACATTTCAGATGACACTCTTTAAGCCATGATCCTTTTGGAGCGAATAGTGATGTTACAACCACCTCCTTCAGTCGGCTCGATATTAAAAAGAGAAATATTTTTATTGATAAATCTTCACACGCATACATTCCATACATGGTGTACAACCAGTGGCTCATGATATCATCACATAGTTGCGTATTCATCACCATGATAATTTTTTAGAACATTTGCATCACTCCATGTTCTAGTTTGCTAGCTGCCGGAATGCAATATGCCAGAAACGGAATGGCTTTTAAAACGGGGGATTTAATGAGTTGCTAGTTCACAGTTCTAAGGCCGAGAAAATGTCCCAATCAAAGCAAGTCTATAGAAATGTCCAATTTAAGGCATTCGGGGAAAGATACCTTGGTTCAACGTTTCTCTCTCAGCTGGAAGGGCACATGGCGAACATGGCGGCATCTGGTGGCTTTCATGTGGCTCTACCAAAAGGACTCTCTCCAAAATGTCTCCTCTTTTAAAGGATTTCAGCAAGCAACTCCACCTTCAGTGGATGAAGACATACCTCCATGGAAATAATCTAATCAAAAGTTGCCACCCACAATTGGGTGGGTCACATTTTCATGGAAACAATCAAAATGCTCCCACCCAGCAATATGAATGAGGATCAAAGGGCATGGCTTTTCTGGGGTCCATCACAGATTCAGACTGGCACACTCCAGAAAAAAAACACTCTTGTATATACCATACCCCTTACCCTTCTCTTTCATTGACCACAGTATTTCCACCTACCCAATATATTTTTCCCTTTGTCCCCCCATTACTTATTTTTTCTTTGTCCATATCTTTTTACTCATCTGTTCACACACTGGATAAAAAGAGAAACAGATGCAAGGTTTTCACAATCCCACAGTCACACTGTAAATGTTCTATCTTTAGACAATCATCTTCAAGAATCAGGGCTACTGGAATACAGCTCAACAGTTTCAGGTACTTCCCTCCAGCCACTCCAACACACCATAAACTAAAAATGTATATACAATGCATAAGAATAACCTCCAGGATAAATTCTCTACTCTGTTTGAAAATTCTCAGCCATTGAAACTTTATTTTGTCTCATTTCTCTCTTCCTCCTTTTGGTCAAGAAGCCTTTCTCAATCCCTGGATGCTGGGTCCGGGCTTATCCTGGGATTTTTGTGCCATGTTGCTGGGAAGATTTACACCCCTGAGAGTCATGTCCCATCTAAAGGGGAGGACAGTGCTTTCACCTGCTGAGATGGTTTAAAGAGAGAGAGAGAGGCCACATCTGAGCAACAAAAGAGGTTCTCTGTGGGTGACTCCTTAGACCTAATTTTAAGTAAGCTTAACCTATCTTTTGCAGGAATAAGTTTCATAGGGCAACCCCCAAGATTGAGGGCTCAGCCTATTGATTTGGTTGTCCCCACTGCTTGTGGGAATATCAGGAATTCTCCAAATGGGGAAGTTGAATATGTCCTCCTTTTCCCCAAATTCCCCAAGAGGACCTAGCAAATACTTCTTTATTTACTACCCAGATTACTCTGGGATGTATTGATGCTCACACTAACCTGGGCAAACCAACAAAATCTCATTCCTTATTCAAGATTCCATGTAGTTTTTAGTGTTCAGCTAAACTGACCATGCAAGTTAAATTAGGAAATACGCTTCCCAAGATGTAAAGCTTAGGCAGCTCAATATTGATCTTGTCTAGAAAGTTTTGCCTGCCAAGTCATTTGTAAAATTGTCTGTAGTCCTCTCAATAAATTAGACTTTGAATGCCCAACAATCACATCCTTGTGTGTTACTGCTCTGGCTGTGAGGAACGGGAGTGACATCTCTTGTGTGGTGGTGGCGGGGTTATATGTGTGTGTACGTGTGGGGGTGTTGTGGGCAATTGTGAAAGCCCAATGGTTAAATCATCTATGAATATGTTTTATGTTTTGCAAAAAGCTGAGCGGAAAACCGCTCTTATCTGCTTTGCCTTGCACAAAATTTGTTTCATTCCTTTGCTTGTCACCTTTATCAATTCTTGCTGAAATCAGCTGGCACATCCTGCTTTGCCTTGTTTGTTTCAATTCTTTACTTGAAAACGTTCTTTGCCCGATACGCTTGTAAATAAAAGGCGAGGTGGGAAACAACTCGGGAGAATAACTCCTTCAGTTCTCCCCTCCCCCTCCCTTGACGTTGTGTCTCGAGTTATCTTTCGCATCGTCACGGTTTCTGCTGGCCAGGAGCCGGCAGGCGGCGGCGTGAGGAACTGAGACCGCGGCTGCGAAGCCTCCTTTGCCGAGTCTGCCGGTGGGAGGGGAGCTGGTTTCCCCGCTGCAAAGCTGAGTGGTGGAGTCGGGGCGCCTAGGGAGACCGCCTGACGCCGGCAGCCCTTCCCCGGAAGCTCCGCGGACCTGCAGCAGCCACAAGACAGGGGACAAAGGAGGAGAAAGAACTCGGCTTAGTCCGGAAAGAACTTGAGTTGTCTCGGTCTGCTTCTTCTTCCATTACTCCCACATCAGGACTCATGCCAGTTCTGCCTACGCCACCGCATTTTCTCGGCTCCAGACACACCCTCTACTTTAAGATGTCACCTGAACCCTCTGTCTCTCTCAGGCGCACGCGAAACCCCAGGAAGTGTCCCTTCCGCTTCCCTTTCTCCGCAAGCGTCACCCGCAGTGCAGGGAGCCCAGCTCACCTGGCACCAGAGATTGCTCTGGATAGGGTTAAAAAAAAAAATCCCAAAGCCCTTGAGTCTGGACTTTCTGCTTCGGCTTCAGCAGCCGGCAAGCTTGGTTCCGATCCCTGCGCCTATCTGGTGCCGTTGGATGTCGCACGACCTCTCAGGAGTGAGGGACGTTGAATGAGAGTCGCCCCGTTTTCCGGGGGGTGCAAGTAACGGACAGAAAAGCGCCCCCAAACGATACCAGAGACCCAGAGCTGCTCACAACTCTTCCCCCAATCCTTCTTTCCCTGAGACTTCACTGGGGCAGAAGAGGCAGCGGACTTGAGGTCCGTGGTGCCTGAAAGTTTGCTCTCTCGGCCCCAGGGGTTATTTCCTATTGTCTCCACTTCACCCCACTTCCCTGGGCTCTTGAAAGGACACCGTCCAGCCCCGCCCCGCCCTTGCTCTCAGTTCCTGGGCGATGATTCTTTGGGCCCCCTTGGTTGAGGCAAATGGGATAGCTCAACTCTTCTGATATCCACCAGCTGTCCATGGCTGAGCAAAGAGATAATGATTTTGAGCCATCTAGGGGCCCCGGGGAGCCCTTTCTGCCTCATGGGGATTAAAAGGCGTTCTCTCAGAGACTACTTTGCAGCGGAGGACCACTTTGTGACACAAGCAGGGAAACATGTGAGGTAGCCGGGACACCAACATCAGAGACCCGGAGAAGTCTTTCTCTCAATTCTTCCCTTTTCGTTTTTGGTCTTTATTTCTCAGGAGGGGTCTAAAAAGGTGACATCGACTGACTTTTTTGAATGTCATTGTACCCTAATATCCTCAACATTTTCTGGTGGTTCCTTAAACAGTAGTGAATGATTCCTTCAGGGAGGGGGGGGATGAAAGGAATATCTTTGAAATCCACTCACAAATCAACAGTCTTCTCTGAACTCCCTTGTTCAAAATCCTTGGGACCAAGGGGATCACAATCCACATTTCCTCAGGAGTTTTGCCTAGATTCAAAACTTCCTGACAGTCAGCTTATACTTCTCACTGTAGGGTCCCAAAGACATGTGGAAGCAAATTGAAATCTCTCCTATGCATCCTATTCCTCCAAATTAGTATTGATATTCCTGGGAGGAGGAACGGGAGTGAAGTGGTTTGTCTTTGAATATTTATCTAGACCAGGCAAGGAAGGTTTCACTCTGTCGTGGTAAGCACCTTGCATTGACTTCTAAGGCCCTACCTTTTGCATGCCAGCACACAAGCAGCCCTTAGTCTTATCAGAAGCTACACTGGACCTATACTGTCTGCAGTCCTTTAGACCTATGCAGCTCAGAAGTTGAATCATGCTATCCATACCATCAGGTTCCCAGCTCTTTTTCACTTAATGTAGGTATCCACAGAGTGGACATTCTGTTCTTCACTCACTGACTACACACCTTCAAGTGTGGGTTGGAAGTTATGGCTTTACAATGTGCTCAGTTAGATATTTGGCCATGATCCTCCTCCCCTTGGGAGCAACTGAGTATGTGTGTATGTGTGTCCATTCTTGACTGGTCATGTGTATGTGTGTGTGATGCCATGCCAGAATGGAAAGTTTGGGGTGGAGGAATATACACATTGTAGGCTAATTGGATTTTCGTGTGTCCTCTTAAATGGCCTTTTCAAAGTTGAGCACTTGATGTATAGGAAAGTGTATACTCTACTGCAATTGGATTATCTTGGTATAATCCAAAACAAATATCTTTGGAATGGGATGGGTGAAATATTTGGCCCATTTGTTTAATGACAGCGTCTTTCATAGTGAGGAGTTGGTTTACATTCTCGTTCCCTTCAGGAAAAGGCTTCATGCCCTGTGAGCGCTTTTAACATTTGGTCCCATTTCCAGTGGGAAAGAATATAAGGAACAAAAGGGGTAAAAGTGGGAGAGAAAATAGAGACAGGAACTTCAGTGTTTCTTTCTTACCCTTATCTGTGAGTCTTTTTCTGGTTGCAGAAACTCGTATTTTCTTGCCTGGGATTAGATAAAAATCCCACGCCCCCACTGGCTGGAAGTTGCCCTACCTGTGGATGGCTCAATGCACAGGGCAGCTAACATGGCATCTTCCTTCATCTGACCAAAAGGTAATGAGCACAGCCAGGGAGAGGGGTTCCCAGCAAGACCAAGTGATGCTTATCAAAAATTAATTTCAGCTGTTGCTGTTTCCTTCTAGATACACAGCTAGCAGACCCTCAGCTTCAGCCCTGCTCAGAGTTTTGTGTTGATGCTCCCTTTCTGGTAGACAAGAATGATTTTTGTTTGTTTGTTTGAGTCCATATACATCCTTTTTTTCTTATTTTACATTTTATCTGTCATGCAAAATGTTTAGAACAGAGGGACGTATGTAAAAGCACAACTTGTACTGTCCCCTCTTTACTTGTCTTTGTATGAATTGGAAAGTTTTTCATTTTCCACATCATTTGCAGTCAATTTCATTGATTAAAATCCCACTAAGTGTTGTGATTCCAAAAACGTTTTTCCAAACAACTTATCTATAGAAGAGCAGTTACTTAAATAATCATTTCCAGTGGGAAAAAAATGTAAGGAAGAAAAGAGGTAGAGATGGGAGAGAAAAGATAAACAAAGACTTCAGGGTTTCTTTCTTTCACTTATCTGTAGTCTTTCCTGGTTACAGGAGTTATGCATAGAAATTATAAATTGTGAAACATAATTATATTTAACCTAAAAATTTAATTTCTCCATAATTTCACTTGTAAGGCATAGCCATTGTTTTTCAAAAGCACGCATGTATACAAGCACATACACACATGTATATCTCAAACCCTTACAATGCCTATGATTGCAAGTGGGATTGTATGGACTTTTACTAACATATTAACAATTTTCTTAAAATGATTTATTCCTTTTTGCTTTTTAAGAGGTGTATAGTTTTTACTGAACAATTTATTTTTTACCATTCATTTTAAAGAACATAGTTTTTTCCTAAAGCAATTTTTTTCTCTTGGGAAAGATTCTATAGGTTGAATTCCAAGAAGTGGAATTTCAGTGTTAAAGCAGTATGTATATTTTAAATTGCCATTTTGCATTTCTAGGAATCATATCAAATTCATTCCCACATGCCATTTGGGAATCTTTTATTACAAACATGGATTATAATGAAAATGCTTGACATTTTCTAATATGGCGGTGAAATGTATATCTCACTGTTTTAGTTTGCATGTTTTTTTGTATTAGCAGGGCTAACTTTGCTCATCTTTGCTATCACTTTGAAAGGCCTCTTTGTATTTATTCTAATTATAGTTTATGAGCAATTATAAATTTTTCCCCATCATTTTTCATTGCTTTTGAATTTTATTTATGGAAGGTACTTTTGGGGTGTGGTTACAACATCTTTAAAATTTTGTGTATAAAATGGGTCATTCTTTTTGTTTATAGTTTCTGACTTTATATTTCAGCGGGTATTTGATGTATTGGATACTAAAAATTTGGTGTGCTGGTTTGAAAGTATGTATGTCCCCTAGAAAAGCCATGTTTTAATCTAAATTCCATTTCGTAGAGGTGGAATAATCCCTATTCAACACTGTATGTTTGAAACTATAATGAGATCATCTCCCTGGAGATGTGATTTAATCAAGACTGGTTCTTAAAATGGATTAGCTGGAGGCATCTCTCCATCCATTTGGGTGGGTCTTGATTAATTTCTGGAGTCCTATAGAAGGGGAAACATTTTGGAGAATGGGAGATTCAGAGACAGCAGAGAATGCTGCAGCACCACAAAGCAGAGAATCCACCAGCCAGTGACCTTTGGAGATGAAGAAGGAAAATGGCTCCCAGGGAGCTTCATGAAACAGGAAGCCAGGAGGAGAAGCTAGTGCATGATGCTGTGTTCACTATGTACCCTTCCTGCTGAGAGAGAAACTCTGACTGTGTTCGCCATCTGCCTTCTCACTTGAGAGAGAAACTCTGAACTTCATCGGCCTCCTTGAACCAAAGTATATTTCCCTGAATGCCTTTGATAAGACATTTCTATAGACTTGTTTTAATTGGGACATTTTCTCGGTCTTAGAACTGTAAACTAGCAACTTATTAAATTCCCCTTTTCAAAAGCCATTCTGTTTCTATTGCATTCCAACAGCTAGCAAACTAGAACATTTGGCAAAGGTAAAATTTGGCAAAATATTCTAAGAATAAGAAATATATAATTTGCTTTATGTGGAGTGGCTGTTTCTGACTGGCATTATGCCAAGCATATCTTACACTTTTCCTTTTTTAGTTCTCAATGGGAATGTGGCACAGAGCATTACCTAGCTATCTTCCAAAGTTACACATGAAATTAGGAGGAGGGGGGGGAAAGGATTAAAAACCCACTTTTGTTTGACTTTAATGTCCTTGCCCTAAATCACTATTATGCCTTCTGACAAATTCTTCATTGCCGAATATGCTCTATCTCCTTGTTTCCTACAGATCTGCGTGTGCTTTCAGATAAACAAATGTTATTTAAAAATTAACAGGGACTTTATTATGGTTCTGATTTTCTTTTTTAATTGGACCTGAGGTCACAATCCTGTATTACAGATTAGACATAATCCTTAATTCAAGAATGTAATGCAACAGTCAATAAATTTGTCTACTAGATGGCACAGAGGAAAATTTATTTGAGACAACTTGAACAGGTTCCCTGGGGGTAGGGAGGTTCGAGTCTTCCCAGCACTAGGCCTTCCAGATGCTACAAGGAACCAGCTGAAAGGGAAGAGAACAATGGAACTGGAGTCTTACCATTGAAGGAGATGCCTCAGAATCAGCACGGTGGGACATCTCTGGGTCAGAGAGTTCCTAGGCACAGAACTGGTAACAACAAGGTTTTACAATTTCTTTGGCTACCAGATGCTGAGCATGGTTTTGTAGGGTATGCAAAACCTCAGACCTCCCCAAGTGAGGCTGATGGAAACAAAGACCATGAAGAGGCAAGCGCTTAAGAAAGTGTGTTTTAAATAGGCAGCTAGATTGAGAGAAGAGGATGGAAGTGGAGGGGCTAAAATTTTTACATTCAGAACCCCTCCCAATCCTTACAACCAGATAATTTACTCAATCTTGATGGGGAGAACTAAAAGATAAAGCAAAACAAGACCTTGACCTCGAGGCTTACTCTTTTAAAGTTTACATATGTAGTGGAGAAGCTTAACCTACCTATAGGTATGCCTAAAACAAAAAAGACCCCTTTTGTTGCTCAGATGTGGCCTCACTCTTTTAAGCCCAATCTTGTAAGTAAAGTTATTGCCCTCCTCCCTACGTGGGCCATAACATCCAGGGGTGAATGTCTCCTTGGTGGTTTGGGAGATGACTCCCAGGGATGAGTCGGCCCTGGCACCGTGGGATCAACAATGCCATCCTGAGCGAAAGAGGGAAAAGAAATGTAAAAAATAAGGTATCAGTAGCTGAGAGAGTACAAATAGAGTTGAGAGACTACTCTGCAGGTCACTCATGCACGCTTCAGTTAGACATTGCCAAACCCCAGCCAAAACCATTCCAGCCAATTCTAAAGAACACCTATGGCAGTATATAAGATTCTACAAAGGTTCCATGCACTAGGGTAACTTTCCAGAAACCTACAACCTCCAGTTGGGTCCCTGGACCACATAAGTCCCGAAACCTAGAGAGCGTCTCCAGAAAATCAGGTAGTTCCATCTTCCTATCCCATATTATTGACAGCCCTTCTAACATGAAAAAGATAGGACAGGCATAGTCCAAATACCCTTATAGAGTGGGATAGAGTTATACAAAGAAGTTACAGTTTAACAAATGAATATGATTCTGCTTTCTCCCAGGGCAAGGTATTCCTGTCCTTCTTTTCAGGCACATTTTCTTTTTCTCCCTCTTTACTCTTCCCTTTACATTTTAGAATCAGCTTATGTTCATGTTGGGGTTATGTTCATGTTTGGATTTTTATTGCCTTGTATCTATGGGCCACTTGAGGAAGACTTTACATCTTAATTTAAGAAAGCAACCCTTATTAACTATATATCTTCATTGGTTTAAGTCGCTATAAAGCAAAAGTTTTATAATTTTTCCTCTTGCTTTTGAGCAGCTGCTGTGGGAGCAATCCCTACACCTGGGCTTTTCATTCAACTATTACAGGCAATTTGTAAATGTCTGATGGCTTTTGCCAAAGCAATGTTTTCCACACACAGGAGGCTGGAAATGCCAGAAGATTAATTAGCAGTTCCTAAGAACAGACCTCATCAAAGTTGACAGAAGTTAGGGTATAAATATCCCAGATGTCTTGCCACTAGAGTTTCTTAGCTCAGTCATGTATTTTACACTTTCTAGTATCTCTACCAGATTAAGTTTTGTATGATTGAATATATATTTGTTTAATCCTTTTGATTTGTTGAGATTTGCCTTATGGTTAAGCTCAGTCAACCACAATGGAAGTTTACTTGATATGTACCATTTATTTGGTTGCCTATCCTTTCCTGTATCATTTCCTTCCCCCCTACTGGGCTCCCTATACTTCCCAAATAAATTATTTTTATTCAAACCATTTTCTCAAGGTCTACATCTAAGAAAAGCCCAACTAAGACACTAATGATTTATTGAATGTCTTTCCAAAAGTCACTTATGTAATGTTCTAAAATTCATTTGGTTTCTACAAGTGTACACAATTGCGTCTTCTGAAGAAAAAAAAAAGAAAAAGAAAAAGAGCAGTTCCATTTTAGCAGTAGAAAAAGTCCCTTCAACAATTAAAAAAATTATCTGTAGTAAAACCATAAGTGTATTGGGAAATGCAATAATTTAGGCATTAAAAAATACTGATTTAGTCCCTGCTTCTTAGTTTTAATAAGTTTGATTTTTCTCAGCTGCAAATCTCCCTATACTTTTTTCTCTTGTTTTCCTTGAGTAGAACGCGGTGTATATCTACTGATGGGCTATTTGAAACATTAAAAAATAATAGGTTAGCCAAGCTTATTATTTAACTAGTTCATGATGACAAGTGTGGAATGAGTGTACTTTTTTCGTTTATTCTGAGTGGAATTCTGTAGCAAAGACTGGGAAAACAGATATGCTATTTTAGGCATTGGATCTTCAGGTTTAGGTGTGCGAGCTTCATTTTTAGTTGTTTCAAGTTGGATTTTCATAATAGCAAGTCCCTCTTTACCTTACTAATTTTATTTCAAAAAGTGTTTGAATATATGGAGAGTGCGATACTTAATAGGTATAACAAATATCGATTTGGCAAAGTGTTTATTTTTCAGCCCTACCAAGTTGGTCTTTCAAAAATGGAAATCACTCTTTAGTTATGCTTGTTTTGTTTACCTGGGAGAAAACTTGAGGTATTTTGGCGAATGTGATATTTTAGATATAAAAATACCGTTTCCCCAGGCCTGCTAATTCTTAGTTGCACCAAGTTTTGCTTTCCCAATAGGTACTCACCTTTTAGTTATGATCCTTTTATTTATTTGGTTGTTCAACCAACAACGCTGTATTTTGGGTTTGAACCCCCCCCCCCCCCCCCTTTTGGAAGAAACATCCAAGGGAGGTGCTTTATGTGGAGAGCCGCCTCCCGGGTCTGGCCTAGTGGACACGCTGCGGCCTGCTCTAGAGTTCCCCCCGCCCATCGAGTGAGTCAAGATGGCGCCCGCATCCTGTTTCCGCGTATGACGCACGCGCCCACCAACCCTATCTTCCAATCACCTCTGTATACGTGGCACTAACCTATTGGGTTTGGGCACAGTATATAAGAGGTTACCCGGACAGGGTGGGTGGAGACGACCCATAGGGAGCCGTACCTGACGGCCGCATAGAGGTTGTTCCCCCGCGGGGTATTCTGTCCCGCGCGGAATTTGTAACAGAGCTTGCAAGCTTAGCTCCAGTAAAGGTCTGTGCTCACAACTGCAGCGTGTCTCGAACCCGTGTCTGTCACTTGAGTCGGTTTGTCTGCGTCTGTCTCTCTCTCCCTCCTGTTCCCTCCGCCGGCCGGGGACCAGAAGCTGAGCGAGACGGCGCCGGACAGCTTTATATAAATGCATGGGGGTAATATATTATAAAATATATTTCATATTTTTCCAAAAAAAGTTGTTGTTTTATTTGTGAGAGGAAAATAACAAAGTATTTAAAATAAAAAATAGATGAAATGAAACATGATGCACATTAAATTAAAAAATCCAACTGCAGGAGATGTAATCAGCGGCAGATGCAATAAGGTGGAACATAATATGGACATGGTAATTAGGAAATAAAATTCTTGATACACTTCAGAAATATATTTTAAAATATGATAAAAGCCTTAGGGTAATATTAATAAAGAATGCATTCCTCAAAATTGAAGAGGGTAACTACAATGATTTAAAAAGGAATGCCCGGTGAAATTAATATAATTAAAAAAAAAGAGCGATCTGAAGTTGAAAGGAAGAACTTAAAAAGGAAGAAACCAAAAATCGACATAGGACTCTGAAGTCACATCTTATTACATGTTTATTTAGTAAGCGGAGAGGCTTTGTTACGCAGAATCCTTTCCAAAAGGAAGTTCCAAAAGCCTCCAGCTGCACTCCCCCGAACTGCAAAGACCGCTGGGAAAGTCTAGCTGCAGGGAGGCGGCGGCTTGCCGGATCCAGCCCAGCAGCCTGTGATCAGCCTTCGGTGGCTGCGCCCAGCGGGCGCGGGGGGCGGCGGCGCCGCGAAGCGTCCGGGCTGGCAGAGATCCCGGGATCCAGCTGGCCAGCTCCTGGCTGCGGAGATCTAGCTAAGGGAAGCGGCGGGAGAGAGTCTGGGGGGTTCCTCTGCAGGGTGCAACGCCCCTGAAGGCGGTCCTGGCTGCTTCTGTGTCGGGAGAAAGACCCGGGGGGAGGAGGGCTGCGTTTCCTTCCAGGATGCTCTGGCTCTGGCAGACCCCGCGCAGCCTCCAGCTAGGACTGGAAAGCAGTGACAGCTGGAGGTCACAGCTGTCTCTTGGGGGCTGTCCCAGAATGGGGCACAAAGACAGCGGCCCCCACCCAGAGTCTTCTGAGCTCCAGGCTGATGGAAGCTGGGCCTCTGGCGCCCTCTGCGTGATCCGGGGGCCGCGTCACAAGGCCGAGAACTTGCTGGTCCCTCGCGTACATCTCGGACCCGGAGGGCCAAAGAGGTGGATGAGACAAAGACTTAGCCGTACGTAGGGCAGCCTGGGTATTTATGCTCTCCCAAGCTCAGCCGGCTCGAACCCGAACTAGCCTTTCCGGATCAGAAAAGAAACGGAACCTTACAAGCAAGCCTTAGAGCAAACGAACATTGCAAACGAGTTTACACTCTCGGAGCAGGGAAAGACGCACCCCAAACGCATCCGACGCGCTGAACTGAGGAGTGCGAAAACGATTTTTTGCCACAATTAAATCCCACCCCCCACCCGGTGTAACCCCACTTCTGCTCGAGTTCAGTAAAATAAAAGTGGCTAAATCGGGACTAACTACTGCGAAAGCAGAACTTTACACAACGACATCCTAGAAACGGTATAATAAACAATTCTTGCTCGGCGGGAAATACCGCACTTGCCCCTACAAATGCGATTTTATTCGAATTAAGCTGAACAAGTGTAATTGTAACGATTCTTCTTACCCCTAAAAGCACACAGATATGGCTAAGTTAGTACTTGCGATGGCGAAAGACTTCAGTTTGTCAATAAATCCGAAATGCAACTCGTGAAACTTAGCTGAAGGGGGACTTAGAATTGTGAAACTCGAAATTGCCTAAAATCTTTGAAGCTCGGCAAATCGGTGTTTTCTGGGCCTAAAAAAAACGCATTCACAATGACGTTTTCGACTTCCACCAGAATTAATGGGAACGTAGGGAATAGGAGACGAGTTAATGCGAAAGGAAACATGCTGAGAGACGAGATCACACGTGCCGTTAAACCGGAATTTATTGTGCTTGAAGTATTGGCGTTCGCTGATACACCACTTCTACCGGACGTAAACAAAATTAATAGCATTGCTAAACGAGAATGGCTAGTGAGAAATCGCATCTTGCTATTTCGGAGACCTAAAATACCTCATTAGCGGATAAACCGACTTCGATGTGAGGGAAACACGGCAAGCACAGCTGAAGGACTTGCTATAGTTAAAGCAGAACTTGCCAAGACTAAGATATCCTCGGCATTGCAAACAATAATTTGCTATCCCTGAAAAAAAAATCGCGTTCAATTTATCGACAACTTATCGAGGTAAAGGAAGCAAGCATATCTAAAGGGAGACTTGCTATTGCCCATGGGAAACTTGTTTACGGCTAACTGTTTCTTGCTATCGCTAAAAAGTCGCGACCGCTGATATACCCGCGACTTGTACTCCGACAAAACAAAACTAGACAAAGGGAGACTTGCTACAGTAGGCCTTACTTGTGCTGCACGAAAGGCAACGTGATATTTGTGGCCACTTAATATAGAGGCTCAAATACGGGGACAACACAGACTTCAGTGATATAAAAACAAAATTTATTAAGTAAGTAATCAAAAGATTGTTAGAAATAAGACATAGTTACATCACCAGGCGGGCCAGCACCAACACCTGAAGAGGAGCGCTGGGGAGTCCCGGACATAGCATTCCAGTCCGACTAGGGAAGTCCCCAGCGAAGTGTCCTCCACTCGGATGAGATTCCAATTTCTATACCATGCTCAGGGGCTTAAATACTATTTTGGAACAAAGGTGGCCCATTGCCCATGTCCTATGTGACTATACTCCAGTACTCAATCCCAGGGAGGTAGCTAGGCTCCCAATGATATTTCTTGGAGTCTAAACATCTTTATCAAATACACCCCCTTCTGGGAGAAAAGCTGATTCTCCAAGAAGGAATGTGCATAAATAATGTCTAATCCAGTAGTTGCAAAGACTGCAACTACAGAGACATTGATGAGTCTTTCTTTTTTTAACGCCTCAATCAGCCTTAGGATCTGAAACACCCACCATATAATTTGTTAACACTTTGGGGGTCATTGTCAAATATATTTTATACATTTATTGGTACATGTAACAATTACAAAGCAATATACAATTAAGATAATAATAATTATTAAGATAGGATAAATATAGCATTCCAATATTTCTGTCCAGTTGCAGAGCGAAATAAGGAATCAGACCAATGATGGTTATTGTCAACAATTATAACATGTGAAGCTTCTAAGAATTTTCCAGCAATGATGTGAGTTTGTACTTTGTGCTGATTAAGCTGTTTCTGATTAGTTAATATTAAATCAGCTAATACGGTGGAATTTTTTATTATAACTACAAGAGGTTGTAAAGAAACATAAACATTGGGTAAATGTAAGGGCTGGAGTACCCAAGAGAGACATTTTTCACATGGTCAGGGGATAAATAGAAAACTTCACCCTGCCAATAAAGCATTTCTAGATGCTGCAAACATCCAGAGAAGAGGGCAACTAGTTCCGTCATGGCCAATGCACTCACATTATTGCATACAATACATAAGTGCTGTGCCTCAATTTTGTAGAGAACTGAAAGGTTTGTTAGCGGACACAAGAGTACAGAGATTAGAAGAACGTTGTAACATAAACGGTTCCATCTGTCGAATTAATCCAACACATGCTAATCCTTTATCAGCGGATACACAGTTAAGTCATAGATAACATTTCCATTATTAATGAATTTTCCGTATATTTTGGGAACAGCCTAATATTTAGAAGATAAGATATAAGGCAATACATGAAAATCACATACTGTGAGTATAGAAGTTTTGGAGAAATAAGTAACCTGTCCTATACAAGCAACATTAATACAATTTATTTTAGGGTTGTCTAATTGTATCCAAGACATACTGCTTTTATGGTTTGGAAACATAGATCTTCACATAACATAAGAATTAGTAGTTAGTAATCATTGATCATTTTCTTTCTGTATCAGAGCATATAAATTTTGCAGAGAACAAATGGTCCAGTTAAATAGCTTAATTACATCGGTATCAATTTTCCAGCGCGACGAACAGAGACTTGCTACAGCGAAGTCGCACGCAGCCCTAACTCGAGAGAAGCTATGATCAAGACACTAACAGCACAGCGAAATCGCAGTGTCCTCTGAGAGACTAGAGATGGCAGGACTCGGGAGGAACCGCAGCGGCGCGAGCTGGATGAGAAAGCACCTGCTCAGCCTTCCTAGAAAAAAGGGCTGATCAGAAACGGCGGGGTGAACTGTGCCAGAGGTGCTGCCACTGAGAAGTGTTAGCTTCGGCGCAAGTAGGTAAAACTGCTCCTTCGAAACCCGAGTCACATCGGAAGAAGTAGAGGTACCACCTCGGAAAGGTCCCAGGCCACGAGCAACTAGCAGAAGACCGAGAGAAGTTCGGCTCGGCGAAAAGTGCGGTACTGGTAACCTGTGGGCCGCCGCTGGGAGAGACTTGCGGTGCTCCAATAATTCTCGGTTTTGGCGTAATCAACCGGGATATCACCAAGAAATCGTCGATACTGCCACGGAGAGACTCGGTGCAAATGCTGCAGTGGCAGAAAACCTCCTGCTCTGCGCTGTTGGCGAAGGTGCTAACCCAGGCTCCGTTTGGGTGCAAAAGCGGTGCTGAGAGGCCCCTGCACGCAGCGGTGCTCGGACCGAGAGCGCGGTCGGGGGTTGCTCTTCAGCCGCCACGGACAAGACGCGGACACCGAGCACCTACAGGAGCTGTGATCTGGCAAGAGCCTGCACAGAGCAAAAAGCGGTGCAGGGTCCGAGAAACATCCAGCTCTGCGAAAGGAGCCCTCCTACCACCGAGTGCCGCTGGCTGGGATTAGACAAAACCAGCCCAAGTGCTGACAAGAAGGAGACCCGCGGGTTTGAGGAGCTGCCGATCCCCCACCCCCCGCGCGTGGCTGTGAACTGCGCAGTCATCGTTTGTTTGGGGCGCAATCCCGCGTCTGCCACCGAGTGACCGCGGCTTCCCTCCCAGTGCTACCCCCTTCAGTCAGTCCTTTCGGGAAAAGGAAAACCCAGTTGTCCTTTCGACGGCGAATTCAAGACTTCTAATGACTGAGGGCCCCAGGGACCGCCCTAGTAAGACGCGAAAGCAAAAGGAGGCGGAGCAAGGGATGGGATGAAAGAGGCTCGGGGATCCTGCGGGGATGCGGACAACAGGGATTCTCGTGGGGTACGAGGACAACGAGCCCTGTTGGAACGTGCCCTACTGGAACTGGGGGACCCATGGCGCCCCGGGCGCCCGTTCCATCTGAATTGTACCCTTCTCCTCGAGGACGCATCCGTGTCCTCCACTCTGCAGAACCCCTCCTTTCTTTATTCTGCCCAGGATTATTGTTCTTTTCCTTGACAAGCTGCCAGTCTTTCTTCTCAAGCGTCCCTATCCCCCCCTCCCTCTCGACTGTAATTTCAAACCAATCTTGCAGCTGTGGGAGTGCAGAGCAAAAGACCTCAGACTGCAGAAAAGCTTTCAAAAAAGGAAAACAGACTTCTTGCTCTTATCAAGCTCCGCCCTCTCCCGCCCTCTTTTGGCAGATGGCTTACTGGGACTTCGCCTTTGCCCTGAGTAAAAAACGCCACACCCACTCCCCATCCGCGTCGTTGGAGTTGAGTTCTAGTCTCTCTTTCCTACAGTGGAGACTGTGAATAAAGTCATCCTTGTCTATTTAACAATATCCGTGCTGCTCCTATTTAACAATGTCCGTGCTGCTTTTCTTTGACAATGCCAATAGGTAACTCTGTCAGATGTCCTTGATTTGGGGGGATATTCCTTGTGGCAAATACAATCAAATGGCCGCCTGCTGTGTGCACTGCCCGAGGAAACTCCTAAGGAGAAATGGCAGGGACTTTCAAGTTGCCAAAAACAACTGACCGCAGGGGTTTTCCGAGAAAATGAAATGCATACTACCAAATGACATATTAGCAACACTTGGGGATGGGCTTCTTTGGTCCAGTAGAGATAATTTATCAGAGCAGACAAGTATGCCTTTTTAATCATTGTGCATCTGTTCCCCGTTATGTAATAAAGGACTTCAATGTCCATCAGCAATTGTAAACCACCTCCCACCCCCAGGGAAATTCCCTAAACACCTTTTTTTGGCGGCGTGGGTGCATGGGCAGGCTCAGGGAAGCGAACCCGTCCCTAAATACACTTTAAAGCAGCTATGTACACAGGGCTATTGAGAGTCTCACTCCGTTTTCGATTTTGAGATTTCCCTGCTTGTGGAGTTTTCCTGACTCAATGAATCCTTTTAATGCTTTAACTCATATGTGGCGAATGACTTCTTTTGGCAGTTTTGGCATCAGAAATCGGATCTGGAGAAGATCCCCTACGGTTTCTGCGGCTGGCAAGAGACCAGGTGGGGTAAGCGCCGGACGGGTTGTGCCGGCAGCTCCTCCAGCCCTTCCAGCAGCAATCCCAGCCCTCCCAGCACGAGCTGTAATTTTCGCCCGCCCGGATCTGAGCGCTGCTCCTTTTGCATTGAGATCTTTGTATTTATTGTTGAACGTGCCTTTGGTTTGGCCCGCATATCTCCTTGGTGAGTGCAGAGTCCTGCTTGTGAGGTGGGGCTTGGGTCGGATGTTAACAGGTACCTTTTGGTCCCAAGACAGGGCTTTTCTGTTTGTGGGCCTCTATATAATTTTTACTTTCGGAACCTTTGGTCGAACGTGGGCTCATCTCACTGAGAACCCAGCTAATGTTTGTTTTCGAGTAAATGGGTAAATCTTAAGAAGGATGGGTTGAGTTTGCTAGGGCCATTTTGGGGAACTTTGGTTTCTGTTCTATGAGTAGAAGCAAATTTCAGGCCTGCTAGCTTGAAATTTAAACGTTGGACCCAAACTGAATTAAGAGCTATAATGAAAGATTTCCCTAAACTCAAACAAAATCAGCAAATATTCTTAGAAGAATGTAGAATTCTTTTGGGTGCCTGATATAGGTCCAGAGTTACCTGACCTAGATCAGCGAGTGCATATGTTGGTTGGAGCCTCAGATATTAAGTCCTGGGCAGGTTGGACTGACCAGAAAGGACCCAAAAGTATCCATCTTTTCACAAGAAATCTGAGGCTAAAAAACTTTAATTATGTGACGATTATAATTAATTACAAATTATATTTTATACTGTCAGTCTAAAGACAGATTCAGGATCTTTTTGGTAACTTAAGCATGTAAAGTATGCAGGATCCTCTTTTTGATAAGAAGAAAGAGTAATTTTATCCTGAAGTAGATAACTAGTTGCTCTAGAATGTGAAGGAGAAAACTGTAGGATAAAATCTGATTGGATATGGAAATTTGTAGAAAGTTCACAGAAAAGAATTATATTTGTATATTTAGTCACCATTATTGTCTACTCTAGGCGTCGCTAAGTTATACCATCCTATTCCTTATGCTCTTTCTTTCTTTCTGATGTCGTACACATCCCCAGCCCACCTCCTTCAACCATACTCACACTCAACTTGTTTTACTATACTTAAAATATTGTGCTACCGTCAGATAGTATTGTGCTATCCGTTTCTGGATCTTTACAATCATCCCTGTTGACCACCTGTGCTCCATTAGTATCTAATAAAAATATGGAATGCTTTACAAATTTGCATTTCATCCTTGTCAAGGGGCCATGCCAATCTTCTCTGTATTGCCCCAATTTTAGAATATGTGCTGCTGGAGGAAGCACTGTGCTATCTTTTTTATTTTAAACTATTTTGAAAGTTTCCACAGGGTCCTTGGAAAGACTCAAAGGATTTGTTCCTTCCCCTTGTCCAAAGAGAGAAGCTGCAAATAGATTTATTTGATATACTATGAGTTACATGGGAAGTGGTGTCAAATTAAAGGAGATGCATAACCTATTTAAAATTTTTATTTGTATGCATAAAATGTTAATATAAACATTTCATAAGTTATATAAAGCTCATAGAAATTTGTCAATGTCCTCACTGTCTATGATATTCTGGTAATGCTTTGCCAGTTATTATATGATAAAAGTGTAGTGTTATTGTTCATAATTTCAGTCATTCTTAAAAAAAGTAACATTCCACAGTCACAACCAACCAAGTCTCCTTCTTGATTGCCTTATTATTTTCATTAGAGATGTTGTAGGGTCACCAAAATATCATGCATAGAATACATATTGCCCATATACTGTGCTATTATTAACATCTCACTTTAGTGTGGTAGAGTTGTTGCAATTGATGAAACAATATTTTTGTAATTGTACTATTAACTACACTCCATAGTTTACTTTAGGGTTCACAGCTTGTTGCATGCATTTTTAAAAATGTATGATTATGTTATTTTTATACTGAACTCGCATCAGATCTTCCATATTTGTAAAAGAGTAATACGATAACCATGGCCTTTTTAGTTCTTTTTGTCATCCACATATAGTTTTTGTTATGTTTTGTCATATGAGAACACTTGCAATCAGCTACAGGTCAGAATCTTCATTTTCAACAGAAAGGGACTGTCTCAGAGATCCATGGAAAGGACTATGGCAGGTACTCTGGGGCACAGGCTTAAAATGAACATGGCTTAAATCCCTTTGAGACTACTGGGTTGAGCTCAGATTTCCAGAATTGTAGTGGAGAATTCCATGGGTTTATGAGATTGCTAACACAATATCGAGCAGAATAAGGATTCATTACCTAGGATTGAATGAACTGATGAAGAGTGATCATAGGGTTTGTTTTTGTAGCTAAGAAGGGGGATTTAAGGGATGATTATGATTATTCAATCAATATATATAGATATATCTTTCTTTCTTTCTGGAATAATAGACTAGACAGAGGGAAATACGTGAAATCTCTGAACTGTAGTCCAGCTGTCTGGATGTCTGATAATAATTGCATAGGCTTCATCTTGTGCCCTTGTGATTGTGAAAACCTTGTGACTGACCCCTACTTGTACCCATTTTATCTGGTTTTTCAACTTTGGAGCCTTGTATGTCAAGACAGGGGAGTGGCCGTGCTTATCAGAGGCGAGTGTACGTCATGAACAGGGCGCAGATGCAGGTCCTTATCGAACATAAATTGTTTTTAAGGTTTGATTTAAAACCTCCCTAGCCTGGAAAATCTTGAATGGCTGAGGTGTTTCTAGGGCATCTATTTCAGAGAAATCTGAGAGGCATTCTGTTTCCAGAATGAATTAGAATTTCTCAATTCAACCATAATCAAATGCGCTTTAAAGGATGAGGTTAATGAGATATGGTTTTTAAGGACTGAATGAACTGATGAAGAGTGATCATAGGTTTTGTTTTTGTAGCTACAAAGGAGGATTTAGGGGAAGATTATGATTATTCAATCAATATATAGATATACCTTATATTCAGCTAAATATTGTACATATTTTCAAGTGAAATCATACTATGCAAGCATTTGGGGAAAATGGAGATGGAGAGTTAAATATAGAAATAGGACTGCAGAGCCTGATTTTTAGAAATTGTATACATAGGAGTTATAGGAAACCCTGATATCTTAATATCAGTGTCTTATTATGATATCTTTCCTTTCATTAAAAGTTAAGTGCCATCTCCTAGAATGAGCTGAGACTCAGCATCAAGGGATTGAGAAAATCTTTTTGAACAAAAGGGGAAAGAGTGAAATGAGACAAAAATAAAGTGTCAATGGCTGAGAGATTCCAAACAGAGTCAAGAGGTTATCCTGGAGGTTATTCTTACGCATTAAATAGATATCACCTTGTTAATCAAGAGGTAGTGGAGAGGCAGGAGGAAACGGCCTGAAAAGGTGGAGCTGTGTTCCAGTAGCCATGTTTCTTGAAGATGATTGTATAGTGACATAGCTTTCACAATGTGAAAACCTTGTGTCTGATGCTCCTTTTATCTACCTTGTCAACGGATGAGTAGAACATATGGAATAAAAATAAATAATAGGGGGAACACATGTTAAAATAAATTTAGTTTGAAATGCTAGTGATCAATGAAAGGGAGGGGTAAGGGGTATGGTATGTATAAATTTTTTTCTGTTTTCTTTTCATTTCTTTTTCTGAATAGATGTAAATGTTCCAAGAAATGATCATGATGATGAATATGCAACTATGTGATGATATTGTGAATTACTGATTATATATGTAGAACGGAATGATCAAACGTTAAAAATGTTTGCATTTGTTTGGTGTTTTTTGGTATTTAAAAAAATAATTTAAAAAATTAAAAAAAAAGTTAAGTGCCATCCTCTGAAAACTTCTTTTTAAAAAGTGCACAAAAAAATCTCAACAGGGCCCCTGGTTTCAAGAACTACTCAAAGGACTAAGCTCAAAGTAAGATGAGTAGGCTTGGGCCCAGCAGGGAGAGGGGATGTCAGCAGAAGGCTCATTTGGTCAAAGCCACAGACTCATGCACGTCATTACATTTACATTTTAGATACTTCCTCCAACCAAAGTGTAACTACAGTCATGGATTTTCATAGACAGAAGTGAAAATGACCGTGTCTTTACTTTGAAACTGTGACCAAACAGAGGACAGCTCTGCCTTTACAACAGTTACCCATATGTTATAAATTCTCTAATCTCGTAATTTGTACAGTGACAATGCATTGTATTTTTAGTGTTACGAGTTGAGATTTGTTGAATTTCCAGCTTATAAAACAGACCAGATTTTAGTTTTACTTTTTTTTTTTTTTAAGCATTATCTGATTGTACTCAGCCACAATAGGCCTTCTGACGTCTTTTTTGAATTGTAGGGCCTAAAAGCTTGAAAATGATATTCCCAAATTTCCCTTGCCAGCAAGGTTGCAGTTAACTTTTCCAGTGGGAAACACTTCCTTTGTTACCAGGCGGTGAGGAGGTAAAAAGTCATGCAGTTATGGCTGAGGCAGTGACAGCAGCACATAAGCTTGGGTCTTGCCAAGCACGGCCTACAATTGCACTCAAGAACTGTAGCCACTGAAGAGTCGTGAGGCCTCCTACAGCTGCAGGAGCAGAGACCACGGGCACCTCTAGATGTTGAGTGTCAGCAAGGAGGCAGAAAACCTAGGTGCCTTCCTGTACAAACAACGCTTTGTAAAAACTTTTCTTCTCCACCCCTTACCACAATATTGTAGTCAAATTCCTGTTAAATATCAATCTGCTGTGGTTTCTCTTTTCCTGACTGAGCATTAGCAGGTAGAGTGCTTGATACTAAGAGAAGTTTCAGAAAATAATTTTTTTTAATGGAAATTTGGTGGTGGTTTTCAGACCTGGAAATAAACATAACCCTAGTTAATGAGTGCTCGTTATTTTGCTTAACTTGATCCTGGTTATAGTATTTCATTATCTGAAATGCAGCAAAGCATTAGGAGTCCAAGCGGTTGTTTTTAAGGACCATTATGTTGAGACTGAGGCCTGCAATAACCATGGTGTGTGGTGGCCGCTCTGGTGGCACTGCAGGGCTTAAGAAAACAAAATAACACACAATGGCTTTAACTTTTTGGATCCAGGTTTAACAAAGAAAGAGTTTCCATGATGGGGCCAAAGAAGCCTTATTTCTTACAGATAAAGACATGATAGAGTCACAAATTACATCCAAAATTTGATATGATGAAAGATGTAATTAAGATGGAAGGTGAATACAGATCCTTGAAACATCTTCATGTGCTGGTACTGAAACTGATTAGCAAATAATGGGATTCAGTGAATTCAAATCCAAATTCAAATTTGAGTGGATCTATATAAATATAACCTTGATCCCCCAATCTTCTTCTCTGTCTCCTCTGTCCTTGTTATAAGACTCTATAAAGCACTCGCCTTATATAATTATCTTTTAGGAGAATATCAATCCACCTAAATTCTCAAAACCATCATGCCTCACGACAAATCTTTTGCTAAAGTCAGTTATTAGAATACACTAAAAGGACAGCCACAAGATCTGAATTTGAATGTCATTGCTCACATACCCAAAAATTACAAGAAATAATTAATTTATATTGGCCAAAACCTTTGTAATTTTTATGAAAATGGACCACAAAGGTTCTAAACAAAGAAAGAACATAGAATGGATCAGATAAAACTTACTTATATGGGTGTAGATAGCAGAGATTCTGGACTTCATGTACATTAACCAGCTAGGAGAGGCTTTGGTAGGCATAGATGGTTGATTGAGGCCTTTATTTAATGGTAGCTTATATACAATGAGATTGAGATGCCTGATCACTGAATGCCATATTTTATCTTGTTCTTTGAAATCACAACAGAAAGCTGCTTTCAAATGTATCAAATTAAATCCATATTGATAAATTGATGCTATATCTCTTCAATTTTGTCCCAAGGAAGAATTTAATGAAGTTTTAACTTTCCTTCTCTGCTTCTTTATGTGGAATTACTACCTGAGTGCCAATTTGGAAGCTCTGCAACTGTTCGGAAAATTTGCAAATCTTTTGACTAATCATTTGCCTCTAAATGTGTTTGGTGAGCTACCCTCAGAAAAGCTATATGCTTTTTACTGATATTAGTGAAGGATTGCATCAAATTTAGTTTTATTTTCTAGCCATTTTATGTTTGTATTTTCTGTGTTCTACCCCTAAAATATGGATAAGAATGAAGATGATATAAATGAAAAGATATTGAGGTGCCTTCGTCTGGTTAGTGTTAGAAATGAAAGTTGACAACCTAAAATATACTCTTAAGTAGTATATTAGTTTGACTCCAAAAAAGTTGTAACAATTTCTTCAATGGAGTTTTTGTGTGTGTGCCAGATTTTGGAAGCTGTAGGAGAGCTTTAGTTGTGTTTCTGTTTCTGTTAAGACCTTTCAAGTTTTTTCACTTTTAAGATTGTGAAGATGAGGGGGTGCAAGGATAGCTCAGTGGCTGAATTCTCACCTTCCATGCCAGCGACCCGGGTTCAATTCCCAGCCCATCCACTTCCCAAAACAAACAAATAAGCAAGCAAACAAACAAAAATTCAACAAATGGTGCTGCAATAATGGATTCTCACATAGAAAAAGAATGAAATTTGACCCCTGCCACACAGCATACAAAAAAATTGTGAAGGTGAACTATTTAGCACAGTTATTTAAGTAATTTCAGCCTTTGCCTTTATTTTTTTGAATTTCTTGAGGAGATTGAGAGTTTTTGTTAGCTATTGTCTCCTAAAAGAAGCATAAAATTTTGTTTATGTATTAAAGTTAGGGAAAGAATTGGCATATTTTAAGGTAATCTGGCAGGACTGTTATAGATGGAGAATAGAAACCTGCTTGTTTTTAAAAACAAAAGTGTCACTATTTACATCATATATATAGCTATTTTATTTTATTGTTTCTAAGACCATTTTGTGTAAGCCCATTAGTTTTAGTACGCATATAAATGTCATTATTTCTTATTTTTGGTACGCTAGCATTTTACACACAAGATTTGTATAGGTTTGTAGTATTTGATTTAGAATTCTAAGTTACAACTAATATGTGAAAGCAGTCATCAGTTTGAATTTATATAATCTATCTCTCTGTCTCTATCTGTATAATACATACACAGCGTAAGTTTTAAACTGAACGTCAAAAGCTGACTTTAAGAACAAACAGAAGCTGACAATAACAAAAAGTAACATGGTTTCTCCCTCTCTTCTTTTGTCATACTCTCTACCCCATTTAATGTAGTGGTTTTTAAATACTTTTATAAATTAATTCTGAACACGAAAACAGACTGTAATGAGACAAGCCACTAAGTGAGCAAGCCCAGTTAGAACCAATGTCAGGCGTTCACTTCAGCAGCACATATGCTAAAACCAGTGTAATTTAGACTAAGAAAATCTGACTTTTCAAGAAGGATGCTCTACAAAAAGACTCATTAGGAAAAAAAGAGTTCTCTTTTTCATTGTATATTTAAACTTTAATTTCGCTCAAAAACAACTTAGAGTATTTTTAGGCAGGAGATCGTGTCTGTAGCACCTAGCTTATGGCCCAGTAAGTTATTATTACTTTGGAGTCAGCTTTTCTCACATTTTTAAATCGCCAGGCTATAGGAATAAAAGAGAACAATTAATGTTAACTTGGTAGTTTGTTTCAACTACGTCAGCAAGTATTTATTAATACTTACTATGGACAAGTCACTCTTCTAGGAACTGATAAATATGAACAGCATCCAGTTGTTCCCAGGTGGTGTCATCACTGGTGAAGACAAAGTTCATTGGAAGGCATGGTATGAGAGTCTGGAAGCATTGAATTGAGCTGGGTTGTTAAATGTTGTGAGTGAATTTGTCTACTTAAATAATTGTAAAGTTTTGGGGTATATCGTGTTCATAAGAGGTGAAAATGGACTTGGTAAAGTAAGCTAGTGTCACAAATATTAACAATCCATATTATCTATGGTACTTTAAGGAACAGCCATCATTAATATGCAAAGATAAAAAGCAATCAAGCATTAAAACTACTCAAAGGGAACTGATGTGGTGACCTACAGATGGGACTATTGGTTAAGAGTGCTAATACAGGTTTTCTTTCTTAGATTTCTTTGAAGGTTGTTCTTAAGCTGATATTGTCTTCTGAAAACAGGATTGTTGTCTTGTTAGTTCTTAGGATGGGAGGAAAGGGACCTTCTTTTTTTTTATTAATTAAAAAAAATTAACTAACACAACATTTAGAAATCATTCCATTCTACATATGCAATCAGTAATTCTTAATATCATCACATAGATGTATGATCATCATTTCTTAGTACATTTGCATAGATTTAGAAAAAGAAATAGCAAGACAACAGAAAAAGAAATAAAATGATAATAGAGAGAAAAATAAAAATACAAAATACAAAAATATATATAAAAAACAAAACAAACAAACAAAAAAACTATAGCTCAGATGCAGCTTCATTCAGTGTTTTAACATAATTACATTACAATAAGGTAGTATTGTGCTGTCCATTTTTGAGTTTTTGTATCTAGTCCTGTTGCACAGTCTGTATCCCTTCAGCTCCAATTGCCCATTATCTTACCCTATTTCTAACTCCTGATGGTCTCTGTTACCAATGACATATTCCAAGTTTATTCTCGAATGTCGGTTCACATCAGTGGGACCATACAGTATTTGTCCTTTAGTTTTTCGCTAGTCTCACTCAGCATAATGTTCTCTAGGTCCATCCATGTGATTACATGCTTCATAAGTTTGTTCTGTCTTAAAGCTGCATAATATTCCATCGTATGTATATACCACAGTTTGTTTAGCCACTCGTCTGTTGATGGACATTTTGGCTATTTCCATCTCTTTGCAATTATAAATAATGCTGCTATAAACATTGGTGTGCAAATGTCCGTTTGTGTCTTTGCCCTTAAGTCCTCTGAGTAGATACCTAGCAATGGTATTGCTGGGTCATATGGCAATTCTATATTCAGCTTTTTGAGGAACCACCAAACTGCCTTCCACAGTGGTTGCACCATTTGACATTCCCACCAACAGTGGATAAGTGTGCCTCTTTCTCCACATCCTCTCCAGCACTTGTCATTTTCTGTTTTGTTGATAATGGCCATTCTGGTGGGTGTGAGATGATATCTCATTGTGGTTTTGATTTGCATTTCTCTAATGGCCAGGGACATTGAGCATCTCTTCATGTGCCTTTTGGCCATTTGTATTTCCTCTTCTGAGAGGTGTCTGTTCAAGTCTTTTTCCCATTTTGTAATTGGATTGGCTGTCCTTTTGTTGTTGAGTTGAACAATCTCTTTATAAATTCTGGATACTAGACCTTTATCTGATATGTCTTTTCCAAATATTGTCTCCCATTGTGTAGGCTGTCTTTCTACTTTCTTGATGAAGTTCTTTGATGCACAAAAGTGTTTAATTTTGAGGAGCTCCCATTTATTTCTTTCTTTCTTCAGTGCTCTTGCTTTAGATTTAAGGTCCATAAAACCACCTCCAATTATAAGATTCATAAGATATCTCCCTACATTTTCCTCGAACTGTTTTATGGTCTTAGACCTAATGTTTAGATCTTTGATCCATTTTGAGTCAACTTTCGTATAGGGTGTGAGATACGGGTCCTCTTTCATTCTTTTGCATATGGATATCCAGTTCTCTAGGCACCATTTATTGAAGAGACTGTTCTGTCCCAGGTGAGTTGGCTTGACTGCCTTATCAAAGATCAAATGTCCATAGATGAGAGGGTCTATATCTGAGCACTCTATCCGATTCCATTGGTCGATATATCTATCTTTATGCCAATACCATGCTGTTTTGACCACTGTGGCTTCATAATATGCCTTAAAGTCCGGCAGCGCGAGACCTCCAGCTTCGTTTTTTTTCCTCAAGATGTTTTTAGCAATTCGGGGCACCCTGCCCTTCCAGATAAATTTGCTTATTGGTTTTTCTATTTCTGAAAAATAAGTTGTTGGGATTTTGATTGGTATTGCATTGAATCTGTAGATCAATTTAGGTAGGATTGACATATTAATTATATTTAGTCTTCCAATCCGTGAACACGGTATGCCCTTCCATCTATTTAGGTCTTCTGTGATTTCTTTTAGCAGTTTTTTATAGTTTTCTTTATATAGGTTTTTTGTCTCTTTAGTTAAATTTATTCCTAGGTATTTTATTCTTTTAGTTGCGATTGTAAATGGGATTCGTTTCTTGATTTCCCCCTCAGCTTGTTCATTACTAGTGTATAGAAATGCTACAGATTTTTGAATGTTGATCTTGTAACCTGCTACTTTGCTGTACTCATTTATTAGCTCTAGTAGTTTTGTTGTGGATTTTTCCGGGTTTTCGACGTATAGTATCATATCGTCTGCAAACAGTGATAGTTTTACTTCTTCCTTTCCAATTTTGATGCCTTGTATTTCTTTTTCTTGTCTAATTGCTTTGGCTAGAACCTCCAACACAATGTTGAATAATAGTGGTGATAGTGGACATCCTTGTCTTGTTCCTGATCTTAGGGGGAAAGTTTTCAATTTTTCCCCATTGAGGATATTAGCTGTGGGTTTTTCATATATTCCCTCTATCATTTTAAGGAAGTTCCCTTGTATTCTTATCTTCTGAAGTGTTTTCAACAGGAAAGGATGTTGAATCTTGTCAACTGCCTTCTCTACATCAATTGAGATGATCATGTGATTTTCTGCTTTGATTTGTTGATATGGTGTATTACATTAATTGATTTTCTTATGTTGAACCATCCTTGCATACCTGGGATGAATCCTACTTGGTCATGATGTATAATTCTTTTAATGTGTTGCTGGATTCGATTTGCTAGAATTTTGTTGAGGATTTTTGCATCTATATTCATTAGAGAGATTGGTCTGTAGTTTTCTTTTTTTGTAATATCTTTGCCTGGTTTTGGTATGAGGGTGATGTTGGCTTCATAGAATGAATTAGGTAGTTTTCCCTCCACTTCGATTTTTTTGAAGAGTTTGAGGAGAGTTGGTACTAATTCTTTCTGGAATGTTTGATAGAATTCACATGTGAAGCCGTCTGGTCCTGGACTTTTCTTTTTAGGGAGCTTTTGAATGACTAATTCAATTTCTTTACTTGTGATTGGTTTGTTGAGGTCATCTATTTCTTCTTGAGTCAAAGTTGGTTGTTCATGTCTTTCCAGGAACCCGTCCATTTTATCTAAATTGTTGTATTTATTAGCGTAAAGTTGTTCATAGTATCCTGTTATTACCTCCTTTATTTCTGTGAGGTCAGTAGTTATGTCCTCTTCCACTTCTGATCTTATTTATTTGCATCCTCTCTCTTCTTCTTTTTGTCAGTCTTGCTAAGGGCCCATCAATCTTGTTGGTTTTCTCATAGAACCATCTTCTGGTCTTATTGATTTTCTCTATTGTTTTCATGTTCTCAATTTCATTTATTTCTGCTCTAATCTTTGTTATTTCTTTCCTTTTGCTTGCTTTTGGGTTAGTTTGCTGTTCTTTCTCCAGTTCTTCCAAGTGGACAGTTAATTCCTGAATTTTTGCCCTTTCTTCTTTTCTGATATAGGCATTTAGGGCAATAAATTTCCCTCTTAGCACTGCCTTTGCTGCGTCCCATAGGTTTTGATATGTTGTGTTTTCATTTTCATTCGCTTCGAGATATTTACTAATTTCTCTTGTAATTTCTTCCTTGACCCACTGGTTGTTTAAGAGTGTTTTGTTGAGCCTCCATGTATTTGTGAATTTTCTGGCACTCTGCCTATTATTGATTTCCAACTTCATTCCTTTATGATCTGAGAAAGTGTTGTGTATGATTTCAATCTTTTTAAATTTGTTGAGACTTGCTTTGTGACCCAGCATATGGTCTATCTTTGAGAGTGATCCATGAGCACTTGAGAAAAAGGTGTATCCTGCTGTTGTGGGGTGTAATGTCCTATAAATGTCTGTTAAGTCTAGCTCATTTATTGTAATGTTCAAATTCTCAGTTTCTTTATTGATCCTCTGTCTAGATGTTCTGTCCATTGATGAGAGTGGTGAATTGAAGTCTCCAACTATTATGGTAGATGTGTCTATTTCCCTTTTCAGTAATTGCAGTGTATTCCTCACGTATTTTGGGGCATTCTGATTCGGTGGGTAAATATTTATGATTGTTATGTCTTCTTGTTTAATTGTTCCTATTAGTAGATAGTATCCTTCTTTGTCTCTTTTAACTGTTTTACATTTGAAGTCTAATTTGTTGGATATTAGTATAGCTACTCCTGCTCTTTTCTGGTTGTTATTTGCATGAAATATCTTTTCCCAACCTTTCACTTTCAACCTATGTTTATCTTTGGGTCTAAGATGTGTTTCCTGTAGACAGCATATAGAAGGATCCTGTTTTTTAATCCATTCTGCCAGTCTATGTCTTTTGATTGGGGAATTCAGTCCATTAACATTTAGTGTTATTATTGTTTGGATAATATTTTCCTCTACCATTTTGTCTTTTGTATTATGTACACCATATCTGATTTTCCTTCTTTCTATACTCTTCTCCATACCTCTCTCTTCTGTCTTTTTGTATCTGATTCTAGTGCTCCCTTTAGTATTTCTTGCAGAGCTCGTCTCTTGGTCACAAGTTCTCTCAGTGACTTTTTGTCTGAAAATGTTTTAATTTCTCCCTCATTTTTGAAGGACAATTTTGCTGGATATAGAATTCTTGGTTGGCAGTTTTTCTCTTTTAGTAATTTAAATATATCATCCCACTGTCTTCTAGCTTCCATGGTTTCTCCTGAGAAATCAACACATAGTCTTATTGGGTTTCCCTTGTATGTGATGGATTGTTTTTCTTTTGCTGCTTTCAAGATCCTCTCTTTCTCTTTGACCTCTGACATTCTAACTAGTAAGTGTCTTGGAGAACACCTATTTGGATCTATTCTCTTTGGGGTGCGCTGCACTTCTTGGATCTGTAATTTTAGGTCTTTCATAAGAGTTGGGAAATTTTCAGTGATAATTTCTTCCATTAGTTTTTCTCCTCCTTTTCCCTTCTCTTCTCCTTCTGGGACACCCACAACATGTATATTTGTGCACTTCATATTATCATTCAATTTCCTGAGCCCCTGCCCATATTTTTCCATTCTTTTCCCTATAGCTTCTGTTTCTTTTTGGATTTCAGATGTTCCATCCTCCAGTTCACTAATTCTAACCTCTGTCTCTTGAAATCTACCATTGTAGGTTTCCAATAATTTTTTTCATCTCTTCTACTGTATCTTTCATTCCCATAAGTTCTTTGATTTGTTTTTTCAGACTTTCCGTTTCTTCTTTTTGCTCATCCCATGCCTTCTTCATGTCCTCCCTCAATTTATTGATTTGGCTTTTGAAGAGGTTTTCCATTTCTGTTCGTATATTCAGAATTAGTTGTCTCAGCTCCTGTATCTCATTTGAGCTATTGGTTTGTTCCTTTGACTGGGCCATATCTTCAATTTTCCTGGTGTGATTTGTTATTTTTTGCTGGTGTCTGGGCATTTAATCAGATTTCCCTGAGTGTGGGACCCAGCAGGTTGAAAGACTTTCCTGTGAAGTCTCTGGGCCCTGTTTTTCTTATCCTGCCCAGTATGTGGTGCTTGTCTGTCTGCAGGTCCCACCAGCAAAAGATGTTGTGGCTCCTTTAACTTTGGAAGACTCTCGCTGCTGGGTGTGTGGTGGAGACAGAGGAAAGGTTGTAGGTTGGTTTTAATGACTTCAAATTGTGAAGTCCTGGGATCTGAATTCCTTGAGAGAGGGATTCCACCTGAGCGGCGTTTCACCCCTCCCGCGGGGAAGGTTCAGGTGGTAGAGAGCCCTGAAAGCAGCCTGTTTCTGTGTTCAGGGCAGTTGCAACCTGTGTAATCCCAGTGCTGAGCCCAGAGGCAACCAAGCCTCCGTAGAAACAGCTGCAGAAGGCTCTGTTTCGCCCCCTTTCCTCTTTTTCAGTTAGCCCAATAGGCGACTTCCACCTTGATCAGTTTTACCTGAGCTGAGGGCCTATTTTTAGTAGTCAGAAGTTGTTCATTAATGCCACTATTGGTGTTAGGTTGGGCTCAGTCTCTACTGCTGTTGGAGACTCTTTCCTTTCCCTTCGGGAAGTCACCTGTGGGGGAGGGGTGCTTGCCGCCGCGGCTTGGGGAACTGCTGATCCGAGGCTCCCAGCTGGCCCGGGAAGCCGCGTGTGTGGGAGGGGTGCTGCGGCTTGGGGAATGCTGATCCGAGGCTCCCAGCCAGCCCGGGAAGCCGCGTGTGTGGGAGGGGCTCCAGTCGCCGGCCACCGGAGCTTGGGGAACCGCTGATCTGAGGCTCCCAGCTGGCCCGGGAAGCCACGTGTGTGGGAGGGGTGCCGCGGCTTGGGGAACCGCTGATCCGAAGTTCCCACCCGGCCCAGGAAGGAGGGAGAGAGGGGCTCCGGCCACCAGCTGCTCGAGGACCTCACCGCAGTGGAGTCTCCTAGCCGGTCCAGCCATCCCAGACTGGGGTACACTGTGTGTCTGGTCTCTGTCATGGCTCCGGGAGCTGTTCTGTACTGTTTCTAGTTATCTAGTAGTTGTTCTGGAGGAGGAACTAAGACGCACGCACCTTACTAAGCCACCATCTTCTCCGGAAGTGGTGGTCGATACTTTTTGATTATCTGGGATGTATCCAGGCATTACAATAATCTACACAGTATTAAAGGACCTCTTTCTTATTCTGGGTTCCCTGTGCTTCAGTTGTTCAAATGAGCTATACAGATAGGTTGAGTTAGATTATGTGCTACAGAAAATTTTGGTTCCAGAACAAATAAACCTTTCTTCCTTTGGTCTCAAACAGCATGTGTGGTTCTAAAAGATGGACAATGCTTTCTGTACCCCTGTGTTCTGAATTAGCTTAACCCCAACCTGATCGGCTTCGTTCTTATCTCTAAATATCAAGTTATATACATATCAGGCTCTCAAAATCCAGAAATAATACTCACCACTCTGGACTTTATGTGTTTGCTATAAAAGCTTATAATCTAGGCCCCTGTTTTCTTAAAAGAATTTTCTAAAGGAGATCATACCATTGTTCTTTTGTTTCTGGCTTATTTTGCCTCACCAAATGTCCCACATGTCCGTTTACATTGTTGCATGCCTCATGTTCTAGTTTGCTAGCTGCCAGAATGCAATATACCAGAAACGGAATGGCTTTTAAAAATTGGAATTTAATAAGTTGCTAGTTTATAGTTTTAAGGCTGGGAAAATACCCAATTAAAGCAAGTCTATAGAAATGTCCAATCAAAGGCATCCAGGGAAAGATACCTTGGTTCAAGAAGGCCAATGAAGTTCAAGGTTTCTCTCTCAGCTGAGAAGGCACATGGTGAGCACGGCATCATCTGCTAGCTTCTTCTCCTGGCTTCCTGTTCCATGAAACTCCCCAGAAGGCGTTTTCCTTCTTCAGTTCCAAAGGTCTCTGGCTGATGGACTCCCTGCTTCATGGTGCTGCAGCATTCTCTGCTCTCTCTGAATATTCCATTCTCCAAAATGTTTCCTTTTTTATACGACTTCAGAAACTAATGAAGACCCACCCAAATGGGTGGAGACATGTCGTCACCTAACCCAGTTTAACAACCACTCTTGACTAAATCACATCATCCAGGGAGATGATCTGATTACAGTTTCAAGCATAGAGTATTGAATAGGGGTTATTCTACCTTTATGAAATGGGATTTTGATTAAAACATGGCTTTTCTAGGGGGCATACATCCTTTTAAACCAGCACACCTCACAACTTCGCTCCTCTTTTGTTTATCTGTTTGGTCGTACCTTTTTTTTAACTTTCAATTTTTTTAAACTTTTTTTATTATATAGTATAACATATATATAAAGCAAAGAAATAAAAAAGCAATAGTTTTCAAAGCACTCTTCAAAAAGTGGTTACAGGATAGATCCCAGAGTCTGTCATGGACTACCATACAATCCTCTCGTATTTTTCCTTCTAGCTGCTCCAGAATACAGGAGGCTAGAGAAGTTAAATACCTTTTTATCACCACAATAAACTTTTTTTCCTTCTTTTTTATGAACAATAACATACATACAAAAAACTATAAATTTCCAAGCACAGCACCACAATTAGTTGTAGAGCATATTTCAGACTTCGACGTGGGTTGCAATTTCACAAGTATAGGTTTTTACTTCTAGCTGCTCTAAAATACTGGAGACTAAAAGAGATACCAATGTAATGATTCAGCATTCATATTCAGTTGTTAAGCCTTATCTTCTATGTATAATTTCACCATCACTTTTGATCTTTCCATACCTCTCTTTGGGGTTGTTTGAGCTACGGCAATTCTAAATTTTTGATATTGGAAGGGTCTGACACTAATATGGGTTAGGGAGAGGCTGGGCTAGGTTTCAGAATTTATCTGGACCAGGAACCCATCTGGACATTGTAGATTTCTAGAAAGTTGCTCTAGTGCCTTGAACCCTTGTAGAACTTATAAATTGCCGTAGGTGTTCTTTAGAATTGGCTGGAATGGTCCTGGTTGAGGGTTGGCAGGTTATGATAAGAAACAAGGTCTACCTGAAGCTTGTGTAAGAGCAACCTGCAGAGTAGCCTCTTGACTCTATTTGAACTCTCTTTGCCACTGGTACTTTATTAATTACACTTCTTTCCCCCCATCTGGTCAGATGTAATTGTTGATCCCATGGTGCCAGGTCTAGATTCATCCCTGGGAGTCCTCTCCTATGTCGCCAGGGAGACTTTCACCCCTGGATGTCATGTCCCACATAGGGGGGAGGGCAATGATTTCATTTGCAGAATTGGGCTTAGAGAGAGACTGAGCACCACAGAGGTCCTCCAGATCTGAGCATCAACAGAGGTCCTCCAGAAGTAACTCTTAGGCATGCCTCTAGGTATTCTAAGCTTCTATGCTACCTACATAAACTTCACAAGAGTAAGCCTCATGATTGAGGGAATGGTCTATTAATTTGGGTGTCCCTAAAGTTTGACACAGTATCAGGGGATTCCCTAATGGTAAGGTTTAATAGTTCCATAGTCTTTCTCTCATCCCTCAGGGGACTTTGCCAATACTTTTTTATTATCTGGTTAATATACTCTAGGATGTTTCTAGGCATTACGATAATCTATACAGGTTTGAAGGACTTCTTTCTCATTCTGTGCTCTCTGTGTTTCAGTTGTTCAAATGAGCTACACAGATAGGTTGAATTAGATTATGCACTACTAAATATCAGTTCCAGATAAAATAAACCTTTCTTCCATCGGTCTCAAAGAGTATGTATGGTTCTAAAATATAGAACTGTCTTCCTTACCCCTATGTTCTGAATTTATTTTAACCCCAACCTGTTTGGCTTCATTCTCACCTCTAAATATCAGGTTACACATATATAAACAGCCTCTCAAAATCCAGAAATAATAATCACCACTCCGGACTTAATGTGTCTATTCTATAAGCTTACAGTCGAGGCCCCTGTTTTCTTATAAGCATTTTCTAAAGGTGACCATACCATTGCCGTTTTTTTGTTTCTGGCTGTTTTTTGTCTCACCAAATGACCCACATGTTCACTTATATCGTTGCATGCCTCATGACTACTTTTTATGTTTTAATATAGTACATTAAAATATCTATTCCCTTTCATTGGAGTTCAGTCTCATTAGCTAACCATTCACCTATCTCTAGCTTCTATGTATCTCTAAATCCCCTGTATTCTATATTATAAGCCTCTGGATTTACCTTTACAAAGGTCATAAAAGTGGAATCATACAGTATCTATCTTTTTGTGTCTGGCTTATTTCACTCAGCATTATGACCTCAAGTCTCATTCATTTGTCATGTACTTCAGGATGTCATCTCATCTTATTGTTATATAATATTCCATCATACACACACACACACACATATTTATACACCACATTTTGTTGATCCACTCATCTGTTGATGGGCATTGGTTTGTTTCCATCTTTTGGCAATTGTGAATAATGCTGATATGAACATAGTTGTGCAAATGTCTGTTTGTGTTGTTGCTTTCAGCTCTTCTGGGTATATATCAAGTAGTGCTATTGCTGGGTCATAGGGCAACTTGCCAAACAGTCTTTCATAGTGGCTGCACCATTATACATTCCCAGCTCCACATCCTCTCCAACACTTACAGTTTCCTGTTTGTTTAATAGCATCCATTCTTATAGGTGTGAGGTGGTATCTCATTGTAGTCTTGATCTGAAATTCCCTTATCGCCAATGAAAATGAACATCTCTTCAGGTGCTTTTGAGCCATCTGTATTTGCTCTTCAGAAAAATGTCTATTCATATCTTTAGCCCATTTATAATTGGGCTGTTTGTTCTTTTGTTGTTGAGTTGTATGATTTCTTTGTGTGTACAGGATATCAAACCTTTGTCCGATATGTGATTTCCAACTATTTTCTCCCATTGAATTGCCTGCTTTTTCACCTTCTTGACAAAGTCTTTTGAGGTGTAGGGATTGTTTTTAGTGATAACAAAACTTCAAAGTTGAAAAACTGGATAAGTGGATACAAATGAAAATCACAAGGTTTTTACAATCATAGGGGCAGAAGATAAAGGCTGAGATTGAGGCAGCTGGATTACAATTTAGAGATTTCAGGTATTTCCCTCTGTTTACTCCAATATACTAGAAAGCAAGATTGAATATATATATAATGATTCGGTAATCAAAATTATCCCTCTAGGTTACAGTCACAGAATGGAATATTTTATGTGTCAAAATAAGTAAACTACACAATACTCAAAATCGTGACTACATCTTAGCACTATTAGCACTTAGCATTCAAAGAAAAATGAGGCTCGAAAGATATCCTGAGCATGGTTATATTTTATAAAGTTATAAATACCTCTTGATGAATTAAAACTAAACAATAAGGTAAGAAATGAAATAATTAGCTCAGAATGTAGTTTGGTTAGTTATCTTGAATGGGAAGGTTGGAAAGATGGATACAGGAAAATCATACACTCAACAGAAACTAGATTGGAAGATTGGCCTTCTATTCATACCAGGAATGGATCTGTTAACCATGAATGGCAAAATTACATTTACCAATCTACCCACAGGCAGAGATACACAATCTCAAACCCAAGTGATACTTGCTGCATCTAAAAAATGTTGCACATGGAGAAGCCAGTACACTAGAAAGTGCTATTTAGTTGGCATTAAAGAAGAAGGTAGAATGGCAGGTAAAGAATTTTTCAGGTTTTGATTTCCTCCCAAACTCTATGATCAGATCATTCAACTCACTCTTTATGGAGAGAACTAAAAGATGAGGCAGGAACTAAAAGTATTTATAGATAAATTGTATCTTTATAGAAATTAAAAGAGCAGGAAAGATGATTTTCTCATTTATGTGGTCATTTCAATGTATTGAACTACTCTATGAAGAGACAGATGCAATCAATTGCTAGATTAAAAAAATTATAGCGCTAGTATCCATGCTATTTTCACATGGTAAATACAATGAAATGGCAATAGGGTTCAAATAAAAGAGTGAAAAAATATATACCTAAATTTAAATAATTCTAAGATGACTCTTATACTAACATTTCTGAAAAGGTATATATATTTTTAATTGGTTATTTCTTAGCATTGTGGCATGGTTTAATTAGCACCAATTTTCTTTGTGATATGTAGAATAATGACACATTTTACAATGATTGGCTTGTTGGATTGAAGGAATTATGATCCCAGACAAACGTTAAGCAAATAAAGCTCCATGGAATTTTAGTATTCGTCTCAGCCTTGCTTTAAAGATTACCCAGAAAAGTTCTGGAAGAAATAAGTTAGGTTATTTGAGAGGAAAATAAATCATACCCTAGTACAAAAGATATGTCTGATCATAACAGTCCCAAGAAAATTAATCCCAATGAAAAGTGTTAAAATTATTGGAACAAGTATGAAAGAATTACAGAATTAAGAATAAGCTGGCCTACACAAGTTTTCTACCAGTGCTACTCAAATGGCCCATAGCATAAATACAACCTGGTTGTCTGTTAGAAATGCAAGTGTTTCTGCCCTTCCCAGAATTGCTGGGATTGTGTGCTTGAATCTGTATTGTAATAAATTCTTCAAGTGATTTCTATGCATGCTCAGAGTACAGGTAACTGCAATTAAAATTCCAGAGCTCCAGCTTTATTCCTTACTGTCAGTGAGGAAAACAATGCAAAGACAGAAACATCTGGAATTACAATAGAGGATTCAAAAAGAGAACAGAGATGAGGAGTGAAGAGAAAAAAATAGGATGTGAAAGGGTTAGAAGTGAGATAAATTGAAAGTAGGGATTGGATGTTATATGTCTGAAAATGTAATTATTGATAATTAGATAATGCCAACAATCTCATTTCTGTTTTGGATGGAAAAATTACACGTGCCTATTACATTATTTTAAAGGTAGAGTGGGAGAGTGAGGAAGAGCATGATGGAAGGGTATCATTATGGTCTAATTTTAAGAGAAAAGAATGAAAATCAGAACTTATAAGAAAGTCCCTGTTAAGTTTTATAAAAACATATATAGATAATTAGAAATTAGTGTTACAGTAAAGTAAAATGGCCACCTACATTGGGTGTTGCTGAGAGCAAACACCTATCCGAGAAATGACAGAAACTTTTCAGAAGACAAAAACAATTCACTGTAGGAGCTTTCTGAGAAAATCAACCACATCCTCTGAAGTTTCAGTTAAGTAACACTTGGTGATAAGCTAGTTTCAATCTATAGCTTATCCTAATAGACAATCATATCATATTAGTCAGTTCATATCTGTTTCCCGCTTTGCAAGCCTGTCTGTAAGATCTTCATGTGTAAAGGGAACTTTAGTGACCCCTAAATGTCTTCATAAGCAATGGTGATCGAGATGGCTATTGAGAGTCTCAGTCTGACTTTCCCGGGTTAAGAGGTCCCTGCCTGAGCAGTTTCTCCTTCAAAAAACCTGCAGCTTTGATTTGTGTGTGTGTGTATGTGTGTGTATGACTTCCCTTCTTTTGATAAAGGGATCAGAGGGTAATTGGCTATGGAGAGTTTGGCAGAAAGCACTGTAGTGATTTAGGTTGAGGGTATTGTCTAGTTCGCTAGCTACTGGAATGCAACAGACCAGAAACGGAATGGCTTTTAAAAGGAGAATTTAATAAGTTGCTAGTTTATAGTTCCAAGGCCAAGAAAATGTCCCAATTAAAGCAAGTCTATAGAAATGTCCAATCTAAGGCATCCAGGGAAGGATACCTTGATTCAAGAAGGCCAATGAAGTTCAGGGTTTCTCTCTCAAGTTAGAAGGCACATGGTGAACACAGTCAGGGTTTTTCTCTCATCTGAAAAGGCACACGGCGAACACAGTGTCATCTGCTAGCTTTCTCTCCTGGCTTCCTGTTTCATGAAGCTCCCCAGGAGGTGTTTTCCTTCTTCATCTCCAAAGGTCACTGGCAAGTGGACTCTCTGCTTCTCGTGGCTATGTTTCTCTTCTCTGCTCTCTCTGAATCACCTGGCTTTCTCTATTGTTGTTCTCTTTTATAGGATTCCAGTAAACTAATCAAGACTCACCAAATGGGTAGAGACACGTCTCCCCCTAATCCATTTTAATAGCCACTCTTGATCACACAAGATCACATCAAGATCACATCAAGATGTGACTCCTAAGTCACATCTCCAGGGAGATGATTTAATTACAGTTTCAGACATACAGTACTGAAAACTGATTAGAAGAAACAGTTGCCTTTACAAAATAGAATTAGGATTAAAACATGGCTTTTCTAGGGTGCATACATCCTTTCAAACCAGCATAGGCATTAGATTTAAACAAAACTGTGTTTTTAATCCCCCTCTCCCTACTCCTTACTTCATGTGTAACTTTGGAAGAGAGCTTAGGTAATTTTCTGTTCCTCACTTTTTAGTTGAGAGCAAAACATGATCAGGTATATGCAGAGACTCAGAGCCTGGATTCCCTATCAATACGGAGAATACATTGCTGCATGTGGCCACAACAGACCTCCTCACGGAGGAAAGAATGCACAGATGGTATCATAAACCACTTATCTTGTAAAGCATTAAAACTCCTCTCCCCTGACTATATGTTGATAACAAATCTCCAGACCCCTGTATCATGAGATCCTGCTGAAATGCTGTTTTCATACCCAACAGAATGTCTTTGTCCCAAACCCTTAAAGCTTCCCCTTGCACTCGTGCCTTTGTGGGACACTGCATCTATTTTCTTGATGGCTACCACCGAAGACTCCTTTATTCCTAAATCCAAATAGAACTTATGTTTGCCTCTGTGCCTGGCATGTTCTTTGGTCTTGCGGCTGCTCTGACCTGAGCCCTCCAAGAGCTGGGTTGGAAGACTATAAGATACAGTTGACACTGTGCCTGTCAGAAATAATCTTTGACTATTTTGACATTTTTTCTTATTCTTAGAACATTTTACTAAATTTTGTATTTCCCCAACTTCTGTCCTCAGTACTTTAAATCCAAATCTGAATACAAACTCAGATACTATGAAGAAAAAGAGCTGACATGTATAAAATGTATAAAATGTTAAATATGTTGTGCCTTCACCTAAGAAATATTCACCAAAGGAAAATCATGGAAATATTTAATATTATTGACAAAGAGCAACTTCAATAAATACAAAGAGGTTCTTTAAAGCAAAAGCAAAGATAAGATTGGTTTTGCTAATGTCAAAGCCATGCATTTAAAAACAATGAGACACATGTTTGATTGACATATTAGAAAATGTTTAACATTTTCATTATAACTCAAGTATAAAAAAGAGATTCCCAGATGCTGCTGGGGGAAAAGAGCTTGATAGTATCCCTGGAAATGAAATGTGACAATATGCACTAATATTTTAAATATACTCACTTTTTTGAAATAGAAATTCCAGCTCTAGAAATTTATTCTACAGAATCCTTCCCAGAAACAAGAAATTGTATTAGAATAAACTGTGTTTAGTAATGGATGGTGTCATGGTCAGGTTCATGTGTCAACTTGGCCAAGTGTTGGTACCTGTTTGTCTGGTTGGGCAAGTGCTGACCTGTCTGTTGCGATGAGGACATTTCATAGAATTAAATCATGATCACATCAGCTGCATCCACAGCTGATTTCATTTGTAATTAGCCATGAGGAATGTCTTCTGCAATGAGTGATGCTTAATCTAATCACTGGAAGCCTTTTATGGAGGATTCAGAAGAGGCAGGCTCTCTCCCTGCTTTGGCTGGGGAGCCTCTCCTGTGGAGTTCGTTCAGACCCTCCATCTGAATCATTGGCTTCATAGCCTGCCCTGCGGATTTTGGACTCTGCATTCCCATGGCTATGTGAGACACTTTTATAAGTTCTGTATTTGCGAGTGCTTCCTGTTGTTTCTGTTTCTCTAGAGAACTGTAACTAATACAGAAGGTAAAAATAAATGATCTTCTCAATGCATTTTATGTAGTCTTTAGAAATAAAAAGGAATAGATTATCTTGAAAAGATTCTTAATACATATTCAAAGTAAAAATCCCTGTAATTCCATTCTAAGAGGTAGACATTGTTAAGGGTCTGAAATATATGTGTATTTTTGTATGTATGTATGTATTATGATTGCGTTGTATGTGCGTGTTTGTGAAAACAATGGCTACTTCATGGAAGTGGAATTATGGAGACATCTAAGTAAATGTAATAGGTTTCTCAATTTTATAATGTCTTCAAATTGCAATTTTATAATTTCTTAGGATAACTCTTCTTATCAGAAAAATGCTACTAAGTGAAAAAAAAACAAATCTATGTTTTCTCATAGATTTTTTTCCAATTTTACCCCTTTTTTCCTTCCGGTCTTTCCCTAAGAAATTGCTAGTTCCATAGAACGTTATTTTATTGATGGGTTCTTTAGCAAAATATTTTGAAGTCATAACAAAAATAATACAAGTTTAGCGATATTTTAACTAGGAAATTGGCTGCAGATCATGCAAAAAAATACAAAGCTTTCAAATTGATAAAAGGATAAAATGGCACAGTATACTCCTGCTTTTACACACATCCTTCTGTTTAATCATTTTGCATGATGGATAAAATATAAAATAAAAAATACAAAGGACATATGTGTACTTAAAACGAAGAAAAATATTCTTGTCTATTAGAAGCAGAACGTCACAGAAAACAACTGAAACTGCTGGGGTGTGGATCCAGAAAGAGGTAGCCACAGGTGTAAGGTTAGTTTCTATAGGATAATTGAGATTAAAACAGTTCCCCAAGGCCATGTGATTGTGGCTCAGCAGGGCAGACTTCTCATCCGCCATGCTGGAGACCTGGGTTCGATTCCTGGTGCCTGCCCATGCAAAAAGAAAAAAACAGGTTTTCCCGAAGGTGTTTTTTAAAATGTACGTTCTTTAAATGGTGACTATTTTCACTATTTTTTAAGTGAGTTTTTTTTCTAGGCAAGAGAGTAATATAATAGTACACTTTCAATAGGCAGTTCCATTAATCTATATTAAATTAATCTATATTAATGGAAATAGATTTAGTAATTTGTTTCCATTACTTAAGTGGGCATGTATTCTCAGTCTACTTTGCTGGGTTCTAGTACTGAATCTAACTTTTGGGGCACCGCAGGATTAAATGTTGTATTATAATGATTTGGGGTATGTGATTCAGAGCTACTTTTGTACTTGTAAATAAGATTATGTCAGTCAGTGTTGCAGCATAGAAGAGATGCCCACTATGAAGGGGTATTGAGAAGAGTTTAATAGGGTGGCTATTTGGAAAAGTGTGGGCAGTTTAAAGGAAACCAACAAAGCATGGATGAGCACTCCAGGCTGGCACTGGCAGGGATCACTACCACTCCCAGGTCAGAAGGGGCAAGACTATGAGTGTGTTACAGAAAGCAGATCAGAGATCCACCCCACAAGAGCTTTGGCCTTAATAAAGTAATTCAGTCAACCTGAGACCCAACTGGGACAAAGGCAGAGGAAAAAAACTCATCCATCTCTTCTCCAGAGATCTGATCTGTTTCAGGTACTTCCCAGTGGCTGAGCCCTAGTAGAAGACAGTGGGCTAAGGGAGCCCTCCTAGTCCACAGAGGTCTGGGTCCTGGGGCAGAGAGTGGGCCTAGAAAGTGTGAGTGGATCTGGAGGGACAAGGCAACATTATCTCCTTATGCCCCCTATGGATCAACTTGGAACAAGTTTTCCTGGGACCCACAATGATGGAGTGAACATAATAAAACATGGTTCATCTGATTGCTGAGTGAGGAAGATAAATATACTGATACAAAGAGTTAATGGAAATATATCAGATTTTTTATTTGTGTAAAAATACGGATATTTACTAATGTATGTGTATGAAAATCTGAATATATATTAAAATAAATAAAACTGTTCATAGTAGTTATCTTCAATTACTGTATGCTTTTTTTCAGTTTATGAGAGTTCTGCTTTTACGTTTTACCAGAAACCTGCATTAATTTTTAATGTGATTTAATGTGAAATCATTGTCTTATTTGCTCTTCAGCTTCGAATTCCTTTCTTTTCATTAGTTTCTCCTCTGGGAAATAAAGCCCCTACAATGACAATTTTTACTGTTCGCGGTCAGTTTTTTGGAACACTCTTGTGATCTCCGCGAGCTAAACAAGGGGGAAGCCTGGTTGACGTCTTCTGTGTAACATGAAAGACGCCATATAGAGGACTTGCGCAGAGCCGAGAGGAGGGAAGGCGGCAGGGGCAGGGGTTTAGGAGCGGGTGGCGCGCATCCAATCTGGAAGCGGACACTCCAGGTTGACAAAGTTGCGCGCTGTCGCCAGCGCTCTGCAAGGGAGGTTGGCTTTGAACCTGCGAAGGAGGTGGGCGGGCGGGGCCGACAGGGAAAAGCACAGCCTGGGGAGGCCTACGCTTAACCGGTGAAGGGAGAGCCTCGCGTGCCACTGATCTGGATTGCGCGCTCTCAGCCCTGATCGCCCCGTACTCCGCAGCGTCCGGACCCAACTCGCTACGCGGCGCCAGAGAACAGAGGCGCTGTTTTTAAGCTACTGAACGATTTTTCCTTGCATTTTCGATTCCATATCCATAAGACGAGAACAACGGAATCCGCCCCCCCCGCCCCCCACACACTTATTTTCGCTATATCCCGGCTCCAATGAGGGTCGGCGTGGGAAAAGGTGGCTAACACGAGAAGGGAAGGCAGAGGAGGCAGGCGTGGACATTGCCTGCGGTGGCGCAAGGGAAGGAAGGCAGAGGCCGTCTGGGACAAGCCCGTTAAATCGGGTAGGAATTCAGCCTCAACAGTGTACTGCGAGGTGAGAACAGCCCGGGAGGCTTTGGAACAGGATGTGGGACAGAGCTCAGAAATGCTTTAGTCACTCCAACTCTTCTCCAACAAAGCAAAGCAAAACAAGACACCGCCTACTCTCATTTGGATGGCTCACGTACTATGAGACTTAAGTGATGTGAAAACATAGAATCATGCCACGTTCCTAGAATACTGTTTCCTCCCAACCTGCAAATTCTGGAGCTGGCTCCGCCGTGAAAAACTGCAAACATGGAGGAAGAGAGACTTTCAAATCTGCTCCTCCGGAGTGGCCACTCTGGTGACCGCTCAGCCCTTCCAGCTTCCTCCTTTATCTCCCCGAGTCAGCGTGACTCACGGGGCCTAGAAGTAGGCCAATACTTGGTTGAATCTGCCGGAACGGAATCCAGGAGCCTAGTCCTCGTTTGGCTGACACTGAGATCCCCTTGGCTCTGGAGTCCCATAAATGAGGCTGCCAGCTCCGAGCTCCACCTCGCATACCCGCTCCCCTCCACTAAGAACATCTCCTCCACCTTCGCCTCCTCGCCCAGCTCCAATCAAGCCGTCCAGGTGTAAGACGTATCCTTCTCAGTCACCAGCTTTCAGCCTTTTGGTACCAATGAAGAATGAGTCGGAACCAAAGAAGGATGTACCCATTCCTCCCAAGCATCCTCCTCGCTAGGTCCTGGGCTCTACGGAGAGAGAAAGGGTCACTGGGCCGCTCAGGAGCAAATGAGGCTTCCTGGCCTCAGTACCCTGCAGGCGCGCAGACCCTGGAGCGCCCATCCATCACCCAGTTCTGAAGGATGCTCCATCAAAGACCGGAGAAGATCCCAGGATAGCCTCAGGCTAAGGCAAAGTGGGTGCGGCGAGGGGGAGAAGGACGTTCTCTTACGGAATCCTGAGCCTCAACAGTGAAATTAAAGGGAAACCGTGGGCGCGAACATCGCGGGAGCTGCACTAGCAGGTGAAAATCTCGACCATTAAACCATCCTTTGCAGACTGCCTCACTGTACTCTTTGCGCTTCCTCACCGACCCCTCGATGCTCTCCCCCCGACCCAGCCCGCCGCCCCGCAGGCTCCTCAACCCTTTCACCTAGCATTTCCTGGTCTCTCCTGGTCCAGAAAGGTCTCTTACCCTGTGCCTCACCTCCGCGTCCCCTACCTGCTTGTCAACTCACCTTCCCAACTACTCACTCACAGGACCTCCGTTTGCCTCCGCCGCCAAACTTTGAATCCATCATGTGTGTAAAATTAAAGAAGAAAGGCTTTGATAATTTGTTAACTTTGCTTGACAGTTGTGCCCTCAAAACCATCGATCGCTCGCTCTTTTTCAGTTAGAATGTATATTTTGAAAGGAAAATTCAAAATAAAAGTGCACAAAATTTTCACACAGGAGCAGACTTTAAGGTGCATGCCACATTTACTTAGAAAAAAAAAATAGAATTAGCCAAAACAAAGAACGATCACTTGAAAATGTGGGTTCCTTTCCGTGAGCAAAAAAACTCATCTGATAATGCCAGGCTGAAAGCCAGTGAGACAGCAGGAGGCAGCAATGACTGCGCCGGGTTATCAGTGAGAGAACGTGCTGGCAACCTGTCCTCCCTGGCTGGGCTGTGATGTTGCCTCTCTCAGGCCTTCAGTTTCCCCATGCACCACAGGAGGGGCTCAGACAGAATGATGTTTAACACTCCCCCCACCCCCGCCACCTCCCTCACCCCCCGCCTTGGTGCTTTCATTTAAGAGAAGAGTATAAAATGTTACCACTATTTTGATTTGGTTGTATACTTCAACAGAAAATAAACATGCTCAAAAATTTTACTACAGACAGTGCTATGATTTTTACTGTGACTCTCACCATCTTTGAAAAGGTTCTATTCTGAAGTTTCTAATTTGGTTTTCTTTCTTACTTTGAGGTTATTGCCTTGAAGGCATCCTCTGTAGTGTACGTTTTGAAGAAACTAGCTGGGCAGTCCTTTTTCAGAAACCTGGGTCAATGGCTCTGCCTTGATCAGAGAGGCTGAGTGGTCTCTGCTCAGAATCAAACCACCTTCTCTCTAATTACGGAATACCCAATTGATCGATTTATTCTTCTTTCCTTACATTCCACTGTTTATTACATCAACTGTATTTTAGCTTGTTCCCATAGAATTTCTATATCTCCTGTTGCTAATAATCAACAGTTTGAAGTTTTCACATAACATCTCTTCCTGTGTTTTGTTTTGCTGTATGTGAAGAAGAAGCGATTCGCATAGGGACAAATGAGGAAACTTATGCAGGTGGGCCTGGGGTATTTCAGCACCCTACAGTTATAGCACTGCCTCTCTATTAATGCTGCACTTGGCCTTAAGAGTCAACTCAGTTTGTTCACACCTGTTCCCAAATACAATTTCTAGCTTAGTTTTCAATATTAAACCTTTTTCTTTCTTTCTTTCTTTTTTTTTTTTTTACAACAAAGACAGGCTACGGACAAAGCATCACAAAATCATGAGCTCAGATAAATGATTTAAAAATCCAGCTGACTATCTCCAACTACTAACTCTTAAAAATAAAGGTTTTTGAGCCTTTGACCATGGCCATAGATCTCCAAATTCCAGGATTCATCATTCTGCATCATCATTTCTATAATTTGAGAAAAACTAGAATGCATAGTCTTAAATGGGAGTATATTACTAAAATGTATTACCTCAATTATGATTTTTCATAGTTACTTGAATATTCATAGCATAGTATCACTAAACTCTTTAATTATGAAAGCTTCAATTTTCAATCATTTCCTTTCATAATGATTCCAACACTTCAAAAAATTATTCCTAATTAAATTCAATTTCAACTACCTTTGAGTTGGAGGTGGTTTCACAGTGGTTCTATTGTTATGATAGTGGTACGTTTCCAAATACCAGCTGGAGAATAAGGTTAGATTTACATGAGAGGGGGAAATGCAGCCTTAGTTAAACCATTTTCTCACTTGGCATACATATTACAAAAAGAAAAATCAACCATTTATTTAGTGATAAAGTACAATTCCTTTGTGAGCGTGAGGACACAATAAAGGGAACCTGCTTCTTTCCATGAAAAGTAGACTCAAGAGAATAAGACTCAGATTCTGTTGCCATCTTTTGGTTAACCTGAGTAAAGATGTGTGTAAACTCAAGTTTGTGAGCATAAAGTTTCAGCCTAACACAAAGTGACCGGATGACTCAAGTACATCCTTTGAATTTTACCAGGAACAGTAACCAGGTCTGTAGAAAATGCATACAAGAAGTCTGCCTCAACTGGTATTTTCTAATATGCTATGTCATATCAAGACCACTGTCTGTCTCAATTCCACAGCTCAACTCTATACCTCTGCAGGCTTGAATAATGAAAAGTTTGGATTTTCCAGGTAGACATCTACAAAATTATCCTCTCTGAAGAAACTTGTTAATTTTTTCAGGTCAGTAGGTCCATTTGTTCCATGGCTTAGAATCAAACGAATAAAACTGCTTGTTTTGCTATGGTCATCTTTATAAAGATGCACAATTCCACCATTTCTTTATGTGTAAGATCATTTTTATTCCCGACCTCATATTTCAAATTCCTGCACATACCCCTGAGATTTGCTCAATCTACATCTGTACCAAACTGATATGCCATTCCAGTGCTTTCATGAAAGTTATTATTAATTATTATACATGAAACTCATTTCAGGATGATCCATTTTGTAATTACTGTCCCAGGATATTCCCGAGTCTGCTTATTTGCTTCCATGTAAGATCTTTGTGTTGCCTCCTGGCCAGAGGGGCATCTGTGCCTGGGAATAAAGTAATTCCCCTATTTCCCCTATCAGTGAGAAGTTGCAGGCATTTATGGGGTTAATGTTGGGCAAGCTCTTTTACAAGCTCTGTTAAGAGCTCTTTTACAAGCTCTGTTGAGCAAACAGCTAACAGACAATTATTTACCCCCCCGGCCGAGGGAATGGAATTTCCTTGATCATTGCATGCAGAAGTTTCTGAAAACAATACCCCCTGTAAAAGGGGGGTAAAGAAGAAGCGGGTGTGACCTGGGGGAGATGACCCGCTAGAGATAGTACTACAAGGTTCCCCACCGGGACCCCCGCCGGCGCGAACTCCCTCCTATAAGGGAAGTTCTGAGGATATAATAGGGAGGCAAGAAAACATAACGAGTACTAAGATGGGGAACTACTAAGAAAGAAATAATAAAGAGAGCTCACTCCCAAGAAGCAGGGAGGCCTGAGTGATGGAACCATACTTGTCTCCTGAGTGCTGATTTCTTAAATCAACCTCGACGCCCCTCTCCCAACTCGGCTTCAAGAGCCGGACGCGGCATCTTTGTTTCTGAATTTTTATGGATCTTGAATCCATTGACTTTTCAGTGTTCTCCACAAAAACTAAATAATGAGTAAAAGGAAGTGATGGTTATGATATTTCCGATGCCACTGTGCAAGTTATTTTGCATCAACCTCCACACATCCAGCTTCACACAGCAGCCTCTGTTTAGTTCCCCAAAGATCTTTTCAGAAAAGTTCTTTTTAAAAATCATTACCAAGTTACAGGAAAGTTGCAAATATACTATAACAATACAGAGAACTCTAATAAACTCCCTACTCAGATACCCAGGGCTATCAACTTTTGGCATTTTGCACATTTGTTATATCATTTTTTCTCTCTTAACTATTTCTCTCTCTCTCTCTCTATTTATCTATCCATCATCTATCTCTATCATCTACTTTCTTAAGTAGTTTGCATTCATCATGATCCTTTAACACTAATACTTCGATGTAGCTATCTTAAGAACAAGGATATTTACTTGTGAAACCACATTATGTACAGTTATCAAGTTCAAGGAATTTAACATTGATATAAAGCATAGGTCTATATTCAATTTTTCTATTGTTTCTATAATGTCCTTTAGAAGGATTCCTCCTCCATTTTCTAATCCGGTCTAGGATCATGTACTGCATTTGATTGTCATTGCTCCTTTAGTTTCTTTTTTTTTTAACCACAAAAAAATTGCGGAAATATATATACAATATAATTTCCCATTTCAACCATTCATAAGCACACAATTCAGTGGCATTAATCAGATTTAAAATGTTGTCCTATGAGCACCACCATCAATTACCAAAACTTTTCCATGACCCCAAACAGGAATCTACAGCTATTATGTATTAACCCCACCCCAACTTGTACTCCAATTTCTGTTTCTACAAATTTGCATATTCTAGTTATTTCGATAGGTGGAATCAACATTATCTGTCCTTTTGTGCCTAGCTTACTTCATCAGCATGATTTATTCAAGGTTCATCTATGTTGTTGCACATATCAGGACTGCATTCCACTTTATTGCTGAAAAACACTCCATTATATTTATATACCACATATAGTTTATTCGTTCATCGGTTGATGGACATTTGGGTAGCTTCCATCTTTTGGCTATTGTGAAAATCCAAAAATATCTTAAAATATCTATTTGAGTTCCTGTTTCAATATCTTTACCAGTTATTGGTCTCTTGGGATCTTTTATTTCTTCTTGAGTCAGTTTAGGTGATTTTCCCGTTTGAGAAATTTGTCCACTTCACCAAGGTTGTCTAATTTTTTGGTATACGGTTTCCACACTATTCTCTCTTAGTCCATTTTTACTTTTATGAGGTCAGTAGTAATGTACGCTTTAATTTCTGATTTTTATAATTTGTGTCCTCTCTCTTTTTTCCTTGCTGTTGGTTTGTCAATTTTATTGTTCTTTTCAAGGATTACATTTTAGTTTCATAGATTCTTTTTTAAAAACTTTTTAATTGTATAACATATATACAAAGCAGAGAAATAAAAAAGCAATAGTTTTCAAAGCACTCTTCAAAAACTGGGTACGGGAGAGATCCCAGAGTTTGTCATGAGCTGCCATACATGGCTCACTCAAGCAGACACGAAAGGTGCCCTAACTGTGTGCTTGTGTCAAATGGATGATCAGTTAGAAACTTCAGTGTATAGATATGCTTGTGCCCATGGTTGGAAATTACCCCAGGTCCTAGTCCAGAGAGTATTAATTGATCTGGTATGGGAACCAAAATCTTGCGATCCCATAGATTTTTCATCTGATCATGAAAAGAAGGCAACATAAGAAATATGGGAAGTAGAGGAAGATAACCACCCTTTGCAAGTACTCCCAGTGCTACAAAAGAAATAAAAACATCACAGGAGTGATCTGACAGGCTGGGTCAGAATTTACAACTGAGCATATTACCATGAGAAGTTATACTGCTGCTGAATTAGGTGACCTTGGGCAGCATTTTAGGCAGAAAACCAGGGAGTCATTACCTGATTGGCCTTTATGTTTATGAGATATAGGAGCTGAGGGCTTAATATTAACTGGGATGGAAATGCATAAGGTAGCTTCTATCACAATGCACCCATCGCTATGCTATTGCCTATACACTGCCCTAAATCAGGTAGAAGAGGTATCTTTGTTAGCCCCTGTTCTAGTTTGCTAGCTGCCGGAATGCAATATACCAGAAACGGAATGGCTTTTAACAAGGGGAATTTAATGAGTTGCTAGTTTACAGTTCTAAGGCTGAGAAAATGAACCAATTAAACCAAGTACATAGAAATGTCCAATCAAAAGCATCTGGGGAAAGATACCTTGGTTCAAGAAGGCTGATGAAGTTCAGGGTTTCTCTCTCAAGTAGAATGGCACATGGCAAGCACAGTCAGGGCTTCTCTCTCATCTGGAAGAACAATGGCACATGGCGAACACAGCATCATCTGCTAGCTTCTTCTCCTGACTTCCTGTTTCATGAAGCTCCCCGGGAGGTGTTTTCCTTCTTCATCTCCAAAGGTTGCTGGCTGGTGGACTCTGCTTCTTGGTGCTGCTCTCTCTGAATCTCTCATTCTTCAAAATATTTCCTCTTTTATAGGACTCCAATAAACCAATCAAGACCCACCCAAATGGGTGGAGACATGTCATCCCTTAATCCAGTTTAACAACCACTTGACTAAATCACATCATCCAGGGAGATGATCCGATTACAGCTTCAAACATACAGTATTGAATAGAGATTATTTTACCTTTCTGAAATGATATTTTGATTAAAACATGGCTTTTCTAGGGGGCATACTTCCTTTCAAGCCAGTACAGTCCCACTAATAACTGCATGCAATACTACCTGGCCCAATGAGGGAGATATTCCATACTCTACTTCCCACTGGCAATCTATGTAAGACTTGCAAGATATTTTGCAGGGTCTTCAGATGAAACATGCAATATATTCTGCAAATTTTGCAGGCCCTGACAATGAACCTTCCACAGTGGGTTTGAAAGGCATTATCTTGCACATTGCTTCTGATGTGGACTTCCTGTGTCCATTTAGAGACCTCTGGTGGGTCGTCTCATTTCAAGAGCAGCTCAAACCATAGAAGATACTGGAGAATCTTAGTGGTGCTTGTTGCTTCCTATTGAAATGGAGCTTGAAGGATATTAAGGAACGATGAGAAAAAGAAAGAAAGGAAGGGAGGGAGGGAGGGAGGGAGGGAGGGAGGGAGGGAGGGAGGGAGGGAGAGAGAGAGAGAGAGAGAGAGAGAGAGAGAGAGAGAGAGAGAGAGAGAGAGAGAGAGAGAGAGAGAGAGAGAGAGAGAGAGAGAGAGAGAGAGAGAGAGAGAGAGAGAGAGAGAGAGAGAGAGAGAGAGAGAGAGAGACAGAGAGAAAGAGAGAAAGAGAGAAAGAGAGAAAGAGAGAAAGAGAGACAGAGAGAAAGAGAGAAAGAGAGAAAGAGAGAAAGAGAGAAAGAGAGAAAGAGAGAAAGAAAGAAAGAAAGAAAGAAAGAAAGAAAGAAAGAAAGAAAGAAAAAGATACAGACTGGCTCAGAGGGTCTGAAGCTTAACTCTACATCAGACATCAGACAACTTTATTCTTATCCAGATCCTGCTTAAATACTGCAGGGTGACAAAAGGCATGCATGCATTTCTTGAAAGAACAGAGAGATTATTTTTCAGTGCTCTCTTCCTTCATACTTAACATAACCATTTGGGGTAAACATTCTCTTCCTCCCAGACTGCTCTACATAACAATCTCCACAGTTTGCTGCCGCCCTCCTGAAGCCAGCTGCTCCCAACAAATTCTGCAGGCTTGTTTTAACCCTTGGCTCCTACAGATGCTGAAAAGGGGGACTGAGGGCCACCAGAGAAATTTTCCAAGAACATGACAACCCTATTCAGGTTTCTCTAAGCAGGTGTGGGTTGATCTTATTGCCATAGGGACAGAACTAATAACCATAGATAACAAAATACTGTTTTAGTTAAATTGTGGAGCAAATTACCAAAAGACAAAAGATTTACTAAAATAAATCCCCAAAAAGCTGAAGGGGAAGTTAAACCAACTAAGAACCCCCTTTCAAACATGAGAACCCTCTGCACTCCCTAAGGTGACTTGGCAAACTCCCGTTCACCCCCCATAGGGGAGGGGTCAATATTCCTGAGTTCAAGTGATAACTTGGGATCCATTTGATTGGAAGTCACACATAGAATTAGCTATTTTATGATTTCATACTAACAAATAGAGAATGTTGGCTCTAGTACATACAGAGGCAGAACAAGGTGGATCCTGTGCCCTTATAAACATACAATGTTGTATATATATTCCTGATCACTCACATAATATTTCACAGGATTTAAAATAATATGCAAAAGCACATATGCAATATTGATCATCTATCTACTGGCCCCCTTTCTACTTGCTTTAATTCTCTTACTCAGCCTTGGTGGTATTTCGTTATAAGATTATCTTCCATGTGTATTGGATTATTACTATGCTGTTGTCTTTCATTTTGTTGCCACATATGTATGCAATGCCTGTCCTATTTCCAGTACAGCCTATTACAGGAAGTGGGTGTGTTGTGGGACATGGGGTCCCTCCTAAACGACCATAAAATCTCTACTTCAGCCAAGGACAAAGGTCAAGAACATAAACAATCTCCCCAGGTGTGGAAGAATATAATGACACATAGAGAAATGGCATTTATTGTATCTTAGCCTGTGCCAGTTTGAAAGATTTCATATACTCCAGAAAAACCATGTTTTAATCCCCACTCAATCTTGTGGAGGCAACTGTTTCTTTTAATCCTAATTCAATACTAAGTTAGTTCTAAGATACTAACTTTTGATTGGGTTATCTCCAGAGATGTGACATGCCCAATTGTGAGTATAATCTTTTGATTACATGGAAATATGACTCCACCCATTCCAGGTCAGTCTTGATTAGTTTGCTGGAATCCTTTAAAATAGGAAACATTTTAGAGAGAGTTAGAAGTGACAGAAGTGATGGAGCCAACAGAAACGTCAAAGCAGAGCTGACACAGATGCCAACACATGGAGAACAGAGACACAGTTGTTTGGAAAGGCTGGGAGTCTAGCACACATTGTAATGAGATGTGAAGCAAGCCAGTGACCTGGAGAGAGTGAAGGGAAGCCAAGAGATAAAAGCCAGCCCTGGAGAAGTAAATTGAGGAGCCCCCACAGGAGGCTGAAAGCAATGGAGCCCAGGAGCAAGGGACCAGCAGGTGCCAGTCACATGACTACTCAGCTGACAGAGGTACTCCTGACTCATCAGCCTTTCTTGAGTGAAGGTAACCTCTTGTTGGTGCCTTAATTTGAACACTTTCACTCTCTTAGAACAGTAAACTTGTAACTTATTAAATTCCCCTTTTACAAAACCATTCTAGTTCTAGTGTATCACATTCTGGCAGTTTACTAACTAAAACATAGTATAAAACACTAATCTTGATAAAACGTCACTTAGTTACCTTACTGGTTATACTAGAGACCTGATGGTCCCATACCTTATGGAATGTCTCTGTTCTAAAATCACATACTAACTCCTCTGCACTCTTATGTCTCATGGAGCACTAACCCTCCAGAATGGCCAACACTAGAAAACCCCTCCTGTTCATAAGTTCCATTAAATCTAGGCCTACTTTTGTGCCTGGAATGTTTTTCAATCTCGCAGCAGCACCAGCCAGTGCTCTGCATTAACTTGGTCTGGGCCCAAACAAACCATTCTTCAGAATAAGTTTCAGTATATGTTCTAGTTTGCTAGCTGCTAGAATGCCATATGCCAGGAACAGAATGGTTTTTAAAAAGGGGAATTTAATGAGTTGCCAGTTTACAATTCTAAGGCCATGAAAATCTCCAAATGAAAGCAAGTCTATAAAAGTACCCAAACCAAGTCACCATCAAGAGGTTACCTTCACTCAAGAAAGGCCGATAAGTTCAGCGTTTCTCTCGACTGGGAAGGCACATGGTGAACACAGCGACAGTCTGCTAGCTTTCTCTCCTGGGTTTCTGCTTCATGAAGCTCACTCAGTGGTGTTCTCCCTCCTCATCAACAAAGGTCACTGGCTGGTAGACTCTGGTTCTTTTGACATTCTTTCATGGTTCTGCTGCTCAGTTATTCTCAAAAGTAACTCTCTCCAAAAGCTCTCCTCTTTTCTGGTATTCCAGTAAGCGTGGAGTATGTGTGGAGACATGTCTCCAGCTAATCAAATTTAGTACCCACAATTGATTGAGTCACATCTCTGTGGAGGTAGCCTAATCGTTTCCAGCCTACAGTTTAATACCCACAATTGATTGAGTCACCTCTCCCTGGAGGTAATCTAATCAAGCTTTCCAACCTATAGTACAGCACAGGGATTAGAAGAAATCGTTGCTGCCACAAAATTGATTAGGATTAAAACATGGCTTTTCTAGGGTACATAAAACCTTTCAAATCAGCACATTCCACCCTCTGGACCCTAAAAAAGACATGTTTTCCCCATTTAAAAATGCATTCATTCCATCACAGTATCAGAAATCCTTAAACCATTTCAGTAACAATACAAATAAAATACAAGGTTAAAATCAGTACAATCAGGTATAGGCATGGTCTATTCTAAAGCAAAGTTCCCCTCTGGCTCTGGACCTGTAAAACTCAGAACAAGTTATTTGCTGCCAACATACAAAAGAGGAATAGTCAAAGGATGCATATACCTATTTCCATAGGGAGGAATTGCAAGGAACACAGGGGTCACAGGACCCAAGAAGTTTTGAAAACCTGCAGGGTAAAGGACACTGGATTTCAAAGCCTGAGAGTCACATATATTCAGGGCTTGTATTTATATTCAGAGCTTTAGAAAGTGGCAGTCCCACCCTTTCCATGGGCCTATGCAGCGGCCCGCCTCTCTTCAAATGCAACCTTGGGGATATTGGGGAAACCACCTTTTTTCTAGGCTCCACCCTCTCTAAGCATAGGGGCTGCACCCAGGCTCTCTGTCATTTCTGGGACACACGCTCAACCCCTCCACATGGTGGCAGCCAAGCTCACCCCATTCCCCATGGAATGTGCTCCACCTTCTCCAAGGCCTGAGGTGGCAGCACTCTTCCACTGCAATGAGGTGGAGAGTCCTACCCTCTGCCTTCCAGGCAAACTCACCCTCTCCACATACTTGGGTGGATCAACTCTCCTAGCCTAAGGCTTCTTGAATTCACACCTCAGCCTCCATCACTTTGCCTTTGAAGTTATTTTCCTCCATGTGTCCCCTCTCTGTCCCTCTCAGGCCCAACTGGCAGTGGTTCTCTTTGTACAGATTCCGCAACACTCTCATTGGCTTTTTATGCAATAGCTTCAGATCGTGCCCATCAAACATAAGGAGTTTCCACAAATCCTTCCCGAAAAACTCCATGTCCAATCCTGGCTTTCTCTGAAAAGCTGACTGATTCCAAGTTTGGCCAAACTCTCATATGAGGCACTATTTTCTGGATTCTCCATTCCTGGAAGCCCAGGATTTCCCAGAACATCAATTTCTGGTTTCTTTGTACTCAAGCATTCAGTTCTCAGCTTATCTCTTTCCTGCTGCATTTCACTTTAAGATGAAAGGAGAAACCAGGCTGTACTTTCCACATTTAATTTGGAAATCTCTTCTGCTAAGTATCCACATTCATGGATTTTAAAATCTGCGTTCCAGTCAAAGCCACTAGTCAACTTTGCCAGATTATGTGCCATTTTAAAACAAGGATTGGCTTCCTTCCAGTCTGCAATAGCACACACCTATTTCTGTCTACAGCCTGTTCAGAGGTATCTTTAGAGTCCACATTTCTACTGACAGTCTCTTCAAGCACTCTAGGCCTTCTCTATCAGGCTCCTTACAACTATTCCAGAATCTTTCCCTTATCAATTTAAAAAGCCATTCCAACATGTTTAGTATTTGCAAACTGCAGCAGTACCTCATTCCCAGTATCAAAATCTGTTCTAATTTGCTAGCTGCAATGTACCAGAAACAGAATGGCTTTTACAAGGGGAAATTTAATAAGTTGCTAGTTTACGGTTCTAAGGCCATGAAAATGTCCAGATGAAAGGAAGTCTATAAAAATGTCCAAACCAAGGCACCATCAAGAGGTTACCTTCACTCAAGAAAGACCAATGAGTTCAGTGTTTCTCTCTCAACTGGGAAGGTACATGGTGAACATGGTGACAGCTGCTAGCTTTTTCTCCTGGCTTCTTGCTTCGTGAAACTCCCCCAGGGGCATTCTCCCTCCTCATCAACAAAGGTCACTGGCTGGAAGACTCTGTGGTTCTTTCATCATTCTATTGTGGTTCTACTGTTCTCTCCTTGTTCTCAAAAGGAACTTTCTCCAAAATGTCTCTTCTTTCATGGGATTCCAGTAAACTAATCAAGACCCACATAGAATGGATGGAGACATGTCTCCATCTAATCAAGCTTAATACCCACAGTTGATTGTGTCACATCTCTGTGGAGGTAACCTAATCAAGTTTCCAACCTGTACTACTGAATAGGGATTAGAAGAAACCATTGCTCTCACAAGATTGATTAGGATTAAAACAGGCTTTTCTAGGGTACATAAAACCTTTCAAATCAGCACAATATGAGAAATGTGTAGGATTAAAATTAAATGAGGAGGAGGATTATGAATAGTATTTAATTGGTATATCCCCCTGAAATGTAAAAATCCACTATCAAAAATGGGGCAAGGAGGAAATACACGGTGAGATGAAAGATTTCTAATCATTGAAGGACAGAATGGGCAGACTTTTAATTCCTCAGCACACAGTCCTCCTCAACTCAGGGGATGAATGTAAAGGGTTGGGGCAGTAATAAGATTGGGAGTGTGAGTGATAAGAGAAACATCAGAGTGAGATGGAAACTAGAGGTAGTTGGTCAGAAGCGATGGGGACCATATGTCTCTAAAATGAGAATTGATAATTATATAACCTCAAAAGTCACCGATCTTTCAGAAATTATTTATTTGTCTTTAGTTGTGGTAACATATACCTAACATAAGATGTTGCAATAACAGTTTTAAATGGATAATTTCTTTGGCATTAAGTGCACTTAAATGCTGTGTAACTTTCACCACTCTTTATTTCATTGTAATTTTTATCATCCCAAGCCAAAATTCATGGCACTCATTTATCAATAACTCACCATTTCTATCTCACCACATCTCTGGCAACCACTTTGCTGCTTTCTGTCTCTCCGAATTTGATTACTGTTTATTTCATATAAGAGAAATCATACAACATTCATTCTTTTGTGCTTCACTTATTTCACTCAATATTATGTCTTTAAAATTCATCCATGTTGTAGCATGTATGAGCACCTTATTTCTTTCTACAGCTGAATAATATCCCACTGTGTAGATATACCACATTTTGTTTATCCATTCACTTGTTGAGGGGCACTTGATCTGCTTCCACCTTTTGACTAATGTGCATAGTGCTGTGATGAATTTGTGTACAAATATCTGTTCAAATCCATGCTTTCAATTCTTTTGGGTATATACCTAAGAGTGTTATTGCTGAATCAAATGGTAATTCCGTGTTTAACTTTATGAGGAACCACCACAAAGTTTTACACAGGGGCTGCCTGGGCTGCTGTGAAGCTCTTATGTACCTCAGAAAAGGCCTAGTTCTTTTAATCCATCCCTGTGGGGTCAGAATTATTGTGGGTGGGACCTTTTGATTCGGTTTGTTTAAGTTGAGATGTGACCCAGCTCCTTCAAGGTAGGTCTTCATCCTTTATTTTTATTTATTTATTTTTTGCATGGGCAGTCACCAGGAATCGAACCCTGGTCTCTGGCATGGCAGGTGAGAATTCTGCCACTGTGCCACCATCACACTGCCCCATATTTTAATTTTATGAGAGGAAAAGAGAAAGAAAAGCTGAGAGAGCTTGAAGAGAGAGAAACACCCAAAGAAGAAACACCTACAGGAACTGAGAGAGAGAGCTACTGAAGCTAAAATTTGAAGACAATGAAACCCAGGAGAGAAGGACCTGCACACAATGGCCACTTTCTCATGTGACAGAAAAACCCCAGATACCAGTAGCCTTCAGTGAGGTTATCTTTCTTCAGTGAGGTTATCTTCTTCTTGATGCCTTAATTTGGACATTTTCATGGCCTTAGAACTTTAAATTAGTAAACCAATGAATACCCATTGTGAAGGCCAACTTATTTCTGGCACATTGCATTTCAGCAGCTTTAGCAAAATGAAACAATGATGAATATATCATTGCAAACTGGAAGAAAGGAAACCCTTGTTTGAAAGAGGCAGAGAATGTAGCAAAATTGAGTCCTGGTATTGGATGGAATGTAGAATTTGAATGTAATGAGCTTGGATATCTAGCTGAGGAAATTTTCCAACTAAAAGTGGAAAATGCACTTGGCTCCTCCTTGCAGCTTATAGTAAAATACATGAGGAATGGACATGATGAGAACTGAACTCTTGGGTTCAAAGAAACCAGAAATCAATGGTTTGGAAAATTCTGGCTTTCAGATAGTAAGACCCAAGAGGCTAGTGATCATTGTGAGGTTTTAAATGAACATGGAAGAACCAGTCAGCCATTTTAGTGTGAATCAGGCTTGGAGATGGAGCTATCCAGAAAGTATTTGTGGAAAGCCTCAGTGTCTGACAGTTGGGACCTCAGTGGGCTGTATGAAAAACATACAAGTTTGTTGTGGGATCTGTATAAATGGCACTACTGCCAGTCTGGACTAAAAGGGACAAAAAAAGGGTCAGATTGAAGGGAAAATGATTTCAGGGACAGAACCATGAAATCCAAGTTTTGGAGCAAAGAAACCTCTGGCCAAGAGAGTCTTTTCCACCAAATATGCATGTGGAAAGAGTGAGTTTGCTATGGTGTTTGTAGAGGTTGAGCCTTTCTCCCCATTGTTCAGGAAGAGTGCTGCCACTTCATGGCTCTCAGATCCCTGGGGATTCGAGAGGAGCTTGGCTACCCCTTTGTTCAGAAAGAATGTTGCCACCACAGGCCTCAGAGTGGGTGGAACACATTCCCAAGAGATTAGGGATAGCCTGACCATGAACCCACTGTCCTAAGGGGATTAACAGTATGCCCCAAACATGGCAGTCTGGCTTCCACCCAGATAGATGCTTAAGGAAGGTGGGGCTGAGAACAAGTTGTCTCCACAATGCTTGGAGTTGCCGAATCCTTTACCCCAGTGTTTGGAAAGAATGGTCCCTTTCACAAGGACTTGGATAGCATGGAATTGCCACTCTCTCAAGCCCTGAGGATAAAAAATCATTCTATAGATGACTCTCAGACTTTGAAGTGTACTTAAGTATTCCCTGAAGGTTCTTGGAACCATTTGGAACTAGTGACCCCTGTTTTCCTTCCAATTTCTCTCTATAGAGATGGAAACATTTATCCAATACTATTCCTCCACTGTATATTGGAAGCAAATAAATTGCTCTGAGTTACACAGATTCACAGCCAGAGGAGAATTTTGCCTTAGGACAGACCTTGCCTGTAATTGATTTTGATGAGACTTTGTACTTAATACTGCTACTGAAATGATTTAAGGCTTTATGATATTGTGGTGGAATGAATGTATTTTGCATGTTGATAGACGTGTCTTATGGGGTCCACAGGTGGAGTTTGCTGGTTTGAAGCTGTTATGTATTGCAGAAAAGGCCATGTTCATTTAATCCATCCCTGTGGGGGGAAGACTTATTGTGGGTGGATGGGACCCCACGATTAGATTGTTTCAATTGAAATGTGACCCATCCAATTCCAGGTGGATCTCAATCCTTTATTAGAGTCTTTTATGAGAGGATAAAAACAGAGAAGCCAAGAGAGCCTGGAAAGATAAAGTTCCTGCTTTCAGTCCTTCTCAGATTGTGCCTAATAGCAGGATTGCCAGATCATATGGCAATTCTATGATTAGTTTCTTGAGGAAATGCCAACTGGTCTTCCACTGTGGCTGCACCATTTTCCACTCTCACCAGCAACGAATGAGTGTACTTATTTGTCCACATCCTCTACAAAACTTTTGGTTTTCTGTTTTTCTTTTTAATAATGGCAATTCTACTAGAAGTGAAATGACATCTCTTTTGGGTTTTGCTATGAATACCCCTAATAGCTAGTGATCTTGAGCATCTTTGCATGTGCTTTTAATCCAGTTGTATTTCCTCTTTGGAAACATGTCTATCCAAGCCTTTTGTCCATTTTTAATTGGGTTATTTGTCTTCTTATTGTTGACCTATAGGATCTCTTTATATATTCTGCATATTAAACTGCTATTGGATATGTGGCTTCCAAATATTTTCTCCCACTGTGTAAATTGCCATTTCACTTTCTGGAAAAAGTCCTTTGATGCTGCAAATATTTTAATTTTGAGGAGGTCCCATTTACCTATCTCTTCTTTGATGCATGTGCTTTGGTGTAAAGTCTAAGAAACATTTATCCACAACAGATCTTGAAGATACTTCCCTACATTTTCTTCTAAGAGTATTATGGTGTAGAAGCCAAGAGTTTAAAGCAAGACCTACAGAATTTGTTGCAAGCTGCTGGCCTCAGGATGGCAGTGGTAAACTGTGGCGATTGTTATGTAGAGCAGTCTGGGAGGAAGAGAATGTTTACCCAAAACAGTTATGTTAAGTATGAAGAACACTGTGAGATAAGAATCTTGCTCCCTCAGGAAATGCCTGCATATTTATTGACATCCTGTGGTATATAACTAAGATCTGGTTGAGAATAAAGTTGTCTGAAGTCTGTCTGAAGTAAACTCAAGCTTCAGACCCCCTGAGCCTGTCTGTGTCTTTCTTTCTTTCTTCCTTTCTTTTTTTCTCATCATTCCTTAATATCCTTCGAGCTCCGTTTCAATAGGAAGCAACATTATGGTCCTGATTTTATTTAGGTTTCTGATCCATTTTGAGTTAATTTTCATATAAGGTATGAGATTAGGGTCCTCTTTCATCTGTTTGAGTATTGATATCCAGTTTTCCAAGCAGAATTTGTTGAGGAAACCCTTTCTTTTCCTTTCCAAGTTGAGTGAACTTGGCATGGCAGCTGTTCTAGTTTGCTAGCTGCCAGAATGCAACACACCAGAGATGGATTGGCTATTAATAAAAGGGAATTTATTTCATTAGCTCTTCAGAGGAAAGGCAGCTAACCTTCCACTGAGGTTCTTTCTTACGTGGGAAGACATAGGATGATCTCTGTTGGTCTTCTCTCCAGGCCTCTGGGTTCCAACAACTTTCCTCAGGGTGATTTCATTCTGCATTTCCAAAGGCCTGGGGTGAGCTGCGAGTGCTAAGATGAGGTATGCTGAGCTGCTTGGGCTGTGCTACGTTGTGCTGTCTCATTTAAGTACCAGCCAATTAAGTCAAATGTCATTCATTGCAGCAGGCATGCCTCCTAGCCGACTGCAGATATAAATCAGCAACAGATGAGGTTCACGTACCATTGGCTCATGTCCACAGCAACAGAACTAGGTGCCTTCACCTGGCCAAGTTGATAACTGAATCTAACCACAGCAGCCTTGCCAAATATCAGTTGGCCATAATTTTGCTAACTGAACTGTCAATTCAATTCCATTGGTCAATATATCTATCTTTATTTCAGTACCATGCTGATCTGAACACTATAGCTTTGTCAGGAAGTGTGAATCCTCCAACTTTATTCTTTTTCAAGATGTTTCTGGAAGCTTGGGGCCCCTTAAACTTCCAAATAAATTTTATAATTGGCTTTACATTTCTGCTAAATAGGCTGTTGAACTTTTTACTGGGATTGTATGTGGAATCTGTAAAATGATTCGACTAGAATTGAAATCTTAAATATATTTAGTCCTCCTATTTGTTTGGTTGGCTAAACTGCTGGAATGGGTTGGCTTTTACAATGGTGTGGAGAACCAAAGATTGGGCCATTCCTCCATATTGAGAGTAAATTGCTGCATGTAGCCACCTACATGACCAGGACAAAAGTTAAAGGTCAACAAACCTCCTTAGGGAGGAACATATGTACAGATAGTATTATAAACCACTTATCTTGCAGTGCATTAAACCTCCTCTCCCCTGATCACTGTTGATAACAAGTGTCCAGACCCCTGTGTCACAAAACCCCGCTGAAACACTTTCTGATCGCTTTTGATAACAAATCTCTAGATGCCTGTGTCATGTGACCCTGTTGATAACCTGTTCTCGTATCTCATGGAAGGTCTTTGTTCTAAACCCCATATAAGCTGCCCCTTGCACTCCCACTTTTGTGAAGTGCTTATTTCCTTAACAGCCACCACCGGGAAAAATCTTCTCCTATTCATAAGTCCTAATAAAAATCGATGTCCACTTCTGTGCCTGGTTTGTTTTTCAGTCTAGCAGTTACCTCATTCTACGCTCTGCAGGAGCTTGATCTGGGCCTGAACAATTGGCAAGGCAGCCAGGAGACTGAAACACCCCTGGCAGCAGTAGGCATGTATTCTAGTTTGAAAGCTATATGCCAGTATATAGCTTTCAGAATGCAATATGCCAGTAATAGAATGGCTTTGAGAAAGGGGGATTTATTGGGTTGCAAGTTTACAGTTCTAAGGCAATGAAAATGTTCAAATTAAGGCACCAGCAAGAGTTTACCTGCACTCAGGAAAAGCCAGTGAAGTTAGGGATTTCGCTCTCAGGTGGGAGGGCACATGACGACATATGCAAGCTTTCTCTCCTGGCTTCTTGTTTCATGAAGCTTTCCCTGGGCGTTTTCCTTTTTCATCTCTAAAGGTCTCTAGCTGCATGGGTCTGTTGGTCCTGCTGGCTCAAAAGCTTTTTGCAAAATGGCACCTTCTGAGAGGGCTCCAAAAAGTGACCCCTCTTTGAGTGGGTGGAGACACATCTCCATGGAAGCCATCTAATCAAATGTTATCACCCACAATTGGGTGGGTCACATTTCCATGGAAATAATCAGAAAGATCCACAAAGCAATATTCAATGAGGATCAAAGGCAAGGCTTTTCTGGGGTACATAATAACTTCAAACTGGTATATTCTACACTTTGGATCCCCAAAAGACATGTTCTTTTCAAATGCAAAATACATTCATTTTATAACAATATCAAAAAACATTAAACAATTTCAGTAACAATACAAATACAATAGAAATTCAGAAACAGTGCAAAATATCACCAAAGTCAGCTATAGGCATGGGCTTCCTAAGGCAAAATTCTCTGGCTCTGGACTTGTAAAATTCAGAACAAGTTATTTGCTGCCAATATACAGAGGCGGGGCAGTCACAGGATATATATTCCCATTTCCATGGGGAGAAACTGGAAGGAACACAGGGGTTACTAGGACTCAAACAGTTCTGGAAACCTGCAAGGCAAATGCCATTAGGTTTCAATGTCTCAGAGTCACTTATCCTTGGGGCTTTGGAAAGCAGTACTTCTATCCTTTCCAAGGGCCTACGCCCAGCTCTCTCCAAATGTAACCTTGTTTGGACTGGGGAAATGACCTTCTTCTTAATTCCACCCTCTCCAAACTTTGGAACTGCATCTGGGCTCTCTGCCATCTCTGGGGCACATGCTCAACCTCTCCAGAATAATGGGATGTTAGCCAGGCTCTCCCCAATACCCAAAGAATGTGCTCCACCCTCTCCAAGGCCTGAGGTGGCAAAACTCTTCCTGAGAAATGAAGTGGAGGGCTCAATCTCTGCCTTTCAGGCAAACTCTCCCTTTCAAAGTGCTTGGGTGGGGCTGCACTCCTGGCCCAGGGTTTTTTGACTTCAAACCTTAGCGTCCATGGTTCTGCCTCTGAAGTTATTTTTCCTTCAATTCGTCCCTTTTCTCTCCTTTTTAGCCCAGGCTGGCAGTGGTTCCATTTATACAGCTCCCACAACACTCTTGTTGATTTCCTATGCAATTCCCTGGGATAATGCCCATCAGACAAAAGCACTTTCTGCACCCCCTTCATGGATAACTCCAACTTCATTCCTGCCTTTTTCTGGAATGGTTGACTGGTTCCACTTTTGGTTAAATCCTCATGTGTGGCACTCTTCTCCGGGGTCTCCCTTTCTGGAAGCCCAGATTTTTGCAGACCATTAATTTCTGGTTTCTTTACACCCAAGAGGTCAGCTCTCAGCTTATCTCTTTCCTGTCACATTTCACTATAAGCTGCAAGGAGAAATCAGGCTGCATTTTCCACATTTGATTTGGAACTCTCTTCTGCTAACTATCCAAGGTCATGGCTTTTAAATTTTGCCTTCCATCCAAAGCCAGTTAATTTTTACCAATTCTTTGCCACTTTAAAATAGGGATCATCTTCCTTCCAATTTGCAATAACACATGCATCATTTCTGTCTATGGCCTTATCAGAGATATCTTTAGAGTCCACATTTCTATCAACAGTCTCTTCAAAGCATTCCAGGCCTTCTCCAACAAGCTCCTCACAACTCTTCCAGAATCTTCCTCTTATCCATTTAAAAAGGTGTTCGTACATGTTTGGTATTTGCAAACTTAAGCAGCACCCCATTTCTATGGTATCAAAATCTATTTTAGTTTGAAAGCTGCTTAAATGTGATATACCAGAAACAGAACAGCTTTTAAAATGGGGAATTTATTAAGTTGTAAGTTTATAGTTCTAAGGCCATGAAAATGTCTAAATTAAGGCATCAAAAAACCTTTATTTGAGAAAGGCTGATTGACGTTTGGGATTTCTCTCTCAGTTGTGAGGGCACATGACAATGTCTGCAAGTTTTCTCTCGTGGCTTTTTGTTTCATGAAGCTCCCCCAGGCATGTTCTCCTTCTTCATTTCCAAAGGCCTCTGGATGCATGGGCTCTGTTTGGGTGGCTCAAAAGCTTTTTTCCAAAAAGGTTTCCTCTTAAAGGGCTTCAGTAAGCAACCCTGCCCTGAATGGATGGAGACACATCTCCATGGAAGCCATCTAATTAAAAGCTACCACCCACAATTGGGTGGGTCACAGCAATATTTAATGAGGATTAAAAGACCTGGATTTTCTCGGGTACTAGCTTGAAATGGCAGAACCTGGATCCAGGGATGAGAGAATCCATGGGGGAAATCCCAAACTGGCCTATACCATCCTCGGGCAGAGGGGTGGTTGCCCTCCTGGATGAATAGGGACTGCGGTGAGAGTATGGGGATACAGTGAAAACTATTGTGGTGTGGTTAACTATATCACAACAGAGAGAAGGACAGTAAATTTTAGCAAAAAAAAAAAAAAAAAACAACAAAAGAATGTCAAGAAATGGTGGCGATAGCCTGGCCCTTTTTAGAGGCTTTACATGTGGCCACAGAGGCAGAACAGATGGCAAAAACAACAGCCCACCATACAGAGGAAGAATTCAAATTAGAGAGGGACAGACAGGTCACTCAAGCAGACATAGAAGATGCCTTCTTTGAGTGCTTGCATCATGTGGATAATCAGTTAGAAACATTAGCATGTACATATGCTCAAGCCCATGGTAGCAAATCACCCTGATTTCAAGTCCAGATAATACTAAATACTCCAGGATGGGACCCCAAAGAGTGGGAACCCATGGACTTCTCCTCAGAAGAGGAAAGGGAGGAGGGCTGGGAGGTGGAGAAGGATGAAGAGCCCCAAAATGTGCATGCCACAATGCAACACATATGGAAAGTGTCACAAGAGAATCCCCTAGGAGTCAGCAATTCCAATCTCCTGAACAAAGATTGTTACTATGAATTATCATACTTCTGCCAAATTTGGCAATTTAGGGCAGTGGTGTAAGCAGAAACCTAAGGAGTCCCTACCCAATTGGCTTCTGAGGTTATGGGACACTGGAGCAGACAGGGTAGTGCTTGGAAGAGATGAGAAAATTGGCATCTATTATAACCCACCCTTTGCTGCATCACTTGTATGCCACCCCAGCTGATTCAAAACTGCCACCTTATTGGTATGGCTGGTCAATGGTTGTAAGACTGCATGGCCTAATGAAGGGAATATATCACACAGTACCCTCCCACTGGCAAAATATGGAGGAGCTACAAGATGTTTTAAGGGGGCTGGAAATGAAACACGACACTTATACTGTGTCTTTAAGTCCTGTCACTGAAACTTTTATTTCAGGAATAAAAGACATGGCACTGCTTTACACCCCCAACCATTACTATGGGACTCTCATGTCTATTCTAAATTGGCTAGTAGGACAGCTCATTTACCTTACTGGCTACAGCAGACCTTGCAGAACCAGAAAAAGTGTTCAGGATTGAGGATGAAGGGAAAGTCTCCTTGTGAGCCTGTCAGCTCTAATCAGGTATCCGGTAACAGATATAGGTGGATCTCACTGCTGTAGGCACAGAGATAGAGTCTAAATACAGGCTATCTCATGAATCCCCGGTAAAACAATGGAGCAAACTGCCTCAAGACCAAAGATTTACTAAAGTGAGCTTCCAAGCTTCTGAGGGAGAAAGGGAGTCAGGAAAGAAACCACCATTCAATGCCCAAGCCTGGGAGCCCTCCAATCCCCCTGGAAAAGGTTTGGCCAGCTCCTTTCCCTTTTATATAAGAAGGAAGTCAATATCCCTGGGTATGAACAAATAGCCAGGGATCCTGGGGATCAGATACAACAGGTAGAATTAACTCTCTGTTAGTCCCATACTTAACAGCCACTGTCGAAGAGTTGAAGTGGGTGGGGATAATAATATTCACCCATAGCCCTTTCAAATGCCCTGTATGGTCAGTACGAAAGCCTCATGTAACATGGTATATAAAACAATAGATTATCAGGAGTTAAACAAAGTAACACCACCATTGTATGCAGCAGCTCTGAACACTGTTGGTTTACTACAAGAGATTAATACCTAATTGTGTCATTAGCATTTTGTATTGGGTCTTGCTAATGCTTTCTTTAGTGTATCCCCAGAAAAATCAAGCCAGCCCATATTCACCTTCACTTGGGGAGGCCAACAGTGGACTTCTGTGCTTCCCCATGACTATTCACATAGCCTGACCATCTGCCATGGTCTCCTAGCAAAGGATTTGACTAAGTGGCTAAGTGGCGAATGTGTAACTCTATTTCACTATGTTGATGATGTCCTGTTAACAGTAACAATATCTCAGAATCAAAAAAAACCCCAGGTTCATTGCTCGCTTACCTTGAGAGTCCCAGATGAATAGCCAATTGTAACAAATTGCAAGGCTCTTGCTGCTTGGTCAAATTAAAGTACTCTGTGCTGTAATACATAAGGTGCAATATTTTTCCCTGCTAAATCACTAATGGCTTTTTTGAGGTTGTTGGGATATGGGAGACCTTTTGATTCTCGCTTAGCCCAAATGTCAAAATCTTTTTTTTTTTTTTTTTGACTAGGAAAGACCATCTCTGGGAATGAGATACTTCCCAGCAGGCTTCTTTGCAAAAGGCAAAAAAGGCGTTAGCTTAGGCATCTCTAGTATAGTCCAGATCTGCCCTGGGATTGGATATAGCCGGCAATGATAGTGGCTTTGGGTGGGTTCTGTGGCAGTGGCAACATTATAAACAAATGGCCCCTGGCTTTTCGTCACAATTATGGAATGGGCAGAACTGAAATACAGGCCCCTGGAAAAGCAATTGTGTTCTGCATATAAAACCTTATTGCTACTAAAAGGACAGGCAAGTGACTGATGCAAAGAGCTCAGTCACTTTGAAAATAGTCATCCCTATTCAGGCATGGATAACTGACATGGCTTTCAAGCCATGCTCTGGCAGTGCCCAATGGAGTACACTGACAAAATGGAAAGCATACATACTATAGCACAGCATTTTCAACAGCAGCCCTCTGAATGCAGAAATGCATGACTTTTTCAGACCAGTGTTCTATATAGAAGATTCAAAAGCTAAAGATGCTACATCTGAAATAGCTGTTGAATTGCCTACTACACTAGGCCTAGGTATGATTTCCAAGTCTACTTGGCACACTCATGGTGACTCCAGAAGGCAGCCTCCACATGGACAACTGTGGCACTACAATCCAGAACTGATGTTACATGGTGGGAGACTGGAAGAATGCACAGCACTCAATGGACTGATTTGAGAGCTGGACAGTAATAAGGCATAAACTAAGAGACATGCCAATTATCTGTACATGCAGTTCGGCTGTTGCAAAGACTTTATCACCTGGAAGGCAAGCTAGAAGCAGAAACAATGTACAATAGGCGGAGGTGGGTAGAAGGCCTCTCCCTGGCTACCTGCTCTGCCAGGGAAGCTCAGAGTAAGTGGGATTCAGAATTCCAGCACCTGTTGCTTTTGAGGCTCTAACCAGGAACCAGGATGGGGCCTCACATCCCCATAGCCAATGGCATCCCAAAGTGGGTGGGGTCACGAGCCTACAGATTTCATCATCTGGGATCTTTTGCCACATATTGGATTGGGGTCTCCAAGGCCAAGACCCTGAGGGCCGGGTGGAGCCGGGTGACTGGAAAGGCCCCAGGCTGTCCGTCCTGAGGGAATAAGGGCAATGCTAAGCAGAGCCAGAAATGGCTCCTGCCATGCCCACTGACTGATGCCGCGGGCCTGCAGAATGCAGAGCAGCTGGCCTCCCCCCAGGTGGAGACAGGATTTAGGCAAGGGGCTGCAGTGTCACTTTGACTATAAGGTCTTGAAAAAGTCCTTTGCTCTGACCGCTACTCATCACCCCCCTCGCTCACTGTGTCTGCTCAGTGCCTTGCACTGCTAAGAAGAGGCCATGTTTTCTGGTCCCTGTGCTCTAGGCATGTTTGCGGGGCAGCTTCCCACCACTTGGGACATGAAAAGTATACCGAATCCCAGGCAAGAAATTGTCACCCAACATTAGCGGAAGCATAAAAGCACTCACAGGGTATGAAGCCCTTTGATGAAGGGCATCAGAAAGAGATTCAAGTCCTCTGTAGGGAAGACAGTGACTTTGAATCAACCGTGGAAGTATTTCACCCAGCCCATTTGAAAGGCTCGTGATTTGGTGTATACTTAGGTTTTTGGACTTCAGTGTGCATTCTCTGATTGTCATGGGGATTTGGCTGATAGGGCCACTGAAAGGGCCCCACACGGTTCCAAATGAGCTCACTGTGCACCTATTCCCAGGAGCCAAGCATTCACCCCTGCCTGGATATGAGAAGCGCATGCGTACCGGCAGCCACAGGCACACACAGGTGCAAGCAGATGCGCCCGGGCACAGATTCAGGGCTCCTGAGAGAAGGATGGTGGTGGCCAACCCTTAGGAAATGGACAATGTCTAACCAAGGAAATTTGACAGATACAACTCTCCACACCGAACGAAAGGATTCCAGTTGGTGAGTGAAGTGGAGAATCTCCCCTCTGTGGCTGCCGATGTGAAGTGAAAAAGAGCTGGGCACTGAGGTTTGGAAAGTGTGTTTCAACTTCTGATGCACTGAGATAGAAAGGGCTGGAGGGTGTAGTAGTCCTGGGTGGTGTCTGATATAGTGAGGGTAACCTATGGATGGGCTTTCCAAATTTGGGGCCTGAGAAGGAGATGTAACGTGCTGGGCACGATGGAGTGACCCTTCTCTTCCTGGTCTCTGTCAGTATCCAGAGAGCAATAGTCCCCCTTTCCAACCTCAGCAACATGGATGCTTCTTGGGAAGTGTCAGACGCCCAGGATAGGTTGGAAGCTTCTTTCTTGTGGGCTTGGTTTGGCGTTCACACCTATAGGTGTACGCTGGCTGGCATAACATTTTGGATCTTGGCTGAGCTGCTCAGGAAGATGCCAGTGTCATGCACGTTGTCACTGGGAATTGGTGACAGCCTCTGGGCTGATCTTCACCCTGTCACTGGACTGCAATGTTCTTCCCTCCAACCCCCCCAAGAGCACTTTCCCTGGGCTAGAGGCCACAAGGAGAAAATGTTGAGGTGAAAGGAGGAGACCACAACGGTCAGAAAATAGGTTGATGCTTTCCCCTTTATGTCTGTCTTGAGAAATAAAGACCAAAGAGGAAAATTAAAGAAAGAATAAATGTCTCTGATGAGCTTTGACATCACACATGCCTGGGGTGGTTCCCTGCATGTTTCACAAGGGGAAGCCCAGTTGGAAAGGAACCTGGGGAGAATCCTTTCCATTCCAATTCAGCTGCAAGGTCTAGCTAGAGCCTCCATAAGGGTGAGATTCCATGTTGTTGCTCCACCATGGACAGCAGCTTGATTTCAGAGGGTGAAGCCACCACATCTGCCACAGCCCACGTGCCCCCATGATTCATGGCCAGGGCAATGAGTGCAGGGAGTTGGCGGGGCTGTTTGGTCCGAGAGACCTGGAAGGTGAAGTGAAGGGACAATAGAAGAAATAGACCATGGGGCAAGGTGGTCAGGAAAAACAGAGGGAAAGCCTGTCCCAGTGAAGTCAGATGGAGTGAATCATTGCAGGACCAATTTTGCTGACCCCTCTGCATCTTTGACTGCATTCGGGGCATTTAGATGTCTGCCCTTGATTGCAAACCCCTGGAGGAGGTGGTGACCCTCATTGAACTCCCCTCACCCCTGATATTTCGTGCACCTTCCCAAGTCGCTCTGTTTGAGCAGGGATAAGTACCCAATCAGACCCAGTGCTGAATCCCGGGACAGAAAGTACAGAATATAAAGGACTGCTGTATTTACTTTCTTCATTTTCGTTTTTTAAAATCACTTTTCTGTCTTTTTAAAAATTCTCTTACTGTTCCTTCCCTCCTGAGTTCCGTTAACTACCTTCCATGCTTCCTTCCTTCCACCCCTCCTTCCTCCTTTCTTTCTCCCTTCACTTCTTCCTTCCTGCCTTCTGCCCACTTGGGTGACTGCTTCCTTCCTTGCTTTCATTCTATTTTTCTCCCTGCAGCCTTGTTCAGAGGAAGAGCAGCAATGTCTTCCTGCTCAGGCACTGGGGGCAGTGAGGCTGGGCTTTCTCCATGCCACCACGCCCCAGTCCAGCGGATGCGGAAGGAGTTTGCAGAGAATGGGAAGCAAAAGACACTTCCTGAGGGGTTGTGTGCCGGAGAAAGGTGAAGCATTTGGGTCTCAGGGGCCCTAAAGTGAAAGGTGTGTCTGGAGTAGAAACCAATGCGTTGGATGTGGGAGAATGGGAGAAGGCTGGCAGCAGTCCTGAGGTGGACCAGGGGGGAAGAAGGGCCAGACCCTGGTAGCCAGAGCACTCCTGCCACCTCGGGGATGTCCGCATACTCTGCAGGACATCTGGCTCCCGCTGTGGTTCCCTTGAGCTTCCTGGGGAGGCCACCAGGTGTCAGCCAGTTTGACTAGGGCCAGAGGCAAGATGACTAACTCCCTCCCACTTTCAGGGAGAAATCAGCCTCCCCCAGTCAGCAGCGCTAGGCCAGAGAAGATGGTCCTTCGCAACCACGCCCCGCCCCCAAAGCGCTGCCAGCGCCACAGCCAGCGCTGCGCTCTTCCTTTGCCAACACCTACAGCAGTATAACACACAGGGGACTTGATCCGTTTGAGATTCAAGGACGACTTTATTGGGGAGGCACTGGGCAAAATTAGTAAAGGTCAAGCAGGCAAATTTCCCTCGATCAATACGCAGTGGATGAGTGAGTTGAGGTTATCACCATTTGTTCAAAAGGATCACGGCAGGAGGGCTGTCAGCTGGAATGTCAGGGCTCTGGGGCATCCGGGGTGTCCAGGGCACGAGGAGCCGTTGCTCACGCTTGGGCGCAGGGCGCAGGACACATCGAATCCACTGCCAGCAGCCCTGGGTGGGAGCAGGGCGAGGGCGAGGCCGGTGAGGGTCCCCGCCGTCAGTAGGGATCGCTGGCTCCGGTTGTCTGTCTGCTGAGCAGCGCGTCCCTGCCGACCGGGTCTGAGGGCACTTGTCAGGCTCCTGGGCGCCGTCCACGTGCCCTGCAGGCAGCTGCGGCTCCCTCGGAGTGGCTGGCTTCAGGTCAGAGGCCGGCGGAAGGGGGCCAGGCCCACGAGCGCTCTGGGCCCTGCGTTCCCTTGGTGGACTGTTCTTGAGCAGAACTCTGCAGGGCCCGGAAAGACGCGGCCATGGGGAGAAGGCCCTGCCGTCCCAAGCAGTGGTGTCCAACTCCGAATGGCAAGGGAGTTGACCCGGGTCGGAATCGTCTGTGTTCAGGGCCCAGGCGGTGTGCGGCGCTCTTGCAACCTCTGTGGAACCCCAGGATGGCTTCGCACAGCGAGCGGAAGGCCCCTGCATGGTTACCTTCTCTGCCAGGGGGGCTCAGAGTAAGCGGGATTCAGAAGTCCAGCGCCTGCTGCTTTTGAGGCTCTAACCAGGAAGCAGGGCGGGGCTTCACATCCCCGTAGCCAATGGCATCCCAAAGTGGGCGGGGTCACGAGCCTGAAGATGTCATCATCCGGGATCTTTTGCTAGATATTGGATTGGGGGTGGCCAAGGCCAAGACCCTGAGGGCCGGGTGGAGCCCCGCGGTTAGAAAAGCCCCAGGCCGTCTGTCCTGAGGGAATAAGGGCAATGCTAAGCAGAGTAGGAATTGTCTCCTGTCATGCCCACCGACTGATGCCTTGGGCCTGAGGAAGGCAAAACAGCTGGCCTCCCCCCAGGTGGAGACAGGATTTAGGAAAGGGGCTGCAGTGTCACTTTGGCGATAAGGTCTTGAAAAAGTCCTTTGCTCTGATCGCTACTCATCACCCCCCTGGCTCCCTGTGTCTGCTCAGTGCCTTGCACTGCTAATAAGAGGCCACGTTTTCTGCTGTCCTGTGCTCTAGGCATGTTGGCAGGGCAGCTTCCCCCCACTTGGGGCATGAAAAGTATACCTAATCCCAGGCAAGAAAATGTCACCAAACACTGACAGTAGTATAGAAGCACTCACAGGGTCTGAAGCCCTTTGATAAAGGGCATCAGAAGGAGATCCAAGTCCTCTGTAGGGAAGACAGTGACTTTGAATCAACCATGGAAGTATTTCACCCAGCTCATTTGAAAGGCTTGTGATTTGGTGTATACCTCAGTTCTTGGGCTTGGACTTAAGTCTACATTCTCTCATTGTCGTGAAGCCTTGGCTTTGATAGGGCCACTGAAAGGGCCCCACATAGTCCAAGTGAGCTCACTGTGCACCTATTCCCGGGAGCCAAGTGTTCCCCTCTGCCTGGGTATGAGAAGCGCATGCGTACCAGCAGCCACAGGCACACACAAGTGCAAGCAGGCATGCACAGGCACGGATTCAGTGCTCCAGAGGGAAGGATGGTGGTGGCCAACCCTTAGGAAATGGACAACGTCTAACCAAGGAAATTTGAAAGATATAACTTTCCACACGCAATGGAGAGATTCCAGTCGGTGAGTGAAGTGGAGAATCTCCTCTCTGAGGCTGCTGATGTGAAATGAAAGAGAGCTGGGCACTGGAGATTGGAGAGTGTGTTTCAACTTCTGATGCACTGAGATAGAAAGGGCTGGAGAGTGTCGTGGTCCAGTGCGGAGTCTGCTGTAGTGAGGGTAATCTGTGGATGGGCTTTCCAAATTTGGGGCCTGAGGAGGAGATGTAACGTGCTGGGCACGATGAAGTGACCTTTCTCTTCCTGGTCTCTGTCAGTATCTAGAAAGCAAAAAGCCTCCTTGCCCACCCCAAGCTTGTGGATGCCATTTGGGAAGTATTGGAAGAGATCCAAGGTAGGTTGGAGGCTTCTTTCCCCTGGGTGTGGGGTGGCGTTTGTACCCATAGGTGTAGGATGGCGAGCAGAACTTTTGGATCTGGGCTGAGTTGGTCAGGAAGATGCCAGCGTCATGCACGTTGTCACTGGGAATTGGGGCAGATCTCCTCTGGGCTGATCTTCACCCTGTCACTGGACTGCAATGCTATTCCCTTCAAACTCCCCAAGGGCACTTTCCCTAGGCTGGAGGCCACCAGGCAAAAATGTTGAGGATGAAAGGAGGAGACCGCAATGGTCAGAAAAGAGATTGATGCTTTCTCCTTTGTGTCTCCCCTGAGAAATAAAGACCAAAGAGGAAAATCAAAGAAAGAGTAAATGTCTCTGACAAGCTTTGATGTCCCACGTGCCTGGGACAGTTCCCTGCATGTTTCACAAGTGGGAGCCCAGTTGACAAGGAACCTGGGGAAGACCCCTTTCCATTCCAACTCAGCTTCAAGGTCTAGCTAGAGCCTCCATAGGGGTGAGAATTCCCTGTAGTTGCTCCACCATGGACAGCAGCTCGACTTCGATGGGGTGAAGCCACCACATCTGCCACAGCCCAGGTGCCCCCATGATTCAGGGTCAGGGCAATGGGTGCAGGGAGTTGGCAGGGCTGTTTGGTCAGAGAGACCTGGAAGGTGAAGTGAAGGGACAATAGAAGAAATAGACCACTGCCAAAGTCTTTATTTCTCTTGTGTCTTGCTGTTGTGGATGAGAGGAGTGGGGTGGTGGATATGGGTTCTGGCATGGAATCCTTGGCTGCCTCACAGAGCTGTGCACTGAGGTTTGGATCTACAATGAGAGCCATAACAGAAGTCACTGATACGTGAAAGGCATCAAGGAAGTCCAGTGGACATGCTGCTGGCTTGCATGGACTTTCTTTCTTTTCAGTCCATCTCAGGGCCCTCCTAGCTCTGATGCCTGCCCAGGGCTTTGCCAGCTTCAAACAATCGCTGAAGAACTCACCAACACGTAATACCAGCACAAGACCATTTTTGGCTTATTCAAGTAAGGATCACACAGTTCCATCGTGACCATCCCTCTGTATTTCTCTGCTCACAATCTCTTTCTTTCAAGTAATTGATGAGGCATCTGTCAGCTGTCCACACGAAACACAAACTAGGTCTACACCTGAGTCGTTCAGTTTTCAACAGCTCCAAATATGATACAAGATATGTTATCTAACCCCTATGTTTATTTTCTCTTATTTCTGCCCCATGCTTTATTAAACCCCACAGCCAGCAATCAGCCAAATCCAGAAAGTGGAAAATTCTATAGGGAGAAATTAGCTACTTTTTTCACCCCAAAAAACAAAAATGGCAATCAAGATTTTGGATGGAAATTATTACAGGTCATAAGAGTTTTAAGAGACGTATCAACCATGTGCAATGTGGTCCTTCTTTGACTCCTAATTTGCTGAAATCGTATCTTAAAAGGCATTTTGAAAGCTAGTAAGGAGAAATTTAAACATAAGGACCTTTTGATACTGAGGAATTAATTGCTAAAAGGGCATCCATGCCTGACAGTTGTCCCAGCCCATAGGGGCCTTTCAAGGGGAGAGATCAAAGAAAGCTCCAGGTATGGACTGAGACATGAACTTTATTATATAAATTTACTTGTGGGAGTAATTCTGAGCTCACATGAAAGCACTCCATGTGGGAATCAACAGGGTCACTCATAGGGGCCGGAGACAAAGATGGTCCACTGAGTGCAAGAACTTGGGTACAACAGAGGTGTCTTGTGACACAAGCGTAGAATTTATTATTGTTTGTGTGCACAGGGGAAGGACTATAGGTTTTTTTGTCAATAACAATAAACATGATAACATCACAAGAACTTCAGGAAGGAAGTAGGGTATATATTAACATCCTATGCAGAAAAGCGTCTCTTACACGTATTGACGCTTCCATCGCAGAGATGAAAAAACAAGCCCTGGTGCTTAGAAAACTAACTCAAAGTCAGTCATTTAGAAGAGGGTGGAACTGCTCTTTAAAGCAAATAATTTGCTTCTAGAGCTTCTTGCTATGACACATGGTCTAAGTCTTTTTCTTTTTTTAATAGCAATTCTGTAGCATAACACAAAATTGGGAAGGTGAAAATTCAAATTAATTATTGAACAATAACCGTACCCTGTCCCTCACCCACATGCTAAATATCCATTAGGCATTTTCCCCAGCATTTCTTTACTTGGAGACCTAGGTTTCTGCCTCCAATTTAGCTTCTGGCATTATTTTGGACAATAATGAGCCTCCAACAAACCAGTATCCCTCAAAATAGCTTTGCTTCACCAGACCTGATGGTACTTTTTACTTTAAATCACTAATCCCATCTATCAACAATACAGTTTAACTTTGGATAATGTCATCAGAAATGATTGAATTCTTCAGTTCGTATTATCATGCCTCACCTTCTGATGCAACTTACTCCTGGAATGAATGCTACTCCCTAGCTGCCTCCTTTCTACTGAGGCAGCCTAAGGAGTGTAAAAACACACTCACCGGTCTCACTTGAATTTCAGATTCCCTGTCTCCTGGTCTGAAAGGACGTAGTGGAGCATCATTTTCTCTGCTGTATAAAGGAGGCCTGGGATTCTGCAGACAAAGCACCCAGGCCACAGACACCGCCAGCCCTGAGTATAGGAGACTGTAGGCTGGACCGCTCCCTTTCTGTCCCCAGCTGGTGAAGCTCTCTTGGGAAAACCTGGATTTCAATTGGCAATGCTTTCCAGTTCCTGTAAGCTACTGCATTGGGACTGCCTGTGACACAGACTCAGAGACCAGAGCACCTCCAAATGGGGTGCTGACCCACTTAATTTGGACTCAACAGCCCAGACACAGAGGGAGACAGAAGAGCTTACAGGAGAAGCCCATGCTGTCCAGGAGGCCAATGTGAGCCCATCTGGTAAACCTCTCCTGGCCAGCCTGCCCCTCCAAGGGCAAGACAGCTGGATCCCGAGACCTCTGATGATAGGGAACTTTCCGAGTGTGGCTCTTCTCCTGCCCTAGCTATGTCCCAAAGCTGCTAGCAATGGATTCCATGCACTGCGCACTGCTGACACAGGATCTTCATCTGATGTCAACTTTTGGAGCTCAGATTTTAGTTCATCCTTGGATTGATGTTACAATAACATGTATCACTCTGTTAAATAGTGATCTAAGAAGTTTTGCTTTCAAAGTCCTTTGTAAAAATTTCTTTCACTTTCTCAATTAAAATGTACCCCAATCAATGTCAAATCTTTATTTCTCCTGTTTCTGGCTGTTGTGGATGTGAGGAGGAGCAGAAGCAGTGGATGGTGGTTCTGGCATAAAATGCTTGGCTACCTGGCAGAGGTGTGCAATCTAGGTTAGATCTCTAATGGGAAGGCCACATTAGCAGTTGAAGGGCCCATAGCAAAAGTGACTGCTTCATGGAGGATATCAAGGAAGTCCATTGGACATGCTGCTGGGTGGACCTGGGCTTTCTTCCCTCTGAGTCCATCACAGGGACCAATTACTCTGCTTCCTGCACCATGAATTCCCAGCTACTAATCTATATAAGTTTAGATATTCTGTAGTGTATGGCTTCTGTCTCCCTCAGAGGTCTATGAAATCCCAGAAAGTGTTCCTTCTGCTTCATACTCTCCACATTACTCATTCCCAGGGCATGAAACTGAGCACTGTCTTGATTAGAAGCTAGTCATGAGGTCCAGCCCCCTGGAGCTGCAGCTGCCTCTGCTAGGATCAAGCAGCAAAGAGAGCAAGATTATAGCACTTCTAGACGACCTCAACCAGGAGGACCATGAAGCTGGAACAGCACACCACTAAGAGTGTCCTGCAACAGAAGGCAGTGCCTCCTGGGACACTGCATGACAAGTGGCTAAGGCACCAAAATGATACCCATTCAGAGGAAGTCACACCTCTGGTCTGGCCTTTTGGAGCCTCAGGAAATGTCCAGAGACTTAACATACTAAATGACAGTTCCAGGAAAGGTGATTATCTTGGTTCACATTGGCAAGTGGGTCCTAGACACTAGAAGAACCAGAGCCCACGAATGTTAACATATGTGAATATTACCACTTGATTTTATATTGGGTTCAAATAGGAGAACTGGTAACTTAAATGTGCCATCTCTGAAATGACAGCATGACCTATTTTGTAACTCATACATAGTTTTAATCAGGATCCTGAGTATGTTACAGTAAAAAAAAGTGCACCAGACAATGTTAAATAAGCAAAGATGACTGTATTCAGAGCGGTTATAGTGGGGAAAACAGAGACTAATTTTGAACATCACTCTTTGAAACAAAGGACAGCAGGCATTTTAAGGGCTGAAGTAGGCCAGTGAAAACTCCTCAAAGGATGATTAGATGGAAATGTGACTCTGCCCATTCAAGAAAGGTGTTAATTAGTTATTGGAGTCCTTTAAAAGGGAAAACAGTTTGAGAAAGTATAGGTGCTTGGAGTGCAGATAGAGAGCTGACACAGAAAGAGATGTTTGGACATGCAAAAAGAGAATGCTCCCGGGGAAGTCTTTTGAAATGAGAAGCCAGGAAGGAAAGCTAGCAGATGTCACCACGTGCCTTTCCAGCTGACAGAAAAACCTGGCACATCATTAGTGCTTTCTTTAATCAAGGTATCTTTCTCTGGATTCCTTGGTTTGGACATTAATATGGCCTTAGAACTTTAAACTTGTAACAGTAAATTCTGTTTATAAAAGCCAACCCATTTCTTGAATATTGCATTTTTGGCAGCCTTAATAAACCAAAACACCACAATTTCCCAGGAATCTATGATCTGTATCTGCTGGTGCAGATACTATGGCTCAAACAATATAAAGAGTCCTAGCCTATCCACTGGGAAATGCAAAAGGATATTATTATCCACTGTTGGATCACAGTGTAATAGTTTTGCTTGTTTAGATTCAATCAATCCTTTAGTTGACTTTTCCCATTAGGATACCATGACTTTATCCAAGGAATGGATGACTGTGATGGTTAGGTTCATGTGTCAACTTGGCCAAGTGGTGGTGCCCAGTTGTCTAGTCAAGCAAGCACTGGCCTGTTATTGCCAGTCTGCCGTGAGGAATCAGTTTTCCATCCTCAACTCCACCCTCAGGAGACTGCCATTCCACCTCCTGAAGAGATTAACCCTTTAGTTCCTGATAAATCTATAAACACCTCTCCTGAGGAAAAAGTTCTCAGTTCTTTGTCTAAAGAGATTAATCCTGTTTTACCAGATGAAACCACAATGGAATACTCTCAGGTAATTGCTTTGAAAGACATTTCTAATCCTTTTCATGACCCACCCCCACCACCCCTCTTTACTTCAAGACCCGCAACTAACTCCCAACAGTCTTCATCCAAGACCTATAACTAGACCAAAATTACAACAGGCCCTGAAAGGCGAGGTACAAAGTGTGACTCATGGGGAAGCACTTTATACTCCAAAAGCACTGTGTGATTTTCTAATTTATATTGACAGAAATCAGGGGAATATATGCGGGAATGGATATTAAGGGTGTAGGATAATGGTGGAAGGCACAAAAGGTGGATCAGGCTGATTTTGTTGATATGGGCCCAATAAGAAGAGATTTTGCATTTAATGTTGCAGCTGAGGGCTTAGAAGGGGTATGTATTAACAGCTTATTTGAGCGGTTGACTGAAACATGGATCAAAAGGTGGCCATCATTACCTGAGGTTGAAACTCCAGAACTGCCCTGGCAAAACATAGATGAGGGCATCCAGAGGCTTAGGGTAAATGGAATGTTAGCATGGATTTATCCCAGAAGACCTGCTCACACACCCTAGGAATATCCACAGGACTTTTTACCATACCAGGACTTTGAGGAATAAAATTGTGAGACTAGCTCCATGTCCCTGAAGAGCTCTGGAGTTGCCCTACTTTGCAGGTCAGATATTACTAGGGGAACTGCTGTCACTGAGTTGGAATCCTTAATCACAATGGGGATGACTGGATCTTGAGTTGGCAGAAGCCATGTGGCAACAGTTAATCGCCATAGACAAGGTGAGCCTGGCTACAATAATGGACAGCAGACTCAAAGCACCAACAAAGTAATCTAATTCACAGAGACTTATGCATTGGCTAGTAGATCACGGGATACCTAGAAGTAAAATAGATGGGCAATCTACTAAATTCTTGTTTGAACTGTATAAGCAGAAGAATACTAGGGTAAGTGAACAGTAATCTAAGTTGAATTACAAAAAGCAGAGTCACTGACTATTCTAGTTTGCTACCTGCTGGAATGCAATATACCAAAAACAGAATGGTTTTTAAAGAGGAGGAATTTATTAAGTTGCAAGTTTACAGTTCTAAGGCTGTGAAAATGTCCCAATTAAAACAAATATATAAAAATGTCCAAATTAAGGCACCAACAACTCAGGATAGGCCAGTGACATTCAGGGTTTCTCTCTCAACTGGAAAGGCACATGGCGAACATGGTGATGTCTGCTAGCTTTCTCTCCGGGCTTCTTGTTTCATGAAGCTCCCCTGGAGGCATTTTCCTTCATCTCCAAAGATCTCCGGCTGCCTGGGCTCTCTTGGCTTTCATGGCTCTCTCCAAAATGTTTCCTCTTTAAAAGGATTCCAGTAAACTAATGAAGACCCACCTGGGATGGATGGAGTCACATCTCCCTCTAATCAAAGGTTAATACCCACAATTGGATGTGTCACATCCCCATGGAGATAATCTAATCAAGTTTAAAATCTACAGTGCTAAATAGTGATTAAAAAAATGGCTGCCTCCATGAAATGGATCAGGATTCAGGTGTGGCTTTTCTAGGGTACATAATCCTTTCAAACCAGCACACTGACCCTTAATCAATGCCCAGATTTGAGACAGTTTACAGACCCAGAGTGCCTCGAATGAAGACAAGGTCAGGCATCCTTGGGGAAGATCACTGTTACACTGCCTAAAATTTACACTGTTAACCTTCCTCCCAGCCTTCCCCAAGGAGACCTGCAGGATTTGACCGGGATTTTGAGCATTGGTGAAAAAGAAATGATCAGATATTTCATAGATTACTAGACAGTGGCTCAGAAGTGATACTAATTCCAGGAGACAGAAACATCATTCTGGTACACCAGTCAGCGTACTGGCTTGTAGGGGTCTGGCGACTGATGGAATTTTAGTTCAAGTCCATATCACATAACTACATTTTGTAATTATTTCCCCGCTTCTGGAATGCATAATTGGAATTGACATTCTCAGCAACTGGCAGAATCCCCACATTGGTTCCCTGACGTGTAGAGTGAGGGCTATTATGGTAGGAAAGGCCAGGTGGAAACCACTAAAACAACCTCTACCTACCAAATTAGTAAACATCATTCTGGTACACCAGTCAGCGTACTGGCTTGTAGGGGTCTGGCGACTGATGGAATTTTAGTTCAAGTCTATATCACATAACTACATTTTGTGATTATTTCCCCGCTTCTGGAATGCATAATTGGAATTCTCAGCAACTGGCAGAATCCCCACATTGGTTCCCTGACGTGTAGAGTGAGGGCTATTATGGTAGGAAAGGCCAGGTGGAAACCACTAAAACAACCTCTACCTACCAAATTAGTAAATGAGAAGCAATACCTGATTCCTAGAGAAACTGCCGAGTTTATAGCCACTCTTAAGGGCTTGAAGGATGCAGGTGTAGTGATTAATATCATATCTTCATTCAACTCTCCTATTTGACCTGAGCAGAAAACATGTAGTTCTTGGAGGATAACAGTGGAATATCATAAACTTAACCAGGTGGTGACTCCAGTTGCAGTTGCTGTTCCAGATATGGTATCATTGCTTGAACGAATCAATACATCCCCTGGTATCTGGTGTACAGCTATTGGTCTGACAAATGCTTTTACGCAATCTGTTAGTAAAGGCACCAGAAACAGTTTGCTTTCATCTAGCAAGGCCATCATCAGTATACCTTCACTGTTTCACCTCACGAGTATATCAACTCTCCAGCCCTATGTCATAATCTTGTCTGAATTGACCTCCCACAAGATATCACACTGGTCCATAATATTGATGATATCATGTTGTTTGTACCTAGTGAGCAAGAAGTATCAAATACTCTAGACTTATTGGTAATGGATTTTCATGTCAGAGGATGTGAGATAAATCCAACAAAAATCTAACAAAAATTTAAGTGCCTTCCACTTCAGTGAAATTTCTAGCTGTCTGGTGATGTGGGACATGTCAAGATATCCCTATTAAGGTGAAGGATAAGCTGTTACATCTGGCTCCTTATATGACCAATGTGTAGTTGGCCACTTTGGATTTTGGAAGCAACATATTCTTTATTTGTGTGTGCTCCACTGGCCAATTTACCAAGTGACCAAATAAGCTTCTAGTTTTGAGTAGGAAATGGAACAAGAGGAGGCTCTGTGACAGGTTCAGGTGGCTGTGCAGGCTGTTCTGCCACGTGGGCCATATGATCCAGCAGATCCAATGGTGCTAAAAGTGTCAATGGCAAATAGAGATGCTGTCTGCTGCCTTTGGCAGACCCTTACAAAAGAATTATGATGCAGACCCTTAGCATTTGGAGTAAATTATTATCATCCTCTGCAGATAACTACTCTCTTTCTGAGAAACAGCTTGGGCCTGCTACTGAGCCTTAATAGAGACTGAAGGCTTAACCATGGACCACTAAGTTACTGTGACACCTCAGATGCCTATCATGAGGTGGTTGCAGTTTGATCCACCAAGCCATAAAGTTGGGCATGCACAGCAGCACTCTATCATAAAATGGAAATGATATATACAAGGCAGGGCTCAAATTGGCCCTGAAGACACAAGTTAGTTATATGGAGAAATGGCCCAAATGCCCACAGGCCTCCTCCTGCCACATAATCTTCTCTTTCATAGCCCAGAGCTATGTCATCCTGGCAAGTTTCTTACAATCAGTTGACTGAGAAAGAAAAAACTTGGACCTGTTTTACAGATGGTTCTGCATGACATGCAGGTACCATCTGAAAGGGGACAGCTGCAGCACTACAGTCCCTTTCTGGGATGTCTCTGACAGTAGTGAGGGGAAATCTTCCTAGTGGGCCAAACTTCAACCATTGGATTTGAATGTTCATTTTTCTTAGAAGGAGAACTGGCCAGAGGTGCATTTGTATACTGATTCATGAGCTGTTGCTAATAATTTGCTTGAATTATCAGGGACTTGGAAGGAGCATGTGCCAGTTTGAATCTGTGGTGGACCCCAGGAAAGCCGCGTCCTTTAATCCTCATTCAATATTGCTGGGTGGGAGCATTTTGATTGTTCCCATGGAGATGGGACCCACTGAATTATGGGTGGTAACTTTTGATCAGATCACTTCCATGGAGTTGTGACTCCACCCATAAATCCTTGAAAAGAAGAAACATTTTGGAGAGACCCCCTTTTCAGAACCATGAGAAAGCCAGCAGACACCACTATGTTCGCCATGTGCCCTTTCAGCTGAAAGAGAAACACTGACCGTCATCAGCCTTCTTGAACCAAGGTGTCTTTCCCTGGATGCCTTAAATCGGACATTTCTATAGACTTGTTTTGATTGGGACATTTTCTCAGCCTTAGAACTGTAACCTAGCAACTTTTTAAATTTCTCTTTCTAAAAGCCATTCTGTTTCTGGTATATTACATTCAGGCAGCTAGCAAACGAGGACAGATATTTGTATAAAAAACCAAACATCTTGTTTACTTTTTATCATATGAATAATTCATACTGCTCATGTTTTAGTATTTAAGTTATAGGATAGTAAGTTTAAAAGTGAATGTTACCCAAGGACTTGTACCATTTTCTGGAAAGATTTATGGCAATTTTGGTTGTATGCAACTGTGTGAACATAATACGCTATTGTAATATATTTAGAAATTAAGTATGGTTTAAGGTGTTGTGTATAGTTGTGTTGACAAGGTCTGGACTGTGATGGTTAGGTTCATGTATCAGCTTGGCCAGGTGATGTCACCCCGTTGCCTGGTCAAGCATGCCCTGGCCTAACCATTACTGCAAGGATGGTTATGGCTGGTTATAATAAGCCAGAAGGACATTTTATGGCTGGTTAATAAACCAGAAGTCTGGTTTATTAAATCATCAGTCAATTGATTGATTGTATCTATGGCTGGTTACATCTATCATCAACTAAAGACACATCAGTTGATGCAATGAGAGTATCTAATAAGTTGAGATTAATCCAATCATTTGAAGAGTTTTAAGAGAGAAGAGAAAATTTTCACTTTTTTTTCCAGCCAGCCAGCCTCTCCTTGAGAATTCCTCAACGACATTCATCAGAGATGCAGGCTAGCAGCCTGTCACATGGAATTTGTAGTCATGTATCCCCACAGTTGCATGAGACGCTTTTACAAAATCTCATATTTATAGATATCTTCTATTGGTTCTGTTTGTTTAGTGAACCCTTATCGGTTTCAGAGACTCTAATATGACACTTAAAATTCTTTGATTTTCTTCCTTGGTCTTGGTTTTTCAGAAAGTGTATAAAGAAAGGAAACTTGTGTCTCCCCAAATTATGTTCCAACCCTGGCTCACTAGTACTTGACATTTGCAACCATTAATTCAATCTATCACAAGTTTAACTTGGATAATTCCATACCAGATGATTACATTTTCAGGTTGATATCATTAGGCCCTGTCTTCTGATGCACTTTTTTTACCTAGTATGAATGTCCCTACTCAGCTTCCTGCTTATCTGAATCCCAGATATTCTGGCTCTCCTGGTCCAAGGAGAACAAAATGGAGCAGCACTATTCCTGTTTTGTAAAGCCGGGGTGTAAATCCACACAAACCTGGCTGATACTGTCAGCCCTGAGCACAGAAGATGCTGGGCCCTTGTGACACCTATTTTATCCCTGTAGCCATCAGGAATTCAACTGGAAAAGGCTTTCCTCTCCTGCTTACTTCTATGCCTGGACTGCCTACAACACAGATCCAGCATTCAGAGTACTTGAAAGAGGGTCACAAACCTTCCTGTCCCATGTCCTAAAAGGAATGAGAGGTGCCCCCAGGAGAGAGAGGTGAAGACACATGTAGAGGACCACATAGGCCCACCAAGCCAGCCTCAGGACTTGTTGACTCCCAGAGTTGAAGGGGGCTCTTCCTTGCCAATAACAGGTTGAATCCACCTCCAGTAGCCTTTGAAATGAAGCAGTATGCTCCAGTTGTCAAAGGCAGGATCAGATAATGCTCAGGAGGGTCTAGGCTATCAGAAGTCTATGGTATGTCCACGGACCAGGGCAAGACAACTAGGGAGGGCTCACAGACATTTCTATGATTAAAGTTGAGCCTTTCCAGCACCCAGGAAAGTCCAGAAATGTTAGAGCTGAAGTGATGATAAAATTTTATTTATTTATTTTTGCACAGTTGGTATTCACTAAATTTATTATTTTTGTTTTTATAAACACACACTACTCCCTTACTGTAACCTCTAATCTGCTTTCTAACTTTGTGAACTTGCTATTTTTTGTCGTCTTTCTAATGATTTCATACAATTTTATCCATATATGCCCTGCTTTTTTCACTGAGCATAATGATATCAATCTTCTCCCCTATGCAGCATGTCTAATAACTACATCCTTTCTTAAGGCCAAATAATATCCCATAGTGTGCATGCACCACAATTTGTTTACTCATTCATTTGTTGAATAGATGCTCATGTTGCTTCCGTCTCTTGGCAATTGTGAATAATGCTGCTATGAACCTTGTTGTGGGGTCCTCTTTCATCCTCTTGCATATGGATGTCCAGTTCTCCCAGCACCATTTGTTGAAGAAGTCATTCTTTCCCAATTGAGTGGTATTGGCAGCCGTGACAAAAATCGATTGCCTATGGGTACATAAGCCTTTCTGAACTCTCAGTTCAATTTCATTAGTCAATATGTCTATCTTTATGACTGTACCATGCTGTTTCGAGAAATGTAGCTGTGCAGTAAACGTCTAAGTCAAGAAGTGTGAGTCCTCAAACTTTGCTCTTTTCCAAGAGGTTTTGGCTATTTGGGGCCCCTTACATTTCCAAATAAATTTGATAATTGGTTTTTCCATTTTTGCAAGCAGGCTGTTGGAATTTTTATTGGGATGCATTGACTCTTTAAATCATTTTAGGTAGAACAGATATCTTAGCAATATTTATTCTTCCAATCTATTTTATTCCATTTATACAGAACCTTTAACATTTCTTTTAGCAATGCTTTTTAGTTTTGAGTGTTTGTGTGTACAAGTCCTTTACATCTTTCATTAGATTTATTCCTAGATGTGTAATCCTTTCAGTTGTATTTTAAATGGAATTTTTTTCTTGATTTCATCCTCAGATTGTTCATTACTAGTGTATAGAAAAACGACTGATTTTTGCATGTTGATCTGGTACCCTGCCACTTTGCTGCATTCATTTACTAGCTGTAATAGCTTTGTTGTAGATTTTTCAGGACTTTTTAGAATAGGATTATTGTATTCTATCTGCAAATAGTGAGAGTTTTACTTCTTTCTATCCAATTTGGATGCCTTTTATTTCTTTTCCTTGCCTAACTGCTCTGGCTACAACTTCCAGTACAATGTTGAATAACAGTGGTGACAGTGGACATCCTTGTCTTGTTCTGGGTCTTAGAGAGAAAACTTTCAGTCTTAGACCATTTAGTATGATATTAGATGTGGGTTTTTATATGTGCCTTTTGTCATGTTGAGGAAGTTTCCTTCTATTTGTATTTTTCTCAGTATTTTTATCAAGGAAGGATGCAGAATTCTGTCAAATGCCTTTTATATGTCAGTTAAGATGATTATATGCTTTTCCCTTTGTTTTGAGTTACTGTGTTGTATTACATTGATTGATTTTTCATGTTGTACCACCACTGCATACCTGGAAAAAAAATCCACTTGAACATGGTGTAAAAGTCTTTTGATGTACTAGTTGGACTCAATTTCCAAGTATTTCTATATTCATAAAAGAAATTCATAGATAATTTTCTCTTCTTGTATTTTCTTTATCTGGTTTTGGTATAAGGGTGATATTGGCTCCATAAAATGGGTTAGGTAGTGTTCTAGTTTACTAGCTGCGGGAATGCAACACACCAGAGACGGATTGGCTTTTAAAAAAAGGGGATTTATTTTGTTGGTTCTTCAGAGAAAAGGCAGCTAACTTTCCACTGAGGTTCTTTCTTATGTGGAAGGCACAAGATGGTCTCTGCTGGTCTTCTCTCCAGGCCCCTGGGTTCCAACAACTTTCCCGGGGGTGACTTCTTTCTGCATCTCCAAAGGCCTGGGCTGAGCTGCTAGTGCTGAGATGAGGAATGCCGAGCTGCTTAGCAGTGTTACATTGCGATCTCTCATTTAAGCACCAGCCAATTAAGTCAAACGTTACTCATTGCAGCAGACACGCCTCCTAGCCCACTGCAGATGTAATTAGCAACAGATGAGGTTCACACGTACCATTGGCTTATGTCGGCAGCAACAAGACTAGGTATGCTCACCTGGCCAAGTTGACAACTGAATCTAACTAACACAGGTAGTGATCTCACCTATTAAATTTTTTGAACCATTGAAGTAAGATGGCATTAATTCCTCTTAGAATTATTGGCTGAATTCACCTATGAAGCCACCTGGTCCTGGAAATTTTTTTGTTGGGAGGTTTTTGATGACTGATTCAATCTCATTATTTGTGATTGTTTTGTTGGGGTCTTCTATTTCTTCTCAAGTCTGTGTATGTAGTTTGTGTGTCTATAAATTTATCCATTTCATCTAGGTTGCCTAATTTCTAGGTATACATTGTTCATGCTATCCTCTCATGATCCTTTCTATTTCTGTGGGATCAGTAGTAATGCCCCCCCATTTCTGATTTCATTTATTTGTACCTTCTTTCTATTTTTCTTTGTCAGTCTAGCTAAGAGTTTTTCAATTTTATTGAAATTTTTGAAGAACCAACTTTTGGGTTTGTTAATTATATTTATTATTTTTTATTTTCAATTTCATTTATTTCTTTCTAATCTTTTTTATTTCTTTCCTTCTGCTTGTTTTGGGTTTTCTTTGCTATTCTTTTTTCAAGTTCATCCAGGTGTGCAGCTAGGTCTTTGACTTTAGCTGTTTCTCCTTTTTTTATATGAGTGCTTAGGGCTATAAATTTCCCTCTCAGCACTGCCTTTGCTATCCCATAAGTTTGGGGATGTTGTGTTCTCATTTTCATTGTCCCAAGATGTTTACTGATTTGCCTTGCAATTTCTTCTGTGACCCACTGATTGTTTAAGAGAGTGTAATTTAGCTTCCATATATTTGTGGATTTTCCATTGTTTCAGCTGTTATTGATTTCCAGCTCATTCTATTATGGTCAAAGAATATGCTTTGCATCAATTTAATCTCTCTAAATGAATTGAAACTGGTTCTGTGACCCAATCTGTTGCCTATCCTGGAGAGTGATCCAGGCGCACTTCAGATGAATGTATATCCTGCTGCTTTGGGATGCAATATTCTGTATATGTCTGCTAGGTCTAGTTCATTTATCATATTATACAATGTTTCCTTATTGATCTTCTATCTAGATGTTCTAACAATTGTGTGAATTGTATATTGAACTCACCAGCTATTATTGTAGAGGTGTCCGTTTCTCCCATCAGTTTTATCAGTGTTTGCTTCATGTATGTTCTGGCACTGTGGTTAGGTGTATAAATATTTAAAATAGTTATTTCTTCTTGGTAGATATCTCCTTTTATTAATATACAGCATCCATCTTTTTCTCTTATAACAGCTTTTGACTAAAAGTCTATTTTGTCTGATATTAGTATAGCTACCCTAGCTCTTTTTGGTTCTTCTTTGCATGGAATACCCTTTTTCCTCCTTTTTCTTTCAACCTATTTGTGTTTTTGGTTTAAGAGGAATCTCTTATTAAAAAAAAACATAGAGTCAGATCATGCTTTTAAAAATCCATCCTCCAATCTGTGTCTATCGATTGGGGTGTGCATTAACATTCTGTTTTATTACTTTAAAGCAGTACTCCTTTCAGTCATTTTGTCCTTTGTCTTTTAGTCATATATATTTTTTGTATCTCTTTTACTTTATTATAATTTCCTTTTCTGTATAGTTGATATTTGGTGATGTACCTAAATGATCCCTTTCTCATTTCTGTTTCTATATATTTTAAAATACTTTCTTTGTGACTACCCTGAGGTTTATATTGCACAACTTACATTCTATAAACTACCAGTTTGAAAAGATACGAACTTAGCTTTGATAACATGTGTTCTCTGTTCCCCAGTCCTTATGTTTCCTTTCTTTATGCTCTTTTTGTTCCACTTACTCCTTTATATTTTGCATGTCCATTATCAGGAAATATGCATTTTTCTTGTTCAATTGACTCTAATAGGAATTAAAGAGTAGAGTTGCATACTGAGAATACAGTTCTATTGGATTTGCATTTACTCTTCTCGTTACCCTTACTGAAGAGCTTCATTTCTTCACACTACTCCAAGCCACTCTGTTCTGTTTTTTCCTTTCAACCTGATTGTACTTCCTTTAATAACGCTTGTAGGGCAGGTCTTTTGTTGATGAACTATGTCAATTTCTGTATTTCTGTGAATATTTTAAGATCTCTCTCATTTTTGAAGAACAGTTTTACCAGATGAAGAATTTTTGACCAGTAGTATTTCTTTTTCAGTAAGTACCTTAAATATATCATGCAAATATCTTATCACCTCTGTGGGTTTTGATGAAAACAGGCCCCTAATCTTATTGAAGGGTCCTGGTATGTGAAGAATTTCTTTTCTCTTGCTGCTTTCAGAATTCTCTCTTTGGCGTTTGACGTTCTGCATAGCATGTGTTTCTGTGTAGGTTTATTAGGATTTATTCTGCTTGGAGTGCATTATGCTCGTTGGACATGTATATTTATGTCTTTCATTAAGAGTTGGGAAATTTGGGGCCATTATTTCCTCAAATATTCCTTCTGCTGCTTCTACTCTCTCATTTCCTTCTAGAACACCCATGACACACGTAAGTTTGTGTTCTTGGTGCTCTTTCTCAAATCTCTGAGACACTACTACTATTTCTTCTCTATGTGTTTTTCTGACCGTATGACATTGATTGGTGTTCTAGTCTGCTAGCTGCCAGAATGCAATACACCAGAAATGGAATGGCTTTTAAAAGGGGGAATTTAATGAGTTGCTAGTTTACAGTTCTAAGGCTGAGGAGATGTCCCAATTAGACAAGTCTATAGATATGTCCAATTTAAGGCATCCAGGGAACAACACCTAGTTTCAAGAAGGCCAGCGACATTCAACGTTTTTCTCTCAGCTGGAAGGGCACATGGAGAACAGGGTCACAGTTTCTCTCTGTTGGAAGGGCACATGGCAATCAAGGCATCATCTGCTACTTTCTCTCCTGGCTTCCTGTTTCATGAAGTTCCCTGGGAGGCATTTTCCTTCTTCATCTCCAAAGGTCACTGGCTAGTGGACTCTGCTTTGTGGTGCTGCTCTCTCTGAATCTCTCATTCTCCAAAATATTTCCTTTTATAGGACTCCAATAAACCAATCAAGACTCACCCAAATGGGTGGAGACATGTCATCACCTAATCCAGTTTAACAACCATTCTTGACTAAATCACATCATCCAGGGAGATGATCTCATTACAGTTTCAAACATACAATACTGAATAGAGGTTATTCTACCTTTATGAAACGGGATTTATATTAAAACACGGCTTTTCTTAGGGGGCATACTTCCTTTCAAACCAGCACAATTGTCCTATCTTCTAGTTTGCTGATACTTTCTTCTACTTGTTCAAATTTGCTGTTATACGCCTCTAGTGTATTTTTAATCTCTACTCTTGCAGTTTCATCCGTATAATTTCTGCTTCAGTTTATACTTTAAAATCTTGTTTCCTTATGTTCTTTAGCACTTTGTCTATATTTTGCTTCATATTCTCGAATTGATTTAGGAGATTTGTTTGAACTTCTTTGAGTAGATGCTCCAAATTTTGTGTCTTTTCTTTTCTGAATTATTAAATTGATCCCTTCTTGGAGCCATATCTTCCTGTTTCTTAGTATGTCTTAGGTTTTTTTTTTTTTTTTTTTTTTTTTGCTGTTGTCTAAGGCATCAGATTACCTTGATGTGTTAACTCTGAAGGTCAGTTTTTACCTCTGGTCTAGGGATTCATTGTTGGTTGGTGCACTGGTTTGACTCTATTATGAACCCAGAAAAGCTATGTTTTAATCCTGATCCATTCTTGTAGGAGCAGCCATTTTTTAAATTCTGGCTCAATACTGTAGGTTGGCATCTTTTAATTAGATTATCTCCATGGAGATGTGACACACCCAATTGTGGGTATTAACTTTTGGTTAGATGAAGATGTGACTCCACCAATTCCAGGTTGGTCTTGGTTGGTTTACTGGAATCCATTAAAAGAGGAAACATTTTGGAGAGAGTCAGAAAGACAAAAATGGAATGACAGAAACCTCAGAGCTGACAGAAACTTCACAGCAGAGCTGACATGGATGTGGAAATGTGGAGAACAGAGACACGATGTTTAGAGAAGCTTGCAGTCCAGCAGATATTGCTATGAGATTTTAAGTAAGTCAGAATCTGGAGAAAGAGATGCCAGCCATGTGACTACCCAGATGACAAAGGTGTTCCTAATCCATGGACCATCCTTGAATCAAGGTAACTTCGTGTTTGTGCCTTAATTTGGACACTTTCACTCCCTTAGAACTGTAATTTGAAACTTATTAAACCTCCCTTTTGTAAAACCATCCCAGATCTGGTATATTGCATTCTGGCAGCTAGCAAACTAATTTACAGTTGGCTTTCTGTTAAGACTTCGTTGGTGCTTTGTTGAACTTATTCTAAACCTTTAGAATAGGCTGTGTGTAACTGTTCAAATTATTTCCACTCTTTTTCCTATGATCCCTGCACTAGATGCGCAGTACAGTTTTTAATATTTCAGTTATTTCGCAACAGTTTCACCTCCAAGGCATAGCTTCTTTCCTGTGCCTTCTCTGGAATTTTGATTTGTTTTGTTTGTGTATAGAATTTTTTCCTTAGATCCTATGAACTGTTTAAATTCTCTCCCTTACTTAGTGCCCTGTTTTCCTTCCACTTTTCAGTTCTGGGACCCTCCTGTCCTATAGAAATTCATTAAAACACATACCCTATTTTTGTCTTTAAGACTTTGCAAGCCCCCAGGGAGCCAGATGGGGTCCATCCAGAAAAATGGTTCACTCCAAAAAGTTCATTTGTATTTAGGTGGTCCAGCCAAGAGAAAGTGGATTCAGTAAGTGAATGATGTGCCCATAATTCTGCCTCAGATTTTTTTTCTTCTCCCTGGGGACCTTTTGTATGTGCCTTTCTGTGTCTAGGCGTCACGCTAGGACTCTGTGGACTTGTGTCCCTGTGCCTGGCTGTGTGAGTTTACAACTTGCTGCTGTGTGAGGGGCTCTACAGTCTCTTTCTGTGGTGGGAGGGATCCATTCTCTGTGCCTGAGGGACACCCATACTGTGTGGGACTGAGTGAGGCAGAGGGGAATGGACTGGTGGATCCTGGATGCATGTTTCTTACCTGACGTTTTTCTTTTACTTTGAATCAGCATTTGTGGAGTATTTTTCCCATCTCTGCCATCATCCTCCAGAGTTCAAAGCAAGTGGGATTTTCCTCTTATCTACTGAATCTTTGTTTTTAATTTTATTTTAACTTTCAGTAAGGAAAAATAAACATTTACATATAAGTACACATAGAAATCTGAGTATTTATTTGCAATAATCATTCTCTATGGTATTGTATTATTGTAGTTCATTGACAAACCTACAATATTTGGGGCATGGTTCTTGTAATCTTTAACAGTTTCTTTGTTTTCCCAGGTTCATTTTTTAATATTCTTGTTCTGAACCTGGAATCCTCCAATGGTATTTAGAGATTATGATGTTGTCATTAGTGCATTTATTAGCATTTCATTGATAATTTCATCTAGTCTTTGTCCCTGGATATAGCTAATATACAAACTTTTTTAGAAAACTAAAACTAATTCATGAATGTATAATGACCTTCAGGTTTAAATGCTATGGACATGTATGAAGATGGAAGCACTCAGATAATAGCCAAAAAACCAAAATTACTAGGGACACTCTTGGGTAAGAACCATGGCTCAGTATAAGCTCCAGTTTAAGAAATGTGTAAAACTGAAATTCACTGATTAGGAAAAGGAAGCAGGGTAGTATATATTGTAACGTGCCCTGCAAATATTGACATAATGCACTATTTAAATGGGATAAGAGGTGGATAGCATATGGAAAGAAGGAAGACTTCTATTCAATTAAGGAACTATAGGGAAATCTAAGGGAGGAAAAAGTGGGATAAGATCATTTCATATCTACAATGGAGAATAAATTAATATCTGTATACAAAGAAAATATTACCTGTGCAAACCAAATGGTAAAACAGAAACATCAAATGAAAAATGTGCAAAACATTTAAATAGGCAATTCGCAGAAGAGTAACATAAACTGGCTAACTGTATATGGAGAACTGTTCAAAATCATTATTTCATGTTTTTTTATTTTTTTCATTAGAGAAGTAGCAGGTTTACCAATTACATCATGCAAAAAGTACAGAATTCCATAAAGCTTCACGCTCTCATACTTGTCTGCAGAGTCGTTGGTAAAATTGTCTATAGTCCTCTTAATAAATTAGATCTCGAATCCCCAAGCGGTCACACCCCTTGTGTGTCACTGCTCTGGCTGTTGGGACAGGAAGATGGTATCGCCCCGTGTGGTACTGGCGGGTTGTGTGGTTGTGGGTCTGACACAAAGGTGTGGGCGACGGTGTGTGGGACCGATGTCGTTCCTTCCTCGCCCAACCCGGCGATCGGAGGGAAGCTAGATGTGGGCGGAGAAAGGGAGTCCTCGTGGCGGAGGCGGGGCGCCTGGTTAACTTGGCGGCCTCCCCAGCAAGCTCCGCGGACCTGCCGGGGGGCACGAGACACGCCACGCGACATCCGAGGAGGGAGCGCTCGGCTCAGCCCGAGAGAGCTGCAGCTATCTGGGTCTGGTTCTTCTTCACTTACTCCCCTCTGAGGACTCATGCCAGCCTCCTCTCCCGTTTCTGCTGCCTCCACCGCATTTTCTCTGCTCCAGACACACCTTCTACTTTAGGTCTCCTGTGACCTAAGTTCTGCTTTTCTCAGGCATACCGCGAAAGCCCAGGAAGTGTCCCTTCTGTCTCCCATTCTGCGCCAACGTCATCACTTGGCTCCAGAGGACCGCGCTGGAAAAGCACTGCAGTATTGCTCTGGACAGGGTATTAAACAAACAAACAAAGAAATCACTCCCGAAGCACTTAGGAGTCTGGCCTTTCTGCCTCAGCTTCAGCAGCGGGCAGGCTTGGTACCGATCCCTGCGTCAATCTGGTGACATTGGATGGCGCACGACCTCTCAAGAGTGACGGGAGCTGAATGAGAGTCGCCACTTCTTCCCGGGTTGCAAGTAAGCAGGGACGTGAAGGTGCCCCGAAGAATACCACAGACCCAGAGCTGCTCACCACAATTCTACCCCCGCATCATTCTCCCTCTGAGACTTCACTGGGGCAGGAAAAGGTTGGGAGCTTGACTTCCGTGGGGCCTGAAAGTTTGCACTCTCTGTTCCCAGGGGTTATTTCCTATTGCGTCCTCACTTCACTTCACTTCCTTGGTCTCTTGAAAACCGCAGCCCTGCCCCTCCCCACCCTTGCTCTCAGTTCCCAGGCGATGTGAGATTCTCTGGGCCACCCAAGCTGAGGCAGATGTGATAGCTCAAGCCCTCTGATGTCCTCCTGCTGTCAATGGCTGAGTGAAGAGATGATTCTGAACCATCTAGGGGCCCCGGGGTGCCCTTTTTGCCTACTGGGAATCGAAAGGCGTTTTCCTGGGGATTACTTACCAGCCGGGGCCACCTTGTGACACAAGCATGGAAACAATCGGGGGAGAGCGATGTCAATTGCTGCCAGAGACCCTGAGAAGCCAGAAACCATAACTCAGAAACTATAAAGAAAAATGAATCACATTTAGTATATTATATTTTTTCTTTTTTATAGAATCTCTATTATGAATGGTCAGTGTTAAAAATGTGAGACATGGAAGCCGTTGCTTGTGAAGTTTACGTATGAGTTCATTGCTAACTATTTTTCTACATCTAAGTTTGAAATGTTCTCTCATGAAAAGTTTTTAAACATGAAGAAAAAAACCACACTGAGATATCATCTCACACCCGTAAGAATGGCTGCTATTAAACAAGCAGGAAACTACAAATGTTGGAGAGGATGTGGAGAAATTGGGGCACTTAGTCACTATGGGTGGGGATGTATAAATGTGCAGCTGCTGTATAAAACAGTTTGGCAATTCCTCAGAAAACTAAATTTCAAGTTGCCTTATGATCTGGCAATACCAATACTCGGTATATACACAGAAGAGCTGAGGGCAGTGACACAAACAGACATTTGCACATCTATATTCACAGCAGCTCTATTCACAACTGCCAAATAATGGAAACAATCCAATGCCCATCAACAGACGAGTGGATAAACAAAATGTGGTATATACACATGATCGAATACTATGCAGCAGTAAGACAAAATGAGGTCCTGAAACATGAAAATGTGCATGTAACTTGAGGACATAATGCTGAGTGAAATAAGCCAGACACAAAAGGACAGATACTGTATGATTTTCCTATATTGCGGCGTGGGGCTTGCCTTACCCGACCGCACTGGGGTCTCGTCCTCGGATGCGGTTCGGCTGGAGAGCAGAGTTAGCCGAAACCACGGGGTTTGAAGGTCTGGAGGGCGCGCGAGCACAATAAACCGGGAGCAAAGAAATACTTGCAGCAGTTTATTGCAGGGGTGGCTCGCGGAACCTAGCTGGCTGGCAAGGCTTAAAGGCTAGGCTCCCGAGCTGGGGAAACACAGGGAATATATAGGGTTGGTGAAGGGGCGGTAACATAGGCGGGGAAACTTTGACGGACGGCTAATATGGAGTATGTGGATTGGTTAAGGGGGTGTGTACATGGTCCAATGAAAAGGAGGTGAAAAGGTGGGGTGATATATGCTCAGGAGTTGCTAGGCAGAGGGTCAGATTAGCAGGGCTTGCAAGATCCAGAGATGTTTGGACATGTCAGGGCATGTCAAGGCAAATACGAGGAGGCAGTTTTTGAATATATGCAGCACTATATGACTCTGGTGAAGAGCACAACCCCCAAATTATATGGCCCAGGAAAGAAATCTGTACTCATATATAGCAATGAACTAGATGTTGCATCTCCACAGGCTAGCGCATGCAAGTGACTCCACAAGCAAAGGCTCCCATATTCTAATATTGAATAATTCATAATTATAAAGATTCTGTAAAAAAGAAACAAAGTAATATATTAAAGATGCATTCATTTTGCCCTATAGTTTCTGAGTTTATATTCAGCCAGCTTTTCAAGTACTGGGGACTAAAGGTTAAGCAATGGTAAAATAGTTTAAGAATAAGAAAAATATCATTTACTTTATATGGAATGATTTTCTGACTGGCATTATGCCGAGTGTATCTTACACTTTTCTTTTAGTTCTCAATTGGAAACGTGGCACAGAGCTTTACCCAAGCTATCTTCCAAACTTGAACAAGTTAGGAGGGGGGAAAAGATTAAAAACCCACTTTTGTTTGACTTTAATGTCCTTGCCATGAATCACTATTTTGCCTTCTGACAAATTCTCCATTGTTGAATATCCTCCATTCCCTTGTTTTCCATAGATCTACATGCGTTTTCAGAGAAACAAATGCTATACAAAATTAAGAGGGACTTTATTATGAGTTCTAATTTTCTTTTTTAATTGAACCTGAGGGCTAGAACCCTGTGTAACAGATTAGACATAATCCTCAATTTAGGAATGTAATGCGCCAGTCAATAAATTTGTCCACTAGATGGCACAAACAAAAGATTTATTTAACAGGTACCCTGGTAGGGGCAATTCTTCCCAGCACTAGACCTTCTGGATGCTGCAAGAAGAAGAGACCTACCCATAAAGGACATGCCTCAGAATTAACATGGTGGGGTCAGAGTTCCAAGGTACAGAACCGAAAACGACAGGGTTTTACATTTTCTTTGTCTAGCAGATGTTGAGCTTAGTTTTTCAGGGTATACAAAACCAATCAGCTATGTATGGCTAAAAAAAAAAAAGCTTATTTGGACTATTTTAAACCAGTTAGATATGTTAGGATTTTAGTTTGGCATGTAGGGTGAGCCTTTTTGGAAGCTAATGGTCCCCAGGCTTCTTTGAAGAGCTACACATCACACAGTACCAACACAGGGGCCATCTTTGGCTCATTTATACACTTCCATCATGAACTTACCTCTCTTGATTTAAAAATATTGTTCATGAAATTTAGGTCCTTAATGTCTCTGGGGATGAGGAAGGCTATGTGCTATGAGATTGAAATATAATTTAGTATATCTCCCATGTGGACATTTACTTTTGGACACTCAATTTATCAAGTAGCCCTTTGTTTTTCCAGTCATCTGATGTTTTATAGTATAACAAAGTTCCGCAACTGGTGGATCTCTTTCAGAATTCTTTGTTCCATTTGTAGGGTTTATGTACATTGTTCTCTACCTATATTACACTCTTAATTACTGTCAGTTCATAATAAGTTTTGCTCTCTCCCAGGGCAAGTTCTTCTTGACCTTATTTTCAGCCATGTTCTCTTTTTCTCCCTCTTTACTCTTCCATTTGAATTTTATAATCAGCTAATGCTCATGTTGGAACTTTTATTGCCTTGTATCTGTAGGCCAATTGGGGAAGACTTTATATCTTAATTTAAGACAGTAACTTTACTAACTATCTTTTGATTGGTTTAAGTCTCTTTAAAAATCTCTTAAACTTTTATACATTTTCCTCTAGATTTTGAGCAGCTTCTATCGCACACTCATATGCCTAGGCTCTTCATTCAACTATTACAGCCAATTTGCAAATGCCTGGTGGCTTTTGCTGAAGCAATGCTTTCCACGAACAGGAAGCTGGAACAGACCTCATCAGAGTTTACAGAAGTTTGGGTATAAATATCCCAAATGAGTTGCCACTTAAGTTTCATAACTCAGTCATGTATTTTATACCACGTTCCATTATTTCTACCATATTTTTATATGATTGAAAATATATTTATTTAATCCATTTGATTTGTTGAGATTTGCCTTACGGTTAAGCTCAGTCAACCACAATGGAAGTTTACTTGATATGGAACATTTATTGGTTGCTTTCATTTCCTGAATCACTTCCCTCCTCCTTACTGGTGTTCCTTATACTTCCCAAATAAGTTATTTTTATTCAAACCATTTTCTCAGTGTCTGCATCTAGGAAAACCTTAACTAAGACACTGATGATTTATTCAATGTCTTCCCAAAAGTCACATATAATGTTCAAAAAATTGTTTTGATTTTTACAAGTGTGTGCAATCGTGTCTTCTGCAAAAAGAGAAAAAAAAAAAGAGAGAATGGTTCTGTTTTAGTGATAGAAAAAATCCCCTTCAATAATTTTTTAAATTATCTGTGGAAAAATCAGGGCCATATTGGGTAATGTGATAAATTAGGTGTTAAGAAATACCAATTTAGTCATGCTCCTATTTATTAGTTTTAATAAGTTCGATTTTTGCCACTGCAAGTCTCCCATTAGTTTTTCTTGTTTTGTTTTCCTCAAATAGAATTTGGTGTATATCTATAAACAGGATATTTTAGACATTAAAAAATAGTGGGTTAACCAAGCTTATTATTTCTTAACTAGTTTGAGATGACAAGTGCCAGTCCTGAATTAGGTATACTTTTTTTCATTTATTCTGATTGAAATTCGGGTATAGTGAAGACTGGTGTTCTAGTTTGCTAGCTACTGGAATGTGATATACCAGAAATGGAATGGCCTTAAAAAAAGGGGAATTTATTAAGTCACACATTTAGAGTTAATTTGGACAATTTCATTATAATTGTCCAAATTAAAGCAAGTCCATAGGAATGTTCAAATTAAGGTACCAAAAAGAGGCTACCTTCACTCAAAAAATGTGATGAAGTTTCCCTCTCAACTGGAAAGGCACATGGCAAACACTGTGGCAATTGCCAGCTTTCTCTCCAGGTTTCTTATTTCATGAAGCCCCCCTCCCCAGGGGGGGGCATATTCCTTCTTCACCTCCAGAGGTCTCTGGTTACTTGGACTCTGTTGGTTCTCCTGTTCTCTCTCCTGGCTCTCTCCAAAATGTTTCCTCTTTTAAAGGATTCCAGTAAACTAATCAGGACCCAACATGGAATGGGTGGGGTCACATCTCATCTACTCAAAAGTTAATACCCGCAATTGGGGGTGTCACATTTCAATGGAGATAATCTAATAAAATTTCCAACATACAGTGCTGAAGAGGGTTTAATAGAAATGGCTGCCTCCACAAGATTGGATTAGGATTAAGACGTGGTTTTTAATAATTTATGGGGGTAATATAGTATAAAATACATTTTATATTTTTACCCCCAAAATGTCAAGGGTTTTATTTCTAACAAGAGCAAAATAATAAAATATTTTAAATAATTTTAAAATGAAATGAAATGATGCATAGCAGACAAAAACCATAACTACAGGAGATGTAATGAGCAGCAAATGCATTAACGTGAAACATAATACGAATATGATAATTACGAAATAAAGTTCTTGATACACATTTTAAGAAATACACTTAAAAATAACGAACATGACAAAAGTCAGAGTAATACTAAAACAAAGATGCGTTCCTCAAAATTGAAGAGGATAACAATATAATTATCATTTAAAAAGGGATTTCCAGGGAAATGAACATAATTTTTTTTGAAAAAAAAAAAAAACTATCTGAACCCGAAAGGAGGAATTTTAAAAGGAAGGGAACCAAAAATCGTCACCAGATTCTGAAGTCACATCTTAATACATGTCTATTTAGTAAGCGGAGAGGCTTTGTTACGAAGAATCCTTTCCAAAAGGAAGTTCCAAAAGCCTCCAGCTGCACTCCCCCGAACTGCAAAGACCGCTGGGAAAGTCTAGCTGCAAGGAGACGGCGGCTTGCCGGATCCAGCCCAGGCAGCCTGTGATCAGCCTTCGGTGGCTGCGCCCAGCGGGCGCGGGGGGGCGGCGGCGCCGCGAAGTGTCCGGGCTGGCAGAGATCCCGGGATCCAGCTGGCCAGCTCCTGGCTGCGGAAATCTAGCTAAGGGAGGCGGCGGGAGAGAGTCTTGGGGGTTCCTCTGCAGGGTGCAACGCCCCTGAAGGCGGTCCTGGCTGCTTCTGTGTCGGGAGAAAGACCCGGGGGGAGGAGGGCTGCGTTTCCTTCCAGGATGCTCTGGGCTCTGGCAGACCCCGCGCAGCCTCCAGCTAGGACTGGAAAGCAGTGCCAGCTGGAGGTCACAGCTGTCTCTTGGGGGCTGTCCCAGAATGGGGCACAAAGACAGCGGCCACCGCCCAGAGTCTTCTGAGCTGCAGGCTGACGGAAGCTGGGCCTCTGGCGCCCTCTGCGTGATCCGGGGGCCGCGTCACAAGGCCGAGAACTTGCTGGTCCCTCGCGTACATCTCGGACCCGGAGGGCCACAGCGTTTATGCAGCTTGATGAGGCAAAGGACTCGGTGCACCTACGACGGCCTGGGTATTTATGTTCCCCTGAGTGTAGCCAGCTCGAACCCACACAAGCCTTTCAGGACCGGAAAACAAACGGACCAAAAGCAAGTGACCCTTACAGGCGAGCTGACCCGCACCGAACAGGTGGCGTCGCAGGGACCAAACACACCTGCTCGCGGAACTGAGCGGTGCTAAATCGATTCTTGTTAAAATCAAATCTCATTCCCCGGTATGCCCCGACTTCTACTCGTGTTCAGCAAAACAAAGGTGCCTAAACCGGAACTAACTATTGCGAAAGCAGAATTTTACGCTACAGCGAAATCCTAGACACGGTATGACAAGCAGTACTTGCTCGGCGGGAGATACCGCGTTTGCCCCTACACCGCGATTTTATTCTTGGTAAGCCTAACAAGTGTAATTACGACGAATCTTCTTGTCCTAAAAGCACGCAGACATGGCTAAGTTGGTATTTGCGATGGTGAAAAGCTTCCGTTTTCAAATGAACCCGAAATGCTACCCGTGAAACTTAACGAAGGGGGACTTAGAAGTGCGAACTCCATTGTGCCCCGACTAAAATCTCTGAGACTCGGCAAATAGGTATTTTCTGGGCCTAAAAAAAAAAATCGCATTCTCAGTTCCAGTTTCGACTTCCATTAGACTTAATGGAAACGTAGTAAATAGGAGACGTATTTATTGCTTAAGGGAACTTGCTGATAGTAAGAAATAACACCTGAGGTTAAACCAGAATTTATTATGCTTGAAATATGACGTTCGCTGATATATCAAGACGTCTATAAGAGGTAAACAAAATTAATAGCGTTGCTAAAGGGGAGTGGCTACTGAGAAAGTGGACCTTGCTACCACTAAAAAAAAAAAAAAAAAAAAAGGCAGGTGTGACTAACCCCATTTTTCAGAGGCCTAAAATATTGCATTAGCCTATAAAGCGACTTCGATGTGCGGTAAACAAAGTAAGCACAGCTAAAGGATTTGCTGTTGTTAAGGCAGAACTCGCCAAGACTAAGATATCCTAAGCACTACAAACCATAACTTACTGTCTCTGAAAAATCACACTCAATTGATCAACAGAGCAAGCATAACTAAAGGGGGACTAGGTATTCCTTGGAATTGCTCAGGGCTAAGAAACAGACCTGGCTCAACCATTGCTTGCTCTATCTAAAAAGTCGTAATTGCTGATATACTCACAACTTCTACTCCAGCTAAACAAAGTCTAGATAAAAGGACACTTGCTAAAGAATGTGGTACTTCCTAAGAAATAGCTGGTGTAGATAAAACCAACTTTGCTTGAAGTATCATATTCGCCAGTATACCCAAACTTCCTTTTGCTAAAACTAGTACAGGCAGGGGGAATTTGTATAGAAAAAGGAGACAAAGAAATCGCAGGCACCTCAAACAGATATTTGCTATGCCTAAAAGTCTGTACCCTGATTTCTACTAGAGGTATAGAAAATAATGTATTTAATGGGAATTTGCTATGGTAAGCCAGAACCTGATACTACTAAGAAATTCTCAGTGTTTGCTACACTTGACAATTCTCATTCACTGATAGTTTGAGAGCTAACCAAGGTAAACCAAACATTCATCTGGAAAGGGGTACTTGCTATTGCGAAGTCGGAACTTGATGGGACTCATCAGCAGCAGGCGTGACTAAGCTTGTATTGGCTATGCCTGAATATCTCGTTCTTCTGAACACTCCGACTTCGACTTGAGCCAAACATTGCATGCATAGTCAGAGGGAAGCGCTGTGTGCAGCGAGTTCCTGCATCAACGAGCCGCCAGTGCAATCCTGGGGTTGGAAGCCAGAAAGCTCCCCCAGCAAAAGGCCCAATGAGAAAGAGTGGGATGGACCTTGCTCCAAGTGCTGGCACCAAGAAACCCTAGACTCTACAACTAAAAAAAAAAACTGTGTAATCAGGGGTCCGGCCTGCTTAGCGAAATTGGCAATGCTGCCACTAAGATAGTGCACGCAGAGAGCAACTAATGGTGCTACGACCGGGAAAAATGCAGGAAAGTGAGAAGGGCAGTACTGGGACCCTCCAAGTGACAGCAGGAAGTAGTTCGCGGTGTTCTAAGGAAAAACATGCATTCATAGCAATCAACAGTGCGGACACCGAGAAACTGATGGTTTGGTGAAAATAGCTCTAATGCGATCGAGAAACATCCCGCTTGTAGGAATGAGCGGTGTAATGACCCAAATACAGTTTGAGTTAGAAAACGCTCCTATTAATATTATAACGAAACTGCAAACGGGATTAGTAACTCGGTGTAAATCTCCCTACTGCGAGAGTGAAACTGCCGACAACAGAACTAGCAGCCCTTAGGATCCAGAAAGCTCGGCCCCTTTGAGAACGCAATTTTCGCCACCTTGCGCTACTGAACAAAGTGCGGGTAAGAAACCCACTGTTCTTGGTAACTAGCGCGGAGACCTTGGGAAAACATCCGCAAATAGAGGTGGGGCGAGCAAGAAACTTTTTATTTTGCCTAATCCAACCAGTCGGCGACCAACTAACATCTGACTCCACGTAAGGAGAGGCGATGTCCCCGAAACTTATCGGGCTTGTGGCCCCTGGGGGTGCCGAGACATAGAAGCCCGCGTTTCCCCTCTCCTGGCGACACTGCGAACGCGCAGCTGTCTTCCCGGCACAACTCTCCGAGCTGCGAACCACAGAACGCAGACGCGGGGCCCCTAGAGGTGCGAAGGCCCGCTAGCACCCGCACCGAGCGGATAGGGGCGCAGGGCCCGAAAGTTTTCCGGCACTACAGAAAGAACAGGGCTGCCAATGAGATTGTGCTGGCTGGGATTTGGCAAAACTAGCCTGAGTGGTAACGAGCAATTGCCGCTTTAGTGCACCTTTCTGTGCTGCGCGGGGAGTGCAGGGCGTGGGAACTAGCGGCACCGAAACCCAGGAACTGCTCGAGGAGTCCGGCGGTGGTTCAACCTGCAAGCATAGTCGCCGAGGAAAACTTGGATTTGGTGCAGACATGTGCAGTGACAAAAAAATCCAGCCACACCAATGTTACCAACGGGATTGCATCCGCGACGACTGCTAGATGCAGACGGCGGGACGGAGACCAGAAAGCGCAGACTCCCAGCGCCCTCGGTGGAGTTCCAGTAACAACCTCCTGGTGGCTCCCAATGAAATTGTTGATTGAAACCCCCCGTGCGGTCCGGTACCAGGAGCGGTGCTTCGAGAAAAGAACATCCGGCTCCTGGTGAGGTTGCCCTCAGAAAAATATTTGGCTTGTCAAGTAGAGGTGTTGTCAGTGAGAAACTGCTCTTTGGGAGAAAGCAGCCGGGCTGCGACAGGAAACAACTCGCCATGCTGCCACCGAGAAACATCCCGCTCGGCAAAAGGAGCAGAACTGCTACCCCGAAAGGCCCCTCAGAGCGAATAGAACGGAACGTTTTGGTTTTGCGGGTTTGTCGACAAAAGCAAGCTGAAGAGCGTAACCCTGACCAGAGACACATACAAAAATACCAAAGAGTAACAGCTCAATGTAGAATTTTAGTAAAACAGAATGAACCCTAGCAGATCCGATAAAATGCAAGTGATTGAAAGCCCAACAGTAAACAAAACAGAGAACTAACCCTTCAAAGAAGAAACACAAACACTAGAAATCCTACTGTCCTATGACCACTGAGATATCACTGTCATGTCTAAACCCGTGTGTGATTTGTGTAAACCTCAATTTTTATGTGTGAACTATTGTGGGGATGGCCAAACTAGTATTAGCTACACCTAAAATATCTCATTGCAGTCTATGCACAACTTCCACAAGATTAGAAAATCTCAAGCATACAGCTAAAGTAAGACTTCTTATTTTAAAATCAGGACTTGCCCCGACTAAAATACTGCAGACATGGCTAAACCGAATAGATTTCAATTAAATGGGGACCTGCTAGAGCTAAGTATGTATTGATGGGGGATGGGAGGAGGGGTGTGTAGGGAAGAGTTTCGAAACTCTAGACCTGGCAAAGTAGGATGGAATACTAAAAGTGGCCAAATAAAGACCTGCTCTGACTAAGAAACCTGGAAAGCATAATTAAATGCTGACGTGCTACTATTTAGACGTCGAAGTCGCGGGTAGTATGGACATGACATGGTCAAAAACTCTCAGACAGAACCAAACCTTATTTGCTTCACTTAAATCGCGACCTGCTGTTGCAGAGCAATTACACTCACAGCTCTGTCCCCCTTCCTATCAGTTTCAGAAATCGCAGCTAAGGCTAACTGGGACACACTTTGCTTATATTCAGGACTGGTTAAGACTAAGAAATTGCAAGCATGGCTAAAACCAGTCGAGTTACAATTAAGTGATAATAACGACTCCTATATATGGTACTAAACCGTATGTCCCAAATGTTTAACAGGACTAGTGAGCCGTGCGACCCACCTGCCACCCCTGAAACAAATAAGAACTTGTAATCACCCTGCACTAGGCAATCCTGCAATTTTGCTACAAAGGAAAAGCAAAGATTGATAAACATCAACAGTCCTATGGCTGCTATTAAAATACATGAGCATATTCTTTAAAAACGATGACATACTTTAAAAGAAGTCTAATCTGTACTAAAAAATCCTTATAAATATGTAAGGATACAAAAATTAAATCAATGAAACTTGTACATATATATAATATTTAAGGTAATGAGCAAGCAAAGCAATAATATGAAAAATAACTTGAACAAAGTTAGGAAATATTTCAGAAAGACCAAAAAATAAATTAAAAAGATATCTGACAAAATTCTTACACTAATAATTCTAAGAACCATAATGTCTAATAAAATGCATTTCTCAAAGTTGGAAATTGCAACGATATGTAAACGAATCCGTGACAGACACATGCACATATCATGAAGCTTAGTTGGAAATATAAATGATGAAAATCAGCAGAGAAAATGAAACAAGATAATATTTTACAGATTCCATAGAACTGAAATAAATTGTCCCTTTGGAAAAAAAAAAAAACAGCGAGAGGAAAACTAATTGAAATGAAACGGGACAATAAGCAGATCTTATAAATAATATACCTGGTTTGGGTGACTGTACATTGCTGCTGCAAGAAATCTCTGCCTCTGTGCACATACATGCTGTAACACAAACTCTACTCTTGCTGCGACACTAGCTCGATGCAAATAATGGTGCTGCGACCTTGAAAAGGCTGGGAGGGGCACCCCAGGGCTAGCACAATTAAATCCTGACTTGCTATGATTTAGACTTGGATGTGATATGGCTAAGAAATAGCAGAAAAGGCTAAACTGGTATTTGTTACGATTAAATCACGACCTGTTGTTGCAGAGCAATCACACTCAGGGTTTATCCCCCGGTAGCTACAGCTAACCGGGACATGCTCTGCTGAAATCCGGGACTGCAATACGACTCGTGCAGACACGACTAAAACAACTTGTGCAACAATGAAGTCATAATAAAGACTCCTATATGGCACTAAACTATACAATCCAAACGTGCAGGAGGATTGGTGAGATGTGCAACCCACCCCCTACCCCGGAATAGTTAAAATTTATAATCAGTGCTGTGCTAAGCAATCCCGTGATTTTACCACAGAGGAGGAGCAAAGAATGATAACCCCTGATTAAAATTCATAAGTGTCAAATGCAATGAAATATGATCCTTAAAAAAACAAAGATATACTTTAAAAGAAGTATAAATATACAAAAATAACACCTTAAAATATTTAAAACGAAAATAAAATGAAATTTGTATACATCTATATGAAATTAAAAACATTTAGTGTAGTGAGTATGCAGAGGAATAATATGAAAAATAATTAGAACAAGATTAAGAAAAAATATTTCTGAAAAAACAATAAATAAATTTAGAAATAAATTCTTAAAAATTCTGAGAATAATTCTGAAACCATAAAACACATGTCTCAAAATTGGAAAGGATAAGATAATATTAAAACAGGCGATGCCAGAGCAAGCCACATATCGTAATGCTGAGTGGTAAATTCAAGAATACCGACACGAAGTGAATAACAAAATTTATATAAAATATTTGAGAACAATAAAATAAAAATAAAATTCTAAAATGCAAATAGAACTAAAGCAAAACACACTGAACACATCAATCTCAGCAGGACACATTCTCTGGAAAAAAAAATCGGGAAATAAAAAACAATTCCAAGAACTAACCATACACTGCGAGAACTTTATATCTGTAGCCATGTTTATTATATAGCTGTCACTTCTAAGCCCAAACCTGAGATGCCTAAACCCTGGTTTAGTGTACAGGACTCTGTACACTAGGAAATGGCTGGTACAACTAAACCAGTAATTGCTGCACCTAGAAAATTGCATTCGCTGGCATCCCTCTACTTCTAGGAGGGTTAAAAGTCACAGGCACAACTTAAGTGATGCTTGTTATTGCTTATCCAAAACTTGCAATGACTAAGAAAATCGCTTTTGCCAGAGTGTCCCAACTGTTATTGGAGCTAAAAATCACGGCATTAGCTAAAGTGGAGATGCTATTGTGAAATCGGAATTTGCTACGACTAAGAATTCGCCGGCTCTGCTAAACTATTACTGCTTCTGTCTGTATCGGAACGTGCTAGGCCGAAGACATCGCTTTCACTCCGTCTTTCTAGTCGCAGCCTGACTGAAGTCAGACTTGTTATGACGAGAAATCACGGGTAGGACTGAATTCTGACGATACACGGAGAAATGGCTAAACCGAGATTTGGAATCTCGATTAAGGAATTTCGAAAGCCCTAGCAAACCCTTATTTGCTACGACTAAACTATGATTTCTTACGACTAAGAATTAGCAGGCAGGAGTAAACCACTAATTGTCCCACTTAAATCGGAACTTGCTAGGCTGAGAAATTGCATTCACGACACGACTTACGCGACGTTTAGAAATCTCAGTGCTGCCAACAGAGACTTGCTACAACGAAGAAGTCGCCTGCATCTCTAACCCGATCCAAGCTAAGACCAAGAACTGAACGACAAGACAGAACCGCAGGGTCTTCTGAGGAGACTAGAGATCGCGGAACCCAGGAAGGACCGCCACCAAGCTAGCAATGGGACTGGAGGGGAAAGCGCAGGCTCAGCTCTACTAGAAAAAAAGGCTGGTCGGAAACGGTGGATTGGGTCCTAAGTATCATTAGTCTCCGCGAAACTAGGATAACTGCTCCGTAGAAATCTGAGTCACGTCGGTAGAATTCTCGGTGTTGCCACCGAAATAATACAGGCACCGAGCAACTGGCGATGGGGCGACTGAGAGAAGTTCAGCTTGGTAAAAAGAGCGGTACTCTTTTCGCTGGGATAGACTCGCAGCTCTCCAACAATTGTCCTTTTGGCCCAATCTACGGGGATGTCACCAATAAATCGTCGACACAGAAAAGAAGCACGCTGCAACCGAGGGAGTTGGTGCAAATGCTGCGGTGACAGAAAAACCTCCTGCTCTGCGCCACTAGCGAGGGTGTTAACCCAGACGTCGATCGGGTGCGAAAAGGAGGGCTGCGACCCTGAGAAGGCCGGGCCCGGGCACACAGCGGTGCTCGCACCTGGAGCGCCGTCCGGGTTTACTGTTCCTCCGCGAAGGACAAAACGCCAACACAGAGCACCTATGGGTGCTGTGATCTACCGAGAGCCTGTACAGAGCAAAAAGCGGTGCAGGGTCCTCGACACATTTAACTCTGCGAACCGAGCCCTCCTACCACCGGGTTCCGCTGGCTGGGATTCCAGAAAACCAGCCAAAGTGCTGACGAGACAGAGACCCTCGGATTTGAGGAACCAGCGGTTCGGCGACCCGCCACCAGCCCGCGCGTGGCTGTGAGCTGCGTAAATCCCTGGTATCGGGTGCAGTCCCGCGTGCTGCCACCGAGTAAAGGCAGGTGCTGGGGCCTAGCGGCACTGCCGATGAGAAACTGTAGGCACCGGGAAACTAGAAGCTAGTGATTCCGTGAGCAAGAACTAGCTCTGCGCTGCCAGCGAAACGATTGCGTGCTCTACCACTCCCAGTGCTACCCTCAATCAATTCGTTCGAGAAAGAGAACACCCTTGCCGCCCTTTTCCTGGCGAAATCAGGACTTCTAATTACTAAGAGCTCCAGCAACCGCCCCACTAAGACGCGAAAGCTAAAAGGAGGCACAGCAAGGAGTGGGCTGAAAGAGCCTTGGGCTGACTCGAGGTCTGGGGCCTTCTCCCTATCCGGAGCCCTCGGAGCTCGTGCAGGGGTGTGGATTATTGCAGGGAGGCCTTTCAGCTCTGTGGACCCCGTACCCGATTGGAACTCTGACAAATTACTTGCCCAATGGCGAACCGGCCGCCAGTTCCACCTAGATTGTACCCTTCTGTTGGGGTATGCAGCAGTGTCCTCCACTCTGCAGACTCTCCTTCTCTATTTCGACCACGATTATTTTTCTTTTTCTTGAATAGCTGCCACCCTTTCTCTTCCAGCGCCCTTGCCCACTTGCTCTGGACTCTGACTACCTTGGTGAAACAAACCTTCAGCTCTGGTAGAACACAGCAAAACAACTCAGACTGCAAACTTTCCAAAAAAGGGAAACAGACTTCTTGTATTAGTTATCAACCTCCATCCTCTCATCCTCTCCCTCCCTTTTTTGGCAGATGACTTACTGGTACTTTTCCATTGCCTTGTCCAGAGTAAAACTCAGCACCCGCTCCCCACCCCCTTCATTGGAGGTGAGTTCTATTCTCTTTCCCCTACTCTGGTGGCTATGAATAAAACCATCTTTGCTTATTTAACAATGCCCATTTTTCTTTGACAATTCGGATGGATGACTTTGTCAGATGTCCTTGATTTGGGGGGATATTCGTTGTGGTAAATAAAATGAAATGGCCGCCTGCTCTGTGCATTGCTGGGAACAAACCCATACAGAGAAATGATAGGTAATGTTAAAATGACAAAAACAATTGACCGCCGGGGTTTTCCTAGGAAATGAAATGCACCCTACAAAACTGCATATTAGTAACACCTGGTGATGGCTGCTTTTGGTCCAGTAGAGATAGGTCATCAGACTAGGCACATATAACTATCTAATCATTGTGCATCTGATCCCCAATGTGTAATAAGAGATTTGAATGTCCATTGGCCAATGTAACCCAGCCACCCATCCCACTCGAACCATATACATAGAAATTCTCTAACAATACTTTTATAAGCAGCTATGAGCACATGGCTATTGAGACTCTCTGTTTTGGGTTTTGAAAGCTCCCTTCTAGCAAAATTATCCTTTCTCAATGAACTCTTTTGTTTTAATTCATACATGCAAATTATTTCTTTCAGCAGTTTTGGCATCAGAAGTTGAATCTGAGGAAGATCCCTAGTGTTGACATTCCTTTGCTCTCCCTCATGCAAAGACATTCTTATATTTGTATATTTAATCACCGTCATTGTCCACACTAGGCATCACTAAGTCATACCATCTCAGTCTTTAGCCTCTATTTTTTCCTTTTGGTGTCATATATGCCCCCAGCCCACCTCCCTCAACTATACTCGCAATCAACTTCCTTTAGTGTACTTACAATATTGGGCTGCCATCAGATAGTATTGTGCTATCCATTTTTGGATCTTTACAATCAGCCCGGTTGAACATTCTGTACTCCATCAGTATCTAATAATAACATGGATTGCTTCACAAATTTGCATATCATCCTTGTGCATGGGCCACGCCAATCTTCTCTGTATCATTCCTATTTTAGTGTATGAGCTACTGAAGTGAGCACCACGCTATCTTTTTTTTTTTTATTAATTAAAAAAAGAATTAACAAAACAATTAGAAATCATTCCAATCTACATGTACAATCAGTAATTCTTTTTTTTTTTTTTGTTAAAATTTTTTTTTTTATTAATTAAAAAAAGAATTAACAAAACAATTAGAAATCATTCCAATCTACATGTACAATCAGTAATTCTTAATAACATCACATAGTTGCATATTCATCATTTCTTAGTACATTTGCATCGATTTAGAAAAAGAAATAAAAAGACAACAGAATAAGAATTAAAACAATAATAGAAAGAAAAAAAACAAAAAAAACAAAAACAAAAAACCTATACCTCACATGCAGCTTCATTCAGTGTTTTAACATAATTGCATTACAATTGGGTAGTATTGTGCTGTCCATTTCTGAGTTTTTATATCCAGTCCCGTTGTACAGTCTGTATCCCTTCATCTCCAATTATCCCTTCTCTTTTTTTTTTTTTTTTTAATTAACGGAAAAAAAGAAATTAACCCAACATTTCGAGATCATACCATTCTACACATGCAATCATTAATTCTTAACATCATCACATAGATGCATGATCATCATTTCTTAGTACATTTGCATTGGTTTAGAAGAACTAGCAACATAACCGAAAAAGATATAGAATGTTAATATAGAGAAAAAAATAAAAGTAATAATAGTAAAATCAAAACAAAACAACACAAAACAAAACAAAAACCTATAGCTCAGATGCAGCTTCATTCAGTGTTTTAACATGATTACTTTACAATTAGGTATTATTGTGCTGTCCATTTTTGAGTTTTTGTATCTAGTCCTGTTGCACAGTCTGTATCCCTTCAGCTTCAATTACCCATTGTCTTACCCTGTTTCTAACTCCTGCTGAACTCTGTTACCAATGACATATTTCAAGTTTATTCTCGAATGTCCGTTCACATCAGTGGGACCATACAGTATTTGTCCTTTAGTTTTTGGCTGGATTCACTCAGCATAATATTCTCTAGGTCCATCCATGTTATTACATGGTTCATAAGTTTATCTTGTCTTAAAGCTGCATAATATTCCATCGTATGTATATACCACAGTTTGTTTAGCCACTCTTCTGTTGATGGAGATTTTGGCTGTTTCCATCTCTTTGCAATTGTAAATAATGCTGCTATAAACATTGGTGTGCAAATGTCCGTTTGTGTCTTTGCCCTTAAGTCCTTTGAGTAGATACCTAGCAATGGTATTGCTGGGTCGTATGGCAATTCTATATTCAGCTTTTTGAGGAACCGCCAAACTGCCTTCCACAGTGGTTGCACCCTTTGACATTCCCACCAACAGTGGATAAGTGTGCCTCTTTCTCCGCATCCTCTCCAGCACTTGTCATTTTCTGTTTTGTTGATAATGGCCATTCTGGTGGGTGTGAGATGATATCTCATTGTGGTTTTGATTTGCATTTCTCTAATGGCCAGGGACATTGAGCATCTCTTCATGTGCCTCTTGGCCATCCGTATTTCCTCTTCTGAGAGGTGTCTGTTCAAGTCTTTTTCCCATTTTGTAATTGGGTTGGCTGTCTTTTTGTTGTTGAGATGAACAATCTCTTTATAAATTCTGGATACTAGACCTTTATCTGATATATCATTTCCAAATATTGTCTCCCATTGTGAAGGCTGTCTTTCTACTTTCTTGATGAAGTTCTTTGATGCACAAAAGTGTTTAATTTTGAGGAGTTCCCATTTATTTATTTCCTTCTTCGGTGCTCTTGCTTTAGGTTTAAGGTCCATAAAACCGCCTCCAGTTGTAAGATCCATAAGATATCTCCCAACATTTTCCTCTAACTGTTTTATGGTCTTAGACCTAATGTTTAGATCTTTGATCCATTTTGAGTTAACTTTTGTATAGGGTGTGAGAGATGGGTCTTCTTTCATTCTTTTGCATATGGATATCCAGTTCTCTAGGCACCATTTATTGAAGAGACTGCTCTGTCCCAGGTGAGTTGGCTTGACTGCCTTATCAAAGATCAAATGTCCATAGATGAGAGGGTCTATATCTGAGCACTCTATTCGATTCCATTGGTCGATATATCTATCTTTATGCCAATACCATGCTGTTTTGACCACTGTGGCTTCATAATATGCCTTAAAGTCAGGCAGCGCGAGACCTCCAGCTTCGTTTTTTTCCCTCAAGATGTTTTTAGCAATTCGGGGCACCCTGCCCTTCCAGATAAATTTGCTTATTGGTTTTTCTATTTCTGAAAAATAAGTTGTTGGGATTTTGATTGGTATTGCATTGAATCTGTAAATCAATTTAGGTAGGATTGATATCTTAACTATATTTAGTCTTCCAATCCATGAACACGGTATGCCCTTCCATCTATTTAGGTCTTCTGTGATTTCTTTTAGCAGTTTTTTGTAGTTTTCTTTATATAGGTTTTTTGTCTCTTTAGTTAAATTTATTCCTAGGTATTTTATTCTTTTAGTTGCAATTGTAAATGGGATTCGTTTCTTGATTTCCCCCTCAGCTTGTTCATTACTAGTGTATAGAAATGCTACAGATTTTTGAATGTTGATCTTGTAACCTGCTACTTTGCTGTACTCATTTATTAGCTCTAGTAGTTTTGTTGTGGATTTTTCCGGGTTTTCGACGTATAGTATCATATCGTCTGCAAACAGTGATAGTTTTACTTCTTCCTTTCCAATTTTGATGCCTTGTATTTCTTTTTCTTGTCTAATTGCTCTGGCTAGAACCTCCAACACAATGTTGAATAATAGTGGTGATAGTGGACATCCTTGTCTTGTTCCTGATCTTAGGGGGAAAGTTTTCAATTTTTCCCCATTGAGGATGATATTAGCTGTGGGTTTTTCATATATTCCCTCTATCATTTTAAGGAAGTTCCCTTGTATTCCTATCTTTTGAAGTGTTTTCAACAGGAAAGGATGTTGAATCTTGTCGAATGCCTTCTCTGCATCAATTGAGATGATCATGTGATTTTTCTGCTTTGATTTGTTGATATGGTGTATTACATTAATTGATTTTCTTATGTTGAACCATCCTTGCATACCTGGGATGAATCCTACTTGGTCATGATGTATAATTCTTTTAATGTGCTGTTGGATACGATTTGCTAGAATTTTATTGAGGATTTTTGCATCTGTATTCATTAGAGAGATTGGTCTGTAGTTTTCTTTTTTTGTAATATCTTTGCCTGGTTTTGGTATGAGGGTGATGTTGGCTTCATAGAATGAATTAGGCAGTTTTCCCTCCACTTCGATTTTTTTGAAGAGTTTGAAGAGAATTGGTACTAATTCTTTCTGGAACGTTTGGTAGAATTCACATGTGAAGCCATCTGGTCCTGGACTTTTCTTTTTAGGAAGCTTTTGAATGACTAATTCAATTTCTTTACTTGTGATTGGTTTGTTGAGGTCATCTATGTCTTCTTGAGTCAAAGTTGGTTGTTCATGTCTTTCCAGGAACCCGTCCATTTCCTCTAAATTGTTGTATTTATTAGCGTAAAGTTGTTCATAGTATCCTGTTATTACCTCCTTTATTTCTGTGAGGTCAGTAGTTATGTCTCCTCTTCCATTTCTGATCTTATTTATTTGCATCCTCTCTCTTCTTCTTTTTGTCAATCTTGCTAAGGGCCCATCAATCTTATTGATTTTCTCATAGAACCAACTTCTGGCCTTATTGATTTTCTCTATTGTTTTCATGTTTTCAATTTCATTTATTTGTGCTCTAATCTTTGTTATTTCTTTCCTTTTGCTTGCTTTGGGGTTAGCTTGCTGTTCTTTCTCCAGTTCTTCCAAATGGATAGTTAATTCCTGAATTTTTGCCTTTTCTTCTTTTCTGATATAGGCATTTAGAGCAATAAATTTCCCTCTTAGCACTGCCTTTGCTGCGTCCCATAAGTTTTGATATGTTGTGTTTTCATTTTCATTCACCTCGAGGTATTTGCTAATTTCCCTTGCAATTTCTTCTTTGACCCAGTCGTTGTTTAGGAGTGTGTTGTTGAGCCTCCACGTATTTGTGAATTTTCTGGCACTCTGCCTATTATTGATTTCCAACATCATTCCTTTATGGTCCGAGAAAGTGTTGTGTAAGATTTCAATCTTTTTAAATTTGTTAAGACTTGCTTTGTGACCCAGCATATGGTCTATCTTTGAGAATGATCCATGAGCACTTGAGAAAAAGGTGTATCCTGCTGTTGTGGGATGTAATGTCCTATAAATGTCTATTAAGTCTAGTTCATTTATAGTAATATTCAGATTCTCTATTTCTTTGTTGATCCTCTGTCTAGATGTTCTGTCCCTTGATGAGAGTGGTGAGTTGAAGTCTCCAACTATTATGGTATATGAGTCTATTTCCCTTTTCAATGTTTGCAGTATATTCCTCACGTATTTTGGGGCATTCTGATTCGGTGCGTAAATATTTATGATTGTTATGTCTTCTTGTTTAATTGTTCCTTTTATTAGTATATAGTGTCCTTCTTTTTCTCTTTTAACTGTTTTACATTTGAAGTCTAATTTGTTGGATATTAGTATAGCCACTCCTGCTCTTTTCTGGTTGTTATTTGCATGAAATATCTTTTCCCAACCTTTCACTTTCAACCTATGTTTATCTTTGGGTCTAAGATGTGTTTCCTGTAGACAGCATATAGAAGGATCCTGTTTTTTAATCCATTCTGCCAATCTATGTCTTTTGATTGTGGAATTCAGTCCATTGACATTTAGTGTTATTACTGTTTGGATAATATTTTCCTCTAACATTTTGCCTTTTGTATTATATATATCATATCTGATTTTCCTTCTTTCTACACTCTTTTCCATATCTCTCTCTTCTGTCTTTTTGTATCTGACTCTAGTGCTCCCTTTAGTATTTCTTGCAGAGCTGGTCTCTTGGTCACAAATTCTTTCAGTGACTTTTTGTCTGAGAATGTTTTAATTTCTCCCTCATTTTTGAAGGATAATTTTGCTGGATATAGGAGTCTTGGTTGGCAGTTTTTCTCTTTTAGTATTTTAAATATATCATCCCACTGTCTTCTAGCTTCCATGGTTTCTGCTGAGAAATCTACACAAAATCTTATTGGGTTTCCCTTGTATGTAATGGATTGTTTTTCTCTTGCTGCTTTCAAGATCTTCTCTTTCTCTTTGACCTCTGACATTCTAACTAGTAAGTGTCTTGGAGAACGCCTATTTGGGTCTAATCTCTTTGGGGTGCGCTGCACTTCTTGGATCTGTAATTTTAGGTCTTTCATAAGAGTTGGGAAATTTTCAGTGATAATTTCTTCCATTAGTTTTTCTCCTCCTTTTCCCTTCTCTTCTCCTTCTGGGACACCCACAACACGTATATTTGTGCGGTTCATATTGTCCTTGAGTTCCCTGATACCCTGTTCAAATTTTTCCATTCTTTTCCCTATAGTTTCTGTTTCTTTTTGGAATTCAGATGTTCCATCCTCCAAATCACTAATTCTATCTTCTGTCTCTTTAAATCTATCATTGTAGCTATCCATTATTTTTTCTATGTTTGCTACTTTATCCTTCACTTCCATAAGTTCTGCGATTTGTTTTTTCAGTTTTTCTATTTCTTCTTTATGTTCAGCCCATGTCCTCTTCATGTCCTCCCTCAATTTATCGATTTCATTTTTGAAGAGGTTTTCCATTTCTGTTCGTATATTCAGCATTAGTTGTCTCAGCTCTTGTGTCTCATTTGAGCTATTGGTTTGTTCCTTTGACTGAGCCATATTCTCAATCTTTTGAGCGTGGACAGTTATCTTCTGCTGCTGGCGTCTGGGCATTTATTCAGATTTCTCTTGGTGTTGGACCCAGCAAGGTTGTAATATTTTTCTGTGAAATCTCTGGGTTCTGTTTTTCTTATCCTGCCCAGTAGGTGGCGCTCGTGGCACCCGTTTGTCTGCGGGTCCCACCAGTAATAGGTGCTGTGGGACCTTAAACTTTGGAAAACTCTCGCCGTCCTGGGGATTCGCTAGCCGAAACGGCTTGAGCCGGCCCGGGGTCTGAACGCAGGGAGGGTTGCTGGTGCCGCAGCCAGGGAAAGAGCCCGTCCGAATTTCCTAGTCGGCCCTGGGCAACAAGCGTGGCGGGAGGGCGCCAGCGGCAGCGGCCCGCCCGAGAGAGTGCACGTTCCCCGGGAGTCACGGGTTTGGAAGGGGCCTCCCCCACCCGTCACCGTTCTCCGCGGCCTGGGGGTTTCCGATCCAATTCTCTCAGTTGGTCCGGGGGCTGCGCGTGGTGTGGGCGCCAGCCGTCTTTGTTTCAGGGGACCGCCTCTCCAATTCTCCCAGCCGGCCCGGGAAGGGGGAAGGGAGTAACTCCGGCCGCTTGCCACCCCGCCCGGTAAGGCCCGCGCGCCTCGGCGATCTCACCCGAGCTGCTTCTCTCAGCCAGCCAGCCGTTCCAGGATGGGGTACGCTGTCTTTTTTATCTCTGTTGTGGCTTTGGGCGCTTTCTGTATCGTTTCTACTCCCCTAGTAGGTGTCCTGGAGAAGAAACTAAGATCCGCGCGTCTTACTAAGCCGCCATCTTCCAGGAAGTCTCCACGCTATCTTTTTGATCTTAAACTGTCTTTGAAAGTTTCCAGAAGCCCCTGAGAAATCCCAAAGGATTTATTCCTCTCACCTTCGTCCAGGGAGAGAAGTTACAAATAGATTTATTTTTATATATTATGAGTTACATGGGAGGTGTTGTCAAATTAAAAGAGACACATAACCTTTTTAAAATTAAAAATTGTAGAGTAAAATGTTATTTAATATAATTATTTCATAAATTATATAAAGTTCATAGAAATCTGTCAGTGTCCTCACTATCCATGAGATGTTCTGGTACTGCTTTGTCTGTTATTAGACAAAAGTGTAGTGTTATTGGTTATAATTTTGGTTATTCTTAAAACAATGTAACATGCCACAGTCACAACCAAATTTCTCTCTTGTTTGTATTATTTTTTTATTAGAAAGCTTGTAGGTTCACAGCAAAATCATGCATCAATACAGATCTTTTATATACCATGCTTTTATTAACATCTCACATTAGTGTTGTACGTTTGTTGCAATTAATGAAACAATGTTTTTATAATTGTACTATTTTATTTACATCATTTGTATTAGGGCTCACAGTCTGTGTTGTGTGCATTTTTTAAATGTATGAGTACATTACTTATGTAATGAACTCTTATGAGATCTTCCACTTTTGAAAAAAGAGTAGTATGTTAACTATGGCCTTTTAAAATCTTTTTGTCATCCACATAGTTTTTGCTTAGTTTGTTTTATGAGAACACTTGCAATCAGCTACAGGACAGAATCTTCATTTTCAACAAGAAGGGACTGTCTCAGAAAGCCATGGAAAGAACTATGGCAGGTACTCTGGGGCACAAGCTTGCAATGACAGCTTAAATACCACTGAACTGAGCTCATATCTCCAGAATTTTAGTGGAGGAGTCAATGGGTTTGTGAGATTGCGAACACAAGATCGAGCAGAACAAGGATTAATTATACAGGATTGAATTAACTGATGAAAAGTGATCATAGGTTTTTTTTTTGTAAAGAGAAGTTAGGATTTAAGGGTTGATTATGATTATTGAATCATTATATTGATATTCCTTTTTTTCTTTTTGGTATATCAGAATAGACAGAAGGAAATAGCTAAGATCTCTGAACTGTAATCCAATCGCTTTGATCTCTGATAATGATTGCATAGGCTTTATCTTATTCCTTTGTAGGATTATGAAAACTTTGCAACTGACCATCACCTGTATCTATACTACCCATTTTTTTTTTTTTTTTACTTGGAGCGTTGTGGTTACTAAAGACAACTCCTAATGCTTATTAATGAAGGGCCTTGGGTCAGCCCAGAACTAATCCAACCCAATTGCAAAGTTATCTTGATAATCAAAGCTAGATCTAACTAAAATGGACCTGCCTGATATGCACAGGAAATTAGACTTTAACCTATAATTGATTTAAATCTCATTATAATACTAAAAATCATATTCACCATCACATTAAGGCTGCCGTTTTCTTGCATACATTCTGTGACTAAGAATATAATCAATCTGCACATGCCCAATAATTAGATCATCTATAATTACATCATCTGGAGCCATTGTGGCATTATCCTGAAACCTGCCCTTCTTTTGATACCATAAATGTATCAGAATTCTCAGTTCAATGATGCAAATTTTTTGTTCCATAGGCCATCTGCTCTCCTACTACATGCCTAGCAATAACTCTCTTTGAAACCCTGGTATATCAGGGATTAGTCATTTACTGCACTGCCTTTATCTGGTAACATTTTGAATATTTACTAATGCTTTAGTATTCTATTTTCTAGATACAAGGACTCCCTTTCTTTTTTCCCTTAAACTATCTATAACTCATAAAACACTTATCTTTTCTCCCTGCCTGATCCCTCTGAAATTTGGAAATTCTTATTTTCATGGCAATATAAGTATTTACATAGGTTCAATAAAAATCTCCTGGTTAACAGGGCAAAATTGGAGACTTTGATTGTACAACCAAGGCTTTGACTGGAATGTTGTGTTTGAAAATGATGCTCATTTAATCTAACATGATCAAACACTTTTTATTTTATTTCATTTTTTTTGATCAAACATTTTGCAAGAAACTCAGATTGATTATATGGAGCCAAGGCTTACAAAATCTTCATGGAAAACCAGTTTGGGACCTGGTTTCAGGGTTCCCAATGTTACGAACGAGTAAAGAAGGTTGCTTTGGGTATCTTGAAAAAGAGGAATTCACCCAAATTGGGAAATGCAGGCGAAATCTGATGTTATATCCTTGGCTTGCCTCAAGAAGCTTTAAAAAGTCAAATCTGAGGTCCCCTATGAAAACTTCCAGCAAAACAAACTTTTAAAAGGCCTATATGATAAATTTCCATTCTTGCTGCACTTATGTAGATAATCAAGTCACATCTAATAAAATCAGACTTATTTCATAAGAAACAGTAATCTTCCTTTGGAGTAACTTTTGTTTGAAAGGACATTGACTGTAGAGAGAAATTTGGGTTTCAATAGAAAAGTATAGATTACTCCTGTAAGTTATCATATGCTGCCTCTGTTCATTGCCTAAGCTATTTTGCATCCCCTTTATAAAGTGCAGATAACTGCATGGTTTTGTTACCTACCTGTAAATTGACTTTCAATACCAGGCTACCACCCTTCAAACTATTTTCTTCCCGCTGTCCTGACTTGATGGCAATGAAAGGTAAAACTAGACTACCCAACAAAGAGACACTTGCACCCTGATACTTCAATGTTTCTTTTATGGTAATAAATCTGGCAAAGTGATCAATAACCTAAATATATTAAAGGACTAAGTTGTTTTAGAACATCAGTCTTGCTCAAGCATTTCAATGGGCAGACCTACTGCCTGACCTAAGTTCTTGGCTTAAAGAAATATGGGAACAGCTAGTATGCTTTGGACTTAGGCATTTGACTGTGATTATCAGTCTATATGTATTTATTTCTTGTTTACAAACTGCGTGTTTTTTCAAATTCTTTGTCACATTCAAGAGAGATGGTTTCTCTTAAGATAGCTAAAACGAAAGGAAAATGAGGTCAAAATGGGACTTTCTCTAGTTGGCCAAGACTGCAAATAACAATGTTAGACACCCAAATGGGAGGGAGGGCCATGACTGGAATTCACTGGACTAAGTAGCCTCACTTCAAGGGTCTTAAATGTAATTGCAAAGCAACCCAACAAACCTCACAGCAATCAATAAAAGGAAACAAACAAGGAAAATGAAAGTGAAAAAACAACAACAAACAGAAGAACTAACTGTCTTTCTCTTAGGCAAGTAACGGAGATTTCTTTTCTTGTGGCACCTACCACCTGACAAGAAAAGAAACCAATGGTGGTAACAGCAGTGTTATAGTCAAGTTAAAATGACCAAATTAGGGGATATTAAATAAAATGGCTGCTACATTTGGCATTGAAGGGGGTGATCCTTTTCAACAAATGATGGGGAATTTCAAGAAGAGAAAAAAAGCGACCATACGGGCTTTCAGAGAAAATGAAAGGCACGGTACAAAACTGTACTTAATAACACCTGGTGAGAAGCCAATTTCAATCCAGTGGAGATGGTTTCTTGGAATAGCAAGCATATCACACCAATCAATGTATGTCTATTTTCTGTTTTTAAAGACCCTCCTATGTAAAAAGAAACTTTACTGTCCATGGGCCATTGTAGCTGTGGTAGGGTACAGTATGAGCATGGTCTGCCACCATTCTCTGTAACCCACAAATTAGTCTTGTGCTCCAGACTGAGCTAACCTGGCTCCTAGGATGGGGTGATGGGTGTGGGATGACAACCCTTCTCAGGGAGGACAGAAGACAAAACACACCCCTTAGTAGATGGGTGTGTGCCCTGTATTTCTTCCCTTTTTGTCCCAAGAATATGTAAACATTCACTGGACAATATTTGGGATTGATGGTGGAATGTTCAGTCTCTCCAAGCCCAATGAAATGCTCAAACTACCTTTCCCCATTTCTGTCACCCTTCCTGATTTTTGATGGGATATTTGACATCTTGGCTGTCTTTCGGAAAATGCAATGCTGACAAACCTCAAGTATTTTTGCACCCTATACCCCACCCCACACCTTCAGTGTAGACTGAAGCCTCCAAACTCATTGCAGACAGGGAATACTGAAGGAGGAAGGAAAGAAGAAATGAAGAAAAGGAGAAAAAGGAGAAAAGAAGTGAGAAAAGAACAAATTTCTCTGAGGTTACTGAATTGTATTAAACTAGGTATTTTTCAGGGCACCATTAACTAAGATAAGGGATAACAGAGGAGGAGCAGGCTTGATTTAGAATTATCTGAAGGCATCCAATGACTAGTCCAGAAAATAAGCAGAAATACAGGGCTGGAGCATCAAAGTTTGAACTGGGGGGATAGATTTGTTTGTTTTCAATGCTGCTTTGTATTTCAAGACAGTGGAGTAGATGTGCTCATCAAAGGTGAGTGTAAGTCATGGAAAGGGTGCAGATGGAGGTCCTCAGTGAACTTAAATTGTGTTTTTTTTTTTTTTTTTTGTGGGGGGGTGGGGGTTTGCATGTTCCGGGCATCAAATCCAGGTCTTTTGCATGGAAGTTGAGTGTTCTACCACTGAATCACCTGTGTACCCTCAAATTGTTTTTAAGGTTTGATTTAAACCTCCCCAGACTGGAGAATCTGTAGTGGCTGACATCTTTCTAGGCATATAGAACTTTTCATCTACTTCAGAAGAGTTTGAGAGGCATTCTGCTTCCAGAATGAATTATAATTCCTCAATTCAACCATAATCAAATAGGCTTTAAATGATTAGTTATGAGATGTGGTTTTTAAGTTCATCCCCTTAAATTCAGCTGAATATTGTACATATTTTCAAGTAGAATCATACTAAAGAAGCATTTGGAAAAAATTGCTATGAAGGATTAAAACCAGAAACAGGACTAGAGAGCTGGATTTTAAGAAATGAATTGTTTTAATCTGCCAAAGCTGCCAGAATGCAACACACCAGAGATGAATTGGCTTTTAACAAAAGGGGATTTATTTAGTTAAAAATACAGTTCTTCAGAGGAAAGGCAGCTAACTTTCATCTGAGGTTCTCTCTTATATAGGAAGGCACAAGGCGATCCCTGGTGGCCTTCTCTCCAGGCTTCTGGGTTCCAATAGCTTTCCCTGGGTGTTTCCTTTCTGCATGGCCAAAGGCCTGTGCTGAGCTGCGAGTGCTGAGATGAGGAATGCTGAGTGCTTGGACTGTGCTGCATTGACCTCTCTCATTTAAGCATCCAGTCAATTGAATCAAACATCATTCATTGCAGCAGGCACTCCCTCTAGCTGACCACAGATGTAATCAGTGACAGATGAACTTCACATGCCATTGGCTCATGTTCACAGCAAAGGAACTAGACCCCTTCACCTGGCCAAGTTGACACCTGAACCTAACTACCACATGTCCACCCCTTGTCAGCTTGGCAACTATACAAATTCCCTTAAATGATATTAAAGTGGCAAAAATTCTTTTCTGGCTCTGGACCTATGAATTTCAAAACAAGTTATCTGGTGCCATAATGCAAAGGAGAGACAGCCATCGGATACATGTTTTCATTTCCATAGGGAGAAACTGGAAGGAACACAGGGGGCACAAGACCCAAACAGTTCTGAAAAGCTGCAGAGCAAACGCCATTGGATTTCAAAGTCTGAAAGTCATTTATCCTCAGGACTTTAGAAAGCGGCAGCCCCACACTTTCCAAGGGCCCATACAGTGGCTTTGCTGTCTGCAAACACTAGAGTGGTTGCAAGCTTGGGGGACAACAGGGAGGCCACCTTTTTCTCGGCTCCACCCTCTCCAAGATTCAGGGCAGCACCTGGATTTCTTCCATCTCTGCAGCACACGCTCAACCACTCCAGAACAATGGGGTGGCAATCAGGCTCCCCCTACCTCCCAGTTTATGCACTTGACCCTCACCAATGCCTGGGGTGGCACAACTCTTCCTAAGCAATGAAACAGAAGGTCTGCCCTCTGCTCCTGGGGCAAACTCACCCTCTCCATGTATATGACTGGGTTCACTCTCCTGGCCCGAGGTTTCCTGGCTTCAGACCTGGGCTTCCATGATTCCCACTCTGTAAACTCTAATTTGTCCCTTTTGTGTCTCCCTTTGTCCAGATTGGCAGTGGTTCCACTTACACCAACAGTCTCTTCAAGCACTCCCCAGAGTTCCTCCAAAATCTTCCCCTTATCCATACAAAAAACTATTACAACATATCTGGTATTTGCAAATGAAAGCAGCAAATCCTGGTACCAAATCAGTTTTACTCTGACAAAGCTGCCAGAATGCAACACACCAGAGATGGATTGGCTTTTAATAAGAGGGAATTTATTTAGTTAAAAATGTATAGTTCTTCAGAGGAAAGGCAGCTAACTTTCATCTGAGATTCTCTCTTACACGGGAAGGCACAAGGTAATCTCTGGTGGTCTGAACTCCAGGCTTCTGGGTTCCAACAGCTTTCTCTGGGTGATTCCTTTCTGCATCTCCAAAGGCCTGGGCTGAGCTGCAACTGCTGAGATGAGGTACACTGAGCTGCTTGGGCTCAAGCACTAATTTGTGTAGTGATGATGCATTATATTTTTAGTATTACAAATAGAGATTTGTTGAATTTCAGCTTATAAACACACCAGATTTTAGGGCAGGCCACAGTGGCTGCATTGACCTCTCATTTAAGTATCCAGCCAATTAAATCAAGCATCATTCATTGCAGCAGGCACTACCCCTAGCTATCCGCAGATGTTATCAGCAACAGATGAGCTTCACATGCCATTGGCTCATGTCCACAGCAACAAAACTAGGCACCTTCACCTGGCCAAGTTGACACTTGAACCTAACTACCACATGTATTGATAGAAGTTATAGGAAACCCTGATATCTTAATGTCAGCTTCTTATTCCTATATCTTTCCTCTCATTAAAAGTTGTGTCATCCTCTGATAACCACTTTTTAAAAAATGCAAAAAAAAAACTCAAAAGAGCTCATGATTTCAAGAGCATTTTCAAAGGATTAAGCTCAAAGCTAGTAAGATGAGCAGGCTTAGACCCAGTAGAGAGAAGGAATGTCTGCATGAGGGCCATTTGGCCAAAGCTACAGACTCATGAACGTTTTTTCATCTACATTTTAGATACTTCCTCCAACTGAAGTGTAGCTACAGTCATGGATCTTAATAGATAGAAATGAAAGTGGTCATGGCTTTACTTCTAAACTATGACCAATTGGAGGACAGTTCTGCCTTTAGAACAGTTACCTATGTGTTATAAATTCTGTAATCTTGTAATTTGTGTAGTGATGATGCATTATATTTTTAGTATTACAAATAAAGATTTGTTGAATTTCAGCTTATAAACACACCAGATTTTAGGGCAGGCCACAGTGGCTCAGCAGGCAGAATTCTCACCTGCCATGCTGGAGACCCGGGTTCGGTTCCCGGTGCCTGCCCGTGCGAAAAACAAAACAACAACAACAAACCCCACCAGATTTTAGTTTTACTTTTTTTTTTTTTAAGCATTACCTGTTTGTACTCAGTCACATTTAGGCCTTCTAACTTTTCTCTTGAAACTACATTTTCAAGTTCCCCTTGCCAGCGAGACAGCAGTTAACTTTGCCAGTGGGAACTCACTTGCTTGGTTACCCTGCAGTAATGAGGTAAAAAGTCATGCAGCCTATGGCTGTGGCAGTGTGACAGTAGCACATAAACTCGGGATCTCACAAGCATGGACTAGGATTGCACTCAAGAACTGTAGCCACTGAAGAGAAGTGGGGCCTCCTGCAGCTGCAGGAGTACAGACTAAAATCACCTGTAGGTGATCGGTGTCAGCAAAATGCAGGAACCATTAGGCACCTACCTGCACAAACAACACTTTGTAAAATTTTTCTCCTCCAACCCTTACATAATATTTTAGTCACTTTCCTGTTAAATATCTATCTGCTCTGGTTTCTCTTTTCTTGGTTGAACTCCAGCAGGTCGAATACTTAGTTTATTTCAGAAAATAATTTTTTTTAATGGAAATTTGTTGTTGGTTTTCAGTCCTTGAAATAAACATAACCCTAGTTAATGAGTGCTTGTTATTTTGCTAAACTTGATCCTGGTTATAACATTTTATTATCTGAAATGCAGCAAAGCGTTAGGAGTCCAAGTGGTTGTTTCTAAGGACAATTATGTTGAGACTGAGGCCTGCAATAACCATGGTGTGTGGTGGCTGCTCTGATGGCATGGCAGGGCTTAAGAAAACAAAATAACAGACAATGGCTTTAAATTTTTGGATCCAGGTTTAACAAAGAAAGAGTTTCCATAAGGGGGCCAAAAGAAGCCTTATTTCTTATATATACAGAGATGATAGAGTCAATAAATTACATCAAAATTTGATGTTACAAAAGATATAATTAAGATAGAAGGTGAATTCAGATCCTTGATACATCTCCATGTGCCAGCACTGAAACTGATTAGCAAGTAATGGGACTTAGTGAACTCAAAAGGATGAACTTGAGGGTATCTGTATTAAAAACCTTTACCCGCCAACCATCTCTTCTCTCTCTTCTGTCCTTGCTATGAGACTCAATAAAGATCTCACCTGATATAATTATCTTTCAGGAGAATACCAATTCACCTAAACCATCATACCTCATTACAAAGGCACAGCTAAAGTCAGATATTAGAATCTGACTTTGTAGTCAGATTCTAATATCTAAAGAGATAACTAATCTAAAGAGATAACTACAAAGTTCGAATTTGGGTGTTGCTGCTCACATGTCAAAACAACTACAAGAGATAATTAATTTATATTGGCCAAAACTTTTGTGATTTTTATGAAAATGGATTGTAAAGGTGCTAAATCAAGAAAATCAGAACATAGCATGGATCAGATAAAATTTTTTGTATATAGGTGCAAACAACAGAGATTCTGGATTTTGGGTATATCAAGCAGATACGCAAGGCTTTGGTAGGCATGGATGGTTTGTTGAAGCATTTATTTAATAGTAGCTTATATATGATAAGACTGAAATGCCTGAACTTTCTGGTTAAAATATAGAAGAATAAAAAAAATTAGGAATATAGGAATATTGACATTGATTTATCATGTGTGACCACCCCATCTATCCACCATTTTGTTCCTTGGGAAGTCCTGTAGGACACTTCCTTCACGAAGACATTGAAAAATGCACTGGAGAAGAGAGCACCAAAATTCTTGAAGCATTCTGCTTTGGTCACCTAAGGAGGTGTTTTGGTCTGCTGGAATGCCATAAACAAAATGGGCAGGTTTTTTAGCAATGGGAATTTATTCTTTTAAAACTTAGTTCTGAGCCATGAAAATGAATGTCCAAATCAAGGCATCAAGATGATACCTTCTTCCTGAATACAGACTGCCCACAATCCTGGACCCCTCTGTCAGACAGCAAAGCATATGGTGGTGTCTGCTCGTCTCTCCCTTCTCTTCCAGGTTTCATTGCTTCCAGCTTCTGGCAACAATGGCATTCTCTTTATTATGGTGTCTTTGTTTCTTTCTCCTCTGCTTCTGTGTCTTTCTCTTAATTTCATTCTCTCATAAAGGATGAAATCAAGTAAGACGATTAATACTCACCCTGAGTGAGGTAGGTCACATCTCACCTTAAGGTCATATTCACAAATGATCCTACTATGGGAACATAATATTCTGGGATCCATAAAGCCTGCAAGCTATCCCAGTAGGGTGGGTGGGAGATGTCTGCAGGTGGTGGGAGATGGCATCACTTGAAGTGAGCTCCCTGATTTCAGCAGAGATGATGGGATTTCCAAGTGATAGTATTGTTCTATCACAGTCCAGGATACTGTAGCAGGCATCAGAATCAGAGCCAAGTTTAGAACTTTCTGACTTACAGGAATCTTTGATAATTACTGGTTGATCGCAATGTTCCAATACTAAATTAGATGAGTAGCTTTCTTCATCTATATAACCTAGAAGAATTCTAGTCCTGGCTCCAGAGATCCAATTGCACCAACATGTTGTGCAATCATGAGTTTTTACCAAGTTGTCACATCAAAGCCACTTGAGTGAAGGGGAGGCCAGCTATCCTTAAGAAAGGAATTTGTGGATTACCTCAATAAATAATATAAAATTTTATTCTTGTCTTCCTGAAAGTTAACTAGAAATAATTATATGGATTACTGGGAAAAGGAAAATTATCATTTTGGGGGGAATGACAGGGCATTCAGTGTTAACCCTCATCCCTGGGGCTCCGAAATGCCATTTTGGTCCACCTCTTCCACCGTTAGAGTGGCGCTAATGGAGACCTGACCTGAGACTAGCTTATGTGGACCAGACCATCTTTAGACACATGTGGTTATTTTCTAACTTCATTAATATATAATTGGAAGAGACCTATGAGGAAATGACAGAATCCCTATATTAGTTCCTTTCCAAACATTAGAAATTACCCTCCTTGTGAGAATAACTAATCAAAAGCAATAGTGAATCCATTAGGAAATTGCTCAGATTAACTCCAACACCAATGACTCAAAAAATGCAAGGATAGCAATTTCTAACTTAAACCTCTTTAAGTTGCATGAATTGATAATACAGATTATGGGTGAGTTTGGGAGAACACTTGTGGATTATCGCAAATTTTTTCAGAAGGTGAATCCACTAGCCACTGCTATTGTAACCAAGAGTTGAGGTAACAAACGATTATAGTTATTGAATCATTATATAGATGCTTCCTTACTTTTTAGTATAATGTAGACTATCCAAAAGCAAATACCTGAAACTACTGAAACTTATTACATTGTAACTCAACGCCTTGGTCCTTCATAATTATCCTTTATTGTGTAACTACATAATTTAATCTTGTAACTGTAAAGTCTCATGATAACTTCTGACTGACCCCGTTTGGACCTCTTCACCTTGTTTTACAACTTATCATGTAGAAATCCCTTAATGTTTATTAATGAAGGAACCTGAGTCAACTCAGAGCTAACCTGCCCCAATTCCTAGGCTATCGTACTAGACAAAGCTAGTTCTAACCATAATTGGCCCAAATGACATGCACAGTAGCTTAAATCTTAATAATAGTAATAGTGATAAATGTAACATAAAACTATACACAATTTTTTTCTATTCTCTCTTGTGCTACTATTTTATCTAAGGAACTTTGGTGGAAATTGAAAGTTACATTTTATTTTTATATAAAAATATATTGAATTGGAATCATGATTAAAATTAGAAGATAAGAATATGTATTTCTTGGATTTTGTGTCTCATCTTTTGGGGAAGTGTGAAGAAAATATTACTCAGTAGAAAGGGTAGTTGCATCGTGTTAGGAAAAAAGCATTACATTTTTATTGTTTAATATGAGTATAGGGAATATTTAGATAAAACATGAAAGGAGTGGATTGTGTTAGATTTTGTTTGTTGGTACACAGCCCCCTTCCTGCCTTTCCTCTAATTGTAGGAGATGGACTTTGAAAACTACATCTTCAAAATGTCCTTTCCTGAAATGTGGCACCTATTTCTCCGCAACCTTAAATCTGCCTAGTTGCCCCGGCAACAGACACGTCGCCCCACAAAAATTCTCTCATTGGACCTCTACCTATCTCCTCCTCCTCCTTGCTGCATTCTTGCTACACTCCGGCTGCATGGCCACATATGAACACACAACCCCCTCTTCTTTCAACACTCCTCCTCCCCCAGCCCCTCTTTTCAAACCTATATGTAGTAATCAAGCCCTCTCCTCCAATGACAGTGCCCTCGGAAATCCCCCCTCCCCTACCCTCCACCATCCCTATATAAACAAGTGTACTTCCCTGAATAAAGGTCCTTGTGCGCAGTCTTGCTAACTCCACTTGGTCCCGCGGTTTGATTTCGTCTTCCGCGCGCGCTCCAATCCCTGCCGAGCCCCCGGAGGCGTAGGCCAACGCTTCCCCCTACCGCTGGCGGCAGAAGACCCCCTCGGAGGGAGGCCTAGCTGCCTCCTTCCCGCCCCTCCGTCTTCGCGCCAGCCCCGTTCGCTGAGAGACAGACCCCAAGCGGCAGCACCGGACCGGACCGGCTGCCGCACTGAAAGTTTCTCATTAGTCTATTGTTATGTAACAAACTTGTGTGATTTAAGAAGATGGGAGGAGATTGTAATACACTCTGATCTGGCTTTGGCAGAAATGATGGTAGCAAACTAACCTAGGAAGGACTTGTGGCAGCAGTAGAAAGAGAAATTACATACTCCTATAGGAGCAGAATAGAAGTGTGGGTTTGTGCAGTGGCAGAGGTAGGCGCCCGGATCCTATCTATACTCTACAGCAGCTGTGCCACAGAACGCACAATACAAACTGCTGTTGGGTCTGCAACAGCTTTTTACATGTCCTGTTCTCTGTGCAACACCAACATTTCTCTTTTATCTTTCTCTTTTCTGTCAGTTGTATAACATAATTCTTTGCACTAAATCTATATTAGACACCTTTTATGAGCTACTTCAAATCCTCTAAGCTTTATCTGTAAGCAGGGTCTTTGCCAACAGAGTATCAAGCAGATGTATGTGGGACCCATCCAATTTAACATGAGTGTAACCAACTGCACTCATTATAATGCATGCACATACCACACACCTCTTATATTCTGCCCTGGGACTTCTCTGTTGATGCTGAAGTGTGAGAGGCCCTAAGTCCCACCCTGTTCTTAGCGATGTACAACTTGGAAGGGTAGGAAGTTATTTCCTCAAGGGTAGATATTTGACCAGTAGGTGATAGAATTTAATGGTATAGAGATAAAGATAAATGAAATGGTATTTTCCCCATTTAGACAGAGAAAAGAAACCATTGACTTCTTTTTCACATTTTTTAAAAATTTGAAGACAGTGGATCTGAACCCCTCCTCTAACCCATAGAATACAGATTAATCTATCAAGGAGTTGTTTAAGTTCACCTCCAGTTCTCACAATATAGTGTTATATTTAAAGCCAAATAACCAAATAACCTTTAGATAGATAAAAGCATACCTCCAGAATTGGCTTGGCATTTCTCAAGAGATGTAAAAGAAACTGCTACAAGGTCTCTTGTGAGTCCCTTTTGTCTGTTGAAGAAAAAAAGTAAGTTATTGTTCTTTCCCTCACTCTGCTATATAAAATGTGTGAGATTGTCCCAATATTGTGTTTTTTCATTTTGCCTTACATGTATGTGAATCTGTTAATCTTTACTGAATAATAATTTATATTTTCTCTCTCTTCTATTTGGTATGGAAGTTATTTGTTATTGTTGTTGTCAGGAAATTTTTATTGGATCATTTAAGCCTCCTGTCACATTGCTTAATGTACTTTTTATTTTAAACCACTAATTCCATCTATCAACAGTATAGTTTAACTTTGGATAATTTCATCCAAATGATTGAATCTTTAGGTTAATATTATCACGCCCCACCTTCTGACGCAATTTACTCCTGGACTGAATGTCACCACCCCGTCTCCTCCTTTCTACTGAAGCGGCCTAGGGAGTATAAAAACACACTCGCCAGTCTCACTTGAACCTCAGATACCTCTGTCTCCCAGTCAGAGAAGACGTGATGGAGCATCCTTTTTTCCACTGTGTAAAGGATGCTTGGGATTCTGCAGAAAAGGCTCCGGGCCACAGATGCCGCCAAGACACAGAAGAGCCAGAGGAGCTTTCAGGAGAAGCGTTTGCTGCTCAGGAGGCCGACATGAACACGTTCCGTAAAGCTCCCCTGGCTAGCCTGTCCCGCCAAGGACACAGACAACTGGATCTCAAGACCTCTGAAGACAGTGAATCTTCACAGCATGGCTCCAAGAAGTCTGAAGATGGGGAGCCTTCACTACATAGCTCTCCTCTTGCCCTTGACAGGTTCCTTGGCTGCTGGCTGTGGATTCCTTGCACCGGGCCCTACTCATGCAGGAACTTCATCCATCATCAGCTTTTGGAGCTCAGATTTTAGTTTATCTTTGGATTGACATTATAGTAACACCTCTCCCTCTGCTCAGTAGTGATCTCAGAAGTTTTGCTTCTAAAGTCCTTTGTGAAAATTTCTCTTGCTTATACTCAATTAAAATGTGCCCAATGTCAAAGATTTTATTTCACTTGTGTCTGGTTGTTGTGGATGAGAGGAGGAGCTGGTGCTGTGGATGTTGGTTTTTGCATGGAATCCTAAGCTGCCTGGCATAGCTGTGCCCTCTAGCTTGTGTCTCTAATGGGAAGGCAGCGGCTAGCAGTTGAAGGGCCCACAGTAGGTGGGGCTGATATGTGGAGGGTCTCAAGGAAGTCCATCGGACATGCTGCTGGCTGGACCTGGACTTTCTTTCCTCTGAGTCCATCTTACTGGCCCTCCTAGGTCTGCTGCATGTGTGACATTTTCCCAGCTTCTAACATGCACAAGTTTAGATCTTTTGTGATGCAAGGCTTCTGTCTCCCTCAGAGCCAAGCAGATTTCCAGAAAGTGTCCCTTTTGCCTCAGACCCACCACAACTTTCATTCCTAAAACATGAAACCAGGCATTTTAATGATTAGAAGCCAGTCACTAGGTCTAGCCTGCATGCAAGAGGAGAAGATGACAGAAGACACTCTCAGTAGCTTGGGAACATTTGAAGCCATTTAGGAAAATCCTTACTCTCACCTCTTTTCAAACCACAGCTGTATTGAATATGGGTTCCTCCTTGGCCTATGGGGAGGAAACCGTTGCAACATGAATGCTATGCTTGAAAGAGCTAAGGGACACCAGAGAAGTAAAGTGAGACACCCACACAGGATAAGAGGCTGAAAGCAATGGAGCCCAGGAGCAAGGGACTAGCAGATGCCAGTCACATAACTTCCTAGCTGACACTGTTCCATCGGCCTTTCTTAAGTGAAGGTGACCTTTTATTGCACATGTTTGCACATGTTAACTTTGTTAGTACTACAAAGTTTTAATTTATTAAATTCTGCTTTTTAAAAGCCATTCCACTTTGGTATACTACAATATGGCAGCTTGCAAACTAACACACTGGGTAAGTGCATTTCTCAGTCCTCCTTCACAGACTCCTGACTGCCGGATGGATTTCTACCATGTGGTATTCCACGTGTTGGCAGCCTTGGTGATTCTGCTGGCTCGAGCACTGACCACCTCCTTTTCACAAGGGAGCCAACCTCCCTTTCCATACAGAAGACAAAAGTATTTCCTTGCCTGTCTGTCATCTTCCCCACAACAGCCAATCCAGTAACATGCATTAAAAATAAGAACTTTGACATTTAGAGACATTTATATTGAGGAAGCCAGAGAAAATTTTACCATGGATGCTTGAGGTAAAACCTCTTAGATACCTATTGAACAAACAGAGAGGTGTAACAATGTTTCTTAAAAGTGCTGTGATAACTCTCAGCAGAAAACACCCCGCTTATTGAACACAAAAACCAACTGCAGAGGGGACCATAGCACATTGACTCCACTGCCAGCAGCATCTCAAAATAGGAATGAGGTTCCATGTGGCAGAACACTCAGAAGGATCCTCACGGTCAGATGTCTTGGGCTGTTATCTGTGGCATTTATGTGTCCACAGAGCCAGGTGACAAGGGTGAGAAAGGTTTGTGGGTGAATGCATGCCAGGTTCCCCATCTTTATCAGTCAGCCTCTCTTGGAGGTGCATCTGGTTTTTAGATGCAGGTTATCGGAGCACATGTAGAAGGTTCTGTGTCCTGCTTTAAGTTGTTCTGGATTCTGGATGCTAAAAATACAGTCATCTTGGATGACATAATCTAGAGTTAAGTAAAAGCAGTGTTAGGTTGGATTTGAGGTTCAAAGTAAAGGTCAATAGAAGAACTTTGAAATTATTTATTTTACTTTTGGCACCATCCTGTCTTGAAAGCTTTCTTGCTCCCAGTTCAATAAACTGCCCTAGCCTCAGCTTCTAATATCCTTGCCCCAAACATGGAATCATCTATTTATCCAAGAATCCTCCCTTCCTAAACTGGGAAATGGTATTTAGGGATCATAATATTGTCATTGTTACCTTTATTACTGCTTAGTTGAGTTTTGCAACTAGGCCTTTCACCGGATAAAACTAAGATATAAAGTTTTTACAAGAAAAGAAATGAAATCATTTTTTTAAATGATTTAATGATTTTTAAATTTACTATGTCCTTCAACTTTAAAGGCTATAGACAGTTATGAGCATGGAAGAACCCAGGGAATTGACAAATAGAAATTTTTGGATAAGATTCAAGATGAGAACCACTTGGTGGTCCAAGGACCAGTCCCCTACCCCATATAGCCCACAATAAATCTGCCGTAGCCAAGGACAGAGGTCAAGAAAGCAAACAGTCTCCCCAGAGTGGGGAGAATGTAACTGTGAATGTACAAATAGCATGAATGTACTTAGTCTTAATACTAACATTAATACTAATACTAATCTTAGTAAAACGTCTTAAGCCCCTTTAATGATTATACTTAGAGACCCAATATCCTCATACTATATGGAATGTCTTTTTTCTGAAATCACATATTTGCCCCTCTGCACTCCTACTCCTCACACAGTACTAAACGTCGGGAATGGCCGCCATTGGAGAACATCTCCTGTTCCTAAGTCCCAATAATCTATATCTACTTCTGTGCCTGACAAAAAAGTAAGATATGACAGACATACACGCACACACACAAAAAAACACAGAATACCCCTTTTCCTTTATTCCCTCCAATGATTTCTCCCTAGTATTGGTGTGGTACTATTAAGGTAATACTGTATGACACAAGTGTTATACATTTGTAGTAGCTCATGCATGAACTTATTTATATTTATAGTGTTAAGTGGTGAGATCGTGACTTTGAATAATCTCTTCCAATTAAATTCACCTTAAAAAGGTACTATTACTTATAATCTCACTAATGAACTAGCATCACTTCTATCCACTCCCAACATTTAAATGCAACCTTATTAACAATTCTGCACATATTAAGTAATCAGTCCCCCTTCTCTAGCATCTGTCTACATTTTAAGACTCTACATTTATTTCTTCCAGGTGATACATATTAGTGAAATCATACAATGCTTGTCTGTTTTTTAGTTTGGCTTATTTCACTCAGTATTATGTTCTCACGGTTCATCCATATTTTTGCATGCTTCAGGATCTCATTTCTTCTTGCTGCTGCATAATATTCCACCATATATATATTATACTACATTTGTTTATCCACTTGTCTACTGATGGACATTTGGATTGTTTCCATCTTTTGGCAATATTGAATAATGCTGCCATAAACATCAGGGTGCAAATGTCTGCTGTGTCACGGCTTTCAGATATTCTTGGATATACTGGGGAGCAGAATTGCCAGATTATAGGGCAATTTGATATTTACTTTTCTGAGGCACTGCCAAACTCTCTTCCACAGAGGCTGCACCATTTTACATTCCCACCAGCAGTGTATTAAATGTTCCAATTTCTGCACATCTTCTCCAACACTTGCAGTTTCCTGTTTATTTTATAGCAGCCATTCTAAGAAATGTGAGATGATATCTCATTGTGGCTTTGATTTGCATTTCTCTAATAGCTAATGAAGATGAACAACATTTTCTGTGCTTTTTAGCCACTTGTATTTCCTCTTAGACCCCTGTGTTAGTTTGCAAGCTGCTGGAACGTAGTGTACCAGAAATGGAAGGGTTTTTACAAAGAAGAATTTAATAAGTTACAAGACTACAGTTCTAAAGAAGTGAAAGTGCCCAAACTAAGACAATGACAAGAGGTCACCTTCACTCAAGAAAGATCCATTTCCCCGGAACACCTCTGTCAGCTGGGAAGTCACCTGGCTGGTATCTGCTGGTCCTTTGTTCCTGGGCTCTGTTGCTTTCAGTCTCTGTCCATGTGCAGGCTCCTTAATCTGCTTCTTTGGGGCTGGCTTTCATCTCTTGGCTCTCTGGCTTGTTTAACTTCTCACAGTGATGTGTGCTGGGCTCCAAGTATCACCAAACACCCCTGTCTCTGCTCTCCACATGTCTGCATCTGTGTCAGCCCTGCTGTGACGATCCTGTCGGCTCTGAGACTTCTGTTGTTGATGACCCTCTCCAAAATGTTTCCTCTTTTCAAGGATTCCAGTAAACCAATCAAGATCCATCTGGAATGGGTGGAGTCACATCTCCATCTAATCAAAAGTTAACACCTCCAAATCAATAGGCTGAGCTCTTGATCTTGGGGTTTGCCCCTATGAAACTTTTCCCCGCAAAGGATAGGCTAAGCTTACTTAAAATTAGGCCTAAAATCTCTCTCTCTAAGCCACTTTGGCAGATGAACTCGCTGCCTTCTCCCCAAGTGTGACATGACTCCCAGGGGTATAAATCTGCCTGGCAAAGTGAGACCTGACTCCCGAGGATGAGCTGGGACCTGGCATCATGGGAATGAAAAAGCCTTCTTGACCAAAAGGGGGAAAAGAGAATTGAGACAAAATGAAGCCTCAGTGGCTGAGCAATTTCAGACAGAGTTGAGAGGTTATCCTGCAGATTATTCTTATGCATTATATAGATAGCCCTTTTTAGTTTACGGCTATTAGAGTGGCTAGAGGGAAGTACCTAAAACTGTTGAGCTGATTTCCAATAGCCTTGATTCTTGAAGAGGACTGTATAACTATATAGTTTTTACAACATGACTGTGTGATTGTGAAAACCTCATGTCTGATGTTCCTTGTATCCAGGGTATGGGCAGGAGTATAAAAAAAATAAGGATAATAAAAAAATAATAGGGGGAGATAAAGGATAAAATTTGGGTAGATTGAAATACTGGTGGTCAGTGAGTGGGGAGGGGTAAGGGATATGGGTGTATGAGTTCTTTTTCTTCTTTTTATTTCTTTTTCTGGAGTGACACAAATGTTCTAAAAATGATCATGATGAAGAATACACCACATTGTGATGATATTGTGAGCCACTGATTGAATACTATGGTTGAACTGTATGTGTGTGGAGATTTCTCAATAAAAATATCAATCAATAAATAAATTAGGCCTAGCAGTCACCCCCAGAGCACCTCTTTTGTGGCTCAGATGTGGCCTCTCTCTCTCTCTAAGCCAACACGGCAAGCAAACTCACTGCCCTCCCCCTTTGCATGGAACATGACTCCTAGCAGTATAAACTTCCCTGGCAATGTGGAACAGAAATCTTGAGATGAGCTGGGACTCTGCATCAAGGAATTGAAAAACCCTTCTCAACCAAAAGGAGGAACAGAGAAATGAGACAAAATTAAGTGTCAGTGGTTGAGAGATTCCAGAGTCAATAGTTTATCCTGAAGCTTATTCTTACACATTATATAGATAGCCCTTTTTTAGTTTATGATGTATTGAAGTGTTAGGGGGAAGTAACTGAAACTGTAGAGCTGTGTTCCAGTAGCCATGTTTCTTGAAGATAATCGTGTAATAATATAGCTTTCCCAATGTGACTATATGATTGTGAAAACCTTGTATCTGATGCTCTTTTTATCTATGGTATGGACAGATGAGTAAAAAGTATGGATAGGGTAGTCCAACAGTGGTACAGTGGCAGAATTCTTGCCTGCCATGCTGGAGACTCAGGTTTGATTCCCAGTGACTGCCCATGTTAAAAAAAAAAAAAGTTTAAATAAATTGAGTAGATTGAAATACTAGTAACCAATGAGAGGGAGGGTTAAGAGATATGATATATATGATATATACGCTGAAGAGATGTTCAAAAAATTGATTATGGAGATGATAGACAACTGTGTGATGTAATTGTGGGCCACTGATTGTACACCATGTATAGAATGTTTGTATGTCAAGAACATTTGTATGTTTGCTAACTTTTACAATAAAAATAGTTTTTTTAAAAATGCATGCTAACTGAAGTAACTGAGAAAGAAAAAAAAAGTTCACACCCATAATTGGGTGGGTCACATTGGCACGAAGATAACCCAATCAAAAGACTCCAATCCACATTATTAAATCAGGATTAAATGAAACGGCTGCCTCCACAACATGGAATTAGGATTAAAATATGGCTTTTCTGGTGTGCAGAATACCTTCAAACTGGCACACACCTGCCCCATCCCCCAAAGGAGGGCAGGAAGTGGGTGAGAGAAGTAGAGAAATTCAACTCTGTGGCAACCGGAGGTTTAGGGAAAAATAGCTTGGGACCTAATACAATGGGTAACGTGTTTCAACTCTCCTCCTGCAGACAGGACCGGTCAAGTTGATTTCTAATATGCTAACAACCACCTGTGTGTTGGCATGTAAAAGGTGGGGCATGAGAACGGGATGCAAGGGTTTACCATGAAAGAGCCAAACCTTCAAGGCCTGGCCTAGGGACCTATCCAAAGGCAATCTGCACCGCCCCCCCGCCCCCGGAGATATCAACGCTAATTGGGAGGAAGAGGGAGCCCAGGGACGGTGGGACTTTGTTTTCTTTTGTATTTGGGACCCCAAGTATAGCCAGGACCGGAGGCTAGCTGGCAGGAGATTTGGCTTCGAGGTAAAGGTGGTGAGGAAACAGCCATTGTGACCCCTCCCCTGCTCCCAGGAACTTTGGGGATGTGGGGGTTCAGAGGCGGCTGTGGTGTTCTTGAGGCGTCGCGCTCCTCCAAAGTTACCAGCTTGCAGCCTGGCTGAGAACAAGCTGGCCCGCTATGGAAGCCCAGGCAGAACCGCCAGACTCCAACCGGGTGGGGATGTCCTTGCTTTGTTTCCTTACCCTGTCCACACCAGCCGGGCTCCCGGCCCCCGCCCCCCAGCTGCGGGTGAGGTTGGCGGAGAAAGGAAGGCAGGAGGGACACTGCTCCGCGTTCGTGTGCGCCCCAGGGTGACCGCGCGTGGCGCCGGGCGACTTAGTAAAAGGCGTGTCTGGAGCCGAGATAACGCGGTGGTAGGAGTCTGCGACAGGCGCGAGCCAAGGGCGAGGTCCTGACAGCAAGAGCGGTTCTGGGATTCAGGGGACATCTCTGTCCTCCGACGGCCGGGAGCTGCTGCGAGTCCGCGGACCTTCCGAAGGAGGCCCGCCAGCTGTCTTGCCCAGGCGCCCCGCAACCGCCACTCGGCCCCTCCCTTCCCCCCCCGCACAGAATCCCGCGCACCCGCGTCCGTCCACATCCCCCTCACCGCCACCTCGCCAACCCCACCCAACCCCACCCAATCCCACCCTACGCCACCCAACCCCACCCTACCAGCCCGCCGCCCACCACTCCACCGGGCACCTCCCTCCTCTCTTCCCAACATCTGAGCAGTAACACACAACAGCCGGGCCCCTTGGGCACCAATGGGCTCCTGTATTGATGGGGCGATAGAAAATTTTACAGACGACTCTGCAGCCAAAAGTCCCTACATCAATACTGCGCCTTGGCAAACGGGCTACTGTAACATCATCACTTGTTCCAAAAGGATCATGGCATGTAAGGTGTCAGCTGAAATGTCGGGCCGACCAGGGAGGGCCGAGGCGTTGGAGTCACCGGGACATGCGACGCAGGGCGCGCCGGATCCTCTGCCACAGGCCGCGGATTCTCGACGCTTTGCTCCTGGCGGTAAGAGGAGGGACGGGGCGACGGTCCGTAGGGTCCCCGCCGCCGTCAGGGCCCTCGGGAGGCAACTGCCTGTCCGCCGAGCGGGCCGACGTGGCAGAGCGCAGGGGCCCACGAGTGTGGGGCCCCCGGGCGGCGTCCGCGCCCCCTGCGGCCGCCTCGGGCTCCTTCTGAGTCGCGGTGGACCTGGGTTCGCGAGCCTGCCAGCATGCGCTCCATTTCAGGGTGCTGTGCGCTCTGGGTTCGCGTGGCGGACTGTCTGGCAGAAACACGCAGGGTTCGAGGACTAGCTGCCCGTAGAAGTCCTGGTAGTCCCAAGAGAGGTCGTCCAGCTCCAGCTCCAGCTCCAGCTCCGAGTGGCAAGGGAGCAGACCGAGTCCGGAATCTTCGGCGTCCAGGGCTGAGGGCGTCTGCGGCGCGGGAGCGAAGCCTGCGCAATCAGAAGCCCCCCGCGGGCCGCACAGCGAAGGCCTCTCCATCTCCAGCTGCTAAAGCACGGAGCCCCAGAGCATCTGGGACTCTGAAGGCACCAGCCAGAGCCTTTTAAAGCTCTCACCAGGACGCTGGGCGGGACCTTGCTTCTTCTGAGCCAATTGCATCCTGAGGGCGGTGGAAGAGGCTAAACCGAAAATTTAATCATCTCGAATTTTCGCGGCGGTTGCCAAGGTCAAATCCAAAGTTCGTATTCCATTTCCAGAGTTGATGTTCAACCTGGTCAGATTTTCTGTACGTGTTAGGCAATGGCTCCCCACTCTTCATCCTCATTCTAGATCGTCGTAACCTATAGTCTATGAGCTTACATATTAGAATTAGTTCATGTCAGTGAGAAGTATTCTATTGTCCCATTGTGTCTGGTTTCCTGTGATGAGTGCACAAGACTCGTGAAAGGGTCTCCTCTGTCTCTCCCGAGATTAGGTTCTGAAAAACGGTTGCTTGATCTTGCTGGTATTCCCTCTCCGGACCTCTCCTCACAGTTGTTGATTCTCCTGGTTTATCTACCACATTTTCCCATGTTTCTTTCAGATGTGTAACTCTTGTTTCTTTCCTTATACCATCCCCCTTCTTATTGCATTTTTATTGTGTATTATGTCAATATTTCCATGACATAGCACAATTAAATAGCCTCTTGGCAATCTTTTCATTATGACATAACTTTACTTCTATATATGTGAAATTCCAGCTCATACAGAAGTATATCACCCTGAATCTTCTGTAAATATTTTTTCTCCTTTACTTCCTTCCAAATTAATAAATTCTATGGTTTTTCATGTTAAAAATCATTATGAATTCATTACTTAGTTTTATTTTTCTTCACATGCCATTATTGCTGGACATAGGCAATGGATTCTTTTGTCAGATATGCTGTAATGACCAATTCCTGAGACACGGGGGTTTCAAAGAGAGATAAAGTTTATTCACAGGTGCAAAGCAGGAGATCAAATAGTCTTTGGTCTCCAAAATCTGTCTCCTCAAAATGCAGTCATTCTCATCAGTTCGTAGAATTAAATATTGGGCAGGTTTTAGGATGATGAGCACAATGGTTCTAAATGATGTGTATTATAGGTGATCTAATTATTAAGCATGCACAGATTGATTACATGCTTAATCACAGAGCATATGTAAAAAATGGCAGCCTTGATATGATAAAAGGCATGACTTTTGTATTATAATGAGATATAGGTTTCTTACAGGTTGACGTCTGTGCTGGTTTGAAGGGAAGTATGCCCCCTAAGAAAAGCCATGTTTTAATATAAATCCCATTTCATAAAGGTAGAATAATCCCTGTTCAATACTGTATATTTGAAACTGTAATGAGATCATCTCCCTGGTTGATGTGATATAGTCAAGAGTGGTTGTTAAACTGAATTAAGGGACAACATGTCTCCACCCATTTGGGTGGGTCTTGATTGGTTTATTGGAGTCCTATAAAAGAGGAAATATTTTGGGGAATGAGAGATTCAGAGAGATTCAGAGAGAGCAACACTACGAAGCAGAGAGTCCACCAGCCAGCGACCTTTGGAGATGAAGAAGGAAAATGCCTTCCGGGGAGCTTCATGAAGCCGGAAGCCAGGAGAGAAAGCTAGCAGATGACGCTGTATTTGCCACGTGCCCTTCCAGCCGAGAGAGAAGCCCTGACTGTTTTTGCCATGTGCCTTCTCACTTGAGAGAGAAACCCTGAACTTCATCGGCCTTCTTGAACCAAGGTATCTTTCCCTGGATGCCTTTGATTGGACATTTCTATAGACTTGTTTTAATTGGGACATTTTCTCGGCCTTAGAACTGTAAACTAGCAACTCATTAAATTCCCCTTGTTAGAAGCCATTCCATTTCTGGTATATTGCATTCTGGCAGCTAGCAAACTAGAACAATGTTTAAACTATTATGCACGTCAGGTGGGCCCATTTTGGTTAGATCCAATTTCGATTATCAAGATAAATTTGGATTTGGGGTGGTTAGTTCTGGGCTGACTCAAGACCCTTCATTAAAAACATTAGGGAATTGGATAAAAGGGTACAAGTGAAGGTTAGTTATAAGGTTTTTTATAATCAGAAGGGCACAAGATAAAGGCTATACCATCGTTATCAGAGATCAAGGCAACTGGATTACAGTAAGACATTTCAAGTATTTCCCTTTGTCTATTCTATTGTACTGGAAAGTAAAAAAGAATATCTATATAATGATTCAGTAATCATAACTACCCCTTAAATCCTAACTTCTTGGTTACACCATCGTATTCATCACCACTGAAAAGGACTAGAAGCAATCATCAACAAAATATAATACACACCCAAGTGCCGTAATTTCATTTAAAAACCCTGTGATTTCCTAAAACAGCCATGGTTGAAATGGCTTATTCTCAGGCCAGGAAAAGGAAAGTTAAAAACAAAAGCTGAGCTTTTGGGTGTTTATTTTATAAGAAAGATAAGGCTATTATCATTCTCCTCATCCCAAAAGGGATCATCTTGAAAGGTTGCCATTGACTGAAGAAAATAAAATTTTTCTAACTAGAACAACCGCATTTAAATTAAACAGAGTCTCCACAATTTATGTACATGTATTTAAAATAAATAAGGAAATTGTCTAAAATTTACAAAATAATTTAGTCAAAATTTGAGTGTGCAAAATGGTATGTATGCAATGTGACTGTACACAATATTGATATAACTATATACAAAATATATATTAAAATTGTTTGACCTCTTAGTTTGAGATTCAGCATGCATCTAGCATGAAATGTTGTGTTTAATACTTGTCAAGAGTCTCCGGGGACATCAGAGGCTTAGATAATCCAATGAGAAATTATTTCACAATTTAAACCTAACCATAATAGCCATACTTGATACCTCTTTGGTTCTACCCTGTGATGAATAGCCTACACTTTTGCTATTATACCAAACAATTTACTGATGATGGTCACCTGTAGACTGCACCATTGCTGGTTCTCACTAAAGTGAATTAGTTCTGTTGTACCTGCTACAGAGGCTAGCGGCCTCTTACCTCTCCAGTGGACTTCAGCTTTCACTTTGGCTTAAAGAATTCTGCATCTCTCACCACCCAGGCAGAGTTTTTCTACCCTCAATATCTTTACTCCAGTTCTCAACTCAGCTGTGAGTGTTCAATGACTTAAACTTTCAACCAGCTAGAGTTTCTAATTATTGGTCTGAACTGTCAGTTCTGTCATTGTCTCCCTCTACTTCATTTCTTATTTGTTTTTCTGCTCTGTCCTTTTTCGGCAGCTGAAGAAAAATATTAGACTTTGAAGGGTAGCATCACATTCAGGAAGTTTCTTCCTGTTCATCAAACCATTTACCACAGGATTCGTGGATTTGGCTGCAGCCTTATGGTCTTTTGAATTTCTTTACGCCGTCCCTAGAATGTAAGTCTATCAATGCTGCAGCTAATTTTCATCTATGAGGTGATGTGGTTCTCAGGTCACCTGATGCATGGCAGGATATCCACATATGCTTTCTAATTAGTGGTGATAATGATAATTTTTAATATGCAGATAAATGTCTAATTAAGGAAAAAGTATATGCATCCCTTGATGTCTTTGTCAACCAATAGTTTGACACAGATGAAAAGTTATGTATTATAATTGTACGGGTTTGAAATTCTTATGTACTGCAGAAAAAACATGTTTTAATCCTGATCCAATCTAGTGGGCCATTTCTTTAATCCTGATTCAAAATTTTAGGGTGGAAATTTTTCGCCCAAGTATCTGCATTTAAGGTTTCTCCAAAATGTTTCCCCTTATAAAGGACTCTAGTAAACTAATCAAGACCCACCTTGAATGGGTGAAGTCACATTTCCATCTAATCAAAAGGTCACACCCACCATTGAGTATGCCCCATCACCATGGAGATAATCTAATAAAAAGATTTCCGCAGTCCCAGCATAGAAGCCCACAGGAGCTGGTTAGCTACCAATTGAAGTCTTGTCTGTCCCATAACCGATCATCCAGCTCCAGATACAAAGGGTGAGGACACAGCCCAGAATCTTCTGTGCTCAGGGCTGGTGGAAGCTGTTGCTCTGATGCCTTGTCTGTAGAATCCCAGCCTGCTGCTCTCCCTGGTAATGTGGGACAGAACTTCTGGCATGAGCCAGGACATGGCATCAAGGGATTGAGAATGCCTTCTTGACCCAAAGGGTGGAGAGGGAAATGAGACAAAATAAAGTTTCCTTTCAGCCACTGAAAGATTTCAAACAGAGCTGAGATGCTATCCTGGAAGTTATTTTTATGCATTATATAGATATCCTTTTCTAGTTTATGGTGTATTGAAGTGGCTGGAGGTAAATACCTGAAACTGTTGAGCTGTGTTCCAGTAGCCTTGATTCTTAAACATGATTGTATAAAGATATAACTTTTACAATGTGATTGTGTGTTGTGAAAACCTTGGGTCTGATGCTCCAGGGCATGGACAGATGAGTAAAAAAATATATATATATGGATAAAAATAAATAAATAATAGGGGGTTACAGGGTAAAATAAATTGGGTAGATAGAAATGCTAGTGGTCAATTAGAGGAAGGGGTAAAGAGTATGGTATGTATGAGTTTTTTTCTTTTTTCTTTTTATTTCTTTTTCTGGAGTGAGACAAATGTTCAAACAAATGATCTTGGTGATGAATATACAACTATGTTATGATACTGTGAGCCACTGATTGCACACCATGTATGGAATGCATATGCATGAATATTTGTCAGTAAACATATTTAAAAGAAAAAGGGAAAGAAATAGAGAAAGAAAGAAAAATAAAAACTTAAGCCTGGGCAATTATTGAATCCTTTGTCTCATCTCCCTCAGCATAGAAACTGCAGATGCTGTGGTGGGAGGAAGGGAACTCTGATTTGAAGCAGGTTTAGAATTCTGAAATTTGGGATTTAGAGATCCAGGGGCTCTAGCCTTGAAGAAACATGAGACAAGTAGGTCCAGCTTGTCACTTATCCACTAGGCATGTCTATGGCCCACAACACTTTTAGGGACCATCAGAAGTTTTCTGATTTCTTTTGAAATCACAAAAGAAAAATAAACTTTTGGGTAAAAGGAATGTTTACTATTTTGTATTAATAATACTTTTACATCAACAAAGTCATTTTATGTATGTATTTAATTGTTTTATTGAGGAGAAGGGGCCAATGAAAGCAAAAGTGTGCCTAGACCCGGAAAATTCATAAGCTATCTTGTGAACAAGGCGAAGGCACCGTGCAAATCCTCCAGTCTGGGTACCCCAAGTGCTTTGGTCCAGGTGGGCAAGTGGGAGCCAAAGTGCCCAAAGGAGGCCATGCGGGTTGCTCTTGTGCCTGCACTGACAGCGCTGTTGCAACCTTGTGTCTGCCTACCAAGTGGCTTCCAGTTCTCACTCTTTGCTTTCTAAGATCGTATATCTTTTTTTTTTCAATATATTCTTTAAATCTTCAGTTTTAAATGATGCTTATTTGGCCCATAAAATGTTCCAAGAAATCATCTTTAAAATTAAATGGTTTAAAACTGTCACCGGAAATTTGCTCACAAAAACTTCCAGCTAACTTCTGTTTCTGCTTGAGTTGTGCTTATTTTCAGAAAAATACAACTGCAAACGTCTGCAAAGAAGCTGCTGAAAACCTCAACTCCCATAGCCACTGCGTCTTGCTTCCCCAGAGACCACAAAGTCCCCAGCCAATGAAAACAAGAGAACCCATCTTGATGCTAACCTCCAGTTCCTGCCTGGCTGCAGCCAGGGAAGCCCCTTCCTGGAGCAGGCACACCAAGTCCCCAACCTTGACCTTACTTTACCTTTGCTCATTATAATAGTAAATTGTTCGCCTCTGGACAAGATTTAGAGCCATTTTATGAACATGCCATGTGTATAGAAGTATGTTTTAGCATGACGAGGGACTGCACATGCTCAAAACCAATTTGTGGACAAAAGCTTTGAATTCTTTTGAAATCTCCTTGCCCATTTGCCCCAACACCTGTAGGAACATCCAGTAAACCCTTACAAAAGAATCCCACTCACCTCCCTTCCGGAAGAAGGTGCCTTTTGGATATAAGTCTACCATTCCCTATTCTTTGGCCAAAAAATAAAGTGCTGCTTTGCTTTACTGAACCTGGTTTCAGTGGTTTGGTGTGAACCACACCAGACAGGAGACCCATTTTAGGGATCCGGTCCGAAGACAGTCAATGACAAAACTAGTTAGTTCATTGGTTTGAGATCACTATTTCTCAATGAAAGTTTACAGATTATCAAACAAATATTACAAGTATTCATTTTACTTACCTGGTTGATTCAAGGTTTAGTCGTGGAGGCAGAAGGAGGGTGCTAGTGTGTGAGTGGGCTGGGAAAAGAGGGGAGAGCAGTGAGGTACCACGGATATAGCACCAGGCATAGGGTGTCGGGAAGCTAATGCGGGGCTGGGTGGAAGGAGAGCACACCATCTGGTGAGGAAGCCCAGCCTGCGTCATGCAAGGGTCAACAAAGAATGGTTTAATCGTTGAGATTTTAATTTGGGAGTGCAGGTAAAATGAGTTGTGTGGGAAGCGAGGCTCCAGCTCCCACAACCTTCCAGTCACGAGTAACTTTTAAGATTAACATGGGGCTGGATTTCCAAAGAGCACTTCCTTCTCTCTCCACCTGCCCTGCTTGGCTTTAGCCTGAGGGGTTTCTGGGCTGGTCTTCAGTCTTGAGCGTTTCAGATCAGCCATTCTCGGAATTAGACTGACTCCAGGTGATGAAGGTGGCTCCAGGGTCTGTGCCTGCAGGAGTGCTGAGGCCTGGCCTCCTCTTGCCTGGGGCCAAAACCTAGAGCTGAGATGCTTGAGGAGTGGGTGATAGTGGTGGTGCTGGTGAGGTGGGGTAGGGCAGGGTTCTAGGGATACTGACTCCTTCTTTCTTGGTACAAAAACCCTGAAAATTGGTGATTGTGAGGGATACATTTTATCTTTCTCTTTTACTTTTTTCTTTTCACTTTTTTATTATATAATATAACATATATACAAGGCAAAGGAAGAAAAAAGCAATAGTTTTCAAAGCACTCTTCAACAAGTAGTTACAGGACAGATCCTAGAGTTTGTCATGGGCCACCATACCATCCTCTTGGATTTTCCCTTCTAGCTGCCCCAGAATATAGGAGGCTAGAAAGCATAAATATTTTTTTACCATCATGATCAACTTTTTCTTCTTTTTTTGTAAAAAATAAAATATTAATGCAAGAAAGCAATAAATTTCAAAGCACAGCACCATAATTAATTATAGAACATATTTCAGGGTTTGGCATGGGTTACAATTCCACAATTTTAAGTTTTTACTTCTAGCTGCTCTAAGATACTGGAGACTGAAAGAATCATCAATTTAATGATTCAGCAATCATATTCATTTGTTAAGTCCTGTCTTCTCTGTATAATGCCACCATCACCTTTGATCTTTCTATCCCCCTCTTTAAGGGTGTTTGGTCTATGGCCATTCTAACTTTTTGATATTGGAAGAGTCTGTCACTAATATGGGGTAGGGAGATGGAACTATCTCATGTTCTGGAGAGGCTGGGCTAGGTGTCAGAACTTACTTGGACCAGGGACCCATCTGGAAATTGTAGAGTTCTGGAAAGTTACTCTAGTACCTGGAACCCTTGTGAAATCTTATATGTTGCCCTAGATTTTCTTTAGGATCGGCTGGCATGGTCCTGGTTGGGAATTGGCAGACTATGATAGGTAGCAATGTCTAACTGAAGCTTACACAAGAGCAACTTCCAGAGTAGCCTCTTGACTCTATTTGAACTCTCTCTGTCACTGATACCTTTCAAGTTACACCTCATTTCCCCTTTTTGATCAGGATGGAATTGTTGATCCCAGGGCCAGACTTATCCCTGGGAGTTATCTCCAATGCCACCAGGGAGACTTTCAACCCTGGATGTCATGTCCCATGTAGGGGGAGGGTATTGATGTGAGGGATACATTTTACACCTGAATGACTTGATTGGAGTAGGGCTCGGGGACTGAAGGTCAATGAGACAGCGTTCATGGTCAGGGGGCACTATGTGGGACATAGCGGGAGAAGGGATCCTTAGTTGTAGGAAGAATCCAGAGCCGGACAATTCAAGAAAGTGTGGACCTACTGTTAGGAGGGCGAACCATTCAATTCGTGAAGAAACAAGAGGAGAAACCTCTGAGGGTTGTACAGTCAATCAGAAAGGCCAATTCCAGAGACCAGTTTGGGGAGGAAAGAGGAAGGGTCTCTCCACTTCCAGGCTTCCAGTTCTCCTTTACCAGGTACCCACTCCAGAATTTCTAGTTGAAGTGACAGCAATCTGCTGGGAATCTTGGGCTTTAAACTTTGCCTAAGGCCCACAAAACATGAGCTATCCAAATAAAAGAGTGGGAGAGTTGTTTGTTTCTTTTCTTTTTTTTCCTTTTTCTTCCCAGATGGGAACTGGAGCAACTGGAGCATTTTTAAGTGCTTGGAGAGGGAGAGGAGTTACCGTCTGAAAAATCCTACATTCTGCACTGAAGTCTCCTAGGCTGCCCTTCTCCCCTCCCACGACACTGTTGGGGCTGGCTTTCTGCCCACTTTAAGGGGCATATTTGGGTGATTTCTGCTTTCTTTCCCTATTGTAACGACAAGGACTGTTCATCCTGGCACCTCCCCCTTCTCTTGTGTCAGCAACCTTTTTCTACCCAACCCTCACTGGAAGGATAGGGGTTCTCTATAGCCAAGTAGAAAGAAATGCTATTCCACCATTCTCGTGTTATTGAATTGGAGCCGAAAGTGGGAAGAAAATTATTCGGTAGCTTCAGGAGAACAGTGTTCCTGCGTGCCTGTGCACTGGGGTGCGGCAATGGGGAATTTAGGGGAGACTGGGCCAAAGGCTGCACACATCATTAAAAGTGAATTGCCTGGTGGCCTCTTTTGTCTCTAGTAAATCTCGATCTCTCCAGGCTCATAATTCCAAACATGTCTATCCTTACTGTGGTAGTTAGGTTCAGGTGTCAACTTGGCCAAGTAAAGTGCCTAGTTTTGTTGCATATGGGCATGAGCCAGTGGAATGTGAAGCTCATCTGTTGCTGATTACATCTGCAGCCAGCTAAGAGGCGTGCCTGCTGCAATGAATGATGTTTGATTTACTTGGCTGGTGCTTAAATGACAGAGCTCAATGTAGCACAGCCAAAGCGGCTCAGCATACCTCATCTCAGCACTTGCAGCTCAGCCCAGGCCTTTGGAGATGCAGAAAGGAATCACACCAGGGAAAGTTGTTGGAACCCAGAGGCCTGGAGACAAGGCCAGCAGAGGTAGCCTTGTGTCTTCCCACGTAAGAAAGAACCTCAGTTGAAAATTAGCTGCCTTTCCTCTGAAGAACTATATTTTTAACTGAATAATTTCCCTTTTATTAAAAGCCAATCTATCTCTGGTGTGTCGCATTCTGGCAGTTTTGGTAGACTAGAACACTTACATTACTTTCCTCTCTGACTGCAAGGAATGAAGTTGGAATACTGGAATTATATTGCAGTTATGTGTGCCTCTCTCAGCATGCCTTGAAATCACCAGAAGAGTTTATTACAATGTAGATTTAGGCAACACTCCCCCAGCAATTCTGGAGTGGGCCAAGGCAATTTGCATTTCTAACAGGCTATCAGGCAATACTAATGGTTAAGACCATTCTTTGAGGAGCTCTAAAGAAAATCTGTGTGGGCCACATGATTTTGTATTCTGCAATTCTTTTATACTTATTCCAATAAATTTAACATTTTTCCTTTGAATTAATTTCCTTATGTATATGATGATCAGCCTATTTTTAGTGTGTGTTAGATTACAGCTTTTTATTTTTTTCCTTTCAAATAACCTAATTTGGTATTGCCAGAATTATTCTGGGAAACCTTAAAAGAGAGATTAAGTCTAAAGAACTACTAGAGCTGAACTGAACTTCTTTTGATACAGATCAAAAATGGGAGGTTCTCTGCTCGATGCACTCAAATGATCGATTCCTGAGACACCAGGGTTTTGAAGAGAGAAAGAGTTTGCTACTCAGTGCAAAGCAGGAAATCAGATAGCCTACCCACCTAAAAATCTGTCTCCTTGAACTGCAGTAACTCTGATAGTTTTATAGTATCAAAAGATGGGAAAGTTGTAGGACAATGAGCACAATGGCTTGAGATGATGAGGTTAGAGATGATCTAATTATTGAGCATGAGCAGACTGATTATTACATGCTCAGTCACAGAAAGTTTATAAAAAAATGATGATGGGCATGATTTTTTTGGTATACTATATGGAGGGGTCACACTTCATTATTTTTACCTGTGAGTATCCCGTTATTGCAGCACCATTTGTTGAATTTTTTTTTGTTGTTGTTTTGCTTGTTTATTTGTTGGCAAGTTGTGTGGACCAGGGATTGAACCTAGGTCTTCCGCATGGCAGGCAAGAACTCTACTACTGAACTACCCTTGCACCCCCATGATTTTTAATATTATTATGAGGTATAGGTCCATTATAGGTTAAAGTTTAAGCTACTATGCATGTCAGGCAGGTTAATTTTGGTTAGATCCATCTCTGTCTAGCAAGATAGTTTTGGAACTGGGGTGGATTACTTCTAGGCTGACTCAGAGCTCTTCATTAATAAACATTAGAGGCTGTCTTTAGTGATCATAAGACTCCGAAGTTGAAAAACAGGATAAAGGGATATAAGTCGGATCAATCATAAGGTTTTTACAATCACAAGATAAAGGCAATATAGTTTAACAATCATTATCAGAGATCAAGACAGTTGGATTACAGCTCAGTAATGTGTAACCCCTAGTGATGTGCCAACCCCTAGTAAATATTCCAAGAAACTTCCTCTACTCCTAACTTCTAGGAGGCTCCTTGCAAAGCCAAACCTGCCCTAGCCCACATGGATGTCACATGAGTGTCCTTGCATTCCCCTCTAGCAGCTACATTCCTGCTCTAACTCCCCTTATCCAGCATCTGCCCTCCAGCAGTTACAGCACCAACAGCTGCAAGCTTGTGATAACTAACATTAGCCCCCTACCCCTCATCCCTACTTCTAAACTGACGAGTGGAAACCTACTTCAACTTCCCATTCCCAAACTAGACAAAAACACTCACTGCCTCACTTTCCCTATTTCCCACCAAACCACTGTTAACAGTTCCTCTTGCCCTGCTCAGTGCTGTTGCCATCTTAAGCATCAGCCTATCCATGCATAGTCTCATGATAAAACTCCTTTAATCAAATTTCAGTTTGCATTTCCTCTTCTTCTGGTTGAAAAATCTATCATTTGGGTGCCAAAACCTGGGGACCAGGAATGGAAATGAAACCTCCATATTGTACCCAAGAAATCAGGATTTAAGGAATGATTTTGATTACTGAATCATTATATAGATATTCCTTTTTGCTTTCTGGAATACTGGAGTAGACGGGGAAATACTTGAACTCTCTGAATTGTAATCCAGCTGCCTTGATCTCTGATAATGGTTGTATAGCCCCGCGATTGTAAAAACTTTGTGACTAACCTTCATTTATACCTAGTTATACAGTTTTTCAACTTTAAAGTCATATAATCACTAAAGACAGCCACCAATGTTTGTTAATGAATATTCTTGGGTCTACCTGGAACTAACCCACCCCAAATCACAACTTATATTGATGACCAAGACCAGATTTAACTGGTGCACTCACCTAACATACACAGTAGCTTAGACTTTAACCTATAAGTAACCTATGCATCATTCTGCCTTTTTCTTTCATTTTTGGTCATTCTGTGGCTAAGCATGTAATCAATCTGCATATGCTCAATGATCAGATCACCTCTAAGTACATCTGGGACCACTGTTCTCATTATCCTGAACCCTGCCCACCTTTACTCTACTGAAACTATCCAAATTGCTGCAGTTTGGGGAGACAAATTTTGGGCTACTAGGCCATCTGCTCTCCTACTATGCACCTAGTAATAAACTCTCTTGTTGAAACTCCAGTGTCTCAGGAATGGGTCATTGAGCATGTTGTGCAGAAGAATCTATGGCCCTTTGTCCAGTAACAATAAGGGGGAACAAAGCCCACTTGCCTGACTTCAGCACCAACACTGGCAAATCATCTCAGGGTGACCACTGGCAAATCGCTCTCCTCTTTTCTGCCTGGTGGTCTTTCTTTGTTGTGCAGGACAACATGTCTGGAAAGCCTAACATTAGGGTAGAGCTGCCTCTGCCGGGTCTGGGGCCCTAGGAGTGAGTGAGATGGTGGGACACCTCCATCCGCTCCTCCACATAGTGACTGGGACTTAAAACTCTCAAGTGGGGATGCCTTCTTGAAAGTTTCTAAGTCATCTAAGAGTGAGAGTTTTCTCCTTACCCTATCCACTATCATGGGAAACAGGTAGTTCTTGGTCTTGCTGCTGATTTAAGACCTAAGAAATTAATTTTCTATTTCAATACTCACTGGCTACAATATAAATTAGATAATGAGTCAGCTTGGCCCGAAAATGGAACCCTTGACTCACAAATTATTCTAAACCTTGACAATTATTGTCAGTGTTTTGGCAAGTGAAATAAAGTTCCATATATCCAAGCCTTCTTTGGCTTGCACAGGGGCCCCTCCCTCTCTCTGCCAAACTTATTCCATTTACCAAATACTTCTCCTTCCCCTTCCCCTCCCAACTCTTCCTTTTTTTTAATTAATTAAAGAAAAAAAAGAAATTAACACAACATTTAGAAATCATTCCATTCTACATATGCAATCAGTAATTCTTAACATCATCACATAGATGCATGATCATCATTTCTTAGTACATTTGCATCGATTTAGGAAAAGAACTAGCAAAACAACAGAAAAAGATATAGAATGTTAATATAGAGAAAAAAATAAAAATAATAATAATAATAAAAAAGACACAAACAAACAAACAAACAAAAACTATAGCTCAGATGCAGCTTCATTCAGTGTTTTAACATAATTACATTACAATTAGATATTATTGTGCTGTCCATTTTTGAGTTTTTGTATCCAGTCCTATTGCACAGTCTGTATCCCTTCAGCTCTAATTACCCATTATCTTACCCTGTTTCTAACTCCTGCTGGTCTCTGTTACCAATGACATATTCCAAGTTTATTCTCGAATGTCGGTTCACATCAGTGGGACCATACAGTATTTGTCCTTTAGTTTTTGGCTAGACTCACTCAGCATAATGTTCTCTAGGTCCATCCATGTTATTACATGCTTCATAAGTTTATTCTGTCTTAAAGCTGCATAATATTCCATCGTATGTATATACCACAGTTTGTTCAGCCACTCGTCTGTTGATGGATTTTGGCTGTTTCCATCTCTTTGCAATTGTAAATAATGCTGCTATAAACATTGGTGTGCAAATGTCCGTTTGTGTCTTTGCCCTTAAGTCCTTTGAGTAGATACCTAGCAATGGTATTGCTGGGTCGTATGGCAATTCTATATTCAGTTTTTTGAGGAACCACCGAACTGCCTTCCACAGTGGTTGCACCATTTGACATTCCCACCAACAGTGGATAAGTGTGCCTCTTTCTCCACATCCTCTCCAGCACTTGTCATTTTCTGTTTTGTTGATAATGGCCATTCTGGTGGGTGTGAGATGATATCTCATTGTGGTTTTGATTTGCATTTCTCTAATGGCCAGGGACATTGAGCATCTCTTCATGTGCCTTTTGGCCATTTGTATTTCCTCTTCTGAGAGGTGTCTGTTCAAGTCTTTTTCCCATTTTGTAATTGGGTTGGCTGTCTTTTTGTTGTTGAGTTGAACAATCTCTTTATAAATTCTGGATACTAGACCTTTATCTGATATGTCGTTTCCAAATATTGTCTCCCATTGTGTAGGCTGTCTTTCTACTTTCTTGATGAAGTTCTTTGATGCACAAAAGTGTTTAATTTTGAGGAGCTCCCATTTATTTATTTCCTTCTTCAGTGCTCTTGCTTTAGGTTTAAGGTCCATAAAACTGCCTCCAATTGTAAGTTTCATAAGATATCTCCCTACATTTTCCTCTAACTGTTTTATAGTCTTAGACCTAATGTTTAGATCTTTGATCCATTCCAACTCTTCCTTTGATCCCTCCAAAGACCTTCTCCTTAACTCCTCCCCCACTCCTCTTTGTGTAGCCCCTCCTGGCAGAGCTGCAGCTGCAGCTAAAACATAGCCAGAAGACAATACTCCCTCATCTGTTCCTCCTTCCCCACCTTTAGATTCCACCACAGAGTCTCAACCCTCCTCTAACTCTTCTCCTTCTCCTCTTTTTCCCTATGCAGCTCCTCCAAGCCCAGCAGAAACTGCTGCTGAACCATAGGCAGAAAACAAACCCCCCCATCTTTGAATTTCACCTCAGAATTTTACCCCTCCTTTCCCTTCCCACAAAGAACTCAGTTCACCCAGCCACAAACTGTCACCCCTTTTGAGAGGTGTCTGGGCCGGAGGGATCTATCTGTGTCCATGTGCCTTTTCCCTTTCTGACATGTCTCAAGTAGAATAGCATCTAGAATCATACTCTACTCACCCCACCCAATTTATTAAAGAATTCCAATGCCTTACTGTGTCCTATGACCTCTCTTGGTGAGATCTAAGCATTTGATGCCTGCCTGTTAGTTGGTGTATTTGGTCTAGTTATTTGGTGTGCTACTTATAAATGTAGTAAGTGTTAAGTGTTCATTTGAATTTGTTAGTAATTTTCTGTATCTGAAGTAGTCAAATGTTCCTAATTTGTAGCTGATTATGGAATTCTTTAAAAAAGGAACTTCAGGCTATATTGAAAATTAGAAAGATTTTAGTTATGAGTCTATCAAGACAATGTTTATTTCTGTAACTTAATCTGGCTTCAAAATGATTTAAAATGAAACTACTACCATTACAGTTAAAATTAAAGATATTTCAGTTAAAATAGTTCCGCAAAAAGGTAGAACTAGAATGAGTTCATATGTTTAAACTTTTCTTTGTCTCTCTCAGAAGTATTTCTGTGTTTCTGTTTCTTGTGTAACTAACTTTCTATTTGTGTCTGTCTGCCTATTCAATGTATATTCTCATACCTCCACATGGAAATAGCAAATTAATAAGAAAATCTTTAAAAACTCCGTTTGTACTGCTTAAAAAAAAATTAGGTGTCATATGAGTATATTAATATATCAATTGGTACTTCTGAAGTAAAAGAGTAAAAGGAATAACCCTCTGAAAGTTAAGATGCAAACATTTTAGTTTTATAATTAATTACTGTAAGCAAACATGAACTTACAAAGAAACTGTCCCTGTAATTTCCCTAAGGGAGCAGAAAACTGCTAAAGGACTGCTTCTGGAAAAAGCAAAGACCTTTTCCGATGGTACTGGCCACAGTTTTTAGTAAAATAAATCTGATAATTGGAAATAATTAAACAAGGTCATAAGAACTCCCCAAATTCCATGGCCCTCACCTGAAACTTTCAAATCAAAGCTCAACAAGCCTAATTTCTTTCCATCCAAACTGTCCCTGCCCCATGACTTAATCACCTAAAACAGTTATAGGGGAAGGGCTATGCACAGAAAAATACGGTGAGGTGAGGTTTAGAAAAATTTTTTTTCTTTTACTGGGTCTGGAGATTAGAAATGATAAGCATGAAAATGCTAGAGAATAGGTTATGTTTTTAGTATTTTTTCCAGTAAAACCTTTGCAGTGGTAACTATAGTAACATATCATTGTTAAAATAGAAATAGCTTTGGAATGGGAGTAACTGAATAAAATCTAATCATATTTCAGTAGCTAAAATGAAAGATCTTTGAGAAATATGGAAAAGTTTTCCTGGATTTAAATGTGGAACAAATTAAACAATTGCAATACATTCTCCAGAACTTGGTAGTCAATGTACTTTTAAATTGTTTGTAATTTTAAGGTATTATTAAAACAAATATTGTTTTTAACCTCTGATAAAAGAAATTTAAGGTAAATTTTGAGTTAAACAAATGCAATTTTATTCTGCTTGGGTGTTTTCTCCCTAAATTTATACAAGTTTACTGATAAAATAAGCAATCTAAAGTAATACTGAATTGAATTGAGAGATTTTAGGCATATCTTACTATAATCATTTGTGTTTTCTGAATATAAAATTTATAAATTCATGGCTGTGTTCCTAACTCAAGCATAAATTTCTTCCTTCTTCCATTATTTTGTAGAATCTCTGTCTTTTCTCCCCTTCATGAATATTGTTATTGGAAAGAAGTATGCAGGTTCAAAAGCTTTGCAAATTTAGTATCAAATTTATTTCTGATTGTGTGCAGTCTGAATGAATAAAAATTATTGGGGGAATGGATATAGACAATAGTAGACACTTTAACAGAATGGATTTTACTTATTATAGTCTTTGTTGACTACAAGTCCTGAATGGGTATAGGAAATGTAGAGAGTTGGAGGAAGTGAATTTTGTTTGGTTGTAATCCTTGTTGACTATAAGCTCTGAATGTAGGGAGTTGTAAAATGGAACTTATGAAAGTGAATTCTGTCATAGTCAGTGCTGACCAACATTTAATAAATCTGTTTCTCATATATTTTAAAAAAGAAAGATTTTGTGTCAAATCAGTATTCACACAAAACTAAAGTTTACTTTTTCTCCCTGTTAAAATAATGCGGATTGTTAGTCTGTTCTTTTTTTATTTTTATTATTTTATTATTTATTTTAATTGAAAAATCTTCACACACATACATTCTGTACTAGTATATAATCAGTGGCTCACAGTAGCATTACATAGTTATGTATTCATCACCATGATCATTTTTTAGAACATTTGCATCACTCCAGAAAAACAAATAAAAAGGAAAAACTCATACATACCATAAACCTTACGCCCCTCTTCATTGACCCCTAGTATTTCCACCTACCCAACTTATTTTATCCTTTGTCCCCCTTATTTTTAATTTATTTTTATCCATATTCTTTACTCATCTGACCACATCCTGGATATAATGAGACACAAGGTTTTCACAGTCACACAATCACATTGCAAGCATTATATCCTTATGCAATCATCTTCAAGAATCTAGGCTACTGGAACACAGCTCAACAGTTTTAGGTTCATCCCTCTAGCCACTCATATATATATATGCTATATATATATAATGTTAGTATATAACATTAAAACTACCATAATGTTAGTCTGTTCTTAATGTAATGTTTTTAAAAAATTTTTCTTAATCATTTGAGTACTCAGCCTAAAAAACAAAGATTTTACCTCATAATAATATCCTTAGCCTTCTCATCCTTTATTTCAGAAAATAAGTCTTCTCACTGTTCAGGAAAAACACGGTTACAAATGATTTGTTTTTTCCCCTTCTATAAGTAAGATGCTAAAGTAGTTTAACCTATTGCATAGAAGGTGTTTGAAAAGTACTACAGTGGTTAAAAGAGATTTTCTATCCTGTTGCTGGTTAAATTTGTACAGGTAAAATAATATTATTCATATATTTAGAAATCGTATAAAATTCCTAAAAATCTGACAATGTTTTCACTATCCATGCTATATCCTGATAGTAATCTGTATGATGTTCAGCAATGGTATAGTATTCTTAAAAAGCTATAGATCATAGAAACAACCAAATTATCAGTTGCACTGCTTTGCTCTAATATTTCTCTAAAAGTATATGTGGTCAACTATAGGTCAGAGCTCCATCTGTAATAAGGAAAAACTTTAAAAGAAAGACAGGACAAATACATATATATATATTTATGTATATAGAATCTGTTATTTAACATAACGCTGGTTAATATGTAAAAGTGAAACAGAACAAAAGCCCTGCTACAGTTTGTTAATATAAAATAACTGTCTAATGTTCTTATTTCTGGAAGTAACTTCATTTAAAAATGCTTATAAAAATTAAAGCTCATGGGCAGTGCAACGGTGACTCAGTAGCAGAATTTTTGCCTGCCATGCCGGAGACCTGGGTTCGATTCCCAGCACCTGCCCATGCCAAAAACAAATAAATAGATAAATAACATAGGCTTTAAAAATTAAAGCTCAGATCGTAAGCTTTAACCATTATCTTTAAATTCTAAAATGCTTTATTCTTTGTATGGCTGAGTAATTCCCTAGAACTTTAAGTGTCTTTGTGATAGCTGAAACTCAGATTTAATTCTCCAGCTCTGAAAGTCAGCATGAACCCATACAGCAACTGTTTAAAAAAAAACAAAACTGGAAAATATCAAACTCTGATTAGAAGTGTGGTAAAACTGATCTCATCAAAAAAAGTATCAATAGCAATATACAGGGTTTCTGTTTTTATTTCTTTCCTAGAGTAATGAGAATCGATCTTGGGATTGTTGGCACAATTATGTGATGATACTGTCTGTGAACCAGCGGTTGTATACTTCTGATGGTTTCTATGGTATGTGAATATACAACAATAAAACTGCATTAAAAAAAGGAAAACAATTTTTAATGAATTCTAAATTCTCTTAGAAACATTTGCTAGTCTTGTTTGAGTTTAGGAAAATATTTCATTATAGCTCAATTCAATTTGGGTCCAATATTTACATTTCAGGCAAGTAGGCACTCCAGGTTCAGTAGAAGGTTGAATCTTTAAAGAAGGCTGGGCTAGGTAATTTTCCCTCAGGGGCTCAGGAGGAAAGGGACAGAGGAACAGATTCAGTCTGATATGGGGAAAAGGTGATATGTTTCCTTTTGGGTTCATTTCCCTGTGATCTGTTTTTAGATTTTTGTTTTTCTAATGAACATTTAAGTGAGGCTACTGTGGTGGCAGATTTGTCATCTTTGGTAAGATTTACTCAAAAACAAATATGAACTGAGCCCACAGTGAAAAGAGCCCATGTTCAACCAAAGATTCCAAAAATAAAAATTATACAGGGGCCTGCAAGGAGAAAAGTGACTGTCTTATGGCCAGCAGGAACCTTATAACATCCCAGCCAATGACCACCCCACATGCACAAAAAGGTGCTCAGAAAGGAGGTAAGTCAAGTCCAATAATAAACCCAAAGTTCTCAGGATCCAGGAGAAGCTTACCCCTAATGCTCTGAGGACTGTGAGAGAGCTGCTGGCACAATGGGTCCAGAGTGTACTACACCTGGTCTCTCAGCAGCCACTGGGATCTTTGGGATCATCTCCAGATCCCACTTCTGATGCCAAAAGTGCCCAAAGAAATCATTCATCACATATGAACTAAAGCATTAAAAGTGTTTATTATGAGAGAAAAACTTCACAAGCAGGGAGATCTCAAAATTGAAAATGGAGTGAGTGTCAATGGCTATTTGGTTATAGCTTCTTATAAAAGTAATTAGGGACAAACAGTAAAGTATTTAGGAACAACAACAAAAAAACATATTTAGGGACTTTCCAGGTGGGGGATGGGTTACAATGGCCATGGACGTTGAAGTCTCTTATTACATAGATGGGGACAGATGCACAATGATTAGATAGTCACACTTGTCTACTCTGATAAGCTATCTCTACTGGCCTCAAAGCAGCTCATCACCAGGTGTTACTTACCTGCAATTTTGCAGGGTGCATTTTGTTTTCTCAAAAGCCCCGGTGGTCAGTCGCTTTTGTCTTTTTGAAAGTCCCTGTCATTTCTCAGAATGGGGTCACTCTGGCATGCCCAATACAAGCGTCCATTTCATTTTACTTACCACAACAAATGACCCCCCAAATCAAGGACATCTGACAGAGTTAACCTCCTGAATTGTCAAAGAAAAACTGCATGGACACCGTTAAACAAGCAGGGATAACTTTACTCATAGCTGCCACACTAGGGAAGAGAGAATGGAATTCAACTCTGAGAAAAGAAGTGGGGAGCGGGAGTTGAGTTTAATAGCCAGGGAAAAGGCAATGCGAAAGTACCAATAAGTCGTCTGCCAAAAAAAGAGGAGGGAGATGGGGAGGTTGATAGCTAGTATGCGAAGTTCTGTTTTCCTTTCAATTTTTTTTTTCTATAGACAGAATTGTTTTGCTCTGCAGCTCACAGCAGCATGATTAGTTTCAAGGTAGGACCGGAAGGAAGAAGGTAGAGATGCTGGAGGAAAAAGGCCAGCAGCTTGGTCAAGAGAAAGAAAAATAACCTCTGTGAGACGAATAAAGAAAGGAGCCATTCTGCAGAGTAGAAGAGACTGTGGCATCCAGGTCACCCTTGGGTCATCAGTTTCAAGTTCCAACGGGGTTTGTTGTCCACACACCTCACTGGAATCCACGTTGTCAACATCCCTGTAGAAGCCGGCAGGGCTGTGGGTAGGGAAAAAGGCCCCAGACCCAGAGTCACCCCAAGCCGCTTTCATCCTTTTTGCTTTTGCGTTTTACTGGGACGGTTCCTGGAATCTTGGGCCAATAGGGGTTTGCATTTCGCCACGAAAAGGGCAACAAGGGTTTTCTTATACCCGAGGGATGGGTGAGGGCGACCGTGGAAGTAACATAGCCCGCAACGCTTTTGCTAGCAGCGAAGAGCTAGTTGGCCATGGGATCACTCATTCCGCGTTTCCCAGTGCTGAGGGTTTCTCCCTGGCAGTGCTGAGGGTTTCTCCCTGGCAGTGCTGCTGTTCTCAGAGCCGAAGCTGCTAGCTCCTGCAAGTCGCGGATCTCTTAGCGTTTTGGCTATCCTGCCGCATCCTAGCCAGCAGAACTTTCTTTCGCAGAGCTGGGTGATTCTAGCTCAATGCGCCGCTTTTTGCTCAGTGCGAGCTCTTTTAGGAGCACCTTTAGGTGCTCTGCGCCAGCGTTTTGTAGGTCGCGGCTGAACAGCAAACTCGACCGTGATCTCTCGGTCCCAGCACCGCTACTTGTCCGGGACAGGCGGTCCCAGGGTCATAACACCGCTCTTGGCACCGAACCTGCATATGGGTTAGCACCTTCTCTAGGAGAGCTGAGCAGGTGGTTTTCTGTTACAGTAGGCATTTGCACCGGGTGCGTTGGTCGCAGCAGGCGATTTCTTGGTGATGGCATGATGGATTGCTCCAAAACTGAGAATTGTCCTTGGAGCACCGCGATTCTCTCCCAGAAGTGGTTCGCAGATTCCTAGAACCTCTCTTTCGCCAAGTCGGACTTTTCTCGGTTGCAGCACCGCCAGTTGTTTGGTGCCTGGATTGTTTTGGTGGCAATACCGCTAATTCTACCCACATGACTCAGGTTTCCACGTAGGATTGTTCCTAGTTGCACCGAGGCTAATGATTCTCATTGGTAGCATCTCTGGCAGTAGCACCTCTGGCACCCGCTGTTTCTGGCGAGCCCTTTTTTCTAATAGAGCCGAGCCGGCGCTTTCTCCTCCAGCGCCACTGCTCGCTTAGTAACCGTGCAGCTCCGGCTTGTCTACTCAGAGGATCCTGCAATTTCGGCCTGTGTTTGATTTCTTTATCCTAGCGATTATCGAGTTAGCGATGCATGCGATTTCTTCGCGGTAGCAAGTCTCTGTTGGCCACCCTTAGGTGTTTAAACCTCGAACAAGTTTTGCCATAAATGCGAACCAAATCCCAACCACACACAGCCAACCAAATCCCAATTCAGACTAAACAAGTAGCAATTTACTCCTGCCTGCTGATTCTTAATTGTAAGAAGTCAGTTTACTCGTAGCAAGTAAGGGTTTGCTGGTGCCTTTGAGATTTCTTAATCTGAGCAAATCTAGGTTTAGCTATTTCTTAATGTATCAAGTGGAAATTAGTCCTGCCCCTGATTTCTAGTCGTAATAAAGCCAAGTTTAGCTAGGCTGCAACTTCAAAGACAGATGAATGCAATTTCTTCATCCTGGCATGTCCTGGTATAGTCAGAACCAGCACAGGTTTAGTCGACCCAACGAATTCTTAGACATAGCAAATTCTGTTTTCACAATAGCATCTCCGCTTTCACTGTGCTTATGAATTTTCACTTCAGTGGAAATCTGGGCATGCCAGCAAAAGCGATTTCTTAGTTGTTCCACGTTTCGGCTAAGTAATAACAAGTCTCACTTTAGTTGTTCTTATGATTTTAAATTCTCCTAGAAGTAGGGGTATGCCAGAGGATGCAATTTTTTAGGTGCAATAACTACCTGTTTAGTCATGCCTGCCATTTCCTAGAGTAGGAAGTTTTGGTTCAGGCATCACAAGTCTGGGTTTAGTTGTGTCTATACAACAATCCTATGACTCCATGGTTTGAAGTGTTCACATTTATTTTCTCTGTAGGGTTAATTCTCAATGTGGTTTATTTTCAGATTTCCTTTACTGGCGTTTTGCTAAGATCTATGTGTTCAGTGTGTTTTGTCTCGATGGTATTTTCATTTTGTAATTTAATTTTAATTTTAATGTTCTCAACTATTTTACATACATTTTATTATTTACTCTAAACTGGTATTCTTGAATTTGTCACCACTCAGCTTTATGATATGTGACTTGCAACCATCATGGGCCTGTCTTAAAATTGTTACCCTTTCCAATTTTAAGAAATGCATTTTATGGTTTTAGAATTTCTCTGACAATGTGGTTGAATTTATTTTTAATCTTTATTTCCTGGGTTTTTAGAAATATCATTTCTTAATTTGGTAAAATTAGTTTTTGTATTATTGCTTTGTATACTCATCACAAGTTTAAAAGAATGGGGTCAGTGGATAATTGACCAATACAGTAAATGTGCTCTTGCATATTATTTAAAGCTTGTGAAATATTATGTGAGTGATCAGGAATATATACACAAAAAGTATATGTTTGTAATGGTACAGGTTCCATGTTGTGCCACAGTTAAAATGTCTAAAGCCATTCTATTTTGTAAGACTACTTTCCATAATTGTGCTCTTGTTATGGAGCAACGATATTGCCAATTTAGTTTCATTAAGTGCGTGAACTGTGTGGTTGGCTAGGTATATGCTTTTCAGTAACCATCGTAATTTTCCCAGGGCAAGAATACCTACAGGATAGCCCCCCATGAGGTACACTTTACTCGATATCTAGATTTAACTATTTCCCAATTACTCAGAGCATTCTGTCCAATTGTAAGGTAAATAGGGCCACTCATATTGCCCACAGGTCCATAGTCATCCCCAGGGAGAGACATATGCTCCAATTCCATTGGAGGCACTTTACCATTGAAAGAGGCTATCATTTTGTAGCTTAACAGTAAAATCACACACTTCTTAGGGTAACCATCCCATATCTCGCTTCCTATTAAGATCTTCCATGCAGACAGTGGCAATACGGTCTAAGGTTACTGCTTCCACTGTCAGCCACCCTATTCCATCATGCGCAGCACGTCCTAATACAGGCTGGGGCTTATTTACTTGTTCCCTGACAAGGAGAAAGATATAAGCCCGAGTCTCATGAGAAGGTGATTGGGTTTTAGTTTTAAAAGAGAATATCTCACACAAGATTTATTGGGGAGTTGAATTCTGCCATTCAACAGGACATTCCACAGTCCAGTTAGCAGGAGCTGGGAAGGCCAGTACCACCTGAAGACGGCAAGTCTGTGCAAATCAAACATTGGGTTTGATTGTGGGCATGGGTTACTGCTGAAGCCTACTGTTGAAAGGTGTTTGCTAGGGTGCTGTTCTAGTTTGCAAGCTCCCAGAATGTGATACACCTGAAACAGAACAGCTTTTTAAAAGGGGAATTTATTAAGGGGAATAATCAATTTTTGATTTCTTTATATCCAAGAGTTCAGTTCTTAGCTTATCTCTTTCCTCTCACATTTTACTATAAACTTCAAGGAGAAGCCACACTGCATTTTCCACATGTAAGTTGAAAATTTTTTCTGCTAAATATCCTAGTTCATTACTCTCAAATTCTGCCTTCTATCTACAAAGAATGACTTCCTTCCAGTTTGAAATGACACATTCATCATTTCTATCTAATGTCTTATCAGAGGTATCTTTAGAGTCCACGTTTCTAACAACAGTTTCCTCAAAGCACTCTAGGCCTTCTCTATCAAGCTCCTCACAATTCTTCCAAAATCTTCCACTTATCCATTTAAAAAATCATTCGAACATGTTTGGTATTTGCAAACCACAGCACCCCATTATTAGTACCAAATTCTCTTCTAGTGTGCAAGCTGCTGGAATGTGATATACCTGAAATGAAATGGCTTTTTAAAAGGGGAATTTACTAAGTTTCAAGTTTACAGCTCTAAGTCCAAGAAAATGTCCAAATTAAGGGAAGAACACAAGAGCGTTCAAATTAAGGCATCTGGGAATGACACCTTGGTTCCAGAAGGCCAATGATGTTTAGGATTTCTCTCTCATCTGGAAGGACACATGATAATGTCTGCTAGCTTTCTTTACAGAATATTCAACAGCTTCCCTGGGGCTCTGTCTGTGCTATTGGTTCTATCAATTCTGGTGGCTCTGATGCTTTTTTCAAAATGGTTCCTTTTTTTTTCCTTTTCCTTTCTCTTTTTTTTTTTTTTAGCTTTTACAATGGGAATTTATTAACTTACAAGTTTACAGTTCTTGGGCTGTGAAAGTGTCCAAATCAAGGTATCAACAGGATGATACATGGACTGTGAAGGCAGACTGCCAGCATCCAGGACACCTCTGTCACATGGGAAAGCACATGGCACATGTGCTAGTCTCTTGCTTCTCTCCAAGGTTTCATTGCTTCTGGCTTCTGCATGTTTCTCTTTTACCTTCTGTATCTCTTAGCTTATGTGTATCTTCCTCTATAAACTTCTCTGGGCTTTTTTCTATGTTTTATCCTCTTGTAAAGGGCTCCAGGAAGGGGGTTAAGACCCACCTTAAATGACATGGATGACATCTCAATTGAAATAACTCTTAACAGGAACGGATTAAAAGAATATGATCTTTTCTGAGGTACATACAGCTTTAAACCATAACAGTCATTTAATTATTTTAGTTTTCATTTTGTGACTGTAGGTTTCCTAGAAGCTGGGATCAATTCCTATTTATCTTTGCAATCTGAGTAGTTCCTAATACTTGTTCTTTCATCTTGTTTGTCATGTTCTTAATGAGCTCCATAAGCAACCCCACCTTGAATTGGTGGAGGCACATCTTCATGAAAATCATCTGATCAAAAGTTACCATCCACGGTTAGGTTGGCCACATCTTCATGGACATAATCAGAAAGGTCCTACCCACCAATATTGAATGAGGATTAAAGGAGATGGCTTTTCTGGGGTACATAATAGCTTCAAGTCAGCACAGGTGCTATGGGCAAAAAGAAAGATGTTTATGGGGAACAATAAGGGAGTAAATCTTGTTGATTTAATAATATACATGCATGAGTTCCATTGGTAGATAGTAAGGAAGAGGGATATTTGTGGGGGTTAAATACCAGATATTCTCCTGCTATAAATCTTGAAAGACCTCTACCATTATATCAGTCATCAGTCTAGGCATAAGAAGGAGCTACCTAGTTTTAAGTAAGGCTTCCACGGGAATAAGTGACCCCAGATTGGTGATAGAAATCTTAACAGGCATTTTTTTTAAAAAACAAGACAGTTTTAAAATATGCAAGTCTTGACTAGACATTTTTCCAAATTATATATACAAATGGCCAATAAGCATATGAGAATATGCTCAACATCATTAGCTACTAAGCAAATGCAAAACGAATCAAAAACTACAATGAGATACAAATTCACAATCACTAGGATGGCTATTATTAAAAAATGGAAAATAACAAGTGTTGAAGAGGATATGGATAAACGCGAACACTCATACACTGCTGGTGAGGATGCAAAAACGATACAGCCACCATGGAACAGCCTGGCAGCCCCTCAGAAAGTCAAGCATAGAATTGCCACATGACTAGGTGTGCTGGTGTGAAAGGATTTATGTACCCTGGAAAAGCCATGTTTTAATCCTGATCCCATTTTGGAAAGGCAGTCATTTCGTCTAATCCCTACCAATACTGTAGATGGGAAATCTGAATAGGTTATCTCCATGGAGATGTGATTCAATCAAGTGTGAGTATTAAACTTGATTAAATGGCGACAGCCTCCACCCATTTCAGGTGGGTCTTGATTACTTTATTGGAACCCTTTAAAAGAGAAAGCATTTTAGAAAAGGTTTGAGAGCCGAGAAAACTGTTAACAGGCATTTTTTGTACATTGTGGATGGATTGCAATATTTTGGAGGACTCATATTCCCTATGGGCTTGAGATTCCCAACCAGTGCAGCTGCATCAGCCAGCACCAAGGCTAAAAGACTCATTTTCCCCCTTTTGTATGGTCTGAGGCATAGACAACAGTAAATTACCATTCCCCCTTTTAGGCTGTAAAGCAGCTGGCCCTTTACTTTGTACTCTCAGCACCTGCACTGGTCCTGTTATTAGCATTTAAATAGAAGCTGCGGCCACAGTTCCTAGTGTGGAATTTAGGCAGATTGGGGCCTGATAAATCCTTTTAGTCTATTGTCATAGCGATTTCTTATCACTTTCAACTGTTTCTTTCAGAGACCATTCCTATCTCTGGGACACCTGAGACTCAGAATTAGAATTCTGCAGCTCTGAAAGTCAGTGTTTCTACATTCAGCAACTGTTAAAAAGCTGAAAAAAACTCCAATTGCAAATATGAATGAAATGGACTTGAATAGGTTGAGGTAAATCAGAATACAGGGTGATGAATGATATTGTCTCTTTTTTAAAACTTCAACCTCTGTGGGAGATCAAAGGAAGAGATGTTTATTTGGTCAAAATCTAAATTTTCTCTACCACACTACCCAATTTATCCTGTTTGGTCAGTTTATTTAAACAACCTAACATGGAAACTAGAATAGGGAATGAGATCTTATTATTCTGTACAGGTTAATGATATACCCAGATATATTCCAGTGTATTTTGGACAGAAACTAAAAATGAATATGCAAAGTCACCTTGAGAGACCGGGGGAAAAAGTGGAACTATTAAACTTCCTCACCTGGGGAATTCCTGATATTCTCTCAGGCATTAGTAAACCAGTCTTCAATCTTGAAGCTTACCCTTATGAAACTTAATTCTTCAATGGTGAAGCTAGGACTTCATGTAATTATTTCCTCCAGAAAGCCTCTTTTGTTGCTCATATTTGGCCCCTTTATTTATGCTAAGTCTGCAAATAAACTCAATCTCCTCCCTGCTATGTGGGACATGTGGGACATGGCTTCCAGGGATAAGCCTGGTCTTGCACATCACAGGATTGAGAATGACCAGAAGGAGGAAAAGAACGAAATAAAAAAGTTTCAGTGGCCAGGAGATTTCAAATAGAGTTGAGAAGTTATTCTGGGGGTTAATTAACCAGGTACTTCAAACTACCACAGTATACCATGCCCCAACCAACAGTATTCCTGAAATCCCCAGGGAGTGCCCTGGACTCTATAAATCTCTAAACAAGTTTTTCCTACTAAATTTATTTTTTTCAGAAGCTTAAGGCCTCCAGATTGATCCTAGGCCAGATAAGTCCTGAAACCCAGAGGTGCCAGTCTCTCCAAGAATAACAACCGGGTTCACTCATCCACCCCAGAAGGTCCCTACCCCTTTCCAGCACCAAGAAGTTAAAATGGTCATTGCCTAGATATCCCTGAAGATTGAGAGAAACACCAAATGAGAGAGGGGTGGCATAACTGAGAAATTAAGATTTGACAAGTGACTGTGGTTGCTGTCTCATTATATAGATAGGTCTTTTTAGAGTCTGGTATTTTGGAGTGGTCAGAAGGAAATATCAGAGGTTGTTGAACTGTAATCCAGTAGCCCTGATCTTTGATAATGATTTTGTGCCATAACCAGCATGGCTCAGTGTCAGAACTGAAGGGAGATGACGGGGAATTAAGAAAGAAAGACAAGAGACAAAGATATAGTTAAAGCTGGGACAGCTGGGACTCTGAGCTCTGATGGAGACTCAAAGACCCCAAGAGGTTCAGCACCTTTATTTTGTAGGGCTCAAAGGTAAAGAAAGTAGCAAAAGTGTAACTAAAGAATCCGGAAGGAGGAAGCACAGGCTGAAAAATCTGCTTCCTGGTGCTGGGATGAGTCAAAAGTTACAGGTTTCCCAAGGTCTCCTTCCACCTCAGACTCAAGCAGCTTTGCAATACTTTAGTCTTTTCAGGACATCAGGTGCTGGTTCCCACAGAGACAGCTTTGTATATCTCTGCTGCAAGCATGTGACCTGTTTCATCGGTGCCTGAAAATTGTGTAACTATACTGCAAAAACAAAAACAAAAAAGTCAGTTGCCCATGTTTGTATGGATCTATTTCTGGCTGTTTTTTATTCCACTGATAAATATATCAGAAATAGATCCATCGATATATAAATTGACATATATATATATATATATATATATATATATATATATGTCAATACTACACTGTCTTAGTTAAACTACCTCAATTGTATGTCTTAAAATTGCGTAGATTGCAATACTAGTGGTCAATAGAGGGAAGGATAAGGGGTATGGGATGTCGGTGGTTTTCTCTTCTCTGTTTCTTTTTCTGGAGTAAAGCAAATGTTCTAAAAATCATCATGGTGATGAATACACAACTATGTTATGTTATTATAAACTATTTGTTGTATACTTTGGAAGGATTGTACAGTGTGTGAAGATATCTCAATAAAAATATATAAAAAGAAGCCATTCATTCTTCCTATAAAACCTGTACATGGGATTGTAGGGCAAATGTAAAGTTCCCATTACATTATAGTCCATAGCCCATGCTTGGCTCATTTGTCCAGTGAAAGGGGTTCCCTGATCAACGTCTATTTGTGTAGTAGGGCACTTACCTTTTGTAGACAGCACATGGTGGCTCACTGATTAGCTTTCCCCACCTGAAAAGCTAACAGAAGTCCTGTGGCAGTTTCTACTGCAGTGAATGCATACCTTGACTCTTCTGAGAGCAGAAGGGGGCCTAGGTAATCCGCTTTCTACTGGGCCACTGGAGCCTGTGATTGACTGATTGTTCCATTTGGTGAGGCAATCAGCATGATTGTCATAGGGAGGACAATAAGCTCTCCTTTGCGATGTCTATAAGTTGTTGGCACATGATCGGTAGCTGGAACTTCTGGGCTAAACAAAATGAGGTCGATACCTTCAGTGTCCACTCTTTCAACGGAATCACTCAACTGCTTCGCTGGTTTCAGTAGTGTGGCTCTGTCTCAATATTCTGAGTAGTGAGCTAAGAGTGTGAATGGAAATGTGATAGACAGTTACCTTTCATAGCTGGTAGATGTCCCAGATGTCTTCCCACAGCTCTTGTCTCATACAGGGCAACCTATGACTGTCCACTGTACTTGTTTCTAGGTTGCCATCAGGTCATGAGGCCTTTGTAAACAGCACAGCTGTTGGTGCAGACAGGACGTCTCCTGGTTCAGGCATTATTGCCTATCCATACAGCTCTCAATTGAGCCCATTGACTGCTTTGCATAGGGACAGTCTACCACCATATGGTGTCAGTACTGAGTTGTATCGTTACAGCTGTTGATGTGGGAAACTGCCCACTACCTGATCCATCAGCATACCATGCAGACTCAGGAATTTGTTCCTGTACCCTCCAGAGTGGGTATTTTAAAAGCTATTTCATGTGTGGGCATTTTAGCTGTTGAATCTTCTACATATGATACTGGTCCTAAAATTCTGTGCATCTCACCACTAAGAGGACTAGTATTGAAAATACTGCATTGCAACAAGTAAGTTTTTCATTTTGTGAAGGTACTTAATCATGCACTGCCAGAGTCTGGCTTATTGTTTGTGTCTGTAATCCACCCCTGTATAGGGAGGGCAGTCCTCAAGATGACAAGACATTTTTGTATCAGACCTTCCACTGGCAATAGAGCATTTTTTGCAGCACACAGTTGCTTTTCTAAGAGGCTATGTCTTAATTCTGACCCATCCCATAATTGTGACCAGAACCTTAGGGGCCACTCATTTAGAATGTTGCCTTTGCCACAAACCCCACCAGAAGCCAATGTTGGTTCTAGCCACATCCAATTCACAAGGCAAATCAGGATCTAAAACCTGATTTACCTTGTGCGTGTGCTGTTGTTCCTTTTGCTCTTTCAAAAACATACTGCTGGGAGTCATCCTATCCCCTTTTGTAATTCGCATATACAATGGTTTTAATATTTGAGGTAAATGGGAAATGAAAGCTCTCCAATATCCAATAGTCCTAGAAAGGCCATCAATTGCTTTGGTGTAAGTGGCATATGAAATCATTGTACCTTATCAATTACTGCAGAAAGAGTAATATTCATCTTATCTGACCATAAAACACCCACGAATTTGACAGAGCAGCCAGGGCCTTGCAGTTTGTCATGAATAGTTGTTCATTCCTGGCTCCAAATGGTGGGTTATTAACAATTCTGACACCTCTTTTATTTCTAAAAGAGAATTGCTGGTTGATATTTATAATGAAATAAAATCACAGATTTGGGTTCCTCCCAATCGGCCAAGTCTTTTGCCACTAGGCCACTGCAAAAGATCAGTCAATGTAAATAAGCATGTGGGAGCGTGGTGAAAGTCCTATGTCATCCTTCCCAAGTGAAGCTGAAAGCAGGTTGACTTGCCCTATCCAAGGGAATACTAAAGAATGCATTAGCTAAATCTAAACAACACGACAATAACATAATGGAGTGCTAATTTCTTGTAGTGGAGAGGCAATGTTTGAAACAGCTGCCTGCAATTGTGGTGTTACTTTATGTGATTCAGGGTGATCCACTGTCATGCAGCAGGCTCCATCAGGTTTCTGTACTGGCCAAACAGGTCTATGAATGGGACTATGGGTTGGTATTAATATTCCCATTCTTTCTAGTTCTTTAAGTCCACAGTCCTCCAGGCTGTGGTGCTTTTCCAGGGGACCATTTTTACCGACCCTCTAGGACTGCTTTCACTACACCAGAGGCAGAATTCTCTTATGTAGTTTGTAATGTGTAATTTAGGAGATGTCCAATTCCTAATATAGATTCACATATAAGAGAAATATATACATTGTATTCCTGAAGGGGGGGACAATCTTCCAATCTGCAAGATCAAATCATGACATTTAGCTTTGATTGTCTTTTCTGATAGCCATCTATGTGCAGCATATGTCCATTAAATTGGGCTACATTTCCATAAATTAGAGTACATTCATCCCCCTGTATCCACTAGTTCTAACACTTTCTGTTTGCTAATAGGGGACCAATAGTTAATCCTCTGTATGGCCTCTGGTCCTCAGGGCCCTTAGCTCACATGTGGGAGACTTGACCCTTCCCCTATAGGAGGAGAAAAGGAGTTTGCCAATTCTCTTCCAGGGGTATGAAGGATTTTCGTGTTTTGAAAGGGGGTTTCTTAGGTGATTTACTTTCCCCTTCATCTGTTCCAGGAACTTATTTTAGTAAATCTTTTGTCTTTGGGTAATTTGCTCTATAATTTGACTAAAGCAGCACTGGTTGTTTATGGTTTCTAGTTCTGTCCCTGTGGCAATTAGATCAGCCCACATTTGTTTATATGCGACATGATTAGTGTCATCATGCTCTTGGGGAGTTTTTCCACTGCTCTTACTCCTCTTTTTCAGAGGTGCTCAGATTCTCCAAGGTCTACTTGGGCAGGTCTCAAGATGGGTTGTTCCCACTAGAGGATTCAAAATGGACAAGAGGGCTCCATAACAATGATTAGAAATGGTGTGCAAGATGGTGTTTTTCATCTCTGCTGTAAATGTTTCATTGCCAGGGCCTGCAAAATTCACAGAAGACATTGCATGTGCCATCCCAAGGCCTCACAAAACATCTTGAAGTTCTTCCATATTTTTACCAATGTGGAAGCAAGTGTGAAATATCTACCTAATTGGCCCAGGCAGCCAATAACACAGCTATTAGCCAGACTACAAAGATACTGTTTTTACCTGATTTAGGATAGCATACAGGAGCTGGCATAGTGATGAATGTGTTGTGATATATACTAATTTACTCATTTCCATCTCAGTTAATATTATGCCCTGAGCCCCTGTGTCCCATAATCATAAAAACCAAATCAGATAATGACTCCCTGGCTTTCTGCCTATAATGCTATCCAAGATCACCTGTTTCCACCATGATATTATCTCTCATGGTAACATTGAGTTTCTGTGCAGAAGGTTGAAAATCCTGAGAGCCTACCCTGGCAGGTCGTTCCAGTGCTGTTTTTATTCTATCATGTAGCACTGGGCATACTTGCTGGGGGTGGGGGAAACTCCTCTTCCTCTGCTTCCCAAATCTCTTCCTTTTCCTTTTCTTCATTATCAGATGAAGAATCTATGGGATCCCAAGCTTTTGGGTCCCATCCCAGATTAGTTTGTAGTCTTAGACTTGAACTCAGGGTAATTTTCTATCATGAATTTGAGCATATCTTCAAGTTAGTTTATCAAATTGATCATCCACACAATGCAAAAGCTTGGATAAGGCATATTTCATGTCTGCTTCAGTGAGCCATGTGCCCCTCTTTAATTTTAATTCTTCCTCTAGATGGCAGGCTGTTGTTTTTGTTACCTGGTCTGCCTCCATGGTCATACATAAGGCTCTTAAAAGGGCCAGGTTATGGCTACTGCTACGTAGCATTCTCTTTTTATTTTGCTAAGATTTAGTTGCCCTGCTAAGTGTTGCAAAACAGCAACCCCTCCAGAGTTTTCAGGGTATCCTCATGTTCTCATGGTAGTCCCCATTTGTCCAGAAGGGCAGCAACCCCTCCCCCACCTGGATGATATATGCCAACTTGGGAATTTCCCCATGAATTTTCTCTTCCACTGATTCATGCCTATTGCTGTGATCAGTGTCTCGGACTCCCGGCTGGCTCACCGATTGTTCATGCCCAAATCAAGCTTGTGCAATGACCAGGAAACTGCAGCTGCTAGACTGAAAAACACAGCAGACACAAAAGGTGACATGGGTGAAGGGAAAAATAAGAGAAGTCAAAGCAACAGCTTTGCAAAACATCAGCAGACTCAGAACACTGAGACCTGTAGTTTAGGATGGAATGTTAACTTTAGAACACTAAAGTTAGCCAAAGTTGAGAAACATCCACTTGGCTATCATTCCAGTAAAGACAGAGCAAAAACATGCTCTTTGTTTACAAGAGCTCGTAATCATTACCCCAATAATGAAGGAACAGGAAATCTCTCTGTCTGCACATACTGCTAGAGAATAAACATAATCAAAAAGTTATTTCTGTGCACTCCCTACTTTACTGAGAAAATAAATACAGTGCTGAGCAAGCATTCAGGGCTCTTGTCCTTTGAGACATGCGTCCCCTGCTCTCATCTAAAAAGACTCTTCTGTATGAGTGTCTTTATTTTTCAGATTCATGGTGTCTTCCTCAACCCCTCGTAGTGAGCTGGTCTCAGCACACGGGTTTATTGGACTTACGAATACAAGTTCTCTGGTGGTGTCAGTCCAGAGGTTAGTGCCCCACAAAGTGAACAGAAATGCATGAGGCAACATGTGATTTCAGAAGAGACATTGCATATGGTATGAGGACATTGGGTCTCTAGTATAATGACTGAAAGGGCTAAGACCTGACATTTTACTAAGGTTAGTGTTTAAGACTAAGATATAATCAATGCCATTTTTTTACATCCTTGTTTGCATTCCTCCCCCTTCAGGAAGATTGTTTACTTTCTTCACCTTTATTCAGGGCTAAAATAGATTTGTTCTGGGCTTTGGTGGGGGGGGAGGGGTGGGCTGGGCATCAGGCCACCAGTCATGGTATTTTGTATTCATGAATTTTAATCATAGTCACAGTATTGGGTGCTTTATCAATCTTTGCTATTCTTTTGTCATAAAAAAATCACAGAATTGCCTAGGACAGCACAGGTTACCTATTTTTACCATTCGATGGGTGGGCGGGTGGGGGCAGTGCATGGGTCATCAGCGTTGCTAAACCTTTGTTTTGTAAGGTTTAGGGCTTACATCAGTTTTTATTATTACTTACTCATAGCACAACTTGATTTATCCATGCCTACAATTTCTTGTTCTTAAGTCCCAGGTATAAGCTGAACTTATCCTGGTTAGCCTTAGCTGTGATTTCTGAACCTGGCAGAAGTGGGGATAGACCTGTAAATGCGATTTCTCTGCAATAGCAAGTCCCAGTTTAACTGGCACAAATACCTGTTCAGCTCTGGCTGCAATTTCTTGGCCATATCATGTTCATTTTCTCCGTGCCTGAAAGATCTTCATCCCAGCAAGTCAGGATTCAATTATGCTTACCAGGTTTCTTCGTCTGAGCAAGTCCTTATTGAGCCAGTTTTAGCGTAGCAAGTCTGAATTTAGCTATGCCTGAGATTTATAAAACCTTCTCCTACATTCCCTTCCACCCATTCCCTGTGAATACATCCTTGGCCCTAGCAGGTCCTAATTTAGTTGTAACCAATTTGGGTTAACCATGCCTGCAAAATTTTTAATCAGAGCAAGTCCTGGTTTTACAATAGTAAGTCTCACTTAAGTTCTATGCCTGAGATTTTTCAGTCGTATAAAAGTTGGGCATCGACCACAATGAGATTTTTTTTTTAGGTGTAGTGAATACCACTTTAGCTGTGCCCACAATATTTCATTCATAGAAAATCAGGTTTAGACAAATCACATACTGATTTAGACTTGACAGCGATACCGTAGCAGTCATAGTACAGCACGATTACTAGTGTTTGCATTTATTCTTTAAAAGGTTAGTTCTCTGTATGTTTTCTTTATTTTGGGGTTTTCCTTTGATGTATATGTTATCGGATCTACTGACGTTCATTCTATTCAGCCCGGCTGTTATCTCCCAAGGACAGTTTCTGGCTGGCAACACGCTATTTAAGCCAGGTGTCTCTCTGGGGCAAAGCCGCCAAGAGCTGATATTCTATTTCTTTAGCACCAATCCTAGTACCTGGCGATGGGTTTCTCAGCAACATTATCATTTGGAGCCCGAACGGCGCTTTCTGGTCGCAGTACCGTCGTCTGAAACGGGGCTGTCCCCGTTTCCATTTTGTTGGTACATTGATGTGGGTGACTTTTCAGTTACTGCACATATTTGCACCAATCTGAGTTTTCCTCATCTCAGCGCCGCTAGTTCCCTGAGGCCTGCGGAGCTAAGGCGGTAATTGTTGGTTCGCAAATCCGAGCTCGCAGAACCTCGTTGGCGGCAGTGTACCTTTGGCAGGGTCGTACATTTCTCCAACCCTGCACCTCTATCTACTCGGTGCCGGCTCTGGCGGATCAACGCGCCGTTAGAGGTTCCGCATCCGCGTTTGGTCGCTCGCAGCGCCGAGAGCTGCACCGGGCACTGGGCAGTCTCACGTCCGCAGTTTCGCCAGTAGAACCGAGCTGCAGACTTCTCGGTCTTCGCACCCCTATTGCCTAAAACCAGATGTTTCTGGAACATCGCCTCTCCTAATGTCCTAATGTGGTGTCAGATGTTAATCAGTTGCCCTCTCCCTGGGTTAGCCAAAATAAAAGCAGTTACTTCCTGGCCCCACCACTGCTTGCTGATGTTTCCGCAAGGACTTCATGCTGTTTATCTCAAGTAGCAGGTTTTCCCTCCGCACTTCCGCTAGCAGCGCAGCTGGCAATGTTTGCAGCACCGGAGGGCGCGCTGTGACGGGGCTTTCTGGGTCCAAGCGCTACTGGTCTCGTTTGCCATTTCATTAGTATCATGAATTTGAGCTTTATCTAACTAAGCGCACATTTGCCTCATGACGCCGCTCATTCCTCCGAGAGGGATGTTTTTCGGTCACCATACAGCTATTTTCGCCTAACCCGCAGTTTCTCCGTATCAGCGCATCTGCCCTCGCGCCCCCGCTTGGCTGAGCCCCGGAAGGGTGTTTCTGGTCAGCGTGGTGTTGACCCCCCGCGGGGCTCTCCGTGCAGCAGGGCTGTTGCCGAGAGGTCTTCGGATTCTGTAGCCTTGAGAGTGCAGCCGGAGTCTGTTTGATCTTCCTCTTGGAAAAATTCTTAGTGGCAAAGGCTCTCTACTTATGAAATAAAAATGTAATAAGATGAGCCTTGAGACTCGGGTGTTGATTTTGATTCTCTTTGTCTTTAAGTTTCTCCTTTCAGTTTCAAATTGCCTTTTAAAAAATTATACCCATTTCATTAGACATTCCTTTTAATTAATTATAATATTATCTTCAATTTTGAGAAATACGTTTTTAGGTTTTAATATTACTCCAAGAATTTTATCCTATTCATTATTTTAAAATACATTTCTAAAGTGTATCAGAATTTCATTGAATAATTATTGGATTCATATTACTTATTTACATTATTGAATTTGCTGCTCATTACATCTCCTGCAGTGGTGTGTTTTTTTTTCATTTGCTGTGTCTCAAGTTTTGTTTCAATTATTTTTTATTATTTGATTTTTTTTATTTTCCTCTCATTAGCAATTAAATCGTTAACAACACTTTTTTGGAAAAATATAAAATATTTTATACTATGTTACCACCATAAATTTTGATAACTGGTGATATCACATCAATTTAGGTCATTATTACCATCTGTGTTTGTTTTTAAGGATATTTCATTGTAGTTTTACACTTAGAAGTTTTATTCGCTGTGAAAGGACAGGGTGGATAATCAATTTGTGCTATTTTTTTTCTGTAGATCCTCAATGCTCAGGATTACTTGGATCATCAGCCTTGGGATTTCTTACTAATGGTTTCCCCTGTTGGCAGTCCTTTTAATCACCTATTCTTCCAACTTTGAGGTTTCCCTCATAGTGTAAGATTCTTTCCAATTACTTAACCGTATTACCACTTGGTTTTGCTGTTTCTGTGATTTCTTGGTCTTAGCAAGTCCACAGTTTAGGCAGAGCATTTTCTCATTTTCCCTTTCTGTGAAATCATAGCTAACCTTGTGATTTATCAGCCATAGTTAGTTTCTGATTTAAATAAATATGGTTTCTGCTCTACTAGACCACTGAGTGAGAGGTTTCTCTCTTGTACCACCTGTTGTTGGGTGAGGTTGATTGTGTTTCAGTGCCAGAATACCTCCCTTGGATTTTTTTTTTTTGCAAAAAAATAAAAATTGGGTGTTTCTTGCAAACCTGAAATATAGCATTCCCGTTTGTACACCTGTGTAAATAAAACAAGCACAGCTAAAAGGAAAACTGCTATTGTGAAACCAAGACTTGCTGCAACTAAGAATTAGCAGCCTAGGAAAATGGTATTTTTTTTTACCTAAAATATTTTTTTTACCTTACCACATACTGTGACACATTGGGAAATAAAATTGATAAAATAAAGAGGGACTTGATATTAAGAAAGCTTCGCTTGATAGAACTAAAAATACACAGACACACTTAAACCAGAATATCCAATGCCTAAAATATCATGTATTTTAGGTATACTCAGTCTTCATTATACCTGGACTTCCATTGGGAATAAACAAAAAAAGCATAGCTAAGTCAGGACTGGCACTTGCCATCCCGAACTAGTTAAAATAATACAAATAATAAGCTTGGCTAACCCACTGCTTTAAAATGTCTCTTAATTTCGTATTCGTAGATATACACTGACATCTATTCAAGGTAAACAAAGCAAGAATAACTAAAGGGAGACTTGCAGCTGCAAAAAACAAACTTGCTAAAACTGAGAAATAGAAGCATGGCTAAACTAGTATTTTTGTAATGCCTAAATTATCGCATTCCCTGATATACCCCTGGTTCTACTACAGATAACTTTTTAAAATTATTGTTTAAGGGGACTTTTTTTTCTATTGTAAATCCAGAACAGCTCTTTAATCTTTTTTTTGCAGAAGACATTGTGTATACTTGTAAAAACCTTTTAGAACGTTAAATAAGGGATATTGGAAAGTCATTGAATAAATCAACAGTGTCTTAATCTGGGTTTTCCTAGACGCAGACCCTGAAATAAAGGTTTGAATAAAATTGGTTTAATTGGGAGGTGTAGGAAATATCAGTGGGATTGGGAGAGGAAAGTGATACAGGAAATGGTAAGCAGTCAATAAATGGCTCATATCAACTCAACTTCCATTGTGGTTAACCGGAGTTCAACCATTGTCCCAACTGAGACACCAAAGAAAACACCGGACACAATGTGAGTCATGAATTTTATTGGGAGACTTACATATAGGAGAAGAAATCAAACAGCTCTCAATGTGGCCATCTGGAGATTGAAAGTAGCACCCCATATTGACTAGAAGGGAAAACATGGTTTTATAGTGGGCATAGATAAAGAAGGCATAGAGCCAAGAGAGTGAATGCATACCTTGCTAACAGTTAACTTTTTCTTTTCTTTTTATTTTTTTGAAAAACTTTTTCTTAATGTTTGTCTCTTTGTACACAACTCCCCATGGAGCTAACCTTTGGGAAAGATAATGAAGGCACAGAGCTGAGAGAGTACGTGCAGGAATGTCCATAATTGCAGACAAAGTTGGAAGATACTGGAAAATGCAAAAACGTCATTATGTTACAATCCACCCCATCCCACAACCCTTACAATCTTTCTTCCACTTCTTCCCCATAAGTCCGTGGGAACGAGGCTCACAGGTTTACAACTTGCAATGTTGAGAAATGAGGCCACAATTACAATATAAATAGCAACAAAAGAGACAAATAATCAGTACCATCAGTGTGCCAATAAGAAGAGTCTAACTCCAATGCAAGGATAGGTGAGTGAGCCAATAGCAAACAAAGTTTGCAAACCCTAACTTTTAGATATAGTTTATAGACCTTTGTAAGTGTGCTAAGGCATTTGTTGTATGTTCATCAGGTATGTATGAACAGTAAGCAGTGCAAATCATGGCACAAGTAACACCTTGAGTGGCAGTGAGCATACCTAAGGCCATATGGTTTTGTAACACTACTTTTTTTTGTTTGTTCAGTTACTGTATTTAAAAGACTTATACTGTATTTGGTACTTTAAGAACATGAACAGTGAAATCAGTTAAAGCTGTTCATTTTATTAGGGCATTTAAAGCTCCAGAACTAGGAAGAAAAATACTAAGTAACTATTTTCACCATGCTAAAGAGCATTTTCATTTTCGATCAAAATAGTCTTGTCAAGCTGGGAAATTCTGTGGTATACTGGGCAAAATGTTATGAATGTTTCTTGGCAGGAAGTGGTATCCTAGGGTACATCTACTTGTCCAATTGTAGCGGGGTGGGGGGGGAATGGCCAAAAGTGTTTTCCACATAACTGAGCAGCGCCTGGGGGATGCAAATATGATACAGCTCATTTATACCTGTTTTGTTTTCCTGTCCATTCAGCTTGCCATACCATGATGTTTCAATCACATTCCAATGCGGACAACCGTCCCATGTGTGACTGCAGAGGAACTCAGAAGCATTATGTCTTTCAATACACAGAGTTCTGGTGCTTAGGATGTCATACTCAGCGACCATCCAGATCAAGCCATTCCAAACCAATGTTATGGTTGGGCAAATCTTGTCTAGATGTTTGCTAATAGTCAGTCTGGTTGTGGGGTGCTGTTTTGGCTGCAGCTTAATCAGGGAAGACAGATGAACCTGGATGAAATAAGAAAGAAGCCTAGGGGCTCAAACATAAATGTTTAGTGGTTACCTGAATAGGAGGAGCTTCTGTGAGTTAAATTACTGTAGAGTTTTCTTGCATAGGGCATAGGATATTTCCCAATAATGGGTTTATGTTAGGCTTACAGTACCACACATGCTGCCCCTCCACAGGAGAAGGCCTTAGTGCCAGTTGTCTCCTGCTAGGTTCTAACCACATCACTCTGGCAATCATTTCCCCTCTGGATATCTTTCTTGTGTATCCTTCATGTTGTAGAGTTGTTGGTCCTCTTGAGAAAAGGAAGATGGCCCTCAGGTTTCCACTGGCCTGTCCCATAGCACCTGTCAAGATTATGCAACAGAGCCAATCTGGAGACAGTGTCCTCTGAAGAGCTAAGGTGATAGAGCCTTTCCTAGCACACAGGGGTCTTTCCAGCCAGGAGACCAAAGAAAGCACCAAGCACAGACAGAGATGTGAACTTTATTTTTTTTTATTTTTTTTTTATTTATTTTTTTTTATTTTTTATTTTTTTTTTTTAGAGAGAGGGAGGAAGGGAAGGAAAGACAGAGAAGGAAGGAAGGATGGAAGGAAGGAAGGGAGGAAGAAAGGGAAACATCTTAAACATTTTCTTATTTTTTATTATATTTTGTTTGTTTGTTTGTTTTTACATGGGCTGGGGCCGGGAATCGAACCGGGGTCCTCCGGCATGGCAGGCAAGCACTCTTGCCCGCTGAGCCACCGCGGCCCGCCGAGATGTGAACTTTATTATAGGACTTTACTTACAGGTGTGAAAGAAAGAAGCCAAACTGCCCAGAAGGCAGATAATTCAGAGCTTAGGTGAAAGCACTCTGCGATTAGGCAGGAATCAACAGTTATAGGGACCCGAGACAAAAACATTCTATTGAGCATGAGAACGTGGGTACAGAGAGGTCTTGTGACACGAAGGTAAGATTGATTATAGTTTGTGGACATAGGAAAAAAGTATAGGCTACTTTGTAGATAACAGTAGACATGATAATGTCTCAAGGATTTGGGAATATTACAGATTAACATCCTATGCAAAAAGGGGTCTGGTTTCTTGCATACAGACCCCTCTGCATGCAACATCTGCACATTCCTCCTTTAAGATTAGCTTAAACATTAACTGACCCAAGCCATGCAAGTGGCTGTGTGCTTTAGAGCTTCCCAGAGACTCAGGGAATGGCTTGGCCCCTGGGTTCCCACACAGCCTATTCGGAACTACAGATGTCCATAGTAGCAATGTCTCCATCCACCTCTGGGCATGACCAGAAGATGTGCCTGATACCTTTACGGTTTTGGAGGCTATAGAAACCTACAGTGCCAATAATTCAGATGGGGACACACCACGCGCAGCATTAGGAGACTGGTTTAAACATGTAAGCACTTTAGTGAAAACAGAGGTCCAATTTCTTCTTTACGTTTTTGCTAGGGTTAGTTAATTAATTGAATGGGTTGAACATAATTTATATATTTGCCTTGCTTTCCTTTAAAAGTCTCATTTGGTGACACCATCAACATGGTAACATAAAATCCTACTGAAAAGCTCTTCTGGGAGCTTAAGGAAAAATACAAAGAAAACCTCTGAATTGTTCAGAAATTGGGACAGACAGAGAAACAGCAGCAGAGACTCTTCCAAGGGGGACACAGAATATAAATGATCTCACAGCAGTGAGACAGACCGACCCTCAACTTTCGGAGACCCAGGGGACAGGGGAGAGCATTTCAGGGTCCGAGTCAGAGAGAGACAGTCTGAGAAGATGTGGACAGAAGCTGTGTTTTCAGCCTTGGATCTGAGCTTACTTCCCCCCCCCCCCCCCCGTAAGAAAATGGCAGTGAGAGACTTGATCTCTGCCTGGGGGATAGCTAAATACTGGGACAGCTGGGGGTGTACTCCACTACCAATAAAGTGGCAGACACAGACCCATATTAAGCCAGATTTTGGCCAGCAAAAAGAGGGACCAGGAAGCCTACATGTTCAGGCAGACTTGGACTCTACCAGAGAACAATTACATTATCTACCAGTGCCATCTGCTGGGAAGAACAGAAAGTGCAAGGGAATTGAAAGGCTTTTCAAGAGTATATCCAGAAAATTATTTCAGCCAGACTGAAGTGGGTCTAGACTCCCTGCATGGAACCTGCCCGTGTTTTGGCTGAGAAACATGGACTACCCAACTTTTAAAGCAGTGCCCCCAAACAAACTCAGGTCTTGCACCACAGGGAAGAGCAGAGCCCCACTGGGAGATAGCAGAATTGTTTTACCCACAGCAGAGACATTGCCATGGTGCCCTTACCAGGCCCATCCATGGGGCGGGCTGCTGTAGGGGCCTGGGTTTTTTTTTTCCTTTAACTTTCTTTTTTAACATTTTGAAATTAACTATGTGCTTATAATCTGCAAGTTATTTCTAATGTAAACTATTTTTCCTTTGAAACCAATTCCAGGTAGAGAAGTGGTCATCCTCCGAAAGATTCTTCTCTCCTTGTTTTTTGGCTATCCCCCAAAATTCACTGGAAATATTAGCAACAATCTGAAATACTTAACCTATTAACTTTTTTTTATTGTGTAATATAACATATATACAAAGCAAAGAAAGAAAAAAGCAAAGTTTTCAAAGCACTCTTCAACAAGCAGTTATAACACAGATACCAGAGTTTGTTGGGCTACCATATGATCCTCTCAGATTTTTCCTTCCAGCTGTTCCAGAATGCAGGAGACTAGAAGGAATAAATATATATATTTTTAATCATCACAATCAACTTTTATTTTCTTTTTTGTGAAAAATAACATATATACAAAAAAGCAATAAATTTCCAAGCACAGTACCACAATTAGTTGTAGAACAGATTTCAGAGTTTGGTATGGGTTACAATTCCACCATTTTAGGTTTTTACTTCTGGCTGTTCTAAGATACTAGAGACTAAAAGAAATATCAGTGTAATGATTCAGCAGTCATATACGTTTGTTAAAACCTACCTTCTTTGTATAACTCCACCATACCTTGGATCTTTCTATCCAACTCTTTGGGGGTATTTGGGCTATGGCCATTCTAACTTTTTCAAGTTGTCAGTAATATGGGGTAAGGAAATGGAACTATCTAATGTTCTGGAGAGGCTGGGCCCTCTAGGTTTCAGGACTTATCTGGACTACGGACCCATCTGGAGGTTGTAGATTTCTGGAAAATTGCCCTAGCGTATAGAACTTTGTAAAAACCTATGTATTGTCCTAGGTGTTCTTTGGCAGGAATGGTTTTGGTTGGGGTTTGGCAAGTTATGATAGGTAGCAATGTCTAACTGAAGCTTGCATAGAGTGATCTCCAGAGTTACCTCTCAACTCTATTTGAACTCAGCCACTGATACTTGATTAGTTACACTTCTTTCCCCACTTTTGGTCAGGATGGAATTGTTGATCCCATGGTACCAGGGCCAGATTCATCCCTGGGAGGCATCTGCCATCCCGCCATGGAGACTTTCACTCTGGAATACATTGTCCCACGTAGGGGGGAGGGCCATGATTTCACTTGCAGAGTTCGGTTTAGAGAGAGTGAGGCCACATTTGAGCAATAAAAGAGGTCCTCCAGGGTTGGCCACGGTGGCTCAGCAGGCAGAGTTCTCACCTGCCATGCTGGTGATCCGGGTTTGGTTCCCAGAGCCTGTCCATGCAAAAAAAAAAAAAAAAAAAAAAAAAGAAAGAAAAAAGAGGTTCTCCAGAAATAACTCTTAGGCATACCTATAGGTAGGCTAAGCTTTTCCGCTACCTACATAAACTTCACAAGAGTAAGCCTCAAGCTCAAGGGTTTAGCCTATTGATTTAGGTGTCCCTAATGTTTGACACAGTAGCAGGGAATTCCCTGATGGTAAAGTTTAATAGTTCCATTTTCCCCCCCATCTCTCAAGGGACTTTGCCAGTACTTTTTGATTATCTGCTTAATATATTCTACAATGTATCCAGACATTACATTAAGCTATACAGGATTAAAGGCCCTCATTCTTATTCTGGGCTCCCTATGTTTTAATTCAAATGAGCTATCCAGACAGGCCGAGTTAGATTATGTGCTACAGAAAATTTAGGTTCCAGGCAAAATAAAACTTTCTTCCTTGGGCCTCAAAAAGTAGGTGCCGCTCTAAAATACAGACAATGTCTTCCTTACCCCTGTGTTCTGAATTACCTTAATCCTAACCTGATCAACTTCATTTTTATCTCTAAATACCAGGTTTAGATAGATAAAACAGCCTCCCAAATCCAGAAATAATAATTACCACTCCAGAATAAATGTGGCTGCTGTAAGAGCTTACAGTCTAGGCCCCTGTTTTCTTGTAAGAATCTTCTAAAGGAGACCATACAATAATTGTTCTTTCATTTCTGGCTTACTTTGCCTCACCAAATGTCCCACAGGTTCATTCACATCGTTGCATGCCTCACGACTTCGTTCCTTTTTGTGGCAGCACAATATTTGATCATATGTGTATACCATTGTTCACCAATCTACTTCTCAGTCAGTGCATCCTTCAGCCACCTGCATTCATTAGGCATCATGTATAATACCCAAAGCCCACAGTCCATCAGAATCGACTTGAGACAATTTCATTGTTCCCAAGAGAAAGATAACCAATAAACACACCCTCACCAAATAGGAAATCCAAACCTCCCCTTAACTGCTGTTTCTCCCGGCCCCCCCATTATTCACCCCTCCTGTTGCTGTGGTATTGCTGATATTTTCCTGTTCAACATACCCCATAGCATGCAATAGCAGTTTTCCCCCATACCCTGGACTTAAACACTCTTTGTACACGAGTCATACCATTGAAGTAGCTCTTGCAAGAACTTGATTATACGTCTAATGTTAGTCAGTGGGACAAATAGGTCTATACAAACCCTTTCAATCTTGTTCACCTTCAATATGGTAAGATATTACTTATAGACCTACTAGAGAACCACCTTCACTTCTACCTATTCCCTTACAATTGAGTTCAACCTCATTAGCTAACCATTCACCCATCTCTAGCTTCTATGTATCATTAAGTCCCTATATTCTATATTATAAGCCTCTGATTTTGCCTTTACCATGGTCATAAAAGTGGAGTCATACCGTATCTATCCTTTCGTGTCCGGCTTGTTTCACTCAGCATCATGTCCTCAGGTCTCATTCATCTTCTCATGGGCTTCAGGATTTCGTTCATCTTACTGCTGCATAATATTCCATCATACGTATATACGACATTGTGTTAATCTACTTGTCTATTGATGGGCATTTGGATTGTTTCCAGTTTTTCACGATTGTGAATAATGCTGCTGTGAACATTGGGGTGCAAATGTCTGTTTGTGTCACTGCTTTCAGCTCTACTGGGTATATACCAAGTAGTGCTATTGCTGAGTCATAGGGCAACTCTATATTTAGTTTCCTAAGGAACAGCTGAAATGTTTTCCTTATTGGCTTTACCATTACACATTCCCACCAGCTGTGCATAAGTGTCCCAATTTCTCCACATCCTTTCCAACATTTATAGTTTTCCTGTTTGTTTAACAGCAGCAATTCTTATAGGTGTGAGGTGGTATTTCATTGTAGTCTTGATCTGCATTTCCCTTATAGCTAATGAAAATGAGCATCTGTTCACGTGCTTTTCAGCCATCTGTATTCGCTTTTCAGAAAAATATGCCTATTTATATCTTTAGCCCATTATATCATTGGGTTGTTGGTTCTTTTGTTGTTGAGTTGTATGATTTCTTTATGTATACAGGATATAGAACCTTTGTCTGACAGGATATCAAACCTTTGTCTGATGTGTGGTTTTTCAAATATTTTCTCCCATTGAGTTGGCTGCTTTTCACCTTTTTGATAAAATCTTTGAGGTGCAGAAGCATTTGATTTTAAGGAGTTCTCATTTATCTATGTTTTCCTTTGTTGCTTGTGCTTTGAGTGTAAAGTTTAGGAAGCTACTTACTATAACAAGGTCTTGAAGATGTTTCCCTATATTTTCTTCTTGAACCTTTATGGTCCTAGTTCTTATATTTAGGTGTTTGATCCACTTTGAGTTAATTTTTGTATAGAGTGTAAGGTAAGGGTCTATTTTCATTCTTTTGGCTATTGACATTCAGGTCTTCCATGCTCAATTATTGAAAAGACTATTTTGTCCCAGTTCAGAGGATTTGGGGGCCTTGTCAAAAATCAGTTAACCATAGATTTGGTGGTCTATTTCTGCTCTTGATTCAATTCCATTGTCAGTGCTTCTATGTTCACGCCAGTACCATGCTGTTTTGGTCACTGTGGCTTTATAATAGGTTTTAAAGTCAGGGAGTTTTAATCCTCCCACTTCATTCTTCTTTTTTTAGGTTGCTTTTAGCTATTTGGGGTCTCTTTCCCTGAGTTGAATATGGTAGTTAGCTTTTCCAAATCTTCAAAGTATGTTGTTGGAATTTTGATTGGTGCTATGTTCAATCTGTAGATCAATTTGGGGAGAATTGACATCTTAACTATATTTAGCCTTCCTATCTATGAGCAGAGAATGTCTTTCCACCTATTTAGATCTCCTCTGATTTCTTTTAGCAATGTTATGTAGTTATCTGTGTACAAGTTCTTTATGTCCCTAGTTAAGTTCATTCCTAAGGATTTGATTCTTTTAGTTGCTATTTTAAATGGATTTTTTTCCTAAACTGATTCCTCAGCTGTATCGTTGCTTGTGTATAGAAATGTTTGTGATTTTTGCACATTAATTTTATATCCTGCCACCTTGCTGAATTTGTTTATTAGTTCCAGTAACTTTGCTATAGATTTCTCAGGATCTTCCAAGTAGAGTATCATATCATCTGCAAATAATGAGAGTTTTACTTCTTCCTTTCCAATTTGGATGCCTTTTATTTCTTCATCCTGCCTGATTGCTCTAGGTAGAACTTCTAGCACAGTGTTGAATAATAGTGGTGACAGTGGGCATCCTTGTCTTATACCTAATCTTAGGGGAAAGCTTTCAGACTACTAAATAAAAGCAATGGGATGACTAATGACATAAAGGAGCTCAAGAAGACACTAGAAGAGCATAAAGAGGAATTTGAAAGAATAAATAGAAAAATAGCAGATATTACAGAAATTAAAGATGCTATAGACCAAATAAAAAGACATACTGGAGACACACAACAGCATATATGAAGAGGCAAAAGAAAGAATAAGCAAACTAGAGGACAGGATAACTGATTTTGAATTCTTGAAACAGCAAATGGCAAAAAAGATGGAAAAAAATTGAATTGGAGCTCAGGGAAATGATGAACAAAACAAAGCACACAAATATAAGAATCACTGGTGTCCCAGAAGGAGGAGAGAAGAGTAAAGGTCTAGGAAAATTAGTTGAGGATATAATGAGGAAAAACTTTCCAACATTTATAAGGACATAAATATGCAAGTCAAAGAAGCTCAACAAACTCCAAATAGAATAAATCCAATTAAGCCTTCCCCAAGACACATACTAATCAATGTATCAAATGTTGAAGAGAAGTAGAAAATCCTGAAAGTGGCAAGAGAAAAACAATCTACTACATACAAGGGAAACCATATAAAACTGAGTTCAGACTATCCAGCTGGCACCATGGAAGCAAGAAGGCAGTGGTATGATATATTTAAGATCCTAAAAGAGAAAGACTTCCAGACAAGAATTGTGTACCAAACCAAACTGTCCTTCAAAACTGAGGGAGAGATTAAGGTTTTCACAGACAACAAATCCTGAAAGAATTTGTCAAGGGGAGTCTGACCCTATAAGAAATACTAAAGGGAGTTATACCAGCTGAAAATAAAAACAGAATAGGGAGGTCTGGAGGAGGGCACAGAATTGAAGAGTACCACTAATTCTTTTTTTTTTTTTTTTTTTTAGACAGAGAAGGAAGGAAGGATAGAAGGAAGAAAGGGAAACATCTTTAAACATTTTCTTAGTTTATTATATTTTGTTTGTTTGTTTGTTTTTTACATGGGCTGGGGCCGGGAATCGAACCGGGGTCCTCCGGCATGGCAGGCAAGCACTCTTGCCCGCTGAGCCACCGCGGCCCGCCCGAATACCACTAATTCTTGAAATGATACAAAGAGAAAGAGAGAAAAGAATAAGATCTGACAAATAAAATAAAAAAGATAAGCTGGTGGATTCAAGAAATGCCTTTTCAGTAATAAGTTTGAATGTTAATGGACTAAACCTACCAATTAAAAGATGCAGATTGGCAGGGAGGATTAAGAAACATAATCCAGCTATATGCTGGTTACAAGACACTCATCTTAGACACAAGGATAAAAGTAGATTGAAAGTGAAAGGATGGAAAAAGGTTTCCACACAAGATGTAACCAAAAGACGGCAGGAATAGCGATACTAATCTCAGACAACATAGGCTTTAAATGTAAAGACATCATAAGAGGCAAAGAAGGACACTATATACTAATCAAAGGGTCAATTCACCAAAAAGATGTAACAATCATAAATGTGTATGCTCCCAATCAAGGAGCTCCAAAGTACATGAGACAGACATTGGAAAAACTGAATGGAGCAAAAGATGTTTCAACAATTACTGTAGGAGACTTCAATACAACACTCTCTGCTATTGATACAACAACCAGACAGAAGATCAACAACGAAATAGAGAAGATAAATAACTTGATAAATGAATTAGACTTAACAGATATATATAGGTCATTGCACCCCAAAGCACAAGGATATAAATTCTTCTCTAGAGGGTCCCATTTTTTTGAAAATCAATTTCAATTGCTACAGGATGACTGATGGAATTTTGCTCCCGCTCCCTTTTCTGGGTGGATGTGGAGCACTCCAGCGCCCGCGGAGCTGCAGTTCGCTCAGATCCTGCCCATCGTGGCGGTGATGATGGTGGTGGTGGTGGTGACGTGCCTGCTGAGCCACCAAGGCTGTCCGTGTGCGCCTTCATCAACCCGCACAGCCGGAGCAGGCGGTGAGAAGAGGCCCCCCGCCCTCGGAAGGGCGCCTCTGGCCCTCGGACAGCACAGTGTCAGGCGGCGGGTTTCCGGAGCCGCAGGTTTGTACCCGGTGGCAGTCCGCCGCCTGGCTGCTCCTGCTTCACCCAGTGAGACCGCTTCCACTGCTTCCGTCCCACGTATCTGTACCTGCAGCACGACATCGATTTGCCCCCCTCCATCTCGCTATCGTCAGCAAAAAGCCCCCGCCCTACCAGGGCCCCTGCATGCTCCACCTGCGGGACCCCGAGCAGCAGCTGGAACTGAACCTGGAGTCCATGTGAGCGCCTCCAAATAGAACCATCTTCGACAGTGACCGGACGGATAGGGCCATGCTTGGAGGTCCCTGCGGCCTCCCCCCGCCCCCTCCCGCATGCAGTAACTCAGCATCAGCACCGTTTGCTTTAGCAGCGGTGGGTGCGTGGAAGCCCTCGCTCACCTACAAGGAAGGTCATCGGGCACTACCCCGGCTCTTTCACTTTCCAGCACCAGCTGAGCCTTGCTGGAGGGGCGCGGCTCCATCACACACACACACATCTCCTACCTGGAGAGCACAGCCTTCTGGAGCAAACGGAAGGAAAAACAGAAAGAACGCCTTCTCTAGGAAGCCTCTGGGGGCCGGGAATCAGGTTGGGGGCTGGGGCAGCAGCAGATAAAAAGGCAAAACACTCCGTACTTCAAGGAGAAGAAAAAGGAGGTCGGGGTTGACATATGCATTGCAGCATGAAACCATCCTCTCCAACCTGTGTATAAATATTTACACGTTATATGTGTTCTGAATGCGCAAACTAAGAAGGCTTGCAAACACTCATGTTTTCATTGTTGAGCTCTGTCTTGCAGGCAGAAGAGGGAAAAAATTCTAGACTAGTCTTCTTTTGTTTCTAGTTGAGCTGCATGCATGAATGGTTATTTTGTTTATGATTATTTCACTTAACTTTAAAGACATATTTGCACAAAACTCTTGTTTAAAGATCTGCAATATTTTATATATATATATATAAAGAGAAACTTTGTGTGTGAGGGCAGGTATTTTTGTATTAGAAAAGGCCTACTTAAAATAAAAGCTGTCTTCTGAACTAAAAGAGAGAAAAGAAGATAATACAGAAAGTGTGTATAACTACATAAAAAGAAATTACAAAGGGGGAGAGTATTAAGAGTTATTTATATAAATGTTGAGATTTTGCACTATTTTTAATATAAATATGTTAGTGCTTGTTTGATGGAAATTTCTATCATGTCTGTTGAGATTTTAAGGGAGAAATGTTGCAATTTCAGAGTAGACAAAGGGGCAGAGAATGAGCCCCCCATGGTGATCACAGAGCAGCCCTCTGAGCTGCTTAGCTGCTTTCCTGGCAAATGGCAAATGAATGCGTCAGTACAGAGATCAGATTATTATCATGTTACACATTCCTTACCCAAGGAGACAAATTTTAGTTTTCCTGTGGGCTACTTAGATCCAGATTAACAAAACTCTGAACAGCCTTTGGATTGCAAGCAAAATAGGAACATTGCTCCAGAAACACGGAGTTCCAGATGCTAGTTAGACCTTTTCCAAAATGAAAAAGAAAACAAAAAAAAAACACACAAAAAACACCTGTTCCCAAAGGAGAAAAAAAATAGAATATGGCCTTCCTGGGGGTACATAACAGCTTCAAACCAGCACACATGCCTTCAGTCTTAATTAGGGGATCTCTCTAACCAATGCCTTGGCTACTGTAATGGCATAAAAGAAATTACATTTGGTGTGTCATCACCCTGCCTGGCTTAGTGTGACCTTTGAGTGACCACCCTAGTGCCCTGGGCATAACCGTGACTAGCAGGGCCTGCATTTCCATATGGTTAGATGATTAAGAGTCATCTTTTGCTTTTCTGGAGAACCACTGCTGCTTTTTCTTCAAATGGCCCCTGTCACTTCTTCTCCAAAAGGTCCCTCGCCCTTTTCTGTGACATAATTTACTAGCAAGGCTGGTGCCTCCGTTTGGCATGGCTGATAAGAAGCTGCCTTTGCCACTTCTGCTTTTCACTCGGTATGGTTGGAATCTTCCAAACCCCAGTATCTGCAGGAACTCCCTACCCCTCCCCTCTGGGTCACAATAAAGGCAAGAGCTGGACACCCACCTGTCCTTCTTCCCCACCCTCCTCCTCAGACTCTAGCAAGAGCCTTAATTAGGTCCCCTGGGTGGGCCCAACTTCTGCCTTCATCCTCTCTTCTTCCCCTCCAGGGCCTTTGATCTAACAAAGCTGTGCTTTCATGCATTCTCAGCTGGCTGGGTATCTAAATTTGTGCCTCATCACCCAAATAACTTTCATCCGAAACAGCTACATCTCTAGCAGTTCCCATGAGTGGGCCAACATCATATATTTAAGCAATCTTATTGTCAGTAACTAAACCGTTCAATCAAAGCTAAATAAAAACTTCAATCTTTCATCCAAATCATCTATCATGTACGGCTACAGGGTTAGTTCACAGTGATAGGAAGAAAGAAAAATTGAATTCCTTTATGCTCTTTGCTCCCTTTATCCTATCCTCACATATCCTTTATCCTATTTCTGTTTCCTCAGGGTTTGGCAGAAGAAGAGGAACGAAAGGAAAAATGGCAATGAGCTTATTATTTTACTGGGCTGTGTGTTGTGTTCCCACACCTATCAAACATACTCTGTCATAATATACATCCTAATTTGGTATTACATACATATTATTCCAGATTATCCAGAGAAACAGGGCAGTCAGGATATATATAAATGTGTGTTAAATATTAAGAGCTTTATTATAGGAATTGGCTCATGTGACCTTGGGGATTTGCAAGTCCAAAGCCTGTGGGGCAAGCTGCAAGTTGGAAACACAAGGACGGTGAAGTTGAATTTCCTAGGAGAAGCATCAAGTTGGTGATCTTGATGAAAGCGTCAATGAATTCCACAGGAGAAGCTGCTGGCTGAAGTACATAGAAATTCTTTCTGACTGTTAAAATCCTCATTTCCTGCTTTAATGCTTCCAATTGATTGGATAAGTAAAATCCTGTCATTGCTGAAGACAATCTCCATTGTTGTTTGTAAATGTAATCAGCCATAAACTCTATCAACTAATGATTTAAATTAATCTATGAAATACCCTCACAGTAACAATCAGGCTAATGTTTCCTTGACAAAACAATTGGGCACCATTATCTAGCAAAGTTGACACAAGAAATTAACCATCACAACATATTATTTTATTTCCTTGTACTGTGTTATTCTGAGTCAGCTAAAATACTCTTCAGCTGCCATCTTATGACCACTGTTCCCTAGCTTCTTGGTTTTTGGTACCCTCCTTATGAATTCTTTTTCATCCAGTAGGCCTTTTGGAGAGAGGACTTTCAAGATTATTCTAGTCCAGATACCTCCCACATAAGCCCCAGAAGCCACCATTTTCTTCACTCAGTCCACAACTGTATTAAACATGTTTCAGACTCAGAGCCCTTATACTCGATATTCTCTCTGCTCAAATAACTTCTCCCAGATTTTGTATGGCTTCCTCCATTGCACTGTTCAGATCTAAACTGAAAGGACACCGCTGTACCCCTGATCATTCTGCTTTGCCTATCCTAGCTAAGCTAGCGCATCTCAGTTAACCTTCTTTCTATTAATTTGCCAACCTTCTTAATAGCATTTCTCACACTAAAATAGTTTTATTTATGCATTTGCTGGCATGTTTACTGTCTCTTTCCTCCAAATGTTTCAGGTCCTTTATGGAAGACCTTTGCATGCTTTGTTGATGGCTGTATCTCCACTACTCTGATCAGTTTGTAACATAATTCAGGCCCTTAGGAAATATTTGTGAATGAAGAAGGAATGAGTGCATAAAAATATTTTCTACTCGCCAGCTGAACAGAGAAAGGAAAGCTGTCACTCAAAAAGAGAAAAATATCTTCCTTGCAAGACTTTAGGTGTTTGGTCCCCCCACTCAACCCCTCCCCGCCATTTTACTTGTTAGAAGATGAACATGTATTTGCTATGACCACCTGAGGTTAGAATGACACAGTCATCAGTCTTGTCCAAAACCACACCCAACTCAGATTTCATTAATACCCTTCAGGAAGAGCATATTATGTACTCCTCTCATCATATGGTATGTGCGTATTTTTAAGGGAAGGGAGAACAAAAATGTGTAGTATATATATGTTCAAATATCTAGCTTTTGAGTTTATACTCAGCTTTGCATTTGGAGAACTGGGGACAGAAATTTAAGGCAAGGCCAACATGTGCAAAAATGTTGTAAAAATAAGAAAATCTAATATTTGTGGCTATTTGAGCCAGGGACTGGGTCAAGTACTTCACATCCTTAATAGAAAGCTGCCACTCAGAGAGTTGTCTAAGCGCCTAAGTTTTTTCTTTTCTTCTCTCCACTCCATATTTTGTTCTAGCTGAATCCTTTTAAGTAATAGTCTTAAATTTTTTCCGTCCCTTAATCATTTCCTCTCTGATCTCTTCTTTACCCTTATACTTTCCTTGTGATTTCCTTTTCCTTACAATTTCTTGTCCATAGAATTGAAGTTTAGCTGTCTTCCAATTTCTTACTTGTAGATCCCCCACATTTTCTGCAATTCTTCCATTGTTTTCCACATCCCTGATCCATTGGAATGTCTTAATCTGATCGGCCCTAACACCAATTTGGGAGATGAAATCTCAGTCCCTCCCTAGGCAACTGGAATGACAGCCAAGCTGTCCCTGGGCCCTTTCTTGCGATGGTGGACAGACGCTAACCTACTGGATGTCCTTGAACCTAGAAAAAACTCATGGAGGGAAAGGAAGAAAAGCACACTATGAGACTTCTAGACAGGAAATAAGTCTGATCAGTTGGGAAGCCCACTCCACATACTAACTGAAAAAAATACTTCAACTCGTCTTTCATCATCTACCGCCATTCTTGGATATGGATAATTGATATTTAATCAATCTAACAAAGTGATTGGAAAAAATAAAGTCCTACATTCTAATAAGATTACAGCCCCTAAGCTACTCCATACTGAAATTAAGACCTGCCATTTGTGAAAGAAAAAATGTCATCACAGATAGACCAAATTAATGTCAAAATCTAGTTTCTGGTTTGGGTTTCTAATACATAGGAGAAGAAAATGTTTGAAAGCCCAAGTATTGTCACTACTTCATGGTTTTTCATCTTACTCTTAGCCCAGCTAGAGCTGAAGGTATGGGGATGCGTACATATTACTCCCGGGACACCTCCAAGAAGTGCTGAGATGGGCAGAGGCTGGCATTGCATAACCTCACTGGGCCAAGTGACAATACACATGAGCTGGATCTGGAAGTACCATCCATGCACTGGGCAGGCACTAGCAGAAAAGAAATCTATAGTTGCCTGATTTATTTGACCTGGAGCTGAGGGTCTGGAATCCCATGGTTGTCAATGTAGGGGACACAGGGCTAGAGATTTCCCTCTTTTCCCTGTGACTTGGTTTTACCCCATTCCCATGTTAATGTAAGCTTCAGGCCATCCAAGAAACATTCGGTGGTTCCTGCCTCTGCCAGGTCTGCTCAGCTGGAGGGTGCTCTCAGCTTCAAGACAATCCCAGCACAGGGTCCAGCAGTCTCTCCTCACTCAACGAAACTCCACAGCTTCCCAAAGGCCCCCGAGTTCTGCCTCCAGCTCTGTCCGGGATCCCTGCTCCCCTTCCTGCCCCAAGCCCACCCACACATATATCCTTCCCAATCCCGATGCAACATACACAAAATCAATTCCACTGGTGAAGAATAAGGAAAAAGGCTTTAATCATTGTGTGCCATTAAACTAGAGAAGAACCAGGACAATATTAGCGAATCTTTCAGAAAAGTTCCTTAGCACATTATCGATTGCTTTAAGTCATTCAGGAGAGGAATGGAATAAGACTCCCCACGGCCCAGACCTCAAGGCGCGCACGTGTGCAGGGCACAGTTCCAGCGCAGCAGGCCACAGGGGCAGTACGAGGGCCCCCACAGCTGAGTCTCAGGCTCCACCCGGGGCGGCGGTCCAGGAGGGCGATGCTCTGCGCCAAGACCAAGGCGCGGTGCCTTTCCTTTCTGGGGTCCTCCTCGAGGTAAGCTGTGGTTTTCAGTGGTTTTCAGCAGCTTCTGGGGGCGGCCTGGGCTCCAGGGAGCGCTCTGGGCACCCACCTCTCCTCGATACTTCGGGCCCCCTTGGGCCGTGCTGTCTGTGGCCTCCACATCTTCCTGAGGTGACGGTGGCTCCGTCGCGGTGTCAGGCGTTGGCTCCTGGACAGGCGGGTCTCGACAGCGTTTTTGGCCCCTGTGGGCTTGGGAAAGGTCTCGGGGCCCGTGGAAAGGCCCTGGGTGCAGCCCGCATGCGCCGCGGCTCACATTCGGGAAAAACTCGGGGCGTTCCCCGCAGTGGTGGCTCAGCACTGGGAAGTTACCCAGTGTCCAGGCCTGTGCCCGGCCCAGGCGCGGTGGCACCTGGGGCTCTGGTCTTGCTGGTCTCCCGGACAGCTCTTCCAAGGTCGCCGGTCTGAGATCCATGGCTTTAGTCTCCCGACCAGGCCAAGTCCTGTGTAGCTGGTCTAGGAAAAGGAGCAAATGATTCAGTCGGGTACCAGCTCTGGCTTTTTATAGTGCCCTGGCTCCTATAGGACATCGGAAGCCAACCTCCGGATAGGTGGGGATTGACCCTCACTTGCCTTGCAAATTGCTCACAGAGCCTGATAGAATTTAGGTGAAATTGTGTCATCCTGGGTGGCTTTATTGAAAGTCTTCTGGTTGTGATGATTGAATCAAGCAATGGCCTGGGGAAAGGAAGGAGGATCCTGGGGGGCTGGGGGTGGGATCTAGTTTTGGCAGTTTCCAGGCACCCAAGACCATCTCTCCATGTGACAGGCACTCGCCATTAAACTTATCTTCCCTAGTTCTCTTAGCATCAGAGAGGCACTGCCTTAGCAAGAGTAGATCACATCTAAGGATACAGAGCTCATTCATGTTGGAGCTGGAATGAAAACCTAGGGCCTCAGCAAGTATATCAGGTAGAAAAATGAGTAAAGGAATTATTAGGTTGGGAGGATAAAAGGAGAATCCCATGAATTTTACTTACACCTGTAATTTAAAAAAATTTGTCTACACTAGATTACCTGACCAAAGAGAACAAATTTTCTATGGTTTCATACCTAAAGGGTAAATGGGTTGTATTAGTGTCACCTTTTCAACAGTGTTTCTTGCAGGACCTCAGCCCTGTTTTATATAATTATGTGCATCCTATTATTAGTTATTACTCTTTGCCTGCCTTCCCTATTTCCACTCCAATTCCTCCCATTAATTTTTATATTTAATGTGGGTTTTTGTGTCAAGTCTTGTAATATGTGATTTATTCTTTTGAGCATATTTTGAAATCATGTAAAAAGCGTGGGTTTATATATTTTATTTTATTTATTATTTTTTGCAAGTATCTAAGACCTGTATATGTTTATTTCACCTGCTGCTCTTTAGTCACCATCATCACACGTATTAGTCCCTTGGGGATGTATGAGGGTTTCTTTAGGATATATACCCAAGAGCAGAATTGTGCCATACTTTATTGAATTTTCCGGTTTGCTCTTTAGGATGAATGTAGCATTTATGCTCCAATAATAGTGTGTAAGATTTACTTTAGGCACACATTCCCTGCAGACACTTGCAATGCCCAGGACGCTAACGTTCACTAGTTTCACAGGGATAGCTAGGGTGGCGTGGTGTTTAGGTAGGTTCCTGATTCATTGTTTTCTGCTTTGGTTAAGTCATTTTCCCCTTGGTGAGCCAGTTTTGCAGTCTGGGTGGCATTCCCTGAAGTTCAGTCTATTATCTGTGCCTTTACTAAAGGACAAATATTGTATGGTTCCACTGATAGAAAATACCTAGAATAAGCAAATTCATGCGTACAATAAATAGATTGGAAGTTAGCAGGGACCGAGGGCAGGGGAATGCAGACCTATTATTTAATGGGTACCGAGTTTCTGTTTTGGGTAATGAAAAAATTCCCTTATAATGGATAGTTGTGATGGTAACCCAACATTGTAACTGCAATTAATACCATTGAATTGTACATTAAAAATGACTGAAATAGCGAGTTTTATCACATAAGTGTTGTTACAATAAAAAATAAATTTGAAAAATCTGTGTTTACCTTTCTGAGGTATTCCGTTTCTTTTATCATCTAATGAATAATCCCTTTATGCTTGAAGTATTTGAGTATGTTCTTTCTGCTCCTAAGACTGTGAAAAGAAATAGAACAGTAGAATCACCTTCGACTTTATATTTCTGAACTTATTTAAATCTTTTTTTAAACAAAGTTGAAAAATGATTCCTCAATAAAATATTTTTAAAATATTTTCTTTATGTTTATATTTGGAATGTTTGTTTTACACTGATCATGATTTTTAAATGAGAAAAGATAAATATAAAAAGAAGACATTTCCTGGTAGTGTTTCTTCTAGAAATTTTAGTGTTTTCCTTTCTTACATGTTTTCCCTTCAATAAATACATGAAGTTTTAAAACAAAGACATTCTGATCTCCTTTATATTTGTTAATTTCTTCAAGATTGGGGCACTGGGAGTCTGAACATGTTTAGTGCTTGTTGAGTGGTGATGATGGGAGATGACAGGATTTCAGGTATCAAGAGCTCTCCCACACCTGCCCCGACTTGCTCAGATTAAGGCTGGTTTGTTTGAAACCAACAAATGGAGCTTCTTTGCCATCTGCCACTCTAGACACCCTCATTTTCTACCCCCCCCCAGGACTGCCTGCCTCCCAGCCCCACCGAAGTGCACTCTCCCGCCCTCAATTTTCTTTATAGCTACAACTGAGAAAGAGAAACAAACATGTTTGTACAAGGGACTATAAAAACAACGTTTATTGCCTTAATACCGAGTAAATGAAGAGATTTTATAAAGGAAAAGTTTTAAAATTTTCTAGGAGAGGAAGCACAAAGAAAAGTTCTCAGGCTGAAACCTCAAAAGTCCTAAGTCATGCCGGCCCAGGGATCCCAAAGCAAGTACTACTCATGCTTTCTCGACCTCCTTTCCCTCTTAGGTTTTAAAAGGAACTTTGCCGAGTGGGGCCGGTAGCGGGAAGGAGGGCATCGATTGAGAAATCCTGGCGGAGGCGGCGGCAGAGACTGCAGGGGCAGAGGCTGCAGGGGCGAAGGCTGCAGGTGCAGAGGCTGCAGGGGCGGAGGGTCTCGGCAGGCCGGTGGGTATCGTTGGGGCTGGGCGGATCTGATGAGAAAAGCATGCTGAGGTATGCGTCTGCCCTGCTGCTTTTCTGGGGTTGGTGTTTGTCCTGACTCTCCCGAGGCTGGCTTTGACTCCTTTTGGGTCCTGGGTGTTGCGTCCCAGGCAAGCAGGTCTGAGTTTTGTTCCAATGTGCTGTTAGTCCTGGGCAACTTGGCGTGACGAGGGCAGGCCCAGCTCAGTAGACCACAAGGACTGGAGAGTCGCTCCCGGTTGGAATGTGGGTTGCGCCATGAGGGCTCTCCTAACTTGGGATAGAAAGGGAGGGGCCACGGCCCAGAATCCTCTGAAATTAGAAACAAAGGCACTTGGGGCTCTGGCTCCTTTTCTACAGAATCCCAGGCCTGCTTCACACAGGTGCGAAAACGCTGGTTCATGCCTTCAGTCTCTAGACCAATAGAAACGGAGTGTCTTGATTGAGTGACAAGGGAGGCAAAGGATTCAGCACCTGCTCAGAGTGGGGATTTATACTTTTCATGATCAGCTTCAGAAGGTGGGGCTTGATGATGTTAAAGTAAAAATTCGGTCATCTTGGATACAATCACATAAAACTGAATTGATATCAGTGAGTAATTGGATTAAGGTGAAAAATAATAATGACCATTAATGGGGTTGCTGACAATGATGAGGTCAGATTCCTTCCAGTCCCTTTATATATGTGTGATGGTTAGGTGCTGGTGTGGACTTGGCCAGGTGATGATGCCCAGTTGTCTGGTCAGGCAAGCACTGGTCTGACCACTGCTGCAAGGATATTTTGTGGCTGGGTGATAAACTGGAAGGCTGATTTATTAAATCATCAATTGGTTGATTGCAGCTGAGGCTGATTACATCTGCGATCAACTAAGGGCCTGTCTCCCGCAAAGAGAGGGCCCAATCAGTTGAAGACTCTTAAAGAAGAGAGAGTTTTTCACTGCTTCTTCAGCCAGCAAGGCTCTCTTGTGGCATTTGTCCGGACACTTCATCAGAGTTGCCACCCTCCCAGCCTGTCCTATGGATTTGGAACTCTTTCATTTCCATGGTAGTGTGAAACACATTTATAAATCTCATATTTACAGATCTCTCTTGTTGATTCGGTTTCTCTAGAGAACCCTGACTCATACAGCTTCACACCAGGAGTGGTTATTTAACAGAATTCTAAAAATTTGTTTTATACAATTGGTTTTCTACAGTGATTAGCCTCAAAGGCACTAATGACTCTGTTTCTAATTATTAAGATGGTACAGAAAATCCATGGGGTGGGTTGGCAAGAGCTATATACAAAATATCACCATTTGATTGTGCTAATTGTACACTTTTACCAGGCAAGGCTCTGGGTGAGAAGGTTTTTGACACCTTAATGGAGTTTTGTGGAATTAAGAGGTATAATGATGTTGGCTGCATGTTGGTAGATATGCTGGATACAGTCATGAGAGAAAGGGATGAGCTGAAGGCTTCAAATTTGCAACTTAAGTGCCATATGAAAGATGTAGAAGTTTCCACGTGTGCCCTAAAAAAAAAAAATCTTATTTCCTGTGGTCACAGACTTAAGGTCTCTGAAAACCAGACCCAGAGCCTTATTGTGTGAGTAGCAGATTTAAAATGTGAACTAAAATCTCAGCCTTGCAGGTTGTCTGCTGTTAAAGGCTTTGATTAGAAAAAAAAAAAAAGGGATCCTGAAACTTGAGAGGGTGACATATTGCTTGACAATGGTGGCAATGAGGACATGGAATCCCTGGTATCTGCTGAGTCTTTGCTTGATAGGCCTGTAATGGACTGTCCTGAGGAAGCAGCTACCCCACCTCCAGCCTGCCCTAAGGAAACAGGTTCCCAGACTCCAGTCTGCCCACAGGAGTCTGCCATCTAACCTCCACCTAAGGAGATTAATCCCTTGCTGCCTGCTAAACCTGTAATCACCTCCCCTGGGGAAACAGCCCTCATTCCTCTGTCTGGAGTGACTAACTCTATTTCACCAGATAAAACTGCAGTGGTATATCCTGAGGTAATTGGCTTGAAAGACACTTCTATTTCTTTTCATGAAACCCCACCACCCTTCTTTTCTTCAATACCTGTAGCTAGACTAAAGTCCTAACAGGCCTTGAAACGTGAGGCACAAAGTGTGACCCACAAGGAGGTATGCTATATTCTAAAAGAACTGCATGAGCTTTCAAATCTATATAGACAGAAATCAGGGGAATATATGTGGAAATGGATATTAAGGGTGTGGGATAATGGTGGAAAGAGTATAAAGTTGGATCAGGCTGAATTTATTGATATGGGTCCACTAATGCTTCAGTGTTGATGCTTGAGGGGTTACAAAGAGCATTAACAGTTTGGATGGTTGGCCGAAATGTGGACCAAAAGGTGGTCGACATCACTTGATGTTGATATGCCAGAACTGTCCTGGTAAAGTGTAGATGAGAGGATCCAAAGGCTTAGAGAGATTGGAATGTTAGAGTGGATTTATCATGGAAGACCTGCTCAGACAGCCCAGGAATGTCCAGAGGACATACCTTTCACCAGGACTTTAAGAAATAAGTTTGTGAGACCAGCTCCATCATCCCTGAAGAGCTCTATGGTCACCTTTCACTGTAGGTCAGATATTACTGTGGGAACTGCTGTCACTGAGCTGGAGTCCTTAAACAGAATGGGGATGGTTGGATCCCAAGTTGGCAGAAGCCACGTGGAAACAGTTAATCACCATAGACAAAGTGGGTATGACCACTATAATGGACAGCAGACTCAAAGCAGCAGTCAAAATAATCGCGGGGTACCTAGAAGTAAAATAGGTGGGGAGTCTATAAAATTCTTGTTTGAGCTCTATAAGCAGAAGGATTCTAGGTCAAGTGAACAGAAGTCTAACTTGAATTACAAAACAGAGAGTCACGGTCACTTAATCAATTCCTAGAAATGAGACAGTTCACAGACCCAGAGCCCCTTGAATGAGTGGAAGGCCAGGTATTCATGGAGAAGGACCTTGTCACACTGTCCAAAATTTATATTGTTAACCTTCTTCCCAGACTTGCCCAAGGAGACCTACGGCCTTTTGCCAGGATGACTACACGGGGGAAAAGGAACTGATCAGATATTTTGAGATTATTAGATACTGGCACAGAAATGACACTAATTCCAGGAGACCCAAAACATCACTCTGGTCTACCAGTCAGAGAGGGGGCTTATGGAGGTCAGGTGGCTGATGGAGTTTTAGTTCAGGTCTACCTCACACTTGGTCCACTGGGCCCCCAGACCCATTCTGTGGTCCTTTCCCCAGTTCTGGAATGCACAATTGGAATTGACATAGTCAGCAACTGTCAGAATCCCCACACTGGTTCTCTGACTTGTGAAGTGAGCGCTATTATGATAGGAAAGGCCAAGCAGAAGACATTAGAACTGCCCCTACCTAGAAATATCATGAATCAGAAGTAATACTGGATTCATGGGGGGCTTGCAGAGATTAGTGCCACTCTTAAGGACTTGAAGGATGCAAGGGTGATGATTCCCACCACATCCTCATTCAACTCTCCTTTTTGGCCTGTACAGAAAACAGATAGTCTTGGAGGATGACAGTAGACTATCGTAAACTTAACCAAGTGTTGACTCCAATTGCATCTGCTGTCCCAGATGTGGTAGCATTGTTTGAGGAAATCAATACATCCCCTGGTACCTGGTATGCAGCTATTGATCTGGCAAAAGCTTTTTTCCAATAGCTGTCAGTAAGGACCACCAGAAATAATTGGCATTCAGCTGGCAAGACCAGCAGTGTATTTCACTGTCCAGCCTCAAGGATATATCAGCTCTCCAGCCCTATGTCACAGTCTTGTCCATACGGACCTTGATTGTTTCTCCTTTCCACAAGGCATCACCCTGGTCCATTATACTGATGATATCATGTTGATTAGATCTAGTGAGCAAGAAGTAGCAACTACTCTAGACTTACTGGTAAATAAGTCATTTGTGTGTCAGGGGATGGGAGATAAATTCAACAGAAATACAGGGGACTTCCATCTCAGTGAAATTTTAGGTGTCCAATGGTAAGGGGCATGTTGAGATATACCTTTTAAGTTGAATAAAAGAATAAAAAGCTGTTGCATCTGGCCCCTCCTCAGACCAAAAAAGAGGCACAATACCTATTTGACCTCTTTGGATTTTGGAGACAATATATTCCTCATTTGGGTGTGCTGCTCTGGCTCATTTACTGAATGACCAGAAAAGCTGCTAGTTTTGAATGGGGACAGGAACAACAGGAAGCTCTGCGACAAGTCCAGGCTGCTGTGCAAGTTGCTCTGTCACTTGGGCCACATGACCCAGTAGATCCAATGATGCTAGAGGTGTCAATGGCAAACATGGATGCTGTCTGGAGCCTCTGGCAAGCCTCTATAGGAGACAACATAGACCTTTAGGATTTTGGAGTAAAGCCTTAGCATCCACTGTAGATGACTACTTTCCTTTTGAGAAACAGCTTTTAGCCTCCTACTAGGTCTTAGTAGAGACTGGATGCTTAACCATGAGCCACCAAGTTACCATGAGACCTGAATTGTCTATTATGAGCTGGGTGTTGTCTGACCCACCAGGCCATAAAGCTGGGCTCCATCATAAAACAGAAATATAAGAGGTAGGGTTCAAGTGGGTCCTGAAGGCATAAGAAAGTTGTAATGAAGGCATAACAAAGTGGTCCAAATGCCCATGGCCCTCACTTCTGCTATATTACCTTCTCTTTCCCAGACTAGAACATGACCTTTGGGGTGTTCCTTACAGTCAGTTGACTGAGGATGAGAAAATGAGTCTAGTTTATAGATGGTTCTGTACAGTATGCAGGTACCACCTGGAAGTGGACAGCTGCATCATTACAGCCCCTTTCTGGGATGTTTTTAAAGGACAGTAGTGAGGGGAAATCTTCCCAGTGGGCAGGACTTCAAGCAGTGCACCTGGTTGTTCATTTTGCTTGGAAGAAGAAATGGCCAGAGCTGCATTTGTATACTGACTCACAGGCTATTGCTAATGGTTTGGCTGAATGGTTGGGTACTTGGAAAGAACATGATTGGAAAATTAGTGATGAAGAGTATGTGGATAGATCTTTCTGAATGGAAAAAAAACATGAAGATATTTGTGTCCCATGTGAATGTTCACCAAAGGGTGACTTTAGCAGAGGAAGGTTTTAATAATCAAGTGGATAAGATGACCCATTCTATGGTATGTCATCCTTTTTCCCCAGCCAGTCCTACCATTGCCCCATGGTCTCATGAACAAAGTGGGCATGGTGGTAAGTATGGCAGTTAAGCATGGACTCAGCAACATATGAACTTCCCCTCACCAAAGTCAGCCTGGCTACAGCCACTGCTTAGTGCTTAATCTGCCAGCAGCAGAGACCCACACTCAGTCCCCAATATGGCACCATTCTGCAAGGTGATCAGTCTGGTACCTGGTGGTAGTTTGATTACATTGGACCACTTCTGTCATAGAAGGGGCAGTGATTTGTTCTAACTAGAATAGGCACATACTTCACATATGGGTTGGCCTTCCGTGCATGCAATGCTTCCACAAAAACTACCATTCATGGAATTATGGACTGTCTTATCCATCATCATGGCATTCCACACAGCATTGCTTCTGACCAAGAAACCCACTTCACAGCACCTGAACTACTGGAATTAGCACCTGCTCATGGAATTCTCTGGTCTTACCATGTTCCCCATCATCCAGAGGTAGCTAGGTTGATAGATAGTGGAATGGCCTTTTGAATAGATGCAATTATGGTGCCAATTAGTAGGCAATACCTTGCACTGTTTGGGCAGTGTTCTCCAGACAGCTGTGTGTGCTATGATTCAACGTCCACTGTATGGTGTTGTTTCTTCCATAGCCACGATTCATGGGACCAGGAATCAGGGGGTGGAAATGGGAGTGGATCCATTCACTATCACTGTTAGTGATCTACTAGAAAAACATTTGCTTCCTGTTCCTGGAACCTTAAGTAAGGCTGGTCTACAGGTCTATAGGTTTTACTTTCAAAAAAAGGAGTACTCCTACCAGAAGACACAATGATTTCACTGAACTGGAAGTTAAGACTTCCACCTGGCCACTTTGGACTTCTCATGCCACTAAATCAACAGGCAAGGAAGGGGATTACTGTACTGTCTGGGGTGATTGGTCCTATCATGGGGAAATAAGAGTGCAGCTACACAATACAGGTAAAAAAGAGTTTTCCTGGAATACAGGTGATTCCCTAGGGTGTCTCTTAATACTACCATGTCCTGTGATTAAAGTCAATGGAAAACTACAACAATCCAATCTGGACAGGACTACCAATGGGCCAGAAACTTCAAGAATGAAGGTTTGGGTCACGCCACCCGGCAAAGAACCATGGCCAGTTGAAGTGCTTGCTGAGGGTAAAGGGGACATGGAAGGGGTACTGGAAAAATGTAGTGATAAATAGGAACTATGACCATGTGACCAGTTACAGAAATGAGGACTATGATTATATGAATACTTCCTCCCTGTTTTATTATGAGTATGTTTGTATTTGTGCATAACTAAATATCTTGTTTTCTTTGTACTATATGATATAAGTTGTATTGTTCATGTTATAGTATTTAAGTTATAGGATATGAAGTTTAAGAGTGAGTGCTATCTAAGGACTTGCAGTCTATTCTGAAAAGATGTAGTATGTTTCTAGTTGTACACAGGATAGTTGAGTATTATTAGGCAAAACACATCTGTTATTGTGTTCTAGTTGGAAATTAAGCATGTTTCAGGGTGATGTGTGTATCTGCCAAGTTGACAAGGGGTGGACTGTGATGGTTAGGTTCTCGTGTCAACTTGGCCAGGTGATGATGCCCAGTTGTCTGGTCAGGCAAGCACTGGCCTGATCATTGCTGCAAGGATATTTTGTGGCTGGTTGATAAACTGGAAGGCTGATTTATTAAATCATCAATTGGTTGATTTCAGCTGAGGCTGATTGCATCTGTGATCAAGTAAGGGCCTGTGTCCTAAAAAGAGAGAATCCAGGTCCTGTCTCCCCCAAAGAGAGAATCCAGTCAGTTGAAGACTTTTAAGTAAGAAGAGAAACTTTTTTCTGCTTCTTCAGCCAGTGAACCTCTCTTGTGGCATTTGTCTGAACCCTTTATTGGAGCTGCCAGCTTCATAGCCTGTCCAAAGTATTTGGGACTTTTTCATTCCCGTGGCTGTGTGAGACACCTTTAAAATCTCATCTTTACAGATCTCTCTGGTTGGTTCTGTTTCTCTAGAGAACCGTGACTAATCAGTATGTGATGTCTGATGTTCCTAGCACTTCTGACAGCAGGCCCCCTCTACTTTTAGAGAATGCTGTGGTGGTTTGGAGCCATGTACTTCAGGAAAACATATTCTTAAACATAATTCATTCCTGTGTGTATAAACCCTTGTAAACAGGACCTTTTGATAAGGTTATTTCTGTTAAGGTGTGACCCAGCTGAATCAGGATGGGTCTCTATCCTAGTACTGAAGGCCTTGTAAGGAAGGCCAGAGAAAAAGAAAGGCAGAGGGAGCAGACAGAAGCTGAAAGTCAATGGAACCTCAAACCTGGAAGAGAAAGGAGAAGCCATAAGTGGCCACCATATGCACTGCCATTGTGACAGAAAAATCAAGGACCAAAGATCACCAGCAGCCAGTTCCAAGATGCCCATCTTCTGGGGAGAAGCATCACCTTGATTTTGCCTTAATTTTAGACCTCTCCTATACTCAAAACCATGAGCCATTAAATTTCCATTGTTTAGGCCAGTCCATTACATGGTATTTTTTTCTAGTAGCTAAGAAATTAAAATAAAGCTCAAGACTCCAAATCAAACTATAGGGTATGCAAGAGCTGAAATTGGAATCTGGGCTGAGGGTGGAGGTGGGGCCAAAAGTAGTTCATCAAGTCCTTAGTCTTTCCACTTGTTGTTTTGGTCCTTTAACTTTTGAATTCCTCCTACATTACAAGGAATTGAGAGGGAGAGAAAGACAAAGGAGGAGAGAGGCTTTAGCTATCAAAAGGTTAAATACAGCAGTTTGGGTTCAAATTCTTATTTCATCCTTACTAAGTGTATGTATCATTTAACCTTTTTAAACTATGATTGTTTCTCTTTAACCTGCAAAGTGAGGACAAAAAAAACCCATGAATTTCACAAAGTAGCTATAATGAAATATTATAGGTGAAGTCACAGTGCCTGGCATATAATAAGTACCTTTAACCTTTGTAAAAGTATAATCATTATTACTTGATTAGTACTATGGATAGAAGCATAACTCCAGTGAATAACAGGCAAAATCATGGCTTTTAAAAATATAACCCTACTCTAAATGGATTTTATCTAATTATATCAGATCCACAGTTAAACTGTAACAAGTACAGATATCCTATACTTGGCATCTTATGAGACCACAATTTATTGATAGAGGATCCTTTTATCTTCAATATCATAAACTTTGCCCAATTATTGACTGAACAGGCATATGTTGAAAGCCGGCCTTTTGCCAGGTGAGCCACATATTACAAAGATACAAAAGTCCCATTTCTCTTGTCCCACCTTGAGAGGTACAGAATTCCTCAGCTACAGGGCTTAAGCTAGAAAGGGACCAAACACTGCAGGTCTCCCCCACTTGGGGAACAGCTGCATGGAAGGCCGGGAAGTCTCTCTGAGACAGGAGAGTGTTGGCGAACTCTACCTCGAGCAGTTGAGCCCGAGGGAGTGCAAGGAGATGCATGAGCCCGGGCAGGTTCTCATAGGCTGTGGGCACCAAAGGGAGGCAGAGTCTGGTACTCTGCCAAGGCTCCCACAGGCTGTTAATGCATTTGCTCTCTCTGAAATGGATTGCTCTTTCAACTGTAACCACGCACTGTCCGCCCGGTGCCAGTCAGGCCCCATTGAATCCCTGCAGGCTCTTCCATTTTTTTTTTTCATGTTTGGGGAAGACACAGTGCAGGTGAATCTAATTTTTCTACCCAGCACTGGGCAGAAATGCTGTGCCTTGAATACACAGTGAAGTGCCACAGCACGTGGACCCTTTTCTTTCCATACCCTTTGTTTTCTAGACGTTTTAAAAGTTATCTGAATTAGATCACCCTCATTTGGTCAATGATAACGTAACACAACTTGCTTTTATTGGTTGTACATATTGTGAGATGTAACTCAATGAAATTTTATGTAGGCCTTTTCATTAATTTATTGGTTTAGGTGTTTAACTGGAGAGTAAAAAACCCAGTTAATGTGAAAATTAAAGTCCTTGTTGCCACCATTTGTTTTTTGGTTAAGCCCTGGCATACAAATGAAAATATTAGTTTGCATTTCAAATTTAAGCTTGGTTTAAATATGAATACTGGTTCAGATGCACAATATAATTAGCTAGTGCTAAGAAACAAAAGACATTCAGATTAAAATACCAAATAGCAGTTAGTAGTCTTTGAACAAAGTTTAAATTTAACAAAGGAGTGGAGAGTATGTAAGTTTCAACCATATAAGAAAAGTTACTCCAGATGAAGGAAAGTGTCTGAAGCACGTCCCTATGGGCACAGGTTCTGGGAGATGAAAAGTTAAGAGAGTAGCCAGGAGACCAATGCAGGAAAAAAGAAAGCACTCAGTCCCACTGAGCTGATAGGCATGATGGTTCTTCATCATTCCGGTCCTGCAGCCAGACTGAGATGCTTCCCAGCCCCTTTCTTTCTTATCCTCCTTTGTGTGGGGGGTGGGGGATGGGGGGACAGTGTCTGACTTTCTGCTGTCAGTTTCCACAGTTACACACCTACTCCAGAGCAGACTAGTCCTTTTTGAAAAGAAAAAAAAGAATTGAAGTATAATACTGTCTTGGCTCAGTGGGTTTTTCCAGTTGAAAGACCAAAGAAAACACCAGGCACAGACTGAGACATTAATTTTATTGGGGGACTTACGTTCAGGAGAAGAAATAAAAAACCTCGGAAGTGGCTATCCAGAAATTGAAAGTAGCATCCCGCATTGATTAGAGGGGAAGGCAGGGCTTATAGTGGACATAGACAAAGAAGGCAAAGAGCCAAAGGAGTGCATGTACCTGTTCCTAACAACTTTTTCTTAATGTTTTTCTCTCTGGGCACAATTTCCCACAAAAAGATAACAAAGGCACAGAGCTGAGCGAGTATACAGGAGTGCATACACAGGAATGTGCATAATTACTGACAAAGTTGGAAGAGTTGGGGGATGTGGAAAAATGCAGAAGGATTATGTTACAAATATACAGGCAGAAAAGTGCACATAAACTGAGCACACCCATGGAACCTGCTCCCCCCAACTCACCCATCAAGAAACAGAATCTTAACCACACTTCTTTCAGTCACTGTTCCCCTTTGAGACCACCATCCTGATTTCTAACAGCACAGACTAGTTTTGCCTGTGTTTGTACATGATGTAATGGAGGCAAACAGTATGTGCTGTTTTCTGTTTTAACTTTTTTCTTCCCACGTTGTTTCTCATATTCATTCAGATTGTATGTAATTGCAGTTTGTTCAGTCTCATTATTATATAATATTCCATTACGTGACTGGGTGACAATTTATCAGTCTACTGATGGATACAATTTCTAGTTTGGTACTATTACAAAAAGTGTTTCTTTGAACAACATGAAACATGCCTTTAAGGGAACTTGCATGCATACTTCTGCTGGCCATATAATGAAGAGTAGAACTGTTGGGTCATACTGGTTTCTTTCTTCTTTTTTTTTTTCTTCTCATGGGCAGGTACTGGGAATCGAACCCTGGTTTCCAACATGGCAGGCGAGAATTCTGCCATTGAGCCACTGTTGCACAGCCCTGGGTTATACTGGTTTCTGTATGTTCATCTCGAGTAATTACTGACGCATTTGCAAAATATAAACTAACTTATATCCCACCAGAAGTGTATGAGAAGTGGGACTGCTCTACACCCTTGTGACTAATGAGCATTTGGTTTCTATTTCATTTAGTCATTGTGATGGATATATAGCAGTAGAGAATTATGGTTTTAAATTACAGTTCCCTAATGACTAATGAAGTTGAACACCTTTTACATGTTTATTAGCCTAGTCCTCTTTTTATCTCCTGAATTATTTTCATAGCCAGGTCTTCATACACCGGCTTTGCACTAAACACAGAGAGTGGTATTGAAAATCCAGGAGGAAGAATTTGTTTTGCAAGGATAAAGGTTTGCAAAGATAAAGACCCAGAGAATACACAATTTCTAACTCTAAAAGAATCTACCAGGGGAGCCACTTAACATTGGACTGGTGAGTTGACTTATAATACAATTGATTATATAACAAATGTAATCTAAAGGTACACAATATAATGTTTTATAACCTTTTGGTTATCCTGTGCTTTGCCATTAAAGTTTACATTTCTGGATGGTTAAACAAAAACTTCATGATTAACAGTTGAATATCCCTGGAAGCTACTTGCTCCTTCTTGCCAAATGTAACCAGAGACAAAGTCCACATACATTTCATTCATTTAAATAGGAATCTTTATCCACCTGTCTAGATCTCTACCTTGTTTGTTTCTTTTTCAATCAGATAAGTAAATATTTCTGTTGTCTAACTGAGAAGAATAAAATTGGAAACTCACAATACTCTTTTTCCTTCTAAGGCTTCCCATCAAATATGATAATACCTATAATTTAATTATTATTGAGTCTGGCTAAAGTTTCTAGATTTATATTTTTTTAATTCCAGAGCAGTAACTGCTGACAGTATGTCATAAAACCTACTGCACAACTAAACTATAGCAGCATCTCGAGTCCTTTAGAAGAGTTGTATACCTACATCATTTCAAATATTAATTCTTCAAAGAAGTCTTATTGATTACCAACTCAAAAGTATTCCATTACTCCTGTTGAATTACTTTATTTTCGTCATTGACTTAACGTTACTAGATTATTTATTTATTGACTCCCCCATTATATCAGCTCCTTGTCTGTCTTACATTAAGATTTGTCTCTAGCATCTAAAATGGTGGTTGGCCCCTTCCTGGTGGATGATTAAATGAAATCACCATGCAAAGTTTTAAAAGACTTTGTTTTAAAATCAAATTCAGGACGGGTATATACAGTATATTTGAGACATGGTCTCATCAGTAATATCCCTTTAATCCCTTCTTTACCCACTGTCATGGTCAGGTTCATGTGTCAACTTGGCCAAGTGGTGGTACCTGTTTGTCTGGTTGGGCAAGTGCTGGCCTGTTGCAATGAGGACATTTCATAGAATTAAATCATGATCATGTCAGCTGTATCCACAGCTGATTCCATTTTTAATCAGCCAAGGGGAGTGTCTTTTGCAGTGAGTGATACTTAATCTAATCGCTGGAAGCCTTTTAAGGAGGATTCAGAAGAGAGAGGCTCTCTTCCTGCTTCGGCTGACAAGCCTCTCCTGTGGAGTTCATCCAGACCCTTTTGGAATTGTCAGCTTCACAGCCTGCCCTGCAGATTTTAGACTCTGCACATCCACGGTTGCGTGAGACACTTTTTTTTTTTTTTTTTATATTTCAGGTGCAGCTTCATTCAGTGTTCCAACATAGTTACATTACACTTAGGTATTATTGCGCTGTCCATTTTTGAGTTTTTGTATCTAGTCCTGTTGCACAGTCTGTATCCCTTCAGCTCCAATTACCCATTATCTTACCCTGTTTCTAACTCCTGCTGGTCTCTGTTACCAATGATATATTCCAAGCTGATTCTCGAATGTCGGTTCACATCAGTGGGACCATACAGTATTTGTCCTTTAGTTTTTGGCTAGATTCACTCAGCATAATGTTCTCTAGGTCCATCCATGTTATTACATGCTTCATAAGTTTAGTCTGTCTTAAAGCTGCATAATATTCCATCGTAGGTATATGCCACAGTTTGTTTAGCCACTCGTCTGTTGATGGACATTTTGGCTGTTTCCATCTCTTTGCAATTGTAGATAATGCTGCTATAAACACTGGTGTGCAAATGTCGGTCTGTGTCTTTGCCCTTAAGTCCTTTGAGTAGATACCTAGCAGTGGTATTGCTGGGTCGTAATCCATTCTGCCAGTCTATGTCTTTTGATTGGGAAATTCAGTCCATTAACTTCTGGTGTTATTACTGTTTGGATAATATTTTCCTCTACCATTTTGCCTTTTGTATTATATATATCATATCTGATTTTCCTTCTTTCTACACTTTACTCCATACCTCTCTCTTCTGTCTTTTCGTATCTGACTCTAGTGCTCCCTTTAGTATTTCTTGCAGAGCTGGTCTCTTGGTCACAAATTCTCTCAGTGACTTTTTGTCTATAAATGTTTTAATTTCTCCTTCATTTTTGAAGGACAATTTTGCTGGATATAGAAGTCTTGGTTGGCAGTTTTTCTCTTTTAGTAATTTAAATATATCATCCCACTGTCTTCTAGCTTCCATGGTTTCTGCTGAGAAATATACACATAGTCTTATTGGGTTTCCCTTGTATGTGACAGATTGTTTTTCTCTTGCTACTTTCAAGATCCTCTCTTTCTCTTTGACCTCTGACATTCTAACTAGTAAGTGTCTTGGAGAACGCCTATTTGGGTCTAATCTCTTTGGGGTGCGCTGCACTTCTTGGATCTGTAATTTTCGGTCTGTCATAAGAGTTGGGAAATTTTCAGTGATAATTTCTTCTATTAGTTTTTCTCCTCCTTTTCCCTTCTCTTCTCCTTCTGGGATACCCACAACACGTATATTTGTGTGGTTCATATTGTCCTTGAGTTCCCTGATCTCCTGCTCAAGTTTTTCCATTCTTTTCCCTATAGTTTCTGTTTCTTTTTTGAATTCAGATGTTCCATCCTCCAGTTCACTAATTGTAGCTTCTGTCTCTTTAGATCTACCATTGTAGGTATCCATTGTTTTTTCCATTTTTTCTTCTTTGTCCTTCACTCCCATAAGTTCTGTGATTTGTTTTTTCAGATTTTCTATTTCTTCTTTTTGTTCAGCCCATGTCTTCTTCATGTCCTCCCTCAATTTATTGATTTGGTTTTTGAAGAGTTTTTCCATTTCTGTTCGTATATTCAGCATTAGTTGTCTCAGCTCCTGTATCTCATTTGAATTATTGGTTTGTTCCTTTGACTGGGCCATATCTTCAATTTTCCGAGCATCATCCATTATTTTCTGCTGGTGTCTGGGCATTTGATCAGATTTCCCTGGGTGTGGGACCCGGCTGGTTGAAAGGTTTTTCTGTGAAATCTCTGGGCTCTGTTTTTCTTTTCCTGCCCAGTAGGTGGCGCTCGTGGCGCTCATCTGTCTGCGGGTCCCACCAGTAAAAGGTGCTGTGGCTCCTTTAACTTGCCAATCCGAATCTCGCAGTCGGCTCGGGAAACCGCGCGTGGAGGGGGGGGTCGCCGGCCGCCGCGGCTTGGGGGAGTGCCAGTCCAAATTGCCCAGCTGGCCCGAGACGCCAAGCGTGGCGGGAGGACCCCGCTATCCAACGTTCCCAGTCAGACCGGGGAGCCACGTGCGTGGAGGGGACCTTGGTCGCCAGCCGTCCGGCCAGGAAAATGCGTGCCCCTCAGGTATCTCACCGCAGCGGATTCTCCCTGCCTGTTCAGCCGTTCCAGAATGGGGTACGTTGTCTTTTTGGTCTCTGTCGAGGCTCCGGGAGCTGTTTTGTATTGTTTCTGTTTCTTTAGTTGCTTTTCTGGAGGAGGAACTAAGACCCGCGCGTCTTACTAAGCCGCCATCTTCTCCGGAAGTCCGACGTGAGACACTTTTATAAATTTTATATTTGTGAGTGTTTCCTGTCGATTCTGTTTCTCTAGAGAACCCTAACTAATACACCCACTATGCCAGCTTGAAAGGATTCATATCCCTAGAAAAGCCATGTTTTAATCCTAATCAGTCTTGTGGGAGCAACCATTTCTTTTAATCCCTATTTATTACTATAGCTTGGAAACTTGAATAGATTATCTCCACGAAGATGTGACTCACCCAATTGTGGGTATTATTTCTTGAGTAGAGGGAGATGTGACTCCATGCATTCCAGGTGGATCTCGATTACTGGAATTCTTTAAAGGAGAAGCATTTTGGAGAAAGCTTGAGAATGACAAGAGCAGCAGAGACCCAAGAAAGACATAGCCAGGAGAAGCAGAGAGTTCACCAATCAGTGACCTTTGAAGATGGAGAAGGAGAATGCCTCCAAGGGAGCGTCATGAAGCAAGAGGTCTAGTGAGGAAGCTAGCAGATGTCGCCATGTGCCTTTCCAGTTGAAATAGAAACCCTGAACTTCATCAGCCTTTCTTGAATGAAGATAACCTCTTGTTGGTGCCTTGATTTGGACATTTTTATAGACTTGCTTTAATTGGGACATTTTTTAGTGGCCTTAGAACTGTAAACTAAGAACTTATGAAATTCCCCCTTTTAAAAGCCATTCCGTTTCTGGTTTATCACATTCCAGCAGCGTGCAAACCAGAACACCCCTTTTCTCAGCTGCTTTCTTTGGCCCTAAAATCTTTATCTTCAACCAGTCACCCACCCTGAAAACTTTGTTTATATATTTGATGAACACCCATTTAAAACTACATTATTCTTTACCTCCACAACTATTTGCCTAATGAGACAAATCACTGAAATATGAATTTTCCTAAGAGTCAGATAACTAAAAATTAAATTGCTATATTTACTTGTTTCTTTAATTTGTCAGTTTTACTGAGCCATTTTCATTGAATATTCTTATTGGTATTTTAAAGCATCTGCCTCAAATCTGTTTTTTGCTACTGCCATTAATTTGAAATACAAAAATTCTTAGAAAACTATAAATGATCTAACTGATTCTTTATGTAATGTTAAGTGCTAATGGCACAAAATATATTTAGAGAATGACCCCAATTTTATAAATATATGTATTACATACATATTGACAAGAATAGCAACAATATATATTGGAGACAAATATGACAAAATATTAACTAGCAGGGGTATTTTAGTTACTTGTCAAAATCATAGACACCTTTTTCTTTATACCTGTTTGCACTTCTCATGTCATCTACAGTGGGTTATTATTTTGCGTAATTCTTTTATAAAGGATCATGACAGGGAATATCCATTAAACATAACGAAATATTTTTTGGAAATAGACTTGAAAATTCCAACTCTGCCCCTCACTGGTTGTAGACCTTTGGGTAAATTAGGATTATCTAACCTCCCTGAGCTGGTTTTCTCCCTTGAAACACATGCTAATGAATCTCTTCCTAATGAGGATTAAATGACTCCATATGTAAAGAATTTCTTACATTCTATGATTCTTTCCTTCTGCAGCTAGGCTAGTGCAACAATTTATGAGTCCAACACATACAGCAAGGTAGTGTTGATATATATGGTTTGACGGTGGCTCATCCACTAGCAATTACATCTGCTACTGCAAGCAGGCCTGAAACAGTGTCTCTTTCCCTTCCATAATCTTGCGTGTTCGGGTGGCACCTTCTCCCTGCCAGCTCCAGAAGAAAGAGGTGCAGTCTCTTCTAGAGGTTCAGTGAGTTCTTGGTGCACCAGAGAGCGATTGGGATTGGCACCTGGAAATCCCTGTGGTGCAACCACTCTCTCCCCTCTCTATGTTGGGCACAGAGTAATCTTCATCTACTGCCTTTGGAAGGTACTGCTACATTCATACTAAAGGGCAATCTGGCAATACTCAATAAAATTAGGAGTATGCATTTTCAATGGCACCATTCTTCCCTTCGGTATATATACTAGAGAAATTCTCACAGTTCCACAAGATTCTATTATATGTGATGATGGTGATGTGCCACTTATGGCAATTTGAGTGTCCACTATGAGAGGGTAAATAGGTAAAGTGTAGCAGAAGCTCAATAGAGGCAAATATGCCAGAGGTGGAAGCAGTAGGTGCGCTATAATATATAGATCTTAGATATTTGCAAATGAGTGGGAAGTGATGATTACAATCAGATTTATAACCTCACACTTTGACATGAATTGAAAATATGTGCACACAGTTGATAAGTCACATGTAAGACTGAGTGATATAAACATACATATTAAAATAATTACTAATGGGAGGGATTAGAATCAAAATAGGAAAGGAAAGCAAAGGAAAACCTAAAAATAGAATATGTAATAATATAAAACAGGATAGAAGCCCTGCAAGAAACAGTGTTGCAAAAATGACACTAACTCAACCCATTTGCCCTTTAGGTACATAAAAACAGCAAATTTATTCTTCGATTCAGGTAATCTAGTGTAGACAAAAATGGAAAAATTATACTTCTAAGTAAACCATGGATCTCTTCTTTTACCCTCCACAATCTGATCATTCCTTTACTTGTTTTCTACCTGATATACTTGAGAAGAACCAGGGTTCTTGTTCCAACTTCATCATGAGCTAGCTCTGTGCTTTTGGGTGTGATTTAATCTCTCTGAGTCTCATCTCGAAACCAGGTATTGCCTCTCTAATACTGCCTGACATATGAAAAGACTGCCTACTATAGTGCCCGAAAACTGCTAGTTACTGGACAGAATTGAAAAATTGTCAGTCACATAATGGAATATTATACAATAATGAGAATGGATAAACTGCAATTACATACAATCTGAGTGAATATCAGAAATGTAATGTGGGGGGGGGAGAAATTATGACACAAAAGAACACATACTATGTGCCTCCATTTACATCATGTACAAACATGGCAAAACTAGTTTGTGCTGTTAGAAATTAGGATGGTGGTTACTCTTTGGGGAATAGTAACTGAAAGGAATGTGGTTAAGATTCTGTTTCTTGATGGGTGAGTGGATGGTTGTGTTCACCTGCACTCTTCTGTCCATATATACTTCATTTTTTTTTCCTTTAAAAATGAACTAGGTCTGGTATGGAGTAGGTGTATGACTGTTGAATACCAACAAATGAAAACCAGACAACTCCCACTCCCCTAAAAAAAAGGAGGCTAAGAAAGAAAGGGGCTGTTTGCCATCTCAGTCTGGTTGTAGGAACTGAATGCTGAAGAAACATCGTGTTCACCAGCTCAGTGGGACTGGGTGCATTCCCTGTTCCCACATTGATGTCCTGTTTGACTTTCTAGCCGCATGTCTCCCAGTACCTGTGCCTAGAGGGATATCCTTCAGATACCTGTCTCATTTGAGGGAGGCTGGGATCAAATTCTTCAGAGAGAAGTTTCCCAGCAGCTTAAGTCAGTCCCCAGATATTCAACCCACCTATCTGCCCAGCTGGACCCACCAGGAAACTAAAGCTAAAATCTACCCAGTCCTTCATTTTCCAAACTCCCCTCATGCACATGAGGTCTCCAGCAAGGTCTGTACTTGGATTCCATTATCCACTTGATCCTTTTAATTGGAGGGATAAGAGAAAAAAAAAAATCAAAACTGACTTTTTCCTTTGGTAACATTTTATTGAAAAGCGTTAAAGTCATCTAGAAGAAAAGGGAGGGATGAAAGGGATCAACTTTTCCAGGAGAACTTGTTGGCGGCAGTGCTGTGGCTTAGACACCTCCAATCGTGCTCGGACTTGGGCGCTCTGCTTGGTGGCCTGCAGCTCCTGCCTGCCTGGGCTGCATGCTCCTTAAAGTAGGAGCTCTGGGGTGGGCTCTGCTGGTAGGAATGCAGACAGGTCTCCAATGACATGGTTCTCTGTTTCCTGCAAGTTTCCCTCGGGGTCAGTCTGTCTGGTTCTGCTGGGGCTCATGCCTCCTGTAGATGCCGATTCTGCAGCTTCCACCTCTCCCGAGGCTGTCCTTGGCTCCATGCTGGTCCAGACTGTGAGCTGGGATGTGGGAAACTCTGGGCAGGGGTCTCTGCTTTCCTTGAAATGACGTCCACATCCCAAGCAGCTCCAGCATGACAGCCCACAAAAGCAGTGGATCGAGTCCAAGGGGAAATTGAAGCTGTGCTGAAAGGGGTCCCCTAGCCTCGGGTAGTAAGGCAGCGCCCACGGCCCAGAAGGTTCCTGGAATAGCGCCAATGACTTCTGAGACTTTGCCTCCTCGGCTAAAGAATTCCAAGCCTGCTTTCTACAGGAGAAACAGGGGTGTGCCATAGCATCAGTCTCCTGGCCTGAAGAAGCAGTGTATCTGGGCTAAGGATAAAGTGGAGTTCCTCCCAGGGCTCTTAGGATCGTAGGACATCAGAAATAAAAAGGGCACAATGGTGGGTGCTGAACAAAAAGCTGGAACTGATGGAATTGAGGTGAAAATGGACCATCCTAGATGATATTTTTCAGAGTTGAATTGGCTGTACCATGGATTGGAGCAGAATTGTTGGACAAACCACAGCAGAAGACCTGGTAAAGAAAGGTCATTGGGGAATATGGTTATTTGCAACAACTAACTGTTACAGAAAACCTATCGTGGAAAGTTCATGGAGTACACATCTCATGACATCCCCTCTAGATCAGAATTGTTTGTTATGAATGAGGTTCAGCTCATAGAACTGGTTAATGTGGGGCCGAAATAGAATCCAGCTCTCTAAGGGGCTTTATCCTGGGAAGAGGAAGCAACATAGTATCTGGTGTTGAGGTGGGGAGAGGAAGGTAGGTGGGAAAACACCCTCTCTTCCTAAATTGAACTTGCAACTACCTATTTTCATTTTCTACTTTTGAGCATCCCAAACGAAAGGACCAAGTTTTTTTTTAAAGTAGGTAAGTAGATAAAATCACAAACTCTGGGATTCAACTACCTGGGTTCACATCTGGTTCCCAACATTGACTTTTGTGTCAATATCATCTTTAAAACCTTAAGTGTTTCACCTGTAAAGTGAGGATGTGATCATACCTGCCAGAGAGAGTTAATAGGATGTAACATTTCTAACATATGGCATAACATTTCCAAAGTCAAGACAAAGAAGGTGCTCAGTTAATGTCTCTTGGTAAATGTCTACCTTAAATACTAGTAACATCACTGAAGATAAATACCAAAGAATGATGATTGATGAGGTTAGTGTGGAAGGATAATTTTGACTCTTAAGTCAAATTTACAGTGCCTAGAGTCAATTTCTGATCGTTGGTTTTTCAGAAACATTGGTAGGAACAAATATAATTTTGTTCTGTCTAGCAAATAGTTTCATCTTACCTTTTATCCCTCTGTGGAATGGGCTAATTCTATCCATTAAACATAGCCTAATTCAGTTAACAAACATTAAGAGTCTGGTTTGCGCCAGGTACTATGTTAAGTGTTGGGTACACAAAAATGAATAAGGCCTGGTTTCCATCTTCCTAACACTCTGCTGCTAGTTAGAGAGCCAGACAAGAAACAGCCATATATAGTCACATCAAGACCCCATGTGGGTTGACTTGAAGACTGGAACATGCTGAATACTCACTGATATCTTCCATAAAGGCTGATCTTTTATAATGGTGTTCTGAGATAAAATAAGACTAAATTAAACAAACAAGAAGTTAGAAATAGAGGGAATCTGAGAAAAGGCAGTTTCAACAGCACAAGTGGCTGATTAGAAGTTTAGGTAATAGCAGCAGATGGTGGATATTGAAGGATATGGGCACAAGAGAACTATTCATGCATCTCAATGAATGCTAGGGATGAAGAAATTTATGATAAAATGATTGTGCCGGGATAGGAGGGGTTTAGGAAGAGTCAAGCACAGTAACTGTGAAGTCCTTGAAGGCACAAGTATAGAGATCCTCTCTCCTGGATAGACGTAGACTATCAAAGGATTGGGTTGACTCCATTCCTGGCATAGCATTCACCTGAACTCAAAGGCAAGGAGAAGTAGGGGAATCAGAGAGGGTTCTTCCTACATAGGGCAAGTGGCATATCATAGTTGTTACTATGTGACATGTCATAGTTGTCATAGGGCGAGGTACTGAAGGAAAGAGCTCTAAAAATATCCATGAAAAATGAAGACAAGGTGGGCCTTGAAGAGAAAATACACCTAGCCGCATCCCTAGCTAGTTCCCATTTACCTGCAAACCAGTTCCCTCTTAGGCAGTGTTTATCAAACTTTAATGGGGGCATAAGAATCACTTATTGATTGGAGCTTGGTTAAAATGTCTGGGGCCAAACATTCCACATTTCTAAGGAGCTCAAGCTCCCTTCCATAGGGTTGATGTGTGTTCCCAACTTTGGCTGTAATTTGAACCACTGGGGATCTTTAAAGCTAACACCAGTACTCAGTCCTCACCGCAGAGATTTAGTCTTTAAGCACAGTACCTCAGCCTCAGTAATTTAAATCTCCCCATATGATTCTACTGTGCAGCCTGGGTTAAGAATCACCAGTCTAGGGGAATTATAGCATTCCGAGTCTCATTGCTTCCAGTACAATCTCTTTTGTCTCCCTCTACATGTTGCTATCTATGTTAGTTATCCTAGAAACCTTTCCATATCCCCTGCAAAATTAGCTTCTCTTCTCTTTTCAAACCATCAAGGTTGGAGACAGTCTGGGAGCCAAGACAAACCTGGTCCCTTACCGCCTCCCCCATCCCAACCTCACCATCTTCAGTGGGTTTGGTAAAGCCTCCCTCCTACCTGTCAGGATGTCCAGGGATCTGGTGCCCATTGCTGACTTCTGGCTTCTGACTTGCTTTTGCATCTCAGCTCAACCCTCCATCTGATCCTTGGTGGAGGAAAATAACTTGCTACACGTGAGTTTCCAATAGGGAACTTGAGCCATGGGCCTAATAATCTGATCTTATTCCAGTACCTCACCTAATTCCTAGTGTTCTGGTTTGCTAGCTGCCGGAATGCAATATACCAGAAACAGAACGGCTTCTAAAAAGGGGAGTTTAATAAGTTGCTAGTTCACGGTTCCAAGGCTGAGAAAATGTCCCAATTAAAACAAGTCTATAGAAATGTTCAATCAAAGGCATCCATCCAGGGAAAGATACCTGATTCAAGAAGGCCGATGAAGTTCAGAGTTTCTCTCTCAAGTGAGAAGGCACATGGCAAACAGTCAGGGCTTTTCTCTCAGCTGGAAGGGCATGTGGCAGACATGGCATCATCTGCTAGCTTTCTCTCCTGGCTTCTGGTTTCATGAAGCTCCCCAGGAGGCATTTTCCTTCTTCATCTCCAAAGGTCGCTGGCTCGCAGACTCTGCCTCATGGTGCTGCAGCCTTCTCTGCTCTCTTCGAATCTCCTTTCTCCAAAATGTTTCCTCTTTTATAGGACTCCAGAAACTAATCAAGACCCACCCAAAAGAGTGGAGAAATGTTGTCACCTAATCCAGCTTAACAACCACTCTTGATTAAATCACATCTCCAGGGGGATTACAGATTTAAACATACAGTATTGAATAGGGATTATTCTGCCATTACAAAATGGGATTTAGATTAAAACATGGCTTTTCTAGGGGACATACATCCTTTCAGACCAGAACATTCCACCCTCTGGACCCTAAAAATGACATGTTTTCCCCATATGCAAAATACATTAATTTCATAACAATATCAGAGAACCTTAAACCATGCCAGTACCATTTCAAATACAAGATTAATAAAAGATTAAAATCAGTACATAGTCTCATCAAAGTTAGTTAAAGGCATGGACAGTCCTAAAGTAAAATTTTCTCCATTTGCTCTAGACCTTTGAAAATTCATAACAAGTTATTTGCTGCCAACATACAAAGGAGGAACATCCATAAGATACATATAGGGAGGAGGGAACACAGGGGTCACCGACCCAAGCAGTTTCGAAAACCTGCAGGGCAAAGTCCATTAGATTTCAAAGTCCAAGAGTCATTCACCTTCAGGGCTTCTGAAAGCGGAATTCCCACCCTTTTCCAAGGGCCTACACCGAGGCCTGCTTCTCTCCAAACACAATCCTGGGGGACATTCGGGAGACCACCTTTCTCTCAGTTCCACCTTCTCCAAGCATTGGGGCTGTACCTGGGCTCTCTGCCATCTCCGGGGCACATGCTCTACCCCTCCATGTGGTGGGAGCCAGGCTCTCCCAAAACCCAAGGAATGTGCTTCACCCTCTCCAAGGCCTGAGGCAGCATGACTCTTCCACTGCAATAAGGTGGGAGGCCCATCCTCTGCCTTTGAGGCAAACTCACCCTCTCCACGGGCTTGGGTGGGTCCACTCTCCCGGCCCAAGGCTTCTTGACTTCTGAACTCAGACTCCATGGTTCTGCCTCCAAAGTTATTTTTCCTCCAGTGTGTCCCTTCTCTGTCCCTCTCAGTCTTGACTGGCAGTGGTTCTCTTTATACAGGTCCCACAGCACTCTCGTTGGCTTTCTATGTCGTAGCCCTGGCTCATGCCCATCAGACATAAGGAGTTTCCACAAATCCTTTCTGGATAACTCCATGTCCAATCCTGTCTTTCTCTGAAATAGCTGACTGGGGTCAAGTCCTCATGTGGAGCACCATTCTCTGGGGTCTCCCTTTCAGGAAGCCCAGAATTCTCTAGAACATCAACTTCTGGTTTCTTTATACCCAAGAGTTCAGTTCTCAGCCTAACCGCCACCACCCCACCCCAGCCCACCATTCGCATTTCACTATAAGCTGTGAGGAGAAACCAGGCTGCACTTTTGACCTTTAATTTGGAGATCTCTTTGCCAAATATCCAAGTTCATGGCTTTTAAAATCTGCCTTCCAGCCAAAGCCACCAGTCAATTTGGCCAGATTAGCTGCCATTTCAAAACAAGGCTGACTTGCCTTCCAGTCTATAACACATGCCTCATTTCTCTCTAGAGCTTCATCACAGATATCTTTAGAGTCCATATTTCTAGAGTCTCTTCAAAGCATTCTAGGCCTTCTCTATCAAGCTCCTCGCAACACCTCCAAAATCTTCCCCTTATCCATTTAAAAAGCCATTCCAACATGTTTGGTATTTGCAAACCACAGCAGCAGCACCCCACTCTCTGGTATCAAAATCTGTTATAGTTTGCTAGCTGCCAGAATGCAATATTCCAGAAACAGAATGGCTTTTAAAAAGGGGAATTTAATCAGATGCTAGTGTACAGTTCCAAGGCTGAGAAAATGTCCCAATTAAAACAAGTCTATAGAAATGTCAAATCTAAGGCATCCAGGGAAAGATACCTTGGTTCAAAAAGGCCAATGAAGTTCAGGGTTTCTTTCTCAAGTAAGAAGACACATGGCAAACACAGTCAGAGTTTCTCTCTCATCTGGAAAGGCACATGGTGAACACAGTCAGGGTTCCTCTCTCATCTGGAAAGGTACATGGTGAACACGGCATCATCGGCTAGCTTCTTCTCCTGGCTTCCTGTTTCATGAAGCTCCCCAGGAGACATTTTCCTTCTTCATCTCCAAAGGTCGCTGGCTGGTGGACTCTGCTTCTCTTGGCTATGTCACTCTGCTCTCTGAAATCTCTTTTATTCTCCAAAATGTTTCTTCTTTTATAGGACTCCAGAAATTTATCAAATTCTGCCCAAATGGGTGGAGACATGTCATCACCTAATCCAGCTTAACAACCACTCTTGATTAAATCACATCTCCAGGGAGATGATCTGATTACAGATTCAAACGTACAGTATTGAATAGGGATGACTCTGCCTTTATGAAATGGGATTTAGATTAAAACATGGCTTTTCTAGGGGACATACATCCTTTCAAGCCAGCACACCCAGGTTCCTTCCAGGATTTGATTTGGTGCAAGAAAAGTGAGATAATAAATGAAGAGCCAAGCCGTGTAGTGTATACCAAGAATCTGTGAAACTTCATCTTCTGCTCCCAGTGAGCCGCCAGACAGATACTAAGAAAGCATTCTGGTCCCTGCACAGAGTCAGATGAATTTCAAGGAAAGGTGGTAGGTAAGAGTGAAAGCTTGAGGGGAAATCTGTACCTCTGTTGTTCTCTCTTTCCCAGTTTCTAACACAGTGTGTGGTAGGGATGGGAGATATGTAAGTATGTGTGACTGAATGACTATCAATGTCCATGATTACAGAGCTGGGTTTCTAATCTCTGACCCACAGCTGACTGGATGGTAGGTTAAGTGATGCTAGACATTTTGTTTTTTACTTTCTTGTGTCAGAAGTTGTCAGATACAAATGAAGGTGATATATAGATATAGATATGAGCTTAGAGAAATAAATTCATTGGGCTTGAGTGTTTTAGATACCCTACGCTGAAATATATAGAGAGATTATATACCTCCGATGCTAGCATTCCCTGGACAAATATCACTGGTAAACTTTGCTAGCCATTAATAAAGTATACTCACAAGTATCAAGTTAATTTTGATAATTTTACAGTGGTCCTGTAACCTGCCTTCCTCTCCCTTTCTCTGCCTTCTCTGTATACCAGAGACCACCAGTCCACCTTGGCTGGGTGTCATAGCCTCTGCCCAGCACAGAAGACAGGGTGAGGATGGAAGAGAAAATCTGACTGAGATTGGGACCTAGGATTAGAACATGAAAGACTGGACTGATTCATTATTGAAAGGAACTATTAGGGAAGGAAAACTTCTTTAAAAATTCCAGAGCTTAAATAAAACAGGACATTAGCCATCAAAAGGGACAGTTGTGCCACTTCACAACCCTGTGTCTCTACCACTTTGCTCTGCCTGATTCACTAGATTATTTTTTTCTGTTTATTCTGGGGCTCTAAAGAGTTTTTGCTAAGACTCTAAGATTCTTATCCTTTGTAATGGCAAGGTTCACTCAGATCTGATGGAGCCCATCCCTGGGGTGGCCCCTAACCCATCCTGAGTACTTGTAGCCATGAGGGAATAGTGTCTGTATTGTGGTGGGAATTGCCTTTTAAAATTCAGCCTACAAAAATTGTTTATGGTACCACCCTTTCTTTGGTTAAGAGAAAGGAATTGAGAGAAGTGGAGTCGTCTGTCAGAGGTAGGGTAGAAGATGTACTAGGGATGGAAAATATGGTTCCAGGGGGGTGGGAAAAATGGAGACTGAGAAGATGTTCTGATGAAATTTCGGCTCACTTAGGATTCTCATGTTCCCACTGACAATCTGAGTTCAAGAGACAATGACTCAGACTTGTCTTGATTCTTTCAACTAGTCTCATACTGATAGATTTCCCAGCACATGGAGCAGAGGTGTGGTAGGAGAGCTGTTAACTCTTAAGCTCAGAGACTACCTAACCAGCAATGAATGACTCTTAATAAAACCATTGATTCTAGTATTTTCAAACCTGCTTCTTAGTTTAAAGTGATTTTATAGTTTATCACCTTGGTAACAGTGCCGTTACCACAGAAAATTTACTGGAATACGAGTATGCATTAATCCTTGCAGAGAGCCAATATTTGAAAACTGAAAAGGATGAGACTTCTAAAATATTAAGTATGTTTTCTAATTCAGATAAGTTTACTGTTATCTGAAAAAGGCTGAGGCTTTTAAAATAGTAAATATGTTTTCTAAATCAGATACATTTACATGTGTTTTTTTAAAAAAACATGTAAATATCCTTTATGATTAAATTGTGCTATAATATCAAACAGTGCTGTTCAATATTTTCATATCATGGCGCACATAGAAGATCAAAGTATTTACGTGGTACAGAAGATAACTAGAGGATTTGCAGGCGGTCAGTAGGGCTTGTTTTTTTAAAAAATCATATTATGATTCTGACAAAAATACAAACTATTGGGGTAAATAGTTAATACTGAATTTGTATAAGACTTCCAAATAAAAGACTTTCAAATTTTCATTAAATTTAATTAAGTTTCCATATATATCAGTAGAATTATAACCATTATTTGTTGATAGGGAAAAACTTATTTTGCTGAAAAAAAACTTTAGTTCACTGAACAATGATTATGTTTAAGTCACAAGGTACATAACCAGGTGATGGGTTTTTGGTGCTTTTTTATATTATTGAATTAGCCATGTGTACCTTCATGGCTCAGAATGTATTAGTGCCTATCCTGGCAGGGACAAGTCAGTATAATTCCACACAGATGGGGGAGAGGGGAGGAGAGGGGAGGGGAGGGGGAGAGGGGAGGAGAGGGGAGGGGGAGAGGAGAGGGAGAGGGAAGGGGGAGGGGAGAGGGAGAGGGGAAGGGGAGGGGAGGGGAGGGGGAGGGGGGAGGGGGAGGGGAGGGGGAGGGGGGAGGGGGAGGGGAGGGGGATTATCTCAATAGAGGCAGAAAATGTGTTTGATAAAAATTCAACATCCATTCATGCTAAAAATTCTTATCCATTCATAAGAATCCTGTATCTGCCTCCAGGCACAGCTTCTAAATCTCACAACTAGTGATCAAATGATTTTATGAACAGTCAGTCCCACAGTTCCCAATCATAAAAAGGTAACTGTTCTTACTTAGAGCAACGGAGAAAGGAAGAGGCTCTCGCGCTGAAACTCCGAGTCTGCTGGGGCGCGGTGAGCTGCTCCCAGAGAAGCACAGTCTTCACTCCTCCAGCAGCCTGGAGCTTTGCTTGCACCACGCGGTTCTTGTGGGCAAAGAGCAGAGAGAACTCTGGTTCCAGCGGGAGAAGACCTCTTAGACATGGGCCTTGGTTTCCTTCCTGAGGCCACTCTAGCTGTGGGCACTGGCCCCGTTCAGTTCTTCGGGCCACAGTCACCTGTGGTACCCGCTTCCCCAGGCCGCAATTCTGCCTGGACCTGACGCGGAATCACTGGGGCAGCTTCGCACAGCAGCTCACAGCACAGTCACGTGTGGGCCCAACAAGTGCTCCATCTGCCTTGGAATCGGTGACCCCGGGAGGGACCTAAGGACCGAGGGCTCTTAAAAGGAGCTGGTTTCCAATCTCCCAGAACCCAAGCTAGCTTGAATTGAAATATCAGTGCTTCTCAAACTCTAATGTGCATTGGATTCACCTGCTGATGTCTTTAAAAAGAGATTCTGACTTAGTAGGTCTGGGGTTGCCTGGGGTGAGACTCTACAGTTCTAATAAGCTCTCAGGTGTTGCTGATACTGTAGTCTTGGGACAACAAGGTAAATCCTAGTTTAAATTTCGTCCCACCTGGTGAGAAAGGTGGGAAGTAAAAAAAAAAAGTCCTTTTCTATTTTCTATCAACATATCATATCCCCTTTTTGGGGCTGCGTTATCCACCAACTCGCCTATGGAAAGGATAGAAGGAAAGAACTTTGCTTAGGGAGTTAGGACAGATATGTTTTGGGTATGACTATGGGAAAGGTGAAAAATATCCAAGTATAAACAAAATTCTGCATTCTGTTCTCTGTTTTGATTTGTCAAAACATACACAGACACACACACACACACACACACACACACTTGTCTTAAGCATTGTGGTGCAGAAACAGAGAGGGGACCATTTCAGATGTCTGAGCGTACTCAGGTTTTAATAATGTTGGAAAATAAAGGGTTTCATATTAGGCAGGAAAAACTATTTTTAAATTCCAATACAGTTGTTTTTTTAGGTTCAGTGATCTCTATGGTGATGAGTATTAAATATACTTTATGAATTATCACTATCTCCCATGTTTCCTGCTTTTGAAATTTTTTCTGTTTGCTGAACCACCATTTCACAAACCTTAAAATAAATGTGAGATCAAGAGAGTTTTTGTTTCTTCACACCAAGTGGCCAGAATTCACAAGAGTAGAATCCATTTAGCCTATTATTTTCAATTACTGATCAAAATCAAATTCCTTCATTCTTGAGGGGAAATCCCTTTTCTCATGTCCCACTCTCCACCCTATACTTTACTCTTCTTGCTTTCTCACTCTAAATCAATAAGACAGGAAGAGAAGTGGGGAGTAAATCTCAACTTTCCATCACAAATTAGGTCCTTTTCCTGATAGGAAATTGTAGCAAGATTCTTGAAAGATGGGGGATGGATTGTGGCCCAGGAGTATGGGAAAAGCTGGCGTGGGAATAGATGAAGGTCTTGATTGATATATAAATGAGAAATTAGGATTTAAGGAATGATTTTGATTATTGAATCATTATATAAATATTCCTTTTGCTTTCTGGTATATTGGAGTAGACAGAGGGAAATTCCTGAAATCTCTAAATTATAAACCAGTTCCCTTGATCTCTAATAATGATTGTATAGCCTTCATCTTCTGTCCTTGTGATTGTAAAAACCTTGTGACTAACCTTCATTTTACCCAGTTATTCAGTTTTCCAACTTTAGAGTATTGTGATCGCTAAAGACAGCCCCTAATGTTTATTAATGAAGGGTCTTGGGTCAGCCCAGAACTAACCCACCCCAAGTCCAAAGTTATCTTGATAACCAAGACTGGATCTAACCAAAATGGCCCACCTGACACAGGCAGTAGCTTAAACTTTGACCTACAAGTCAACTTATACCTCATTAGAATACTAAAAATCATGTCCATCATCATCTAAAGGCCATCATTTTCTTGAATAGGTTGTGACTAAGCACGTCATCAGTCTGCGCATGCTCATTAATTAGAGCATGTCTAATTACATCAGCTGGGGCCACTATGCTCAATATCCTAAAGCTTGCTCATCTTTTAATTCTATAAAACTATCAGAATTACTGCAGTTCAGAGAGACAGAGTTGGGGCTGATAGGCCATCTGATTTCCTGCTCTAAACCTAGTAATAAGTTTTTTCTCTCTTTGAAACTCCAGTATCTCAGGAATTGGTCATTTGAGTGCATAGGGCAAAAAAATCCACTGCCTTTGTCCGGTAATAGATAGATAGATGGCTAGATAGATAAGCAGATGTATACACACATAAGAAACAAAATCAAAATAAGTTACTTACAGGGATAGGAAAAGAGGAGGGTGCAGGACACTTGGATAGAAGCTAAACTTCCCTGAATATAATTTGTCTTGTAGATTTGGCTTAGGAATATTTTTAATACTTTACATAATTATAAAACCATTTAAAAAGTTATCCTAAAAGTAAGGTCAAAGTCTTCCTGGCAACATGGGATATGACTTCCATGGACGAGTCTAGCCCTGGCCCGTGGGATTGACAATGCCTTCCTGACTAAAATGGGGAAAAGAATTGAAACAAAATAAGGTATTAATGACTGAGAGAGTTCAGAAAGAGTCAAAAGGCTGTTCTTGAGGCTACACTCACATAACTAAGATATTGCTATTTACCATAGTTTGCCAATCCCCAAACAAAACCATTCCTGCCAACCCTAAAGAACACCTAGGACTCTGAGATTCTACAAAAGTACTATGCACTATTATTACTTTCCAGACACCTACAACCTCCAGATGGGTTCCAGGCCAGATAAGTCCTGAAACCCAGAGGGGCCAGCCTCTCCAGAACATCACCTAGTTCCATCCTCCTAACCTATATTATTAACAGCCCTTTCCAACATGAGAAAGTTAGAATGGACATAGCTCAAATACCCCTAAAGATTGGGAGGAAGATCAAAGGAGAAGGTTGAGTTATAACAGAAAAAAGACAGGATTTAACAAATGAGTATGACTGCTGAATCATTATATTGATATTTCTTTTAGTCTCCAGTATCTTGGAGCAGGTAGAAGAAAAAACCTAAAATTGAGGAACTGTAATCCATATCAAACTCTGAAATCTGCCCTATTATTGCGATGTGCTTTGAAATTTATTGTTTTTTGTATATATGTAATATTTCAAAATTTAAAAATATAAAAATAAATAAAACAAAACAAAAAGTAATCCTGAAATTAGATTAAAATCGACAAAATGACCCTAATTGTGTAACAGTGGTGTCATAAACATGTGGAGAACTATTTCAAGTGCGTTTAAAATACAGTTATTTATTATTTGCCCTTAGTGAGACACACCTAAGATGAAATAGAAAACTTACCTGAACTTACAATTATTTCAGCAATTGCATTATTGGTATTGGATAACTGTGTGCATTTTGGGAAAAGGATATAATTATGGTTAAGTTGTTGGAAAGTATTGATGAAAGGAGGGGAGAGAAGAGAGTGGTACATTTCTCTCCTCTGGAGGAAGCTTTTCTTATTTGGTTGAAAATTCTATACTAAACACTCTTTTGTTAGATTTAAACTTTATTCCTTTAGGGCCTATTAACTGTTAGCTGGTATTTTTATTTGAATGTCTTTTGTTTCTCAGCACTAGCTAATTATACTTTTCAGCTGGGCCATTATTCTTATTTAAACCAACTTAGATTTGACATGCAAACCGATATTTTCATATGTATGTCAGGGCTTAATCTGGAAGGTAAATGGTGTGTGACAAGGACATTAATTTTTCCATTAAGTAGGTTTTTGGCTCTCATGTTAAACACTTAAACCAATACATTAATGAAAAGGCTTTTATTGGGGGCGGGGGGCAAAATTTCATTGAGAGGCATCTCCAGACAATCCATATAACCGGTCAAAGCAAATTTTGTTACGTTATCTTCGACCAAATAAGGGTGATTTAAATCGGAAAACTTTAAAAAGTGTCTGGAAAATGAAGGTCAGAGAAAGGAAATGGTCCCCGCGCTGAGGACTCTGACCATTGCGTATTTAAGGCGCATCATTTGTATCCAGCGCTGCGCAGACAAGTTGGCTTCACCGGCCCTGCATCCTCCACACCCTCCAAAAGAGAATGGAAGAGCCTACAGGGGTGCAACGGGGCAGGCCTGGTAGGGGCTGGGCACTGTTTGGGTTATTTCTGAAAGAGCAGTCAGTTTTGGAGACTGCAAAAATGCTGACAGCCTGTGGAAAGCTCCCATCCCAGGATTCGAGCTTGAGCTGCAACCGCTCCACTCAGTTTTCTGAGCCTCTCATATACACAGGAAGACTCTAGGCTTTCTACAGAGCAGGTCCCCAAGTGGGGAAGACCTGCAATGTTTGGTCTCCACCTAGCTTGAGCTCTGGAGCCAAGGAATTCTGCACCTATTCCAGGCGGAATAAGAGAAATTAATCTTTTGCATCTTTGTAATGTGTGGCTCCATTAATAACACCTGGCAAAAGGCTGGCTTTCAGTTGATGCTTGTTCAGTCAATAATTAGGAAGAGATTATGACATTGAAGATAAAACGATCTCATATCAATAAACTTGGTCTCATAAGATACCAAATTGAGGATATCTGTATTTGTTATAGTTTTACTGTGGATCTGATACAATTAGGTAAAATCCATTTAGAGTAGGGTTATATTTTTAAAAGTCATGATTTTTCTTTTCTTCACTGGAGTTATGCTTCTATTCATAATATTGATCAAGTAATAATGTTTATACTTTTACAAAGGTTAAATGTATTTATTATGTGCCAGGCACTGTCACTTCACCTATACTATTTCATTAAATCCTCAAAGCTACTTTGTGAAATTCATGTTTTTTTATCCTCACTTCGCAGGTTAAAAAAACCCAGCCATATTTTAGAGAGGTTAAATGACACATACATTAAGCAAGGGATGAAAGAAAAATCTGAACCCAAACTGCTATATTTAACCTTTTGATAGCTAAAACCTCTCTCCTCCTTTGTCTCTCTCTCTCAATTCCTTGTAATGTAGGAATTCAAAAGTAGAGGACTGTTTTAGTTTGCAGGCTGCCAGAATGCAATATACCAGAAATGGAACGGTTTTTAAAAGGGGAATTTATGAAGTTCCAAGTTTATAGTTCTAAGGCCGTGAAATTGTCCAAATTAAAGAAAGACTATAAAAACATCTAATTAAAGCATCCAGGAAAAGATACCTTGACTCAGGAAGGAGGATGATGTTCAGGGTTTCTCTCTCAGCTGCGCAGGCACATGGAGAGAGCTGTAGCTTTCTCTTCAGCAGCTTCCCCAGGGCTCTGTCCATTCCGTTGGCTCTGTTGGTTCTGGTGGCTCCCATAGCTCAGTGCTTTTTCCCTCTTCAAGGGCTCCACTAGCAACCCCACCTTTAATGGGTGGTGACACATTTTCATGGAAACCATCTAATCAAAAACTACCACCCCTAATTGGGTGGATCACTTCTCCATGGAAACAACAACAAAGATTCCATCCAACAATACTGAATGAGGATTAAAGGACATGGCTTTTCTGGGGTACACAAAGATTCAAACCAGCACAAGCACCAAAGCAAGAAGTTAAAAGACCACAGAAAGGGTGAACTACAATGGACCCCCCTCCTCTCCAAGCAGTCCTCCCCACAGCAAAATTCCCCTTGGAGACCCAGATTCCAATCTCAACCCTGGTACAACCTATGGAGTCCTCTACTTTTGAAAGGCCTTGGGGGCTGTTTTCAGTTTCTTAGCTGCCACAAAAACACCAAGCAATCGGAGGGCCTGAACTATGGTAATTTATTGGCTCATGGTTTTAAGACTAGCAGTGGTTCAAAATTAAGGCATCATCAAGGTAATGCTTTCTTCCAGAAGACTGGGACATTCTGGGGCTGGCTTCTGGCAATCCTTGGTTGTTGGCTTTTCTGTCACATGGCTATGCTCGTGGCAGTCTCTCATGGCTTCTTCTTTCTCTTCTGCGTTCCATTGACTTTCAGCTCCTGGCTGCTTCCTCTGGCCTTCCCTATAAGACCTTCCATATAAACAACCCCAGATAAGCAACAGGACAGTGTGTTAGTTTGCAAGCTGCTGGATGCAATATACCAGAACAGGAATGACTTTTAAAAAGGGGAAGTTAATATGTTACATGTTTACAGTCCTAAGGAAGTGAAAGTGTCCAGAGTAAGGTACAAACAAGAGGTTACCTTCACTCAAGAAGGACTGATTGGTCTGGAACACCAGTGTCAACTGGGAAGTCACCTGCCTAGCATCTGCGGGTCTCTTGCTTCTGGGCTCCATTGCTTTCAGTCTCTGACCATGTACAGGTCCCTCAGTTTGCTTCTCTGGGGCTGGATTTCATCTCTTGGCTTCCCTTGGCTCTCACAAGTTCTGTTTTTCTTAACATATTATAGTGACATCTGCTGGGTTCCAACCGTCTTCAAACAACTGCGTCTCTGTTCTCTGATGCAACTGTTCTCCAAGCATCTACATCTGCTCTCTCTATTGGCTCTGAGGCTTCAGTCATTTCTGACTCTCTCCAAAACGTTTCCTTGTTTAAAGGATTCCAGTAATTCAAGACCCAGCTCGAATGGGAGGAGTCATATCTCCATCTACTCAAATCTCACACCCATAACTGGATGTGTTACATCTCTGTGGAGATAATTTGATCAAAGTTTCTGCCCTACAATATTGAATTAGGATTAAAAGAAACTTCTGCTCCCACAAAATTGGATCAGGATTAAAACATGCCTTTTCTGGGGTGCATAATACTTTTAAACTGGAACAGACAGGCACATATCTCAGCATGGTTTTGTTGCCAGATCCATCCCACTCCAGAGATACACAGCTGCAGACCAAGACCCACATCCACTGCCATCAGGACTTTGGAGTCGACACCCTCCTTCCGCCTATCTGCCCCAACACTGCAAACTTCCTTTTAAAACTTAAGGGGAAGACTGCAACAGTGGCTCAGTGGCAGAATTCTGGCCTGCCAAACCAGAGACCTGGATTCGATTCCAGGAGCCTGCCCATGCAAAAAAAGAAAAACTTAAGGGGGAAAGGAATGAAATGTGACCTCCACCATCCACCATACAGAATAAAACAAACAAACAATCTGAAGTGGAAAAGAAGGTCGAGAACACACACGAATCCATGAGTAGTACTTGCCTTTAGATTCCTGAGATAGGATGCCTGTCAAAGGGGTTCTGAGGTTTCAGCCTGAGAGCCCTTGTTTATTCTTCCACTTCTAGAAAAATTTAAAACTTTTCCTTTATAAAATATTTTCATTTACTCAGTATTTAGGCAATAAATGTTTTTATTAACTTGTACATGTTTTGTTCCCCTTCTCAGCTGTAGCTATAAAGAGAAGAGAGAGAGGAGAGGAGAGGAGAGGGAGGGAGAGCTCCCTTTGTTGAGGCTGGGAGCAGAATGTCCCACGGGTGGGGGTGGGAGAGAGTAAAAATTCTCAAAATAAACATAAAGAAAAAATTAAAAATATTTTATTAAGAAAATCTAGATTCATTCTTTCAACTCTGTTAAAAGAGAAAAAAGATTAAATAAGCTGGGAAATATAAAGTCAATGCTACTATTCTACTACTTTTCATGTTTTTGTTTTGTTTTGTTTTCGCATAGGTAGGCACCGGGAATCGAACCCAGGTCTCTGGCATGGCAGGTGAGAACTCTGCCTGCTGAGCCACTGTGGCCCACCCTTTCCATGGTTTTTGGGAGCAGAAACAGAACACACTCAAATACTTTAAGCATAAAGGAATTTATTTATTAGGTGATAAAGGTAGTATTTGATAGAAGTTGAAGACAGACTTTGTTCATTTATTTTTCTTGTGGTATCATGTATATAACAAAATTTGCTATTTTAGTCCTTTTTTAGGATACAATTCAATGGCATCAATTACATTTGCAGTGTTGGGCTATGATCACAACTATCCATTATCAGAACATTTTCATTACCCAAAACAGAAATTCTGTACCCATTAAACAATAGGTCTGCATTCCCTAATTCCTGCCCTTGCTAATTTCTAATCCACTTATTGTATAAATGAATTTGCTTATTCTAGATATTTTATATCAGTGGAATCATACAATATTTGAACTTTAGTAAAGGCACAGAGTATGGACTGAACTTCTGGGAATGCCTCTCAGACTGAAAAACTGGCTCACCAGAAAACTACTTCATCAAATCAGAAAACAATGAATTAGGAACCTCTCTAAAGACCACGCTGCCCAGGCTATGCCCACAAAACTAGTGAATTTTAGCCTCCTGGGTGATTCCAAATGTTTGCGGGGAATGTGTGCCTGGGATAAAATCATATGTACTATTGTTGAGGGGTAAATGCTGCATTCATCCTAAAGAGCAAACTGGAAAATTTAGTAAAATATGACACAATTCTGCTCTTAGGTACATATCCTAGAGAAAGTCTCATATGTCCCCAAGGGACTAATATGTGTGATTATGGTGACTAAGGGGCACTCCGTGTGTTCACCATGGGACAGTGGATAGGTAAGACGTGGAAGAGGCTCATCAGAGGAGAATATACAGAGGTAGAACAGCAGATGAAATATGCATATAGTCTTAGGTACTTGTAAATGTATGGGAAATAATAAATAAAATAAGATGTATGAACCCATACTTTTTACATGACTTCAAAATATATGCACACAAAATAATAAGTCACATATTACCAGACTGACTGACACAAAAGCCCACATTAAAGTAAAAATTACTAATGGGAGGAATTGGAATGGAAATAGGGAAGGCAGGCAAAGAGTAATAACTAATAATAGGATGCACATAATTATATAAAACAGGGCTGAGGTCCTGCAAGAAACACTGTTGAAAAGGTGACACTAATATAACCCATTCACCCTTTAAGTATGAAACCATAGAAAATTTATTCTCTTTGATCAAGTAATCTAAGTGTAGACACAAATATTAAAAATTACAATTCCAAGTAAAATCCATGGGGTTCTCCTTTTATCCTCCAATTATTCCTTTCCTCATTTTCCGACCTGATAAACTTGCTGAGGCCTTGCGGTTTTGTCCCAGCTCCAGCATGAACTAGCTCTGCGCTCTTGGGTGTGGTGCCAGTAACTGGACCCCACCCCCAGCCCTCCAGGGCCCCAGGGCCCTGTTTCCTTCCCCCAGGCCATTGCTTGATTTAATCACCACAAGCTTTAGACTTAATTTCACCTAAATTCTATCAGGCTCTGTGAGCAACTTGCAAGGCAAGTGAGGGTCAATCCCCACCTATCCGGAGGTTGGCTTCCGATGTCCTATAGGAGCCAGGGCACTATAAAAAGCCAGAGCCGGTACCCGACTGAATCATTTGCTCCTTTTCCTAGACCAGATACATAGGACTTGGCCTGGTCGGGAAACTAAAGCCATGGATCTCAGACCGGCGACCTTGGAAGAGCTGTCCGGGAGACCAGCAAGGCCAGAGCCCCAGGTGCCACCGCGCCTGGGCCGGGCACAGGCCTGGACACTGGGTAACTTCCCAGTGCTGAGCCACCACTGCGGGGAACGCCCCAAGTTTTTCCCAAATGTGAGCCGCGGCGCATGCGGGCTACACCCAGGGCCTTTCCACGGGCCCCGAGACCTTTCCCAAGCCCACAGGGGCCAAAAACGCTGTCGAGACCCGCCTGTCCAGGAGCCAACGCCTGACACCGCGATGGAGCCACCGTCACCTCAGGAAGATGTGGAGGCCACAGACAGCACGGCCCAAGGGGGCCCGAAGTATCGAGGAGAGGTGGGTGCCCAGAGCGCTCCCTGGAGCCCAGGCCGCCCCCGGAAGCTGCTGAAAACCACTGAAAACCACGGTTTACCTCGAGGAGGACCCCAGAAAGGAAAGGCACCGCGCCTTGGTCTTGGCGCACAGCATCGCCCTCCTGGACCGCCGCCCCGGGTGGAGCCTGAGACTCAGCTGTGGGGGCCCTCGTACTGCCCCTGTGGCCTGCTGCGCTGGAACTGTGCCCTGCACGCGTGCGCGCCTTGAGGTCTGGGCCGTGGGGAGTCTTATTCCGTTCCTCTCCTGAATGACTTAAAGCAATCGATAATGTGCTAAGGAACTTTTCTGAAAGATTCGCTAATATTGTCCTGGTTCTTCTCTAGTTTAATGGCACACAATGATTAAAGCCTTTTTCCTTATTCTTCACCAGTGGAATTGATTTTGTGTATGTTGCATGGGGATTGGGAAGGATATATGTGTGGGTGGGCTTGGGGCAGGAAGGGGAGCAGGGATCCTGGACAGAGCTGGAGGCAGAACTCGGGGGCCTTTGGGAAGCTGTGGAGTTTAGTTGAGTGAGGAGAGACAGCTAGACCCTGTGCTGGGATTGTCTTGAAGCTGAGAGCACCCTCCAGCTGAGCAGACCTGGCAGAGGCAGGAACCACCGAATGTTTCTTGGATGGTCTGAAGCTTGTATTAACAAGGGGTTGGGGCAGAACCAGTTAATAGGGACAAAAGGAGCAGCTCCAGCCCTGCGCCCTCTCTCTTGTCAACTGGGGTTCCAGGGATTCAGCTTCTGGTCAGATAAATCCAGGCAACTACAGATTTCTTCTCTGCTAGAGCCTGCCGGGTGTAGAATCTGCATGATTGTACTTAAAGATTCAATAAAATGGAAATTTGAAATAGTTGGGCTGCTTGGATCGACTGTAACCTCTGGAGTGTCCAGTCAGCAGATAAACAAGGGAGGGACTTGTGGGCTGGATGTAGGGAATAAATACCACTGCTTTTGGTTGCTCACGCTCCAGCCGCCGTTTTTTGGCTGGGCGCCTGATCTTGCAAGATCGTGAATAAATTCTTTTCTTCCCAAAGGTGGAAAGGTGCTCCAGCAAGACAAGGAAAAGGAGGATAGGGTGAAGGCGAAAATTTAAAGTAAAAATATTTGATTGGTTATTGAATGCCGAAAAATTAAGTAAACTTATTTGATTGGTTACTGTAAAATTCTTTTAGGAATTTGGTGGCCTTAGGTTTAGGTATGACACTTGGGGGACATAGGATTTCCCTGATTTCGATTTATTTTTATACAATCTATTGGTCTCGGGTTAGCTGCCGGGCCAAAGATCTGGACGCGTGGTCCCTGTGTCACGGGACCCTCCGCGCTTGCTAGCCCCGCGTGGTCTGACTTTTGTCGGCTCCACTCAGTCTGGATCTCTCCCCCTCCCCTGACTTGGGCTTAGTCCGGAACCCTCGGTAACAACTAGCCGGCATGCCTGGGCAGCTTTCCAAGTTTCCGAGTCCCCTCCATTCTCCACATTGACAGTAGTCCCCATTCTTGCACAACCCGGGGCGTTCGCCTGCCTCGGCTCAGACCCTACAGGTGGGCCCGACCCAGGGTTGTGCGGTGCACTGTGCGGGCAGGCACCCCGCTCCCTCCTGCACGTGAACTATATTAAACTCTCAGAAAGACGGGGGGGGGGGGGGGGGGGAGGGGGGGGGGGGAGGGGGGATCCAAACCCTCAGGATCTGAGAGTCAAGAAAGAGAAGGATGCAGTAGTCTTCCAGCCTTGGACTTCTAAACCCCATTCGCTATCAGAAACTAAGGGGCTGATATTTTTCTCCTGGGGGTAGGGGTGGGGCAGAAAGTGAAGGTCAATCAAGAAAACGCTGCTTACGGGGCCAGCGTTGTGGTGGGCGGGTGGGCGACCCGGACACCGCAGCAGGAAGCTTTGGGATGGGTGCGGGACCCGACACCAAGAGTTCTACGAGGGTCCTCGAACGTTCTTTCACTCTCCAGCAAACAGCAACTGGAATCCGCTGCTCAGGAGGTGGCTGAGCCACGCCCAGATCCCGAGGGCACCCAGGGTGGGCTGGGCGAGCCCAAGGGGCCAGCTGCTTGGCAGCCAGTTCGGTTTCTGCCTTCAGCAGAAGCTTTTTTGCCCGGGCAGTCGGCCTCCTGCGCGCTCTGTGCGGGTGCGCCTCAACGCAGCTGCTTCCTCTGCTTTCTCCTCCTTTGCCCCCCCTTCCCCCCAATTCCCTCGGTCTTCATTTACCCACCCACCCTGATGCCTGGTGCACCTCGCTTTTATCCTTTCACAGAGGCTTCAGCAGCTCCGTGTATAACTGCTGCGAGCAGGCGAGAGAAGATTCCCGCCCTTCTGCGGGGCAGCTGCAGAACCTGCTGGCCCTGGGGCGGGGTGGCCGGCGCGCGGTGGGTGGGCGCCGCCGCAGGCTTACCCCAAAGCCTCTGGTCCCCGGGGGATTTTGTTCCTCTAGGGCCACCTGGTGAGCAGCGAACGTCGGAGCACTGGTGGCCCGAGGAGAACCAGCTGGGTGAGGCCAGGAGGCGAGAAGGTATCTGGAGAAAGGGGCCCCTCCCGTTTTTGGTGGCGGCAGTTTCTGGCCAAAAATAAGCTCTCCGGGAGCCTACAATATTTCCTTTCTCCCTTCCCCACCATTTCTGTTTCTTTGATTGTATCTTTGATCGCTCTCCTTGGCATTTTCTGTCCTTCCTCCACCAAGGGCATCTTCCAGGCCCACCCAAACTGGGGCGCAAACTGACCTTTGTGAAGGGAAAATAAACTTCTGATAGTTTAACATTCACACGTTGGGCCGAGCAATGTAGTTTTGTGAAATTTGCATAATTAATACTTTCAATCTGTCTTTAAAAGCGCCCCCGTCCCCTTTTTATATATAAGCTTCTTTCTCCACAAAACCTTGACACCGGGTTTTGTGGCTGGGGTAGTGTGTCTGCGGATTTCAAAAGGTGTGGCTGTAGAAGAGGTAGGTAAGTGAGGGTGAGGAGAGAAGGACCTAGAAGGTCCTGATGGTGGAGAAGCCGTACGGCTCTGCCTGTAAACTGAGGCGGGAAGCTCAACAAAACCTGAGGGACAGACCACACTAGAGGAGTTCGGCAGCGCAGCCAGAGACAGTGCTTAGCTTCCAAGAGATTTCACTGGTGGCCTCAGCGTGGTAAGTCTGGGTGATAAGGTCAAGTCCAGCTCTCCCCACCATTATATCCTCTACTGCGCCACATACAGAGAAATACTTTTTGGTCAGATTTTTCTTGTTGTATTTAATCTTGGGATGAATTGACATATCCTCTGGAGAATTTGAAAAATAGTTGTAAGAAATGTTTGTCAAAATGTTTAATTTGAAGATTTTCTTGTTTGGCTATTGTTTCCATCTCATTTCATATCATTTTGCTTCAAATGTTTGTTGTAAATATTTGTCTATTAATTTTTGATCAATAAAATATGTCAAAGTTGAAGTTCCTTATATTCATTCCTTTACTCATTCACGTAACACTTTCTCCAGACACAACCAGTACCACTGAATTTGAAGCTTACCAGTTCCAGTTATTTCTTTCATGCGTGTGTGCATGTGTACACCAGTAAGCAATATTTGGTCCTTGTTTTAGTGCTTGGGAATTTACATTAATGGTATTCTGCCATTGGGATGGTGAATATCTACTATTAGACTCAAGTGGGTTAGCAAGTTGCTGTTTTTACATAATGCATGTTACATTTTTTAATCTGTGTAACACATTTTTTATCTGTGTCAACCTGATACATCTGTGGTTATTAGTGGGGTTGAACCTATTTCCATTTGTTTCTTGGCCATTTGGATTTTTCTTCTGTGAAGTATTAATCCATTTACATGGCTAAACAGGCTAAAAGCCAGAATCAGCTCAAACATGGAGTGCTAACTAAAGTTAGTACCTTTTTCTCTGGTAAAATAAAGGAAAAGAAGAAAGAACGAGTAAATAAATCATGTCCAGGTTGCCTGCCTAGATGTATACAAGGTATTTCTTTCTTTTAGTTTTTTTAAGTGCAATTTTGAGATATATTATGTATTCACATACCATATAATCATCCAACTTAGGCAATCAGTGGTTCACAGTATCATCATTTAGCTGTGCATTCATCATCACAATCGATTTTTGAACATTTTCATTACTCGATGTGCTGGTTTAAAACTATTATGTACCCTAGTAAAGCAAGCATCTTGAAAAAATTTTTTATTCGTGTTAGATTGGATTCATAGATTAATATTTCAAGACCACTTGCCAAATTGGCTTAGAATGATTCAATTTCTGTTAAATTAAATGCCAATATACGTATTTTAAAGTTTATAAGGTATAAACTTTATAGTTCAAATATTAATGGTGAATGTTTCTGAAAAAATGAGTTTTGGAGGGAGGGATTTCTACTTTATTTTGGTGGGGTTCATTGGTCAGAAATCAAAACTTGGTCTCCCACATCTCAGGCAAGCATTCTACCACTGAACCACCTGTGTACCCCTCTATTTTCCTTTTACAAGAATAAAAAAATCATTATAACTACAGAACATTTTCATTGAAAAATTTAAACAATAAAACCTTCCAAAATAACATGAAATGAAAAGTGAAATTTCCCTTTCTTACTTTCCTTTTTCAGGAGAAAGGGGACGTAATACTCAGGCATGGGTACTTTTAGATCTTTCATATGTAGAAATGCACATATATATCACAATATCACAAATATACTTGTGATATGTTTAACTATGATGTATTTAACTTCATTTAATTTTTAATATTTTATAGTTTTGAATTATACATTTGCTATCCCACCAATTAATATTCTAAAATTGATTTTCCAACATAGCTAAAATTACTTTATCATACCCATCAAGTTAGATATTCCTTAATCTAATGAATATGATATCCACTCTATACTCAAAGTTCCTTGAGTATCTGAAAAAGTATCCTTTTTAGCTTGTTTCTACAAACCAGAAACCAATCCAGAACAATGCATAACTCATTTGATTACGTCCCTTAAATCTGTTTTACTCTAGAAGAGTTCTCTTTTTAAGGATCTTACTTGTCTAAAAACTACTGGGCCATATAGAAAGTCTTACTTTCTGAAACTCTTCCAACATGTGAGTCTTTTAAAAAAAAATCAGAACAAAAACAGAGATTAAAAAAAAAAACTGTCATTCCTGTCACTTTCTCCCCTTCACTTCTCTCTCTTCCTTTTTTGTAGTTTCTCTTATTGGAACTGAAACTCTACCTCTCCTCCCCAGGAATTCAAATAAAGTTTTGGCAAGTATATCTATCCAGTACCATTTTCATTGACTTCCAAGGTAGAGTATTGACCATCTGAGTTCAGTTTAACTGGAAAAAAAAATGGATAAAGAATGTACTGAACTAAGAAAATAAGAATGTTCATTCCAGTTTTCCTTCACCAAGCCAGGTTCTCATCCAGTTTTAAGTTCTGTGGTGTCTACCTTGAGACACCAAAGATGGATCTTCATGTCCTTAATATACTTAATTGACTCTAAGCCTAGAACTAAATCTCACGTGGCAATCCTGAGGTCTTGATTTTAAAGATCCTAATTTCTATTTCAGCTCTTCCTTGACACATTGGCTTACTTCCACTCATGTCCTGTTTCTGATAAACAGCCCTGGATCTGTGCAACTGGAAAAGACAGGGTTCTTCGGGTGACTGCGAGGAAAGTCTATTTTGTGTAAACAAGTTCTTCCATGCCTTTTGGGTGGTACATTACCACATTTCTTATCACCTTATTATAATAACAATTCCTGGAACTCATTGCTTATTTAGAACGGTGATTCTCAGTGTAAAAGCACAAGATTGGATTCTATTTGCTTTGGAGAGAGAGCGTTCTTGAAAAGATCCTGCTAGGATCACGGGAGGGATTGTACAATTCTTTGGTCCAGTCAATAAGGGGTGCTATGTCCCCTCCAATTACTGTTAAAGACAGTAGACAAACCACACCTATCTAAAGCTACAAGCTACTTAATAAAGAAATATGAGGAAGGATAGTATTACACTAATATGTTAACGTTTATATGATCCCCAAAATAATATCAACAGTTTTTTTTTTCTTGTGCTCCAGAAGAGTTGAAAGAGCACTGGGATATGTTTTCTTCCAAAAAGTTTAGGTGGAATTTCCAAATATATAGAAAAGTTCAGAAGTCATATTTATATTCACCTTCTTAGATTCAGCAATTAATATTTTACAATATTTGCTTTATTACATATCTATTAATCTATCTAACCGTCATTCTATCTTATTTTCTGAAACCTTTCAAATTAAAGTAAAGAAATCAGTACTTCATCCTTAAATATTTCAGCAAACACTTCATTAGCCAGAGAACAATATTTGTTTACATTTTTTTCTTCTGAGATCAATTTTATCTATAATGAAATGCACAAATGCTCTGTCATTCAATGAGTTTTGATGAATGCAAATATAGACTCATATGACTCAAATTGCTATCAAGATATATAAAAATAATATTACTATCACCCTTGAAACTTCCCTCATGCCCTTTCCCAGTCACTCCCAATCTCCTCTTCCCCCTCAGAGATAACTGCAGTTGTGAAAATAATTGGGATGAGAGGTGTGGGTAAGTGGAGAACCATATTGGGGTTCAATTCTTGGTTTACAATTGTTGCTCAAATTTTTTACATTATTCTCTTCCCTGTTGTTTGGAGATTAGTACTTCAATGTTACCATTGTATAGAGTTTTCCTTTACTCTCACGGACAATCATTCTTTCTACAATATTCTCCATCTTTGTCTTGATGTGGTTTCATGTCAGTGTTGTGATCTGTTTTTTCTGTCTAATATTTCACCAACATTAGGCTATATTTTTTCTGTGTTGCAACAGATACATTTGCCGATTTTACATTATTTAAAATCTGTATGTTCAGGTATACATTCAAACACTCAAATGTGTTTCAGCGAACGTCATGAAAAACATACAATTCTTTGCACTATAGTGAGTTCATAATGGCCCTCATATTGCCAATTCTATATGGTAGAAATTGTAAACTTCATCTTAAGGAGATGAAGTAAAAGAATTCCCAGAGAACACAGAGTTCTTATAAACAGTCCCTCCCTCACTGTAACTTATCAGTCAATATTTATCTGTTAAAATGAGTTCCATGTGATCATTTATGCTTGTTGGTGCACTAGCTTAAAAACAGTCCTAAATGTGCTGGAAAGATAAATTTATAAATATAGTATAGATAATAGATATTCACAAATAAATCGTTAGCTCCAGTTAGATGGCACCTCTCATTCTTGCCCCAAACTCTCTATTAATTTAACTTTTGAGTCTTTATTAGCGCTGTGTCACAGTACCCCACCTGTCTCAAAGTATGTCCTCCTTCACGAAGCCTGCCCCGTCAATACCTACTAACCTCTCCATTTTCCTACATTCCACCATTTATGGTGTAAATTTGCGTTTAAACCAAAATTGTTTTATTTTTAGCAGGATAATATCCAGAAATGAAAATAGGTAATTTCTCTCCACTCTAATAAGAAAAATGCTGGAAGAGAACCTTGTCTACATTTTCTAGACGTATCTTTTTAATTTTTCAGCATGAAATCCCGTCTGGCTCTCAAATTCTCCACAACCCATTTTCCAACCGAGTTCCTCTTGTGCTCTTTCAGTATTATCTAGAGCTTCCTTATATCCCTTGGGAATGAAAATGTCCTCACTCTTTACCTGAGGAGAAGTTCAGGTCCAATCAGCCACAGGTTCTGCTCTAAGATTCCTAATCATGAGCTCTTAGAAGACTAAGGCAAAGAGAGTAAAAGAAGCGTGGTCCCCTATCCCCACGTCCATAGTGGCTCGTCTCAAGGCAGGCAAACCGCTTCCCAATGCTTCCACCAGGTGGCGCCATTACAGCAGCTCTGAGAGAGGTTGGTGGTTGTGTAGTAAGGGGCATATATGTGTAAATTATGAGATAATATTACAGGAAAGCATCCTAAACGTTTCCAATGCCCTTAGGAGTATACCAGTTAATGAAATGTTATTAACACAGACATATGCTTTTAAAATCTGTAGATTTTGAGGTGGGGTGAGAGAGACAGGCACAACACTTATTTTCTGGAGGACAAATGATTTCATTTCATGCAATTTCAACAACACTTTTTGGAAGCTTATTAACTGTGTTATCCCTGTGCTACGCTTTGGAATATGAAGAGTAGTAAGACATCAAAGAGCCCATAAGCCTCTAGGAAAGAAAAACACATAAAAAAAAAAAGGCACTAAGGGATAGTGTGCTAAATTGAAGACAAGGATTTTAATTAGCTATCCCAGAAAGATTAAAAAGAAAGAAAATGGGAGAGCACTCAGGGAAGATTCCCAGAGCAGGCGACGCCTGAATTTCAGTAAATAAAACTATATAGGCAGAGGCACGAAGGAACAGTCGACATGGACTGGGTAACCAGCCACCTATGAAAAGCTTGCTATGGCTGGGGAGATGGCGATCCAGGCCAGGAGTGGCAGAGGATAAGAGTGGTTACTGAGACAGAAGTTCAATCATTCAGTAGCCTTGTATATGGATTAAAAAGCTTGGACCTTGTCCAGAGATCCGGGGTTTTCACACCCATGCCTACTGGGGCCCTCAGCCAACATTTACAATGAAGAAAGCAGGTTTACAGTTCACATGTTATACTCGTAGCAATAATCTACCTGCACAAAAGCACAGACTTAGTCTCATTTGTTCTTAATGCACACTGCCCTCTCTGTCTCTTTTTCATCATTTTTATTAGGGACAGGAATCCAGACTCACATTTCTTCCTTGATAGCCTCTGAAAGAAAAAAAAAAAAAAAAAAAAAAAACTATGGAAGACTGATGCTAGAAAGCAGTTGTGATATTTGGCTAGAGCTGGATAGAAAATGGGTAGTTATCCAAAAGGCAAACTGGAAAGCTCCCACACCATCTAAAGACACTTTCTTTGGTCTATTGTTGCCATGAGATAATTCATGAAAAAATCATGGGAAAAATAATCCTAATTTTTTAGAAAGACAGAATATTCAGTAGTTTTTCAGTTAAGTCAATGGGAATCACTAAAATGTTTTAAGGAGGAAAGGGACAAATTCATATCAGAAAAATCATGGTAGCATTTCTAAGAAGAATGGATTGAAGGAGGCTATAGGAGAAGCAAGGAAAATTGTTAGGGGTCTATTGAAATAGTCATGGTAATATATTACCCAGATTTGAATTTGGACAATAATAGTGGGTAAAAGAGAAGAAGTTGTAGGAGTATATAATATATATATACATATAGGCCCTTGGTGATTAGCAGATATAATCTGATACAGTTGCGTTTAGTCAACCATTTTATTGCTTTGTTTTCTATTTGACGTAAGTTTTATGCTTCACTTCTTTTCCTTTCTTATCTTCTTTTGAAATACACAAATATTTTTATTTTTCCATTTCTCCTAAAGACCTATTTGCTATACTATTCTTTCAGTGATTACCTATTAGACTTATTAAGTGTAATATGCAGTCTTGATTTTACAGTTTCTCATCTGTCTGTTAAAATCACCATCTGAAACATCTGTAGGTTTAGTTCTATTATCTATTTTTTTCATTAACTATGGATCATATTTTTTTTGCTTCCTTACAAATCAATTTATTGTACGCTACATATTATGAATAAAAGAAAGGCAGAGACTTCTGGGAAGATGGCTGACTAGAGTAGCTCGAGATTAGTCCTGCTCCATGGAAAAGTTAGAGAAGGGACAGGAGGGTGACTGAGGTGGCGATTCAGGAGTCGGCTGACCTAGGAAAGCCTTCTGCACCTCATAGGGCACCCTGCTTGCAGAGGCTGAGGAACTGAGAGGGGAGGGCTGGAGACTGGCGCCAAGGTGCAGAGCTATGGAGCCCGTGGGAGTGCACGGACAGGAACATGGAACTAGGAAGTAAGCCAGGCTGCGTTCCTTGGGTGGCTACCCTCACTAGTGCAGTCCCGTGACCGGCGACTTGCCCTACAGCCCACGTACCTGAACCCCATCACCCACTCCTATTTCTTGTGCTCCAGGCGCCCCCACCCCACCAGTTCCCAGTGCACATACCTGCCCACCACCCCGACCCCAAGTACAGCCCAACCCACCTCTCCTACACCCTCCCAACCACCACCTCCCCTTCCCTGTTCCCTGCAGGCTGTTGCTAGGGCATTAAGTTTGAGGACACTAACCTCCACACCTAGGCCATCCCCACCCTTAGTGTTGCACAGCCTCACCCTTCCTGATCTCAGTGCACCCATTTATGGCTCTCCCAGGCCCATGCAGGCATACAGCCCCCAATCACGTCATTCAGCTCTGGGAACTGCACTGTGCAGCAGCCCTAGAACTGCGTATGTGCACAGGCCTCAGTCTCACTTCCCAGCTCTGAGAAAGTGCCAACCTGCACAGCCAGGTCACATCTGCCCCCTGTCCACGAAGCATAATGCCGACCCACTGCCGCAGCTCTACGCATGCACATAAAGGGCCCTGTGCCTTAGACCAGCACACACCAGGGTTCCACTCCCCAGACCAGTGCACCCACACAGCTATATCCTCCCTGGCTGCTGGGCGCCCATGTTCACAAGCATCAGCATAACATCCCAAACCTGTGCCCACACCTGCCCTGAAACAAATCACTGTACTGAGTGCTCCACCCCGTGCTCTGCTTGTGGGAGATGACTCATAGGGATGAGTCTAGACCTGGCACCATGGGATCGACAATTCCATCCTGACCAGATGGGGGAAAAGAAGTGTGATTAATAAAGTATCAGTGGCAGAGTGAGTTCAAATAGAGTCAAGAGGCTACTCTGGAGGTTGCTCTTATGCAAGCTTCAGTTAGACCTTGTTACCTATCATAACCTGCCAACCCCAACCAGGACCATTCCAGCCGATCCTAAAGAACACCTAGGGCAATATATAAGATTCCACAAGGGTTTCATGCACTAGAGTATTTTTCCAGAATCCTACAACCTCCAGATGGGTCTCTGGTCAGACAAGTCCTGAAACCTAGCTCAGCCTCTCCAGAACATCAGATAGTTCCATCTCCCTACCCCATATTAGTGACAGACCCTTCCAATATGAGAAATTTAAAATTGCCATAGCCCAAACACCCCTAAAGAGAAGGATGGAAAGATCAAAGGTGATGGTGGAGTTACACAGGGAAGACAGGATATAACAAATGAATATGAAAGCTGAATCGTTAAATTGATATCTCTTTTAGTCTCCAGTATTTTAGAGCAGCTAGAAGTAAAAACCTAAAATTGTGAAATTATAACTCATGTCAAACTCTGAAATATGTTCTGCTACTAATTATGGTGCTGTGCTTTGAAATTTATTGCTTTTTTGTATATAATGTTATTTTTCACAAAAAAGTAAAAAAGGTCAATTTGATAATTAAAAAAAAATTAAGCCCTCTAGCCTCCTCTATTCTAGAGCAGCTAGAAGGAAAAATATGAGAGGATCGTATGGTAGCCCTTGACAAAGTCTGGGATCTGTCCTGTAACTACTTATTGGAAAATAAGTAGTTTATTAAAAACTACTTATTAAAAAAAAACTTTATAAGTAGTTTATTAAAAAAAACTATTGCTTTTTTTTATTTCTTTGCTTTGTATATATGTTATACTACACAATAAAATGAAAGAAAGAAAGAAAGAAAGAAAGAAAGAAAGAAAGAAAGAAAGAAAGAAAGAAAGAAAGAAAGAAAGAAAGAAAGAAAGAAAGAAAGAAAGAAAAAGAAAGAAAGAAAAAGAAAGAAAGAAAGGCAGAGCCTCCATATGATGTTATTTGCCTCCAGGTAGCCCTATAGACTGAAGGCTCCTGAGGGTTTGAGAAAAATTGAAGCTGGGTTACGGTGGAACTTTGGTTTGCCCCATTTTCTCAGGAAGGGGCATTTTGTCCTTGAATATCTTCTTTCCTCTGCTTCTATGACATCACATTCCTGTGTTTTTCTTTCCTACTTCATTTGCTATTCCTTGTAAGTCCCATTTGTTAATTTCAGTTTCTAGGTTAAGTTCTTAATTGCTGGCATTCTTCATGATTGTGCCTTTGGTTCTTTTCATCCCTCACTGTGGCAGGACAATATTTCAGTGTATTAGGTGATCTTTTTGTCCTTGCTATCCCATCATTTACTCCCATTTAACCTAGAATAGCACTGACTGCTAGAATTTTCTGAATTGGTGGCAATGCTTCGTGTCTACATTTCTATAATATAACAGCCACTAATCACATGTGGGTACTGAGCACTTGAAATGTGGGTAGTGTGCCTGAGAAACTGAATTTTAAATTGTTTAAATTTTAGTTCATTTAGATTGAGATAGCCAACGTGGTGAAGGAATACTGCATTGGGCAGCACAGATCTAGAGCATGAGGCATTCATGACTTTAAGGAAGAGAGGTTATATTAGGAAAATCAGAGAAAAGATTTATTTTGCTCTTTGTGTGGGGAGTCAGGGCACTGAAGTTATAATAATTCAAAGGAAGAGATGGGTAGATACTGCCTAAGGTGCTTGAAGTTCCTGGTAGGGAGGGGCAGGGGGCATGACGAGGAGGAGGGGCCACTGGGAGTGGAAGCAAGAAGTCTGACCCAGGGTCTGGAGCCAGGTGAGAGCCCCATATGGTCCCGTCCCCACTGGGTGAGCTTCATAACTGCCCATGCAAAGAAGCCACATGAATTGTGGTGCTCTTCTGGACAGCTGCCAGCACATCACCCACAACCGTACAGCAGGAGACACTGTTCTATGCCCTAACATTTGTTCAGTAACAATCTGACTTACACTTAGGTGGACAGCATATGACGTGAAATGGATGCCTAAATCAGCCCTAGTACTTAAAATGTTAATGCTACTTGAAAATTTAAACACAGAGTCGACTTTGTTTGAATTTTTTCATGTTATGCATGTAAACACATATACAATGTGCATTTTATGAGATTCATTATGAGACTTGGCTTATGCGACTGTGGGGATGGGCAAGGTACAAATTCTCTAGGGCAAGACACAAGCTGGGAATTCTGATGCTTTCTCTAGGAGAAGCTGCCTGGCTGAAGGAAAGATGGAAAACTGGTTTATATCAGATGGAAAAGACAGTCCTGCGTGATTTTTAATTTGGCACTGTAAAATATCTTATTAATGCATATTTTACAGATTATGATGCAATTAAGAGCTGAAATATTGCAGACAAATAATATAATTGTAATGGCTTTGTATTTACAGCATATATACTTTTCTAATTGTTTATTATATTTTACCTTTAATTTTTTTTCTTACAAAACAAATTTTGTCAACCAGCCAGCCAAATCCATCTAAGATATTTTTGGTGTGAAACTTGAACTGACCATATTTTATTGCAAGCAAGATGATTAAATTGATGTTCATAAAATATCAAAGGAAAAATGAGATATATATTAATATCAATAGCTAACACATATTGGGCACTTACTATTTACCTAAGTGCTTTTTTCTCAAGGCTTCACATGAAATAATTTATCCACTGAAATTATCTTGTGGTCTAGGTGTCTTTGCAGTTCTACAATCCCTGAAACAATTTTGAAAAATAAACATTTATTTTATTATAAATATTATAAATATAAATATAATGAATATATAAATATATATGAATATAAATATTATAAATGTATAAATACATTTATTGGAAGTCTTAAAAGTAGTACTTATTGCTATTTCAATGTCTAATCTTGAAATAGTGTGTCCCAGTTTCTCAGGGTCAGAAGCCAAACTCAAATTTGTCATCTGTAGTATATCCCAAAATAGGACGTTTAAGCTAATTCTCAAATTCTTTAATAGTTTTTTTTTGGTGTGTGTGTAGGTGTATGGTACGGGAATCAAATCTGAGTCTCCCACATGGAAAGCGAGCATTTTGTCACTGAACCACCTGGGCACTCTTTTAATAGCTTTTAAAAAAGTGACAAATGAATAATAATTTGGCAATCACAACTCTAAACGTAGATTCCATACTTAAGCTTCTGCAAATGCATAAGTTAATAATTCAAGAATATTGGTCCATATCATACTCCACTTAAATTATTAATGTTTCCTAGTTTCAGTAATTACAAGGACAGCAGAATGCTGCCAACTAATAAAGTATTTGAATCAAGAGCAAAGAAGAATTCTCTCACACTAGTTTAGTGGCTTTTGATTTCTAAAACAGTGTATATCCCTTTACTGCTAAATTCTCTGTGTACACAAAATCATTGCAGGAATGATGCATGAAGATGGATCACTAGTCTAGAAATATTCTCATCAAATCAAAGAATATAGATAGCCTTTCAACTTGTCGATAAGTTATATATCCCATAAAGAATACATGAATGTCCAAATTATAAACCACAATTATTCATATTAAAGAATACATCTTAAAATTTTTTTTAAAAAAGTTAGTTGTGGGTTCCTGTAAACAAAAAGCCTCTTTTCTCTGATTCAATTTTCAAAACTTAGATTTTTAAAATTAATCTGTTAATAAAGTATATCCAAAATATATTTTCCTCAAAAAGGTGTCTGAGACAAGGAATGTAGTGAATGAGTTTACCAGTAGTTTATCACATTTTACTAAATGAGAAAAGAGTATTTACAATTTAAGATGATACTAGGCACTACACTACATTTTATTTAGATCAGGACAAAAGAAAAATCCAACTGTTGTTCTCAGCAGACAGGCATAAAATGCAAATCATACCAAGCTAGTAATGCTTTCTAAATGAATTCTGATTTTAAACTGTACTAAAAGCACAAATAGCAATCTTCAAAACCTATAGCCATGATAATTAACCCAAGCAGAATTTCCAAAAGACCTTTACTTAAAGATGGCAAGAGAGAATGGATGGCGTGTAAGATCCACTTGGTTTTCTCCACTGCTGTGAATAGTTCATTTGAGGTCTACTCAGTTATAAATTAAAAAGTCAACATTTTTTTTTAACCCAGCCAGCTTTATCTACTAGGTTATCTATTTTGTGTTAAAAAAATAAAAAGATCAAATATTATAAGCAGTCAAAAAAGAAGTTTAGGGGAGGAGAATTGGGCCAGGTCTTCTAATCCAAAAGATTACGAACTGTCTCTGTTCCATATTAGGAAATCAGAGTCTCTTGGGGATGTCCACTGGTTATTGCATCTGTGGGTTGTTAGCACTGGACTGATTGGAAGTTTGGTGCCCATTTTAGGATTACAGCATCTGAGCATTTCTGCTTTGTATGTGAGGTCTCCAGTTTGAGATGACTGTATTTGGGTGTCTCTGCTTGTTGTGGATGTGCTCAAGGGATCAAAGATCATCAATCCCTTCTTGGGGTAATTCCTCTGTCCTAGAGGAGAGGTTTTGACCGTAAAAGTTTTGGTCTATTTTAAAGAGGAAAATGAATAAAGAACATCTATATTATTATATCTATGTAAATGTTGGTTTCTATTGGGCCAAACAATATGCTAGGATGATATGTCCTTTTTTCATATCCAATTGGTCCTACAATTTAGATTCAATGAATTCTCTCTCCTCACACTTCATTAGTTACCCATAATCATAAGCATTCTTGCTTGCCTCATATTTGGACCTTGGCTTTAGTATATAGATTTTATTGTTCATCTTTTTTTTTTCATGGAGCTTCTAAATGCCTCATTTGATGTTTCCTTTTTTCACTATATCATTTCTTCAGGCTTCTTACTCATTTTATTTTGTGGATTCTATTCTATTCTTCTTATGGCTGCACTTCCCTCTCATCTGGGGACATAATCTAAGCAGACCACTGCTTTCTGCTGCATAAGGTCATCTTAGTATTTCTTTCCACTGTTCCATTCTCTCTTGTATCTGACGTATTCTGCCTACTTGTCTGTCATTTCCATTTCCTTCTAGTTCTCCTCAATTAACTTCTTCTCAATGAATGGGTACATAAGAAGAAAAGTGTCTCAGTCTTTGAATGCCAGATAATGTCTTCATTTTTTGCTGACACTGATTGATATTTTGACCTGCCATAAAATTCTAAATTGCAAATCATTTTCCCATTAGTTCCTCCTAGAATAGGAAACATAAAACTTCTGTATAAATGGCAGAGTTTGTCAATTAATATGTCTTTACTGTGAAGGAAGGAAAAAAAAGAATTGAAAAAGCAAGGGCATAAGTCCTAAAATCCCCTAATTTTCACTGGGAATTCAATTTCTTTAAGGAAGAAACTTTTCAGTTTTAGCTAACATGTAAGTCCCAGCTACCTGCTTTCAGGGAGCTAAAAGACGGGGATATAAAAGACGAAGTGTTATACCAACTGGCATAGTCATTGCATGAACAAACATTTGAATTAACACCCTGATTTTGACACCCTCTTCTCTATCTGCAACAAGTCCTTCCTGTTGGAGCTTCTCAGAGTTTGACATGACAAAAAATACCCCCAGCACTGCATTTCCCCACCATGGTCTGCAAGTATCTCCTTTCTTATCTTTCCCAACTTACAAATATTTATTGGAATATCTCATTTGTCATTGTACCCTCCTATTATCTTTGCTTGTATTGATTTGGTCTATTTATTTTTTCCTTCACTATTAGTTTAATTACATAGTAAGAGAAGACAAACCATATATGCTCAATCTGCCATCTTGAATAAGTAGCTCCATTATTAGGAAGAGCTACTAAGGTTGGCAAGAAATGGAGCAGCTTCTGTGTGGGATTTAACTAAGACATCTTATAATCAAAAGCACTGCTCACGTGATTAGGGGAAAGATGAGGAATCTTTTAAGATAGAGATATAGAGAAGCTCAGGACTTAACTCTTATGCAGGTCCACCCATATCCATTCTAAGTCCACAAGACTTAGGTGTTAGATGGCTCCATCTAACCTGGCCTGGCTTAGAGCCTGGGATTTCCCAGTCTCAGTTTAGATGGTCAATCACCTTCACATTGACCTCTTTGATTACTGTAAGGAAGAAGGCAGAAATTTAAGGTATTTGAGGAATTTCTCTGCAACTCATAAAATCTTGCTGTTTAAAAATAAGCAAGAATTTTGTCATGAATTAATCTCTTATAGTTACCAGACTATACAACACAAAAGGGATAACTTTGACCCAGAGATGGGAGAAGAAAGTCACTTTGTAAAATGAGGCTTTTAAAGACAATTTTATCTTTAAAAACCAGTTCACTATGAACACTTCCAGATTTTAATAATTCTTAACTCAACAGACATTTCATTTTCTTAAATCACCCCAGATAAAGCCAAAGACTCATTGATTTTGTTTTAGAAAGAAAAGCAAAATCCCATAAATTGATTTAGGAATGATTTTAGAGCTCTAAATGGGTAATGCTTAGTGTAATTTGTACTGATAAGATTATCAAATCTTACGGCTGCCATTCCCTCTCATTTGAGGACCTAGGTTTAACATTTTGGGCTGCTATGTTGAGTGCGAAAAATTAAAGGCTATTTAACGTATTCAATATTTTTAAATCACATATATACAGTGATAATCTCTACTTTCGTGTATAGGTATATTCACAAATTGGAGGAATCTAGTTTATGGTCCCATTGTTAGACAAATTAATTCACTATTAGAAGTATATTTGCCATTTTGCAATATTTTCTTTAAATAATATTTTAATTTGAAAGAAATTATAAAGTTTTGGAAAATATGTGGAAATATAAGGAAAATAAAATGAAATACAAAGAAATTCTATAATACAGTATCTGAATTATAAATGGATGCTGTAGTTTTTATAGAAATTGGAATTATAACAGCAACACCATAGAGTTATGAGCTTTTATTTTTTTAACTTTTTTATTGTATAGTATAACATATATACATAGCAAAGAAATTTTAAAAAAAGCAACAGTTTTCAAAGCACTCTTCAACAAGTAGTTACAGGAGGGGTCCCAGAGTTTGTTATGGGTTACCATACTGTCCTCTTAGATTTTTCCTTCTAGCTGCTCCAGAATATAGGAGGCTAGAAGGCTTAAATATTTTTTTATCATCATTACCAAATTTTTTTTTCCTTTTTTGCGTGTGAAAAATAACATAAATACAAGAAAGCAATAAATTTCAAAGCAGAGCACCGCAATTAGTTGCAGAAAACATTTCAGAGTTTGACATGAGTTACAATTCCACAATTTTAGGCTCTTACTTCTAGTTGCTCTAAAATACTGGAGACTAAAAGAGATATCAATTCAATGACTCAGTATTCATGTTCATTTATTAAATCCTATCTTCACTGTCACCTTTGATTTTTCCATCCCTCTCTTGAGGGGTGTTTGAGCTATGCCATTCTAACTTTTTCATATTGGAAGGGTCTGCCACTAATATGGGGTAGGGACATGGAACTATCCTATGTTCTAGAGAGGCTTGACTAGCTTCCGGGACTTATCTGGACCAGGGACACATCTGGAGGTTGTAGGTTTCTGGAAAGTTACTCTAGTGCATGGAACCCCTGTGGAATCTTATATATTGCCCTAGGTGTTCTTTAGAATTGGCTGGAATGGTCCTGGTTGGGGGTTCGCAGGTTATGATAGGTAGCAAGGTCTACCTGAAGCTTGCATAAGAGCAACCTCCAGTGTAGCCTCTCAACTCTATTTGAACTCTCTCTGCTAGATACTTTATTAGTTACACTTCTTTTCCCTGTTTTGGTCAGAATGGAATTGTTGATCCTGCAGTGCCAGGTCTGAATTCATCCCTGGGAGTCATCTCCCCTGTCGCCAGGGAGACTTTCACCCCTGGATGTCATGTCCCACGTGTGGGGGAAGGTAATGATTTCACTTGCAGAGTTGGGTTTAGAGAGAGTGAGGGGGAATTTGAGCAACAAAAGAAGTCCTCCAGAAGGCATATCTATAGGTGGTGTGAGTTTCTTCCGCTACCTACATAAGCTTCACAAGAGCAAGCCTCAGGATAGAGGGCATGGCCTATTGATTTGGATGTCCCTAAAGTTTGACACAGTATCAGGGAGTTCACTGATGGTGGATTTAATAGTTCCATATTTTTTCTCCCATCCCTCAAGGGACTTTGCCAATACTTTTTGATAATCCGCTTATTATACTCTAGGCTGTATTCAGGCGTTACAGTAATCCATGCAGGATTAAAGGACCTCTTTCTTATTCAGGGCTCCCTGTGTTTCAGTTGTTCAAATGAATATACAGGTAGATTGAGTTAGATTATGCACTACAGAAACTTTCAGTTCCAGACCAAATAAACCATTCTTTCTTTGGTCTCAAAGAGTATGTTTGGTTCTAAAATATAGACACAGTCTCCCTTACCCGTGTTCTGAATTACTTTAACCATAACCTGATCAGCTTCGTTCTTATCTCTAGATATCAGGTTATATATATATAAGGTATAAATAAAAATATATGCCTTTCGAAATCTAGAAATAATAATCACCACTCTGGAATAATGTGTCTGCTATAAAAGCTTACAATCTAGGCGCCTGTTTTCTTATAAGCATTTTCTAAAGGTGACCATACCATTGCTTTTCTTTTGTTTCTGGTTTATTTTGCCTCACCAAATGTCCCACACCGTTGCGTGCCTCATGACTTTGCTCCTTTTTGTAGCAGCACAACCTTCGTTCATAAGTATACACCATTGTTCGCCAATTTATCTCTCAGTCAGTGCATCCTTCAGCCTCCTGCATCATATATAGTGCCCAAAGTCCACAGTTCATCAACATTCTCAATTTTAGATGATTTCATTGTTCCCAAGAGAAAGAAAAACAATAAATACACCCTCACCAAATAGGACATCTAAACCTCCTCTTAACTGTAGCCCCTCCCCCCATTATTTACCTCTGCTGTTGCTGTGGTAGTGCTGATGGTTTCTTTTTAAACATAGCCCATAGCATGCAATAGCAGTTTTCTCCCTGTACCCTGGACTTACTCTTTGTTCACAAATCATATCTTTGAAGTAATTCTTGCAAGAACTAACTCATATTTCTAGTGTTAACCAGTGGGACACGTAGGTCTGTACCACCCTATCAGTCTTGTTCATCCTCAATATGGTGATATTACTTGTAGACCCACCAGAGAACCACCTTCATTTCTATCTATTCCCTTACATTGGAGTTCAACCCCATTAGCTAATGGTCCATCCATCTCTAGTTTCTATGTATCTCTAAGTCCCCTATATTGTGTATTATAAGCCTCTGATTATACCTTTATGCCAGTCATAAACGTGGAATCATACAGTATCTATCCTTTTCTGACTGGCTCATTTCACTCAGCATTATGTCCTCAAGGCTCATTCATCTTGTCACATGGTTCAGGATGTCATTTTGTCTTACTGCTGCATAATATTCCATCATATATATATATATATATATATATATATATATATATATATATACCACATTTTGTTGATCCATCTGTTGATGGGCATTTAGTTTGTTTCCATCTTTTGGCGATTGTGAATAATGCTGCTATGAACATCAGTGTGCGCATGTCTGTTTGTGTCACTGCATTCAGCTCTTCTGGGTATAAACCAAGTAGTGCTATTGCTGGTGATAGGGCAACTCGATATTCAGTTTCCTAAGGAACAGCCAAACAGTCTTCCATAGTGGCTGCACCATTATACATTCCCACCAGCCATGTATAAGTATCTCAATTTCTCCACATCCTTTCCAACATTGATACTTTCCTGTTTGTTTAATAGCAGCCATACTTATAAGTGTGAGATGGTATCTCATTGTAGTCTTGGTCTGCATTTCCCTTATAGCCAATGAAAATGAGCATCTCTTCATGTGCTTTGAGCCATCTGTATTTGCTCTTCAGAAAAATACTTATTCATATCTTTAGCCCATTTTTTAATTGGGTTCTTTGTTCTTTTGTTGTTGAGCGTATGATTTCTTTGTAAGTACATGATATCAAACCTCTGACTGATGTGTAATTTCCAAATATTTTCTCCCATTGAGTTGGCTGCCTCTTCACCTTTTTGACAAAGTCTCTTGAGGTGCAGAAGCATTTGATTTTGAGCAGTTCCTATTTATCTATTTTTTTTTTCTTTTGTTGCTTATGCTTAGGAAGCTACCTCCTATTACTAGGTCTTGAATATGTTTCCCTACGTTTTCTTCTGGAAGTTTTATGGTGCTAGTTCTTATATTTAGGTATTTGATCCACTTTGAGTTAATGATTGTGTAGTGGGTACTCAAAAATAGGGGTAAGATAGGAGTCCTCTTTCGTTCTTTTGGCTATTGATGTTCAGTTCTTCCATGCCCAACTATTGAAAAGATTATTTTGCCCCAGTTCAGAGGATTTGAGAGTTTTGTCAAAAACCAGTTGACCATAGATTTGGTCATCTATTTCTGCACTCTTGATTTGATTCCACTGGTCAATGCTTCTATCTTCCTGCCAGTACCATGCTGTTCTGACCACTGTGGCTTTAAAATAAGTTTTAAAGTCAGGGAGTGTTAATATTCCCACTTCATTCTTCTATTTTAGGATGCTTTTAGCTCTTTGGGGTCTCTTTCCCTTCCAGATGAAGTTGGTAACTAGCTTTTCCAAATTTTCAAAGCAGGTTGTTGCAATTTTGGTTGGTACTGTGTTGAATCTGTAGATCAATTTGGGTAGAATTGACATCTTAACTTTATTTAGCTTTCCTATCCATAATCAGGGAATGTATTTCCACCTACTTAGATCTCCTTTGATTTCTTTTAACAATGCTATGCAGTTTTCTGTGTAGAGGTCCTTTACAACTAGTTAAGTTCATTCCTAAGTACTTGATTCTTTTAGTTGCTATTTTGAATGGAACCATCTCCTTAACTGACTTCTCAGCTAGGTCATTTCTTGTGTATAGAAACGTTACTGGTTTTTGCACATTAATTTTATATCCCACCACCTTGCTGAATTTGTTTATTAGCTCCAGTAACTTTGCTGTAGATTTTTTAGGATCTTCCAAGTATAGTATCATGTCATCTACAAATAATGAAAGTTTTATTTCTCCCTTTCCAATTTGGATGTCTTTATTTCCTTGTCCTGCCTGATTCCTCTAGCTAAAATTTCTAGCACAATGTTGAATAATAGTGGTGACAGTGGGCATCCTTGTCTCATTTCTGATCTTAGGAGGAAAGCTTTTAGTCTCTTTCCATTGAGTATGATGCTGGTGAATGGTTTTTCATATATTCCCTTTATCATATTGAGGTAGTTACTTTTGATTCCTATCTTTTGAAGTCTTTGTATCAGAAAAGGATGTTGAATTTTGTCAAATGCTTTTTCAACATCATCACATCAATGATCATGTGATTTTTCCCTTTTGATTTGCCAATGTGCTGTATTACATTAATTGATTTTCTTGTGTTGAACCATCCTTGCATTCCTGGTATAAACTCCGCTTGATCGTGGTGTATAATTCTTTTAACGTGTTGTTGGATTCAATTTGCTAATATTTTATTAAGAATTTTTGCACCTATGTTCATTAGGAAGAGTGGCCTGTAGTTTTCCTTTCTTATAGCATCTTTACCCGGTTTTGGTATTAAAATGATATTAGCTTCATAAAATGAGTTAAGTAGAGTTCCCTTTTTCACAATTTTTTGGAAAAGTTTGAGCAGGATTGGTGTTCATTGTTTTTGGAATGTTTGATAAAATTCCCCTGTGAAGCCATCTGGCCCTGGGCTTTTCCTTGTAGGAAGATTTTTGATGACTGATTGAATCTCTTTACTTGTGATTGGTTTGTTGAGATCTTCTATTTCTTCCTGAGTCAGTATAGCCTGTTTGTGTTTTTCCAAGGGTTTGTCCATTTCATCTAAGTTGTCTAGTTAGTTGGCATATAGTTGTTCATAGTATTCTCTTATGAATTCTTTTATTTCTTCAGGATCTATTGTTACGCACCCCTTCTCATTTCTGATTTTGTTTATTTGCATCCTCTCTCTTTTTCTCTTTGTCAGCCTTGCTAGTGGCCCATGAATTTTATTGATTTTCTCAAAGAGCCAACTTTTGGTTTTACTGATTCTTTCTGTTGTTCCTTTGTTCTCCCATTCATTTAACTTTGCTTTAATCGTTGTTATTTCTTCTTCTATTTGCTTTGGTGTTAGTTTGCTGTTCTTTCTCAAGTTCCTCCAGGTGAGCTAAGTCCTCAATTTTTGCTCTTTCTTGTTTCTTAATATAGGCATTTAGGGCAATAAATTTTCCTTTCAGCACAGCCTTTGCCACATCCTATATAATATAATATAATATAATATAATATAATATAATATAATATAATATAATATAATATAATATAATATAATATAATATAATATGATATGATATAATATATAAATATCTGAGAAGTTATATTCTCATTTTCATTTATCTTCAGTTAGCTACAGATTTCTCTAGTGATTTCTTCTTTGACCCACTTGTTGTTTAAGAGTGTGTTATTTAATCTCCATATATTTGTGAATGTTCTCATTCTTTGGTGGTTACTGAGATCCAGTTTCATCCCATTGTGGTCAGAGAAAGTGCTTTGAGTAATTTCAATGTTTTTAAATTTATAAAGACCTGTTTTGTGTTCCAGCATGTGATCTATCCTGGAGAATGCTCCATGAGCAGTAGAGAAGAATGTGTATCCTTGTGTTTTTTGGTGCAATGACCTATATATGCCTGTTAGGTCTAATTCATTTATCAAGTTATTTAACTTCTTTATTTTGTTGTTGTCTTCTGTCTGGTTGTTCTATGAACAGTAGATAGTGTTGTATTGAAGTCTCCTACTATTATTGTTGAAACATCTTTTGCTCCCTTCAGTTTTTCCAATGTCTGTCTCATGTACTTTGGAGCTCCTTGATTGGGAGCATAAACATTTATGATTGTATATCTACTTGGAGAATTCACTGTTTAATGAGTATATAGTGTCCTTCTTTGTCTCTTATGATGTCTTTACATTTACAGTCTATTATTTTGTCTGATATTATTATATCTACTCCTGTTTTCCTTTGGTTACAACTTGCGTGGAAAATCTTTTTCCATTTTTTCACTTTCAATCTATTTGTATCCTTGTGTCTAAGATGAGTCTCTTGTAAGCAGCATATAGCTGGATTATATTTCTTAATCTGTTCTTCCAATCTATCTTTAACTTGTTAGTTCAGCCTGTTAACATTCAGAGTCATTACTGTAAAGGTGTTTAATGAATCCACCATCTTATCTTTTTTATTTTAATTGTCAGATCTATATATTCTTTTCCTTCTTTGTCTTTTTATCCTTTAAGTTACCGTTACTTGTAGTCTTCAACTCTGTGCCCTCCTCCAGACCTCCCTCTCCTGTCTTGTTTTTTCAGCCAGCAGAACTCCCTTTAGTATCTCTTGTAGGGCTGGTCTCTTATTGACAAATTCTTTCCAAACTTGTTTGTCTGTGAAAACTATAATCTCCCCCTCAATTTTGAAGGACAATTTGGCTGGGTACAGAATTCTTGGGTGGAAGCCTTTCTCTTTCAGGATCTTAAATATATCATACCACTGCTCTCTCCTCCATGGTGCTAGTTGAGTATGAACTCAGTCTTATGTAGTTTCCTTTTTATGTAGTAGATTGTTTTTCTCTTGCCACTTTCAGAATTTTCTGCTTCTCTTCAACATTTGACAGGCAGATTAGTATATATCTTAGGGAAAGCCTGTTTGGATTTATTCTATTTGGAGTTTGTTGGGCTTCTTTGACTTCTATATTTATGTCTTTTATGAGATTGGAAAGTTTCCCCCATTATAACCTCAAGTACTCTTCATAGCCCTTTGTTCCTCTCTTCCCCTTCTGGTACACCAATGATTCTTATATTTGTGTGCTTTGTTTTGTCTATCATTTCCCTGAGATCCAATTTAAATTTTTCCATCTTTTTTGCCATTTGCTGTTTTGAATGTTCAAAGTCAGTTATCCTGTCCTCTATATTGCTTATTCTTTCTTCTGTCTCTACAGATCTGGTGTTGTGTTCCTCTAGTATGTTTTTTATTTGGTCCACAGAGTCTTTAATACTGTGATATCTGCTATTTTTCTATTTATTCTTTCAAATTCCTCTTCATGCTCTTCTACTGTCTTCTTGAGCTCCTTTATGTCATTAGCCATCCCATTTATTTTATTAAATAGAGTTATATGAACATCTTTGATTAGTTATTCCAACATCTGTGTCTCATCTGGTATTTTAATTTGGTCATTAGGGCTATATCTTTCTGCATTATGATATGCTTAGTGATCTTCTGTTGTTTTTGCCACATGTAAATATCTTGATTGATTTACTTTCGGAGTTGTTTTCTTTCAGTAGTCTAAGGTCTTGTGTTTGTGGGATGGTTGCACAGCAGGGAGCAGGGCATGGGGTGGAGCATTTAGTATGGTGATTTGTTTCAGGGCAAGTATGGGTGCAGGATGTTGTGCTGGTACCTGTGAACATGGGTGCCCAGTGGCCAGGAAAGATGTAGATGTGTGAGTGCACCTGTCTGAAGGGCATAGCCCTGGTGTGTGCTTGTCTAGGGTGTGGGGCTCTTTGTGCACATGCACAGGGCTGTGGCAGTAGGTTGGTGTTATGCCTTCATGTGTTGGGGGCAGATGTGACCCGGGTGCACAGGTCAGCACTGTCTCTGAACTGGAAAGTGTGACTGAGGGCCCTGCGCATGTGTGGATCTAAGACTGCCATAAACTGATGTTTCCTGATCCGAGGGATGTGACTGGGGGGCTGTGCACATGTGCAGGTCTAGGACTGCCATAAACTGATGCACAGAACTCAAGGGGGGCATAGTGAGGTGGTGCAACACTATGGGCAGGGGGCAGGGGTAGCGTGGGTATGGAGATTAGCACCTGTAATCTTTGCACACTGGCAAAAGCCTGCAGGGAGCAGAGAGGGAGAGGTAGTGCTTGGGAGGGGTGCAGGAGAGGTGGGTGGGGCTGCATTTGGGGTGAGAGTGTAGGGCGGGTACCCATGCTGGTGGCTGATGGGGCAAGGACACTTGGAGCATGGGGAATGGGAGTTAATGATGGGGTTCAGGTGCATGGGGTGTGGGGTGAGTCGTGGGTCATGGGGCTACACTGGTGAGGGTAGCACATTCAAGGAATGTAGTCTGGCTTACTTCCTAGTCCTCGGCTCCCCTTCTGTGCAAGAACTGGAAGCTTTAAAATAATTATAGACATGAACATGCCTTATAAATTGTAAAATGTGATCCCCCAAGTGTAGGATATTGTTCTTATGGTATATGGTGATTGGACTTATGTAGGAGGAAGATTTTCTAAGTGACAGTGGTTGTACTTGTCAGCATCTCTGAGTTCAGAAGAAGACAAGTGAGAGGCTGAGCAGAGAGGCAGTAAACCCTTAGACCAGGAAGTGAAACCCATCTTTTCTCCAACCTACTCACCTTTGCAAGGGAAACTCATCCAACTCAACTAAAGCCAATGGGATGGAAAGCCATAATCAGGTCTCCGAAGGGTATCCAGCGGTTTAATCAATTTTTCTGAGTGGCCAGGGTGGTGAAGAGTTGAGACGTGGGCTACACATCAATAAACAATAAGAATTTCAACAGATGATTCCCAAAAACCTGGTAGGGTTGTGAACAATTAATGACTCCTATATACATAATTAATAATTATTGAGCCTGCCTCAGAGAGAATCACATAAGACAAAATATTCATCGTTATAAAACTCAAAAATAGAATTTGATCTAAAGACGATATAAATGGTGACTCAAATCTCATAGAGCTACATAATGAAGATGTAAATGTTCTCATGCAACTGTGCTGCATGATTGTGTTTCCCTTTATCAGATTTCTGTTAAACTTGTGGACAGTTGGGTAGTGACAGGAGATTTAAATGTTTCAATAAGTGTTTTCACAGTTCATGAAGACCAAAGGATAGAAGACTCAGAAAAAAAATGGTATGAGTTCTGGTTCTGGGCATGGGGTAGGGGGGTTAAATTATAAAATAATTGTACATTTATTATAGAAACCTTTTAAAAATTTAGAAAAGTAAAAAAGATCCACTATCCATGGGCAAGCATTATTAACAGTTAAGTGGATTTCCTTTTCATTCTTTCTCTTTGCAAACTTTTATTTTGTTTTATCTTCCTTGTGTAGTTGTGTTCAGACGTTTTGTGCACGTAACTTATTTTCTTCCTCTTAATATTGACATAAATTTTTTCTCATAATTCTGAAACCTTATTATCTCTGTGAAAATCCATTGAATGAAGGTAGTATAATTTACTTAACCATTCCTCTATTGTGGAACACAGAATTTCTAATTCTGGTATTTTTTCAATACCAGAAATTGGACTAGGAAGAAAATTTGTGCTTAGAAAGTTATATCTTAGGATACACTTACCAAAGTCAAATACTTTGATCAGAAATTTTCATTGTTTTGTGATAAAGGGATTATAGTCAACACATTTCTTTGTGTTCACTACTCTTTTGCGAAATGCACAATTGTACCCTTATGCATTTTTCTCTGGTCCACAAAGTTGATTTTTTCCCACGAATTTAATTTTGCTACAGTGACACATGGCATCAGTTAGACTTAATTCATTCCAGGGAACTCAAATTTTGCTGACTTTAGTTGATGTCTACAAAGCTCTAAAACAGCACTTCTAGAGTGGTCATGTGCATGTAAATCTCTTGGGGATTTTGTTAAAATACAAATCCTGATTCAGTGGGACTGCAGTACTAACCAGTACCCTGTGATCCAAAGGACAACTTCCCAAATTTATCTGCACATTGCAATCACTGGAGAACTCTATAAAAAACTTATTCCTGGAATCTGGCATCAGGACTTTTAAAAGTTCCCCCAGAAGACTTTAATGTGCAACTGAGGTTGAAAACCATATCTCTAATCATAATAGAACTCCAAAATCCATACATCATAGACCTAGAGCTTGTTATACAAAAGGGACCTTAGATATTGGCTTGTCATTCCTCAAATTTCATTTTGTAGGTGAAGAAACTTAGAGTTGATAACAGACTTAATCATATCTCACAGTAGTTTTTGTTCAGGGTGATTTCCAGCACCACATAAGATAGCTGAGATGGTCAATGCCCATCAACTTCCTTTAATCATGCCCTAATGGGAATCTTACAGCTAGTACTTCTCAGATGAGTTTAGCCCATGTTACATTTCCCATGAGATGGGGTTGAAGAGGGTCTGCTTGAGAACATCTCCCTCAAAAACGGTGAAGACAATGAAACAGAGAGAAGCCTCAGTAAGTTCTCCATCTTGAGAAAGGGGCACATAGTTTGGCCCATTGCCTTTGGACTGTCACCTTGCACACAGCCTTGCAGGCTTGTAATAGTCCATGGACCTCAAAGCCACTCATCAGCTGCTTAGATTCAGTTTCACCAATGACTTGGGGGAATAGCTCATGTGGGGTTACTGATGACTGCATGATTGGGCCACCAGTTAGAAAGTCTCAGTGAAAGTTCAGAACAAAACAGAAATCTAAAGATCAGCCCTGCAGGCCCAACAGTATCGAATATGCTGGCCCCATCCTCTTGGCTCAAGCCCTTCTGTTCAAGCTAAATTCTCAGGCAACATTCTCCTCTGAGGACCGCTGCAGGGAGCAGAGAGTAAGCTTTGTCCGCCATTTCTGTATCTTTTCCCTGAAAACTAAACTTTGAAAATGGAACACTGCTGTACTTTCTTTCATCATAAGCAACCAAATATCTCTCCTAAAACCCCATATGCTCTTCCAACTATGGATTCATTTCTCAGCTCCCTTTCACAGCACAATGTCCAAATAGATTTGTCTATACTTACTGTCTCTATTTCCTTACCTCTCATTCCAGTTTTCAACTCACTCTGACTGAATTTTCACCCCTACAACTGTGCTGAAAATGCTCTGGTCAAACCACCAGTAATCTTCACCATAACTCACCTATTGGCATCGATCTAGCGGTTGATCCTTCCTTTTCCCTTGAAAACTCCCCAGAGCTCACTGGAAGTTCCTTTTGTCTCTATTAATGGCTTCTTCTTTTCTACCATGTCAGGGTTCAATCTTCATCCCTCTTGTCCACCTACATCCCTCTACTTGGATAGTTGCAATCAGATCCAATACATTTAGAAAATGAAGAATCTCAAATCTACATCTTTTTCCCCAGATCTGACCCCTGAACTCCAGGCTCATATATGCAGCTGCCTGCTTGACATCTCTGCTTGGTGAACCCCTCCCCCTCGTCTGCTTTCCTTCCTACTTCAAAAAATGGCCCCAATATTCACTCAGGTGTTTAGACTCAAAGTATAGGAGATATTTTACTGTTTTCTTTTCTTCATATCCCCTGTCCAATCAATCAAAGTTCTGTTCACTATGCCTTCAAAATTTATTTCAAATCCAATCACTTTTCATCTCTTCTACTGCTACCATCTAAACCAAAGAAACCATCACTGTTCATCTAGATCACTGCAATAGCCTTAGATCTAGTCTGCCTGATTCCTTTTTACTTTTTAATGCAATTTTCTTGACTTATATTCACATACTATATAACCATCCAAAGTATACAATCAATGGCTCACAATATCATCATGTAGTAATGCATTCATCACCACAATAAATTTTAGACAATTCTCATTATTCCAAAAATAAAAAATAAAACATACCCCTTATTTCCCTCTATTATTTATGTAATTTTTTTCTTTATTTCCCTACTCATCTGCCCATACAATGGATAAAGAGAATATCAGTCACAAGGTTTCACAAGCACATGGTCACACTGTAAAAGCCAAATAGTTATACACATATCATCAAGTGTATAGAAAACCTTTCACTAAAATTTCACTTGGAGATTTCTAGTGACTGCTCTTTAAACCAGTCTCTGAATGATGGCTGAAAGCCAAGATCTTGCATATCCTTTAGCAGGAAGTAAAATAAGCAGTCATAAGATAAGGTCTAGAACAGCTCAGTAGCAAAAGGCAAGTGGAAAAATAGATTATGTGTGTTCTAACTTGAGTTCATCCTAGGACTTATTTTTCCAGAAATGAAAACTGCACAGAGAAAGAAGCAACAGATCACAGAGGCAAACAAAAGCCCACTTAACACAGAAGCCCACTAAACACAGGTTTTTCTCTGGAAATCTCTGACTAATACAACACCTTTTAATGAATACACTTACTGCTACTTAAAAAAAAAAAATCACCATATAGACAAAAGCACTAAAGATTTAAATATAGTTGAGATGGGCCCTGGCTGGGTCTGCTGCCTTGGACAGCCTTTAGGGAACAGAGACCTTGGGCTGAATGTAGTCTTGTGGGTTAGTAGAAAGGTAGAAAAGCATTAGCTCTGTGTCCAGTCAGAAACATGACCAGGAATATGGTGAGTTTCTTTGTATTGTAAGGAAGGGATATTAACGATATGCTTAATATCGTCTGTTAGTGGAGAATACAAGCCTGGGTGTGTGGAGACTCAAGGCTCCTCTGATCAGTGGCCGGAAGTGCCTTTTGGAGGGATAGGAAAGGCTCTGGGAGCTGTGTTCTCTCTACTTTCTGCAGTATACTTTGCTCCAATAGCTCAACCATATTCATTACCAGGGATGAGAAACTGCTTACTAGCAGAGTGTATGTACATCTGAGTGTTTTAATTCTGCTGATCTTCCAAGCAATGGGACAGTCAATCCCTCACAGTAAAAGTTTTAGAATAAACTCTAAATAGCATTAAGTTCACCAATGTAAAAGTGAAGGTGTTCTGGCAGAAGTTTGAGATGCAGAAGAAGGGAAGAGAAGTAGAGAGAAAAGACTCCAAAAGTCTTTTGGAGTGTGCATGTATCTCCTTATAGGCTTCCATATTGATGGAGGGATAGAAATCTTGCAATCCACAATCTAATGTTCAGCCTGCACTGCTTCCACAAATCACGAGGAGCAAATTCTCTCAGAGAATTCCAAGTCCCTGGTCTAGCCTGGTACCCAGGGTCTGTAGCCTGCCTCTCCCCATTGCTGTAGTGTACTGAAAAAAAATCTTTTTATTTTTGGGTGCATGGTTCAGGAATCGAACCCAGGTCTCCTGCATGAAAGGCGAGCATTCTACCACTGAACCACTCATGCACCCTATCCAAATCTTTTATATTGAGAATTCTGGAGATACTCTAGACTAACTGAAGTAATGAGAAGAAGTTGAATAGATTATTTAAGGTGTAAGTACGCAAGAAAAAGTCTGAAAATAATTCTACAACTACCAACAATTTAGGGTGGTGCAAAAGTAGAAGTAGGTGTGCTAAATCCCCAAGGTATAGAACAGAGCCTCAATGGTGTTTCAAGTTCATAATTAAAAAAAAAGATTATCTGTAAAGCCTATTGTTCAAATTTATAGGTAGCCAAAAGAAGGCCTAAAGCTGAAAGATTTACAAATTGTTATATCTGATAAGCAGGTCTCCAATGTGAAGGGAAGGGTGAAATCTGTTATTTCATATCTTGCACTTTGATTAAAAAATAAAATTTGACTTGTGTTTGTTTCATAGAGCAACGCTTCTCATGGGTGAGTGACCTGTAGTAAAATGGGACTGACCATAATAACCTGGGGTTTAGAAGTAGTTGTGCACACTGCAAGGATGCTCTAGTCTCAGGTTCTTGGTTGAAGGCCAATTGTGCAATCAAAGGAGCTAGTCATAGCAGGGGGAGTCTGGGAAACACAATAATACCAGAGAGCTCTGACAGGTGGGCAAGGAGATGTCCAGGTAGAAAGCAGGTGCCTGGCACTGGTGGGGTCTGTCAGATTACTGGGACAGAAGTCAGGCACCATGGATCAGCTAAAAGCCCAGGCATCAGACTAAGTCCAGTAATTAGGACCTGTGACCGGCAGAAATGATGCACACAGTATCTCAGTGTATTAGCTGCTGAAATCCCTGGGCTATGATGAAGATTGTTTCTAGGGACTTGGAGAAGACTGAGCCTAGAGTGAGCTCAGTTCACTACAGCAATGGGGAGAGGCAGGCTACAGACCCTGGGTACCAGGCTAGACCAGGAACCTGGAATTCTCTGAGAGAATTTCCTCCTCTTGATTTGTGGAAGCAGTGCAGGCTGAACATTAGATTGTGGATTGCAAGATTTCTATCCCTTCGTCAGTATGGAAGCCTATAAGGAGATACATGCACACTCCAAAGGGCCTGTGGGGACCCTGTGGTAGCTATATCAGTAATCTCAATTAAAAAACACAGAAGTAGTTTCCTGTATAACTCATTTGTCACTTATGTCCTTAAGACTTAAGGGCGTGCATAATTGAAATGTTATTTTCTTGCTTCTCTTCTTCAAAAATCTCCATTGTTGCTTCCAGTGGAGGCTAAAGTCATCAAAGTTCCCATGATTGCTGCTGAGAGCAACCTACATCTGGTTATGCCCCCAAACCCATTCCCCACACAGCTCAGTTGAGTAACCAGAAACTGCCTGAGCCCCCTTCCACTTGAGTCCCAGCTGCCACATTTCAGTTCCCCCTTGATAGCTCCACTGACTCCATTTTCCCAGTTCTCTACTTCCTAATCCTTCAGTTCCCTGCTGATTTAAACTCATGTGGTCCTTACCTGTGCCTGCCTCAGGGAATCCAAAATATCCTAGGGAGGTTTCAGATTCGTGGGCTGTGGCACTGTGGTTTGGCATCATTTGGGGCTGGCAGCTGGTTCTCTTCAGATACTTGTGGTCTGTCCCAGTAACCAGGCTTCTGTTATGTTCCTGAACCTAAGCCCTGAACTCACACTAGGCTGGCATTTTGCAAACCTCCTCTTCTCTGATAATGACGTAATCTACTCGGGACTCTTCTCAGGGTCTTACTCTATTGTTACTTTAACAATTAATAACAACAATTAAGGGTCTGGGGCTCTTCTGCTTGGTGCTGGATAATCATGATATTCTTCCGCATGAGGCCTGTTCCCAACCTTCTTTCCATCTTCAGACCTTCTCAACAAAGCCGCCCATCATGCTGTGTCTCTGCTACATGTCTTCACGCCCTCAGGAGATTGTGCCCTCTGAGTTGGATCTGTCTCTCAATCTTCAGGCTCTCAGTCCCCGCCTCACCTTGAAGGGCCTCTCTATATACTCAGGAATCTACTTCTCCATATAAAAGGCCACTTTATAGCATCCCTGTTCCACTGGCTCAATGTCTATCCCCTGGTAATGCTGAAATCAGTTGAGCTGGTCAATGAGGATAGAAGTGATGTGTTGAATGTCAGTATCATGTTTCAGGCAGAAATGTCATTCTGAAACTCTAGTTGAGACTTTAGGTAACAGCTTCCTTTAGCATCAATGTGAAAATTAGTGTTTAGGGTCTAGGTAACTTCAGTTGTACTTTTAAGAAATGTATTCATCACCAAATAATGCCTGTTCATTTACGAAATTAGGAAATAAATTTAGGTATAAAGAATACACGCACCTAGGCCTAATGGTTTCCAAGACCATTTTCTCATCAGAATTATTTGGTGACCTTTAAAAAATATGTATTTCTTGAAGAGGTTGGAACTGCCTGAAAATGTAGAGCTGTTTTCAGTAACCATGTTTCTTGAAGATGATTGTATAATGATATAGCTTTCACAATGTGACTGTGTGATTTGCTCCTTTTGTCTACCTTATCAACAGACGAGTAAAACATATGGAATAAAAATAAATAATAGGGGGAACAAATGTTAAAATAAATTTAGATTGAAATGCTAGTGATCAGTGAAAGTGAGGGGTAAGGGGTATGGTATGTATGAATTTTTTTCTGTTGTCTTTTTATTTCTTTTTCTGAATTGATGCAAATGTTCTAAGAAATGATCATGATGATGAATATGCAACTACGTGATGATATTGTGAATTACTGATTATATATGTAGAATGGAATGATCATAAGTTAAGAATGTTTGTGTTTGTTGTTATATTTAAAAAAAATTTTTAAATTACTGAAAAATATGTATTTCTGATCTCCAACCCAGAACTGCTGAATCAGTTTCCAAGCATGAAACTTGAAAACCTGAGTTTTTAAATTTCTCATGCAAGAAGTTTACTAATTCAAAATCTAGATGAAACCATTGTTAACATTTGATAGATTCCTCCATTTTCTGTGAATAATTTTACTTACTTTTTATACAACATTGAGATAATATTGTGTTTTAGTCATGACTGAACCTCAGCTCCAATTGGCTTAAGCGAAAAGGGAGTTGATTGACTCACAAGTCTGAGGAATCTAAGGCTTACTCTGACTTTAAGGACTGCTCAATCCAGTGTACTGGTGCCTTCAACACTTTAACTTGATTTGGCAGTGAAGGCTCTTCCTAACTCCAGGAAGAAGAGGTCCAGAAATTGTTTTCATTGACCTGTCCTACATAATATGCCAAGAATATGAGATACTTCAATTTGATCTGATTTACTTCTTTGTCCATAAAGGCTGGCGTCAGCACCTCTGAAACATGGATATGTTTCTCTAGAAGAAAGGGAAGTTCTATTAGCAGTAAAATAAGGGGAAGGACACATGTTGATCAGCAGAAACAACAGATGTCCAACACGCATTCACATACAGTTCTGCTTCCTGATTTTTACATTTAATATTAGATACTCAGCACTTTTTCATATCCTCAAGTTTTTTTTTGAAAAATTGCTATCTTATTACCGCAGACTGTCCCACTATGTATGGACATTGTATTAGTTATCTATTGCTGCAAAACAAATTGTCCCCTAACTTAGTAGCTTGAAACACTAAAAAAAAAATTTGTCTCACACTGTTTCTAAGGGTCAGGCATCCAGAAGTGGCTTAGCTGGGCGCTTCTGGCTCAGAGTCTATAAAGTTGTCAGTGGGAGCTACAGACCTTGAAGACTTGACTAAGATGGGAGGATCTACTTCTAAGCTCATTCATGTGACTGTTGACAGGAAGCTTCAGTTCCTCACCATGCGGAGCTCTCTATAAACATGCTGATGCCCTGGCTTCTTGCAGAGTTAGTGATCCATGAGAGGAGAGGGACAGCAAGAGAAAGAGAGAGCATGAGACACAGAGAAAGAGAGAAAGAGAGGGAGACCAAGGAGGAAGCTGCAATCTTTTTATGACTTAATTTGGAAATGATATGCCACCACTTTTGCCTAGTCTAGTAGTCACAAAAGCCACCCTGGGGCAATGTTGGAGGGTACTAAATGGGGTGTCATAGTAGGAGGTGGATTGGGAACCATATTAGAGTCTGCCTGCCACAAACACCATTCCCTTATTGTCAAATAATTAGGTTGGGTCCAATTTGTCAAGAGTTTAAATAATACTAGAATGAACTTCTCGTACTTAAATATTTGCCAACATCTCAGTTTTTTAGAATATATTTCTAGAAGTAAATTATTAGTCAAAGAGTATACAAGGTTATACTTTGGAGTGTTTCCTAACTTTTCTGCAATAGTTATTGTGTAAAATTAGGGGAAATATTATTAATGTTTTGAAGAATTAAGAGCAATTACTGAGAACCCATATGATGAATACAAACAAAATTATATCCTTGCAAAAGGGAAATTTTCTCTATGATATCAAAGAGAAATTGGGGAATTCATTAAACTTTCAGTGGACAAAATTTAAGAAAGCTGGACCAATGGTTCGCTCTGGCAATGCCACTGGGCGGCTATCACATCCTGTCAGCCCACTGTTGATTTCAGCTGCAGCTGTAATGAGCCTATACTTTGCTCCAGCCTTTTGTCTACCAGCATTCTGCCTCTGTCCTTCTCCTATGCTTTGGCAGCTTGTTCTGCCTTTGCAAGTGCAGCTCAGAAGCGCAAGGCACTTCTGATCCATGTGTCAACATGGATGAACCATAAAGACATTGTGTTGAGTGAAATAAGCCAGACACAAAAGGACAAATATTGTGTGATCTCACTGATAAGAAATAATTAGAATAAGAAAACTCATACAGTCAAAAACCAGAATACAGGTTACCAAGGGCCAGGGAATGGGGAGTTCATGCTTAATTGTTAAAGAATTTCTGTTTGGGGTGTTAGAAAAGTTTGGGTAATGGATGCTGGTGATGGTAGTACAACATTGTGAGCATAATTAACAGAATTGAATTACATATTTGAATGTGGTTAAAGGGGAAATTTTAGGTTGTATATATGTTAAATGCATACTCAAGGGCAAAGAACCATAGGCTTATACAGGACATACAGTGAACCCCAATGTAAACCATGGACTATAGTTAATAGTACAATTGTAATAACATTCATTCATCAATTGTAACAAAAGCACCACACTTTATTATGCCAGGTGTTAATAATCGGGCGGTACGTGGGAACTCTGTATTTGCTGCTTGATATTTACGTAAACCTACAAATTCTCTAATAAAAAAACATTATATAGAAAGAAGGAGAGCAAGGGGGTAAAGCCCTTGGGGGCAGTCCTTGGGAGAATGGCATCGATGTAGCTATTCTGCTTTCTGGGGTCCAAAACGGTTCTGGGCAAAATTCGGCACACTACTCAGAAGTCCCAGCAGAACTGGGCATCTATTGCCTTCAGCAGGGATTTCAGTCATGAGAGTAATGCACTCTCACATGAGCTCTTCCTCCTTGCCTGTCCATCTCTCCAAGTTTGCTGACTCCTACTTCCTGGAGTAACGCTCCAATAAACTCACATACCAAGTACCTGTCTCAGGGTCTAATTTCAAAGGAAAATTTTATTTAAAAAAAGATAGAAAAGTAGGTCAAACAAAATAAATCACCATGATTTCAAACATTACATATAAATCATGCTTTTAAATTAAAGCATGAAGCCCCAGAAAAGAAAAAGGATTCTTTACCCTCATTTGAGGTGCATGTGACATTTTATATATAGTCTTGCTGTACTTTTCAATTACTATTGAGAACCATCATTTCCTTTTTCCCTTTATAAAACGCATTACAACCAGCAGCAGAATAGATGTTGACAAAAATACTGCTTTCCAGAAATGGAGTTTTCTTACTTATATATTTCAAAATATCATAAGAATTTTACCTCTAAGGAAATGAGAGTAATTAAGAACCACTATATTTGGCAATTTTTTTTCACCCGGAAAGGTCAGGTCTTTTGGCAGGTACAGGCTTTCAGGGAACTAGAAACTGCCATTTCAACAGAAAGAGTTATATATTGACACATCATCACTGGCCCAAACTTGGAACATTCTGAAACTACCAGTGAGGACAATTTCGGACTTGCTGGTGAGTCCATGTTATAAGAAACAAAGAACAGTCTGAACCCTCCTGGGTTGGCCATGTACTAAGCTGCACTATCAAGGCAGAATCCAACCCCTGGGGAAGTGGTTTCAAATGAAAAAAGCGGGGTCTTAACTCACCCTGGCATATGTGAGGAGGAAGAGGAAGGCACTTGCTCCATCAGTGCCCATCATATTATGGGAATACCTCACTTGATGCATAGATGTCAACATGAAAAATCCCGAGTAAATCAACATGTTCTCATTGTCTGAAGTCACTCCTTAAAAATGGAGAAGGATGTCCATTGACTCATGGAAATGGAGGATAGTTTTAGATTTAGATTTTAGCCTCCTTAAAATTCTCCGCAGTCAAAAAGGATGCTGGCCAGCCTCTCTGTCCACCTGCCTATTAAAACATGCGTCAGAGCTTATTTGACAACACAGATCTCAAGGGATTCAGCAGAAAGACTTAACTTCCTGTGGTTCAATATATATTAAAAGCTTAAAATAAAATGTAGAAGAAAACATTAATACTTAAACACTATGAATATTTAGGCGAAATCAAAACTACTTTTGCTATTCAAGGAGCTTCTTTAATTTATGTTTGGATTTTTCACATATTGGATTTCCTGGTGAGTCACAAATCATCCGTGTCACTAAAACGAAATGACCTAATTTTAGTTAAAAGCAAAAGGAGTCTAGTTAAAGTAGGAAAATGAAGATTTAAGTGTTTTTGTTTTAAAAATATATAATCTTAAAGAAACTCCTTAAACTTTCATTGCTATTCAAGAACCCTTGCATATGTGAAGACCCCAGAGTAAGAGACACTGGTTGGATAATAGCTTCTATTCCTTGGACGTCTTCCTGTCTGAGCCATTTGCTGCAACTGAAGTGTAGGGCGCGGGTATTGCGACATTATCACTCTTCCAATGTCTGACCACCTGGAAACCTAAAGATCATAAAACAGCTTCAGAGGGAAGCTTGACTGTTGTGAGATGAGTTCAAGCAAAGTCCAATCCGGAGATCACTTACTTCCAAGTAGATTCTGCAGAGAAAAGTGTTTGATTAAGATTTAGAGACAGAAGTTTCCCTTTGGAAACAGCCTGTCTGCTGTTTCTACCTGTGCTGGAAACTAATGATCAACTGGGTGGCAGACCATCAGGAGACGCTATTTGAGAGGCTCGACGATGGAAAATTTTAGTCTTTCTGCTTTCTACTCTCTGGGCTCCCGAATCCCCACATGTTCTACCCCCTTTCCATCTCCCTGATAAATGCTTGTCTTGCTCCAAGAAGTTTCAGTCCATAAAGAAGTAAAATAGGAAATCCCCGAACACAGTCATTTTCACCTTTTCTTTCTCTACACATGCACACTCATATGCGCGCGCACACACACACACACACACACACACACACACACACTCTTTGTATGAGCAATAAAACAGGGTGCAGCACATGGCTTTCCAGTCTAAGCCTGCAAACCTGCTTTTCCATTTTTTACCTCCAATGATTTCAAGGGTGAACTCTACTTAAAAAGAGCTGACTATGCTCTTTTTAGGAAAGAGACAGCCATGCTCTCTTCTCTTTTCTCATTGAAAGAACTAAATGCTGAATCCTCAATTTTTTATAGTGGAGCCTGTTTGTCTTTTTTCCAGATCTAACACCCAGATTTGAGAAGGTGTTGGCTTTAGTCCTTAGAATAAATTTAACAGGTTTTTCTTCTCTTAGGTCTCCCTTAGAAACAAACAAACAAACCAAAATAAATAAATAAATAAATAAATAACATCCAAAGCAGAGTTATTTTTTGCACTCTGGGTAGTTAAATTTAAGATTATATTAACTCAAAAAATTTGTGAATATGTATCTGTGTCAAGAGAGCAGAAGCTGGGATCCCAGAATAAATCTGTCAGTGGAGCAGAGACCACCTTGTTCCTACATAACAATTTTGTTTTTGTTTTGTTGTTGTTTTTAACTGCATGGGTGATAATGAAGGGCGAATTGTTGTAACTCGACACTGAGCAATTTTCAGGGCTAGGCTTTTTCCTCCTCTTGTCCTTACTTCATTCCTGTCTCCTTTTTCTTTTTGAAGTTGGTTCACAGTGTGAGGATTATTAGAAACTGACTATACCAGCAAGGGAACCCCCATTGCAGGGATTCTGCTTTTGTCCCAAGACACCTGTGCTGCCCTGTGCCTGTCATTTTCTGTGCCCCTCCAACTTACCAGGAGTCCCCTAGCTTTAGAAAGTCAAATCTTTTAAGAGAACTTGATTGAATAGCCAAGAAGGGCTTGATGGTTTGAGCTCTCTGTTCAAGTCTAGCCTTTGACCGAGCTCCCCATGTGCTCTTGAATTTAGCAGGTCTCAGATAGAATTACCAAAGATGTGAAGCTAACCAGCCTTCACTTTCTCCTCCTTAGAAGGATTTTCTTCCTAAGGCTCCTTGAACTCTCAAAATCTCTCCAGTAATCTGAAATTAAATGACTGATCACAGCTTAACCAATGATAATAGCAAGTAGCAGTAACTGCAGTCTAACTAGGGTATGGAAGGCATGCACTGGCTTTGTTAGATGCCATCTCATTGAATTCTCAAGGTCACCTTTGCAGCTTATTATTTGATTTTGTGGACGATGAAACTAAGGTTTGGTGAAGTGCAGTTGTTTCTCCAAGATCACTCACCTACTACAGCCTAGAGGCCTGTCTGATTCTGGTGCCTGCAGTTTGTTCCCTGCAGAACACTGTAAGAACGATCTGACTTCTACAGGCATTGCAGGATAAGTATACCCCAATGCAGCAGATGTAGTAGTATGAGACACTGGGTTTGAGTGTGATGGCTAGGCTATCACGTATGTGCATGACTAGGAAAGTTAACTAACCTTTCAGGGACTGGGTTACATCACACTAAGTCCCCCTGCCTCACCAGTGTTGTTACCAGATTCTAGCCAAAAGGAGGAAGCAGGTATTGACCTGATAGCTCCTGGGTCAGGGGAAGATTAAGTAGTGGATGGCAGGGTGATCAGATTTTCTAGCATTCTTGAAGGCTAAGCCACAGCAGGCCTGACTCTGAAAAACTGCCCATGTGGATAAAGGAAGTGTACCTGCAGCAGGGTGAGAAAATGTCTTACTGTATCACCAGAGGGTACCTTGAGCTCCAGTAGCTGGAATAAGGGCTGCCTGGCCTTGTTGCCTTGAGGGTCTGGAGCCTCTATTCTGAGCACTCACTGCAACTCCCTCTGCCCAGTGTACTTCCTCCCTATTTCTGCCTGCTCCTGATCTTGACCTAAAGTTTGGTTGTCTCTTGGGTCTCCATAGCCCTCAGCATCCCTCCAATGGAGTCACCAGTGTCTGGAGCAGGGTGCAGGTGCAGGCATAAGGAAGGAATTGGGGTCTCATCTCCACCCAAATGGATTCTCCTGGTAGTCCTGGGGAACCAGATCTCTCTGTTTTTGGCAGTCTCTTGTCCCTGTGCTACAGAGGCCCTTTCTTTCCTCACCCTTCCCAACAGTCTGGTCCTTCTCACCTGGATTTCCCCAGAGCATCTGAGACTTTCTGCATCTACCTACAACTCCCCCAGCAGAACATATTCCTAAATGGAAAGTGGAAATGTGCCTGGGCCTACAAGCTACTCTCTGGGTCCCCAAATAACAGTAAACTTACCATTTGTCAAAGGTCTGTTAAAGCCCCAGGCACATTAAGAGTAATCCTAGATAGGGTCTCCAGTAATTTATTTCTCACTGCCCTTCTGCTCAGCTATGTTTACTCCATTTGCTTATAAGGGAAATGATGCTCAGAGAATTTGAGTTGCCCAAAGTTATCCTGCTGAGACAATATTGAAACCCAGTTTTCTCAATTAAAAGAATGATATTGCTTTTCCAAGGCTATTTATCCTGAACTTGCTTTCTTAGCTAAAAATTAAAACGAGTTCAGATTAGATTTAGAGACCCTCCAATGGGATATTTTCAAGTTGGAATAGTTCTGAATGAGCTGAGCCCTTCTTTCACAAGCTCTTTCCCCATCTCCTACAGGCCCCAACTTGGTAGATCTCAACCAGCTGTTAGGAAAGAAGTAATGTGATGAAATCGGCCATGCTAATCAGGCTGCTTTCTTTGACCATCTGCATTTGTGTTTGTTGCATTTTTTTTTCTTCCATGGTGCAAGAAGTGAAAGGCCTCAAGTGATGGAGGAATTTCCTGTTTTCCCTATCACTGTTTGTATGTAGAGTGTCAGCATATGCTTTCTAATTTGACAAGCACCATTCTTTTCCTTATTGTTTTCTTCTGGAGCCAGCCACAACAGGCCCAATTTTCCTATTTGCCTCACCCATGGGGTAAAAACCTACTCTTGCCTGAACTCTGTCCCTCCGGCACAGTGTGATTGCTTGTTAACTTCTCTCTCCACTTTAAGCACAGGCTTTGTAAAGGAAGGCAATTTGCCCAGAGGAACCTCGACTTGGTGCGGTTTCTAACAGAGAGGTTTTGCTGATTCCTCTGAAATGTGCTGGGAGTAGTGTAGTGAGACCCAACCGGGAAGGAGGTTTCTGTGAACAAGGGCACGCATTCTCGGTGGTGGTGAAGAGGACTCTTGGTCTTTTATTGCACAAGTTGGCAAACTACCGATCTGGAATCCAAAGTTAAGTCTGCGTTTCAAGTGCCCATATTCTTGAAAAGACTTGGAGCTCTAAGGTCCAAAACCCGACCTCATGATGCCCACTCCCTGTCAGTCAGTAGTGCTGGGTCAGCCCCTTCGCCCCAGGAATTGGCTCAATTTCCGTTTCCTTTGGGGAGTTGCTCTTTCTCTTCCCGGGCTTCCTTATCAGACCACTGAGGAGAAGGAAGCAGGGCCCTGGGGCCACAGCCCCACCTCCAGTTATAAACAGGAACTGGATGGGCGCAGGTTTCGGCCTGGGGAGGGGTCAGGAACCAGGAGTTGGTCCAGGGAAGCCCCCTGGTGAGCCATCTACCAAGCTGTTTCTTTAAGACCTCTCGGGAGGCCTGCCGCCCTGCTCGGGCATCGGGTATCGTCTGGAAGATAACTGAATGCTGGGCCTCCCTGCCTCTCCGGGTCCGTCCCCTCCTCCTCCCCTGGCAGAGGGAGAATATTTCTCACAGCGCCCTTTGATGGGCTGGGCCCTGTGCCGGATGTTGCAGCCCCAAAACGAGCGAGCGCACCATAGGCCTTTCCGCAAGAGCATGAACCGGGAACTGGAGGAGACAGTGGTGATGGCTAGAGATTAGCTCATAATCAGGACTCAGATAGTTGTCTGTCATGAGGGAGGTCAAGGACAGTTCAAAAACAGCAGAAACTGAAACCATACATAGTAGAGTTTTTATGCAGCTGGAGCCTTTGACCCGCCAACCTAACATTAACAGGCAATCCATTCTTGTCCCTTTTTATGATGGGATCCTATCTGGGAAACGCACAACCAGACACTGAAGACATTCATCAAACTGGTTTTGCCGATATGCTAAGACCATAAAAAGTGTCCACAGTGACATCATAATCAAGAGGACAGCCAGCCTCCCAAAAGCACCCACTACTCATCTCCACTCCACTTGCCACGTCACGTCACCATGTCCTACCACCTCATGGGGCAAGACCACTCACTGTCCATGGCATAAAACAGAATAAACCATGAAACACAATAGGATGGGACATCTGCTACTTAAACTGTGAAACCACAGTCACAGCTCTGTGTTTGGCAACAGAATAAATATCATGCGTGAGTGTGGAATTTTAAACAGTAAAAATAAAAAGAAAAGAATGAGGGATTGTACGGACCCACTCCTGCATTCAATGATTCCCTTCTCATCTCAGAAAGTCCCTATTGCAAGGGGGAGTAGACGTGGGGGACGGGTCCCATTTTGACCCAAGATGGGGTGGTAGGGCTCCTGGCACCCCAGTTCGGGCAGCTTCTGTTTTGCTGGGGCTCAGGTCTCCAGTTTCAGAACGAGGGTCCAGGGAAGCTGGGACTTTTCCTGACTTGCCTGCCTTTTGTTTTTTTAAATAAGGGAATGCAGCTTTTCGACAAAGATGTTGCTGTCTCTGTGTGATTCTCTAGAAGAAGTATTTCAAGAGAGTGGCAGGTCTGTTGTTGGTAATATTTTAATCATTAAGATTGCTCTATTATCTGTGTGGATTTCCCCCCCAAGCGTCCTCTTATCATTCCAGAACAAGAATTTGAAGTGTGCAGGCTTTGCGTATAATTGTTTATTGATTATCATAAAAAATATTTACTAGAATCTACAGGTCATATAAAAGAATATGATTGCAGATGTTGGCTCCAGGATTCAGGGTCACTGTCACGAACCTAATAAGAGTTCATGCGTCTTTAGGTAGTGTCACAGCATTTTTTTACGTTTTTTCCATCCCAAGCTAAATAACATTTTGTGACTAAGACAAGTGTTGCTTGAAATTCTAGTTGTTGTCCCAGCATCTGAGGCCTGCTTTTCTGACCCCCTCTGGGAGCACCCACTGAGGAAATTTCAGCCTCAATCCTCTAGCGCAATCTCAACTTGAAACTCCACTTTGAGAGTAAGGAAGAATTGAAATAAGATTCTTAATAAAATGAAAGTATGCTAAGAATTGCTTTTGGCCAGAAAAGATTTTTAAAATCCCAGCAGATATGTGGACAAAATATGTGACAAAGACTGCAAGACTCCATGATTCTGACTTGATTTTTCTACAAATCTGAAACAAAATCCTCAGTTGAGAAAGCAAGGAAGTGGTTAATGTACCTTCTTTGAGAATCAGTTAAAGGGTTTGCCTAAGGATCAACCCGTAGTTTGGCAACATCCCTCCCACGGAAAACCCCTGGGAAAGTGGGGAGGTTTTAATGAGCCTTGTTTGGCTTCCTTTGAAAAGCAAAACTTGGCAGAGGTGACATTTGCAAATTCCTTTCTAAAAAGCCAGTAAGGCAAAGAAAAAAGCTTTGTTTTGAACACAGACTGTACCGGACTGACTTTGTTTTCAGAAGATGCTGTGTTTCCTTTTACCAAAAACTGTGCTTTTAAAATGCTTACTGTAAAAAGTGCTCAGACTGAGAAACGGGGAAAAGGGCCCCAGAGCTGGCAAACAATACTTTGAAATGCACCCTGTTAAACAAACAAGCCTGTACCTGAAGATTCAGGAACAGGAATGGCGAGAGTGCGAGTTCTAAGGGCAGACAAGGGGCCTTCTTAGCTTTCCTTTCTGCCCTGCTTGGTGAGGGAACGGGGCTGCAGCTGTCCTTGTGGTCAGGGACACGACAGCAGTGCCATAGTCCCTGTTCTTGGGGAAATATTTTGTGTCTCATGAACAGGTCTATGGCTTATCTCTTGAGGTTTCTTAGTAAGTCATAAGAGACTCAGCAGATTGGTAGTTGAAGGACTTGCTGAATTTTTTTTGTTTTCACGACTGTAAATGGTACATATTTTTTGCAAATGGAAAGTTTAAAGTATCCGTGCTATTAGTAGAAAAACTGGATGGAAGAATGCTGTTTGGACTAAATTCTAAAACACACCTTCCTCACTTTTCTCCTTGGAATTGAATTAAGGGAATGAGTCTTAGTTGGCCCTTCCCCGGGGAGGGATGGAGGGAGGGAGGCCAGGAAGCACTGCCCCTGGGCTCAGGCAGGAGCAGCAGAGGAGGGGAAGAGAACCCCAGGACAGGACGGAGGAGGAGGAGAAGCAGGCCGCTCGTGTCTTCCTGCCCACCATTATCTTACCACAGGTACCCCACCATCAGGACAGAGGACCTTGAGTGCCTCTCTCTTTCTGGCCAAACAATTCCTGTTTATGTCTTTTCTGTAGCAGCCACATCCTACTATACAATGTTGCAGAGTGGTTTACTGATTTGGGTTTGAATGCCAGTTCCATCAATCATTACTGAGTGTTTTGGGCAAGTTACTTAACTTTCCAGTTACCTCATCTGTAAAAAGGAAATAGTAAGAACACTTAGGCATTCTGAGAATTCCTTGAGATATTCCTTTAAAGCACTTAGCACTGTGTCTAGTGAAAGGTAAGTTCTCAGTAAATGCTGGCTAATATCACTGTTCCCCCAACTGATGAATTCCTTTGGAATTCCAAGGCCTTTTAATCAATGACTTGGGTTGGGGCAGGTCATGGGTACAGGCAGCCAACTGGGAAGTGCAGAGAGAGAATTTGTCAATAGAATTCTCTTTCTAGAAATTCCTGAAGATGGTACGGTCAGGGGCAACAGCTGATTAGGAGACCATCGAGAAAGCACTGTGGATCAAGTGAATTATCAGGGATCCTTGTTTCAATGTTTGATGTTGATCATGTCACCCAAAGGTGGTACTTGGGCATGCAAATTTGTAGTGGTGATAGAGAAGAAAGGAATTGCTCATCCAGGTGTGGAGAGAAGTGTGCATAATGAAGGACATGAGTAACAGTTGAGGTAGGGTGAGTAAAATTTGAGGTGAAGAGGGATGGGATTAAGACAAAAAGTCTTGATTTTCAGAGAAAGCACATTTTGAGTTTACCTGAGGCTGAAAACAGAAAATAATTTATTAATTAAATGTTGGGAACTCGAGTAGAAGAATTTGTGAAGAGAAGTAGGACTTTACAAGGAGAGTTTTGAGCTGGAAAGGGTTATGTGAGGCCAGCAATCCAGCAAAGAAATCACAGCCGACCATTACTTACATCATTAATGACAATATTTACTAAATCTCTAGGCAATTTTTATCTCATGCACAAGACAGCCCTGGACTTTGAAATCAGACTGTTTACATGCAATAACTCTACTTGCATAGTGTATTTACAATAATTTTCAAATTATGGCAAAAGCTTTTATATCCTAAGTGACTGATTGGAAGGGATATGCATGATGAATCCTCACTGAGGAGAAATGCATAGGAGAAAAAGGGTAAAGGTTACAAGGCTAAGGTCTTGGACCCCCAAAATGAAATTCTTGTTTAGCTCCTGTGGCAGAGAAAGTGCCATGTGTTCACCAAATCATGTCCATTTAACTTTGGGGCACTGAAGAAAACCACAATTCCTGGTACCCTTGCTTCTAAGTGGAACTGTGCATCTAGTTCTGGCCAAAAGAATATTAGCGGAAGTGACACAGCCACTAAAATTTCCTACATCTTCTCTTTCTCTCTTTCTCCCTCTTCCCTTCTACAAGGCACACTCACAGTTGGGAGGAACTCAGATTCTTAAGACCAAGTTTGGAAGAAATTCACCTGGGAGAGCAGCCCAACCAGCGTTAAATTGTGATGTGCGCAAAAATGTAAAACAGTTGCATTAAAGCCACTGAAATTTTAGGGTTGTTTGTTGTAGAAACTAGTGTTAATGACCCTGCGGGCTACAGCTTCAGACAGCAAAAATGACCGATGTTGAGATCTTACTATTATAGTAACCATGGCATTACAGAGCAATTTCCTTTGCTTAAGATTTTTGGGACGTTCCTATTAAAGTGCAAATACAGAAGTGTAATATATCATACCATCAAAATCCATGGTTACATTTGCTGAAATCAGGGGCACATGAAAATGCATAGATCCTTCCATCCATCCATCCATTCATTCAATATTGCCAGGCAATTTGAGGGTGTCAAATACTGACAGTTTTTCTGATTTGTAGTTTGTGAAGAGCTTGCTTGGAAGATTTTTTTTTAGATTGAAATGAGAAACGTCCACTTTCTGGTATGCCTCCCCACTAGTTTTTATTCCTCAGGAAAGGCTGAAAGGGAGTTCCTAAATGTGAACAACTGACTTTATACTTTTTTTAAATTTTTTATTTTTTTATTAATTAAAAAAAATTAACTAACACAACGTTTAGAAATCATTCCATTCTACATATGCCATCAATAATTCTTAACATCATCACATAGATGCATGATCATCATTTCTTAGTACATTTGCATCGATTTAGAAAAAGAAATAGCAAGACAACAGAAAAAGAAATAAAATGATAATATAGAGAAAAAATAAAAATAAAAAATACAAAAAATATATATAAAAACAAACAAACAAACAAAAACTATAGCTCAGATGCAGCTTCATTCAGTGTTTTAACATAATTACATTACAATTAGGTAGTATTGTGCTGTCCATTTTTGAGTTTTTGTATCTAGTCCTGTTGCACAGTCTGTATCCCTTCAGCTCCAATTACCAATTATCTTACCCTGTTTCTAACTCCTGATGGTCTCTGTTACCAATGACATATTCCAAGTTTATTCTCGAATGTCGGTTCACATCAGTGGGACCATACAGTATTTGTTCTTTAGTTTTTGACTAGTCTCACTCAGCATAATGTTCTCTAGGTCCATCCATGTTACTACGTGCTTCATAAGTTTATTCTGTCTTAAAGCTGCATAATATTCCATCGTATGTATATACCACAGTTTGTTTAGCCACTCGTCTGTTGATGGACATTTTGGCTGTTTCCATCTCTTTGCAATTGTAAATAATGCTGCTATAAATATTGGTGTGCAAATGTCCGTTTGTGTCTTTGCCCTTAAGTCCTTTGAGTAGATACCTAGCAATGGTACTGCTGGGTTGTATGGCAATTCTATATTCAGTTTTTTGAGGAACCGCCAAACTGCCTTCCACAGTGGTTGCACCATTTGACATTCCCACCAACAGTGGATAAGTGTGCCTCTTTCTCGGCATCCTCTCCAGCACTTGTCATTTTCTGTTTTGTTGATAATGGCCATTCTGGTGGGTGTGAGATGATATCTCATTGTGGTTTTGATTTGCATTTCTCTAATGGCCAGGGACATTGAGCATCTCTTCATGTGCCTTTTGGCCATTTGTATTTCCTCTTCTGAGAGGTGTCTGTTCAAGTCTTTTTCCCATTCTGTAATTGGGTTGGCTGTCTTTTTGTTGTTGAGTTGAACAATCTCTTTATAAATTCTGGATACTAGACCTTTATCTGATATGTCGTTTCCAAATATTGTCTCCCATTGTGTAGGCTATCTTTCTACTTTCTTGATGAAGTTCTTTGATGCACAAAAGTGTTTAATTTTGAGGAGCTCCCATTTATTTATTTCTTTCTTCAGTGCTCTTGCTTTAGGTTTAAGGTCCATAAAACCGCCTCCAATTGTAAGTTTCATAAGATATCTCCCTACATTTTCCTCTAACTGTTTTATGGTCTTAGACCTAATGTTTAGATCTTTGATCCATTTTGAGTTAACTTTTGTATAGGGTGTGAGATATGGGTCCTCTTTCATTCTTTTGCATATGATATCCAGTTCTCTAGGCACCATTTATTGAAGAGACTGCTCTGTCCCAGGTGAATTGGCTTGACTGCCTTATCAAAGATCAAATGTCCATAGATGAGAGGGTCTATATCTGAGCACTCTATTCGATTCCATTGGTCGATATATCTATCTTTATGCCAATACCATGCTGTTTTGACCACTGTGGCTTCATAATATGCCTTAAAGTCTGGCAACATGAGACCTCCAGCTTTGTTTTGTTTCCTCAAGATGTTTTTTGCAATTCGGGGCACCCTGCCCTTCCAGGTAAATTTGCTTATTGGTTTTTCTATTTCTGAAAAATAAGTTGTTGGGATTTTGATTGGTATTGCATTGAATCTGTAAATCAATTTAGGTAGGATTGACATCTTAACTATATTTAGTCTTCCAATCCATGAACACGGTATGCCCTTCCATCTATTTAGGTCTTCTGTGATTTCTTTTAACAGTTTTTTGTAGTTTTCTTTGTATAGGTTTTTTGTCTCTTTAGTTAAATTTATTCCTAGGTACTTTATTCTTTTAGTTGCAATTGTAAATGGAATTCGTTTCTTGATTTCCCCCTCAGCTTGTTCATTGTTAGTGTATAGAAATGCTACAGAATTTTGAATGTTGATCTTGTAACCTGCTACTTTGCTGTACTCATTTATTAGCTCTAGTAGTTTTGTTGTGGATTTTTCCGGGTTTTCGACGTATAGTATCATATCGTCTGCAAACAGTGATAATTTTACTTCTTCCTTTCCAATTTTGATGCCTTGTACTTCTTTTTCTTGTCTAATTGCTCTGGCTAGAACCTCCAACACAATGTTGAATAATAGTGGTGATAATGGACATCCTTGTCTTGTTCCTGATCTTAGGGGGAAAGTTTTCAATTTTTCCCCATTGAGGATGATATTAGCTGTGGGTTTTTCATATATTCCCTTTATCATTTTAAGGAAGTTCCCTTGTATTCCTATCTTTTGAAGTGTTTTCAACAGGAAAGGATGTTGAATCTTGTCAAATGCTTTTTCTGCATCAATTGAGATGATCATGTGATTTTTCTGCTTTGATTTGTTGATATGGTGTATTACATTAATTGATTTTCTTATGTTGAAACATCCTTGCATACCTGGGATGAATCCTACTTGGTCATGATGTATAATTCTTTTAATGTGTTGCTGGATTTGATTTACTAGAATTTTGTTGAGGATTTTTGCATCTATATTCATTAGAGAGATTGGTCTGTAGTTTTCTTTTTTTGTAATATCTTTGCCTGGTTTTGGTATGAGGGAGAAGTTGGCTTCATAGAATGAATTAGGTAACTTTCCCTCCACTTCGATTTTTTTGAAGAGTTTGAGCAGAGTTGGTACTAATTCTTTCTGGAATGTTTGATAGAATTCACATGTGAAGCCATCTGGTCCTGGACTTTTCTTTTTGGGAAGCTTTTGAATGACTGATTCAATTTCTTTACTTGTGATTGGTTTGTTGAGGTCATCTATTTCTTCTTGAGTCAAAGTTGGTTGTTCATGCCTTTCTAGGAACTTGTCCATTTCATCTACATTGTTGTATTTATTAGCGTAAAGTTGTTCATAGTATCCTGTTATTACCTCCTTTATTTCTGTGAGGTCAGTGGTTATGTCTCCTCTTCCATTTCTGATCTTATTTATTTATGTCCTCTCTCTTCTTCTTTTTGTCAGTCTTGCTAAGGGCCCATCAATCTTATTGATTTTCTCATAAAACCAACTTCTGGTCTTATTGATTTTCTCTATTGTTTTCATGTTTTCAATTTCATTTATTTCTGCTCTAATCTTTGTTATTTCTTTCCTTTTGCTTGCTCTGGGGTTAGTTTGCTGTTCTTTCTCCAGTTCTTCCAAGTGGACAGTTAATTCCTGAATTTTTGCCTTTTCTTCTTTTCTGATATAGGCATTTAGGGCAATAAATTTCCATCTTAGCACTGCCTTTGCTGCGTCCCATAGGTTTTGATATGTTGTGTTTTCATTTTCATTTGCCTCGAGATATTTACTAATTTCTCTTGTAATTTCTTCCTTGACCCACTCGTTGTTTAAGAGTGTGTTGTTGAGCCTCCACGTATTTGTGAATTTTCTGGCACTCCGCCTATTATTGATTTCCAACTTCATTCCTTTATGATCCGAGAAAGTGTTGTGTATGATTTCAATCTTTTTAAATTTGTTCAGACTTGCTTTGTGACCCAGCATATGGTCTATCTTTGAGAATTATCCATGAGCACTTGAGAAAAAGGTGTATCCTGCTGTTGTGGGGTGTAATGTCCTATAAATGCCTGTTAAGTCTAGCTCATTTATTGTAATATTCAAATTCTCTATTTCTTTATTGATCCTCTGTCTAGATGTTATGCCCATTGATGAGAGTGGTGAATTGAAGTCTCCAACTATTATGGTGGATGTGTCTATTTCCCTTTTCAGTGATTGAAGTGTATTCCTCACGTATTTAGGGGCATTCTGGTTTGGTGCATAAATATTTATGATTGTTATGTCTTCATATTGAATTGCTCCTTTTATTAGTAGGTAGTATCCTTCTTTGTCTCTTTTAACTGTTTTACATTTGAAGTCTAATTTGTTGGATATTAGTATAGCCACTCCTGCTCTTTTCTGGTTGTTATTTGCATGAAATATCTTTTCCCAACCTTTAGCTTTCAACCTATGTTTATCTTTGGGTCTAAGATGTGTTTCCTGTAGACAGCATATAGAAGGATCCTGTTTTTTAATCCATTCTGGCAGTCTATGTCTTTTGATTGGGGAATTCAGTCCATTAACATTTAGTGTTATTACTGTTTGGGTAATACTTTCCTCTACCATTTTGCCTTTTGTATTATATATATCATATCTGATTTTCCTTCTTTCTACACTCTTCTCCATACCTCTCTTTTCTATCTTTTCATATCTGACTCTAGTGCTTCCTTTAGTATTTCTTGCAGAGCTGGTCTCTTGGTCACAAATTCTCTCAGTGACTTTTTGTCTGAATATGTTTTAATTTCTCCCTCATTTTTGTAGGACAATTTTGCTGGATATAGAAGTCTTGGTTGGCAGTTTTTCTCTTTTAGTAATTTAAATATATCATCCCACTGTCTTCTAGCTTCCATGGATTCTGCTGAGAAATCTACACATAGTCTTATTGGATTTCCCTTGTATGTGATGGATTGTTTTTCTCTTGCTGCTTTCAAGATCCTCTCTTTCTCTTTGACCTCTGACATTCTAAGTAGTAAGTGTCTTGGAGAACGCCTATTTGGGTCTATTCTCTTTGGGGTGCACTGCACTTCTTGGATCTGCAATTTTAGGTCTTTCATAAGAGTTGAGAAATTTTCAGTGACAATTTCTTCCATTAGTTTTTCTCCTTCTTTTCCCTTCTCTTCTTCTTCTGGGGCACCCACAACATGTATATTTGTGTGCTTCATATTATCATTCAATTTCCTGAGCCCCTGCTCAAATTTTTCCTTCTTTTCCCTATAGTTTCTGTTTCTTTTTGGATTTCAGATGTTCCATCCTCCAGTTCACTAATTCTAGCCTCTGTCTCTTTAAATCTACCATTGTAGTTTCCATTGTTTTTTTCCTCTCTTCTACTGTGTCTTTCAATCCCATAAGTTCTGTGATTTGTTTTTTCAGACTTTCTATTTCTTCTTTTTGTTCAGCCCATGTCTTCTTCATGTCCTCCCTCAATTTATTGATTTGGTTTTTGAAGAGGTTTTCCATTTCTGTTCGTATATTCAGAATTAGTTGTCTCAGCTCCTGTATCTCATTTGAGCTATTGGTTTGTTCCTTTGACTGGGTCATATCCTCAACTTTCCTGGTGTGATCCGTTATTTTTTGCTGGCGTCTGGGCATTTAATCAGATTTCCCTGAGTGTGGGACCCAGCAGGTTGAAAGATTTTCCTGTGAAGTTTCTGGGCTCTGTTTTTCTTATCCTGCCCAGTATGTGATGCTTGTCTGTCTGTGGGTCCCACCAGCAAAAGATGTTGTGGCTCCTTTAACTTTGGAAGACTCTTGCTGCTGGGTGTGTGGTGGAGACAGAGGAAAGATTGTAGGTTGGTTTTAATGGCCTCAAATTGTGAAGTCCTGGGATCTGAATTCCTTGAGAGAGGGATTCCACCTGAGTTGTGTTTCACCCCTCCCGCAGGGAAGGTTCAGGTGGTAGAGAGCCCTGAAAGCAGCCTGTTTCTGCGTTCGGGGCAGTTGCAACCTTTGTAATCCCAGCGCTGAGCCCAGAGGCAATGAAGCCTCCATAGAAACAGCTGCAGAAGGCTCTGTTTCGCCCCCTTTCCTCTTTTTCAGTTAGCCCAATAGGCGACTTCCGCCTTGATCAGTTTTGCCTGAGCTGAGGGCCTATTTTTAGTAGTCAGAAGTTGTTCATTAATGCCACTATTGGTGTTAGGTTGGGCTCAGTCTCTACTACCGTTGGAGACTCTTTCCTTTCCCTCCGGGAAGTTGCCTGTGGGGGAGGGTCGCCAGCCGCCGCAGCTTGGGGAACCGCCGATCCGAGGTTCCCAGCCAGCCCGGGAAGCCGCGTGTGTGGAAGGGGCTCCGGTCGCCGGCCACTGCGGCTTGGGGAACTGCCGCTCCGAGGCTCCCAGCTGGCCCGTGAAGCCGCACGTAGGGGAGGGGCACTGGCCGCCGCGGCTTGGGGAACCGCTGATCCAAAGCTCCCAGCCAGCCTGGGAAGGAGGGAGGGAGGGGCTCTGGCTGCCAGCCGCTGCGGCCCGGGGAAGCACGCGCCTCTCAGGGAACTCTCCGCAGCGTAGTCTCTTAGCCGGTCCAGCTGTTCCAGAATGGGGTACGCTGTGTGTCTGGTCTCTGTCGTGGCTCTGGGAGCTGTTCTGTACTGTTTCTCGTTCTTCAGTAGTTGTTCTGGAGGAGGAACTAAGACCCGCGTGCCTTACTAAGCTGCCATCTTCTCTGGAAGTGCTTGGCTTTATACTTTGTGGCACAAGTTGAGCCACCTCTCTGGTTGAGTAGCCCTGGCTTGAGGGGGGAGAAGAGGGAGTACACACCCCAGAAAGGTAGGTATAAGAGGGCTGCTTATTCACTAGTGGTAAGAAGGGAGTCAGGAGGACTTGAAGGGTCCTTGGGATTCCTTGGAATTGGAAACCCTTAAAAGGTTTTGATATTTAATAATTATCACTGTTTATTAAAATAAACAAGAGCAGAGTGTGATTTTGTGCTGATGTCTCCTATCTACAGTCAAATATTCTTTGGAATTTTTTTCAGCTTTCTTTTTTTTTTTTTTTTTAAAGACAGAGAGAAGGAAGGAAGGATAGAAGGAAGGAAGGAAGGAAGAAAGGGAAACATTTTTAAACATTTTCTTGTTTTATTGTATTTTGTTTTTCCGTTTTTTGTTACATGGGCTGGGGCCGGGAATCGAACCGAGGTCCTCCGGCATAGCAGGCAAGCACTTTGCCCGCTGAGCCACCGCGGCCCGCCCTCAGCTTTCTTATCATGATGGAAATTCAGAATAATGGAATGGGGGTTGAAGCAAAATTTTAAGAAATTAAAGATTTATAAAAAGAGATAGGAAATCACTTTAGAGTAGATATTTGATCACTTTTATAAGTAGAGGTGGCCCCTCTTCATTATGCAAAGATGGAACTGGTATGCACTTATATTCTGGAGAAGGGGGGACAGAACCTTTTGTATGTTATGAAGAGAGTCTTTTCTTGGTAGACAGAGTCGAGAGAAGGGAGACTAATGGCAAAAAGAGATCAGATTCTAGATGAAATTCCTAGAAGAAAGAGATAGGACTCCCAAGCCTTGCTCCCTGAGGGGCAGATTAGAGAAAACTGTTAGGCTGACAGGAATCTGTGACAGGAGAGGACCCTAAGAGATCCCACAAAAGAGTGGGAGATGCTGTTCACTGCCAAGGTCTCAGGGTTTTGGGTAATGGTTGGTTTCAGAGCAGTGTGTGTTCAAGTTTAGACATAATTACCCAGGCATGGTTTCAAGCCTTTGCAAAAAAAACTGGCTGGGCATCAGAGGCTTAGCATGTGCTTGTGAAACAAAAGCACTGAAATACTGGAATTGTAACCCAGAGCAGTGGACGGTCATTAGACTGAGCAGGGCGAGGAGGAGCTGTGGTGCTAATGAACTGAAGAAGCTTCCCAGTTTTCTCTTTCATCACCCGATTGTTGGAAGCCCCTTGTGTTTTTGGATAATTGGATGTGTGTATTATGGGATGGGGAGAAGGCAGTGCTTGAGAAGAGGAGATTCTAGACTAGAAGGGCATATGGAGTTTGGAATAATCCAGTAAAAAATTAAAAAGACATCACCATAATGTATTTTCTTTGTTTTTTAAATTTTTTGTCACTATGATATTTTTACTCAGAATGGTTTGTAGGAGGTTATGTAGATTACTTTAGTCTTGAAGCAATTCACAGAAGCCAATGTTAAGGATCTACCTTTTGATAACTCTGAGAAACTTATATACCCTCTTTGGAAAATGTTTACATTGGATGTGAAGATATTGGCATAAAGTGGGTGCATAATCTATTATTGTTAAAAATAAGAACAGAAAAAAATTCCTCCATATTTGTTATAATATTTACTGCTAAGGACCTGTTGCAAGTTTGACTTTACAAAGATGGGATCAATGTGATACAATTCTTAACAAAGTGAATGTGGTGCTAATCATGGCTACAGAGAATTTTTGTGTTCAGTGTATGCCATGTGTGGAATTCTGAATTCTCTCTCTGTTTTTCTCTGCTCAAATTATTACTGCAAACCTTGTTTGTATAGCGTAGTGAGATCATTTCCCTTCATTTGGCATAAAGGAGATCATAAACACAATCACAGATATTGAAACTTCACATACTCAGCTGTCAGGCAGTTATCTTGATGATTCAGAACATGCACTTAAAAGGATTACCATAATAATAAGTAATTAAAACATTTTCATGGAGGACCCCCTCCTCAAGGAGTCCATTATTAAGGAAATCACAGACACCTGTTAAGTGGCCTTCCACCATCACTCAGGCCTCACTTATCTCACCCATGTCCTTCTCTGGGGAAGTCACCAGCACACCAAGGGACCATCCTCCAGCCTTCTAACGACCCTCACCAACTTTTCTATTGTGTGTCATCATTCCACAATCTGGGGGACATGCTAAGTCTAAGGAAAATGCCTGGCCAGACCTTAACTCTGGAAACCAGGAGCAAACAGCCCAGATGCTTATCAGAACAGGAATTCTCAATGGCAGCATCCCCTTGCTCCCTAGTGGATAAACACCACACCTAAACAGCATGGATTGGGCTGTCTCCTTCTGCACGCAGTGGGGGGTGTGAGGAGCAGCTATCTATTGATCTGGACCTGGAACAGTTTTCAGCCACCCAGGAGCCTGGCCATGATCGGACTTCTTCCCCTGCTCTTTTGTGCTATGTGACTGCAAGGAGATGTGCCCTTTCTGGACTCTTTATTCTGTACAATAAAGGGATTGCTTTCACTGAAAGTTTCTGCTGTGCTCTGAACCTGTGTGCCCACAATGCACTGTTGTAGCAACTCGCTCCACATCCATGGAAAACAGTTTGAAAAACACCAATGTAAAAAAAATGTGCAAATTACCTGTCCAGTTAGAAAGGAAATGGAGTCAAGTAACAACTAATGCATAACCAGTATGCATTAGCCAAGAAGATGCCATTCTGCTGGGGACTGAAATCTGCTATAAATGCTTAGCATAGATTATGCTTTGAATAATAATTTGAAGTTGGCTGCTTAGCCTTTGAACAAACAATGAATGTCTGGAATACATGCACGGTGGATGCATGTATCAACAAACCAACACTTGCAAAGAGATGGGATTGGGTTTTTATGCTAGTCTTGAATCACCTGTTCCATTGCTAGAGCCAGAGGTAGAGTGTTAGCTTCCCTTAAGTCAGAGTTTCTTTCAGCAACATAGATATTATGGGCTGGATAGTTCTTTGGGGGGACTGTCCTGAACACTGTAGGATGTTTGGTAGTTTCCCTGGCTTCTACCCATGACTTCTAGAGGCAACCCTTGCCCAGCTGTGAAAATGGAGCATGTCTTCAGACATTGCTCAATGCAAATAACTCTCGTTTGAGAACAGCTCTGAGTATTAGACTCCATGGGGGAGGTGTGAAAACCTAAATGAAATATAAAGGAATGACCAAGAGATGGGAGGCTATTGTAATTATGAGCATCATATTTTACAACAAACTATATTTATAAGCAAATTATTTGGATATATATTTAAGGTAATAATGTCTAATCCTTAGAATTAATACTAAGAAATTTACAGGTGACTAAGAGGATCAAATTAGGTATTTAAACGGGCAAGATGTAAATTATAGAAACTTTAACATATATGTGGGTATTACTATTTGGGCATCATTAAATGCACAAATACATATTTTGTTTTTCTTGCAAGATATATATAATTTCAATATTTTGTAATATCAGAAACTGGATTAATCTTGTTTCCTACTTAAATTAGGATAGATGGCAGTGAAGTGTAAGGGAATTGAAAGCCCATTTGGGAGAACATTATTTTGTAATATGTCACACTGGAATTCAACTGCACGGGTGTGATCTATTCAGGCCATAAACACAGGTGCCTGGAAGGAACACTGTGAGAAGATGAACTCTGGCCCATTTTGGCTGAGGCCCTGAGAAGAACTATGCCGCCATCCTCTCTCTGATATTAAGAATCACTCAGGACGGGGTGCAAGGGTAGCTCAGTGGTAGAATTCTCATCTGCCATGCGAGAGACCTGGGTTCGATTCCTGGTCCATGCACTTCCCCCAAACAAACCAGTCAACAAACGAAAGAGTAAACCCTTTCAAAAAAAAAAGAATCCCTGGGGACAGGAAAAGAATGAAGCGTTCTTCACTTTCTAAAGTACAGTTGCTGAAGCTTTTAGTTCAACAGCAGCATCATTAAGACCTTATCTATTTCTTCCCTTTAAGCTTTTCAATAAAACTACCATTTTGGCAAAAGCATTTTTCAAATCATTATTGTGTTAATTATGCAAAGTCTTAGTAACTCAGTTATTATTAATATCATTCTCCCTTTAGAAATGTGCAAATGGAGTCTCAAAGGTGTGAAGCAACTTGCCCCAGGTAATGAAGGTGGTAAACGCAGGAGCTGGAGTTTGATACCAGATCTGCACACTCTCACTCCAAATTCCATTTTCTTTCTGTTACTTGAATCTGCTTCTTTAGACTCAGGCTCATGATCTATTCTTTCTTTTTTTTTAAAATGTATGATTATTGTTATTTTTATTAGAGTAGGTATACAGCAAAGTCATGTGGAAAATAAAGATTTCCCATGTAGGGACATACCCTGCTCTGTCATGCCATATATGCACTCAGTTTTCTCTGTTATTAATATTTTGCATTAGTGTGGGAACTTTGTTATCATTATACTATAACTATACTGTTAAGTATACTCCATAGTTTATGTTAGAGCTCACTCTTTATATTGTACATTTCCATGGCTTTGTTTGTTTTGTTTTTATCTTAGCAACCTAAAGTTTCCCATTTTGACCACTTTCAATATTCAGTTCAGTGGTGTTAATTCACGATGTTGTGCTATCATCACTACCCCGTGATATATTTGTCCTAAATTAAAGAATGGGAAGAATTGATGCTTGCCTTGTTGTTATTTAGTATTGTTCTTTCTCTCTAGAAGCCCCAGTGCAAACTTCAGGACCAAGTGCTTTGTCGCTGCCAAATTCTCATAGTTTCTGACAAGCATAGATGCCCAGTTAGTATGTGACAAACTGTGAGTGCCGCTCATACAAACCTCCAGGGCTCCAGCCCTCTCTCGTTACTGAAGTCCCACCACAGAGAAGCATAGCCTTTTCCTCATACAGCCGGGAATTTTTAAAGCATGGGTAAGCCTTGATACTTGAAGGAGGATCCTTGAACCGGTAATCTAGGGATCACCTGGAAATTGGTTAGAAATGCAGAATTTCAAGTTCCGTCCCAAACCTGCGGAATCTGCATTTTGACAAGATCCCTGAGTAATTTATAGGCATATTAAAGCTGGAGATGCACTGGATTAAATTCAGGTCTCAAAGGTCTCTCTAGTCTAGTGATTTTTTAACCCAACAGCAGATGACCTGGGCCATTTTGACAATTTCAATGGGGTGTACCCAGTCATGTTAATGGCCTTATGGCTCTCGTTAAGGTTGTGATGTCACCACACACGGTCTGCCTTAAAATAACTCCCACTACGAAGTCATGAAAAGGTCTTTCCAAAAGTTGCAGGCACTGCAGACCCTAGGGGCACAGATGCAGTGAACAGGCACAGGCTGGGTAAAAATATAAGGGCGGGGAGTGGAGGGGGGCTCTCATGCCAGATGCATTACACATCTGCTGTTCCACAGGGTGAAATCTGGCGTGTGACCATAAACCATGATATCTTAATGACTAACATTTTCAGCATCTATCACAGATAACATATTTCATTCTGTAACATCTCAGGATTGTGGACATCTTATAGGCTGAAGATAGTGATGGATCCAAAATTTGATTTTCTGTGCTGTCACTTGCTATTTGTAGGAACTTGGGGCCATAAAACTGACTTCTCTGGGCCTCATTTTCTATAAATTGAAGGCACTAGATTGATATCTATAGGCCATTAAAACAGATAAACACATTAAAACCCCTGAGGCCAGAGTGATTATCTTTATAGCAGCTATAAAGCATGACTGCAATCATGCAGGCACACTGTGTATCACTTGATGAAAATTGCCCAACCAGACCATGAAAATGATAAAATAGACTGACACAGAATCGGGAAGGATTTTGAAAGCTAACTCGTCCTAGAGAAACTAAGTGAATTGTAAGGTCACTGTGGCCTGGGGAGATAGCCCCTGTGATGGTTAGGTTCTGGTGGCAACTTGGCCAGGTGATGTGCCCAGTTGTCTGGTCAGGCAAGCACTGGCCTGACCATTGATGCAAGGATATTTTGTGGCTGGTTGATAGACCGGCAGGCTGGTGTATTAAATCAGCAATCAGTTGATTGCCGCTGTGGCTGATTGCATCTGCTATCTACTAAGGCTGAGTCTCCCGCAAATGAGAAAATTCAATCAGTTGAAGTCTTCCAAGGAAGAAGAGACACTTTTTCTTTGCTTCTTCAGCCAACGAGCCTCTCCTATGGAGATCGTCGAATCCTTCATTGGAGCTGCCAGCTTCACAGCCTGCCCTGTGGATTTTGGACTCTTCCATTCCCACAGATGTGTGAGACACCTTTATAAATATAAATACTTACAGATATCTCTTGTTGGTTCCGTTTCTCTAGAGAACCCTGACTAATACAGCCTATGACTGCACAACAGCTTCAGTGAGCCTGACGTGCTAAAAGTTCAAATGTTCTACAGGGATACTCCCTGATCCAAATAGAAGGAAATGCATCACTTATTTCTGCTTCTGGAGAGGCCAAGTCCTTATCTAGACAAAACTGAGCTTTGCTAATTCAGCTCTGTTTAGTGAAGGTTCACTGAGATCAAGTACCATCTGCCAATTTAGAAGCAACAGGAACTTGTTATTTTTTAAAAAATATTTATTAAACATTTCTAAATTAAAGAAAATAATAGACATGTGTATTGTTGAATTAACAAATATTAACATTTTGTTATATTTCCTTTATACCCCTTTTTCTCTAGAAATTAATTACACCTGCAAAGTCACACCCTACTCCTACATTGACTGGCAACCATTATTTTGAAATGCTTTATATTATTTCCTTGAATAGTTTGACACTTTTACCCCGTATGTAGATACCCTAAATAATGCACATTATTGTTTTACTTTGTTTTAAATTACACGAATGTGATCTGTAGCACATGCAGCATCCCCTCAACCTTTGGATTTCAGGGCAGACAATGCCATGCATGCTGCCAGGTCCCCCGTAAGAGGTTTCCAGAGGCTGTCTGCTCTTCAGTATCAAGGCTTTTCCCGAAGCCCTAGGAGCCCCTTGGCTGCAAAGGCACAGCCTAGAGTATGGAGAAATTCACAGGGACAGCCCTCAATTAATCAGCAGTCAAGTTGGTGGACAACATCCCAGCCTCTTCTACTTTTGAGGAGTAATTATTAGGCGCAAACCACAGAGGCCCTCAAGGAGGATTGTGCTGCCCATAGAAATAACCAGCTCAGTAACATTCCCTATGTTGGCTTATTTCTTTGCCACATGCACTTAGCTTCCTCTCTCTTCATCCTGGAACCACTTCCTAAAACTACCGAGTCCATATCACATTGCTGAATTATTTGATTAATTCAAATAGTTTGGGTATAAATTATCTTTGGTGTTAATGCAGTGTGGTTCAAAAATATGGTCAGATATTAATGTTTTGAGTTTGTTTTGTTCAGATTGATTTTGTAGTGTAGTACACAAATTTTTTTTAGAGTAAGCAGGCAGAAAATTTGTTGGATACACATGGAAGAAGACATGTGAGCACTCTAGCAAAGGCAGAAGTGAAGGAGGGGAGAGGCAATAGGCAATGTAGAACCATTTGCTTTTGTAGATTAGTTTACTTATTCCCCCTTTCTTGTTCAGGGCCTTTTCTTCTCCCTTGCCTTCTCTCCAGGGCAGTGTCTAGGAGGAGAAAGTCCATTGGGCTGGGTTGGTTGGCTTTCTATGTCTCCACAAACGACTCACTCACATGGGGTCACTGGCTTCAGTGGAGTCGGCTGCTGCTGGGTGTTTCCCCTAAGTGGATAATCCCCGGACACGTTGTCCGGGACATGGGCCCTCCTGACCTTGATGAGGCTGATTAATAGAAAGAGGAAGATGGAAGTGAGCAGGCTCAGGAGACACATTAGCCAAGTGAGACTGGGGAAGGGGGAAGGCAATGACCATTGTTCAGTTCCAAGAGTGAATCTTAGCTGGGTGGTTTGTTCCTGCTTAACTGGGAAAAAGGAGGGCACATGTGCTAAGTTAAGGGTGCAGGAATGAGACTTAGAAGAGGCTTGATTGACTGGGCTATGGCTTTGACTGCATGTTGGCCCATTTATTCTGAGAGATGTTAGCATTATTTTTCTGATGGCCAGGGCAATGAATGACCACAGGTTTTTGTTGGTAAGAGCATGGCATTTAAAAAATTGAGTATCTCTTGGTGATGATTAGTTGGGAGAAAGCTTCACTCTTTCTAACTGCTATGTGAGCATGCAGGACTAGAGCTCAGATAAGGGCAATTGGTTGTGCTTTCTGAGCTAAAGTCCCTGCGGGCAGGCTTTGGCTTATTAAATATAGAGCCCTCATTGCTTAAAAGAATAGAAGAAATTCCCCAGTAGGGAAGTTTAATAGTTTTATGATTTTGGTTTTTTGTTAGTTTAAGGGACTTTGAAAATATATATTTTATTTTATTTTTGCTTAAAATACTCAGGATTTTTTTTTTGGTCTTACACACAAGTTCAAATTTTAGAATTAAGACAATATTATATTTATCTTAATCCTACTAAGATCAGTATCATTTATATGTTGCTGAATGGAGTAATAATGGCTTTCAGAGCTGGAGAGCTTTAACTCTGAGTCTTGGGTGTTACTCAGATATTTAAAGTTCTAGGGAACTACGAAGTCATATGAAGAGCAAAGTATCTCAGTAAAATATGAGAGCCAGTCACCATCACTGTTATTGTCATCTGCTGACGCTGCTGGCAAATTCTTCTTTTTTTCCTCTACTGTTTCCAGCCTCTTCACCTCTACTGTATGCTACTGTTTCACCCTTTATTTTCCTTTTTCAGTCAAACTCTTCTTTTTTTAAGGCTTTTACCACATTCTGCAAATGATCATGTTGAAAGGTCACTTTCCGACCAACAATTTCTTTTTTTTTTCACAAGCTCGGCTGTAGGCTATAAAATGCAGTATTAAAAAAACCTTACTGTTGAACACAGTTGACCACTTTAATTTTGGTAATGATGATAATAACTGTTTTGAGCCCTTACTATGTGCTAGACATGGCGCTATATGCTTTATTTCCATTGTCCCATTTAATCCTCATAACAATACAATGAGCTAGGAACTATTATTATTCTCCTTTTATAGATAATGAACTTGAGTTTTCGAGAAGTTGAATGACTTGCCTAAGTCACCGTTCTAGCAAGTGGGGGAGCTGGAACTTGAAGTATAGGTTCTTAGATATCAAGTGGTTCGAGTCATTAAATTAAGTCAGCTATGACACCTGCACCACGTTTAGATTACAGTTGCATCATCCAATAAAATTGCTTAACATTTAAGTCATTCAAATGAGGTTTTGTGATATTTGTAGCCTATCGTGTCCTTTAGCGATCTGGGCTACAACATCATAAGTTACTTGAGGGTTAGGATTCTGGTTTGTTTGTTTTTTATCTGTAGTGCTAACACACTGACTGAAATACAGTAGGTATTTAAATTTATCTTGGATGAAAGAAGATAGTTTTTATTTTTAACCACTTTAGCTCACTCTATACTCTCCTTCAAACGTGTTCTACTTATCTGATCTGTGGTTGGATCATTTGCAATTCCTAGCAAAATATTAGGCACACAAGAAGGTACTCAATAAATACTGGTTTTATGGATGAAAGAATCAGAAATAAAGTGATCTGTACATCAAGACTGGCTCACCTTTCTAAAGTGCCCCAGAAACAACAATGCTATATTTTATCAACTTCCAAATACCTAGTCAGAAAATATTGACTGGACCAGCCTTATCTCTGCTGATATTTCCTATTCTTGAGTTCTTAGGGTATTGGAAAATTTGCTGAATGATCTAGTGTTTATTGCTTTAAACATTTCTCTGCATTTTATTTTTCTCACATTAAATGCTGTGAGAGCTTCTTGGTTTGTATTGCTTTGCCTCCCTCCTCCACACACTCAGCCCTGGAACTGGAGTTGAGATTTTAATAATGAGTAGTTCTTCATTGGTTATTGCCAGATAAACTGATGTCTAATTCCTAAGTAAGAAATTATAACATTTACTTTCCTTGAGTTGAATACTATTGCATAATAGTTTTCAAAAGCAAATGACTAAACACAGGTTTACCTCTTTTTTTGTATAACTCTGGCAACAACACATTGTGCTGACCTGTTGTTAGAGACTCAAAAGTACAACACTTTGAAAATAACTTCCTTTTCTCTAGGAACATGTGGTCTTAGTCTGCAAACATTAGCAAACTTAAAAATGTCATACCATCTATTGCACAATCACAAATTCATAGCCTTGTGAAAGTTAATATTTTCCGGGAGTGACAACAGACTTTGGTAAAGATAAAAGGTGCAAAGATAGTCAGCTGTCCTCCAGCTGAACCCTGTTACAAGAAAAGACCAAGAAGAAGATCCTAGAGTGGTAATAAATTAGCCTGGGAATCCAGAAATTCTAGTTCTAGTTCTAGCTCTAGCTCTGCTTCTAACCAGCTGTGAGACCTTGGTTAAGTCTGTCCATATCGTTAGGTCTTGACTTTTCTTATTTACAATAAAAGGATTGTTTAAAAGGTTTTGAATTCCACAGATGTGTCCAGCTAAACACTGAGAACAATATAAAAGCAGATGAGTTTCATAGAAATAGGAACTCTTGTGCAATTCTCAATTATTCTGAGACCATGAAGGCCAACTTTTCCATGATCTCACAAAAACTTTTTTCAACCATTTCTGCAAAGATATCACTTAAAACTTCAATTGGCATGGAAGGCAACAGGTTGATAAGACTGATGGTTACCGTTATGACTTTGTGAGTTCTAATCTCACACTTCTTTTCTTCCATTTTTTTTAGATTGCTGTTGGTTGGTCTTACCTTGCCTGCTTTCCCTGCAGTGGTCCTAGATCCACTGTGATGACTGGGCTTGTTAGCTTTTAGTTAAAAAGAGATTCACTCTGGCAGCTTTAAGTAATTGAGGTTGAGAGAAGATAAAAGTAGCTCTAAGGAATTCAGAAATAGACCCTAACATCTGTGGTCAGTTGATTTTTTACAATACTGCCAAATCCACTCAACTTCAACATTTGTTGAAGACAAAACAGTCTCTTCAACAAATGGTGCTGAGAGAATTGGATATCCATATCCAAAAAGAATAAGAGGACTCTTATCTCACACCTTATACAAAAATTAACTCAAAATGGATCAAATATAAGAGCCAGGACCATAAAAATCCTAGAAGAAATATAGGAAACCATTTTCAAGACCTTTTGGTAGTTGGTGGTTTCTTAGACTTTATACCCAAAGCACAAACAATGAAAGAAAAAAAATAGATAAATGGAATCTCCTCAAAATTAAATATTTTTGTGCTTCAAAGGACATTGTCAAAAGGGTGAAAAGGCAATGGGAGAAAATGTTTTGAAACTACATGTCTGATAAGGGTTGATATGCAAAATATATAAAGAAATCTTACAGCTCAACAATAAAAACATAAAAAACCCAATTTAAAAATGTACAAAAGACTTGAATAGACACTTTCCCAAAGAGGAAATACATATGGCTAAAAAGCACATGAACATATATGCTCAACATCACTAGCTATTAGGGAAAAGTAAATCAAAACCACAATGAGATATCATTTCATACCTACTAGACTGGCCTCTATTAAAAAGCAACAACAACAAAAAAACCAGACAACTTCAAGTACTGGAAAGGTTGTGGAGAAATAGGAGCATTCAACTACTGCTGATGAGAATGTGGAATGGTGCAGCCGCTGTGGAAGACAGTTTGGCAGTTCCTTGGGAAGCTAAGTATAGAATTACCATACGATCCCACAATCCCACTATTAGAGATATACTCAGAAGAAGTGAAAGCAGGGATGTGAACAGACATTTGCACACTAATGTTTGTAGTGGCATTATTCACAACTGCCAAAAGATGGAAACAACCCAAGTATCCAGCAACTAATGAATGGATAAAAAATTGTGGTAAAAATTGTGATAAATATATACCGTGGTAAATATATACACTGAAAATATATATTATTCAGCCATAAGAGGTAGTGAAGTCCTTACACATGTGAAAACAGGATGAACCTTGAGGACATTATGTTGAGGAAAATGAGTCAGACACAAAAGAACAAATACTCACAGTCTCACTAATATGAATTAATTATGATGAGCAAATTCATGGAGTTAAAGTCCACAGTATAGGTTACCAGAAGATAGGATGAGAGGGTGGAGAATGGGGAGCAATTCATAATTTGTGCAGACTTTTTAATAAGGTGGATTGTGAATGTTTGTTTGGAAATGGATAGAGGTGATCAGAGCACATTATTGTAAGTGTAGTTAAGTGTTGAATTATGGGTATGATTGTGGTTGAAAGGGGAAGTTTAGGGTCATGCATGTCACCTGAAGGAAAGCTAGAGGCTAAAACATGGGACATGTTTTCAGAGTGAATCTGTTGATGACTGTGATTAATAGAACAAATAGAAGAATATTCTTCCATGAACTAGAACAAATGTATGTCACTATTACAGTGTGCTACCAATAGGGCGGTATATGGGAAAAATACTGTTAGTGCAAACTATGGACTATAATTAACATATTTAATAATCTTTCATCAGTTGTAACAAAGCCATCATACCCATGCTAAATGTCAATAATAAGGGGATTGAAGGGGTATGGGATTTTTCTTTTTGGAGCAATTAAAATGTTCTAAAATTGATTATGGTGATAAATGCATAATTTTGTGATTATATTAGAGAGCCACTGATTGTACACTTTGGATGGATTGTATGGTATGTGAACAAATCTGTTTTTAAAAATCTTTTAAAAAAAGTAGTTTTAAGAAACAGAAAATTTATAGAAATCCAGGAATAGCTGAGAGCACACAAGGAAAGAAAAGGACCAGTGTTGGGGGACAGAAGAACCAACTGAGAGCTAAAAGCTGGGTTATCATGTTCAATCTTCAGTATTGGAATTTGTTCTCTTCACAAGAGCATTCTACTGATGTGACGTCAAACCTGCTCTTGCCTTTGCTCTTGTTTGTGTCTGTCACTCCCTCTCTCCAAGTCAGCTGCTCAAGACTCTCCGTATTTCCCATGTCAAATTCCTGAGACAGAATTTATTGATCGGGCTAATAAATATAATCTCTGTTTTGTGCCCTGTGCAGAAAACAACCACTGAGGTTGCATGGTTGACCCTTGACTAGCTCTTGGGAACTTGGATTTCACGTGTGTTTCCACCTTTCCCTAACTGATAAAGATGGTTCATTGTGTCTAGACTGTGGAAACAATTTGGTTTATGCTGACCCCTTGCTTTCCTTTTGGGAGTCCTGAATTTTGGTATGTGCTAGGCAGAGGGTGCTTTTGTGTCCAGCCACAAATAAAAACTTTGGGCACTGAGTCTTTAATGGGGTTTCCTAGGCAAATTTATTGCTTATATGTTGATGCATTTTTGTGTTCCTAGAAAAAGGAGCATGCTCAAATGTGTTCCCTTGCATGAGGGAGAGAGAGCATTGGAAGTCTGTGCAAGGATTACTCCACATTACAATTATGTCTTTTTTTTTCCTGTTATAATCTGGCTGTATATCATTACCACATATGTGTAATAATTCTCAGTCATGAGTACTTGTACATGCTGAGTTCTGTGAGTCCTTCTAGGAAACATCCAAACGTGGGAATGGTGTTGGCGATCTCAATATGGGTCACCTCGAAGGACCTAGGCCAATTCAGGTATTGGCTGTCCTTGGCCAAATGCTCTAAACTGGTTCAATTACTTGTATATGGGGGACAGCAGTGGAATTGTACTTGATATGGCCACTCTAGTTAACGGAATGGTCTAAAGCAGTGATTCTCAAAGCTTGGCTGCAAAACAGAACCTATAAACCTTTTAAAAAGGCAATATTTTGCCATTGACCCACATTCTTGAACATATTGTTCCACAAAAACCTCTCTTATGAAATAAACAGTCACATCTGTTTCTTAGTGTCATCCAAAGATACACATTAAATTGTTTATCCAGATTAGTGATTCTTACTTTGTGTTCAAAAAACTGGTTGCCAGGAAAACCTTACTGGGCCAACATGTGGCATCCCAATGGTCAGTACTTCCCAGTGTAGGAGGCAGCAACTGAGCCTTTGGGTGTGGGGTTGGGGTCTCTGAGTTTTTCTTTTCCCTGGCTTCCTCACATCCTCAAGTGTCAAAGACCCCTGACAGCTGCTGCACAAAAGAGCTCCTGACTCCCTGTAGCAGCCTCCACATAGCAGATTTACCTTAACATAATGTCCTGCTCACAGTGGGTGCCTGCCAAATATTTGTTGGGTTGGTGCAATGTGGTGGTAGAACTACTGAAAGAAAGAACTGCTGCTGGCATGCAGAAGCTCGCTACTTTCCCTGTCTTGTGTCTTTCTATGCAGGCTGGCTGGGGCTGCTCCACAACGTGCCACTTGGAGAAAGTGGTTGTTTCATATCATATGGAGGCAGCCTTGGGAGTGCATGTTCCTGAAAGAAGTCCCACCTCCCTGTTAGAATGTAATCTTTTACTCATGGGTAGATGTAGGGTATTTGCAAATGACCTTTATTAGATCTCACACTGCCCCATTCCCCTGCACAGCTTTGATTTATCTTTTCACAGTGGGAGGTAAGCAGCACTGTGTTGGTTTAAAGCCTCAGCTTCCAGACTCCCCTTTCTCTGCCTTTTTGCTTTGGTTATCTACCTGCTTTGGGTGTCTTTCCCAGCCACCTGGGCCATGTATTCTCTGAAGCTGTCTCTCTTCACCTCTCACAATCTGCTTTGGGAAGAAAGGACTTGAAAATTCATCCAAAAAATTCAGGGCTTAAATTCTCTTGTGAGTTTTTGCATTTTAGGAAGATGCTTCAAGATACAAAGCTTTAGGCCAAGGGGGTTGCTTTTTGTTGTTAGTGGTGGTGCAGGGGTCGTTGAAGAGTGGCTTCCTGGTGCTCCTAGTACCCTGATCAGAGAGTCTCTTATTATAGGCTTATCCCACACGGCCACAGCCTGGGTCTGGCTCATACATGTGGGTTTTGAACCGTGAAGCAAAGCACCAGAGGAGCAAATCTCAATTCTGCTCCCACCATTTTGTGGTCTCCAGAGCATATCATCTTGCAATTCCCTTTTGTCTCCCTGTCCACAAGTTAACCAGGGCGTCTGGCAGCTGCGATGCAGAGTCAGCAGGAACAGTTCTGTTTACTGCCTGGTGACAGATAAAATGTGAATGAGCTTTTAACCCCGCTGTGCTTTTGAAAGTTATTTTCCAAACACAAGAAGGCTGTTAAATGAACAAGAGTATTAAAACTGCATGAGATACTTCAGCAAGAGGCTGAAGGAAGGCTGTTCAACTGAAAACACCCTGAGACCAGGAAAAGACATCCCTATGTATTATTCAGAACTTAAAATATGTATCTAGAAACAGAACTTAATAACTAGTATTAGAACCATATTGCACATGAAAAAAAAAACAGATTACAAAAACAACATACACAGAATGATTCCATTTTGGTATAATATTTGCAGACTATTTATTGCTTTCTTACTATATGCTAATAACTTTAAGTGCTTTTACACAGTACTTTATTATGTATAATTGACACAAAAACTGGAGGGGGGGGTTCTAATTATCCCCATTTTATAGATGAGGAAGCTAAAGGTCATGGAAGTTAACCAACTTGCCCAAAGTCATGTTGTTAATATGTGAGAAAATCCATGATTCATTAGAATATTTGGTCCGTTAGTGTATATATATGCAAAGATAAAAGACTGAAAGAAATAGACCATATTTTAGTTGGTAAAGTGTAATGGATGATTTTTATTTTATTTTGCTTGTGTATATTTTCTAATTTGTCTTCAGGAAATGTCTTTTATTAATAGAAAGTTATTTTTTAAATAAGTAATCTAAACCATATGGTTTATAGATAAGTTAAATATATTTACCATGTAAGAGTGATGAAAATTTTCTTTTATCCTGCTTGTGAAACTGTAAAGACTTCCATAATAGAAATGTCTAATTTGAACAGTTCAAGGAATTGAAAATTAACACCAAGGATGAAAACAACATTAACAAAGTTTCAAAGTATCTCATATCTCCTTTGAAAGTGGTTCATTTCTGAAATAAGGAGTATTTTCAGAGTAAACTTTATAGGGCTTTACCAAAGACTCCACAAGGAACCATAAAAAGGTACAGTTGTGTGATTTGTAAGCAACAGGAATTCAACACCCTATAAAAGTCATGATTGTTATGTTTTCAGTGGTATTTTGCATTTGTGACTCAGAAATTTCACTCTTTCCACATTTCTGATGATATAAGCAACACTTCAGCAAAATTCTAGAGTCCAGCTACTGACATATGAATCCCCAAGATGTTGCATCTCAAAATGTCTTTCTGTTTTGTTTTCCTTTTATCATTTCCAGTGATATGTGCGTCCCTCAAGTTTAGAAACAATGGAGCATGATAACAATGACCTCAGAGATGTTCCTTTGGCAATATCAACAAGTTATACACACAGTACTAGGATGAAGTTGGAAAGCGGGGTAGAGCCTGGCCAGATGATCTAGTGCTTTATAAGAAAGGCTGAAAATTATTCCAAATGCTTGGGAAAACCAGGGTGTGGGATCACTCCATTTACATTTAGAATGTTTCTCAGCCTCCGCACTATTGACATTTTGGGCTGGGTAGTTCTTTGTTGTGTATTTGTTGTGCATAGGGTTGTCCTATCATTGTAGGGTGTCTAGCACTAGATTCCAGTAACACCAACTCCCCAAGTTGTGGCAACCAAAACTATGTTCAGACCCTGCCAAATGTCTCTGGGGGACAAAATCACCCTGGTTGAGAACCAGAGTTAAAATAATTCCAACTTGATTCTCTGTGGAGAATTAATTATAGTAAGGGCAAGATCAAAAAAGGAGAGCAGTTCAGAGGCTATGGCGATTCCCCAGGAATGAGAGTTGGTATCTGGACTAGAGTAGTGCAACTAGCAAGATATGTGGAGAAAGGAGATGGATTCATATTACATTTTGGAGTCTACGGAACTTGCTGATGAATTGAATACAAAAGTGATGCAAAAAGACAAATCAATGATAGCTTGTAGGTTCGGGACCTGAGCAAGGTTTGGGCACCAAGGTGGGAAATACTGAGAGAAAATTATATTTAGAGTGACAATAGGGAAGTTATATGTCCTGATTTGATTATGTTTGTTTGGGTGCCTATAGACATCTATCCGGAGATAAAGGTTGGCAAAAGAGAGGCAAGGATCCCCATATAAAAATTAACATTACTAGTTCATGGAATGTGTCTAAACCATGGGCATAAGCATAGGTAAATAGAGAAGAGAAGGAAACCCAGGGCAGTCTCCTGGGACACTATAAAATATGGCTGTCAAGCGGAAGAAGAGGAGCTAACATGAGACACTGAGAAGAAGCTGTGAAAGATGAGGGAGTAAAACCATGCAAGTGTAGTGTCACAAAAACCAAATGAAGATGTTATTCAAGAAAGAGTAAGGGGTTTATGGTGTCAGATAATAATGAGTGATCATAAGAAGTAAAGCAGAAAAGTGATCATTGGATTTAGCACATGGAAGCCACTGGTAACTTAGAGAAAAGCAGTCAGAGAAAGAAGTTGTGGGGTTAGGAACTCAAGAAACACTGCTGTGAAGAGAACAGAGCAGTTGGTTCCAGCTGGAAGGAGAAGTGCTAGGGAATGCAAATAAACCTGAAGGTATGCAGGGTGAGGTCTCCCGCTAACCTATGACCCCATCATTTTTCTTCAGTAGCATCCACAGCTCCGTTGTTTTATTTTTCTATTGCCAGAGGGCTATTAGGTGGAAGAGTTAGATGACAGACATACAGACACTTATAAACACAAATACATTTTAAGAGGGTCCAGAGCCTGTATGTATTTAAATGTTAGCATTAGGCTCCTTGATGGCAGGCTTTCCAGCCATGTGGCGGTGCAGGGAGTTGTTTGACCCTGTGTAGCCTGCACCTTCCGGCATGATTTCAGGTGCTCAGATAGCAAATGGGCTAGTAGCACCAGAGGTCAGAGCTGCCCTTGCCCAGAGAAGACCTACTCATCCAGAGTATTGTGAGCAGCCTAGGCCAGACCAAGTTCAATCGAACTGCTCTGACCAAGGTCTGGGACCTGGTCCCCACTCCAGGGGACTTAGATCTCAGAGACCTTGGGAAGTGTACCCTGGTGGGACTCTCGTGAAATCAAAGGTGCTGGGCACGCCACTGTCATTCCCATTGGGCACAGTGTGGCTGCTAAATCGATGCTCAATTATTTATAAAGAAAGAAATTAATGACCAAATGATGAAGGCTACAGCTAGCTTTGTTGCAAAGCAAATTCTACCATCCTATACAGGCCCAGCATTCATGGTGTCAGTATTGACTGATGATGTTCTTCGTGTGGGCACAGAATGGCCAGTACACATCCTCCGAGGGCTCAGGAATGCCAGAGAAATGAATGGTAACACGGTTTCCTGGCTTCCTAAAGTTTTCTCCTCCAAAAAAGGAACATGTTTTTTCCCCTCCCTATAGGCCTCTAACTGCAAGGCATAATTTTTTCTTCTCAGGCTTTCCAGAAAACCTCACCCTTGGACTAAGATCAAGAGAAGAAAACTTCAGGCTTTTCTCTGAGAAATGCAAATAAGGTTTTGACTGAAGCCCTCAGCGACAAGGAACTCTGTGTTTACTTTTCCCAAAACCTATGATTACCTGGCCTCAGGCCTAAGGGGCTGTGGCTGGGCACTGCTGGTGGAAACCCAGACTGATTGGGGCCTGCTGAGAACTGTTCCTGCCAGAAAGCCAGCCATGCAGCTGCTTCCCCTGGGCTGCCACGCAGACTCACAAATGCCTTAATTTAAACTCCCTTCCCCAAGACAAACACAAAGGGTTTCTAAGACTTTGACTCTTCCTTATATTAGTCCCTTTATAGTTGTCAGAGTGACCCTAAATTGCATTATTTTAGGAAAAAAAGGGACTCCCTTTTCTCAGGAAAACAAACCACATGTAATATTCATTTTGCTATCAGGAGCAATTGTGGTCAGTCTCCCCACAAAGTTAGGAGAGTACATGTGAGCCTGGTAACCGCCTTAGAGCAACACTTGAAATTACTTTTGGGCTTTCCTCCAACCTCAACCTATTCCGGCTAAGTTCCTAAAGGATCCCTCTAAGCTCCTTTGAGAGCCTTGGGACACATATGAGTGGGGGAACTGATGCTTGAAAGACAGAGGTCCGCCTTCTGGGAAGCTTTTCTGGGCTATCTGTGCTATGCACTTCCACTATCGCTGCCTTCCAACCTATTCTTTACTAAAGTAATCTTTTAAAATAAACTCTGACCATGTTACATACAAAATCCCACAAAGCCGACGTGGTGCTGACCCCAGTCCACATGTGCTGTTTCAACCCTTCCCCTCTGCTCCAGCTACACGGGTTTGATTCAGTTCCGTGAATCTGCCATGCTCGGTCCTGCCATAAGTCTTTGCACATGTGTCTCTGCCTTCCTCCAGTTAATCCTGCACTGCATTCAGATTGCAGCTCAACTCTTACCTCCTTAGAGACGCCTCCACCAACACCATGGACTAGGTAATTCCCCCTTTTTTTCCAATCTCTTCAACTGAGCACTCATTTACAGTTGTCCTACATTTAGGCTATGATAAGGTCTATCAAGGTAAGAAGTTTTTCATCCACTTTTTTTTTCCTTGCTATTGTATATTTGGTGCTTAGCACAATGTCAGCACTTAGATATGTAATACATATTACTGAATGTATAAATGAACACCTCCTAAGAACAAGTGGCCAAGATACTACAAACCATGTATCTTCCCTTGCTTGGCATTTCCTGGGGTTTTTATCATATTCTTTTTTTAAAAAAACACCACTTCTGGGAGGTAGGGTGAAAAAAATATTATTTAGGAGAGCAGGATTATAAAGAAGACCACATTTTCCCTTGAAAATAAGGCACCTCAGTTTCTAGCCCTTGTTAATGACCAATTTAAGCTCAGTGTAGTTTAATAAATGTAATAGACTTTTATTGAGGAACTTTCATGAGGCAGGTATTGTTATGAAAGCTGCAGAGGATACAAACTCAGTAAGATACCATCTTAGCCCTTAGGAATTCATAAGGCAGGAGGTGATTCATACTTGGAAGGGAAGGTGTCAAAGAAAATGCTGTGAAGGATACAGCCTCTGAAGGATACAAGGAAGGAACGATTTCAAAGCCTGCTGATTCCTTCATCTGTCAGGATGGAAGGAGCAGGGTCATGACGTCCTTCAGAGGCTGTTATAGGTCGAACTGTATTACCCCAAAAGATATGTCTAAGGCCTAACCCCCAATACCTCACGGTGTGACCTTGTGATCAGTACAGATGCAATTAGTTACGATGAGGACAAACTGGATGAGGTTGGGCTCATATCTATATAATATGACTGATGTTCTTATAAGGAGAGAGAAGTTTGGACACACAGACAGACGGAGGGGAGCAGCCATGTGATGACAGACGCAGAGATTGAAGAGATGCAGCCACAAGCCAAAGAACACCAAGGTTTGCCAGTGAACACCAGAAGCTAGAAAGAGGCAAGGAAAAATTCTCCCCTATGTGTTTCAGAGAGAACAGGGCTCTGCTAACACCTTAATTTTGGACTTCTAGCTTCCAAAACTGAGAGACAGGACATTTCTGTTGTTCCAAGTCATTGTGCTGCTTTTTAATGGCATCTAGGAAGCTAAGGCAGGAGCTGTGCAGGCCAATCTATGCAGGGGAAGGAGGCAGTATATGAAGTGGTCAGTGTGGATAGCACATTTTGTCTTCAAGCTTCAGGTCTATTTATTATCGAAATCCTGGGATGAGCTTATTAAAACATTGTTTCATTTGATGAGTAATGCCTAGCTATTTTGGAAAGGTAGCTCATTAGTCATTCTACCTTTTTCTTTGTGGTCACACTAATTTGAGGAGTTACTATTAAAATCTATGTTAAATTAGTCACCTTTTAAAACCTAGCATTTGACAGAGTATGAGTTTAACAGAAGCCAAAAGCTAAAGGAAAAGAAAAAATTTAGTACCTATATAACTTTATTTAAAAAATCTTTCAACTGTTTGACTCATCTTTGGAATTCCTTAATTACAAACAGTCTGGCCATACAGTACGAGAGGAATATAAGAAGACAAACTTTCAATTCTTCAGCAGTTCCAAAGTTCCTGAATAAACAACTCTTTATTTGTTGAGACTTGCCAATATGCATGGAAGTGGGCAAGGCAAGGTGAGGTGACCTAGAGGATTAAAACTTGCCCCTTCAGCTTATTATGTGTCTGGGAGTTAGAAAATCCAAGTTTAATAACTATTCAAAAATTACATAGCAGTAGAAGAGAATTCCGGCTGTGGTAAGTGCCCTAAAATGGTGCACATTGTAAGCATGGAAGGTACTTCAAGCAGATTAGGGAGGCTTTGGAGCCACTGGGACTTGAGTTGGGGCTGGAAATGAAAATGATAGCTAATATTTTTGTGAGCACTTACCACATTAGGACTTGTGTTAGGCATTTACAAGTCTTATCTCATTCAGTTTTCATAATACCCCTACAAAGCTGTGTACCAATCAGGTAAGGGAAACTGGGCCACAGTGGCATAATCAAGTAGAGGCTTATGTTTCCTTGTATTAAGAAGCCCAGAAGTAGACAGTGATGGATTTGCTTGAGAAATCATCAACGTCTAACTCCTTCTGGGTTCCTGCTCCACTAAGTTTAGTGCATGGATTTGAATCCCCATGGTTATGAGATAGCTGATCCACTCCAGGCATTGCATTGGCATCCCAGCAGAAAGATAAAGCAACATGCACTAACAGATGGAAAGCAAGACTTTTCTAGAAATCCTCAACAGACTTCAGGCTTCCACTTCTATCACACTAGTTAGAACTGAGTCGTGTGGCCACCCCAAGTTGCAATTTGGCTGGGAAATAGAGGTTTTGCTTTTATGGTTAATCAGAGTACACAGCTTCCTAAAAACACTGGAGTTCCGTATAAGGAAGAAGTATTGCGATAGATATTGAATATTGGATAGTCAGCAGTGTGGCCGCAGATTGGTAATTGCTATTATTCTCATTTTACATATGAAGACTCTGAGGCTTTGAGAGGTTGAATAGCTTGCCCAAGGTCACACAGATAATAAGTAAAGAGCTGCAATTTGCTTTCAGAGCCTGAACTTTTAACTCTGTGCTAGAATTTGAGCTGAGTGGAGGGGAAGGTTGGGGGAATGGTGTTAGGGAAGGGGCAGAGGTGGATAATCATGTGCTGTTGAGGTCTGGAGCTGGAATAGGGAAGCTGCACAGTAGACCAGTGGAAAAGAAGCTGGAAAAGATGGTTTGAGTTTATCCCAGTAGCCTATTGTGCCTCCAGGGATGTATGCCTTTTCAGAACCATGATCAATATAGGAATGTAAATAGTCAGGTGCTGGCAAGAAGAGAAAATCTTGTCCAGGAGGCAAAAGCCAAGTCAGTGAATGTGACCAGGGTCAGTACATTAAGTGGTGCCTAACTTGGGCAGAGCCAGAAACCCAGGGTCTGTGGCAAATCCAAGGCTGAAGTTGGAACACCCCAAATAGTAGCCAAGGTTAGATCCAGACATATTCTGAAGGTCCAGATGCCTCCACCAGTCTTAAAGATATAGGTACTTGAGACCAGGGTCTGGTTCTGATTATTCTGGGTCAGAGAAGAGAAACTGGAATACCAATTGTGTGGCCACTTTTGTAGTAATATTTGTATGTTCCAGAACCTTGGAACAACGTGAGACTAGCTGTCAGCCTCTGTAGTTAAATACTGTAACATTGAGATGTGATGACCCAAGACGATCAGAGCACCAACAAAAACACAGAGAGATGTTCTCCTTTGGAATTTATTACTTTCAAATATTAGCTTTACTTTTGTAATCTCACAGGGTATCTAGAGTGTGAACAACAAGAAAAAGGTAGAATGACTAACGAGCTAGCTTTCCAACATGGCTAAGCAGTACTGTTTTAGGCTTTATGCTTTTCTGCGTAGTTCCTGAAGGCAGAGCTTGCACTATGAGATTTCAGATTTGTGTAAGGAGACATTACTTGTAATTTGAGAAGCTTAATACAAGAACAGACCATCTGTCAGAGTGCGGAGCTTTTTGCTTGTGCTTAAGTAGAGGCTCAAAGACTGTCCAGGACAGAGATTTCAGAATTGTGTCCTGCATGGAGTTTGACTAAAAGAACTTCAGATCTGTTGGTATAAAGTCCTACAGTATGCTCATCTGAAATCCAAGTAGGAATGTGAATGCCTTCCTCACCCGAGCCTGCCAACAGCCAAACAGTAAGAGAGGTTGTGAAGAGCTTTCTTCCTCCTAGCACAGATTTCTTCTTTCTCCAATTGAACAAGTCTGGCAGATGAGGAATTTTGGAAGATGCTTTAATGACTGTTCCCCAGCAACCAAGGTAGTGGAGTTCAATTTTATGCACTATTTATTTATTCAAAAGTAGCAAACCTTAATATGCATATGCCTAGATATTTTTTTGTATACTGCATGGTGGGGTCACATTTCATTCTTTTTCCACGTGAGTATCCCGTTATTGCAGCACCATTTGTTGAATTTTCGCTTGTTTGTTTTTTTGTTTGTTTGCTTGTTTGTTTGTTTTTTGGGGAAGTGCATGGGCTGGGAATCGAACCTGGGTCTTCTGCATGGCAGGCGAGAATTCTACCACTGTACTACCCTCGCACCCCTCTAGACTTTTAAAAGATGTATATGTAAATCACCCAATACTGAAAGAGAACCGTTGTTAATTCTGCACTTATCTCCCAGTCTGATTTCATGCGCTTGTCTCCTGTCTGCTTTCATTCTGGAGTCATGCTCGAGCGTCCAGGGTTCCAGCGAGCACCCACCTCCCCTCCCTATCCCACATGTGCGTGTGTCTACCGGATGTTTTAGGCATCTTGCTTCTTGTATAGTCTTAAGACTATATGCCTTAATGATGAGATAATCCTGCACACATATGTACTCAGGATTAATCTACATGCTACAAGGTCATTATAATAGTCATCATGAATTCGTTTTTCAAAAAGAACAAATATTTTGTCATTTCACCATTAAGTCTTTAGCTGGGAAGAGTATATTCTATGGTTGTGTTGCTTACTTATTTATGTTTTTGAGTTATATAGCATGGGCAACCTGAAAGCTCAAACAAATGCCTTATTTAAACAATCGTTCCCTTCCATTTCTTTAGAAAGGGAAAGTGAGTATCTCATTTGTTAAAATTGTTGATTACTGATGGGTTGCTAATAGTGTTTAAGTAGTGATATGCCCCTCTCCCCACCAGGGCCTGCCCCTGCCTCCTCCACGCCCCTTCCTTCATGTCCAGACTTCACTGTATCTAACAGTGGCCCCTGCTCACTTATTTGGAATAGAGGAAGACAAAGTTGGCTTAAGGTGCCCTCTCCTTTCTTTGACATTTGGTGACTCTGGATTCCTGTGGAAGGAGTCTGTAGATACTCTGTTATACTAATGAACAAACTGAGACAGAGGGTGATAAAATTCTCTTTTAAGGGAGAGCTGTAGAGTGGTTTGTCTCCAATTCATACTCTCTTTCTCCAGAAGGTTCAGTATTCCAGCTCTGGGAATAGTCTTTATTTATTTTTGCCCTCCATCATGTAGTGATTTCCAAAAGACCAGGGGCGGTGTGTCTCTTTGGTAAATAATATCACGCAGTTGAATACAAGGTAAATAATTTCTGATGATGGTAAATGGGGCCGCCATTACTTTCCACAGCTCTAAGCCCTGAGTTTCCTGGACCCTGACCTATCAGCATCCTTCCCTATCAGATGACCATTTGCTTTATCCTAGGGCTTTCTGGAGACCAAGAAGGGTTTATGCAGAAGACTGAGGCACAGAGGGGGCGTTATTTTTAACCCTTTCAAACTACACCATATGCATGATTATGTGCTATAAACACAACTGGTTCCACAAACAACGGCTATGTTTTTCCTCCCTTCTTTTTAGAATGACATTGTAATGACTGCTTGTACCAGCAATATTGAAAAGGTTAACAATAAGGTAATAAAAGAAGAGCATCCAGAACAAAATGTGTGTTAATTTTTTATATTTAATAGGCAAGATGTCCCATGCCATCAGCATTATGTTGAAACTAAGTGATAATGAAAACTAACCTGAACACTCCAAGAAAAATTGGGGTGTTGGATTTCTAACTGACATAATAAGGGGCCAAGAAAAGGAAAATCCCTTAGGCAGCTAGGCTAATAAACTGCTAATAAACCAGAATTCAAAAGATGCACTTGTGTACGTTGATATTTAAAACAGGAAAGAAAAACATATGGAGAAAGCATAATTTCCTTAATATGCAAATAAAACTTATAATAGATTAAGAATGGTGAGAAAATTCACAGGAAAATGGCCAAAGGACATGGACTGGCATTTCACTGGAGAGGAAATACAAACCATCAATACAGTTACGAATAATAAAAGAAACTCAATTTAAACAACAAGGAGCTGCAGCTTAGCCCAGAAGATTGGCAATATCAATACTATCTATCATTGATGAGAATGCACAGACACAGGCGCTGCCATGTTTTTGAGTGGGAGTAGAGTTCAGTACACAGTGAATGGTGATTGATGATAGTCAAAATTTGAAATATGTATTCCCTTTGATCAATTTTATTTCTAAGAGAAACCATATGGTATTCACAAAGGTGTGTGTATATATATATATATATATATATATATATATATATATGCATAAGTATATATGTAAGTTTGATCAATGAAACTTCAAAAATCAAAAACAACTCACATGTACATTGAAAGGAATTATATGTTACGGAACATTCAGAGAATGAAATAATGTGCAAATTTTTAAAAGAATGAGGTAACGATATATACACTGAGATGAAAAGATATCTAGGACTTGGAAAGATGTTTAACAATATGATTGTTAAATTTAGAAAAAAGGGGTAGTACAACCACAGCCACAGCAGAGGTAAATAATGGGGTGAAGGAGAAGAGTTAAAAGGAGGTTTAGATCTTCTATTTGGTAAATGTGCTGGTTTGAAAGGATGTATGTCCCCTAGAAAAGCCATGTTTTAATCAAAATCCCATTTCATAAAGGTAGAATAATCCTATGCAATACTGTATGTTTGAAACTGTAATCAGATTATCTCCCTGGAGATGTGATTTAATCAAGAGTGGTTGTTAAGCTGGATTAGGTGATGACATGTCTCCACCCATTCTGGTGGGTCTTGATAAATTTCTGGAACCCTATAAAACAGGAAACATTTTGGAGAATGAAGGAGATTCAGAGACAGCAGAGCAGAACGACATAGCCACAAGAAGCAGAGTCCATCAGCCAACAAGCTTTGGAGATGAAGAATGAACATGTCTCCCAGGGAGCTTCATGAAACAGGAAGCCAGGAGAAGATGCTAGCAGATGACGCCGTGCTCACCATGTGTCCTTCTAGATGGGAGAGGAACCCTAACTGTGTTCACCATGTGGCCTTCCACTTGAGAAAGAAACCCTGAACTTCACTGGCCTTCTTGAACCAAGGTATCTTTCCCTGGATGCCTTAGATTACACATTTCTGTAGACCTGTTTTAATTGGGATATTTTTCTCGACCTTATAACAATAAACTAGCAACTTTTATAACTCCCCTTTTTAAAAGCCATTCCATTTCTGGCATATTGCATTCTCGCAGCTAGCAAACTAGAACAGCGAGGGTGTGTTTATTGGTTTTCTGTCTCTTGGGAACAATGAAATTTTCTAAAATTGAGAATGTTGAAGGACTGTGGACTTTGGGCCCTCTACAGGATGCCCAATGAATGCAGGTGGCTGAAGATCCACTGATGGAGAAGTAGAATGGCAAACGATGGTGTATACTTATGAACGAAGTTTGTGCTGCTACAAAAAGGAACAATGGCGTGAGGCATGCGACAATGTGAATGAACATGCAGGGCATTTGGTGAGACAAAATAAGCCAGGAACAAAAAACAGCAATGGTCTGGTCACTTCCAGAAAATGCTTATAAGAAGACAGGGGCCTAGATTGTAAGCTTTTAGAGCAGACACATTAAGTCTGGAGCGGTGATTATTATTTCTGGATTTTGAGAGGCTGTTTTATATATTTAACCTGATATTTAGAGATAAGAATGAAGTCGAACAGATTGGGGTTAAGATAATTCAGGATTTAGGGGTAAGGGAGACAGTGTCTGTGTTTTAGAACCACACATAATCTTTGAGACCAATGGAAGAAAGGTTTATTTGATCTGGAACTGAAATTTTCTGTAGTACATAATCTAATTCAACCTATCTGCCCAGTTCATTTGAACAACTGAAACACAGAGAGCACAGAATGAGAAAGAGGTCCTTTAATCCTGTATAGATTATTGTAATGCCTGGAAACATCCTAGAGTATATTAACCAGATAATCAAAAAGTATTGGCAAAGTCCCTTGAGAGATGGGAGAAAGACTACGGAACTATTAAACCTTACCATCAGGGAATCCTCTGATACTGTGTCAAACTTTAGGGACACCCAAATCAATAGGCCATGCCCTCGATCATGAGGCTTATGTCTGTCACTAATATGGGGTAGGGAAGCTTATGTAGATAGCATAGAAGCTTAGACTACCTATAGGCATGCCTAAAAGTTACTTCTGGAGGCCCTCTTTTGCTGCTTAGATGTGGCCTCAATCTCTCTAAGCCCAACTCTGCAAGTGAAATTATTGCCCTCCTCCCTACGTGGGACATGACATCAAGGGGTGAAAGTCCTCCTGGTGATGTGGGAGAGAACCCCCAGGGATGAATCCAGACCTGACACCTTGGGAATCAACAATTCCATGCTGACCAAATGGGGGAAAAGAAGTGTATTAATAAAGTATCAGTGGCAGAGAGAGTTCAAATAGAGTCGAGAAGCTACTCTGGAGGTTGCTCTTACACAAGCTTCAGTTAGACATTGCTACCTGCCAACCCCCAACCAGGACCATTCCAGCCAATCCTAAAGAACACCTAGGACAATATGTAAGATTCCACAAGGGTTCCAGGTGCTAGAGTGACTTGCCAGAAACCTACACCCTCCACATAGGTCCCTGGTCCAGATAAGTACTGAAACCTAGCCCTGCCTCTCCAGAACATCAGATAGTTCCATCTCCCTACCCCATATTAGTGACAGACCCTTCCACTATCAAAAATTTAGAACTGTTATGGCTCAAACAACCCCAATGAGAGGTATGGAAAGATCAAAGGTGATGGTGGAATGATACACAGAAGATAGGACTTAACAAATGAATATGAATGTTGAATCACTAAATTGATACCTCTTTTAGTCTCCAGTATTTTAGGGCAGTTACAAGTAGAAACCTAAAATTGTGAAATTGTAACCCATGTCAAAGTCTGAGATATGTTCTACAACTAATTGTGGTGCTGAGCTTTGAAATTTATAGCTTTTTGGTATATATATTATTGTTCACAGAAAAAAAGAAGGAAAAAAATTGATTGTGATGCTAAAAAAATATTTAAGCCCTCTAGCCTCCTATATTCTGGAGCACCTAGAAGGAAAAATTTAAGAGGATCATATGGTAGCTCATGACAAACTCTGGAATCTATCTTGGAACCACTTTTTGAAAAATGCTTTGAAAACTGTTGCTTTTTTATTTCTTTGCTTTGTATATATGTTATACTATATAAAAAATTAATAAAAGGGATAGTATGATATATAGAGAATTACTGTATTTACTTATGTCTAAAATATCCTTTTTCACCAGCTTGGGATGCAAATTAAGACCATATTTCCTTTTTTGAAAAGTTGAATTATTTTTAATGACTATTATATGAAGGCACTGGTCTGATGTTGTGCATTACACCTAATTTGTTTTTCTATCAGAAAATTCTTGCACTTTTCCTTAAGATTCTATCAGAAAACTCTGGAGATTTGAAAAATCAATACAAGTCCCGGAAGACATATTGGTGGGATACACATTAAAATGAAGTGGCAAATTAAGATCACCAGAAAATTAATGTAGGTTGTCTTGAAATATCCATTTAACCAAGAGGAGAAGATCTTTCAACACATGGACTTACCTTCTCTGTAAACTGGATAGCATGTTAGACACACAACAGAAAAAGTTAACAGGAAAATGGGTATGAATGTTTTTTGGCAGATCATCTAAGGTGTTAGTAATTTTGAGAAGCACTTCCTGAGACCGACCTATGATTTCCTGCATTGGGTGTGTGAGAAAATGAATATTCAATTGAGTTTCATTGGCAATATGGCACCTATAACCATAGCAAATATCCAAGGTAAAAATAATACCAAGTTAAAAAGTAGCAAATCATTTCATTTATTCGGTTTGCCTCACTCTTGGACTATAACGACTATCATAGGGATCTCAATGGAATTTCAAAACACCAGAACTTGTCAGTTCACAAGTCTCAAGAAAATTTTGTCATTCATTTACCCATTAATTTAGCAAATATTTATTAAGAATTAATAATTTGTATCAAACTACTCAGCAAATCTCTATCATTTACAATTCAGGGTCACCAAGGGCCTTGATAATGGGTTGTGACATGTTCTGAGTGCTTGTCCAATGGAACCTGTCTTTGACACTTCCAGCACCACTCTTTTGAGCATGTAAGACAATTGCTGTCAACAATGCCTGTCGAAGAGTCTGATTATGCATGGCTTCTAGATTATTCTTTTGATTCCAAACTTCCTGGTCTTATCCATCTGTTCCTTTTTTCTTGGTTATATAGCTTGCCTTTTTTTTTTTTTAATTTACATGGGCAGGCATCAGGAATTGAACCCGGGTCTCTGGCATAGAGGCGAGAATTCTGCCACTGAGCTACCGTTGCACCGCCCTATACCTTGCTGTTTAAGAACAGCCACTGCGTCCTCTAGGCTTGGTGATCTATTTCAATTCCTGCAGACCTCAGCTTCTGGCTCAGATCTTAGCTCTGTGGGCTCTAATTCCAGAGTCTCCTGAGCTTTGGGTCAGAAAATCCATAGCTAACTCTTCTTCCAGGAACCCTTATCTTCTGGGCTAACCAATTTTACATGTACAAGAAAAACATAATGGATGAGGGTTATTCATTAGAAAACACAAGAATAGGACCTAGAGTTGTACTTTATTTTAGATTTTGGAAAAACTTTATGATATGGGACATTTGGCAAGAAATTTCATAAAATCTACTCCAAATACTAATCTCAACAATGCAATAAGAATTGAGCAATATTATTACAATGAAAAAATAGTTGTCAAATTTACCAAAAATTTTCTTTTTACAAAAACGGATTTCTAAAAATCATCAGACTCATGGAAGGAGCCCTTGTGCAAAGCCGGATCTTTAGGTGGAGTCCCGGTTGGCTGTGACATCAATTTACTTCTCCTTCTCTGAGGACTGGCGGCCCAACAAATCCTCGGTACAAGGCAGATGCTACGACTCAGGATACCACTTTTCCACGTTTTCTCTGTCTATTCTGGGTTGCTATTAATCCAAAAATCTTCTTAGCCCCTCACCAAGCACAACAGCTATGTGTATTATAGCCCAAATTCAAGTACAAAATGTCAGGTGAGCTCTTGTTCTAACAACACACAAGTACAAAAACTAATGAGAAACTCTTGCATTCATATTTTTAAAGACAAGTTAAAAAATAATGCACTACTACTAAATATTGTATGTGATTTTTAAAAAACATTACCATTATGTCAAAAGATCAATTAACTGAAATACTATAAAAATGAAAGTATTTATTTTCACAATTTTTTCAAACAATGGTTTAAAATTATTAATACTAAAGTTGTTTACAAAACTAACAACTGTACTTTTTTTAAAAAAAGCTGGTCAGAACTCTTCTACGAAATCAGCACAGGTGGTATACTTACATACGCACCTTCTTTTGCTTGTAGGTCAGAACACAGCTTCCTTTATAAATGTGGGTGTTTCACTAATTCAGCAGATTAACATTGTCTTGGGCCCCTTGGTACCGTTACAAGCTTCTTAAGATTGATGTTGAAACTGTGTCCTATGTCCTGTAAGGTGGCTGTAGGCACTTGCTCTCATTTTGGCAAGTTTATTTTATTATTATTATCGTTATTTAAAAAATAATATCCTGATCCAAGCAAAATTTCTTCTAATATTTGTTACTCTCTGAATGTGCATTGTCCCTCATGAAATTTGGCACCCTTCAATCTGAGTGATTGTTTTTGTCTGATATATCAAACAGTTCGCAAACCTGTAAACTTGAAGAATAGCTCCCTTCAAAGCATATTTGTTTCATATAAATCTCAAAGCTTCAAGATAGTCTAATGTAATCCAAAATGTTGTTCCCATGCCTTCCTTTAGCCACTATTCTAACTGATCTAGTTTACTTTGAGAACATCTTGCTTTTTCCTACAAATCCTTTGTGCATTCAGTGGTTTACTAGCCTTTTGATGTGAATGTCAAACAATATTATATTCAATTTAATGTTCTGAATCGATCTAGGGCACCTTCTTGTACATGCAAAAGAAATGAAGCATAATTTATTTCAAAGACACTACTTCCCCAAATATGGGGGAATCTTCATTTCCTTTTACGTGTAAAACACTACCTAACAAAAAAGGCAAAAGAGTTAATATTTTACATAGGCTCTTCATATAGTAGGAGAGCTCTTTCAATTTCTTATGTTTTGTGTCATCAGTGTTTTACAAACATTAATTAATGGATCCGTGCCATATTATCACCTGTCTTAACTAATAAACTGATGTATAATATCACAGGTCATGGTTCTTTTTTCTTTTAAGTATCTCATGGACTCAAATATTCTCGTATCCCTATTCTCCACAGAAGTCAACTATTACCCATAAAAAGGTGAGAATGCTTATACACTAATACACTCTGCCTACAGGGCATCTAGCGAACCTGTCTACTGCACCGTCTAGTTAGTTATTTGGTTTCAATTTGTACAAATGATAAAATCTTCTGACAGGTTGCTCTAGCTGCCACCACAATCAAATGTTAAGGCAAATGAGAGTAACTGACTATATTCCATCAAGTTGAACTTTATCCTTGATGGAATTAGTGAACACATAGCCTTCTGGGGACTCATTATATGGGTATGGAAGAATAAGATAGGAAAATGAAAGGTAGATTTTTGGCTAGGGTTGTAACTAGTAAAAGATGGCAGCATTAGGATAAAGTTCAACTTGATGGAATATAGTCAGTTACTCTCATTTGCCTTAACATTTGATTGTGGTGGCAGCTAGAGCAACCTGTCCGAAGATTTTATCATTTGTACAAATTGAAACCAAATAACTAACTAGACGGTGCAGTAGACAGGTTCGCTAGATGCCCTGTGGGCAGAGTGTAAATCTTGAGGTAAAGTGCCTGTTGAATTTTATTTGGAAGTATGCTGGCCTGTCTTTAAGCTGGGTCAAATGCTCATGTTTTCATTTCCAAGGTCCAATAGAACTTTGTTGTGCCTGCCATCATTCCAGACAGCCTGTCTACACCATTAGATTTTAAGATCCTTGAGAGCAAGGGATTCAGGGCTTTTTAAAAGCTTTATATCCACGGAATTAAGCTTTATGCCTAAGTAAGAACCTGATAAATGTTTATTCAATTTAATTGAAAATTCTGCCTTCTTGACAATGCTAACTGGTCCAGGTACCTGGCACAAGAGAAGCTAATAAAAAGGTATTCCTTTCAAAGAGCACAAGCTCCCATCATCTCCACTTCGTCACCTGGAATTTTGGACATGTACTAGTCTGGACACACATAATCCTTCCTTTGGAGCCAGCAGTGTACTTGGAGGGAATGCTTTTGGGGAAGGAGGCAGCTGTTAAACACCACATATAAAGGAAAGAGGCCATAGTGAACTATTCAGTTTCCTGCTGCATACAGATACACTAGGACCATGTAAAATTTTCAAGGAAATGAGCTACAGAGAGAACTATCTACTTTATGCAAATATTTTTCCATGAGATTTTAAAATATAAGTGAATATCTTCTATATACGTGCAATTTTTTTTCTGGTGAGAAATTAAGGATTTAAATTAGATTCTCAAGGGAATCGGGGACCCAAAAAAAGGTAAAAATCTAATGCTTAGTGGAATGAAACAGAATTTGGCTTTCAAAATGTCAAGTTCCTTATTTGATATTATGTTTCCTTATGGAATGGATGACATGTGAACCTCTTTATATTTCCTGCATCTTGTAGAACAGTAGCCAGCATATACAAATCAATAAGGGATTGTTTGGATAAAATGCAAGGCATTTTCAATTATGTGAAGCATACCTGAAAATCATTTCTATCCAGGGATGACACTGTTTGACACTGCCCTTACCTCACCTACCATGTTGGGTATGGGTTAGTAGAAAGGATATACTCCTTTCTGAAAAAGAAATTTAAAATTTTATTTGTACATTTTGAAATTTTCATACCTTTATTCACATCCAACTACTACCAGTACTAACTTTTTTTGGTATGGTACTTATATTTGTAATGATAATTTGATAAGTTGATTTTTTTATATAATTTTTTTGTTAGAAAAGTTGGTCTTTTATAGAAAAATCGTGATGAAGATAGATTACATAATAACCTCCACCCCTATTATTAATGCTTTGCATTTGTGTAGTATCTTTTAGAGTAGATACAGTAGATTTTTTACACAATTTTGTGGGCTGTATAGAACTTCAGAGATAATAAAAATGAGGCCTGGTTTCCCTTACATAGGAGGACCTATTTTCTTATTTCCTTTCTTTAAATGAGAAAGAAAAGAGCAGAGGTCCTATGCGATCCTACACAGATTCGAGTTTTAAACGTACCTAAATAATCCAAATGGGTCTGTAACATCAGGAGACTACAATGATTTGAAACAGCAGGTGACTTTTCTAACAAAGCTCACATACTGTGGGTCAGGTTAGGGCCTTGCCACCACAAAGCAAAAGGAAAAGTCTTTTATTTTCTTCTTCTTTTTAAAAGTAGCATAACTCGCTGGCTCAGCAAATCTCTTTCCCTATTATAGTTTGAAAAAGAACGTGACTTGGAGCCCTCTTTACCTCCCTCCCCCGACTGTACCATTAAATCCTAGAAACTGGGGTGAGTAAAAAGAATAGAGAAAAAAGGTCACTAATAGCAAACCCTTCCACCCACCTCTCCTTTATGCATGGCAGCACTTATTTTCCTTTCAGTTAAGTTGATAATAATAGTTGAGGGGTTTGTTCTGTTTGCAAGGTCATTACAAAAGAGAGCCCTGAACTTTCAACTACAGCTGAGGGTGAGATAAACAACAGGACTATAAATACCAGAGTTTCCCAGTGGCTTTGTGGAGCTGTGAAGCTGAGCAAAGAGAGAGGAAGCAGACACGTTGAAAGGGGTTGTGTAAGTAAGAACTTATTTTTTCCATTACTTGATTCTTTTAGAGTTTGGTAAACATTTTGTCTTTAAGTTTGATAAAATGATTCCTTCTTAGATTAGACTTCTTAAAAAGGTAGGTGAAGGAAATAATAATAATAAAGAGAACAAAAAGTCTGAAATTGGGTGTGGTGGTGAAATTCCACAGGGGCACATCTGACAGTACTTGCTGATTTCCAGCCCTGCCTTCTGCAGTTTAGGATGAAAATAGGCATAGGGGAGGCTGCAGAAACCTTACAATTTTGCTCCACAAATGTTATGATGTTTAATAAACATCATTACCTCTCAGACTTAAATATTTCCCACCGAAATACAGAGTGAGCACTGTAAGGAGAAACCTGGCCCTGGGGATTTGAAGAGCAGAGACTGACATAGTCCATTCTACAGAACTGTAGAAATGTCCAGGGATATTGTGAGCAGTTCTGGGACGGCAGCAGCTGGGAAACAAGGGAGAACGGGCTTGTTCCAAATGCAGAAAATGTCACACTTAAAAGAGTTAAAACATCAAAATCAGGAAGTCTGTGATTAAATACAAAGTTTTGCAGTTTAAGTGGTGAGAGGGTGCTTTTGGGTGGATGGGGAAAGAATCTCAGATGCCTGTGCGAAGTTCAGGGTAAGAGGATGGAGAAAGCTTCTGCATTTCCTGACAAAAGTCATGAAAAAATGGGCTATTTTAAACAAGTGTAGGTCTGCATATGGCCAACAAATCTAGGTTTTGTGATTGAAAAGTAGTGAGGTTATTTAAATTTACCACAAATCCTTCCCAATTGCTATTGGATCAGCTTCCAGTAAACCAATTTTTGTTATTTATTTCATTATTTTTATATGATTGTCTAATAGCTATAATTATAGTCAAGTGTTTATTATATGATTTCCTAGAAGTGTCCAGATGTTCAGATGTAGCCTTTTTTTCTTTTATAATATTAGAATTTGAAAAGTATTAGAATAGTTGGGAGGGTCTTAAGTAATTTATTTTTTCTCCCTCCCTCCCCTTCCCCCCTCTTAAGTTGGGCTCTTATCAAGATAGACTACAATTTGAGATGTTAAATAATATGAAAGATAATCAGGGTTTAAAAAAATTCTATCAATATCTATTAGTGCATTAGAGCCTAGACCAATCTTATTTTAATATTTCTATTCCCCTCTTAATTCAGGGCTTACTAAAGTAAGTTACTTAAAAGTAACTTAGCCTCCCCCCCCCGCAAAAAAAAAGTACTTTCACTTTTTGATCCCAGATCAGAACCTGAAAAATGCACTAACTTCCTAGTTCTGGGGTTTTATCCAGTTTTCTCTCTACAAACTCATAAATCTGAGTCTGACTTACCTGTGGGGATCTTTTATTCTCTGCTCAGGTCTAATGAGTGTATTCTTTTTTTTTTCCTGCCTCTCTACAAAAATTTACCTACTTTATTTGTGCCTCTGTGATGAGAGTCCTAGCTCTGGGGACATTTCTGGTCAGGATCTAACATTTTAACTTCTCCACTCAGGATGTATCTTTTGACCCGGAAAGTCGCCAATAAACTGACTATTTGAGTGTAGTTTTCAATGAGTCTTAAATGGTACAAAGGACAATGATTTGTGATATCTCTCTCTTCTGTCAATTTTCCTCCCCTCCTTGGTCCACAGTTATCTTGGGTGTGTGTGGTATTACCACAGGGAGTTTTACATCTGAAGAGAGTCAAATCCTTTAATGTCAATATAGAGCCAGACTTTGCGGAATAGGAGAAAAGGAGCCATATGCAAGAGATTTACAAAAATAGAAAGTTTGAACCTGGAAGGCTAAGGGCCAGAAATGCACCACGCTTAGGCTGGGATACTGTTCCATCACTTCCATCCTGGGCTTTCTCTCCATCCTGGCTCTTTTCATTACTGTGCAGAATCCCTGTTTATCCTTTCCTTCCTTGGATTGATAAAGCACAGAAAGAAGCAATCAGAACTTGGAGTGTCTTAAATCAAAGTCATCTTGTGTTTACACAATGTTACATGTTTATAAAAGGTGTACTCCCAATATTTTTCTAAATTTGTGTCTTCTCTCAGAGAATTAGTGGGTTGCCTGATTAGCATGCCATGGCATGCTTTTGTATATCTTGCTAAGCCATGTATTTAGGAGGTGCTATGATAAGTTCCCTGCCTTTGGTTAATACTTTCCCTTTGATGGGAAGATTTAGTACAGGAAGGCACAACCTAATACACCCAACAACATGGAGATAGATTCCATGGGTTAGGTATTTTTAGGATGTAGAATTATACCTGCTGGATTTATAGAAATCCATTCTGATAATGTATCTGTGAAGATGACAAAAAGGCTTTTTCCTTTTACAGGACAACCCCAGCGATGTGGAAAAGCCTGGGGCTTGCCCTGGCTCTCTGTCTCCTCCCTTGGGGAGGAACAGAGAGCCAGGAGCAAAGTCCCTATTGTCAGCGTCCCCCAGCCTGGAGCGTAAGGGGCAAAGATCCAATGCTGAACTCAAACAGTTCAGTGACTGTGGTTGCTCTTCTTCAAGCCAGCTGATACCTGTGCATTCTGCAGGCTTCTCGGTAAGAAAGTCTCTGTGGGCTGGTTTTTCACCGGAGGAGGCTGATAAGTGAACAGACAAATAAAAATGGAAAAGATGCATTCATGAAATATTTTTGGAAAAAACTGTACATGTTTGCTTAGAACATGGTAGAAGAAAGAAGGCTAGAAGGATATACACCAAAAAGTTTACAGTCATTTTTCTGGAGTTACAGAACTTTCTTCCTTTTGGATATCTATTTTATAATTTTATGGTAAATATGTAGTGTTGTGCCCAAGTGGGATGAGCAGTAGACTTGCCATTAGGAGTCTTGGATCATTTCACAAATGTATATAGGCAAATATATATATATATATATATATATATATATATATATATATATATATATATATATATATATAGACAAACATATAACAAAAATCTTTGTTAGGCTATTGATCAAATATTCACGGGATAGAATTTTCTGTTTCTGTCACAGGGATGAAAATACACAATTCATAGGATTAAGTTGAGAACTAAATGTATGCGCAGGCGTTTAGTGTAAGGTTTTAACTGAGTGCAAGTGTTTAATAAATAACTTAAAAAAGTTTGAGGAACTTTTACAACAATACAAAGAAAATGTAAGAGTATGTAAAAAACATTAGGAAAAAGAGTTTCATATAGAGAAAAATAGAGAGAATGAAGAGAGTTGAAGCCACCAAAAAATTAAATGAAATTATTCACTTCATATATTTTCCCAAATATTTTAGATTGGAAGACCTGCGAGTAAAACTGGAAAAAGAAGGATATTCTAATATTTCCTATATTATTGTCAATCATCATGAAATCACTTCTCAATTAAAATACACACATCTTAAAAACCAGGTTTCAGAGCATATTTCTGTTTATCAACAAGAAGAAAATGAAGCAGATGTCTGGACTCTTTTAAATGGAAAGAAAGATGACTTCTTCATATATGATAGGTATGTATGCACACAGATACAGATATAGACATACAAAATTAAAAGATGCTTGCTTTGTACTTAATTAAATTGTAAGTGATTTAAAATAAGACATTTGCATTTATTTTATTATCAAGTACTCAGATTCAAAGTGAATTCACCAAAGAGTTTGGCTTGTAAAAAAATATTAATTAAAAAAAATATTTTTATTGACAAAACAAAACAACATACAAACACAAACATTCTTAACATATGAACATTCCATTCTTGGTATATAATCAGTGACTCACAGTATCATCACATAGTAGTATATTCATCACCATGATCATTTCTTAGAACATTTGATCACTCCAGAAAAAGAAAAAGAAAAAAGAAAAAACGCATACATACCATACCCCATACCCCATACCCTTCCTCTCATTGACCACTAGTATTTTCATCTACCCAATATATTTTATTTTTAAAAAATTTTTTTAAAACACAACATATAAATACGAACATTCTTACCATATGATCATTTCATTCTTGGTATATAAGCAATAACTCACATTACCATCACATACTTGTATATTCATGACCATGACTACCTCTCAGAACATTTGCACCAAGCCAGAAAAAGAAATAAAAAGAAAAAAGAAAAAAATTCATACATACCATATTCCCTCCTCCTCCCCCTCCCCGATCACCAGCATTTCAATCTACTAAATTTGTTCCTCCTATTATTTATTTATTTTTAATCCATATGTTTTACTCATCTGTTAAGGTAGATAAAAGGAGCATCAGACACAAGGTTTTCCCAATCACACAGTCACATTGTGAAAGCTATATCATTATACAGTCATCTTCAAGAAACATGGCTACTGGAATACAGCTCTACATTTTCAAACAGTTCCCTCCAGTCTCTCCATTACACCTTAACCAAAAAGGTGATATCTATACAATGCATAAGAATAACCTCCAGGATAACCTCCTGACTCTGTTTGGAATCTCTCAGACATCGACACTTTATTTTGTCTCATTTCGTTCTTCCCCCTTTTAGTGGAGAAGGTTTTCTCAATCCCTTGATGCTGAGTCCCAGCTCATTCTAGGTTTTCTGTCCCATGTTGCCAGGAAGATCCACGCCCCTGGGAGTTATGTCCCATGTAGAGAAGGAAAGGGCACAACTGAGCAACAAGAGGTTCTCTGGGGGTGACTCTTAGGCCTAATTTTGAGTAGGCATAGCCTATTCTTTGTAGGGTTGTTTCATATGAACAAATTCCAAGATTGAGGGCTCAGTTTATTGCTTTGGTTGTCCCCAGTGGAATTCTCCACTTGCAGAAGTTGAATTTTCCCCCTTTCTCGCTATTCCCCTAAGAGGACTTTGCAAATACTTTTTTATTCACTGTTCAGATCACCCAGGGATTTATCGGGGCATCATTCTGGACAAACCTACAAAATCTCATGCCCTACTCAAGGCTCCATGTACTTATGGTATTCAATTAAGCTGTTCACATAAGTTAAATTAGGAAGTGTACTAGTCAAAATACAAATTTTGTACCACATAAACATTTTTTGCGTTAGTCTCACACATAAGTTAAAGTTTTAAAATATGAATTGCCATCTATTTTCAACACCCTGCAGTATTGACATTCTTTTGTTCTTCCTCACGCAAAAACAATTTTAAAATGTTTGTACATTTAGTCACTATCATTATACACTCTAGGTATTCCTAGATTATACCATCTCAGTCTTTATTGTCTATCTTTCCTTCTGATTTCATTTGTGCTCCCAGGCCTCCTCCCTCCATCATTCTTATATTCAGCTTTATTCAGTGTTCTCACATTATTGTATTACTTGTGCTATCCATTTCTGAATTTTTACAATTAGTCCTGTTGCACAATCTTATCCTTTCAGCTCCAATTACCCAATATCTACCCTGTTTCTATCTCCTAATGGTCTCTGTTCTTAACTGAAAATCTCCAAGTTCATTCACTAATGTTAGTTCATATCATTGAGACCATACAGTATTTGTCCTTTTGTTTCTGGATAATCTCACACAGCATAATGTCCTTAAGGTCCATCCATATTGTTGCATACTTCACAACTTTATTCAGTCTTACAGCTGTGTAATATTCCATCATATGTATGTACCACAGCTTGTTTAGCCACTCGTCTGTGGATGGACATTTTGGCCATTTCCATCTCATGGCAATTGTAAATAATGCTGCCATAAACATTGGTGAGCAAATGTCCATTTGTGTCCTTGCCTTCATGTTAAAGTGTTAAGTTTTAATATTTTTAAATGACTTTATTGAAAGTAAAGGATGCAAAATAGATCACCATTCTAACAGGGAAGTATGGAAAATTGACCACATTTTCCACTATAAATTGGTATTCTGCTTAAATCAAAAGAATGGTCAATCTGTACATCACTTAATTCTAACCTATTTTGCAGATGAAAACACGAACACACTTGGCTTGACTCTAATCTAATTTATAATATTAAGGTTATATGCCTGAATTTCCGAACTATAAAGAGTGTGAGTTATTTAGGCTTAATCTTCACCTATCTTCTTTTGATCTCATGAAAAAATGTAACATTCAAAGTTTAAGGGAAACTCAATGTATATATTATCTTATTATAGACATTCCTAGTTGATGCTCTGTTTTCTTTTAACTCGTTGGAAATGGTGAGCCAGACACTGCCTAGGCCTAAGTCCTAGTTGGTCTTACACTGAGTATTTTCTCTAAAATTTCTTCTTTATTGGAGAAGTTATGGGTTAACAGAACAGTCCTGCATAAAATACAGGATTCCCATACATTGTCCACCATCAACACCTTGCATTGGTCAGGAACATTTGTTACAATTGGTGGTAGCACATGTTAATAATTGTACTGTTAATTAAAGTTCATGGTTTAACTTAGGGTTCACTGTTTGTGTAGTGTAATACCAAGGATTTTTAGAAAAATTTTATTCATTACCATGTATACAATCTAACATTTCCTCTTTTAATCATATCCATGTATCTATGTCAGTGCTGTTAATTACATTCACAATGTTGTGCTACTGTCACCACAATCCATTACCAAAACATTTCCACGATTTCAAATTGGAACCCTGTTACACAAAACATTTTTTAATCATGTGTCATTCTTTAGGTCTCCAAGATTCTAATTTAGTTATTTGCAAAGCATAATTCTTTGTATGCATATAAAACTACATGTACTGGATAAAATGTGGGCTGGAAGAAGACCCCACCATTTCTGAGCATGTCAAATGCTTTAATTGTACTTCCTAAGTTGTACTGAAATTTTTGTTGTATCAGATATATTTTTAAGTAAATAGGCTAGTAGCTGAGGCTTGGAAATCTTTTTGCCATACTGTAATTTCTTGTGTGGAATTTGTGCTGCATTAGCAGTTATGAAAAGCTCATGTGGTTTCTCGAGCCCAATATTATAAGGTAGTGGTTTGGGTATTGGTAGAATTTATATGTCAATTACAAAATTGTAGTATAAGGATTGTACTATATATTTTGGATGCAATCTAGGGTTACATATCTGTAACATTTCAAAAAGCTACCATAGACTCCTTGTAGTCTTGCTATGATGTAGTTTCCCTTGCTGTGACAGGAGCTCTTTTGTAGATCCCATCTAAGGAAATGTTTTAAGCTATGAAAAGATCTTAGTTATAAAACCGTTGAACCTATAATATCTATCTAGGACAGTACTTGAGTAGAATCAGATACATAAAATATTGTAAGACATTTATTTGTCCTTTTTTTTTTCCAGATGTGGCCGTCTTGTCTATCATTTTGGTTTGCCTTACTCCTTCCTAACCTTCCCATACGTAGAAGGCGGCATTAAGATTGCTTACTGTGAAAATAAATGTGGAAACTGCTCTCTCACGGTATTTTTCTCAATTATTTTTACCAGGAAAAAAGAGGAAATATTTTAAGAGCTATCTAAATAAGTTAGTGTTTCATGACCAATTATGTAATCCATATTTCTGTTAGTGCACTAAAAATAAGCCATAATAATAATTTTTATAACTACACACATTTCCTTTTATGTAACATACACTTTAAAACATCTTTCCATATTGTTGCCTTTATCTAGAAGGATTTTAGAAATAAAAAACAATTATTGACTGCCTATTTCAACTATTACCAATGATGTTTCATGAGTATAAGTGCTCAAAGAATTCAGTCAACGTAAAACATTATTGTAATAACCTGAACCTGTTCACATGAGATCATAGTGATAGCAAAATGAGTCCATGGCATGATCTGCATTTAGAATCAGGGTCCAGATAACTACTTAATTTATTCAGATGCAAGCCTAACAGTTTTGCTGTGAAGTGCTTATGCTGTCTGCCCACTCTGCATTTTGAACTGATGCATTTACTTCAAAATGAAATGTTATTTACTCGTTCCTGATATTTCTCTCTTAATAACCATGAGAGTATTTATTTCCTGTTATGAGAAGCACCTTTTATATTATTTATAAAAGGGATATTCAAATAATTGACTTAATTTGTATTAACTAGACTTTTCTTCTCATATTGAAAAGAAAAATAATTCCAAGTGTTTTTTTTTTTTTTTTTTATTAAAGAGAGAGGGAGGAAGGGAAGGAAAGACAGAGAGAAGGAAGGAAGGATGGAAGAAAGGGAAACATCTTTAAACATTTTCTTGTTTTATTATATTTTGTTTGTTTGTTTGTTTTTTACATGGGCTGGGGCCGGGAATCGAACCGAGGTCCTCCGGCATGGCAGGCAAGCACTCTTGCCCGCTGAGCCACCGCGGCCCGCCCCAAGTGTTTTCTTGATACAAATTTTTTTTGAAAAATTTGAACTCAGTTTAAAAACAATTCTGAATTTTATATATGAGCTGTTCTTCCTTCAGATTTTTTCCCAGCTCTAAAAATTTTTGAAAGCCACCTCAAATTTTATTAAAGCATTTAGCTTATTTAGTTGTTAAAGAGCACACAGATAATTACTCTATGTAACTTTTCACATTTTGATCTTCATAATAAACCTGTGAGGATTATTTTACTCTTTTTAAAGATGAGGAGACTGACAACACAAACTACTAATCTTTCTAACCTCTAGTAAATGCCCAATAAATGGGCATTGATGTTTCATATTTTGGGATTATTTCTAGTGTTTTACATTTGTGTAAAGATCTGATTGTTATCAATATACCTAATCATATTTTAAAAAGGCAGAAAAATTCTTATACTTTAAATTTATGAGTCATCTGTAAATAGAAAGAGTATGCTATATGTATCTGATATGTTACATCAAATTAGAGGTTTTCTATTTCATCATATTTAAGATGCTATTGAGTATATGACACACTTATTTTATGTACTATTAAGAAAGAAAAATGCGACCAAGTAATATAGGACACAAATGCTACATCACCATCATTAGTAGGAGGTATTCTGATTTTAGAGATGTAAAAATGTGGAAAAACTGTGCATCTTAGAATCAATAAATATAGTAATTGTTTTTTGTCAAAATTAATTATACTGCTACTACTTAACGGTATAATTAGTTATATCATGCACTTTGTGTTTGTTTAATATTTGAACATTTAGAACATTGCACAGTACATTTAAAAATATTTATGAAGTTGCTTGTATGTTCACACTGAAATACTACTAAGTCCTCATTTAGATGTAATTCAGAAACCAAAAAAGTTCCATTTTGTAGCTGTATGCTAAAAATAAAAAGGAATTTATAAAACATTCAAAGCCTCCAAAACATTTAACAGATCACTTAGTGAGTCTTTAGTCTTTCAGGCTGATTTTTAATTTTATTTACAAATCAACTTTAGGTTGAGGTTTTATATTACACTGCTCTATCTAGGGGCTTTGAACCTAAGATCTATGGGCACCACAAAACAATAGAGATTTTCAGGAGATTAAAGAACAGATTCATATAGAATGGAACATTATTGCTATCGCTAATGTGAAACAGGTGGTAAACTGCTATGTTTTGGCTAACAGCACTATAAGCAGGGACACATAATCCATGTCGAGGATTTGGTGTTCAAAACATTTCTGGGCATTTCAGAGGTATGAAAAATTGCCAATTTTGAACAGTTTATTGACATTTTTGAATTATCAGAGAGAAACTGGATGCCTCAGAATATAATACTATATTAGATACATTTTTTTTTTTTTACAAAAGTGTGAAAGGTGTGAAATCAATTGATTTTAGGATACGATATTTGATTACCTTTACTGAAATCTAAGTTCTTTTAACCAGGTTATTTAACTGTCTTTCTGCAGATATAAATATAGTGGTTTGGCTTTCTCATTAAATCTTATTCACTTCTTTAAATTCCTCTTCGGACTTGAAGATTTAGAAAATATTCTTGATAAGTAAAGGACAATTTGCATTTTGTTGATGCTTCATGCAGCATAGATGCTTAGTAACCTGCTGAACTTTAACTGTATTACACTCTATTTTGCCTATTGGCAAAACAGCAACATAAATTCATTTGGGAGATACTTTAAGATCCTTTAATTAAAATTAAACTCTGAACAAGAAGCACTTTATAATTAGATGGGGTAGGGAAACAAACTTTAATAAAAATAGTCTAGATGGTGAAACTGATATCACACTTTTCTTACTTAGTATGGAGGTGGGAAAAATGCCAGATAAATCCTAAACAACTAGATGGAATTTCATGTATGTTAGCTCTACAAGTCATTTTCCATGTCTTCCTGCAAATTCTTTAATCTGGTTGATAAGTGATGTGCAAATTTGTTCCAGACTCTCAAAGATGAAGATGTCTGTAAAAATCTATCACTGGCCATTGCGGAAAAAACAGCCAAGGCTTCTCAGCCATATCCTCATCACAATCACCACCACAAGCACGGGCATCAGCATCCTGGGAACAGTCAGCTTCCAGAGAATCAGCAACCAGGAGCTCCAGATCCTCTTCAGTATCCCCCTCCTCCAGGTCTTCATCACCACCATAACCACCAGGTCCAGCAAAGAGGGGGTCACCCAGAGGGATGATATATGCCAGAAAGGGAAAGTTTACAACTTTCCCCTCATCAGAAAAAACTCTGACAAAAGAGATGTATAAATCAATTATTGTGCAAGTTGCCCAAAGATTCAGAGTTGGCTCCTAGGAGCTGATGCTGACATTGTCGGCATCTGATATTTGAAAAAACAGGGTCTGCAACCACCTGACAGTGTAAAGAAAACCTCCCATCTTTATGTAGCTGACAGGGGCTTTGGGTAGAGGAGAATGTCATTGAATCTTGACAGTGACGTTTGCTTCCAGCTGCCTGACTGGGAAGTCAGCAGCTGCCCAAGCCCACAGAAGTCAGCACCAATTGAAAGTGAAATAAGGCAGAAATGTGAAAATGACCTTCAAACTAAATATTTAAAATAGGTTTTCCCCCCAAGCCAGTGTGGACACAATTTGCTTCTATCAATTTTATGAGCTACCTAATTCATTATGATCAAAAAGTAGAAACTGGATGTGTGCAAACCTGGTGAAATCCACTATATTGGATTCCAGATTTAAAAATTTATGTCATAGTTATTTTAACCCAAATCATATTTAGTTATTAAGGGACAACTGAAAGGTGATTGCAGCATTTGGGTTAATATGTCTTTCTTCTTCTTTTTCCAGCATTCTATTTGCATTAATGAAAACAGAAACATAAACTATAACCTAGGGGTTTCTGTCGGATAGTTAGCAATACAGAATGGAGGAAGAACAACAAAGATGTATTTTCCATTTTTTCTTTACTTATCTCTCAAAACAATATTATCTTTATCTTTTTAATCCTACATTTAAACTGATTAAACATTTAAAAAAGGAAGTAGATTCTGAATTTTAAGATCCAAAAGCACTTTACACATGAATATTTTGTTTAAAAAAGCATTTTGACTACATTTTAAATTATCTATCTATCCTTTTTTCATATCTAAGACACGTATCTCGATTTTTAATAGCATATATGAATGAAACCTTTTTATCTTTTTTCTTTATCTAGCATTGTATACTACACTTCTAAAATTTGAGAGTGCCTGGTGTGAAAGATATAAGGAAAAGATGAAAGATTGTTGCCTAGCTTTAGGCTGCTTAGAAAGTATTTCCATAATCAATGATGGTTCAGTAGGTAAACTAAGTCCTATAAACCTGAACTCCTTTATGGTTAATACTGTTAAGTAAGAATGTGGTATGTAATTGGCCAAAGTGTGTATTTCTTTACATAAACTCAATTTAAAAAGTTTAAAGCTGTCTTTTTTGTTTCATTGTTGTTACTAATTTGGCAGTGTGTTATATGGAAAATAGAAGTGAAAATTTCAATTGCTTTTAAAGAAGTTAAATAGCAACTAATGAATTTACCGCTATTGTCAAAACCTTCTACGCTTAAGGTTAAAATCTTTGCCAACAGGCTTAAGGTGAGAATTTTTGCCAAAAGAGAGGCGTTGCTCTAAATCCTGAATGGTATTACGAAGAATTGCAATCTCCTTATTTTTTTCTTCTTGAAGATGTTGAAGCTTCTAAAGGAAGCAGAAAAATTTTGTTATTACATAAGATTGGGTACAAAGAAAACAACAATAAAAATACAGTTCTGGGGTGAGGAGTTATTTAAAAAGACATCTCATTTGAAAGATCTGTAATTTCAGTTTTGGGGGACTGAATGGGGTAAAAACAGCATGAGGAAACAAAAAACACACATTAACACCATTTCTTTTGGTTTGTTCCTTTTCACTATAAGTTTTGAAGTTATAAAGCATAAAAATAAAGGAGGAATTGAACAAACAGAAATCTATTAAGTGTCTAAAATTATTCCAGAATAATAAATCAGCTGTAATTCAAAATATATTACATGTTTCCTTAGGGGGTCCAAAGAGTCTAATGATTTAATTTACCACTCAGATAACCTAGTTTAAATAGAAAGTGACCTTTTAAGATTATTTGAAATCTACCATCTTTCTAATCATGTGATATATTTTGAGAAACAACAATTAAAAATATTGTTAGTAAATAATAGGTAATTTTTAGAGAAACACATTAAGAAATTTTGTTTTCTTAAGCAATAGTCATGGGAGAAAAATTCTACATACCCTTCTATAGATACTTTGTGGTGAAACAGTAGAATCTGAATATGATTTTGTTGGTTTCATTTGAACCCTCGCTAGTTTGGCATCAAACTGAATCAATTAAAAAAAAGATATTGACAACATTCTAGTTAAAAAATTAGATTTCTTCCATAAATATAAGTATAATCTATTATATCCTTTGACATATAACTTGTAATTTAAATGTACTCTCTGTATAACAGATGATAGAAAACTGTTAAGAAACAATTTTTAGGAAAGTGCAAAGTATACCCAAACTAGATTAACTCTGATTTGATTATTTAACCTATTAATTTACTGAAACACTATTAGACTAAATTATAGTATCAAAGGTTCTGAGTACTTCTAAGTGCTATACTGAGCAAGAAGAGAGAGAGAGGTTTATTTTTCACTCTAATTCTGTATGTCACAGATTCCATTAACTATTATAAATATTTTTGAGATTCTGACATCTAATTTAAATTACCTGGGGAAACTTTTTAAAAATATCAAATGCCTGTGCAACTAAGAGATTCAGAAGTAAGGCTGGGAAACACCTTTTTCTCAAGAAATTAGGAGATTCAATTTTGAAGCCAGGATTAAGAATTTAGTTCAAATTAAAGATAGCTAAAAATACTTTCACATTACTATGAGTGTACTATTGTAAAAAAAATGCAGTGTAAACAATAGTCACGGGAGAGAAAAACTGGATATGACAGTGTGAAAATTCTCGCCTGCCATGCAGGAGACCCGGGTTTGATTCCTGGCCCGTGCATTTCCCCCTCAACATCAACAACAACAACAACAACAAAAATCAACAAATGGTGCCATAACAATGGAATAGTCACATGGAAAAAGAATGAAATTTGACCCCTACCATACAGCATATAAAATAAATAAACAAAAATAACCTTAAGCCATTCTCATAAGACCAATATTTGGCAAAACCTTCCATTATAATTCTTTCCTTCAGATTAACAACAGTGTACCCTCCCTGAGGACTAAGAATACATTCTTTTTCTTTTTGCATGGGCAGGCTCCAGGAATTGAAGCCAGGTTTCCAGCATGGCAGGTGAAAATTCTGCCTGCTGAGCCACTGTGGCCCGCCCAAGAATAAATTATTTATGTGATTCTATGTTGACTTGAGAGAGAAATGGATAGTTATAATTAGGATAAATAACAGAAGAGGGAAAAGTTATGTAAACCAATAAAATAACAAATTTGGGTTAGACTAGGGTCAGGGCACAGGTCGCGAACAAAATTCAAATTCTCAACCAGTTAATTAGAAGTGATGGTAAATAGACAACATGGTCTATTGTCTCTCATTTGGCCACTGAAGCTTCTCTCTGGTCAGTGGATACACTTGGCCAGAAGGTAGCAGCAGCAGCAAAGAGCCTCTAAAATCAACATTGGTCTTTCTGCTCAATGATTACACAGTCTTCAATATGGTACCCTACCAAGCAGCTCAGGGGAACCAAAGCTTCAGGAAAATGAAAAGTTAGTTATCTTAACTAAGACCTGTGAATTCTCACAACAAAGTAAAGTGGGAGTGGAAGGGAAACAATTTGAAAAATGATGGAAATGGAGATGGTAGAATCTAGAAAAAAAATTAAAGGACAATTATTTTGTTAAAATATGTGAGGTTCTGACATCTGGTAAAACAACCTACTGAAAAGGTTTTAGAAAAAAAAATGAAACCTTAGCTTTTGAGATGTATGTACTATTTTAACTCCAATGGTTCAGTTTCAGGCAAAAAGAGGGGGAAAGGTATTTTGTTAAAATATCTGAGATTCTGACATCTGGTAAAACAACCTACTGAAAAGGCTTGAGAAAAAAAGAATGAAACCTTAGCTTTGAGATCTACATACTATTTTTACTCCTATGGTTTTAGGCAAAATGAGGGGGGAAGGAGGGAAGAGAGAGGAAAAAATAAACCTATCAGGAAATACCAGGATTTTCAAACCAACTCAAGACAATTACTAGCATTTCTCAAAAATGGTAGATTGTAAACACTTTTCTTCTCATATCATGTCTATGACAGTTTTTGGCTGCTTATGAAAAGATCCCCCACCACAATATCTTGCAAAACCTCTGCTAACACCTAGCTCCAACAAAGTTCTTCTTTCCTGCTGCTTTCTATATTTTCTTAATATCTTTATTGTGTAGACTGACCTAGCCTCTCCCCAACAAAGAATAATCCTCTTTTGGAAGAGAGAAAAGGAGTAAAATTGAGCTGGCAATGACAGAATTATCTGTAAAGGTGTTAGATAAGAGGGAAGGTTTTAAACACTACTACATCATTAGTTCATTCAGTCATAGCTATTATTAATAATAGGTCTTTACATATATACTATTGCTTGTGATTTCTTTCTAAGGTTTTAAAATGAAATATCTGCCTTGCTTCACATAGTTAAGGATTAAGTGTAAAATGTTACTCTTAATGAATTTTTTCTGGCCAATTGTGAATATTTACCTAGGAAAATTGGATGTAAGAATTAGTCTTCAGTGTATGTACTTATAGGATGCCATTTGCTGTTATTTACCAAGAAACTGATGAAATAATAGTCTTCTTGATGAAATAGATTTGAAAGTTACCAAGCATGAAGATAGATTTCTACAGAGAATGAGTTTTTGTCACAATGATCCATGTAACAAAATATTTTAACAGAAAAATCTGACATTTTACTAAAGCAAGGTAGAGTCTTTCATTTGTAGTATATCAATAGATAGTGCTATCCATTCTTTTACTTAGACCCATTTATTTTTCCTACTTCTTTTTTTTAAGCTTTTTTAATTGTACAGTATAACATATATACAAAGCAAAGAAATAAAAAAGCAATAGTTTTCAAAGCACTCTTCAACAAGTTGTTACAGGAAAGATCCCAGAGTTTGTCATGGGCTACCATACGATCCTCTCATGTTTTGCATTCTAGCTGCTCCACGATATAGGAGGCTACAGGGCTTAAATATTTTTTATCAACACAATAGATTTCTTTTCCTTTTTTTTTTGTGAAAAATAACATATGTACACAAAAAAGTCATAAATTTCAAACCATCGCATCACAATTAGTTGTAGAACATATTTCAGAGTTTGACCTGGTTTACATTTTCACAATTTTAGGTTTTTACTTCTAGCTGCTCTAAAATACTAGAGACTAAAAGAGGTATCAATGTAATGATTCAGTATTCATACTCATTTGTTAAATCCTATCTTCTCTGTATAACTCCACTATCACCTTTGATCTTTCCATCCCTCTCTTTAGGGGTGTTTGGGCTATGTCAATTCTAAATTTTTCATATTGGAAGGGTCTGTCACTAACATGGGGTCAGGAGGTGGAACTATCTGATGTTCTGGAGAGGCTGGGCTAGGTTTCAGGACTTATCTGGACCAGGGACCCATCTGGAGGTTGTAGGTTTCTGGAAAGTTACTCTAGCACCTGGAATCTTTGTGGAATCTTACATATTGCCCTAGGTGTTCTTTAGGATTGGCTGGAATGGTTTTGGTTGGGGATTGGCAAGTTATGATAGGTTAGCAATGTCTAACTGAAGCTTAAGAGCAACCTCCAGAGTAGCCTCTCGACTCTATCTGAATACTCTCTGCCATTGAAACTTTTAAAATAACATCTCTTTCCCCCTATTTGGTAAGGATGGAATTGTTGATCCCACGGTGCCAGGTTTGGATTCATTCCTGGGAGTCATCTCCCACGTCGCTAGGGAGACTTTCACCCCTGGATGTCATGCTCCATGTAGTGGGGAGGGCAATGATTTCACTTGCAGAGTTGGGCTTAGAGAGATTGAGGCCACATCTGAGCAGCAAAAGAGGTCCTCCAGAAGTAACTCTTAGGCATGCCTATGGGTAGTCTAAGCTTCTCCGTTACCTAAATAAGCATCACAGGGGTAAGCCTCCTAATTAAGGGCATGGCTTATTGATTTGGGTATTTTTTCCTACTTCATTTTATCATTTTATAGACACATATGTTGTTGCAGTTATAGAAGACTTGTTTTGGAACTGAAGGAAAGTGGCACTTTCCTCTTTCTCCCATGACTTATAGCCAAACAGATCACTTTCTAATCACATAGATTAGAGGATTTTCAGAGGTCAAAGCCCTTTGGCTTAGTTGAAATCAACAGCCACTCAATTAGTAGACTCATCCCCACTCTGAAGCATGGCACCATTTGTGTTGGCCCATCTCTGTTTGATAGGAAGAGTACCTAAACCAGATGCTAAAATCCAGGACAAGAACTGAAGGCATACAATCTTTATCTGGACCATGAGTGTGCTGTGGTGTGGTGCACTTTGTGCATTTGCTTTTAAGAACAAACACTCCTCCCTTCCCTCACAGAGGTGTCCTTTCCATAATTACGTGCCACAGTACTTCCTGGTTTTGCTATTTAGTCTTTATTCTTATTCCTTCATTTTATGGTCACCTCTTTAGACTTAGTGACTGGTGTAACCAGTAGCCACATATGGCTAATGAACACTGGAAATGTTGATTTTAGAGGTGGTGGTGGTTTGGAATTATAGGTATCCCAGAAAATTATATTCTTAAAACTAATCTATTCCTGTGGGTATAAACCTACTGTTAAGTAGACCTTTTGATGAGGTTACTTCAGTTAAGACATGGCACTGGTTAGGTCTTAGTCCTCTTACTGGAGGCTTTTATAAGACAATGAAATTCAGACAAAGAGAGAGAAAGTCATGGAAGCAAGAAGCTGGAAGCAATGAAACCTGGAAGAGAAAGAAGAGACCAACAGATGCCACCATATACCTTGCCATGTGGCAGAAGAACCAAAGATTTCCAGTAATCAGCCTTCAGGAATAAAACATCACCTTGATGATGCCTTGATTGGGACATTCTCATGGTGTGAAACTGTAAGCTAATAAATTCCCAGTGTTTAAAGTCAACCCATTTCTTGGTATCTACTTTGAGCAGCCTAGAAAATTAAAACATAGGCTGAGTAATATTCCATTGCATTTGTATGCTTCATTTAAAATACTGATTACATTGTCAAATTAATGTTCAAAATAAAGTTGGTTAAATAAAATATACTATTAAAATTATTTCACTTGCTTCTTCTTACTTAAAAAATGTGGCTACTCAAATATAAATTACATATTTGACTTGGTTATGTTTCTATTAAACAGAGCTTCTGTATATCCTGATGTATGTTTTATACTGACTTCACTTATGCCTTTGCCTGTTTAAAAAAAAAATTCAACTTAAAATAAATATAAGCCCAACATAATACCTCACACCCAACAGATACTTTTCTAAAAAGTGCTGGCTCTTTTCCGTTCTCTTTATGGCCTAATTTTTCTCTCCAGGCATAGATCTAGGCTCCAGATTTCCAGATCTAGGCACCAAACCAACTGCTTTCTGCTTTACTTGACCTGATGCCTTAGAGAGGATCTCTTGTTCATACCATGCTGCTTGTTACAGCCTGTGGCCTTGGCTTCAGAACCTGCTCTTTCTTGGCTGCCATATCTCTTCATGTTTAAGACTTGATATCATAGGAATTCTACATTGAATAGTGGTCTATAAAGATATCATTGCCACCCCCTAACTCTCCAGTTCCTTTACCCTGCCTATCTCAGCTTCTTCAGGTGACTCCATTGATGACTTTCATTTGATTTCTCTGGTTCAACCCAGCGCCTGAACAGATGTGGCAAGTATTTAAACAACTTTGACCACATCTCCTGCCTTCCAAGCTGGCTATTTTCTGCTAGCCCATGCCCAATTTCCAGGCTGGCCTGCCCTGGTTGAGAAAGGGG